>NC_134566.1:21740410-23221016 GCF_025594145.1 Primulina tabacum
ATAAAGTCGATACGATTGATACCTTTCCATATTACAAACAAGTTTTGTGTAGCCTTTCACGCTTTGAATAATTAACTAATTATCTTTTTTTTGGCAAAGAAGTTGCCAACTTGTTGAATAGACTAGAAATTAATAAAAATTTCAATTATTTTATTAACATAAGCATACACTGAAACGCTGAAATTCAATATTTGGTTCATTACAATTAAAATGTAATAATGATTTCATTTGTGTTTCTTTAAACAAATGCATTAGAAATCAAATTTAACCTATGCATATCTAGCATTTACTATATAACTCGAGTCAAAAGAGGCTACATCTTAATAAAATTCAAAATTAGTGTTATGTGATTCTTCGATTCAATCTGAAAATGAATCAAAAGTGCATACACTCTCTTTTGCTGCCATCATAGTGATGTACTCGAACTTAACAAATGTTCCTCCAAAATACAACGAATTCCTAATAATGTTGTTTCCAAATTCCACGCTTAAAAACAACCCCGAATACCTTGAATTTTATTCAAACTTGATAATCAAATGTTTGTATATTGTTCATGTAGTATAACAATATCCAAACAACATGTATTTTGAGATGAAACAGTTTCTGTAGATTTGCATAGTGTGTATTAAGTATTTCAATACTCAATAAATGGCATTCCAATGCAACTGACTTGGATTACTAGTATACCTACTCAATTTTCCAACTGAAAATGCAATACAATGATTTTGTACCATTTACACTAATCTTATCGGTTCCAAAGATCAACATTTCATCCACATAAAGACAAATAATACCACCTTTTTCATTGTTAAACTTACTATACACATGTTTGTCAGATCCATGTACTTAAAATCCATTTGCAACTATCACTTGATCAAAATTTTCTTGCCATTGTTTATGAACCTGTTTAAGGCCATATAATCACATAACCAATCTACACACTTTATGC
Source organism: Primulina tabacum (assembly GCF_025594145.1). Lineage (NCBI taxonomy): Eukaryota > Viridiplantae > Streptophyta > Magnoliopsida > Lamiales > Gesneriaceae > Primulina > Primulina tabacum. The sequence continues at coordinate 21,741,360 of NC_134566.1, forward strand.
TCTTGTACAGGCAGAATGAACCATTCTGTTTATTCAAGATAGATTTCATAATCTAGCTTTCCATGAAGAAAAATCGTTTTCACATCTATTTGATGTATCTCGAGATTATAAATTGATGATAATGCAATCAAGTTATAATAGTAGCGAACCTAGCAAAGGTGCATATGTATCAAAGTAGTCTAAGGCCTTCCTTTTGTTTAAAGCTCTTGTCACTAATCTTGCCTTGAACTTGTCGATAGTTCCATTAAGTTTCATCTTTATTTTAAATATTCATTTAAAAACGATTGGTTTTGAGCCATGTGGAAAATCAACCAATTTCCATATTTTATTGCTCATAATATAATCCATCTAATCATTTATTGCTTCTTTCCCGAATGCAATATCCCTTGAGTTCATTGTTTCATGATATGTTTTGGGATCGAATTGAATCGAATCAGATATGGATGTTTGTTTCACATCTGAATCCTTAGTTTAATCTACAAGATGCATAACGAAGTCAGGTCCAAAGGATTTCTCCTTTCAAGGCCGTTTACTTCTCCGTAATTCAAGAAGATCAAAATTAACATTTGCAAGAACAGTTTGCTTCATTATTTTCGAGGGGTAGTATAGTAGTACAACCGCAAGGAGCTTAAGAATCTAAGGTTTTACGTATAGTAGAAAATATGTTTCCATAAAATATAGCGTTACATGATTCAAATATGACTAGAGATGTAATCAAACCAAGATGAACTCTTCTGTCACACCCTTACTCTATAGTTGACATGATTACTATAATCAAAATAGGATTTGACTGATATATCTATATTATGAAGTAATTCAAAACAAGGGGCATCAATTTGATGGTTTATAAAATTTTTGGCATGATGTCCCTATATTTTGTAAAATCCAAACTCAAGCAACAATATCTATACATGCATATAATCGTACTCAAACATACACTGTATCGTTATATATATAATCATAAACATCGTGAAACTTGTTTCAAACCCTGCCCTGACATACAATCCACTATAATACATAAGCGGAAGCTATACAGTACGACGTCCAGGTTCTTATCGAGGTGAGGCACGTCACAAGCATCCATTGGCGAACCGGCATCCTATGTATCTTCATTACCTGATCCTGTAATACAAGAGCTACGTGAGTTTATAAAACTCAATAAGTTGGCACTTGTACGTATCAATATGCGTCGAAGGAACATACATATCAAGTCGTGACAACAATGAATCTTTAAACCATGTCATATCATAGCATATATTCATGTTCATTTTTGTACTTGAGCCTCATTAGTTGACCTGTACTACTGTGCTTGCTTTATTATATAGCTATTACTGTGTTGGACGTCAGGGAGCAACCTTTGGCAACCCCACGCCCCATGAACATATATTGGCCAATAGGTTTGGTGGGCTTAAAACCACCCATGATGTCAACAAGCTCTATATCATGTAAAAATCAGTCATTTTCCTTTCATGTTCATGTTCATGTTCATAACATAGCACCCATCATCAATATTCATGAGTTTCTTACATATTTAATACATAACAATGGAATATGGTGCTATATTTTCATCAATAAGATACTAACAATGTACATATAGCAATAATCAATGGGAAGTATTTGAAATCATAATACTACTCATGTATTACTTCAAGAACATGCCAACTTACTGTCCAAGCGTACGAATACTGGTTTGAGATGATGTTTATCAGTCCTATGCTGTCAATACACCAATAATTCAGTTACTATTGTTTATTAAGTGAAAGTTACCCCTCTACATGTAGAACCCTTAGAAACTCCTTATGATGTAGAACTTAATTCTAACTTCAAATGATGAAGAAGAAAAGATATGGTAAACCTTTGTTGTCTCTTTTGTTTTCTCCTTGATTTTTGATGTTAAAAGGGTGACAATGGCTGAAACCCTCGACCCTCATCTATTTAAGTCACAAAAATCAAGCTTCTAATTCAAACTTTTGTCCTGGGGCGCTAGGGCAGTTAAGTATGGCCGCCCCAGCGCGAGTCCTACTGTAAAAACACCTAAAAACTGGTACAGGGGCGCTAGGGCAGTCAAACTTGGCCGCCCCAGCGCGGTCACTTCTGCTCCCTGCGCGCAGACTTCTCAAAGATTGCTCCTGAAACGTCTCTTCCTTTCATAATTTGAAAAAGTGGTAAGTATGAAAGTTGTAGCCCTATGTCTTGGCTGGTATCTACAATTGACCTCATGTGATTTGAAGGTCTGAGTTAAAAGTTATGTACAATCTACCAAACTGTGTCAGTGAAGAAAATGACGATACACACGACACACTTCGGAGCATTTTTGGCTTGTCTTCCACAATGATTTGAACAAAACCCAAAACATGAAAGTCGTAGCATTATATATTAGCTTTCTAATGGTTGTGGCCTCACAAAATTTGGATAAATATTCAAATCATTATGCTAAAACCCGTAAGAACTACTATATTTTCATCTCATTTCCTACCAACTTTATTACACTACTTCTACCTACACATCTTACTATCACTCTTTAAACACATATTCATTCTCAATACACTATTGACAATCTAGAAATCATATTAAATGTCTATATCAATACCTCAACCAACATGTAAAACATAATGAACTAAATAACAGCATAATAAATGACATAAACGCATTATTATCATTTTTACGAGTAACCGGGCATTACAATTCTCCCCTCCTTCAAAGAATTTCTTCCTCGAAATTTTACATACCATATAGTTCACGATATCTCTGTTGAATCTCATCTTCTCGCTCCCAAGTTGCTTCTTCAATTGCATGATTGCGCCATAACAGTTTTACCAAGGTTATTTCCTTGCCTCGTAACACTTTTGATTTCCTATCGAGGATTTGGACTGGTTGTTCTTCATATGAGAGATTCGATGCAAGCTCCAATGGTTCGTAATGAAGAACGTGAGAAGGATTGGCCAAATATTTCCGTAGCAAGGGAACATGAAAAACGTTATGAACATTTGACAAGTTCGGTGGTAAAGCAACTCGGTAGGCCCTGTCTCTTATTCTTTCCAAGATTTCAAATGGACCGATATATCTTGGACTCAATTTTCCCTTCTTACCAAAACGTAAAATGCCCTTCAATGGTGATATCTTTATAAATACATGGTCACCAACCTGAAATTCCAATCGACGACGTCGCACATCAGCATAGCTTCTTTTTCGGCTTTGTGCAGTGTGCATTCTTTCTCTTATCTTGGTTACCAATTCGGCTGTCTGTTGTACCAATTCAGGGCTTAATAATTTTTTTTCTCCTATTTCATCCCAATGTACTGGAGAGTGACACTTTCTTCCATATAATGCAGTATATGGTGCCATTCCAATGCTTGACTGATAGCTATTGTTATATGTAAACTCAGCCAACGGTAGTTTACTGTCCCAACTACCTGGAAAGTCAATAGTACAGGCCCTCAACATATCTTCTAAGATCTGATTCACTCGTTCTGATTGTCCATCAGTTTGAGAATGGAACGCCGTACTAAATGTCAATCGAGTTCCCATAGCATGATGTAAACTCTTCCAAAATGCAGACGTAAATTTGGGATTTCTATCAGATACAATGGACACTGGGATGCCATGAAGTCTAACTATCTCTTTGATGTATTCTTCAGCATATTGATTCATCGTGTATGTGGTCTTCACCGGAAGAAAGTGTGCTGATTTTGTAAGTCGATCCACAATAACCCATATAGCATCTAACCCTCTTTGTTTTCTTGGCAAACCAAGAATGAAATCCATCGTGATATGTTCCCATTTCCACTCAGGAATGAGTAGTGGTTTCAGGAGTCCTGCTGGTCTTTGATGTTCAGTCTTGACCTGTTGACAAGTTAGACATTGTGCAACAAATTGAGCAATGTCCTTTTTCATACCCGGCCACCAAAATAATGGTTTCAAATCCTTGTACATTTTTGTGCCTCCTGGATGGATCGAATAGGGAGTAGCATGAGCATCGGTAAGAATGTCAATTCTGATCGTTCCTTGTTTTGGCACACACAGTCTCTCTCGATATGTCCATATTTCTTCCTTATTCAATTCAAAGTTCAAATTTCCTTTTTCTTCATCTCACTGCCTCAATTGTTGTAATTCATTATCTGCACTTTGTTCGACCTTAATCCTGTCTGCAATTGTTGGTCGAACCATGAGGGATGATAACTGAATTACAGCTCCCTTTGGAATAACATCAATCTTCAAATTCTGTAAATCCCATAAGATTTGTTCTTGTACTTGCATCGCAGCAATAGAACCGGACTTTCAACTTAACGCATCTGCAACAACATTGGCTTTACCTGGATGATAATTAATAACACAATCATAATCTTTCACCAATTCCAACCAACGTCGTTGTCGCATATTCATTTTTTTTTGCGTGAATAAATATTTCAAACTCTTGTGGTCAGTGTAAATTTCACACCGCTCACCATACAGATAATGGCGCCATATTTTCAACGCAAATACCACTGCTGCCAATTCTAAATCATGTGCGGGATAGTTCTTTTCATATTCTTTCAATTGTCTTGAGGCATAAGCAATGACATTCCCGTGCTGCATTAAAACTGCTCCTAAACCTTGTTTCGAAGCATCACTGTATACCACAAAATCTCCTGGTCCTTCTGGTATAGCAAGGACCGGTGCTGATGTCAATTTTTCCTTTAATTCTTGGAAACTGTGATCACATACTTCGTTCCTTTCAAATTTCAAATTCTTTCATGTTAAAGCAGTCAAAGGCAATGCTATTTTAGAAAATCCCGCTATAAACCGACGGTAATAACCAGCTAACCCAAGAAAACTACGTACCTCTGTAACAGTAGTTGGTCGTAGACAGTTATTAACAGCTTCAATCTTGCTTGGATCCACAAATATGCCTTCTTTTGAAATGATATGACCCAAGAATGCTACTTGTTCAAGCCAAAATTCGCATTTCTTCCATTTGGCATACAAATGTTTATCTTTCAAAATCTGCAAAACTAGGTCCAGATGTTCTCGATGCTCCTCTACAGTTCGTGAGTAGATGAGAATATCATCTATAAACACAATCACGAACTTGTCTAGAAATGGCTTGAAAATTCTGTTAATCAAATCCATAAAAGCAGCTGGTGCATTCGTTAGTCCAAATGGCATTACAAGAAATTCATAATGCCCATACCTGGTTCGGAAGGTAGTCTTTGAGATATCATCTGATTTCACTTTAAGTTGATGATAGCCTGATCGTAAATCAACCTTCGAAAAGATGGCAGCTCCTTGTAATTGATCAAACAAATCATCAATTCTGGGGAGTGGATATTTGTTTCTGATTGTCACCATGTTCAACTCCCGATAATCAATACAGAGACGAAGGGTACCATCTTTCTTCTTCACAAATAAAACAGGTGCACCCCACAGTGAAAAACTCGGTCTAATAAACCCTTTATCAAGTAACTCCTGTAACTGTTCTTTCAATTCTTTAATTTGTGTAGGAGCTAATCGATAAGGAGCTTTTGAGATCAGATGAGTTCCTGCCACAATATCAATCACAAATTCGATCTCTCTATCTGTGGGTAAGCCTGTTACATTATCAAGAAATACCTCTGGAAATTCACAAACAACATCTGTATCTTTTAATTCACGAACAGGTAGATCAATAGTTAACACAGATACTAAATATCCTTGACACCCCTTCTGTTGTAATTTACAAACCTTCATACAAGAGATTATCCGAAGAGGTAAGGATATACCTGCATTTGCTACTATGAATGGTTCAGCTCCTACTGGTGCAGATTTGATCATCTTTATGCCACAGTCAATAGTAACTCTGTACTTTGAGAGCCAATCCATTCCCATTATCACATCAAAATCAGTCATCCTCAGACTATCAAGTCAACATACATCTGATGGCCTTGGACATATATTGGACACCCTCGCACAATCTGATCTATCTGTAATTCTTTCTCGGAAGGTAAGGCTATGGCGAGTTGTGTCTCTGTTGTACTTGCTGTAATGCCCAGTCTCCTTACAAACGATTCCGAAATAAAGGAATGCGTGGCTCCTGAATCTAGTAAAACAATATCAGTGATACCAGAAATCAAGAACATACCGGTAATCATCGATGTATCCACATCCACTTCCTCTTTGGTCATCGAGAAAAGGCGTCCCTCTACTTTCTCAGAACTTCCTGGACAATTCCTGGCGAGATGCCCTGGTTTTTTGCAACGATAACAAACATTGGAACCTTGCATACATTCACCGCCATGGAGTTTGCCACATTTAGGATAAGGTGGTCTGTCATGTTCCTTATGTGGAGGGGGACCCTTACCACGGGGTTCCTCTGGTCGAGCACCTTTACTATCAGTCTTTTTGCCTTGTCCAATTGTTTGGCTCCTTTGAAAGTACTGCTGCCTTCGCTGTTGTCTGTCTCTGTCAATGTCTTGTTCAACCTGTTCAGCCATAAGTGCTCTTTCCACTATCTCCCCATAGGTAACAACTTTCGACATCCGTACATCTCGTTTAATTTCAGAGCGAAGTCCTCGCATGAAGTTTTCACCCTTACTTGTGTCATCCTGTGCAATATATGGTACATATTGGACTCCATTCTCAAATTGTTGTATGTATTCAGTCATTGACATGTTTCTTTGCTTCAGATTAAGGAAATCGCTGGCTTTTTTAGCTCGTACATCTTTACTGAAATACTTGTTGTAAAATTCGATTTTGAAAGTTTCCCATGTCAATGGTATCGCAGGTAATGCCACCCTTGCACTTTCCCACCATATCCTTGCATGTTTTGTTAATAAAAAGATGACACAAGTTACTTTGTCATCATCTTCCATATGAAGGTAGGAGAAGATGGACTCCAATGATTTAATCCATTTTTCTGCTACTGCCGGATCGGTGCTTCCCGTGAATTCAGGAGGATTCAGACTTCGAAAATGATCATACATATCAGTTTGAACAGACCCTTGTCTGGGTAGAATGGCTTTTGCTTGTGCCTGCTCATGTGTAGTTCGTTGCATCTCAAGTAATTGCTGTATCTGCTCTCCATGAACTTTCGCTTGTTGTTGGAGCAATTGAGCAAAGTCATCTACAGGTCGTGGCGCACTGCCCTCACCTTCGACTGCTGGGGCCTTGCCCTTAGATGACTCTCCTTCATGTACTTTACGTTTCGGTGGCATCGTCGTTTATCTTAACCTACATATAGTATACATAGACACATAACTTAGCATAAACTATGGGATACAAAGATACTTACTTGCCGAGTTCCCCATGCATGGATGAAGTGCAGTGTCTTCCCTGTCAAAGAATCGTGGGCTCTAACACCATTATAAAATGTCACACCCTTACTCTATACTTGACATGATTACCATAATCAAAATAGGATTTCACTGATATATCTATATTATGAAGTAATTCAAAACAAGGGGCATCAATTTGATGGTTTATAAAATTTTTGGCATGATGTCCCTATATTTTGTAAAATCCAAACTCAAGCAACAATATCTATACATACATATAATCGTACTCAAACATACACTGTATCGTTATACATATAATCATAAACGTCGTGAAACTTGTTTCAAACCCTGCCCTGACATACAATCCACCATAATACATATGCGGAAGCTATACAATACGATGTCCAGGTTCTTATCGAGGTGAGGCACGTCACAAGCATCCATTGGCGAACCGGCATCCTATGTATCTTCATTACCTGATCCTGTAATACATGAGCTACGTGAGTTTATAAAACTCAATAAGTTGGCACTAGTACGTATCAATATGTGTCGAAGGAACATACATATCAAGTCGTGACAACAATGAATCTTTAAACCATGTCATATCATAGCATATATTCATGTTCATTTTTGTACTTGAGCCTCATTAGTTGACCTGTACTACCGTGCTTGCTTAATTATATAGCTACTACTGTGTTGGACGTAAGGGAGCAACCTTTGGCAACCCTACGCCCCATGAACATATATTGGCCAATAGGTTTGGTGGACTTAAAACCACCCATGATGTCAACAATCTCTATATCATGTAAAAATCAGTCTTTTTCCTTTCATGTTCATGTTCATTTTCATAACATAGCACTCATCATCAATATTCATGAGTTTCTTACATATTTAATACATAACAATGGAATATGGTGCTATGTTTTCATCAATAAGATACTAACAATGTACATATAGCAATAATCAATGGGAAGTATTTGAAATCATAATATTACTCATGTATTACTTCAAGAACATGCCAACTTACTGTCCAAGCGTACGAATACTGGTTTGAGACGATGTTTATCAGTCCTGTGTTGTCAATACACCAATATTTCAGTTACTATTGTTTATTAAGTGAAAGTTACCCCTCTACATGTAGAACAACTAAAAGAGAAGAACACTTACACCCTTAGAAACTCCTTGTGATGGAGAACTTAATTCTAACTTCAAATGATGAAGAAGAAAAAATGTAGGATCACTTGGAGGAAGAACTTGGCAAACCTTTGTTGTCTCTTTTGTTTTCTCCTTGATTTTTGATGTTAAAAGGGTGACAATGGCTGAAACCCTCGACCCTCATCTATTTAAGTCACAAAAATCAAGCTTCTAACTCAAACTTTTGTCCTGGGCGCTAGGGTGGTTAAGTTTGGCCGCCCCAGCGTGAGCCTTACTGTAAAAAAATCTAAAAATTGGTATAGGGGCGCTAGGGCGGTCAAACTTGGCCACCCCAGCGCGAGCGCTTCTGCTCCCTTCGCGCAGACTACTCAAAGATTGCTCCTGAAACGTCTCTTTCTTTCATAATTTGAAAAAGTGGTAAGTATGAAAGTTGTAGCCCTATGTCTTGGTTGGTATCTACAATTGACCTCATCTGATTTGAAGGTCTGAGTTAAAAGTTATGTACAATCTACCAAAATGTGTCAGTGAAGAAAATGACGATACACATGACATACTTCGGGGCACTTTTGGCTTGTCTTCCACAATGATTTGGACAAAACCCAAAACATGAAAGTTGTAGCATTATATATTAGCTTTCTAATGGTTGTGGCCTCACACAATTTGGATCAATATTCAAATCATAATGCTAAAACCCGTAAGAACTACCATATTTTCATCACATTTCCTGCCAACTTTATTACACTACTTCTACATACACATTTTACTATCACTCTTTAAACATATATTCATTCTCAATACACTATTGACAATCTAGAAATCATATTAAATGTCTATATCAATACCTCAACCAACATGTAAAACATAATGAACTAAATAACAGCATAATAAATGACATAAACACATTATTATCATTTGTACGAGTAACCTTGCATTACAATTCGCCCCTCCTTCAAAGAATTTCGTCCTCGAAATTTTACATACCATATAGTTCAGGATATCTCTGTTGAATCTCGTCTTCTCGCTCCCAAGTTGCTTCATCAATTGCATGATTGCGCCATAACAGTTTTACCAAGGGTATTTCCTTGCCTCGTAACACTTTTGATTTCCTATCGAGGATTTGGATTGGCCGTTCTTCATATGAGAGATTCGATGCAAGCTCCAATGGTTCGTGCTGAAGAACGTGAGAAGGAAAGAAAACGTCAATCAAGGGGATGGAGAGTCTCTACCAAGCCAGGAAGAGATTCATGCTCCACAGACAGAACAACCGGCTGCTGAAGAGCCGACCAGGGAGTTGAATTTGTATCCAAGTCATGTTCCAGAGGTATATGCTCATATTTCAAATCCTTTGGTTGAAAATTTGACTGCGATGAAATTGAAGAAATATCACAAGCACTGTCCAAAGCTGTGTCTGATTGCTTGAGGACAGTATTGGGTAAACCGAACCAATCAACCAACAAAGAGCAGAATGCAAGTGAAAATGAAGGGAACCAAAGAAGCAACCAAGTCCATGAATTTGACCAGGGAGTAGGAAATTCAAGGGCTGGTGATCCCCACCTCCCAAAGTTCGCACTCCCAAACTAACAGGAAGGAAGATACACACCACTACATAAAAACGAGAAAACTTTAGGTGGAAGAGTTTGGCCATATCTGCGTACAGATGGGGCAGGGAGTTCTAAACAACCTGTCAACCAAGTCTATGCGATTACTAATCCTTTATATCAACCAGGAATGTATGATGATATACCACACTTTGGTTATCAGGGAGTTGATGGAAGTTTCCAAGGATGGAATGCTGGTTACAATATAGAGTCTCAGGCTCGGGGGGCAAACTATTATCAACATTTGCTCCCCAACAAAAATGCAGCAATGATCGATCGTGATATGGTGAGAGAAACCGCAAGAAATTTATGGGCCGGCCTTGAGACAAATTGGCCGCCCAGAGTTTCACAAGCCATACCCCAACCACATAGATGTCAACAATCAATTTCCCAGAGGTTACAAGGTACCAGATTTCAGCCTATTTTCTGGAGAAGATAGTCAATCTAGCCTTGAGAACATTGCCAGGTTCAATACAAGGTGTGGGGAGCTGGCGATCTTGGAAAAATTTACTGGTTTGAAGTTGAGATTGTTCTCAAATACACTTACTGGCACGACATTTTTGTGGTATGCCGCACTTCCCCGAAACTCAATCTTAAGTTGGCAAGATATGGAAGCAATTTCATAATCAGTTTTACCGAACTGAGCCTGATGTGTGCATCACTGATTTTTGTCAAGGCTGTCTCAGAAAAAAGAGAAACAACTGATATGTTCATTGATAGGTTCAAGAAAACAAAGAACAGGTGCAAGGTGGGGGTTTTTTTATAAATAATTTAAATTTTAAATTTTATTTCAAAAATAGCTTAAAAAAATTCAAATATACTATATCTGTGCTTACGAAGCACGGATCTTGCTCCACGTGAGCAATATCCGTGCTTCGTAATCACAGGTGCTCCAACGTGGAGCAAGATCCGTGATTCGTAAGCACGGATCATGCTCACGTGGTAGCGTCCGTGGTTACGAAGCACGGACTCTCCACGTGGAGCCTCGTCTCCACCCCTTCTCCACCTTATCTTTCATTCTCCTCTTCTTCTTCCTCCATCCCTTACTCTTTTAGACTCTCTCACATAATATTTCTCTTGTGGATCTTCCAGTCTCCTTTCTTACCTTATAACAAAGTTTAGAAGATCAACAAGTTATATAAGAATGGCAGATAATCGAGCTCCAGAAGATCCCAGTGTCCTCTATTTACAAGCCAAACATATGTCGTCTAAAGTTTTTTCCGAAGCCGTTGATGATATTGTCAAAGTGAAGAGGTCAGACAATTTGATTTGGAAGTTATACACCGATAATTACATACACAATCGTGTACTTGCATACTTAATGATATTGGCTTTTATGGAGTTTTAGAATGTGGGTCACAAGTTTTTCATAATCATTTGATTACTACTCTTGTTGAACGTTGGTGACGCGAGACACACACATTTTATTTTACATGTGGTGAAGCAACTGTCACGTTACAGGATGTTTCAATCATTTGGGTTCTAAGAATTGATGGTCAACCAGACACTAGAATAGATGTGTGACATACAGTTGAGGAATGGCAACACATATGTTTGGATTTGTTGGAATTTGTACCATCATCAAAACATTTGAAAGGTGGTCATATTTCAATGACTGCACTACACGACCATTGCATGTCTAACCTTGTTAGTGATGATACTTCAGAAGTAGATGTTGTCAAATATATCCGTTGTGTTGCGTTAATGATTATTGGAGGAATAATATTCACTGACTATCATGGAGGGTCTGCTAGACTCGTTTTTTTGCAACTGCTACGGGATATTGATAACGTAAAGTCTTACAGTTGGGGTAGTGATGTTTTAGCATTTTTATACCGTGATTTGTGTAACGCAACACGAATAGAGAAGACTACAATGGCTGGAACTTTATATATCCTGCAGGTATAAATAAAGTAATTTGATTATTTAAAACAATTTTTTGTTATTTGTGTTTAACAATTTTTATTATTATAAGCAGATATGGGCATGGATAAGAATTAAATGTGTTAACCCCGACCGAGATGGGTTAACATTAGTTGTACCTCCCATTGATCCAGATGCTATTATTTCAGTTTCTCCATATGGTAAGCAATAATATTTAAAATTTATTGTGGTAATATGATGTATATCTCTTATAATGTTTTGATATGTAATTGTATTTGTTTATTTGTATGTGAAAAATGTTCGAGTAGGTGCCCGTCGAGCGAAGTGTTGGCCGAGGGTTCATGTTGAAACACTATGTATAAACAATCTTTATTTTAATAATATTTGAAATTATTGTTTTGGCACATCTTTATCTGTATACCCATGCTAGTTGCATAGATAGAGTCCTTGAATATACAAATAGTAGAAAGAATATGAGATGCTCATATGATGAGTATCATGAAACTCATATTTGCAATACCGTATATTCTAAACAGTTCCTAGTCGATTCAGCCGCCGCTAAGAAGGATATAGGCTGCTCGAGTTTGAGACTAGTATCTGCGATGTGAGTACCATGTTTAATTGGTAGGGGACATTGTGATGTCCGAACATGCAGATAGGTGCTCCATGTAGAGTGCACTGTACAACCTTCCATAAAGGACTTTTCAAGTGGTTCTCACTTATCGAGTGGAAACGTCCTAGTTTATGGTTGTACACCATTAGTCCTTATGACCCGGGACAATATTGAGACTCTATATGTTAGCATTGCACTTTGACTTGTTTACCGACTCATATGGGGTCATCAGGTGGCAAGGTTAGGTGTTTTGTCGAAACATATAGGAGTCGATGCATTGTAGTCGGGGATTCACTGCTTACCTTCGGGTATGGATATCCTATGTGTATGTAGTTTAAAATCTCTGACCAGAGTATGGTGGTAATTAAGAAAAGGGGTTTCTTAGATTACATCATCGATGCAACTACGACATGACATATAGTATCGATTATTTGACAGCTCTCGATATACCAATCGTTGTCGAATCGGTCGGGATATATGCGATGAAGGGACCGTACTGTAAGCTAACCATAATTGAATGGTTCTTGCAGGCACTATCATTTGATAACTAGGGAATCATGTAAGCGATGCTGCTAGGCGTTTAACATGATTGGTTGGGGTACTATCAGACTTGAGTTCTGACGTTCTTATTATCAAGGAGTTGATAATTAAGAATTGAGCAATTAAGTTATGCTCATATAAGGACATATTTAGTCCCAAATCACATTAAGATATGAATCCACGGCTAGTTGTATCAATGAACCATTGAGGGCCACACAAGTGCTAACTTTTTAGATCCCGTTGAGAAAGAAATTAGTTCAATGTGTTGAACGGCTTATAAAGGAGTTTATAAGCACAAGGAAAATTAAAAGTATAACTTCTATAAGGGGAATGTAACTTTTAACTTGTGGAAGTATTCCTAAATTAAAAGTTAGCCAAGTGAATAATGTATTTGAAAAATTGTGATTTTCATAAACATTATTGTGGACTAAATAAATGAATTCAAGTGTTGAATTAATTAAACACTAGTGGACCTAGTAGAGTCCAAATAATTAAATTAATTCAAGTGTTGAATTAATTAAATAACATTGGGCCTTGTAGAGCCCAATTAGAGATAATTATTAAACTTGGGCTTGAGTAAAATCAAGTAAAGTTTAAATGGTCTCAAATGTGTTTAAGACAGTTAAATAAAAGTCCATGGGCCTTGTAATTGTTACAAGTCCAAATAGAATAACATGCATGGGAGGTGAAGGGTTGGAGGATATTTTTTCAACATCCAAAACATGGCATGCACATGCTCACTTTTACTTTTGCAAGCACCAAGAAAAGCCATCATTCTCTCCTCTCCAACTCACTTCTCCGAAATTTACTCATATATTTTTCCTTCAATTTTGCTTCTTCACTTGATGATGAATGCATACACTTCTCAAAGAAAAATGCCTTACATTTTTTAGTTCAAGTGTATGATGGATTTTCCTTGTTGGTGATGAGCTTAATTTTTGAGCAAGAAGTGCTCATTGGAAGCTTGTAGCATAGTCTATAATTCAAGAGCTAAGGTGTTTACATCTTAGTTGGAGTCATAATCAATCTTAAGATATTGATAGGTAAGAATTTCTAAAACACCCTATGAATGTCATTTTGTGTTTTATTGTATTTGCTACAGACTATAGTTTAGGGTGCTCGATTTTCTTGTATAAAATTTTTTAAACTTCCGTTGCGCAAGAGGGAACCTTAACCGATCCCCTTTCAAGTGGTATCATGAGCTATGGTTACTATTTTGTGTAGCATATACATGATATTATATGGAGGTCAATTTCTAACCGCATGAGACAATCGAAACAACAAATCGAAGGCCGGATTTTAGGGCTGTTTTGGGCAGCTTGGGCTGCCCGAGGGGCTGCCCGAAACAGGCAGCAGCACCCTTTGAAAATTAAAAAAAAATATTTGTAAGTTGGCCGAAATCCGGCGACGGTGATGACGACTAGGGTTTCCAAAAGTGTTTTGGAATATCAAAGTTTCATGGGCCTTGAAGTTGTTGGGTCATTAGATGGCTAACATAATTTGTGAAATTTAAATAGGCCAAAATGTTTTTGGTGAAAAATGATTTTTTTGGACCCTTAAGTTTAAATTTACGAAAGTTGTACATATTTTCTCATAAAATAAATAATTGAAGTTGGACTTTAATTATTTATAGTAAATGGTGATTTACAAGAAATTTGGTTATAAATAAATTAATTAGAAAGTAGACAAAGGAGTTTGTATACTTTGTTGATTTAGTTTATAATCGTGGCGGTTAGTGATTGGATCAAGATATATGATATTGGATCAATTGATTATTGTGATAATTAATTGATGGTGTATGATATGTGATATTATGCATGAAGAATGATCAAAAGCCCAAGCCCAATTTTGCTAGGTGTATGCTAGGATATTTTGTGTTGAATGATTGTAATAATTATCAATTTATAAAGTGGGCTTGGTTTATGGCCCGTTCCCACCCCATGAAATGTATCCCTATTTGCCATGGATATTTATTTGTAAATATTAGTATAGTGGAAGATCAAGATTAGAAGATGATGGCCTTGATGATTATGAATGTAACGCCCCGAGAATTCGAAGGTCCACGCGAATCACATGCATGCAATTATTAAATTCTTTGTGTATTTTAATTAAATATTTTAATTGCATAAATTAATTATGTGGTTCATTTTGATATGTTTAAAATATATTTTCTTCATGGTTGCATTAAAATGTATTTTTAAAGGTTATTCGAGTTGCGATCGAGGAACGGAGACCGATGGCTGGAAAATAGAAAATGTTTTTATTAAATAATTATTTTTAATTATTTAAAATATGATCGTTTGTTTTTCTTATTTTTGAAAATAAGGGGGTTTTAAGGTGATTTTATACGCCGGGGCGTAAATTTTATCGGTTTTGTTTTTTCAACAAAATTACGAATTTGTTGGCAACCCGGCTATTAAATTCACAAACTTATTTTTACCAAAACTATTTTAATATTTAATTAAATCCTAATTAAGACTAATGGGGCTAAATTGTTGGTTTGATAGGCCTAAAGCCTTGTTAGTGTTTAATTAGTATATATTATACTTAAAACCCTTCCCAAACCCCACACTTCTTCACGCCTACTTTATGAATTCTCTCAACACAATACACGACACACACACAAGGATTTCAAGGAAGAAAGTTTTCAAATATTGCAAGGAAAATAAAGCCAAGGTCGTTCGTCTCCGTTCTTCGCAATCGTCAACGGTTTTTCGTGCGTAAAATACGCAAAGGCACACCATATTCTTTCCTTCAAACATCTATCACACCATAGTATTTATTTAATTGTGTTTTGCATGAAAAATAAGGGAAACTTGGTTATATTTTCGTTTTTGTATCAGGAAGGGTTTTTAAATCATGTAGGTTGACCCAAAGTTTATGTGTAACATGATCCTAAGGGGTGCCATGATTAGGTAAGATTTAATGATGGTTTTACATGAAATATAGAGTCCGAGGATCACACCAAAGATGTTGCAAAACAAGTAAACCACAGTTGGAACCAACTTGCTGTCCTAGTGTTGAAGGGTTCGGTTCTATGGGATTGTTGACTGGGCTTGGGTTCGGTTGGGACCAAGGCTTGGCTGGGGTCCGTGAGGGGTCAAGGGAAGAGTCCTAACCATGCTAGGACTCGAGACAAGAGGCTGGGAAGGAGTCCTAGCTTGCCGTGAGATGCAGGGAAGTGGCACAGGTACAGAAGCTGGTGCAAGGGAGAGATGGCTCGGCCTGGGGGCTTTGGATTAGGCTAGGTCGAGTCATTAGGGTCCTACGATGGTGCTTGAGGGTCTGGTTCAAGGGGTTGCTCTGTGGTTGGGGCCCTAGCAGCAAAAAACGTGGAGTCCTATCCAAGGAGGAGTCTCGGCCAACCTGCATGTATCTGGTGCGGTGCTTTGTGCGAGTTCAGGGACCTTGGCTGGTCTGGGCGTGGTCCAGGGATGTCTATGGTCAGGTGGGGCTCAGTGGTTAAGGGCTGGGAGAGTCCTGGAGTCACTAGGAGTTTATATGAAAGAGTTCATCCTTGTGCGCAGGTTTGGGTGAGTTTCCAGCAAGGTTTTGAGCGGGTTATGGTCATGTTCTTTGGGATGGGCTTGGTCAAGAGGGTGTCTAGATGGGTTGGCTAGGTTTTGGCTCAAGATGGCTCGGGCGTGGCTCGAGTAAATTAGGAGATGGCTCGGTGTGTTCGATAAGGTGTGTATTTCAAAAATTAAAAGGCTAAAAATGAATCCATGGGTCCACGGGGGTGGCTCATGACTTGGAAGGGTAGAATAAATCTTAAAACTGCTATGTTTAAAATTTGAGATCAAAATAATGAGTTTTGGATTTATTCGAGATTTAATTAACGAGTTATTTGAAACGCTTAGTTTAAGCTTTATAAAATTAGGGAAAATTAGATTTAGCTTAAATAATTATTAAAAAACGCTTAGTTTAAGCTTTATAAAATTAGGGAAAATTAGATTTAGCTTAAATAATTATTAAAAATCTAAGTTTTTAATTTGAGAATTTTATACTAAGGTTTGGTTTAATTCGGGATTAAAACGCATTAATACGTCACATTTAAAGATTAATTTAAAAGTCATCGAATTAAGCTAAATAAAAATATGAAAAAATTCATGTAGGCTTAAATAATTATTTGGGATATGTTAGAGTCAATGAAATTAAGAAAATGTCAAAAACGAGAAATTATGCGTTCAGGGGTAAAACGGTCTTTTTACACCTAGAAATTAGTAAACGCCATGGCAGTGTCCTGAATGCTATTTTATGTGATAATATGATTATTTTCATTGGTTATATGGAATTTTTATATGTTAATATGTCAATTTTAAATGTTTATGGATTTTTAAGATGTTAATATGTTTAAATGTTTTATGATATAATATGTTAAAACGTTTATTTTAAATGTTTATGATTTAAATATTTATTTTAAATGTTTATGATGTTAAAATATTTATTTTGAAACGTTTATGGCTTTTTATGATTTTTATACGTTAAAACGTTTATTTTAAATGTTTACGGATTTTTAATCTTTTAAAAATGTTTTTTTTAAAATGTTTATGGATATTTATGATTTTAATATGTTAAATTATGATTTTTTAAATGTTTATGGATTTTTATGATTTAAATTGGACATTTAAAAGATATGTTTCATGCTTGGTTTCAAAATAAAATGATATTATATGCATGTTTTTATTAAGTGATGGAAATACGACATGTTGAAGCATGTGAAGGGATTGTGACTACTACATGTTGGAGATATCGTGAGGGTTATGGTCCCAGTGAGAGCCCGACGATCATGTTTCCATTGATACGAATACGAATACGAATATGTTAATACGTTGGCCAGGGCCCAGTTGACCGGTGAGAGTGTCGCTGGTGTCCCCCGCCGCCCAGTACTGTGGTTTTCTCTAGATTGATCCATCGCCCAATACGATCAAGAATACGAGTCACAATCACGATCTGAATTCAACAAACACGAACATGAATATGAATATGTTGATACGAATATGAATATCTTGATATGAATATTTTTATGAAAATGTTTATGAAAAAGGATCATGAAAATGTTTTTAAAGTTTATGCATCATGAAAATGTTTAAGTTTAAAGTTTATGCATCTTCATGAAAACGATATTTTAAGTACAAGTATTTTTCACTGTTATATATTAATTGTATTACGTATTACTTGTTATCAAGGATATGATGTGTTGAGTCTTTAGACTCACTAGGTGTGATTGGTGCAGGTTATTATGATAATAATGTGAGTGGAGGTCTTGATGGTAGACTTTGCTGGACTGAAGGTGCATATAACTCGAGAACCGACACTAGTTTTCCGCACTAGTTATGATTTATGATTTTAAGTTATGTTAAAGATATTTTTACGACGATTTATTTATGAGTGAGTTTTGAGAGGTTATAGTATGTGCTATACTTTTCAAATAATGTTTTTGGGTTGATAAAATAGTTGGTTGTTTTCTTTTAAAATGGTTCCCAAATTTTTTATGATTCGGCCGAATGCTATGTGAGGTTTAAAAAAAAATTTCTAGTACTTTTTAAGAAAACGAATAAGCAGACGTTTCAATGAAGATCAAAGACATGTAAATATTGGAAGCTTATGTAAAAGTTTCATTTGCATCCCATGCACTTCCCTAGGATTGGACCTAGGCCCGTGCTTAGCTCACACGGACCATTAGTTTTGGGGCGATTTATCATCTTTGTTTTGTTTAATATTTATAATATATGCATGATATGTTATAAATAATGAGTATGTGAGTTATTATTATGATAATAACAAAGTTACATTACGATCAAACATGGCGAGCTTTTAAATAAAATTAATGATGAGACCTTTCAAAATTAAAAACCCTCATTTTGAATAAGATTCAAAATTAATATCAAGCCCGAAAAGAGCAATTATAAAGATGTTTATAATTTCCATGTCTTCCATCGACAATGGGTGCTTGATGAACGCTACCCGTGTTCGGGGCTCGGCTCATATTATTGTGGGTCCTGGACACCAGAAAGCTGTGACATCCATTGACATGGTGATGTGAACTACGTGGAACTCCCATGATTTTGGCTCATATTATTGAGGGAACTCATGGCGACCGTTCATTAAGGTTCAACATCGATGGGTAAAGCTTGACACGTAAAGATGAACGACGTCATATTATTAGGTCCTAATCAAACGTGAGACAAAAGTTTATGTAAAAGGTTGCGTGGAGATGCAATTGGAAACTACCTTTTAGGAATTATGATTGGCTGATATTATTTGGGATCATAATTTGCTAATTGGACCTTACGTACCTACTGAGGAAAGGAGTTTCCCGTTTTCATTAGAGTGTAGTGAAAATGTCAAAACAGTGGGAGCGAAAATTTATGAAGTAAAAGTCCATATTTTATATCTTACTAAATATTTTAAAATAGTCATTAACATTTATCTGTTTTACTTTTCATTACATTTTTGACAATGTCTTCAATTCGCAATCCGCTATCTGCAATACTCGACAAACAAGTATTAACTGGACCTAATTACCTCAATTGGCTAAGAAACCTAAAAATCGTCTTGAATTCGGAAAGGATAGCATATACACTTACTGAGTCGCCCCCGTTGAGGCTCCGACTAGCTGCACTCCTGAGGAATTGCAGACTTACAAGGATTGGTGTGACCATGACTTGCGAGCTAAGTGTTATATGCAGGCTTCTATGAATGATGAGCTGCAGAGGCGTTTTGAGGATGCAAAGAGTGCTGCTGACATTCATTTGCATCTCAAGGAGCACTTTGGTGAGCAGACTCGACCTCTAAGGCATGCTACCATCAAGGAGCTAATCACTTTACGCATGCGAGATGGGGCTTCGGTTCATGAGCATGGCCTAAAGATGATTGGGCTTGTGGATAAGCTCGTTGGCATGGATCTTACGTTGCCTTAGGAGTTGGCCACCGACGTGTTGCTCTTGTCGCTGGCTAGCTCATTTGATCCTTTTGTAATGAATTTCAACATGAACAAGCAAAAGCCTACCCTTGAGGAGTTGATGAATATGCTTGTTACGTTTGAAGCCACCATCAAGAAAGAGAAGTCGGTTCTTTATGTGGGCTCTTCATCTGGCACGAAGACCGGTCCACATGGGAAGGGAAAGAAGTGTTCTTTCCAACGTCCCAAGAAGAACGTGCCCTTGAAGAGGCAAGCTCCGAGTCCTGCTGTGGCAACTACACCAGTTAAAGCTGACAAGACTGTTGACATATGTCATCACTGCAAGAAGCCTGGACATTGGAGGCGTAACTGCAGAGAATATCTTGCCCAAAAGAGTTCTGGAAACGGTATGTTCTATATTGAAGTAAACATTCTAATTAACTCTACTTCTTGCGTATTGGATACCGGCTGTGGCTCACATCTCTGTAATGATTTGCAGGTGATGGGAAGAAGTAGGAGACTTAGGGAAGGTGAGACCTTCTTGAGGATGGGCAATGGAGCAAGAGTTGCTGCCAAGGCCGTAGGAGATGTTTACTTGCTTTTGAACAATGATTTTAAGTTAATTTTAAGAGATGTTTTGTTTGTACCAGATTTGGTGAAAAACATTGTTTCCATTTCTATGCTTGATAAAGATGGATATTCTTGTTTATTTAGCAAAGGTGTTTGCAACATTTACAAGAATGAATGTTTGATTGGTACTGGAGAACTTGAAAACGATCTCTATAACTTAAAATTGAAAGATATTCCACTAAACAATGTCCAAGCAATAACAACAACAAACAAGAAAAAACAAGATACTCTAAATTCGGCACAATTATGGCATGCTCGATTGGAACATATTTCAATAAGAAGGATGAACAAGCTAGTGGGAGTGGGCATGTTTGATATGTCTGATATTAATTCTCTCCCAACTTGTGAATCCTGTCTAAAAGAAAAGATGACCAAAATTCCCTTTAAGGGCCATGTGGAGTGAGCCAAAGGGTTATTGGATTTGATCCATACCGATGTGTGCGGTCCGCTTATCATCACCTCTAAGCATGGACATGCCTACTTTATCACCTTTACCGATGACTTTTCGAGGTATGGGTATGTGTATTTGATGAAATACAAGTCTGAAGCCTTTTAAAGGTTCAAAGAATTCAGAAATGAAGTAGAGAAACAGTTGGGACGAAGCATCAAGATACTTCGATCGGATCGAGGTGGTGAGTACTTGAGTGTCAAGTTCCAAGATTATCTTAGGGAGAATGAGATTCTCTCGCAGTGGACTCCGCCTGCTACACCACAGTTGAATGGTGTTTTGGAACGTCATAACCGGACTTTGATGGACATGGTTCGATCTATGATGGGCTTCACGGAGTTGCCGCCATCTTTTTAAGGATATGCGCTTGAGACAGTAGCACTGTTGTTAAACAATGTCCATTCAAAGGCAGTTGATAAGACACCATATGAGATATGGATGGGTAAGCCTCCCAAATATTCTTATCTTAGAATATGGGGATGCCCTGCTTATGTGAAGCAGACAGTGGGAGATAAATTGGATAGTCGATCCATTTTATGTTACTTTGTGGGATATCCAAGGAATTCAGTTGGATATTATTTCTATCATCCCCAATAAACAAATGTGTTTGTTTCTAGGAATGCAACTTTTTTGGAAATGGAATTTCTATTGGATATAAAAGGGGAGATGATAGAACTCGAAGAAGTTCGAGAGACACGCACAATTATAGAACCCACACCCGAAGAGACAATAGAGGAGATACAAGATCCTAGAAGATCCGAGAGAGTCTCGAGACCACCTATGAGGTATGTCTGCTTATTGAAGAGGGCCATGATGAGCCTAACCATGGATATGATCCAAGGACCTTCAAGGAAGCATTATCTGATGCTGATTCATCCAAATGGCTTGAAGCTATGGAATATGAGATGAATTCCATGCATTCGAACCAAGTGTGGAATCTTGTGGATCCACCTGAGGGAACTGTTCCCATAGGGTGTAAATGGATTTACAAGAGAAAACTTAGGGCGGATGGGAAGGTATTGACCTTCAAGGCGCGATCGGTGGCAAAAGGATATACTCAAAGACAAGGAGTTGACTTTGAGGAAACATTTTCTCCAGTTGCAATGTTCAAGTCTATAGAATATTGCTAGCCATAGATGCATGGTATGACTATGAGATATGGCAGATAGATGTCAAGACAACATTTCTTAATGGGGATATTAAGGAAGAGATTTACATGTCACAACCTGAAGGGTTTACAACTATCGGAAGTGAACATATGGTATGCAAACTTCAAAGATCTATTTATGCTCTAAAGCAGGCATCTAGGAGTTGGAACCTCAGATTCGATAGTGCAATCAAAGAGTTTGGTTTTACTAAGAATCCTGAGGAACCCTTTGTGTATAAGAAGGTTAGTGGGAGTGCTGTGACATTCCTGGTGCTTTATGTTGATGACATTCTACTCATTGGAAATGATGTAGGGATGTTGCAATCAACTAAAATATGGTTAGCGAGTAAGTTCTCGATGCAGGACTTGGGTGAAGCATCTTTTGTATTGGGAATACAAATCTATAGAGATAGTATCGATGCAACTACGACATGACAAATAGTATCGATTACACCATCGATGCAACTACGACATGACAAATAGTATCGATTATTTGATAGCTCTCGATATACAAATAATTGTCGAATCGGTCGGGATATATGATATGAAGGGACCGTACTGTACGCTAACCATAATTGAATGGTTCTTGCAGGCATTATGATGCAAATGTGGTTGATCAAGCACCAAAGAAACCATGGGAGTCGTTGGAGTTGCCCGAAGGACCTATAACGAGGGGACGAAGTAAGAAGTTTAAAGATGCACTTCAAGGACTCATGATGAGCTATCAAGGAAGTCCTACAAGTTGGATGTCTAAATTAGAGGAGGTTGAGAATCATGGGAATAATATTGGAGGTTTTTGGAATGTTATTCAAGTGCAATTGCCGAAGGTACAGCGCACCCACGCCAGTTCAGGGACTGCACCCGCGGTCCATAATAATCAAATTTGAGAGAATATTGCCGAAGCTATACCGCACCCGCGGTCAAAAGGCGAGCGCACCCGCGCTCCTAAAAGGACCGCACCCGCGGTCCTTTGCATTCACTTTGCCGAAGCGGCACTGCACCCGCGGTCCAGTCTGCAGCGCACCCGCGGTCTTTTGTCAACTTCCGTGTCAAATTTGCTTGTTATCATAATTAAGCCTTTTTACACTACTTTTTCATACTTTATTGAATATATATTCAGTGTATCAGACCATGAGCGAATAATGATGAATGATAGATAAAAGTTCTTGAGTTTTCTCTCAATTTGCAAAGCTTGTGCTTTGTGTTTATCAAAATCAAACTTATCAAAGATTGCATCTTTGTGGCGTTTGTCGATTGTTCTTCGCACGGATTGTCAAAAAAAGTTCTTTGAAGGTTCGTTTGAAATTCAATTGTTTTATCGTTGATATTTGTTGCTAAGTTATAATCGCTTAGAGGTGAATATCACAAAATCGTTACTTGTTTCAAAAGATCGGGACAAAATAATCGTTCCTTGTTTGTTATTGAATTGAGGGTGCGATTTATATATTTGCGCCTGCCTTTCATTCATACGAGGATTCGTATCATTTGGTATCAGAGCTTTGGCTCATTGAATTCAAGTAAATATCGTTGTTGTTATTTTTCAGATTTGTCTCAAATTTCATTCTGTTTTCAGATCTGTGGTATCTTTTTTTTCTATTGTCATATCTACCAAAAACAAAAACAAAAATTTGTTCTGTTTCAAGTTTTGTGTTATCCTTTGTTCTGTTTTAAGATCTGCGTTATTTCTATCATCTTTTGATAATCCAGAATTCCCGAAAAATTTGTTCTGTGTTATTCTGTCGTTCTTGTTTTTGTGCAATCCATGTGAAACAGTTGCAATTGTTCACAAGTTAAATCTTGTTAGTTTGATAAAAAGAAAATATAAAGATTGAGCACACCTTTGAAAGAACTATCAAATTCGAGTGAAAAACATTTGAGTGCGAGTGTTATTTCTTTGGAGTGATCGTGAGAATTTGGGTGAGGAAAATCTTTTATTTCTACTAACATTTTATTGCATGTATAAAATCTGAAATTAAAATGGAGAGGGAAGTAGGAGAGAGTTCGAACCAGGGGTTGTCTAAGGTTCAAATGGAGGCGTTATTTGGGCATTTTAGTAGAATGATGAGGGTCGAGTTGGATCCTTTATATGAGAGGTTGGATAGGCTTGAAGTTAGTACGAGTGAAAATAAATCTAAGCCTAAAGGTTTGGTTAGAGTGGATGAAGAAGAGAATGATTATGATTTGGAAGGAAAAGAGGAGAGCCAAAACGAGAATTGGGGTAGAAGCGGAAGAGGTAGAGGATTTGGTAGGGGAAGAAGAGAAGCCTTACGTGGTAAGTACGATGATGGGAATAAGGAAGATAATAACATAGGCAACATTAAGATGAAAATTCCGTCGTTCCATGGTAAGTCGGATCCAGAGGCTTATTTAGAATGGGAAAAGTGAGTTGAATTTGTGTTTGATTGTCACCATTATTCCGAACAAAAGAAGGTTAGGTTGGTCGTGGTTGAATTTGTTGATTATGCACTTATTTGGTGGGATCAATTAGTGACCACTAAGAGAAGATGCAATGAGAGGCCTATAGAAACTTGGGCGGAGATGAAAAGCGTAATGAGGAAGAGGTTTGTACCAAATCACTACTATAGAGAAATGTTTAAGAAGTTACAAACTTTGAGACAAGGTGTGAAGAGTGTTGAGGACTACTATAAAGAATTGGAAGTAGTCATGATTAGAGCAAACATAGATGAGGATAGTGAGGCTACTATGGCTCGTTTTCTGTGTGGTTTGAACAGGGAAATTTAAGACCAAATGGAGCTTAGACATTACTTGGATCTAGATGAAATGGTGCAAATGGCGATAAAAGTGGAGCAACAACTCAAGAGGAGAGGAGTTGGTCGTACCACACAAACTGGAAATACATCAACACCTTGGCGTTCCAACGTTGTTAAACGTGAAGAAAGCAAGGTAGTGGTCAAGCCCAAAGTTGACATTAAACAGGAGGCGCCTAAGCAGGGAATGCAAGGTAAACCTGAAACTCCTATTAATCGTTCTAGAGATATTAAATGTTTTAGGTGTCAAGGAGTTGGACATATTGCTAGCCAATGTCCCAATAAAAGGGTGATGGTGTTGAATAATTATGGGGAGTATGAATCTCATAGTGAGGGAGATGATGGAGAGGATGAAGATGAGATGCCTGCATTAGAGGATCCTGATGAGGGATATGAAGCAGTTGTGGGTGAGGCATTAGTGACTAGGCGTATCATGAGTGCCCAAGTCAAAGAAGAGGAGACGAATCAGCGGGAAAACTTGTTCCATACTAGATGTTTTGTCAGTGGCAAAGTTTGCAACGTTATTATAGATGGAGAAAGTTGTACCAATGTTGCTAGTCTTGAGATGGTTGAAAAATTGAGCTTGCCTACTTTGAAACATCCTCAACCATATAGGCTACAGTGGTTGAACGACTGTGGTGAAGTGAAGGTGAACAAACAAGTTTTGGTTGCATTTTCGATTGGAAAGTATGTTGATGAGGTATTGTGTGATGTGGTACCAATGCATGCTTGTCATATTTTGTTAGGAAGACCATGGCAATATGATAGGCAAGTGACACATGATGGGTTTAGAAATAAATATTCTTTTGTACTCAAGAAAGAACCCATTGTTTTACTTCCTTTGTCTCCAAAACAAGTGTTGGAGGACCAATTGAAAAAGAAGAAGAGAGAGGCCGAAAGAAAGAGTGAATTAAAAAGTGAGATGGCCTTTGAAAAGAAAAATGAAATGGCTAAAAACAAAAGTGATAAAAAAATTGAGATAGCCATACAAAAGAAAAATAAGGAAAAAGAAAATGAGAGGAAAGAGACCAAAAAGAAAATATATATGGTCCAAAAGAGTGACATGAAACAATTGTTGCACACACATGATACACTTGTGTTGATTCTTTACAAAGAGATTCTCTTTAACACAAGTGATATAGCCGGAAATCTTCCGAGCATTGTAGTTTCCCTTTCGCAGGAGTTTGATGATATATTTCCGGAGTAGCTACCTCAAGGAATACCACCATTGAGGGGGATTGAGCACCAAATTGATTTTGTGCCCGGAAGTGCATTACCAAATCGTCCAGCGTATAGAAGCAATCCGGAGGAGACCAAGGAGCTTCAACGGCAGGTAAGTGAATTATTAGATAGGGGTTTCGTGCGTGAGTCCATGTCTCCTTGTGTTGTACCTGTTTTATTAGTTCCTATGAAAGATGGCTCATGGCGTATGTGTGTAGATTGTAGGGCAATCAATAACATAACCATTAAGTATAGGCATCCCATACCTAGACTAGATGATATGTTAGATGAGTTGCATGGTGCTTGTATTTTTAGCAAGATTGATTTGAAAAGTGGATATCACCAAATTAGGATGAGAGAAGGTGATGAGTGGAAAACGGCTTTTAAAACCAAGTACGGGTTATATGAGTGGATGGTCATGCCTTTTGGTTTGACTAACGCTCCTAGCACCTTTATGAGGTTAATGAACCATGTCTTGCGTGCATACATAGGAAAATTTGTTGTTGTTTACTTTGATGATATCCTAGTATATAGCAAAGACTTGGATGAGCATGTTAATCACTTGAGAATTGTGCTAATCACACTAAGGGCTGAAAATTTATATGCTAATTTAAAGAAATGTGATTTTTGTACAAGCAAACTTGTCTTCCTTGGTTTTGTGGTAAGTTCGCAGGGGATACAAGTAGATGAGGACAAGGTAAGTGCTATTCGAGATTGGCCAACACCTGCTAATGTTAGTCAAGTTCGAAGCTTTCATGGTCTTGCAAGCTTTTATATGAGGTTTGTAAAAGATTTTAGCACACTAGCGGCACCGATGACGGCGGTGATTAAGAAGAACGTTCCATTCCATTGGGGCGAAGAGCAAGAGAAGTCTTTTAATATTATTAAACAAAAGTTAATTAATGCGCCTTTACTTGTTTTGCCTGATTTTTCTAATACTTTTGAAATTGAATGTGATGCTTCAGGTGTAGGTATTGGTGGTGTTTTGATGCAAGGAGGACGACCAGTGGCGTATTTTAGTGAGAAACTCAATGGAGCAGCGCTGAACTATCCAACGTATGACAAGGAGTTGTACGCGCTTGTGAGGACTTTGGAGGTGTGGCAACACTACTTGAGGCCTAAAGAGTTTGTGATTCACACGGATCATGAGTCTCTTAAGCACCTTAAGGGGCAGCAGAAGTTGAACAAGCGGCATGCCAAGTGGGTTGCATTCATAGGTACATTTCCCTACATCATCAAGTACAAACAAGGTAAGGAAAATGTAGTGGCTGACGCATTATCACGGAGGTATGTACTAATCTCTACTTTGGAGTAAAGTTTTGGGGTTTGAGCATGTGAAGGAATTATATGTGCTAGATGAGGATTTTAAGAATGTATTTGAAACATGTATGCATGGCCCACATGAAAAATTTTATTTGCATCATGGTTTCTTGTTTAAAGAAGATAAGTTGTGCGTCCCTAGATCATCCATTCATGAATTACTTGTTAGGGAGGCACATGGGGGTGGCTTAATGGGGCATTTTGGTGTGGCTAAAACTTTAAGTGCATTGCATGAACATTTCTATTGGCCACACATGAAACGTGACGTTGAGCGTGTTTGTGATAAGTGCATTACTTGTAGACAAGCTAAATCTAAAACACAACCACATGGCTTGTATACACTACTTCCCGTCCCTAGTGAACCTTGGGTTGATATTTCTATGGACTTTGTTTTGGGGTTGCCTAGGACAAAGAAGGGGAGAGATTCTATATTTGTTGTTGTGGATAGATTTTCTAAGATGACTCATTTTATTGCTTGTCACAAAACTGATGATGCATCTCACATTGCGGATCTATTCTTTAGAGAAGTCGTTAGGTTGCATGGCATGCCTAGGACTATTGTTTCGAACCGTGATGTTAAATTCTTGAGTTATTTTTGGAAAACGTTATGGGCTAAACTTGGCACAAAATTGTTGTTTTCTACTACATGTCATCCTCAAACGGATTGACAAACTGAAGTTGTCAATAGAACTTTAGGAATACTTTTGCGTGCTATTCTTAAAAAGAACTTAAAGAATTGGGAGGATTGTTTACCATTTGTTGAGTTTGCTTATAATCGTAGTGTGCATTCTACTACGAATTATTCACCATTTGAAATTGTATATGGTTTTAATCCTTTGACTCCGTTGGATTTGATGTCTTTACCTGTGAGTGAAAGGTTGAATATGGATGGCAAGAAGAAAGCTGAATTCGTTAAAAGTTTGCATGAGAAGGTCAAGGATAACATCGAGAAGAAGAATTTACAATACACGAAGCAAGCCAACAAGGGAAGGAAAAAGATGGTTTTTGAAAAGGGAGATTGGGTGTGGTTGCACTTAAGGAAGGAAAGATTTCCAGAAAAGCGACGTTCAAAACTCTTACCTAGAGGTGACGGACCATTTCAAGTGCTTGAAAAGATCAACGACAATGCCTACAAATTATACCTACCAGGTGAGTATAATGTCAGCTCTACTTTTAATGTTAGTGATCTTTCGTTGTTTGATGTAGGAGATGATCAAGATTTGAGGACAAATCCTTTTCAAGAAGGGGAGAATGATGCAAATGTGGTTGATCAAGCACCAAAGAAAGCATGGGAGTCGTTGGAGTTGCCCGAAGGACCTATAACGAGGGAACAAAGTAAGAAGTTTAAAGATGCACTTCAAGGACTCATGATGAGCTATCAAGGAAGTCCTACAAGTTGGATGTCTAAATTAGAGGAGGTTGAGAATCATGGGAATAATATTGGATGTTTTTGGAATGTTATTCAAGTGCAATTTCCGAAGGTACAGCGCACCCGCGCCAGTTCAGGAACTGCACCCGCGGTCCATAATAATCAAATTTAAGAGAATATTGCCGAAGCTATACCGCACCCGCGGTCAGAAGGCGAGCGCACCCACGGAAGGCGAGCGCACCCGCGCTCCTAAAAGGACCGCACCCGCGGTCCTTTGCATCCACTTCGCCGAAGCGGCACCGCACCCGCGGTCCAGTCTGCAGCGCACCCGCGGTCTTTTGTCAACTTCCGTGTCAAATTTGCTTGTTATCATAATTAAGCCTTTTTACACTACTTTTTCATACTTTATTGAATATATATTCAGTGTATCAGACCATGAGCGAATAATGATGAATGATAGATAAAAGTTCTTGAGTTTTCTCTCAATTTGCAAAGCTTGTGCTTTGTGTTTATCAAAATCAAACTTATCAAAGATTGCATCTTTGTGGCGTTTGTCGATTGTTCTTCGCACGGATTGTCAAAACAAGTTCTTTGAAGGTTCGTTTGAAATTCAATTGTTTTATCGTTGATATTTGTTGCTAAGTTATAATCGCTTAGAGGTGAATATCACAAAATCGTTACTTGTTTCAAAAGATCGGGACAAAATAATCGTTCCTTGTTTGTTATTGAATTGAGGGTGCGATTTATATATTCGTGCTTGCCTTTCATTCGTACGAGGATTCGTATCACATTATCATTTGATACCTAGGGAATCATGTAAGAGATGCTGCTAGGCGTTTAACATTATTGGTTGGGTACTATCAGATTTGAGTTCTGATGTTCTTATTATCAAGGAGTTGATAATTAAGAATGGAGCAATTGGGTATGCTCATATAAGGATATGTTTAGTCCCAAATCACATTAAGATGTGAACCACGACTAGTTGTATCAATGAACCATTGAGGGCCACACAAGTGCTAACTTTTTAGATCCCGTAGAGAAAGAAATTAGTTCAATGTGTTGAACGGTTTGTAAAATAGTTTATAAGCACAAGGAAAATTAGAAGTATGACTTCTATAAGGGGAATGTAACTTTTAACTTGTGGAAGTGTTCCTAAATTAAAAGTTGGCCAAGTGAATAATGTATTTGAAAATTTGTGATTTTCATTAACATTGTTGTGGAATAAATTAAATGAATTCAAGTGTTGAATTAATTAAACACATTAGT
The DNA here is from genome assembly GCF_025594145.1 of Primulina tabacum. Taxonomy (NCBI): domain Eukaryota; kingdom Viridiplantae; phylum Streptophyta; class Magnoliopsida; order Lamiales; family Gesneriaceae; genus Primulina; species Primulina tabacum. Next base: position 21,771,452 of record NC_134566.1, read on the forward strand.
GGACCTAATAGAGTCAAAATAATTAAATTAATTCATATGTTGAATTAATTAAATAATATTGGGCCTTGTAGAACACAATTAGAGATAATTATTAAACTTGGGTTTGAGTAAAATCAAGTAAAGTTTAAATTGTCTCAAATGTGTTTGAGACATTTAAATAAAAGTCCATGGACCTTGTAATTGTTCCAAGCCCAAATAGAATAGCATGCATGGGAGATGAAGGGTTGGAGGATACTTTTTCAACATCCAAGGCATGGCATGCACATGCTCACTTTTACTTTTGCAAGCACCAAGAAAAGCCATCCTTCTCTCCTCCCCAATTCACTTTGCCGAAATTTACTCATACATTTTCCCTTCAATTTTACTTCTTCGCTTGTTGATGAATGCACACACTTCTCAAAGAAAAATTCCTTACATTTACTAGTGCAAGTGTAATGTGGATCTTCTGTGTTGGTGGTGGGCTTAATTTTTGAGCAAAGAATCTCATTGGAAGCTTGTAGCATAGTCTATCATTCAAGAGCTAAGGTGTTTACATCTTAGTTGGAGTCAGAATCAATCTTAAGATATTGATAGGTAAGAATTTCTAAAACACCCTATGAATGTCATTTTGTGTTTTATTGTATTTGCTACAAACTATAGTTTAGGGTGCTCGATTCTCTTGTATAAAATTTTTTAAACTTCCGTTGCGCAAGAGGGCACCTTAACCGATCCCCTTTCAGAAAATTGGATTTAGTTACACACATTCGCCCACACATTCTGTAAGAATTATAAGAGATTCTCTAGATTGTATGAATAATAATGAGTTATTGCCGAATGTTTAATATTTTATTTTTATTTATTGAATATTAAATTTATTTATGATTAAATGTATGTTAATTTTTCACATAAATATTTTCACACTTTAATTGGATCGTTTAACGGAAGAATGACATAGACGTGAAGACGATTATTGATTATACGAAAACAAAATTTGGCGATGTGTTTGTCCCGTTATTTTCTTTAATCATGCTGACCAAACAAACGTAAGTCAGCAATCCCTGAATCACTAAAAGAACCAGGTTGAGTAGTAGAGGGTCCTGCAGTATCCAGCTGAGTTGACGGAATATTAGTGTCATACCCACTTGGTTGCCTAACCATGTCACTTCTCCACCCGAATGCTGACTGATGGGAAATTGGAGAAGGCGTACTGAAATTTTTTTGGACATTAAAGTGCCCGGAAAAAATATTATGGTTGAAAACCAATGACATTAACTATAGGTGATATGGTGCGTACAGTTATTCGATTATACCATTCAAAGTAGTCTTCGTCAGTTTGCGTCGAACGCTCGTGTCGTACCCCTTTAGCAACATATCTCAACCTACTATTCCACAACTCAACTGAATTTTTATGATAATCTCCCCAGTTGGTGTTTCGATGACCTGTTCTCTTGATATTATGCAGATCATCGTTGTCGACGGCAGACACTGGAATTGATTGTCGTCTTCTGAATTGTCGCATCACCATATTAGGACGATGCATCTCCACGATGTCAAAGCAAATAACGGGACAAACACATCGCCAAATTTTGTTCATGTCTATGTCATTCTTCCGATAAACGATCTAATTAAACTGTGAAAAATATTTATGTTAACAATTAATATACATTTAATCATAAATAAATTTAATATTCATTAAATCAAAATAAAATATTAAACATTCGGTAATACCTCATTATTATTCATACGATCTAGAGAATCCCTTATAATTCTTACAGAATGTGTAACTAAATCCAATTTACAATTACATATCAAAATATTATAAGAGATATACATGATATTACCACAATAAATTTTAAATATTACTGTGCACTATATGAAAAAACTGGAATAATAGCATCTGGATCAATGGTAGGTACAACTAATGTTAACCCATCTCGGTTGGGGTTAACGCATTTAATTCTGCTCCATGTCCATATCTGCTTATAATAATAATAATAGTTAAACACATATAACAAAAAATTGTTTTAAATAATCAAATTACTTTATTTATACCTGCAGGATATATAAAGGTCCAGCCATTGTAGTCTTCTCTATTCGTGTTGCGTTACACAACTCACGGTATAAAAAAGCTAAAACAGCACTACCCCAACTGCAAGACTTTACGTTATCAATATCCTGTAGCAATTGCAAAAAAATGATTCTAGCAGAGCCTCCTTGATAGTCAAGGAAAATTGTTCCTTCAATAATCATTAACGCAACACAACGGATATATTTGACAACATCTACTTCTGAATTATCATCACTAACAAGGTTAGACATGCAATGGTCGTGTAGTGCAGTCATAGAAAAATGACCATCTTTTAAATGTTTTGATGATGGTACAAATTCCAACAAATCCAAACATATGTGTTGCCATTCCTCAACTGTATGTGACATATCTATTCCAATGGCTGCTTGACCATCAATTCTTAGAACCCAAATGATTGAAACATCCTGCAACTTGACAGTTGCTTCACCACATGTAAAATGAAACGTGTGTGCCTCGCGCCGCCAGCCAACGTTCAACAAGAGTAGTAATCAAATGATTATCAAAAACTTGTGACCCACATTCTAAAACTCCATAAAAACCAATATCATTCAAGTATGCAAGTACACGATTGTGTATGTAATTATCGGTGTATAACTTCCAAATCAAATTGTCTGACCTCTTCACTTTGACAATATCATCAACGGTTTCGGAAGAAACTTTAGACGACATATGTGTGGCTTGTAAATAAAAGACAATGGGATCTTCTGGAGCTCGATTATCTGCCATTCTTATATAACTTGTTGATCTTCTAAACTTTGTTATAGGGTAAAAAAGGATACTGCAAGATTCACGAGAGAAATAATCCGTGAGAGAGTCTGAAAGAGTAAGGGATGGAGGAAAAAAAAGAGGAGAAGGAAAGATAAGGTGGAGAAGGGGTGGAGACGGAGGCTCCACGCAACATCTGTGCTTTGCAAGCGCACATAATGCTCCACGTTGGAGCACCCGTGCTTACGAAGCACGGATAATGCTCACGTGGAGCAAGATCCGTGCTTCGTTTAAAAAATGTCAAAAATACTGTGATCCGTGCTTCGTAAGCACGGATTACAGTATATTTGAATTTTTTTAATCTATTTTTGAAATAAAATTTAAAATTTAAATTATTTATAAAAAAACACGTGCAAGATGTTTATGCCAAATACTGAGTTTGTCAAAATAGCCAAAAAAGGGCTAGACTTTGAGATGTAAGTTTCAGGGTATGTAATTCATAGATTTCTTTGAACTTGCAGCAAAGGTTGGGGAGTACGAGGAACTATTGACAGAGGAGTCGTCTAAGAAGAAAGAAACAATGGGCTCTTGTTACCAGGAGGTGGAAGAGATTGCCCTGGCCGAAATTCAATCCAACGGCTCGTGCATAGTCCCTTTACTCAAGATAAAATCCACAGAGTCGGAGAAGAAGAGCACTACCCAACCTCACAAGGACATGCAGTACACATTCGATGTTTCCAAAACAGACGACATATTTGATTTTTTGGTTAAAGAAAATTTCATCACTTTTCCACCTGATCATCAAATGTCTGCTAAAGACGATCTGAAAAGTCGAGAATACAGTAAGTATCACAACTCATATAATCATTCCACTAAATTGTGTGGGCTTTCAAGAATGATCTGCAGAAAAGAATCAACAAAGGAATATTGAAATTCCCTAACAAGCAAGAGTCCATGGCAGTGGAAAATGGCTCATTTCCTCCTACGGCGTCGGTAAACGTGAACGTCACAGATTTGAGAAATTTGTGGAATGACCAGAGAGAAGTCGATCCTTTGCAGTGGAATACCGAAGAATTAAGAAATGTTGGATCCCGAAGGGTCAACTGTTTTAAGCCACTGGAAGGTATAGTACTGATCGACTAAGAACATTTCAGCAGCGTTTTCCCAGTAGTGTTGGTGAATCCACGGCCTCTAGGCCGAGGAATTAACATCTCTTCGAGAGACCGGTGGTTGAGAATCAATGGTTTAGAGGGGAGTCGTCTCACAATCAGCATCAGGGATACTCGGACAGGATAAACGTGTACGGAGTCGAACCACGAAAGATAGAAATCAAGAATAAGTCACTCTATCATGATAAAAGTCGGAATGTGAATGAAGCTCTAGTGACAAAGACCATAGAGGTCAGGGAAGTTCGACCCAGATTTGTACGTCCTGTCAGAAAAGAATTCATCGACGAATGGAGAGTGGTCCAACACAGAAAATTCCCTAGGACACCAAATCGAACCCAGAAAAAAAGGCTATTGAGGGAAAGAGCCGCTGCAAAAAGAGAAGAACTTTCTAAGGTGGACAATGAACTCATACATGATATGCCTGTGATCAAATCACAAGCGAGAAGTAGGTCAAAGTTTGGTAGGTTCGCCACTGAAGATAAGTTGGTAGACGAAGACGATGATTTTCTGAGTGATGATGAGAATCAAGAAAGGAAAACACTGGGTTTCTATGTAGGGAAGTTCCACATCTCAGTGGACTGTGCCACAGGAGTGACGATACTACGAGAAAGGTTAAAACTTGTCAAGGAAGAGTGCGAGGAGTTTGTGTCAGAAGTAGCAGTTGAAGAGGTAAAGGTTGGCAGCAAACTCCCCGAAGGAGGTTCAGGATTTTTCATCAGAGAAGATCACCCTGACAAGCCTAAGCAGGTGGTTTTGGAAAAGCCAACAGCCGCTATGACTAATCACATAAGGCCTTTATACATCAAGGCTCATGTGAATGGCAAGACAGTGTCCAAAGTGTTAATCGATAATGGCTCGATAGTGAATGTCTTGCCAGTGAGGATGTCGAAATATTTGGGCAAAAGTGAAGAAGACCTAATCCCCACAGAAGCTTCTGTTGCTGCGTTTACAGGAGAAATCACCAAGACCATTGAGATTTTCCCATCTGATGTTACTATGTGGAGTATGTCGTCTATATGCACATTTTTCGTTGTGAACTCGTCTGCCAACTTTCAAGCTTTGTTATGCAGAGATTGAATCCATGCAAATCGGTGCATCTCATCCTCAATGTACTGGTTCCTTTTATTTTGGAAAGGAGATGACGTGGAGATTGTGGAAGCCGATTGTAATGCTCGAGATTTGAGTGTGATACTTATGAATTGGTATATATTATGAATAAGGCGATAGAAGAATAGACGGGAAGAAGCGGCGTTGCAATTTGAGTGTTTTGGCAAAGAGAGACCGCACCCGTGCCAAGAAATTCTACCGCACCCGCGGTGACTGGCCAGTAGGGTACGTTTTTGGTGAAAGAAGACAACGCACCCGCGGTACCAGACAGAGCGCCCCCGCGGTGTTGCTACAGTAAGGTGAGCGCACCCGCGGTATAAAGCATAGCGCACCCGCGGTTCTTGCTTCTGGAAAAATTGATGTATATCAGTACATCGAGCGCACCCGCGGTCCAAGGTATAGCGCACCCGTGGTGCGACGTGCTGTATGAAGATTTAGCCACATGTTTTACATGCAATTGAGATATATATATAGATCTTGATTCCTCACGATTTCAGCAGAAGAAATCGTGATTTTCCCTCAGCAAATTCCTCAAAGCTTCCCATACCTTTAAATCGTGATTTTGAAATATCCGTGTATCAGAATTTGAATTCGAACGCAGTATCGTGCTCCTCTCGCTACGAGCTACAACTGGACGTAAGTTTTACTACGTTTTGATATGATTTAAAAATATGAGGTTGATGGAATCGAATAGGATTCATATATGGTGTTCTAGACATAGTAGACATCGTAGAATCGAAACCGGATTGAAGAACAGATATGGTATGGAATTATTATGAATTTCGGAAGATATTGAGTAGGAATCGATATCAGATTTGTATTGTTACTGATTATGAATTGAGAGTTGATCATTATTATGTGCGCTGGATATACTGATCAGTATGTATTTGAAGTCAGATCGAAGAACAGACTGTTTATACAATTGTTATAATTTATCAGATTTGATAGGATTGAAATGATGCCGATTTAGTATCAGATTATGTTAATCGATTGATTATGAGTTATGGAGATTGATATACACTGATCTGTACTACTGGTACTTGGAAATTGGACCATTGTGCCGTCAAAATTTGATAAGACTGAGAGATCTTAAATTGAATTGAATATTGATACAGTAGATTGGATATTAATCAGAACTTAGTTTGAATTAAGCTATACATTGATACAGTGTATTCGATATTGTTATTGCCAGATTGTTTTGGACAGGCAGTGAGTTTGAGACTTCGACAGAACCAGATCGACAGAACGAAAAGAAAGGTATAAGTCAGTGTTAACCGGGAGATCGACTTGAGTCAGATTAGACTTGAGTTTCCCTAAACCACATACGTGTATGTTATTGTTTTCATATTTTTGTATGCTTTGTCTAAGTATGTTGATTTTATTGATGTATATAGAAGCAGTGAATAACAGATAGTTATTGAGTGTGAGTCACTGACAGAGGGGCTAGATTTTGACAGAGCGATCACTGGCCCATTATACCTTGTCAGAATAGGATTGGCAGACATGCCAAGTCTTTGGCAGATCTGCCAAGACACTGGACGTTTGGTGTATCGACGTGCTTAAGAGACAGAGCAGGTCCTTATTGCTGATAATTCGATACAGATCAGACCAAAGTCCAGAAATAGGAACGTACCGCCACCACGAACGGGAGGGTAGGTGGGAGACTTGTTACGTTCTTATTCAGACCGGGATCCCTAGATGAGAGATGAGTCGAGTCTGAGAGATTGAGTCAGAGTCTTAGAATCACAGAGTGTGATTCAGAGTCTATATTGATTCATTTTTCTTATGTGATACATGTTCAGAGTATGAATTACTGTTTGATATCAATTTATGATTTCAGATTATGATACATGTCTTGATATCTATTTCATGCTTTTATATATGATGTTATATGAAATGCATGTATACATGATTTATACTGGGATTAAATTCTCACTGGAGTTATCCGGCTGTTGTCTTACTTGTATGTGTGCATGACAACAGGTGGGACAGGATCACGGTCGAGAAGATGATGAGAGATCGAGATTAGAGTTGTGATTCCGGACTTTGATGTAGATAGGTTTCATTACTTGGTTGTAGTAGTTGAACCTTAATGTGGAACTAGAATGCATGTTGTACAAAACTTGTAGTTTTATACTGTTTGTATATTAATTAATCCCATTACGTACCGCAGTTTAAAGAAAAAAATTTTATGGCCCTAATTACTTGATTAGTAAATTGATCCTAATAACGATTAAGAAGATAATTAGCGTCCGGGTCCCCACACCGATGCACAGCCTTTCCAAGCTCATGCCAACACAGTGGAGGCCAGATACTATAACGGAGATTTCGGGCCCATCAAAGTCTATGGAGATGATAGAAAAGGGAGTCCGGTTTACATGCAGTCCCCAACCCCAAGTTTAGTGTTGAACCAGATACTTAAACCTACTGTCATCGGGCCATATAGGCCGATAATTCAGTCAACGATTGAGGAGATCGATGATTCAATACAACCAAAAGGAGAAAGAGGTTGCTGCAGTCTCAGTGTGGAAAGTCTGTGTGCAACAGGTTCTGGATGAAGTATGCAATGAGGAACAATGGAATACCCATGAGACGGAAATGGTTTATGAAGATGAGTTCGAAGAGGAGTATGAGGAAGATGAGCTTCAAGTTGACGAGTTATTAATGATGCCATCTCAACTGGAAGATGGCCAACATGAGGTACAAGACCCGTTAGAAGAGATTGATAAGTGAAAGATTTGCACTTAATTTATATTAGAATCCATTTTGAATTATGCTTGTTTCGAACAGAATTATGCGTTTTTGGTTTGTTTTTGTTGTCATTTCAGGAATAGAGAAAATAGTGGGCACGAAACCAAGTGGACTAAGAAAACAGAGTAGTACGCAGCCGAGAGCACACCCACGGACAGAGGTGCGAGCGTGGCCGCGCCACTTCACGCGCAGCCGCGCGCACATACGCGCAAGTCATCGACCCGAGAGGCGCGCGCCACCGCACCACTTCTCGCGCAACCGCGCGCACAGATACAACATGAAGACCCGAGAGGTGCGCACCATCATGCCACTAAACGCGCAGCCGCGCGCTCGCAGCATCAAGCCACTCAGTAGAAGCGCACGCGCCACCGCGCGCGTCGCGTTCCAGAAAGTTATAAATTGCGCAATTCTTAGGTCAGAAAAGGGAGGGGGTCGTCATTGGAGAAAGAAGATGCATGAGCAGCCGCCTTGGGAGAGAAAAAAGGACGCGAAAAACCGAAAGCACACGCGAGACGAAGATTCAGAGTGCGAAGAACAATCACAAATACGAAGGACCACGGATCTAGGGACAGAGACGACACTTGGGATTTTTTATCTTTTCCTTCGCTTCTTTATTTTATTGTGTAGTGATGTATAAAATATGAATATGTCTTCGCTTGGATTCCGTGATGAACTAAATTTCCATTCTAGAGGTTGACGTAGCTTTGTCTACGATGATTTGACATGGATATGTTGATGATTGAATTCCATTTTTGTTTAATTGTGTTCTCTACATTTATTTCACTGCAATTTACTGGCCATAAATTGTGTGTTGTCTGATTAATTCTACAACTCGGAGAGGGACTAGGATTATAGATCATTAGAGACACATCGTTGAATGTTTATATCGTTCGGAAGGCGTATAACTTTAGCGAGGCTTAGGTAAGGACATTGTTTGCATTTATCAATTAAACTTAGATTTTTATTAGGAATAATTGAATCGAAGTTTGATTTATACAATTTATTTGTCACTTGGGAAAGGGGGAATAAAACACGTAAGTGTTCTTAGCCATTAAATAATAGGAATTTATGAAGTTAAACACAACCAGAAGAATTATCGTAGAAACTCAGTTAAATCATTCCTCTAGATATTCTCTCTCATAGTTATTTCTCCAGTCGGTGATTCAATTAATTCATTGTTTTCAATTAATTCTTTCAAACAAACCAATCTGGTTATTGATATTTTCTAGATAAAGTCTTGACTATTTTTAATTACAATCATTGATATATATTTTATTTACACTCCTCGTGGGATCGACACTTGCACTCAAAAATACATTTTACTATAACTTGACGTCGTGCGCTTGCGAGCAAATCAAGAAAACACGCAACAAGGTTTTGGTGCCGCTGCCGGGGAGTGTCAAAATTTAAATTTATATCAGTATTGTTACCAATTAGTCTAGATTTTAATTTAGAGCTTTATTTTATTTTAATTTTTATATTTATTGGGTTGTTCATTTTTTCTGCTTGACAGTGTATGCTGAGATCGCAAAACTCAGACTTGCTGATTTTTGACCCGGAGATCGAAAGAACTGCGAGAAGATTAAGAAAAGCAAGAAGGGAAGAGATCCAAGCAATGGCTGAACACAGAGAGAATGACAGACATAATCCTCCAGAAGCTATACCTATCAGAGATCACTTCCGACCAGTGATCAACACTCATTATTCTTGCATCGTTCGAGGGACCATAAATGCCAATAATTTCGAGCTGAAACCCGCTCTTATCAATATGGTTCAACAAAACCAGTTTTCTGGAACCGCTACTGTAGATCCTCATCTACATCTCATAACATTCCTTCAAATCACTGACACGGTAAAAATAAATGGTGTTTCTGATGATATAATTCGATTGCGCTTGTTTCCTTTTTCTCTTAGGGACCAAGCAAGAGGATGGCTACAATCGCTTCCCTTGGGAAGCATCACGACATGGCGGGAGCTGGCGACAAAGTTCCTTTCTAAATATTTTCCCCTTGCGAAGTCTGCACAATTGAAGATTGAGATCATCACTTTTAGACAGACCGACTTCGTGCAGTTGTATGAAGCTTGGAAAAGGTATAAAGAGTTGTTCCGGAGGTGCCCGAATCATGGTTTTGGAGACTGGGTGCAGATTGAGCTATTCTATAACGGGTTGAATGGTCAAACACGGACAACAGTAGATGCAGCGGCAGGTGGCACGATCTTTGCCAAATCTCCTGCTCAAGCCTATGACTTGCTTGAGAAGATTACTATTAATAGCTACCAATGGCCGTCGGAGAGATCAGGAGTTCAGAGGACTGCTGGAGTTTATGCTGTGGATCCTGTCACATCACTCACTGCACAAGTATCAGAATTGACTACACAGATAGCGACTACGAATAAAGTGAGTATATCAAACACTGAGGGAGCATCATTTGTCGTTGAAGAATCGCAAATTCCTGAAGAAGTGCAGTACGTCAACAACAAGAACTTTGGAGGCTATGAAGGATATCGAGGTAACCCTCCTCCTAACACTTATCATCCTGGTTTGAGAAATCATGAGAATTTTTCATATGCAAACAATAAGAATGTATTGAATCCTCCACTGGGGTTCAATACATCAAATGGGGAAGGGAAGCCATCATTTGAGGACTTGGTCAGGACATTCTTTTCTGAATCTGGTAAGAGGATGGCTAGGACTGAGTCTAGGCTTGACAACCAAGAGACCCACATGGCAAGTATTGGTGCGACCTTGAAAATCCTTGAATCGCAAGTGGGGCAGATAACAAAGCAACTCATGTCTCAACCATCAGGCACAGTCTCAAAGACTACAGACCCAAATCTGGGAGAAGTGAATGCCATTTTTATACAGCATGAAGAGTTAGGTGTGATAGGCAGAGAAGAGAAGGAGGTTGAACCCACACCTGTTCGGGATGAAAATCCAACTTCAACCAAAAGAGCCCAAGGTAAGAAATATGAGAGGTATGATTTAAATCAATGCATTGATATTTCTTTACTTCCCTACCCCTAGAGATTTTTACAATTACAAGCTGAATTTCAAAAGAAAAAAGGTCTTGAAGATCTCAAGAACCTACACACTAATAATGAGTTTGCAGATAAGGTAGAAGGTGAATTTACCGAAGGAACACGAAGAAATCGTCCTCATAAGTTGCTAGATCCCAGTGAATTTATTATGTCATGTGAAATAGGGGGTCATTTAGTGGAAAAAGCTATATGTGACTCAGGAGCGAGCATGAATATAATGCCAAGTTCTCTCTACGAGAAACTTGGATTGAGCATGATGAGGCCCATAGGACTAAGTTTATAGATAGCAGATAAATCGATCAGGACACCGTTGGGCATCGTGGAAGATGTTGAACTTCGGATCGAAAAATTGAAGGTTTTAGCAGAGTTCGTGGTACTTGACATGGAGAATAGTCAGAACGTTCACGTCATTCTAGGACGACCATTATTGGCTGTTGTTGGAGCCATCATTGACGTGAAACGAGGTAAGATGACCATGGAAGTTGAAGGTCAACTGTTGGCAATAAGGGCATCCAAGAAATCATACAACCCACCTTGAGCAGTCAAGTGACAGTCGAGCTGACGACGTTAAACCAAGCGCTGTGTGGGAGCCAACCCAAAATTTTTATTTTTTAGCATTCATTTTGTTTTTATTATTTTATTTTATTTTACTCCCTTAGTTGTTAATTTTACCCACCACCAGATCTATCACCGTCGCAGCCCATGGACGAGGATGATGAAGATGATGCGGACGACAACTCGAGCCCCGAGTTCTGACACTCGTGTGCGAGGTATGCATTGTCGTGTTCTTTATTCCTATACATTGAGGACAATGCATACTTTAAGTTTGGGGGGGTGAATTTGCTTGCTTGTTAAAATTATTATTATGATTTTTTATTGCTCAGTAGTTAAATTGATTTTTTTTCTTTCTTCTTTAGTTTTTTTATTTATTGCATGCTAGATTTGTTAAGGAGAGTCATGGATAAGTAAAATGTGTGGCCGATGATGAAAATTGAATTGCGGTCCTGAAGTATGTATGTGTTCATGATAACTTAGGAGTCACAATTATTTTGCACTGTTGTGTTTGTTGATACTATCGTTGCTTAGAGACAAGTTGCATGCCTGTGATGCTAAATAGACGATGAAGATCTGATTCTTGGTAATTCTTGCATGAAATTGATTGACACTTTTGCAAACATAGAAATGATCTAGGCAATTTTTCACGATATCTTTGGGCCTGTGTTCTTTGTTTACCGTCAATTGTAGCCCTTTGAGCTTCAAGTTAATTGAGATGCTTAAAATTTCTTTTGTACCTACCTCGTATATCATTTTTTTGGTTGAACAAATGCATGTGATTAGTTTGTATGAGTTGACTAATGGATTGACGGAAATCTAGAACTTGTTTGAGCACTTTTCGAGGTGAAATACGGATAATATGTGACATAGGAATGATTTAGGCGATCTTTGGAGCCGTTTAGAGCCTTCAAGCCTACCTGAAAAAGGCCCTAAAACTCCTTGCTTGAAAATTTGCGGAAAATTAAAAATTTTCTTTTTAAAAGAACTTAAGTGGCCTCATTCATAAAATCACTGGTGAATCAAGTTCAATATTTCAAAATATTGCAGCGGAAGGAAATAAAGTTTGCCAAAAATCACAATTTAAAAATATCCAACGACTGATAAAATGTTTGCGGAATAAAATAACGACTGCTGCTCTGAGGTCCTCGGGTGCCACTACTGCCGACCCAAGCTAGCTCACTGGTCCCCGCCCTCGGCCCTGGCCTCAACAGTACCTACAACAATCAAGTCTAGTGAGCCTAAAGACTCAGCATGCATATATCGCAGGTAACGAGTAAAATCTGGAGTAAAATATGCATGGGATAAAATATCATGTCATGAGGCATGCTGAAAATACTCTGTACTGAGCAATTATAATACGTGCATAACTGAACTGATAATCACAAAAAAAAATGTTTGCCCCTTGGAGCCTGTACTGAAATAACTGATAAAATTTTCTGTCGAGATTATGTTTTACGCCTGTGGCCACTGCACTAAGCTGAACTGATCGGTAACTGACTACCGGGGAGGCTGAAACTGAACTGAGCTGGCCGGTCACTGGCGACCGGGTGGTACCATACTGAACTGATCGGTAACTGACGATCGTATAAAATAACACTCCCACATAGTGAATGAACCACAAGCCATATCGCATAAATCTCAAAAATAATCATTTTCTGTTTAATGCACGTAATATAATTAACTGACGTAATGAAAAATCATGTAATTTTACCAACTGGATTGGATTGGATCGTCCCCAGGCTCGCTGCAACCTAACTGTGCCATGAAAAATATGCAATAGCTTAAACTTGACCAACTATGCAATTTACGTTCAAAAGATGCGACTATGACGCCTAATGACTTCGCATTTAATCATGACTCCGAGCCAACCTGAACCGACACCAAACCGACGTATAGTCATGATTAAAATACGCTGAAAAATCGTGAAATGATAGGATCAAAATCTAGGTGGAATGGAGGCCAAAACACGAAACGCTCTTTCGAGAGTCAATTTGGCACATCGCACCGTAAATTCTCGTACGACCTCAAAAATGATCCAAATGACGAACGGTCAAAAACATGACCTTCCTAACTCAATGAGGCACTGTCCAGTCCAAGGCCATGGGCTAAAAGCCAACCAAGAACTCGAACGAGCCTTCTAAACGACACAGCAACTTGCTGTAAATTTCCAGCAGCTGCACACCCGTGTAACTTGTGTTGTTTTCGAGACTACCGGCCATTGGGGCGTGAACCACCAACCAGAGACTCTTACCAACATCCCAAGGAATGATTTGAACCATGGCTAAGGGCCCTAGGCCAGCCACAATCCGCATCACACCAAAACTCAACCGAAGGGTCCAACCGAGAGCAACGTGCATGCGTGTGTAGAGTTTATGCTATGATCGATGTCTCGTGTCGTTCCAATGGCCATTTGATTGACCATGGCACGATCTAGACATCTAGGAGCATGATATGAACCGTGGCTAAGGGCCATAGGCCAACCAAGATCCACACCAAGCAACCACAATCCGAAACCATATGCTGAACAAATGAAGAAGCCGAATGGGGAAAGGGGCTGTTTTGATGTTTTGATTAAAAACCGAGGGGCCATGGACCAAGCCACCAAAAGGGTGACTTAGTCACGTCTTAGACATGCTAGAGGAGTGATCTAACCATGGCTAAGAGCCCTTAGGGCAGCCAAGATCAGATCAAACCCTCATGACAAGAAACTGAAATTTTCGAACACCATTTTCTGCACCTATGGGGCTTGCTGTCATTTCGGTTTTTCCAGCAAGCATGGGGCTTGTTTGAATGGACCAACATGGTCCTAATGCATCCTACTACATGTATATAAGCCGCCTTGGGAGCCTGGGGTCGAACCACAACCTGAAACCATCAAAACTAAAAGAAAACGTGAAGCTGCCATGAAGAGCCGAAATTCTGCATGTGTTGTTTCAAAATGTTTGGACATGGATCTCGATTTTTGCTTGAATAAACATGATCATGTACTGAAAAATAAATGATAATATGACTTGATTGAGGTTTAGAAAGAATCTAGACATGCCTGGTTATCGTTTGAAATGAAAACGAAAAGAAGAGACGAGACGGCGCGGAGGAGACGGAGTGGCTTGCTTCTCTACCTTTCTTGGCTCTCGATTTCTTGCCTTACTCCCTAGCTATGGCTCACGACTTTTACCTCTGAAAAAGGGTCTTATTTTCGGTGGAGGTGGAGGGGGAGTGATGGTTATGAAGGTGAGGAGAAGGATGCACAATAATAGGATAATATCAAGACCAAGTCTTCCCAAATTTGAATTTTGAATTATGGTTTGATATCAAATGAGTTGGTGGATGCTTCTAGGAGGTAGTGGCCAAATTCTCTCTTGATTCTAGACTAGGATATGTCCACTAATTAATTAATTAAGGGTGGTCATTAAATGGAAAGATTAACATGCTAATAGATGGCAAGGAAAGGGTCAAAAGTGAGTTGGCATAACATAGTTGACACACTAATGGGGTGGCCGAAATTTGCTAAAAAAAAGAAGGGGAGATGTTGATTATCTAGTCAACTAATAATCCTTAGAAGCCTTACTAATCTTTTAATTAATTTAGTGAGCTAACCCCTTAATTAAATAACTTAAATGAGTTCATTTCTTAATCACCTCAAATAATTAAATTAAATCCTCAAACCTCATTTACTAACTTAAATGAACTTGGTTGCTAGCTAAATTAACTTCTGGAAATATTTCTCGAATCTTAAATTCTATCTCAAAACTCCAACTCCGGTCCGGCCTCACTGAAATAACTGAAATGCTAAAAATCAAACTACTGAACTGAAATAATAAAATAATTAACTTCAAATAAATGCATTTAAAATAATCATGCAATGAAGTCAATTAAATTTTAAAAAAATCTAGAATTATGCATGGCTTATACGTCTACTGATTTACGGGTTCTACAATCCTCCCCCCTTAGAAATAAATTTCGTCCTCGAAATTAGAACTCACCGAATAACTCGGGGTAACGCTCCCTCATCTCCGACTCAGACTCCCACGTAGCTTCCTCCTCAGAATGGTTGAGCCATTTGACCTTAACTCGCTTAACCAGCTTGTTCCGAAGCTTCTTCTCCTGCCTGTCTAGGATCTGCACGGGTCTCTCCTCATAAGATAAGTTCGGAGTAAGCTGCAACGGCTCGAAATTCAGCACATGCGAAGGATTTTCCATATACTTCCTCAGCATGGAGACGTGAAAGACATTGTGTACTCCGGCCAGATTCGGCGGAAGAGCCACACGATACGCTAGCGTCCCAACTCTGTCGAGGATCTCAAACGGTCCAATGAATCTCGGACTGAGCTTCCCTTTCTTGCCAAATCTCATGACACCCTTCATAGGTGCCACTTTCACGAAGACATGATCGCCCACTGCAAACTCTAAGTCTCTCCTCCGCTTATCGGCATAACTCTTCTGTCGGCTCTGAGCAGTCCTCATCCTATCACGGATCTTGACTACTACATCTGCTGCCTGCTGAACAATCTCTGGACACAACTCTGCTCTCTCTCCTACTTCATCCCAATGAACAGGAGATCTGCACTTGCGGCCATACAGTGCTTCATACGGAGCCATACCAATAGAAGACTGGAAGCTGTTGTTGTATGTGAACTCAACCAGTGGCAAGTTCGACTCCCAACTCCCTGAGAAATCAATGACGCAAGCGCGAAGAAGATCCTCCAAAATCTGAATAACTCGCTCCGACTGCCCATCTGTCTGCGGATGGAAAGCTGTGCTAAACAGCAACTTCGTACCCAAAGTCGAATGCAAGCTCTTCCAAAATGAGGAAGTGAATCTGGGATCTCTGTCGGATACGATCGAAACCGGAATACCATGAAGTCGGACTATCTCTCGGATATACAGCTCTGCATACTGAACCATGGTGAAAGTCGTCTTAATGGGCAAGAAGTGCGCTGATTTGGTAAGACGATCTACAATCACCCAGATAGCATTTGATCCTCTGGCTGACCTCGGCAATCCGGTCACAAAATCCATGGTAATGTTCTCCCACTTCCACTCGGGAATAGGAAGAGGCTTGAGCAAACCTGCTGGTCTCTGATGCTCGGCCTTCACTAACTGGCAAGTCAGGCACTCGGATACAAAACGCCTGATGTCCTTCTTCATCCCTGGCCACCAATACAATAGCTGCAGATCTTTGTACATCTTCGTACTCCCAGGGTGAATGGAGTACGGGGACGAATGGGCCTCTGATAAGATGTCTGCTCGTATAGAATTACTGCTGGGAACCCATATCCTGTCTCGGTATCTCACAATACCATCACTGACTGAATACAAGACACTGCCCTTGGCTTCATCTCTCTTCTTCCACCGTGCCAATTGCTCATCTGCAGCCTGACCACTGCGAATACGGTCAATAAGAGAGGACTGGATAGTCAAGGTAGATAAACGAGGAACTCTACCTCGAGGGTAAGTCTCAAGATCAAACCTCTGCATCTCAATCTGAAGAGGTTTCTGCATCGTCAAATGAGCCATCACTGCGACTTTTCTGCTCAAAGCATCCGCAACTACATTAGCTTTACCCGGGTGGTAGCTAATGTCACTATCGTAGTCTTTCACAAGCTCCAACCAACGCCTCTGACGCATGTTCAGCTCCTTCTGCGTAAAGAAATACTTGAGGCTCTTGTGGTCGGTAAAGATCTGGCACTTCTCTCCATACAGATAGTGCCTCCAAATCTTCAAAGCAAAAACTACGGCCGCTAACTCCAGATCATGGGTAGGGTAATTCTTCTCGTGGATTTTCAGCTGTCGAGAAGCATACGCTATCACTCTCCCATGCTGCATCAAAACTGCACCTAAACCAAGCTTCGAAGCATCGGTATAAAGGACAAACTCGCCGGGCCCTGATGGCATGGCCAAAACTGGTGCTGAAATAAGAGCTTGCTTCAAAGTATCGAAGCTCTTCTGACACTCCTCGCTCCACACAAACTTCACATTTTTCTTTGTCAGTGCTGTGAGTGGAACGGCGATAGAGGAGAATCCCTGGATGAATTTTCTGTAATATCCTGCTAGCCCAAGGAAACTGCGGATCTCGGATGCATTCTGAGGCACAACCCAATCTCAAACTGCTGCAACTTTTGCGGGTTCTACCTCAATACCACTGCTAGAAACAATGTGGCCCAAGAACGCCACCTTCTCTAACCAGAATTCGCACTTACTGAACTTTGCGAATAATTTGTGCTTCTGCAATGTCTGCAACACTGTGGTCAGATGTCTGCTATGCTCCTCCCGACTCTTGGAGTAGACGAGAATGTCATCTATGAACACTATCACAAACTGGTCGAGGTACGGCTGAAATACGCGATTCATGAGATCCATGAAGATCGCTGGCGCATTCGTCAGACCGAACGGCATCACAAGGAACTCGTAGTGACCATAACGAGTCCTGAAAGCTGTCTTCGAAACATCAGCATCTCTCACCTTCAACTGGTGATAACCAGAACGCAGATCTATCTTGGAGAAAATCGAAGCTCCCTGCAACTGGTCAAACAGATCCTCAATCCTCGACAGTGGGTATTTATTCTTCACTGTAACCCTGTTCAACTCCCGGTAGTCAATGCAAAGCCTCATCGTGCCATCCTTCTTTTTCACAAATAAGACTGGCGCGCCCCATGGTGAAAAGCTCGGGCGAATGAACTCCTTGTCGAGAAGTTCCTGAATCTGCTTCTTAAGCTCTGCCATCTCTGTCGGTGCTAGTCGGTACGGCGCTTTGGATAACGGAGCCGTACCTGGCATAAGCTCAATGGAAAACTCCACCTCTCTCTCGGGTGGCATACCAGAGACGTCTTCGGGAAAAACGTCTAAGAAATCTCTGACAATCGGAACATCTGAGGCTGACTGGCTGGGTTCCTCGGGGACAGATAAAAAGGTCGCTAGAAATGCCCGACACCCTCTATGCATGAGCTTCCTAGCCTGAACATAAGGAATAATGCGCGGTAAAGGAAAGTACCTGTCCGGCTCAAATAAGAACTGCTCCATTCCAGGCGGTCGGACAAGAACAGATCTCCGCTGGAAGTCTATCAACACTCTGTTCCTCAATAGCCAGTCCATCCCTAGGATGATGTCAAATTCCGGCATCGGTAGCACGATCAGATCCGCATAAACAAGATTACCGTGCAGCTCAAGGTCTATATCTCGGATAACATTGGTAGCTGCCATCTCCTCGCCTGACGGCAACACTACTGAAAAGGCTGTATCTAGCCCAATGGTCTGGATCTTGAGGAAGTTTGCAAAGACCTCCGAAATAAACGAGTGAGTGGCCCCTGAATCTATCAAGGCCTTGGTAGCGGAACCAGATATAAAAATTCTCCCTGTCAACAACATAGTCTCCGGGTTGGTTTCCGTGGCATGGAGAGCAAAAACTCTGCCTTGGGTAGGCAGATTCCTCTGAGGGCACTGCAGCAACATGTGGTCTGGACTGCCACACTTAAAACACTTTCCTGAGCCAACCATACATGCTCCAGGATGGCGACGTGAGCACCTGGGACAGACTGGGTGCTCCTGAGTCCTCGGGGCTGGGGGTCCCCGCTGCTGCTGCTGCTGGCCTCGGTTCCTGGGTGGTCCATGAAAAGGCCTCTTATTCTGCTGCTGATGCTGATGAGGAGGAGGGCAGTGCGGTGCCTGGACTGGGCGCTTGCCCTGGCGATCCCTCTCGATATCCTGTAGATCATGTTCTGCGGCTAAGGCCTTGGAGACGGCAATCTCATAAGTAGCAGGGTCAGATACCCTAACATCCCGGCGCAAGATCGGCCGTAAACCCACCAGGAAGTGCATCAGCTTGGCTCTGGCATCATTCGCTATCAGGGGCACAAAGTGACAGCCCCTCTCGAACTTACGGATAAACTCCGTAACCGTCATATCCCCCTGTCTCAGACTCATGAACTCGGTGGTCAGCCTGGTGCGAACCTCCTCAGTAAAATACTTGGAGTAGAAAACCTCCGTAAAGCGGGTCCAAGAAAGTGTAGCCAATGTCAGGGCTACCGAAGATCCTTCCCACCATAAGCGGGCATCTCCAGTGAAAAGGTAGGTGGCACATCGGACTCGGTCTGCGTCTCCCAGCTCCATAAAATCGAAGATAACCTCGAGGGATTTGATCCATCCCTCGGCAACCATGGGGTCAGATGTCCCAGAGAATTCCTTCGGGCGCATCTTCATGAATCTCTCATAAACAGCCTCGGGCCCTGTCGGCCTGGCTGCGGCTGCGGCTACGGCTGCGGCATTGCCCCCCGCAAACTGTGCGAAGAACTGTGCCATCCCAGCTAACATCTGGGCACTCATGTCTGGTGGGGGCGGTGGAGGAGGTGGTAGGTCTCCCTCCGGTCTACGCTCCTCCCTGTCGTCTCGGCGAGGCTCCTCCTCTCTGTTGCGCTCTAAAATGCGTCTAGGGGGCATACTGTTCCAACATAACCCATACGTAACTAACATGAATAATTCCATAATTTATTTTAAATGAACACTGAAATACTGAAAATCTTGAAGCATGCTGACAAAATAATTCATGCTTTAACTAAAATGCTGAACAAAATGCTGAACTGAAAAACTTACAGACAGAAGACATGGCTTCGTGAGCTTCTCGCGGTCAGTAGTAGTGAAACCCTATACAGAACCACCGCTATGATACCAACTGAAAAAGGCCCTAAAACTCCTTGCTTGAAAATTTGCGAAAAATTAAAAATTTTCTTTTTAAAAGAACTTAAGTGGCCTCATTCATAAAATCACTGGTGAATCAAGTTCAATATTTCAAAATATTGCAGCGGAAGGAAATAAAGTTTGCCAAAAATCACAATTTAAAAATATCCAACGACTAATAAAATGTTTGCGGAATAAAATAACGACTGCTGCTCTGAGGTCCTCGGGTGCCACTACTGCCGACCCAAGCTAACTCACTGGTCCCCGCCCACGGCCCTGGCCTCAACAGTACCTACAACAATCAAGTCTAGTGAGCCTAAAGACTCAGCATGCATATATCGCAGGTAACGAGTAAAATCTGGGGTAAAATATGCATGGGATAAAATATCATGTCATGAGACATGTGCTGAAAATACTCTGTACTGAGCAATTATAATACGTGCATAACTGAACTGATAATCACAAAAAAAAATGTTTGCTCCTTGGAGCCTGTACTGAAATAACTGATAAAATTTTCTGTCGAGATTATGTTTTACGCCTGTGGCCACTGCACTAAGCTGAACTGATCGGTAACTGACTACCGGGGAGGCTGAAACTGAACTGAGCTGGCCGGTCACTGGCGACTGGGTGGTACCATACTGAACTGATCGGTAACTGACGACCGTATAAAATAACACTCCCACATAGTGAATGAACCACAAGCCATATCGCATAAATCTCAAAAATAATCATTTTCTGTTTAATGCACGTAATATAATTAACTGACGTAATGAAAAATCATGTAATTTTACCAACTGGATTGGATTGGATCGTCCCCAGGCTCGCTGCAACCTAACTGTGCCATGAAAAATATGCAATAGCTTAAACTTGACCAACTATGCAATTTACGTTCAAAAGATGCGACTATGACGCCTAATGACTTCGCATTTAATCATGACTGCGAGCCAACCTGAACCGACACCGAACCGACGTATAGTCATGATTAAAATACGCTAAAAAATCGTGAAATGATGCTCCTAAAATGATAGGGTCGAAATCTAGGTGGAATGGAGGCCAAAACACGAAACGCTCTTTCGAGAGTCAATTTGGCACATCGCACCGTAAATTCTCGTACGACCTCAAAAATGATCCAAATGACGAACGGTCAAAAACATGACCTTCCTAACTCAATGAGGCACTGTCCAGTCCAAGGCCATGGGCTAAAAGCCAACCAAGAACTCGAACGAGCCTTCTAAACGACACAGCAACTTGCTGTAAATTTCCAGCAGCTGCACACCCGTGTAACTTGTGTTGTTTTCGAGACTACCGGCCATTGGGGCGTGAACCACCAACCAGAGAC
Source organism: Primulina tabacum (assembly GCF_025594145.1). Classification (NCBI taxonomy): domain Eukaryota; kingdom Viridiplantae; phylum Streptophyta; class Magnoliopsida; order Lamiales; family Gesneriaceae; genus Primulina; species Primulina tabacum. Next base: position 21,792,855 of record NC_134566.1, read on the forward strand.
TCTTACCAACATCCCAAGGAATGATTTGAACCATGGCTAAGGGCCCTAGGCCAGCCACAATCCGCATCACACCAAAACTCAACCGAAGGGTCCAACCGAGAGCAACGTGCATGCGTGTGTAGAGTTTATGCTATGATCAATGTCTCGTGTCGTTCCAATGGCCATTTGATTGACCATGGCACGATCTAGACATCTAGGAGCATGATATGAACCGTGGCTAAGGGCCATAGGCCAACCAAGATCCACACCAAGCAACCACAATCCGAAACCATATGCTGAACAAATGAAGAAGCCGAATGGGGAAAGGGGCTGTTTTGATGTTTTGATTAAAAACCGAGGGGCCATGGACCAAGCCACCAAAAGGGTGACTTAGTCACGTCTTAGACATGCTAGAGGAGTGATCTAACCATGGCTAAGAGCCCTTAGGGCAGCCAAGATCAGATCAAACCCTCATGACAGGAAACTGAAATTTTCGAACACCATTTTCTGCACCTATGGGGCTTGCTGTCATTTCGGTTTTTCCAGCAAGCATGGGGCTGGTTTGAATGGACCAACATGGTCCTAATGCATCCTACTACATGTATATAAGCCGCCTTGGGAGCCTGGGGTCGAACCACAACCTGAAACCATCAAAACTAAAAGAAAACGTGAAGCTGCCATGAAGAGCCGAAATTCTGCATGTGTTGTTTCAAAATGTTTGGACATGGATCTCGATTTTTGCTTGAATAAACATGATCATGTACTGAAAAATAAATGATAATATGACTTGATTGAGGTTTAGAAAGAATCTAGACATGCCTGGTTATCGTTTGAAATGAAAACGAAAAGAAGAGACGAGACGGCGCGGAGGAGACGGAGTGGCTTGCTTCTCTACCTTTCTTGGCTCTCGATTTCTTGCCTTACTCCCTAGCTATGGCTCACGACTTTTACCTCTGAAAAGGGGTCTTATTTTCGGTGGAGGTGGAGGGGGAGTGATGGTTATGAAGGTGAGGAGAAGGGTGCACAATAATAGGATAATATCAAGACCAAGTCTTCCCAAATTTGAATTTTGAATTATGGTTTGATATCAAATGAGTTGGTGGATGCTTCTAGGAGGTAGTGGCCGAATTCTCTCTTGATTCTAGACTAGGATATGTCCACTAATTAATTAATTAAGGGTGGTCATTAAATGGAAAGATTAACATGCTAATAGATGGCAAGGAAAGGGTCAAAAGTGAGTTGGCATAACATAGTTGACACACTAATGGGGTGGCCAAAATTTGCTAAAAAAAAGAAGGGGAGATGTTGATTATCTAGTCAACTAATAATCCTTAGAAGCCTTATTAATCCTTTAATTAATTTAGTGAGCTAACCCCTTAATTAAATAACTTAAATGAGTTCATTTCTTAATCACCTCAAATAATTAAATTAAATCCTCAAACCTCCCTTACTAACTTAAATGAACTTTGTTGCTAGCTAAATTAACTTCTGGAAATATTTCTCGGATCTTAAATTCTATCTCAAAACTCCAACTCCGGTCCGGCCTCACTGAAATAACTGAAATGCTAAAAATCAAACTACTGAACTGAAATAATAAAATAATTAACTTCAAATAAATGCATTTAAAATAATCATGCAATGAAGTCAATTAAATTTTAAAAAAATCTAGAATTATGCATGGCTTATACGTCTACTGATTTACGGGTTCTACACTACCAAATGAACATGAAATATCCCTAGTGTCCCATTTTGAGCCTACTAAAAATCAAGTGGTGTATGTCAATGACATACAATTAGCCCCCATTTTTATCTATTCTACATCCCACAACGACTATCTAATGAATCTTATACACTTATTGTCCTACCTAATTTTGAGAGAAATAAGTTGATGGATGTTGTAATGATTCAAATACTCCTCGAAAAGAAAAGAAAAAGTTAAATGTACTAAAAGGAGTTGAAAAGAGAAAAAAAAAGAAAAAAAAAAGAGAATCGAAAGTGGTGAAAAAGAAAGGAAAATATGGGAAATTAAGGATATGATTGGGAAGAAAACAATAAAGTGATGGTGAATGAAATGAGGATGAGAATTATGAAAATTCAATTATTTCTCTCAAATTTTGAACTCCATACCTTTATTGTAGCCATGAGCCGCAGCCTAACGTTACAAGCCTACAAGACCTATTAACCTTGTCACATTTATCCAATATACTAGTGGAGAAAAGTTGTTCAAGTCAAGCCTATGGATACCTGAAAAACATTGTCAACACTTATAGACTTTAATCATTTGCATGCAAGCATCTCATGGTGTGATTTCATCTTTGATATATTTTTTTGAATATTTGTTGAGCCAATTAATCACTGATAAAGTCATATGTGATCTATGAATGTGAATTTGTTTTTTTATGAAGTGTGAGCTGCACTGAGCTGATGATTTCTTGAGTTTGTAAGGCGAATGGGTATGACAACTCTATTTGAGCATTCGATTGGGTAAATGAACATTGACATATCACACACGCCCGTGACTCTTGAGAAATCGTGAATTACATGAAATTAGATAAGTCGGAGGTCAATATCACTTTTCGCATATCCATGACTATAGTAGTTTGCGTAATTTTTTTTCCTTGTTTATTAGCCTTTATTCTATTTTGCTCAGGACTAGCAAAAGTTCAAGTTTGGGGGGTTTGATAAGTGCAAGATTTGCACTTAATTTATATTTGAATTATGCTTTTTTCGAACAGAATTATGCGTTTTTGGTTTTTTTTTGTTGTCATTTCAGGAATGGAGAAAATAGTGGGCACGAAACCAAGTGGACTAAGAAAACAGAGTAGTGCGCAGCCGAGAGCACATCCACGGACAGAGGTGCGCGCGCGGCCGCGCCACTTCACGCGCAGCCGCATGCACATACACGCAAGTCATCGATCCGAGAGGCGCACGCCACCGCACCACTTCTCGTGCAGCCGCGCGCTCGCAGCATCAAGCCACTCAGCAGAAGAGCACGCGCAACCGCACGAGATCATGCGCAACCATGCGCGCCGCGTTCCAGAAAGTTATAAATTGCACGATTCTTAAGTCAGAAAAGGGAAGGGGCCGTCATTGGAGAAAGAAGACGCACGAACAGCCGCCTTGGGAGAGAAAAAGGAGGCGAGAAACCGAAAGCACACGCGAGATGAAGATTCAGAGTGCGAAGAACAATCACAAATACGAAGGACGACGGATCTAGGGACAGAGACGACACTTCGGATTTGTTATCTTTTCCTTCGCTTCTTTATTTTATTGTGTAGTGATGTATAAAACTATGAATATGTCTTGTTTTCGCTTGGATTCCGTGATGAACTAAATTTCCATTCTAGAGGTTGACGTAGCTTTGTCTACACGATGATTTGACATGGATATGTTGATGATTGAATTCCATTTTTGTTTAATTGTGTTCTCTACATTTATTTCACTGCAATTTACTGGCCATAAATTGTGTGTTGTCTGATTAATTCTACAACTCAGAGAGGGACTAGGATTATAGATCATTAGAAACACATCGTTGAATGTTTATATCGTTCGAAGGCGTATAACTTTAGCGAGGCTTAGGTAAGGACATTGTTTGCATTTATCAATTAAACATAGAGTTTTATTAGGAATAATTGAATCGAAGTTTGATTGATACAATTTATTTGTCACTTGGGAAAGGGGGAATAAAACACGTAAGTGTTTTTAGCCATTAAATAATAGGAATTCATGAAACCAGAAGAATTATCGTAGAAACTTAGTGAAATCATTGCTCTAGATATTCTCTCTCATAGTTATTTCTCCAGTCGGTGATTCAATTAATTCATTGTTTTCAATTAATTCTTTCAAACAAACCAATCTGGTTATTGATATTTTCTAGATAAAGTCTTGACTATTTTTAATTACAAGCATTGATATATATTTTATTTACACTCCTCGTGGGATCGACATTTGCACTCAAAAATACATTTTACTATAACTTGACATCGTGCGCTTGCGAGCAAATCAAGAAAACACGCAACAGAGATCAACTTGGGAGAGCTTGATGATCCTAAGCTGGTATATGTGAGCGCATTGCTGGAAGAAAGGATTAAACAAGATTTTATCAGCTTGTTGAGGGAGTGAGTAAATAGAGCAGATGAACTATTATCTAGCGGGGAGTTTGCCTCTGGAGACACTTTGGTGTTGGCTTGAATAATGAAAATCCAAGTCTATATTATCCTTCGAGCAACTCGAAAGGAAGCTAGATGGGATGGGATTTCAGGCCACCGAGACATGTAGGGATGTAAACAAACCAAACCATTTGTGAGCTATTCGAAACTTGATTCGATAAAAGCTCGATTGAGCTCGTTTAATGAGCCTCGTTAAGATAAACAAACCAAACTCAAGCTTTACTGTATTCGGCTCGTTTGCTCGTGAACATGTTCGTTGGTAAGTTCATGAGTAATCTTTTAGATGAAAAAATAATATTTTTGATATTTGATTTATTGATTTTGCATATTATTTATGATATATATAAAAAAATCTATTAAATTTATTTATTATAATAAATTTACAAATTTTAATAAGAATAATATATTTTTTTATATATATAATTTACTTTTTAATTAATTTAATGAAAATTTAAATGTATAATTCATATTTATTAAGCTTGTTTAGGCTCGATAAATGTTTGAATAAGCTCGTGAGCCATGCATATATTCGTTAAATAAAGCTCGAGCTCGGCTCGATTATAAACGAACTAAGCTCAAACATTCAAGAGTTCGGCTCGGCTCGACTCAATTACATCCCTAGAGACGTGGCTGGAAAAATTTCAAAAGGACATGGAAGTTTGGTTTTGATATAAGAGTAGACTTATTGGCCACTTTTGTATATGTTTAGTTCTTTATTTCGAGACGTCATGTGAAGTAAGCCTTAGGGCCACTGAGGTGAATATCCGTTGTTTATGATTCAGCAATGAGATTGATCAGAGAAAGTGGGATAGTAAGCCACTTTCATCATTTTTGAGGTACTTTGTTTCATTCGAGAGTCGGTCTTATGGCCACTTATTATATATGCATTCGGTTGATATCTCTAATGTTCTTATGATACAAGAAACCATGGTGAGGCAGACCATACCGCCACTGTATAATTGGTTGCTTGCATGTGCAGTGGGTAGACTCATGAAGTAGGCCTTTAGGCCACCTAAAATGTGGCAAGAAAGAATTACAATGAGCAGGGAGTTGAGCTCATCGGGAAAAATCAAAGAACAAAGAAAGAACATAATAATATGAAAGTGTTATGCGAACCACAAAAAGACTAGGAAGTTGATTTTGGTATAAAAATAGGCTAACTAGCAATTTTTGTATGTTTTTAGTTTCATGTTGTAAGATTTTATTTGAAGTAAGCCTTATGGCCACTTGTTGGAAACTTAATTTCGGTTGTTTGACAAACTAAGTGTTTAATTTATTGGACTAACTGATTAAGTAGCTTGAAGTAACTGAACTACATAAATCAACTGACAGTTGCCTAACTGAAGATTAATGCGCAATTTATCGAAGGAAAATGAAACCAGCTGAATTGAACTTACGAAGACAACTGACTGATCAGTTGGAAACTGATCAATTGATATATTCAGTTGAGAGCTTACCAGCGATTGCTTATCAGTTGATCATTCAGCTGTACACGTCATCAGTTGTTGAAAAAGACATTCAACTGACAACAGTACAAAGCAGACTGCAACTCATAGTGGAACGCCGCATTTTAGAGCTTACATTGTACGAATGTCAGAGGAATATTGACGTGGCAATCAATGTTTATAAAGATTCAAATTATATTTAATGTTACCGTTGAAGAGAAGCCTATAAATAGGTGAGAAGATCAGTTGAGGAAATAATCGATCTATCTTCTCTTAAGCTTGTTGTTACCCTACTGAAATTATCGCTCTTACTCAAGAATAAAAAAGCTCACACATATCAGATATATTTGTAGCATTTGAGGCTACTTTTCGAGCTTATAAGCACAAACTATTTTGTTGTTTATTTGATCTTTAACTAGATCAGTTGTGCTAAGTTCACTCGAAGAACTGTGAGATATTTTGTAAACTAAGAGTTTCAGTTTTGGCAGTGTTAAGTCCAAACTGAAGTGGGTCTGTACAAGTTTTGTATCGATTAAAGTCTTTTAGTGCATTTCCTATCCTTGTGAAAGAAGGGGTGACGTAGCAGTAATTAAAATCTCCGAACATCCTTAAATCTTTGTGTGTTCTTACTTCAGTTATTTATTCTATCGTTCAGTCAGTTTATTTCCGCAACTGTTATCAGTTAAACTGATTGTTATTGACTGACAAGATTCCTTGTTTTAGTTTGTCACAAAACTGACACTTCATTCGAAAAGATTCTTAAATCGTGAGTTTTTATTCAACCCCCCTTTCTAAGCACATCTCAACCAATCAACCGATTCTAACAAGTAGTATCAGAGCAGTTGAATCTTGTCTCAGAATACTCTTATTCACAAAACTGATCAACATATCTTCATTCAATAAAATACCGATGTTTTCCAGATAAAATTTTGACGACTGGAAAATTAGAATGCAGGCTCATTTAGCTGCACAAGATGACGACATGTGGTATGTCATTACTGAAGGTCCCATGAAGATCCTAAAAGCAAATACAGTAGTTGCCATTACTGATGGGGCACCTCATCGCATAGAAAAGCCCAGAGAGGAATAGACAACTGAGGATAAGAGGAAAGCCAACCTAGATAATGTGGCTAAAGATATCTTATATAAAACGCTAGATAAAGTCAATTTCAGCAAAATCAAGATGTGCAAAACTGGCAAAGAGATATGGGAGAAACTGATCCAGCTGTGTTAAAGAAACGAACAAACAAAAGAAAAAAGCTATCAGTTGCTGTTCAGAAATTTGACAACATCAAGATGAAGGCTGGAGAATCGATGGACGAAAATGATGAGATGATAAGTGATATTATAAATGAGCTGAATGCACTTGGAAAAATGTATTCGAACAAAGAAGTGGCACTGAAGGTGGTCAGAGGTCTTCCCAAAGAATGGGATGTCAAGATCATGGCAATGAGAGAGTCAAAGGATCTTAACAAGATCGAACTTCATGACTTCTTTGATGATCTAAAAACTTACGAGTTTGAACTACAAATCAGAGATGGAGAACCTTCTACATCAACAGCCACAACTGCTTTAACTGCTGTCAGACTGGAACCAACTGATTCAGTTGAAAAATCTGTTGATCAACTTAGCAATGATGCTATGTCATTGTTTGTCAAGAAATTTGGAAGGTTTATGAGGAGGAATCAAGGAAACATCCAGAAGCAATATCAGAAAAATCAATCCAAGAAGAATCCTATGCTTACTACAACTGTGGCAAATCTGGTCATTTCTTAGCAGATGATAAACATAAAAATTGTACATTAATTAAATGTTTTATAATATAAATATATAGTTTTTGTTTTATTAAATGTTTAAATATTATATGTTTTATAATAAATTGTATAAAATATAAGTTGTTGTGTAATTACAAGTTTTTACAATTTTTTACAGGTTCGATAAAACAAGAATAAACTTGGCCTTGCAAATGGGATTAAGATGATTCTTGGACCTGTAGAAAGTTGATGTTAATATCTACAATATTGGTGGCAAGCATGAGATAAAAATATTCTCACAATTGGGATCAAATTAAGCAACAAATAAAGTTACCAAAGGAGTGACAGTTTTACCATGCTCTAGTATTTTGACCATATCTCTCAAATTACTTGGTCAAATGGTCTGAAAAAAATACCACAACTAGACAACTCAATTATCCACATGTTTTTTTATGTGAAGAAGCAAATTCGGAGAAGAAGATTTTCAAAAGTGATGTGTAATATAATATAATATCTTGAAACACCAATAAAGACTTATGTGTAAAAAAAATAATATTTTATTTGTGGTTGTATCTCCAAATTTGGCTATAAATAGAGGTGCATTGTAATGAATTGAGATATCCCTCATTCTATGAACAAATCTTTGAGTTCATAATATTTCTCTCTATATTTTTCCTTTATTTCTTCATTTAAATATAATTAGCATGTTAATTTCATATTCAAAGTTTTACACTTTGAATAATGAATAGCTAACTTCCTAAAGTTGAGATGAAAAGGTGAAACTCTTGACATGATAATAAACTTACTAAAAGGTAAGAATCTATGTTTTATATTATTTAATCATTATTTATTGTTTATGTTTTATTTATTTCTTTAAACATTTTTATACCCTACTTATAAGTGGGAGTTTTGATTTATTGTTGATATATGTTACACTAAATTCTTGGAACCATTTAAATGTTTGTTTGGTATTACCAACCATTTAAAGTGGATGCATTGATTTATTATATATGAATATATTATAATATTAAATTCTTGGAACCATTTAAATGTTTGTTTGGTTTTACCAACCATTTAAAGTGGGAACCTTGATTTAGTGTTTACAAATATATATATATAGCACAATAAATATTTTGACAAATTTATAAGTTTTGGTATATATTATATACTTATAAGATAATAATATATAACATAATATAAATATGATTATTTAATATATTGTAACCATTTTATTAAGTGGATTTCAATAATGTTCGTTAATGTTAACTTTATTAAAATACCAAGAGTGGACCCTTTAATCTCAACTACTTAAATTAAAATTTTAACAATTAAAAATTATCAACTAAAGATTCAAACCATTAAAAAAAACAAAAACAAAAACAAAAAGACATTCTAGTGAACTTGTAATTACCTTAGCTTCCCTGTGGATACGATATTCGGACTCACCGAATTATACTACTTGTGTGGACAACCTGCTCTTGGGAGTGCAAAAATCAAAGTCGCAACAAGTTTTTGGCGCCGTTGTCGGGGAAGTATAATTTAATTTCAAGTCTATTTAATTTTGTTTATAGTTTATTTTTCTTTATTTGAATTTTTATTGCTTTTGTGTGTTTTTATTCTTTTGCATTTGCATTTGCATGAGCATTTGGTCACGTACACTTAGTAGTCGACTCATTCGAAATAACCCTTTATTTTTACAAAACATGGCGGAAGAACCCATCCAAGAAAATGAAGATGAAATTCAATCTCAACATGATCATGATAGACGAAGAACACTTAGAGATCACATGAATCCTACACATGCTAGTGCACCTTCATGTCTAGTTTTTCCCCCTGATGCATCTCATTTCAATTTTAAGCCTGGTATTATCCAACTTTTACCCAATTTTCATTGCTTAGATTCTGAAAATCCATACATGCATTTACGAGAGTTTGAAGAAGTGTGCAACACATATAATGATCTAAATTGTAGCATGAACACCATTCGACTTAAGCTTTTTCCTTTTTCTTTAAAAGATAAAGCTAAAACTTGGCTACAAAATCTTAGATCGGGATCCATTCGAACTTGGGATGAATTGCAACAACAATTTTTGAAAAAGTTTTTTCCATCTCATAGAACAAATTCTTTCAAAAGGCAAATCATCACTTTCACTCAAAAACAAGGAGAAACTTTTTATCAGTGTTGGGATAGATACAAAGAATTCCTTAATCTTTGTCCACATCATGGTTTTGAAATTTGGAGAGTTGTTTCTCAATTTTATGAAGGCTTAACACCTAAAGATAGGCAAATGGTTGAATTTATGTGTAATGGAACATTTGAAGATAAAGATCCAAACGAGTCAATTGAGTATCTCGATTCTTTAGCTGAAAATGCTCAAAATTGGGACACTATAGGTACAATCGAACCATCAAAAAAGATTCAATCTCCTACATCTGGTGGAGGTATGTACACTCTCAAAGATGAACATGATCTTCAAGCTAGATTTACCTCTTTGGCAAGAAAAGTTGAGGCACTTGAATTGAAAAAGAATGGTCAATTAAAATATGTTTAAGAAATTGTGTGTCACATCTGTGATACAAGTGATCATTTTACAAAAGATTGTCCCACTTTGCCCTCTTTTAAAGAATGTCTCCATGAACAAGCCAATGTTTTGAACAATTTCAAAAGGCCAAATTTTGAACCATTTTCTCAAAATTACAATCCAGGTTGGCGAAATCATCCAAATTTTAGTTGGAAGAATGATAATGCTGCACAATTTTCACAACCACATTTCCAAAATCAACAAAATTTTCAAAATTATGCACCTTATGTTCCTCCACCTAAAAGAAATTTGGAAGATACATTGAATTCTTTCATTGCAAAGCAAGAGTCTATCAATACTCAAACTGCTCAAACCATGACAGATTTGAAAGATACTCTTGCTAAATTTGCATCTGCATTTAATGTTCATGAAAAAGATAAATTTCCTTCACAACCTCTGTCTAATCCCAAGGATCATCATTCACAAACTGGAACTTCTGGAACTCAAACGATGGATCAGCTAAAATCTGTTATTACCCTTCGAAGTGGTAAGGTTGTGGAAAAATCCATTCTTGAACCTTGTGAAGATGATGATAAATCAATTCCAAAGGATAAGAAAGTGGAACACATAACTTGCGAAGAGGAGGTTCAACAGACGGTGTCACCACCATTCCCCCATGCATTCAAAAAAACAAAAAAATCAAATTTGAATTCTTATATATATGATATTTTTAAACAAGTAAAAGTTAATATTCCTTTATTAGATGCAATAAAACAGGTACCATCATATGCCAAATTTTTGAAAGACTTGTTCACTGTGAAAAGAAAATTGAATGTGAAAAAGAAAGCATTTTTAGCCGAACAAGTAAGTGCAATCATTCAAAATAATAATACTTTGAAATACAAAGACCCTAGTTGTCCTATTATTTCATGTATTATTGGAGAACGAAAGATTAAAAAAGCCTTGCTTGATCTTGGAGCTAGTGTGAATTTACTTCCATATTCAGTTTATCAAGAACTCAATCTAGGCGAGTTAAAATCTACTTCGGTAACACTTTTACTTGCCGATAGATTTGTTAAAGTGCCAAGAGGTATGGTAGAAGACGTATTGGTCCAAGTTGATAACTTTTTATATCATGTCGATTTCATAGTTTTAGATACACAACTTATCGAAGCTTGTAATGCAATTCCTGTAATTCTGGGTCATCCATTTTTAGCAACTTCTAATGCTCTTATAAATTGCAGGAATGGAATAATGAATTTGTCATTTGGTAACATGACCTTGGAGCTCAATGTTTTTAATCTTTGTAAGCAACCACATGACAAAGGAGATGAAAGTGAAGATGAAAATCTTATTGAAACTCTTGTGGAAGAAAACATTCAAGAAGAGAGTACTCGTGATCAATTAGATATTTGTTCAATTGAAAGTGTTAAAGAAAATATTGAAATTGATCTTGATGATTTTATTAGGTATCACTCGTTACCAGGATAAGAGAAAGAATTTGATGCAAAATATGAAAATGAAGATGAACCACCCATATTGGAGTTAAAACCCTTGCCAGAAGAATTGAAGTATGCATTTCTTGGAGAAGATGAAACATATCCGATGGTAATTTCTTCCAAACTAGAAAGTGATCAAGAAGGTAAATTAGTTGATACGCTTAAAAGACATAAAAATGCAATCGGTTGGACACTAAAAGATCTCAAAGGCATTAATCCACTAATTTGCACTCACAAAATTCACTTAGAAGAAAATGCAAAAACATCTCAACAACCACAAAGGAGATTAAATCCACACATGAAAGATGTTGTGAAAACTGAAGTTCTCAAACTACTTGATGTTGGGATTAACTACCATATTTCTGATAGTAAGTGGGTAAGCCCAACACAAGTAGTTCCAAAAAAATCTGGCATCACAGTGATAAAAAATGAAAAAGGTGAATTGTTAACAAGTCGAATCCCATCTAGTTGGCGGATGTGTATTGATTATAGAAAATTAAATGACGCCACTAGAAAAGATCATTTTCCATTACCATTTTTGGATCAAATTTTAGAAAGAGTAGCAGGTCATCCATACTACTTTTTTCTTGATGGATATTCAGGTTATTATCAAATTCTCATTGCACTCGAAGATCAAGATAAAACTACATTCACATGTCCTTTTGGAACATTTGCATTTAGAAGGATGCCATTTGGATTATGTAATACCCCAGCAACATTTCAAATATGTATGCTAAGCATTTTTTGCGACATGGTTGAAAATTGTTTGGAAATTTTCATCGATGATTTAACTGTCTTTGGGAATACATTTGATAATTGTCTTGAAAATTTGGAAAAAATTTTAAAAAGATGCGAGGAAAAAGGTCTTATTTTAAATTGGGAAAAATGTCATTACATGATTACTTCTGGAATTGTTTTGGGACATGTCGTGTCATCTCATGGAATTGAAGTTGATAAAGCAAAAGTTGATGTCATTGCCAATTTACCCCCTCCAAAAACCAATAAAGAAATTCGCTCATTTTTGGGACATGCTGGATTTTATACGAGGTTTATAAAGGACTTTAGTTTAATCTCTAAACCCATTTGTAACCTCTTAACCAAAGACACTGCATTTGAGTGGACTCAAGAATGACAAAATGCTTTTGATAAAATCATTCGACATTTAACATCAGCTCCTATCATGCAACCTCCTGATTGGTCTTTACCATTTGAAATCATGTGCGATGCGAGTGATTATGCAGTCGGTGCAGTATTGGGTCAAAGAAGAAACGGTAAGCCTTATGTGATATAAACAATGCTCAAATGAATTACTCCACAACTGAAAAAGAACTACTTGCTGTAATATTTGCATTAGATAAATTTCGTTCTTATTTGATTGGATCAACGAATATTGTGTTTACTGATCATTCTGCTATTCGATATTTGTTGACCAAGCAGGATGCAAAGCCACGACTGATACGATGGATTTTGTTGCTCCAAGAATTTGACATTGTGATCAAAGATAAAAAAAGGAACCGAGAATGTCGTAGCCGATCATTTATCGAGACTAGTAACAGGATCATCTTGTGAAATGACACCAATTAACGATAATTTTGCTGATTAACATCTACTTTCAGTTACTACTACACCTTGGTTTGCTAACATAGTAAATTTTATTGTGACAAGAAAAATGTCACCGCAATGGAGTTCTCAAGATAAAAGAAAATTTTTGAATGAGGTAAAAAACTTTTATTGGGATGATCCGTATCTGTTCAAGTATTGTCCGGATCAAATTTTTCGATGTTGCATACCCGACAATGAGGTAAGTAGTGTCATTAAATTTTGTCATTCAGAAGCATGCGGAGGACATTTTTCTTCAAAGAAAACAGCTGCAAAAATCTTGCAGTGTGGATTTTATTGGCCCACTTTGTTTAAAGACACCCACGAAATCTGCAAGATCTGTGAAAATTGTAAAAAATTGAGTGCGATTTCAAAGAGAAACATGATGCTTTTGAATCGTATTATTGAAATTGAAATATTTGATTGTTGGAGAATAGATTTTATGGGACCTTTTCCACCGTCGTTTGGATACTTGTATATTTTAGTTGCAGTTGATTATGTTTCCAAATGGATAGAGGCAATTCCATGTCGAACAAATGATCATAAAATCGTCATCAAATTTTTAAAAGAAAATATTTTTAGTAGATTTGGAATTCCTCGAGCCATGATAAGTGATGGGGGAACTCACTTTGTTAATAAACCATTTGCTTCATTAATGAAAAAATATGGTATTACTCATAAAGTAACTACTCCTTATCATCCTCAAACAAATGGACAAGTTGAATTAGCTAATAGGGAGATAAAGCAAATTTTGGAAAAAAAATGTTAACTCAAATAGAAAAGATTGGTCTCTGTGACTTAATGATGTACTTTGGGCATATCGATCAGCTTTTAAAACATCATTGAATATGTCTCCCTATAGGTTGGTTTATGGAAAACATTGTCATTTGCCTGTGGAATTGGAACATAAAGCTTATTGGGCGATCAAAACTTCAAATTCAAGCATGGATGATGCCAACAAATTGCGAAAATTGCAACTTAATGAACTTGATGAACTCAGAAATGACGCGTATGAGAATTCAAGGATTTATAAAGCAAAAATCAAATCATTTCATGATAAAACAATTCTTAGAAAATCTTTTGAGATTGGTAAAAAAGTTTTGCTTTATAATTCTCGACTTCACATATTCCCAGGAAAATTACGATCAGGATGGACAGGCCCATATGTTGTAAAGCATGTGTATCCTTATGGAGCTGTGGATATTGAAAATCCTAAAAATAGTGATGTTTTTAAAGTGAATGGACAAAGGCTTAAACCATTTTTAGAAAATGAAATCTTTCAAGAAGAGTTTATTTCTCTTTCTGATCTTTGATTTTTTTTATTTTTTTGGTGTTGCATTTAAGTTTGTTTTTTTTTATTTCAGGTTTTCTTAATCTTTTTATTTTCCCGGTTAAATGGCGGATAACGGTACTCCGTGACTCTCATAGTCGGTTAAATCAGTTTCCCACAATTGCTGATACAAAAATAAAAAAAATCATTTCTTTTCTTTGCAAAATGGATGAAAATCTCTCAAAAATTTGTAAATATTTTCCCTCTGTTTCTGAAAATGTTCTAAGAAAAATTTATGCAGGTAGGTATGAAAGATTGAGATTGTTAATGCAAAAAAGAATTCCAGAAGATATTCGTCTTGTAATAGAAGCTAAGGTCTATTTAGGAGGAGAAGTTCCACAATCATTGCTCATTCGCTATTTGCCTGGATTAGGAAAAAGCACTTATGCTAAAAAACGAAGGGCCAAAAGTTTAGGGGTTTGTCATAAGTGTGCAAGATGGACTTGTGACAAACGATGCAGATCTTTGGGATGTGTTTCCAATAACAGAGAAGATAAAATTGGTTTCATTAAGAATGGGCTGAGTAAGGAGTTTTTAGATAACATCTTATTGACTCTTGAGACGCATTCTAGTGGACATGTGCATATTGAACTTCTCCGTTTATGGAAACAATTCCAAGATGAGCGTCATAGTCTTGGGAATCCGACTAAAAAAAACCCTGTTTGCCAATTTATAAGAAAATTGGATGGAAAGCATATCCTCGACTCATAGAAGGCGTTGAAGCCGTTTCTTGACATAAAACCAGATGAAAATTGTGAGCCACAATCACACTACTTTTTATATGCATGTGTGTCATTATTGTTTGTACTATTTATTCTGTTTACAGCTGTGACCCATAGTTTTGTCATGATAACATATTACCCCTATAAATCTCTCATCTTTCTCTCTATTTTCGCAGACAAAAAAAAAAGTAAAAACATGGCTGGATCCTCTGCACAAACATTGAAAAATATTTGTGTATTTTGTGGGTCGAGTCCTGGAAAAAATGAAGTGTTTGTAGAAGCAGCGAATAATCTTGGAAAGATATTGGCTGAGAGAAAAATTTATTTGGTATATGGGGGAGGTAATATTGGGTTAATGAGATCTGTTTCAACATCTGCTCATCTTGGAGGTAGTCAGGTTTTTGGTATTATTCCTACAGCTTTAGCTGAAGGAAATATTACAGGTGTTACGATTGGGGAGGAATTAAAAGTTTTTTTTATGTATGAAAGAATCACTCAAATGATTGAAAATTCTGATGCTTTATCGCACTACCAGGTGGTTTTGGTACATTAGAAGAAATTTTTCACTGTTTCTTGGGCACAACTTAATATCCATAATAAACCTGTGGGCTTGTTGAATATCAATAATTATTATGACAGTTTGTTGACATTTCTTGATAAAACTGTAGAACAGAATTTCATTTCAGAAAATTCACGACGGATGCTCATCTGTGCTTCGACTGCCGACCAATTATTTGATGATTTGGAAGCTTTTGTTCATAAGCCTGATCCGATGATAACAAAGATCAATTGGTCGCAATCAAGAAGTAAGAAAAGGAAGTTGGATCATTGATTCAAAAGTCGTGGATTGGTTTGCGTTTGTTTCAGTTTGTTATCTTCAATAAAATTCCAGGTGATATCTCTTTCATTATGTAATCTTTATTAATAGTTATTTTGACATTAGGGACAATGTCATATTCTGATTGGGGAGAGAACAAACTTATAAAAAAAAATTAAAAAAATTTTAATATATATATATATATTATTTTAAAATAAAATCATGTTTATTGTTTGTATCTTAGTAATTTTTGCAAAAATGTCATACATTACATGTTTGAAAGATTTAAATTAGAACATGCATTAATCTATTTAAAAATGTTTAAATTTTTATTTGAAAAAAAAAGTCAATTTTAATATTCTGATCAATATAAAAATATGATTTATGAAATCTTTTTGAGTGATTAACCATTGTGATAAAATCAGGTATTAAAGTATATGGCCCAAGATATACCTTATAAGAGTGCCTAAAATTTAAACTCACACATATTTTGTGAGTGAGTGGAGAGGACTGAGAAAACAGCTTTCGAGCATTTATTGATCATGAGAGAGACTATCTATTGTTTAGATCTTGAGTTCTTATTTTGAAAAAAAAAATGATATTTCCTAAAAAAATAAAAAAAGGAGAAAAATACAAAAGAAAGATATTAAATATCTATGTAATTTTTAAGTTATATGCTACGACCCATATATCTCTCATAAAAAAAAGAGAGAAATTTATTGTACAAATTAAATAAATATGTGGTCAAGAAGCATAAACTTAGTCTGATTCCATGATGTTATGAATATATATATATATATATATATATATATATATATATATATATATATATATCAGGAAAAAATATATAATAAGAACAACTAGATTTTGAATCAATGGATTTTCTATCTTTTGATTAGTTTGGCTCGTTTGTCTGTCTGCATTCTGTAAACCATTTTTCTGAGCATTTATCTGTATTCCAACTCTATGAGAGAAATCGTTACCATAAATTGAAACATTTATTAACCTGTGAGGATATGGAGTTGAGATTCTTAGTAGGAATTTCTGAAGGCCGTGTACATTTAACTACCTGAAATAAGCTTTGAATTGATCATCTCAAATTATTTCATAAATTATAATTATGATGATCTTGATATAACTTTGACAGTTTTCAAATTTAATTTAAACACTTAGATAGTTCTGATTACATTTCTATTTAAATTAATCAATATGTTTTGTATTGCCATTAACGCTTAAATTGCTAGGGACTAGCAATAATCTGGTTGGGAGGTGTGATAAACATAAAAATTGTACATTAATTAAATGTTTTATAATATAAATATATAGTTTTTGTTTTATTAAATGTTTAAATAATATATGTTTTATAATAAATTGTATAAAATATAAGTTGTTGCGTAATTACAAGTTTTTACTATTTTTTACAGGTTCGATAATAAAGAATAAACTTGGCATTGCAAATGGGATTAAGATGATTCTTGGACCTGTAGAAAGTTGATGTTAATATCTACAATATTGGTGGCAAGCATGAGATAAAAATCTTCTCACAACTGGGATCAAATTAAGCAACAAATAAAATTACCAAAAGAGTGGCAGTTTTACCATGCTCTAGTATTTTGACCATATCTCTCAAATTACTTGGTCAAATGGTCTGAAAAAAATACCACAACTAGACAACTCAATTATCCACATGTTTCTTTTTATGTGAAGAAGCAAATTCGGAGAAGAACATTTTCAAAAGTGATGTGTAATATAATATAATATCATGGAACACCAATGAAGACTTATGTGTAAAAAAATAATATTTTATTTGTGGTTCTCTCTCCAAATTTGGCTATAAATAGGGGTGCATTGTAATGAATTGAGATATCTCTCATTCTATGAACAAACCTTTGAGTTCATAATATTTCTCTCTATATTTTTCCTTTATTTCTTCATTTAAATATAATTAGCATGTTAATTTCATATTCAAAGTTTTACATTTTGAATAATTTATAGCTAACTTCCTAAAGTTGAGATGAAAAAGTGAAACTCTTGGCATGATAATAAAGTTACTAAAAGGTAAGAATCTATGTTTTTTATTATTTAATCATTATTTATTGTTTATGTTATATTTATTTCTTTAAGCATTTTTATACCCTACTTATAAGTGGGAGTTTTGATTTATTGTTGCTATATGTTACACTAAATTCTTGGAACCATTTAAATGTTAGTTTGGTATTACCAACCATTTAAAGTGGATGTCTTGATTTATTATATATGAATATATTATAATATTAAATTCTTGGAACCATTTAAATGTTTGTTTGGTTTTACCAACCATTTAAAGTGGTAACCTTGATTTACTATATATAAATATATCATAATATTAATTTCTTGGTACCATTTAAATGTTAGTTTGGTTTTACCAACCATTTAAAGTGGGAACCTTGATTTAGTGTTTACAAATATATATATAGCACAATAAGTACTTTGACACATTTATAAGTTTTGGTATATATTATATACTTATAAGATAATAATATATAACATAATATAAATATGATTATTTAATATATTGGAACCATTTTATTAAGTGGATTTCAATAATGTTCGTTAATGTTAACTTTATTAAAATACCAAGAGTGGATCCTTTAATCTCAACTACTTAAATTAAAATTTGAGCAATTAAAAATTACCAACTAAAGATTCAAATCATTAAAAAAAACAAAAACAAAAAGACATTGTAGTGTACTGGTAATTACCTTAACTTCCCTGTGGATACGATATTCGGACTCACCGAATTATACTACTTGTGTAGACAACCTACTCTTGGGAGTGCAACAATCAAAGTCGCAACAGCAGACTGTACTAAGCCAAAGAAAGACAGTCGAGGATCAACTAAAAAAGGAAAGAAGCCCTATGAGCACAGAAGAAGGACCAAGGATGACAAGAAATCATCCAAAAAGAAACATGAATTGCTTTTGGTTGAAGAGAGCAAATCTAAGTGGGCAGAAACTAACAGTGATCAGAACCAGAAAGCCCAATCAGTTCAAGTGAAGATGAAGAGGAAGTCAAGTGCTTAATGGCATATGATGCTGAACTGGAGTCAGCAAGTGAACAAGTATTTGAGTTCAGCTCTACTGATTTCACTCGTGAGGAACTCATTACCACATTGCATGACATGGTAAATGAGTATCACAAACTTGCTCGATCATTTGAGAAGGTTAGAACTGAGCAAACTGATCCCAATGACAACAAAACAGAAACTGATAAGTCAGTTGAACTGTTGAGTATAAAAAGGGAGATTGCACAACAAAAAGCTGAAATGATTGAAAATCAAGCTTTGATATGTCAGTTAAAAACAGAAATTTCAAAACATACTGAACTGATTCAAGCTTGGAACAAGTCTTCAGTTGCATTGACTGAAATGCAGAATGCACAAAAATCAGTTGATGATAAAATTGGTTTAGGTTTTAACAGTCATGATGAAAATTCTACAAGTGATACACAGCCAAGGTTGAATGAAAACAAAGAAAAGTACATTACCTTTGTAAAATCAACTGTGGTAAATGAATTCTCAAAACCAAGTAAACCAGATGTTCAATTGACTGAAAGTAAGAACAAAGGCAAACGGTATGGAATTGGATATAGCTCTGAAATTTCAACTGATTCAAGAAACTGGTAACCTAAACGATTCAGTTACAAAAATTAGTACCCAAAGAATGGTTATTACAATTACTACAACTGTAAGCCAGTTCAGAAACGATATCAAAAGAACAGTCAGTTGAAAAAGGATACAAATCATACTGTTTCACCCTCACATCACACACATATTGCCAAGAATTCGAGAAAAACCATGTGGAACACAACAACTGAGAAGTCAGTTAGACTGGTCCAAGTCTGGGTTCCAAAAGGACTAATCAGTTTAGGACCCAAATGAATATGGGTACCAAAATTATATACTGTGTGTGATTGCAGGTAACAGGAACAAACAAAGAATCAATTTGGTATCTAGACAGTGGCTGTTCGCGGCATATGACAGGAGATGCAAATTTGCTATCTCAACTGATCAAATATATTGGACCAAACATCAGTTTTGGAGACAACTCCAATGGTAAAATTGTGGATAAGGATAAGGTTATCCATGGTAACTTTACAATTAAATATGTTTTGCTAGTTGAGAATTTGAAGTATAACTTGATAAGCATCAGTCATTTATGCGACAATAATTTCTCAGTTCAGTTTGACAGACATACTTGTTCAGTTAGAGACTCAATTGATGAGGTCATCCTAACTGGAAATCGTTGTGGAAACACTTACAAAGTAAGTTGGACTGAACAACCTTATGCACCAGTTTATTTCATTGCTTCCAAGTCTTCTAAAAACTTGTTGTGGCATAAGAGGTTAACCACTTAAACTTTAAATCTATGCCTATCTGAGTAACCATGATCTTGTAACTAGTTTGCCCAAAATAGATTTTTCAAAAGATAAGTTTGTTCAGCATGTCAGTTTGGTAAACAAGTAAGATCTTCATTCAAAAACAGAGGTTGTAATCATCTTCCCGATGCTTAGAACTTTACACATTGATCTTTTTGGTCCAATACCAGTCATGAGTTTAGGAGGAATGAAATACACCTTAGTAGTTGTGGATGATTTTTCAAGATTTACTTGGGTTATTTTTCTCAAATCCAAAGACCAAACTGCTGCACAACTGATTAAGCTCTTCAAATTACTATTAAATAAAAAATCAGTTGGGATTGATCGAATAAGGTCTGACAGAGGGACTGAATTCATCAATCAAAATCTTTCAACTTTTTTAGAAAATACTGAAATCAATTTTGAGCTCTCATCAGCTAAAACACCTCAGCAAAATGGTGTAGCTAGGAGAAGAAATCGGACCCTTAAAGAAGCTGCTAGAACAATGCTTGCTGATTCTGGTATTTCTCAAAGGTTTTGGGATGAAGCAGTAAACACTGCATGTTACACTCAGAACAGATCAATGATTAATAAGAATCATGTGAAAACACCATATGAGATCTGGCATGGAAGAAAAAGTGTGGTTTCTTATTTCAAAAAATTTGGCTGCAGATGTTTTATTCTTGATAATGGTAAAAATCATTTAAAAGCCTTTGATGCTAAATCTGCAGAGGGAATATTTCTTGGATATTCTTCGGTTAGCAAAGCATATAGAGTTTTTAATAAAGCTCTTTAAATTTTGAAAAATCTATTCATGTTGTTTTTGATGAAACTGTGTTAACTGATAAGACAACTGATCCATTTGAGCTAGTTGATCGTTTTACAAAGATCAGTTTGGAGGATGATAATGAAGAAGAAAATCATATCAATAGAAATATCCTTCAAACACCTGAACCAGAAATACTAGATCAATCAGTTGAACAGAAACCTGGTCCTGATAATCAGTTGGTGGAGCAAACAGATGATATTCAGTTACCAAATGATACAGCTCCAACTGAAACTGAAAACATTCAGTTGCCATCAGAAGCAGTTGTTGATATGAAACAACAAATACTGAGCTCAGATGTTAGAAATCACATCCTCCGGAATTGGTGATAGGTAATCCATCTTACATGATAAGAACAAGAAATCAAATGCTTAATTTGTTCATTCATTATGCTTTTTTCTCACAACTGGAACCAAAGAAAACTGACGAAGCTCTTGCTGATCCTAACTGGATAAATGCAATCCAAGAGGAGCTAAATAAGTTTACCCATACAATGTCTGGAACATAGTTGCAAGACCAGTTTGTAAAAAAATTATAGGTACAAAATGGGTATTCAGAAATAAACTGAACGAAGATGGTTCAGTTGCACGCAATAAAGCAAAAATTGTAGCACAAGGATATAGGCCGGAAGAAGGAATCGACTATGATGAAACGTATGCACCAGTTGCAAGACTAGAAGCAATCAGAATGTTTCTTGCCTATGCATCATTCAAGAACTTTAAAATCTATCAAATGGATGTAAAAAGTGCATTTCTGAATGGTCCGTTGCAGGAAGAAGTTTATGTTGAACAACCACCAGGTTTTATCAATCACTCTTTTCCTGATCATGTCTATCATTTGAACAAAGCTTTATATGCTCTTAAACAAGCTCCAAGAGCTTGGTATGAGACACTTTCAAAATTTTTAACTGATCATGATTTTACTGTTGGATCAGTTTACAAGACCTTGTTCAAATTTTCTAAGAATGATCACATTTTACTTGTGCAAATATACGTTGATGATATTATATTTGGGTCAACTAACCCCAAATTATGTGAGAAATTTGCCAAGTTAATGCAGGACAAATTTGAGATGAGTATGATGGGTGAATTGACATTCTTTCTCGGACTACAAGTGAAGCAACTGGACAGTGGTATTTTTATCAGTCCGACCAAATACACGAAAGAATTTCTTAAGAAATTTGGCATGGAAACATGTTCAGCTGCAAGTACTCCCATGAGTTCATCAGTCAAACTGGACAATTATCAAGGGGGAATATCAGTTGAGACAAAAATCGACAGAGGTTTAATAGGTTCATTATTATACCTAACTGCTATTCGTCCTGATATTGTATTTGATGTTTGCATGTGTGCTAGATTTCAAGCAAATCCTAAGCAATCTCATTTTTCAGTTGCCAAAAGAATTTTAAAATATCTAAAAGGCACTCAAAATATGGGATTATGGTACGTTAAAGACTCTTCTTTCAATTTAATTGGATATTCAGATGCAGATTATGTAGGATGTAAGCTATATCGTAAAAGCACAAGTGGATCTTGTCAGTTTCTAGGAGACTGACTGATCTCATGGTTCAGCAAGAAGCAAACATCCATAGCTACTTCCACAACTGAAGCAGAATACCTTGCTGCTGGAAGCTGCTGTGCCCAACTGCTCTGGATTCAGCAACAACTGAAAGATTATGGAGTTGATGCTAAAAAATCTCCCATATTTTGTGATAATACAAGTACGATTGCAATAACTTACAATCCAGTTCTTCACTCAAGGACCAAGTACATTGATGTCAGGCATCACTTCATCAGAGATCATGCTCTGAAGAAAGCTATCAGACTGGAATATGTGTCAACTGAATAACAAGCTGTTGACATCTTCACCAAACCATTGCCAGAGACTAAGTTTTCTCACTTTTGCAATATACTTGATTTAATTGATTTATCTTAATTATATCAGTTTTATTGATGCTTTGTCAATTGTTGTTCATTCAGTTTGTCATTTATCATTTAAATGCTTATCAACTGATGCCAGTTGGACATTTAACAGTTATTATATTCAATTCGTTAACTGTTTGTTAACTGACGCCAGTTGGACATTTATCAGTTATTATATTCAGTTCGTTAACTATTTATCAACTGATGAAAGTTAAGTTTTGCAGAAAAAAAAGAGACAGCAGCAATGATACAAAACAAGATTTAATTAAGAATGAAGTCGATACCATACACCTTCACTCAGTTTACTTCCTACAACATCTTACCAAACATTTAACCAATTAATCAGTTCATGGCAATGCATTTCCCTGAAGGACTCTGAACTAGAGATCTTCTCAAGCTAATGCCACTCTTTCCACAGCAGTACATGCATCAGAACTAGATCAGTGGCAAGTTGTGAAACGTGAAAGACGTCAAAACGCCTGAAGTACTTTCTTGCTACAACCCTCTGCTTGGTAGTAGGAACTGAACCATGACGTCCAATAGACTGGAGATCTTGAACTTTAACCCAAGAAAACATGACCTTCATCCATACGTATTCTTCAATGGTTTTCATCTGAGTTTCCAATTGAGGAAGTGTCCTTTGTGTAACTAAGTTATGAGTAACTGCTGCAGGAATCCGAATTGCTTGAACTGGACATATTGAACTGTTGTTATCTGATTTTTTTTCTTATTTATAGACAGGCTACATTTGATATTGAAGAAGATGAAGAGACTCAAGTCAATTGAAACGTCTTTTGACTTACTCAGACTGAGTTTTTCTTACCCTTTCTTTTAATTATATGCATTTATTGAGGGGGAATGTCGATTTAAAAAGTTAACTAAGAAGACAATAGTCAGCTGGTCTTCAACTGAACTGACAAAGTTTTCAACTGGTCATTCAGCTGTTGATCTTACTGATCTTCTCCGATAAGTTAACTAATAAATCGAATAATATTCTATATTAATGATGTGACTGTTTTTCGAATCATTAATTGATGTCTTTCAACGAATAGTATTTTGGAACATGGACTCACATAATCCATGAATACTATACACACGTTTTTACCACACGTACACACATTTTTAATTCAAATTTTCTTGGACTGACACGTGTCCAATAATTTGAAAAATCACTTACATCAGTACTATACTCGCTCCATTTCAGTTTCTCTCCTTACGCTTACTTCAAATTTACAGAGCAAAAACAAATTCAAGTTTTCTTTCTCGCAGAAAAACATTCAATCAAATAAAAAATCAGATCCCAGCTCATGTCATGAACGCAATGGCAATCAACTTTGACTCAGTTATGACTGTATCAGATGAAGCTGTGAAGAACATCTTAATCAAACTGGAAGCAGCTGGATTGAAACAATTTTTGGGATTATCTTCCCAAGAAATCTATACTAAAGAGATTCAGGATCTCTATGCCAGCGGCTATGTCACAAAAACGGTAGTATCGCAACTATTGTAAATGGTCAGCTGTTGATCATTGACGAGGATTTCTTCTGCAACCTATTTCAACTGCCTACTGATGGGCTAGTTAATTTCTCTGAAGTAAAGGCATCTGATGTTGAGTAGATGCAAACCTTTCTGTCTGCAGATGGTTGGAAAATCAAAGTTTTCGATCCCAAGAAGGAGCTGAAGCCAGAGGTGCAACTGCTGGCAGATATCGTAGCCAAAGGGCTTTTAACAAAGGCCGGATCCTTTGCCGCACTTACTCTTGAAAAATTTCAAGCTATGACTGCTATCATGGCTGGTCGGAGACTAAACTGGAGGAACATAATTTTCAACATCTTGAGGAATATGTTTCAATCATCCAAGCAATCAAAGGGTTATGCGGTGCAGTTCAGCTATTTGCTGAAAGTCAAAGGGCTGGTGACTGATGATTCTGAAAAATCATCAAAATTGAAAATCTTCAATGCTAAGAATGTCCAGCCACCAAAGCATAAACTGGACATGTCTCCTGAGCAGTTCTTGAAGGTAAAGAAGAAAATTGGGACACAAGAGGCTCCCAAGGCAGTTCAAAAAAAGAAGACTCTTCAGAAGAAGACAATCAAGCGCAAGTTGATTGTCAATGAAACTGACTCTCAGAAGACTCCATCTCCCAAGGTCATCAAGAAGCCAAGAACCTTGAAGACAAAACTTGTTGCTGCAGTTGGGACCATCCCAACTGAAAGACTGATGCAGTCGGGGGCTCAACAGCCTATCAAGGCTATCCCTCTGAAAGCTATTCCAACTGAATCCTCAAATGAGGATCAGTTACCTCTGTCTGCTATTCTACCAAAGAAGAAGGTCACTGAATCAGGTGAAAAGAAGAAACTTGCTGGATTTAAGGCTCCATTGATCACTATCTCTGGCTACACCTCTCTACCTTTTGCTAGACCAAAGGGGCTAGTGATCAGAAAACAAATTGATGCGACTACTTCAGGGTTGAGCATTCCTCATGCCCTGACTGACTCAAAAGGCAAGGGCAAAAATCAAGAAGCCCAGACCAACCAACGCAATCCAAACGCATATTGATCTCATTTGGCAAGAGATCAATGAATTTTCAGAAAACAAGCTCAAGGCTTATGATGAATGGGTCAAATTCAGGACTGAAGTCTTTGCCAAGCAGCTTCAGAAGAAGTCAAAACTGAAGAAATTTGTTGATTTGGAAAATGTTGTTATGAAGGTAGTCAAGACATCTACCATTGTCCAAGCTCTGGAGCGAAAGAACTATTTCTTCAATCAACTGAGAGCAAAGAAGCTACATAAGATAGTTTCTCAACTGCGAATGAACTATGATCCTACCAGTCCAACTGCTTACAATGACAAGGCTGTGCATGACCAACTGAACTCAGATCTTCTCTCGTTGCAGATGGAGATCAAAAATTGGGAAATGGATCAAGAACTGATCATTCTAGCAGCTTCCCAAGATTTTTCATCAGAAGAGCCAGCTGAACAATCATTTCAAGAGCCTTCCAAGGACACAGTTTCTGAATCTTCTTAACAAGCAACTGCCCCTTCCACAACAGGTGCTCAACCATTATCATCTTCTGCATCTCCCTGTTCAACTGTTGATCCGAAGCTTTATTCTGAAGCTGAATTATCATTGGCTAATCTTGAAGAGGTCATCAAATCAGTCACTTCTGATATTCAGCTGGAAACATCCAAATCAGTTGAAGATGTTGTCTTGACTGAGGAACCAGCAGATCAGCCTATTGTTACTAAAGAACCAGTAGATCCTATTATTGTTGAAAAACCAGCCGATCAAGCTGTTATTTCTGAATAACCGGCCGAGGAGGCTATTTTCGGAGAAATTGAAGAGTCAGTTCAGTTATTTGTTATGACTGAACATGCAGTTTTTGAACAAACTGAAGAGGCTCAGCTACACTCAGTTAAAACTGAAGAAGTGTCAGTTGAAGAGCTAGTTACTCAATCGACTGAAGAACCAGTTTTGGAATCAGCGGTGCAAGAAACTGAACAATTTTCTGTCTCAGCTGAACAAAAAACTGAAGGACCTTCTATTTCTCTTGTTCTTCCAATTGTCTCTTCTCCTCCCCAGCCTCAACAGAAACATATAACTGAAAATATTTCAGGAATGGTGACGCATGAAACCGAAGCAACTGACAGCACTATGGTTGTTTTTACTCAACAAGAACGGGTGCAGATTCCAGAAACTTCCGGAGCCATATCTCCTGGTATTTCAGATACTGATGCCGTGTTTGAAGAAATTCATACTGTTCAGACCAAACTTGTCAGTATGATGAAAGCTATCTCTGAAATACAGTCAACTCAGCTTGCGCACTCATTGAAGCTTAAATCTAACAATGAGTTTACCTTGAACAGACTAAATTTAATCAATCAGAATGTGACTTCTCTCTTTCTCCAGATGGAAGAAATCAAGAAAGACAGACTGTCGACTGAATCTCATTTTCAAACTCAAGCATTAGTCGGCAGACGCTTTGATTTTCTGGAAAGTACAGTCACCAAAAGGATTGATATGCTGCAAAACATTTTGATGAATGCTGAAAAAGATATTGCTGCGGATGTTCGAATCTTATCCAAGAAAGTTGATGTTCTTGACAAAAAGGGGGAAATAGGAGAGATAGAAGAGTTAAAAGATCATAAAGCAGAAGACAAAGGAAAGAAGAAGAAATGAAGATCAACTGACTTCAATTATTTGTTGAAGACTATGACAGAAATTCTTTAATCTTTTATTCTTTGTACGAATATGTACATAGATTAGTTCCTGATTTTTTTTCTTTGTACGAATCTGTACATTAGAAGAATTATTTTATCTACAATGAGTTCGAAGAATATTTTTGAGTTCAGTTGATCAGTTCATACTTCACAAGTTTTGTCAAACACCAAAAAAGGGGAAATTGTTGGAAACTTAATTTCGGTTGTTTGACAAACGAATTGTTTAATTTATTGGACTAACTGATCAAGTAGCTTGAAGTAACTGAACTAAATAAATCAACTAACAGTTGCCTAACTGAAGATTAATGCGCTGTTTATCGAAGGCAACTGAAACCAGCTGAACTGAACTTACGAAGACAACTGACTGATCAGTTGATATATTCA
The DNA here is from genome assembly GCF_025594145.1 of Primulina tabacum. NCBI lineage: Eukaryota > Viridiplantae > Streptophyta > Magnoliopsida > Lamiales > Gesneriaceae > Primulina > Primulina tabacum. The sequence continues at coordinate 21,820,439 of NC_134566.1, forward strand.
GTTGAGAGCTTACCAGTGATTGCTTATCAGCTGATCAGTCAGCTGTACATGTCATCAGTTGTTGAAAATGACATTCAACCGACAACAGTACAAAGCAGACTGCAACTCATAGTGGAACGCCGCGTTTCAGAGCTTACAGTGTACAAATGTCAGAGGAATATTAACGTGGCAATCAACGGGTATAAAGATTCAAATTATATTTAATGTTACCGTTGAAGAGAAGCCTGTATATAGGTGAGAAGAGCAGTTGAGGAAATAATCGATCTATCTATTCTCTTAAGCTTGTTGTTACCCTGCTGAAATTATCGCTCTTACTAAAGAATCAAAAAGCTCAAACATATCATATATATTTGTAGCATTTGAGGCTACTTTTCGAGCTTATAAGCGCAAACTGTTATGTTGTTGATTTGAACTTTAACTAAATCAGTTGTGCTAAGTTCAGTCGAAGAACTGTAAGATATTTTGTAAACTAAGAGTTTCAGTTTTGGCAGTGTTAAGTCCAAACTGAAGTGGGTCTATACAAGTTTTGTATCGATCAAAGTCTTTTAGTGCATTGCCTATCCTTGTGATAGAAGGGGTGACGTAGGAGTAATTAAAATCTCCGAACATCCTTAAATCTTTGTGTGTTCTTACTTCAGTTATTTATTCTATCTTTCAGTCAGTTTATTTCCACAACTGTTATCAGTTAAACTGATTGTTATTGACTGACAATATTCCTAGTTTCACTTTGTCACAATACTAACACTTCGAAAAGATTCTTAAATCGTGAGTGTTTATTCAACCCCCCCCCCCCCCCCCCCTTCTTAACACATCTCAACCAATCAACCGATCCTAACACCACTAATGTAAATACTTGGTGGTTATTATTCAAGAACGAAAACGATCAATTAAAGTTGGCCATTAGGTCACTTTTATCATATTGTATTCATTTTGTTTCGATAGGGAATCAGGTGAGAAAATAATCACAAGCGGGGATTTTTAAGCCAACATATGGTTTTGCTTGAAGCTATTGAAGTGAGTTGGGTTAATTGGATTAAGAACGAATAAAAACACCTTCCCAACATCCAATACACAACATCATATACAAACCCATCTTCATTCCACATCCATCATCCAACAACCACAACACCAAACCAACAGTCAACACATATGGAGCGGAGCCACCTCATGTAAGAACATCAAGTAAACGTGTATGCGGGAAAGAGGTCCGACTAAAGTGCAAATTCATATACGTGTATGCGGGAAAGGGGTCCAACTGAAGTTCAATGCATGCAGATGGTTCTTGGGTAGGGGAATGTGACCCAAGTAATGTGCAACACACAAAGAAAATATTAGAGTTACCTATATACTGCCAATTCATGGTCATATGCATGTTCATTAAACAAGAGAGCCAGTGATCTAGCGAGGAGTTATGCCAACACATGGCTTGCATCAGTTGTTTGTCAGTGGGGTGCACAAAACCACCAAACTCCCCACAAGAACTTGATACTAGCAAAGAAACAAAGGGCAATGGTGAACCGGGGAACCACGACAGTTGGGACGTCGGTTTAGCAAAAAATTACAACGACAAAATTTTAATGTATTCTGGTTTAGGAAAATTTACAAACACCATGAAGGCACAATGGTTTATCAAAATAACTTATGGGTTGGCACGAACAACGTAGTGGAAAAAACAAGGGACGAAGGTGGAGCTAAGATGGTGACTTGCGCAGAAGATGAACTCGCGGAGTTCGAACCAGGGAGGCGTGATAAAGAAGAGCCTGTAGCTGTGATGTTGTTTGGGAAAAATAAATAAGTGAAGATGGGTTGTGGTCAAATTTTCAAATCCAGAAATTGAGTGAAGAAAGTGAGGGTGAGGGATTATGCAAGATGGAGTAGAAGAAACGACGAGGAAGGAAAGGCGAGCAAGCTCTAAGGGGCAGCTATCTTTCAGTGGCAGCAAAGAACAGTAGACAAGGGAGGAAGAAAGAGAAGAAGAAAAGGTACTGGAGAGTTTGAGTTTGAATCTGTATGAGAAAATTCCAAGAGGCAGTGAGACTTAAAGTCCAATAAAGAATTGGGTTTGGGTGCTTGGCCCACCACTACGAGCCCATTTCACAGAAAGAACAATTTTGGGCCACACTACTACAAATGAGTGGATTAAAATGGGGCTTATATACAAGCATTTTGGCCCAATGGGCCAATGCTTACAGGGGGCATTTGTTGGCATTAAATTTTAAATAGGCCCAAATTGATTGAGCCCAAGCCCAAAAAAAAATAAATAAGCGTGAAGATAATATAAGCCCATCAATTTGAATTTGTTTAACCAAATCAAGGAGAACTTGAGCTGCAGAAGAACGTGGGAAAAATCATGGACAAGATTGTGGGATCATGGGGGAGTGGAGAAGAAACGCATAGGCACTGAGAAGAAAATGGACATCGGCAGAAAGAAAAGGACACACTACATAAACTGAAAATTATAATGATCATTTTAGAAGACATGGATGTTTAAGAACCATCAGTTAACCAGACAAAACAAATAACGATGACCCAACTATCAACTTTGTAGCTGCTTGACTTGGTTGAGGTAGCACGGATTGATCTTCGAAGATCTGATAGATTCTGATAAGCATATTCTTTGGTTGAGCAGCCTGAAATGAAGATTCTTAAGTGTGCTAAAAAATCTTGGAAATATGCAAGCTCTTGATTTCTTGAAAGTTTCACCAATTTGAAAATAGTTTCGACATTCTTCTCTTTCAAATTCACTGCATATTTATAGTAAAGTGTTCAATGGTAAAAATTGATTTTCAACGATCATCTACTTCGTTTCCAGATAATATGGGCATATATCGTACCTATCATTAAATACTCATAAATTCCTTGACTATGAGTACATGCTTTTGATAAAGTTGACACACCATATCTGAACAAAATGGTTTTTTTCATATTGGGAGTTGGTAAGATGCCGTGTAATCTTCTTTATTGATCTTTGAACTGAGAGGCTTGAAATGCAACATCCTTTTGGGAATCCTCAATTATGACCTTTATACAGTGCTGTTGGAAAACAACAATTTGAACTCATGCACTACATTTAATTGTTTGGACCGGTCATTTGTCAGAGTATTCTTGTAGCTGGAGTTCAATTAAATATAGTGGTTGGATTTCTAGATAGAGCACCTTCAACTCCTGAACGGCTTGAAAAAGCCAGATTTGATCCAATGGTCCAAAAACTATTTTACATTAAAGTGAACGGTTGTATCTTGAAACAGCTTGATGCTTTTTATTTTGTCAATCACCAAAATATAAGGGTAATAAAAATATTTTAACAATTTCCTCCTCTTTGACGATGATAAAACCAATTTGCAAAAGTATAAAATCAGTTACAAAAAGATGTAAGATCAAAAAATTTAATAATAGTTGTATTTAAATGAGATAATGAAATGATTGTTACAAGTGCATAAATTTGGAAACCTATTACACCTACAAAGTCAAAACAAAATCATATCTCCTACTGCTTGAACCGTTGCCACTACCATAACCTCTTCTTTTTCTTTATTCTTCTGATCGCCTCTTATTTTATCCAAATTTAACCCTTTCAGCACGTCTTTTCTGCTCCTCACACTTTTTGTAGTCTTCTACTCCCCCTTTTTTGCATCGTCCCTGTGCGTATATTCTAAAATTTCTTGTAACTGACTACCAATAATGGTTTGTGTAACATCCGAAAAATCAGTCCGCGTAAACCACATGCATGCAAAAATATTTTAATTTCTTAATTGTTTTATTTAATTGTTTTTAAATGCTAGCATGATGTTTTATATGATTAAATATAGGATTGCATGATTAAATGATTATGTGACATGTTTTCATGAAATTAAGGATTTTTACCCGAATATTCGATAATAGGCAGGGAAAAGGAGACCGGGACGACCAAGACAAGAATATTTATTTTTCATTAAATAATGGCAAGGCTTCCTAATATGATTAAAAATGATTTAATTTTTAAAAAAATGTTGGAGTTCGAATTACTTTGTGAATCGAGCTCAATTTTTCCCGGGAAGCCGGTTTTGGGCAAACAAGGAGTTTTAAAAGATCAAAAATATTAATTTTGGGAAAATTATTTTATAAACTTTTATTATTTAATTAATTAAGTGTTATTGGGCCCAATTTAATTAATTTAAGTAGACCCAAATACCATTAAGCAAGCAAACCCAAAACCAAAGCCCATTAATAGGTAATTAAATTTATAAATAACTAAACCTAGTTTTCAAACCCTCATATTTCAGCCTCCATCAGCCGAGAACAACTTGCCCACACTCACAATATTTTCGAAAATTTGGGGAAGGAAAGAAGCTTGTGTTCTTCGTCGTCCGGTCGTCCAACGTCGTTTATTCGAGCGTTCTAAAACGCAAAGGCACGTTTTCTAAACTCTTTCAAACATCATACAAATCATAATATATGTGTTTTAATTGTTTATGCTTGAATAAAATAGGTATTCGATTATTTTTACGATAGATCGTATATTTTCAAAAACGCGATGATTTTACGTTTATTTGAAAACCGTTTTGAATCCAACGGACACGCTGCCAATACATGATGAAATATGAATAAAACTTAGCCAAAACTTGACAAAATAATTGAGAAAACATGCTGGAAACCGTAGGCTAAGAAGCAAAGAATGAACAGTAGGTAATTGCGTGCATGTTGTGGTTCAAGTGTTTCGTTGTTTAGCATGGGTTTATGGGGCTCGACCAGGGCTCGTCCAGGGTTAGGGGTGGTCTCGGTCTAGGGCTGGGTTGGGTCCTAGGGTGGCTAGCGCTCCCGCTAGGCGGGCTGGAAGAGTCCTTGCGCGAGGGGAGTCTTCACGCGCAGGTCCAAGGGGCTGGCCGAGAGTTCTGGGGGCTGTGGCTCGGTTAGGGGCTGGCTAGGTGGTTCATCAGGGTCCTAGGGTCATGGGCAGGGGTCGAGATAGGGGTTGGTGCGGCTGGGTGCGCTGCTGGCTCGGCTAGAAGTGGAAGAACGTGAGGAACCTCCTTGTGCGCGCAGGCTGCTGTCTACTTCAGGCGGCTCTTGCGCGGGGTCCAGGGCTTGGGCTGGTCTGGGTAGGGTCCAGGTGTGGTCCAGGTAAGGTTAGGGTCAGGTGGGCTCGGTGGTGGCTCAGCTGGAAGTGTCCTAGTTGGGTTAGGAGTTCTAGAGGAGCTAGGAGACTCACGCTCAAAAGATGCAGAATTTGGGGTCAAGTTTCAGCTGGGTTTGAGCGACTTAGGGGCTTGTACTTTGGGTCAGGGTTGGTCAGGAGGGTGCCTAGATGGGTTGGCTAGGGTTTGGCTCAAGGTGGCTCGGGCCGGCTCGAGTAAATCGGGAGATGGCTCGGGTGGTTCGTATATGTGTCAAATTTCGAATTAAAGAATAAAAATTGAATCCATGGGTCCACGGGTGTGGCTCATGGCTTGGAAGGGTAGAATAAATCATAAAAAGGTTATGTTAAAAATTTGGGATCAAAATAATGAGTTTTGGATTTATTCGGGATTTAATCGCCGCACGAAACGTTAATTAACGAATTAATTTACACACCTAGTTTTATCCTTTATAAAATTATGAAAATTTAGGTTTAAGCTTAAATAATTATTAAAAGTCTAAGTTTTTAATTTGGGAATTTTATATTGAGGTTTGGTTTAATTCGGGTTTAAAACGCGTTAATATGTCTTATTTAAATATTAATTTAAAAGTTATCGATTTATGCCAAATAAAAATATGAGAAAAATTCATGTAAGCTTAAATAATTATTTAGAATAATTCTACGTCATTAAATGTGAGAAAAAGATAAATTCGAGAATTTTTACGTACAGGGGCAAAACGGTCTTTTTACACTTAAGAAAATTAATAAACGCTTGGCAGCGTCCCGAAAGATCATAATGCATTTAAAATGATATTTATGATTTGTTATGATAATTTTGATGATAATATATATTTTTACGATTTATGGTAAAGCTGTGCAATTTATACTGTCTAAAATGCTATTTTTGGAAAGCTGTCTGATTTTATGATTTTTAAAGAAAAGGAAAAATATTTTGAGTGATGTGAATTGACTGTGACAAAAGATATGATTTATGATATATGATTTTGTGGGGATAACGTGAAGGGAAAAGGCCCCAGAGGGAACCCATTTACGGGAAAAGGCCCCAGAGGGAACCCATGTTTAGGAAAAGTCCCCCGAGGGAACCCGTCTATGGAAAAAGGCCCCCGAGGGAACCCCAACGATCGTATTTCCACGGTGGAGCCTAGTGCACACCCCCATGGACCATGTGGAGCTAAGACTGCAGTCGACCAAAGGATAAAAGCTAGTCACTTTCAAGGATCAAACTTCACCCAAAATGATATATGATTGAAAGCTTATGATAAAAATAATTTTTATGATATATGATTTATGATGATGATTAAAGCTATTTTTAAATGATTTTTAAAATGATTTATTTATGCTTAAGTTATTTTAAAATGAATTTTACTATTTATGATTTTTTTATGCTCAAATAATTTTTAATGGTTTATTTATATTCAAAAGATTATTTTAAATAAAAATATGATTTTTAAATGTATGTGGATGTATATGTATTATTTGTTATCTATGTTTAGAACGTGTTGAGTCTTTAGACTCACTAGGTTTGTATGATGCAGGATTTGATGATTTTTGGAGGTGGTGACGATTGAGTCGATCGAGTGCAGCAGTACACACCCGAGGGCCTTTATGTTTCCGCACTAGCTAGATAGATTTATGATTTAAAGATTTTGCTAATGATTTTTATTAGAGATATTTTTATGCTTTATTTTTATTGTTAGCCGATCTTTTCAAATGTCGATTTAGGAATTTTTGGTTAGCCGGTGATTTAGGATTTTATTTCATGCACTTGAGATTTAAATTGTTAAATTATTTTATTTAGTTTAGTATTTAGAATTTATGATTTATGAAAAAAAAATATTGAAGTCGTTTCAGTTTGAATATTATCTACCCGGGCCTCTACCGCTTTTTGGGATCTGGAAATTTGACCTAATAAGTTTAGACCCAAAGGTTCAGACTGATGTTTGATAAGAGCTAGATCAATGGTGAAAAGCTTGCAGCTCCTCTCTAGGAACAAAGATCACGAATAATATCTTTCCGAAAATTGTCAAAAGCAAAAAAGTGAGCAAATTGCTTGATTTCGACATTGTTGACCATTTTATAGAGGTCCTTGATTTTCAAGTAGACCCGATCGAGCAAAACTTTTGAAGAATTTTCGTCGAATTATGAGAAGACTTTAACTTTTAGGTCAGAATGAGATTTTTCTTCAAGAATTGGAGAGCCCAATTGAAAATTTAGTTGGTGGAGGAGTGGAATAGATGAGTTGTCGATTTGATGATTTGTGGTTGAGTCAGGGATTTAAATCTCCATTATTCAGACCGTGGATCAGCCATTTTTTCAAAACCAGGTTGTCCTGAGAAGATAACAATATCTTGACTGAGAATAATTTTGGTTGAAGCACTCCTGGGATTGTCGAAAAATATTCCAAATTTTTTTCTCCCTCAGCGTAATGTACCTCTTTTTAGTTGTAGAATATTCAATCATTGGAGAGAAGAGATTCATTATGCCATGATCAAATTCAAATTGGGGCAAAGAGCGAACATTTTCATGCACAGAGATCAGGGGAATCTCTAGGAGATATTCTTGAGTTTGAGTTTGTATACGAGATTGAGGAGGAGCAAGTTCAGTAGAATTTCCATGTTTTCCCAAGTACTCGGCTTGGATATGTTTTTGGATGATAGTTTCAACATCAATTTGTGACTCTAAGCTAGCAACTGGGTTCTGCTCAGTTATCTCAATGTCAGCTTGAGCAGTGGCTGAAATTTCCTCAGTGACGATCAAAGATTTCTCAGTGGATGGTTTCTTACCAGTCTTACTTCCCCCCAAGTTAAAGTCTGAAGCATTATTCTCATTTTCATCCGCCGAAATCTGAAGATCATGCTTCTTGACTTTCAACATCAACGATATTTGACCGTTCAAGTGTACTTTTGAAACTCAACAGAATAATCATTATTATATAACTGACTTATGGTAATCAAGTTATAGCAAAAAATTTCAACTAATAACATATCTTTATTGACTAACTTGTCATGGATAATCTTATTCTTACTCATGGCCTTACACATCGAATTATCGTGGAATGTGATTCTTGGTCCTTTGTAATCAGGCTTCTGATAACAGATTGATGTCACCGGTCATGTGCCTCGAACAATAAGTGTCCAAGAACCAGATAGATTCCTTAATAATCTTTTTCTTTTGTACTTGCAAATCATCAGAATAAGACTTTGGTACCCAAGACTAGTTGAGTCCTGAATGGATTAACCCTTTCGAGATCCACATTTGAATTATCCGAACATATCTTCCATTGTGTGTTCCCAATAGGGTGCGGTTGTGTGCCAAAAAATTGATATATATTTTGTTCTTTCTCTCACTGAATGTTGTTTAAGTTGTTCATCATTCTCTTCCAATATGTATCTATTTTGAACCGGGTTGTTATTGTGGTAACATTTTGCTTTTCCCTTCTCAGAGTAATGTTCGATTTAACTTGGATTTCTGCGAGACCCTTTTAAGTCGTTGTAACCGGCTTGATATGTATGTCCTTTATCCATGACCGGTTGGACTTAGAGTTCTCAGGTTCAATGTAACTTAAGCCACAATGTTTTCCTTTGTTAACAAAATTTACATTTTGGTTGAGTTGAACTTCAGGCTGGTCATGTTCATATATTGTGTTAGACCTGACAAAGTTAATAATTTTTTACTTGCCTTTGTCTAGGCACGATTGAGTACTTACCTCAGAATTGTTGCACTTATTATTGCCAAACCCTAGCTCAGTTCTATCACCTCCTGGTTTTTGCCACTCAAGAATTTTTTTCTATTGAAACATGATATATGTTCCAAGAGTTGAACCATTTGTCTACAAGAAGCTAAAAAATTGATTGACTTATAATTCAAGTTTCTATCTTGGCTTCATGGAATAATTGTGAGGGTATTTTGTACTCATCTACCATGTCATCGAGTTTCGTGACAAGATCCTCACGTGTAAACTCAATTGAATCAAAATCAAATATCATGTCATTGGCAGTTTACATCTCTACTTTAGAATTCTTCGTCTCAAAACTTTATAACTATAAATAAAATAAACTATAACTCGAATATCTGTCATGAGACACCATACGTTCTCATTATGACCCCCACTTGATGAGGTCTCCGAACTAGATTGCTCTGAATCTAGGTCGGCTAATTTTCTTTTGCTTTCCTAAAAAACTAGCAATCTTTGACATTGACATAAATGGAATTATTAGGTTCAATCACAAGGAAACTATACGCCTTAGCCCAAGAAGATGCACCTAATGCACTTTTCTCTTAATTTCTTCACTTTTGGTTCAGGGAGTCTAACAATAGTTCAACATCCCCAAACTCGTAAGTAAGATTAGGCTTGTGTTTCTTCTATAACTCATAAGAGATTACTTTTTTTCTTTGGATGGAACCCAATTCAAAATGTGACATGCAGTCATCATTGCCTTACCACAATACCCTTTACTTAATTGTGAATCGCTCAAAATAGTATTTACTATTTCAATTAGAATACCATTATTCGTTTACGCCACTCTAAGGAATATATGCAGAAAATGTCTAATGTACAATGCCCACACCTTCACAATACTTTGGAAAATGGTATTCACTTCTCTTGTCACTTCTAGGACTTTTAATCTTTGAATTACATAGATTTTCACTTCAGCCTTACAAATCTTAAATTTATCCGGCACTTCATTTTTAGTCCCCATTAAATAAACAAAAAAATACGTAGACAAATCATCTATGAAGGGAACAAAATAAAATTTTCCTCCAGTAGTTGGAGTAATGCAAATCACACACATCACTATGCAGTAATTTCAATACTAAGAAATGAAATTTTAGTTATTTGTTTTGCATGCATACATTACATTTTTCTAGAATATCATGTTTATATTTTGGTATCAAACTCAGATTACTCCTGTAATACATTTTTCTAGAATTAACATGTCCAAGACGAAAATGTCATTTAATAAATGAGTCAATTTTATAAGCAGAAATAATAGTTTTATTGATATTATTCATTTTGAATATCTCATCATAGACAAATAATTTACCAACAAACGTATCTCCTTTAAATATGTTACAAAATCAGATGCAATAAAAATTTTAAAGCCACACATGCTAAGTATGCTTCCAGAAACATGGTTCATCCTAACTTCAAGAACATGCTACACATCAGTCAACGTAAGTGTCTTTCTTAAAGTGAACTCCAAATTGACAGTGTCAATTCCTTTGATTGTTGTCGTAGAGTGGTTCTCAATGTAGATAGTCATTGTTGGATCTCAGTTTTTTAAGTGCCCAAACGCAGCGGAAGTTTAAAATTTTTATTTTATTTTGAAAAACAAAATAATTCGTTTGGACACTCGTATGGCTTTCGTGAATTAAACATACATAGGATGTTTAAAATATACCTTTAGTGAATATTCACTTTGCACCAACTACTCCGGTATTCGCGGATGTAGCTCTTGTTATAAATCTCTTCGAACTTTTTTCAAATCTCCGAATCAGGTCCACGACTAGAATATGTGTTCCTCTTCTATCTTGCATGTAAGGCCCGAGATTATATCATTTTAATTCGAGATTATTTAATTTATGAATTTTGGAATGATAAATTAGATTCCACGGTTTTTGTAATTAATTAGGATTGAAATGGAATTAAAAGGGAGTTGTGAGGACCAAATTGCAAATAGTGAAGATTTCAGGGGCTAACGTGCAATTATGACTTGAGTGGGACACTTGTCATGCTTTGACATATAAAAGTTTCAATTCCTTCACTTTCCTCGAGCAAGAACCGAGACAATTTCTCTGAAATTCCCTCAAAGCATCATTTTCTTTAGAATTTTGATTGTGTGAGTTCGATTATCAGATTTTGATTCCGGACATAGTACTGTACTCCTCTCGATACGAGCTACAACTGGACGTAAGTTTTATTGAGTTCTGTTATCATTTGAAATTATGATATTGGGGAAATTATTATTTGATCATTATTATGTGTTCTTGGAATACTAGACATCGTAGAATCGAAGTCAGATCGAAGAACAAGTTGATTTTGGAATTGTTGTGATTTTCTGATCATATTGATTGAGAATTGAACAGATTTGAATTACGGATTGATAACAGATGGTATTGGACATGAGTTATGATTTGTAATTAATATATGTTGAGATTGTATTGACGGGGATATTCAGATTGTTCCGTTATGCAGTTGATTTTGAATTAAATCCAGATTGATCAGAGTTGGTATTGATTGGAGTAGTATATTGATATGGTACTATTGATATTGTCATTGCCAGATTGAGGGTTGACAGACTTTGAATTCCAGACAGGAACGACATCAGAATTTCAATAAAAGAAAGGTATAAGTCAATGTGGTATTGATAGAACGACTCGAGTAGGATATACTTGAGTTTCCCTAAATCACATACTTATTGTTATTGTATGCATTGTTTTGAATTAATATGCTTGTTCTATTGATTTATAGAAAGCATGTATTAGACGAGTGATCTTGTGACAGAAGTGCCTGATAGTGGTGGGATCTCCACGGGCACATTGCACGATGTCACAGGATAGTGAATCGGCGATAGTGCCAAAGTCTGTGACGGATAGATCAAGACACTAGATGTTTGGTTATATCGACGTGGATAGAATCGGAGTTTCTTCTATTACTGATGGTCGATATGGAATGCCAACGTCTGGAAACCGGGATCCCTAGACTAGGATTGAGTCTAGTCTGAGACGTGGAGTCACGAGTCTGATTGACATCATCATATTGATTTTATTTCCAGATTTTGATATATATATCTGATATCTGTTGCATGCTTTGTATGGATTATATGATTGCATGTTCGTTGATTTATACTGGGATTATATTCTCACCGAAATTATCTGGCTGTTGTCGTGTTTGTATATGTGCATGGCAACAGGTGGGACATGATCAGGGTCAAGGAGATGAGGAGAGATTGATATAGAGTGGAGATTACGGACTTTGACATAGATTTGGGTTTCAGCACTTGATGTATAATAGTTGAACCCTAGTTTGAGTTTGATGTATGTTGTACAAGATTTGTACTTTTATACTGATATGTATATGAGTTTAACTCCATTACGTTCCGCATTTTTTAAAAAAAAAATTTAGACCCAGATTAATTAAATTGATCCAATTATCCCAATGACGATTAAGAAGATAATTAGCGTCCGGGTCCCCACAACAGGTGGTATCAGAGCTGATAGATCCTTCAGATTGAGATAAAAGCTAGTGAGCGGGGTATATTGAGTTTTCTTTTCTGCTTTTGATTGCTAGCATGATTTACTGCTTTAATGCATGTTACTTGATTTATCTGATTTGATATGGTAATATGTTTTACTGAGAATGAATCAGAACCGATTCTAGATCAGCGGTAAGATGATTAGAAAGGGACTGAGACAGATTTGTCAATTGTGATTGCTAACCCTTTTGATAATCAGATATGCCTCCTCGAAGAGTACCGGAACAGGGTAGCACTTCGAATCCTCCAATGGATGTGACAGCAACACCGATGGAGACATTACTGAAGAGATTTCAGTCGTTTCATCCACCTACACTGAAGGGTACTGAGACAGCAGTGGATTGTGAGAGTTGGCTGGATGACATTGAGATGTTGTTTGAGTCCTTGGATTACACCGATGAGCGGAGAGTTAAACTGATAGGGCACCAGTTGAATGATGTGGCAAAGAACTGGTGGATTACAACAAAGCGGGCATTGGAGCATTGAGGTACGACTATTACCTGGAATGTCTTCAAAACCGAATTCTATCAGAGATTCTTCCCTGTGTCATACAGAAAGGATAAAGGTGCTGAGTTTGCAAATCTGAGACAAGGGCAGTTGAACATTGAGGAATATGTGTCTAAATTCTCTACACTACTGAGATTTGCTCCACATGTGGCCGAGAATGAAGAAGCGGTGGCTGATCAGTTCATCAATGGCTTGAATCCGGAGATATTTACATTGGTGAACACTGGGCGACCAAACAACTTTGCTGACGCCCTGAACAGAGCAAAGGGAGCAGAAGCGGGTCTGATGAGACAGAGAGGAGCTTCATATGTTGTCCCAGCACCGATACCATAGCAACCCCCTCCCAGATTCGAGAGTGGTAGCAGCAGTGGTGGAAAGAAGGACTATCTGAAAGCCAGAGGAAGACAGTTTAAGAAGTTTGGCAGCAGTTTTTCCAGTTCCAGTGGCTCGAGACATACTGGTCAGAGCCAAAGTTATACAGGACCATATTGCAGCACTTGTGGAGGGAAGCATTCCACAGAGCAGTGCCGAGGAGTGTTTGGCTCTTGTCGTATATGTCGACAGCAGGGACATTTTGCCCGAGTATGTCCCCAGAGAGGTGCACAGGGATCCCAGGCAGCAGAGTCATCTGGATCAGTGGCTCAGACCGGGAGACGACCATTTGCTGTCCATTCTTTCTAGCCAGCACCGTCTACCCAGTCACAACAGAGGCCAGGAGGAAGCCAGATAGTAAGCCAGCCTCCGAGAGACAGCAGGCCAGAGTTTTTGCTTTGACTGAGGGGCAGGCACAGGATGCACCTGATGATGTCGTTGCAGGTAACTGTTCTATTTCTGGTTACCCTGCTTATGTATTGATTGATACTGGTGCATCACATACATTTATTTCTGAGAGATTTGCATTGATGCATGCATTACCTGTTGAGTCCCTATTTACTGTAGTATCTGTTTCTTCTCCTTTGGGGAAAGGTCTTGTATCAGTGACTTCTGTTAGATCTTGTATACTACGATATGACGGGCATGAGATTGAGTTAGACTGTATTGTGCTTGGGTTGTCTGATTTTGACTGTATTATCGGAATTGATATGTTGACCAAGTACAGAGCTACAGTTGATTGTTTCCACAAGATTGTGAGATTCAGACCTGAGATGACTGAGGAGTGGAAATTTTACGGTAAGGGTTCTCGAGCCAGAATTCCTTTGATATCCGTATTATCTATGACTCGATTATTGCAGAAAGGAGCGGAAGGATTCCTTGTATATTCAGTTAATTTACTGAAGTCGAGTCCATCATTGGCGGACTTGCTAGTGGTGTGTGAGTTTGCTGATGTCTTCCCAAATGAGATTCCTGGATTGCCTCCGATTCGAGAGATAGACTTCAGCATTGAGTTGATGCCAGGTACAGTTCCGATTTCTAGAGCTCCGTACAGAATGGCACCGATTGAACTGAAAGAGTTGAAGGATCAGTTGGAGGATTTATTGGCCAAGGGATACATCCGACCGAGTGTATCTCCTTGGGGTGCTCCCGTGTTGTTTGTGAGGAAGAAAGACGGTTCAATGAGACTCTGCATTGACTACCGACAACTGAACAAAGCAACAGTAAAGAACAAATATCCATTACCTCGTATAGATGATTTATTTGATCAGTTGCAGGGTTCTTCAGTATATTCCAAGATCGATCTGAGATCTGGATATCATCAGCTGAGAGTCAGAGATTTTGATATCTCGAAGATAGCGTTCAGAACCAGGTATGGACATTATGAGTTCATTGTTATGCCGTTTGGATTGACAAACGCTCCAGCTGTTTTTATGGGTCTAATGAACCGTGTGTTCCAGAAATATTTGGATGATTTTGTTATCATATTCATCGATGATATTCTGATTTATTCCAAGAATATGATTGAGCATTCTGAACATTTTAGGACTGTATTGAGAATTCTGAGGGCTGAGAAATTATATGCCAAATTGTCAAATGTGAGTTCTGGTTGAGACAGGTAGTATTTCTGGGTCATATCATATCCGGAGATGGTATATCAGTTGATCCTAGCAAGGTTGAGGCTGTGATTTCTTGGCCGAGACCGACATCAGTGCCAGAGATTCGCAGTTTTATGGGTTTGGCAGGATATTACCGTCGGTTTATTAAAGATTTCTCGAGCATTGCCAAACCGATTACTCAGTTAACTCAGAAGAATGCTCAGTTTGTGTGGTTAGAAGACTGTGAGTCCAGTTTTCTGGAATTGAAGAAAAGATTGACCAGTGCACCGATACTGACTATCCCCTCAGGTACTGGTGGATTTGTTGTTTATTGTGACGCTTCTCACAGAGTTTTGGGTTGTGTGTTGATGCAGCGAGGGCATGTGATTGCTTATGCCTCGAGACAGGTGAAGCCACACGAGACTCGCTACCCAATTCATGATCTTGAATTGGCAGCCATTGTATTTGCTTTGAAGATATGGCGACACTACCTCTACGGTGAGAAATTTGAAATTTATTCTGATCACAAAAGTTTGAAATATCTGTTTTCACAATCAGAACTGAATATGAGACAGCGAAGATGGCTGGATTTACTGAAAGACTTTGATTGTGAAATCAAATACTATCCGGGGAAGTCCAATGCAGCAGCTGATGCATTGAGTCGAAAGGTATGTGCTTTATCCTTATCGACAATAGGTGTTTCGAATTTGATTGAAGACTGCTGTTTCTCTGGATTGGTATTTGAGACAGATTGTAGACCGTTGAGATTGTATGCTATACAAGCTGAACCAGAGCTGATTTTGAATATTAAAGCGGCTCAGAAAGTTGATCAGAAAGTTCAGAAATCGATTGAGATGGTCAGATCATGTCATCAATCAAAGTTTCAGGTACGTGAGGATATACTGTATGTGAATAATCGTCTTGTTGTGCCGAATGTTTTAGAGTTGAAACAGCAGATATTGACTGAAGCGCACAGCAGTCGATTCAGTATCCATCCTGGTGGCAGAAATATGTATAATGACTTGAAGACACAGTTTTGGTGGAAGCAAATGAAATCTGATCACATAATTTGTGTCAAAATGTCTGAATTGCCAACAGGTAAAGGCTGAAAGAAAGAAACCAGGAGGTCTACTGCACAGTTTATCAATTCCTGAATGGAAATGGGATCACATTTCCATGGATTTTGTGACGCAGTTACCGAGATCCTCCCGAGGTGGTGATGCAATTTGGGTCGTGATTGACAGATTGACCAAATCTGCATGTTTTATTCCGTACCAGATGACATACATGTATGACCAGATAGCTGAGATTTATATTAGAGAGGTGGTCAGATTGCACGGAGTGCCGAAGTCGATTGTATCAGACCGTGATCCTCGGTTCACTTCGCACTTCTGGCAGAGTTTACAGCAGGCTCTAGATACAAAGTTGCATCTGAGAACCGCATATCATTCATAGACTGACGGACAGTCAGAGCGGACGATCCAGACATTGGAGGATATGCTGAGAGCTGTAGTGCTTGATTTTAGCACTGGATGGCAAGATGCATTGCCACTTTGTGAATTTTCGTACAACAACAGCTATCAGACAAGTATTGAGATGGCTCCATTTGAAGCATTGTACGGAAAGAAGTGCAGATCCCCTCTGTATTGGGACGATATCTCTGAGGTACCTGAGATTGGACCTGATATGATCAGAGATATGATTGAGAAAGTGAAGCTGATTCAGAAGAGAATGAAGACATCTCAGGATAGACAGGCCAAATATGCCAATTTTTTACGCAGACCATTGGTATTTGAGGCAGGAGACCGAGTATTCCTGAAGATTTCACCTTTCAGAGGATTTGTCAGATATGGCAAGAAAGGGAAGCTGTCTCCACGTTTTATTGGGTCGTATGAGATTCTCGAGAAGATAGGAGATCGTGCCTATCGTCTTGCATTACCGCCTTCTCTATCTGGAATACATGATGTCTTTCATGTATCTATGTTACGGAAATATCTCTCCGATGATTCCCATATTATCCAGCCAGACGAGACTGAGCTTGATGAGTCTCTGAGTTATATTGAGAAACCGGTTCAGATTGTTGATCGTAAAGAAAAGCAACTCAGAACGAAGACCGTCCCACTTGTGAAAGTCCAGTGGACTCGTCATGGCATTGAAGAAGCTACTTGGGAGACTGAATCAGATATGAGACAGGAATTCCCAGATTTATTCCACTGATGTGAGTTTTCTATTTCAGTTTCTGTTATTTCTGATTTGATTGCATGTGATATGATTGCTTGAGATTTCGAGGACGAAATCATGTCTCAGAGGGGGAGAATTATAAGGCCCGAGATTATATCATTTTAATCCGAGATTATTTAATTTACGAATTTTGGAATGATAAATTAGATTCCACGGTTTTTGTAATTAATTAGGATTGAAATGGAATTAAAAAGGAGTTGTGAGGACCAAATTGCAAATGGTGAAGATTTCAGGGGCTAACGTGCAATTATGACTTGAGTGGGACACTTGTCATGCTTTGACATATAAAAGTTTCAATTCCTTCACTTTCCTCGAGCAAGAACCGAGACAATTTCTCTGAAATTCCCTCAAAGCATCATTTTCTTTAGAATTTTGATTGTGTGAGTTCGATTACCAGATTTTGATTCCGGACATAGTACTGTACTCCTCTCGATACGAGCTACAACTGGACGTAAGTTTTATTGAGTTCTGTTATCATTTGAAATTATGATATTGGGGAAATTATTATTTGATCATTATTATGTGTTCTTGGAATACTAGACATCATAGAATCGAAGTCAGATCGAAGAACAAGTTGATTTTGGAATTGTTGTGATTTTCTGATCATATTGATTGAGAATTGAACAGATTTGAATTACGGATTGATTACAGATGGTATTGGACATGAGTTATGATTTGTAATTAATATATGTTGAGATTGTATTGACGGGGATATTCAGATTGTTCCGTTATGCAGTTGATTTTGAATTAAATCCAGATTGATCAGAGTTGGTATTGATTGGAGTAGTATATTGATATGGTATTATTGATATTGTCATTGCCAGATTGAGGGTTGACAGACTTTGAATTCCAGACAGGAACGACATCAGAATTTCAATAAAAGAAAGGTATAAGTCAATGTGATATTGGGAGAACGACTCGAGTAGGATATACTTGAGTTTCCCTAAATCACATACTTATTGTTATTGTATACATTGTTTTGAATTAATATGCTTGTTCAATTGATTTATAGAAAGCATGTATTAGACGAGTGATCTTGTGACAGAAGTGCCTGATAATGGTGGGATCGCCACGGGCACATTGCACGATGTCGCAGGATAGTGAATCGGCGATAGTGCCAAAGTCTGTGACGGATAGATCAAGACACTAGATGTTTGGTTATATCGGCGTGGATAGAATCGGATTTTCTTCTATTACTGATGGTCGATATGGAATGCCAACGTCTGGAAACCGGGATCCCTAGACTAGGATTGAGTCTAGTCTGAGACATGGAGTCACGAGTCTGATTGACATCATCATATTGATTTTATTTCCAGATTTTGATATATATATCTGATATTTGTTGCATGCTTTGTATGGATTATATGATTGCATGTTCGTTGATTTGTACTGGGATTATATTCTCACCGGAATTATCCGGCTGTTGTCGTGTTTGTATGTGTGCATGGCAACAGGTGGGACATGATCAGGGTCAAGGAGATGAGGAGAGATTGATATAGAGTGGAGACTACGGACTTTGACATAGATTTGGGTTTCAGCACTTGATGTATAATAGTTGAACCCTAGTTTGAGTTTGATGTATGTTGTACAAGATTTGTACTTTTATACTGATAAGTATATGAGTTTAACTCCATTACGTTCCGCATTTTTAAAAAAAAAAATTTAGACCCAGATTAATTAAATTGATCCAATTATACCAATGACGATTAAGAAGATAATTAGCGTCCGGATCCCCACATTGCACTAGAAAGTGTAGAAGATTTTGTATTTTGAGATCAAGAAAACAAAAATGGTTCAAAACCCTTTTGAGAGCAAAGAGATAATTGCCGATGGAAATCTTTTTTTTTTTTTTTTTGTTCAGAACAAACTAGAATCAATATTGATGAATACTTTCCCCTTTTTTTATTCTCCAAAAGCATCGGTCAAAAATCTCATGCAATCAATAATCAAAGTCATGCATATATTTTATTATTTTGACTAATGATTATTTTCTTAATTAATCATATTAATTAAGTTAATGATTTCAATAAATCTACACATGATTCTCGAAATTGGCACACCATAATAATGCATATTTTTTATTTTTATGTGCAAGTTTTAAATTATGGTATCATGAATATTTTCATATTACATAAATCAATATCGTATTTTATAAAACTTATTGGGTCATATTTTAACTCAATTAAAATATAATTATTAAAGTCCATTTGAACTTTAATAAATTTGCATGATGGGCTTATACTCTTACAAGCCCATGATCCATGCTCCCATTATATCATCAT
Organism: Primulina tabacum; assembly: GCF_025594145.1. Taxonomy (NCBI): domain Eukaryota; kingdom Viridiplantae; phylum Streptophyta; class Magnoliopsida; order Lamiales; family Gesneriaceae; genus Primulina; species Primulina tabacum. The sequence goes on from NC_134566.1 coordinate 21,839,811, forward strand.
AATTTCGATCGACGATCCAACATCATCGATGTGACAATTTCAACTTATTTGTTATTATGATGCACACTTTAATTTCGAGATCACCAATGTCTAAATAAGGCAGGTGTACTCCTTTTGACTGTTTTACGGTCATGCTCTCAAAATTTCTATAAGCTTTTATAAATTTTATTTATAAGCTTATCGATTGATCATATCAAACTTATTTCTTATAAATTCAACTCATTGAATTTATTATCTCAACGGGAACAAGTAAACTAGTGCTTGTGTGACCCTCAATGGTTTAGAAATACAGCTAGCCGTGGGTTCAAAACTCTTTGTAATTCAGGACATAATCCTTTATTCGGGCTTACCCTAATTTGCCCCATTCTCCCTAATTTGCCCCATTCTATGTATCAACTATTGATCATGAGAATGTCAGAAATCATATTTCTGATTAAACCCATCGAACCATGGTAAGAGCGTCTAGTAGCATCACCCCATGATTCCCTAGGTGTCACTGATAGTGCCTGCAAGAACCGGCCGATTATGATTAGCGTACAGTACGGTCCCTTCATCTCATATATCCTGATCGAATCTGCAACCATTGGTTCATCGAGGGTTGCATAATAATTCGATAACTACGTGATACATATAAATAGTGGCATCGCATGTACTGTTGGAGAACTCCTTCTCTAACGTACATCTCATACTCTGGCAAGAGATTCCACGCACTATTATTTCATCAGATCACATAGGATATCCACACCCGTAGGTGAGCGTTGAATCCCCGACTACAATGCACTGGCTCCTACATGTGTCACAACTGTACTCAATCTCGCCACCTGATGACTCTCCTGGAGCCGGTAAACGAGTCAAAGTACAGCCCTAGCATATAGAGCCTCAGTGTTGTCCCGGGTCGTAAGGACTAATGGTGTACAATCATAACCACGGACTTATCCTCTCGATGAATGATAACCACTTGGAAAGTCCGAGGGAGGGTTGTTCGGTATAATCATCATATGACAACCTATCTGTATGTTTGGACATCTCCATGCCCTTACCAAGAAACACTGTACACAACATCACAGATGCTAGTCTCGAGCTCAAGCGAACTTTATCCATGTTTTAGGTGGCTGAATCGACTAGGAAATGATTTAGATAATACAATGTTTACAAATGAGTTTCAACATATAATTACGATTCATTTGTCTTAAAGTATAATCAAGGTCTTTATCTATGTTGTTCACATGGGTATACAGATAAAGAAATAACAAACCATGAAATATTAAATTATATTAAAATAAAGATTGTTTATTACAACTGAGTCAATAAATTCCCTAGCCAACAGTTGGCTTACAGGGCATCTACTCTAACAATCTCCCACTTGCCCTAGAGCCAACTACCCATAAACTTTAATCACATTGCTTCGCGATGCTTCTCAAACAATGGTCCTGGCAAGGGCTTTGTAAGTGGATCGGCAACATTATCTGCAGAGGGGACTCTTTCGACTGATATGTCTCCTCTTCCCACAATCTCCCGGATGATGTGGAACTTCCTCAGTATATGTTTGGATCTTTGATGAGACCTTGGTTCACTTGCTTGCGCAACGACACGAGTGTTGTCGCAGTACACTGGGACTGGATCAACTCCATTAGGAATGACGCCCAACTCTTGGAAAAAATTCCTCATCCAAACTGCCTCTTTGGCTGCAGCCGATGCAGCAATGTATTCAGCTTCAGTGGTGGAATCCGCAATGGTGTCTTGCTTGGAACTTTTCCAAGAGACAGCCGCACCATTAAGCATGAATACAAAACCAGAGGTCGATTTCGAATCATCTACGTCACATTGGAAGCTAGAATCAGTGTAGCCTTCCAATTTCAATTCTCCACCCCCAAAGACCATGAACAAGTTCTTAGTCCTTCTCAAGTACTTAAGAATATCTTTCACGACCTTCCAATGCATTGGACAAGGGTTCGCCTGATATCTGCTTGTAACACTCAGAGCGTAAGCAACATCAGGGCGCGTTGTTATCATACCATACATGATACTACCAATCGCTGACGCATATGGAATACGTGTCATCATATCTATCTCTTCATCAGTCTTGGGGCACAATGCCTTAGATAGAGTAACACCATGACACATTGGTAAGTATCCTCTCTTGGACTCTTCCATAGAGAATCTTTTCAGGATGGTATCGATATAAGTCGCTTGGGTGAGCCCAAGCATCCTCTTTGATCTATCTCTATAGATTTGTATTCCCAATACATAGGATGCTTCACCCATGTCTTTCATGGAGAATTTACTCGCCAACCATACTTCAGTTGATTGCAGTAATCCTACATCATTCCCAATGAGTAGGATATCATCAACATAAAGTATTAGGAATGTCACTGCATTCCCACTAACTTTCTTGTACACGCATGGTTCCTCAGGATTCTTAGCAAAACCAAACTCTTTGATAGTGCTATCAAATCTGAGGTTCCAACTCCTTGACGCCTGCTTGAGACCATATATTGATCTCTGAAGTTTGCATACCTTATGCTCACTTCCTACTGATGTGTATCCCTCAGGTTGAGACATATAAATTTCTTCTTTGATGTCTCCATTGAGGAATGCAGTCTTTACATCCATTTGCCATATCTCATAGTCATACCATGCTGCTATGGCTAGTAGTATTATAATGGACTTAAACATAGCGACTGGTGAAAAAGTTTCTTCATAGTCAATTCCTTGCCTTTGAGTATAACCTTTTGCAACCAATCTTTCTTTGAAGGTCACTACCTTTCCATCCGCCCCAAGCTTTCTTTTGTGGATCCATTTGCATCCTATGGGAACGATTCCCTCAGTTGGATCCACTAATGTCCAGACTTGGTTTGAATACATAGAGTCCATTTCTGACTGCATGGCATCAAGCCATTTGGTTGAATCAGTATAAGATATTGCTTCTTTGAAATTCATTGGATCACATCCAACACAATGCTCATCATGGCTTTGTTCATGAAGAAGTGTATATCTAGTAGTGGTCTAATAACCCTATCAGACCTTCTAGGATCTTGTACTTCAACTACTGGTTCTAGGGGATTAGGTTCAACTTCTAAAGTTGAGGGAGTATCTTGAATTTCTTCAAGTTCAATCATCTTGCCTTTTCTATCTAATAGAAACTCCTTTTCCAAAAAGGTGGCATTTCTTGAAACAAACACTTTTGCTTCATTGGGATGATAAAAATAATATCCAACAGAATTCTTTGGATATCCTACAAAGTAGCACAAAATTGATCTACTATCCAATTTGTCTCCCACTGTCTGCTTCACGTAAGCAGGACTTCCCCATATTCTCAAATAAGAATATTTGGGAGTTTTTCCCATCCAAATCTCATGTGGTGTTTTATCCACTGCCTTTGTATGGACATTATTCAACAACATTGCCGCAGTTTCATGCGCAAAGCCCCAAAACGATGTAGGCAATTCAGTGAATCCCATCATAGATCGAACCATGTCCATCAAAGTTTGATTACGACGTTCAGAAACACCATTCAATTGTGGTGTTGCTGGCGGAGTCCACTGTGAGAAAATCCCATTCTCTTTTAGATAATCCAAAAATTCAGCACTCAAGTATTCTCCACCTCGATCAGATCGAAGTGTCTTAATACTCCTTTCTAGCTGTTTTTCTACTTCAGATCTGAATTCTTTGAACTTTTCAAATGCTTCATATTTGTGTCTCATTAAATAGACATACCCATACTTCAAAAAGTCATCAGTAAAAGTAATGAAGTAGGATTGCCCATATTTTGTGCTAACGCTTAGCGGGCCACAAACGTCTGTGTGGATCAAATCCAGTAGACCATGTGCACATTCCACGTTTCCCTTAAAGGGAGCCTTGGTGTAGAGCCCGTAAATCAGTCTACGTATAAGCCATGCATAATTCTAGATTTTTAAATTTAATTGACTTCATTGCATGATTATTTTAAATGCGTTTCTTTGAAGTTGATTATTTTATTATTTCAGTTCAATAGTTTGATTTTTAGCATTTCAGTTATTTCAGTGAGGCCGGACCGGAGTTGGAGTTTTGAGATAGAATTTAAGATTCGAGAAATATTTCCAGAAGTTAATTTAGCTAGCAAGTAAGTTCATTTAAGTTAGTAAGAAGGTTTGAGGATTTAATTTAAGTTACTTGATATGAGTAGAAAATAAGCTCATTTAAGTTGTTTAATTAAGGGGTTAGCTCACCAAATTAATTAAAGGATTAGTAAAGTTTTTAAGGGTTATTAATTCACTAGATAATTATTTTTTCCTTCCTTTTATTTAGTGAATTTCGGCCACCCCCTTAGACTATTAAACAATTCATTTGCCTTGCCACCTTTGACCCTTTCTTGTATTTAATTAGGAAGATAATTCTTTTATCTTTCTAGCACCATTTAATGATCTAATTAGCATTATCTTATCCTAGTCTAGCATGTAAAAATCGGCCATCACCAATCTAGAAACACCCAACATAGACTTGATATCAAACAATCATTCAAAATTCAAAAAAGAGGGAGACTTGGTCATACATTGAACCCCTTTATTATTGGATCTCCCCCTCACTCTCCTAACCATCATTCCCCCTCCCTCATTCACGAAATTCAGAGAATTTTTCAGTAGAAAAACCGTGGGAATTCAGTAGGAAGCAAGGGAGGAAAATCGAGAGTAAAGAAAACAAGAGAAGCGCTCCACCTCCTCCGTGCCGCGTCGTCGTCGTTTCGTTCGTTTTCTTTCGAAACGAAACAAGGCATGTCTAGATTCTTTCTAAACCTCAATCAAGTCATATTATCATTTATTTTTCAGTACATGATCATGTTTATTCAAGCAAAAATCGAGATCCATGTCAAAAACTTTTGAAAACAACACATGCAGAATTTTTTATATTTCTTGGCAAGCTTCACGTTTTTCTTGGTTTGTGAGTTTCACGTGATTGGTTCGACTCCAGGCTCCCAAGGCGACCTCAATACATGTAATAGGATGCATTAGGATCAGATTGGTCCGTTCGTTCAAGCCCCTGGTTGCTGGAAATTCAGAAATGGACAGCAACTTCTCATTTGGTCCATTTGAGTTTCGAAATTCAGCTTGTTGGCAAGGAGGAAGGATCTGATCTTGGCTGCCCTAGGGGCCTATAGCCATGGTTAGATCACTCCCCTAGCATGTCTAAGACATGACTAAGTCACCCTTTTGGTGGCTTGGTCCATGGCTCATCGGTTTTTAATAAAAACATCACAACCGCCCCTATGTACCTTCGGCCCTTACAATTTCAGCATATACGGTTTTGGTTTTGGTTGCTTGGTATGGATCTTGGTTGGCCTATGGCCCTTAGCCACGGTTCATACCATGCTCCTAGATGTCTAGATCGTGCCATGGTCAATCAAATGGCCACTGGAACGACGCAAGACATCGATCTAAGCAAAACACTACACACGCATGCACGTTGGTTCTCGGTTGGAGTTTCGGTTGAGTTTTGGTGTGATGCGGATTGTGGCTGGCCTAGGGCCCTTAGCCATAGTTCAAATCACTCCTTGGGATGTTGGTAAGAGTCTCTGGTTGGTGGTTCACGCCTCCAATGGCCCGTAGTCTCGAAAACAACACAAGTTACGCAATGGTACAGTTGCTGGAATTTTACAGCAAGTTTCTGTGTCGGTTCGGTGGCTCATTCGAGTTCTCGGTTGGCTTGAAGCCTATGGCCTTGGACTGGACAGTGCCCCTTTGAGTTGGGAAGGTCATGTTTTTGACCGTTCGTGATTCGGATCATTTTTGAGGTCGTACGAGAATTTACGGTGCGATGTGCCAAATTGACTCTGAAAGAGCGTTTCGTGTTTTGGCCTCCATTCCACCTAGATTTCGACCCTATCATTTTAGGAGCATTATTTTATGATTTTTCAGCGTATTTTAATCATGACTATATGTCGGTTTGGTGTCGGTTCAGGTTGGCTCGGAGTCATGATTAAATGCGAAGTCATTAGGCGTCATAGTCGCATCTTTTGAACTAAATTGCATAGTTGGTCAAGTTTAAGATATTGCATATTTTTCATGGCACAGTTAGGTTGCAGCGAGCCTGGGGACGATCCAATCCAATCAAGTTGGTAAAATTACGGGACATTTTCATTATGCCAGTTAATTATTTTACGTGCATTAAATGGAAAATGATTATTTTTGAGATTTATGCGATATGGCTTGTGGTTCATTCACTATGTGGGAGTGTTATTTTATACGGTCGCCAGTGACCGATCAGTTCAGTATGGTACCACCCGGTCGCCAGTGACCGGCCAGCTCAGTTCAGTTTCAGCCTCCCCGATAGCCAGTTACCGATCAGTTCAGCTTAGTGCAGTGGCCACAGGCGTAAAACATAATCTCAACAGAAAATTTTACCAGTTATTTCAGTACAGGCTCCAAGGAGCAAAAATTTTTTTTACTGTGATTATCAGTTCAGTTATGCACGTATTATAATTGCTCAGTACAGATTGTTTTCAGCATGCCTCAGGACAGGATATGTTATCTCATGCATATTTTAATTCAGATTTTTACTCGTTACCTGCGATATATGCATGCTGAGTCTTTAGGCTCACTAGACTTGATTGTTGTAGGTACTGATGAGGCCAGGGCCGAGGGCGGGGACCAGTGAGCCAGCTTGGGTCGGCAGTAGTGGCACTCGAGGACCTCAGAACAGCAGTTGTTATTTTATTCCGCAAACATTTTATCAGTCGTTGGATATTTTTAAATTGTGATTTTTGGCAAACTTTATTTTCTTCCGCTGCAATATTTTGAAATATTGAACTTGATTCACCAGTGATTTTATGAATGAGGCCATTTAAGTTCTTTTAAAAAGAAAATTTTTAATTTTCCGCAAATTTTCAAGCAAGAAGTTCAGGGCCTTTGCACTTGGTCATTTTTCCTTTTAGACATGACTCACAAGTAGGTAGAGAATTTATGTCTGACAAGTCAAACATGCCTTCTCCCACTAGTTTGTGCATCCTTCTTTGGGAAATGTGACCTAGCCTAGCGTGCCATATCTGTGTGGGGTTTGGATCATCTAACTTTCTTTTGTTTATTGTTGTTTTCTTTTGTGCTTGGATATTGTTCAATGGAATATCTTTCAATTTTAAGTTATAGAGATCGTTCATTAATTCGCCGGTTCCTATCAAACATTCATTCTTGTAAATATTGCAAACACCTTTAGCAAAAACACAAGAATAGTCATCTCTATCAAGCATAGAAATAGAAATAATGTTTTTAACCAATTCAGGAACATATAAAATGTCTCTCAAAAGTAACTTAAAATTATTGTTCAAAATCAAAGTAATGTCTCCAATAGCAGTTGCAGCAAACCTTGCTCCATTCCCCAATCTTAGAAATGTCTCGCCATCTCTAAGTCTCCTGCTTCTTGCCATCACCTGCAAATCATTGCAAAGATGAGAACCACATCCGGTATCGAATACCCAAGAAGAGGAATTAATTGAGACATTTACTTCTATGTAAAACATACCATGGCCAAAACGCTTCTGGGCTAGATACTCCTTGCAGTTACGCCTCCAATGTCCAGGTTTATTGCAGTGGAAACAGACATGCTCTGACTTATCGGGCTTTGAGGGCCCCGAAGTAGGTTTCTTGTATGGCCTTTTGTTGGGCTTGTTCTTCTTTAGAGGGGCAAAACGCTTCTTGCCTTTATTTGGGGCTCCCTTTTTCGTACCAGACGAAGAACCCACTAGAAGAACAGGCTTCTCCTTTTTGATTGTGGTCTCATAAGTAGTAAGCATATTGACCAACTCTTCAAGGGTGGCCTCAACCTTGTTCATATTAAAATTAACCACAAATCCATCGTACGAGGGGGGCAGTGACAGCAAGAGAATATCAGTCGCGAGCTCACTAGGAATAACCACGTCGAGCCCCACCAATTTCTCAATGAGCCCAATCATCCTGACACCATGCTCATGGACAGAAGTCCCATCTCGCAGACGTGTAGTCATGAGTTCTTTCACAGTAGCATGTCTCTCTGAGCGAGTCTGTACTCCATACAACTCTTTCAAATGAAGGTGAATGTCAGCAGCATTCACAGCCTCCTCGAACCGCCTCTGCAGTTCATTCAACATAGAAGCCAACATATAGCTTTTAGCTTGGAGATCATGGTCCCACCATTTCTCAAGCTTAGCTAGTTCAGTCTCACTGATGTCCGAAGCAGCCTCTTTCGGTGGCTTCTTATCAAGCACATACAGAATCTTTTCCGAGCTCAGAACAATTTTTAAATTTCGAAACCAATCATTATAGTTAGGGCAGTCAACTTGTTTTGATTGAGAATGATTGAAAGTGGATTGCGTGACGACATTGCAAATATACTGAAAAGGAAAAACAGATAATTGTTACTGACTATTTTAAAATAATTTTAAGATATAAAATATGGATTTTTATTTTATAAATCTCCCTCCCACTATTTTGACATTTCCACCACCCTCTGATGAAAGAGGGAAATCGTATTTCCTTAGTGGGCACGCAGAGTCCAATTAGCCAATTATAATCCCGAATAATATCATCCAATTATAATCTCTAAAAGATAGAATCCAATTGCATCCACATGCAACCTCCGCGTGTTTTGCCTCACGTTTAATAAGGACCCAATAATATGACGCCATTTATTTTCACGTGTCAAACCAACCCATCAACATTGAATTGTAGTGGACGGTCGCCATGAGTTCCCCCAATAATATGAGCCGAAGTCATGGGAGTTCCACTCAATTCACATCATATGTCCGGTGGAAGTCACAGCTTTCCGACGTCCAGGCCTCCCCAATAATATGAGCCAGACGCTGTCCGCGGGTAGCGATCAACATGCAACCACGGTTGATGGAAGGCAAGAAAAATTAAACTCTTTTAATTTTATCTTTTTCGGTTTGATATAAATTTTGAATCATATTCAAAATGAGGGATTTTAATTTCAAAATTGTCTCATCATTTTAATTTAAAAATCGCGTGCCATGTTTGTATGTTTGCCGGATTCATGCAACTATATTATATAATAATATACATACATGCATACTACTATATATCACATATATCATAATATGACATTCAACAATAAATAAGGATGATAGATCGCCAACACTATTAGATCCATGTGAGCCATACATGGATCCAGGTCCAAAACCTAGGTGAATGCAGGGATGCAAATGCAACTATTACAAGAGCTTCCAATATTTTACATGTCTTCATCTCGTTCATTGGGCCCACCATCTTCCAGTCTTGATCTCCCACTATTTCTAATAATTACATTTAAATAGCCATGGCACATAAGGGATACATCTCATGGGGGTGGGAACGGGCCATAAACCAGGCCCACTTTAATAATATCAAATACTAACAAAACGAATAAAACAGTAAAATATCCTAACATACACCTAACACATTGGTCAAGGCTCTCGATCATCCTTCATGCATTTAATATCAAATATTAATATCAATTAATTAAACAAATTTAATTAAATGATAAATCATATATCTAATAATTTTATTACTAACCACCACAATTATTAAAGAATTTAATAAATTAAATAAACTCCTTTATTTAATTTCCAATTAAATCAATAATAATTGATTTCTTGTAAAACTCATTTTACCATAAATAATTAAAATCACATTCTAATTATTTATTTTACAAAAAAATTATTAATTTTCTAAAAATCAATTTTTCAAAGTAAAAATTGACTCAGTTGTAATAAACAATCTTTATTTTAATATAATTTAATATTTCATGGTTTGTTATTTCTTTATCTGTATACCCATGTGAACAACATAGATAAAGACATTGATTATACTTTAATACAAATGAATCGTAATTATATGTTGAAACTCATTTGTAAACACTGTATTATCTAAATCATTTCCTAGTCGATTCAGCCGCCTAAAACATGGATAAAGGTCGCTTGAGCTCGAGACTAGCATCTGTGATGTTGTGTACAGTGTTTCTTGGTAAGGGCATGGAGATGTCCAAACATACAGATAGGTTGTCATATGATGATTATACCGAACAACCCTCCCTCGGACTTTCCAAGTGGTTATCATTCATCGAGAGGATAAGTCCGTGGTTATGATTGTACACCATTAGTCCTTACGACCCGGGACAACACTGAGGCTCTATATGCTAGGGCTGTACTTTGACTCGTTTACCGGCTCTAGGAGAGTCATCATTTGAAGGGGCCTAAAACTCCTTTCTTGAAATTTGCGGAAAATTAAAAATTTTCTTTTTAAAAGAACTTAAATGGCCTCATTCATAAAATCACTGGGGAATCAAGTTCAATATTTCAAAATATTGCAGCGGAAGAAAATTAAGTTTGCCAAAAATCACAATTTAAAAATATCCAACAACTGATAAAAATTGTTTGCGGAAAAACATAACAACTGCTGCACTGAGGTCCTCGGGTGCCACTACTGCCGACCCAAGCTGGCTCACTGGTCCCCGCCCTCGGCCCTGGCCTCATCAGTACCTACAACAATCAAGTCTAGTGAGCCTAAAGACTCAGCATGCATGTATCACAGGTAACGAGTAAAAATCTGAATTAAAATATACATGAGTTAACATATCCTGTCCTGAAAATAATCTGTACTGAGCAATTATAATACGTGCATAACTGAACTGGAAATCACTGTAAAAATATTTGCTCATTGGAGCCTGTACTGAAATATCTGGTAAAATTTTCTGTTGAGATTATGTTTTACGCCTGTGGCCACTGCACTAAGCTGAACTGATCGGTAACTGGCTACCGGGGAGGCTGAAACTGAACTAAGCTGGCCGGTCACTGGCGACCGGGTGGTACCATACTGAACTGATCGGTCACTGGCGACCGTATAAAATAACACTCCCACATAGTGAATGAACCACAAGCCATATCGCATAAATCTCAAAAATAATCATTTTCTATTTAATGCACGTAAAATAATTAACTGGCATAATGAAAATTCCTGTAATTTTACAAACTGGATTGGATTGGATCGTTCCCAGGCTCGCTGCAACCTAACTGTGCCATGAAAAATATGCAATAGCTTAAACATGACCAACTATGCAATTTACGTTCAAAAGATGCGACTATGACGCCTAATGACTTCGCATTTAATCATGACTCCGAGCCAACCTGAACCGACACTGAACCGACGTATAGTCATGATTAAAATATGCTGAAAAATCATAAAATAATGTTCCTAAAATGATAGGGTCGACATCTAGGTGAAATGGAGGCCAAAACACGAAACGCTCTTTCGAGAGTCAATTTGGCACATTGCACCGTAAATTCTCGTACGACCTCAAAAATGATCCAAATGACAAACGGTTGAAAACATGACCTTCCTAACTCAATGAGGCACTGTCCAGTCCAAGGCCATGGGCTAAAAGCCAACCAAGAACTCAAACGACGCTTCTGAACAGCAGCATACTTGCTGTCAAAAAATACAGCAGCTGCGCACTACAAGACTTGCATTGGTTTCGAGACTATCGGCCATTAGGGGCGTGAACCACCGACCAGGGACTCTTACCAACATCCCAAAGAATGATTTGAACCATGGCTAAGGGCCCTAGGCCAGCCACAATCCGCATCACACCAATTCTTAACCGAAGGGTCCAACCGAGAGCAACGTGCATGCGTGTGTAGTGTTTATGCTATGATCGATGTCTTGCGTTGTTCCAGTGGCCATTTGATTGACCATGGCACGATCTAGACATCTAGGAGCATGATATGAACCGTGGCTAAGGGCCATAGGCCAACCAAGATCCATACCAAGCAACAAAAGAACGAAATCAAAAGCTGAACAAATGAAGAAGCCGAATGGGGAAAGGGGCTGTTTTCACGTTTTGATTAAAAACCGAGGGGCCATGGACCAAGCCACCAAAAGGGCAACTTAGTCACGTCTTAGACATGCTAGGGAAGTGATCCAACCATGGCTATAGGCTCTTGGGGCAGCCAAGATCAGATCCTTCCTCCTTGACATCCAAACTGAATTTTCGAATCACATTTCTGCACCTATGGGGAACTTGCTGTCATTTCGGTTTTCCAGCAAGCATGGGGCTGGTTTGGATGGACCAACATGGTCCTAATGCATCCTACTACATGTATACAAGCCGCCTTGGGAGCATGGAGTCGATCCAATACCTGAAACTCACAAACCAAAAGAAATCGTGAAGCTTGCCATGAAGAGCCGAAATTCTGCATGTGTGTTCCAAAATATTTTGACACGTATCTCGGTTTTTGCTTGCTAAAACATGATCATGTACTGAAAAATAAATGATAATATGACTTGATTGAGGTTTGAAAGAAATCTAGACATGCCTGGTTTCGTTTTGAAAGAAAACGAACGAAACAACGACGACGCGGCACGGAGGAGGTGGAGCGCTTCTTGTCTACCTTTCTTGAACTCGATTTTCTTGCCTTCCCTCTAGCTAAGACTCACGATTTTTCTACACTGAAAATGGATCTGAATGGTGCTGAATTCGGTGGTGAGGGAGGGAGAAAATGGTTGGGGAGTGAGATAAGATGGGTGCAAAATATAAGGAAGGATCAAGACCAAGTCCACTCCCTTTTGAATTTGAATTTTGAATTATGGTTTGATATCAAATGAGTTGTTGGATGCTTCTAGGAGGTAGTGGCCGAAATTTTGCTTATTTTCTAGTCTAGGATATGTCCATTTATTGAATTAAATTGTGCTCCCAAAAATCCTAGAATTATCCTACTAATTACATGCAAAGAATTGGTCAAAGTTGATGAGTTGGAAAATGAATCTTCTAGCACTAAGGGTGGCCGAAAAATGCATGATAAAATAAAGGGAAATGTTGATTATCTAGTCAACTAATAATCTTTGAAAGCCTTACTAATCCTTTAAATAATTTAGTGAGCTAACCCCTTAATTTAATAACTTAAATGAATTCATTTCTTAATCACCTCAAATAATTAAATTAAATCCTCAAACCTCCCTTTCTAACTTAAATGAACTTGGTTGCTAGCTAAATTAACTTCTGGAAATATTTCTCGAATCTTAAATTCTATCTCAAAACTCCAACTCCGGTCCGGCCTCACTGAAAATACTGAAATGCTAAAAATCAAACTACTGAACTGAAATAATAAATAATTAACTTCAAATAAATGCATTTAAAATAATCATGCAATGAAGTCAATTAAATTTAAAAATCTAGAATTATGCATGGCTTATACGTCTACTGATTTACGGGTTCTACACATCAGGTGGCGAGATTGAGTACAGTTGCGACACATGTAGGAGCCAGTGCATTGTAGTCGGGGATTCAACGCTCACCTACGGGTGTGGATATCCTATGTGATCTGATGAAATAATAGTGCGTGGAATCTCTTGCCAGAGTATGAGATGTACGTTAGAGAAGGAGTTCTCCAACAGTACATGCGATGCCACTATTTATATGTATCACGTAGTTATCGAATTATTATGCAACCCTCGATGAACCAATGGTTGCAGATTCGATCAGGATATATGAGATGAAGGGACCGTACTGTACGCTAATCATAATCGGCCGGTTCTTGCAGGCACTATCAGTGACACCTAGGGAATCATGGGGCGATGCTACTAGACGCTCTTACCATGGTTCGATGGGTTTAATCAGAAATATGATTTCTGACATTCTCATGATCAATAGTTGATACATAGAATGGGGCAAATTAGGGTAAGCCCGAATAAAGGATTATGTCCTGAATCACAAAGAGTTGTGAACCCACGGCTAGCTGTATCCCTAAATCATTGAGGGTCACACAAGCACTAGTTTACTTGTTCTCGTTGAGATAATAAATTCAATGAGTTGAATTTATAAGAAATAAGTTTGATATGATCAATCGATAAGCTTATAAATAAAATTTATAAAAGCTTATAAAAATTTTGAGAGGATGACTGTAAAACAGTCAAAAGGAGTACACCTGCCTTATTTAGACATTGGTGATCTCGAAATTAAAGTGTGCATCATAATAACAAATAAGTTGAAATTATCACATCGATGATGTTGGATCGTCGATCGGAATTATGATGATAGAATGGGAGCATGGATCATGGGCTTGTAAGAGTATAAGCTCATCATGCAAATTTATTAAAGTTCAAATGGACTTTAATAATTATATTTTAATTGAGTTAAAATATGACCGACTAAGTTTTATAAAATATGGTATTGATTTATGTAATATGAAAATATTCATGATACCATAATTTAAAACTTGCTCATAAAAATAATATATATATATATATATATATATATATGTGTGTGTGTGTGTGTGTGCATATTTTCGAAATATGCATTATTATGGTGTGCCAATTTCGAGAATCATGTGCAGATTTATTGAAATCATTAACTTAATTAATATGATTAATTAAGGAAATAATCATTAGTCAAAATAATAAAATATATGCATGACTTTGATTATTGATTGCATGAGATTTTTGACCGATGCTTTTGGAGAATAAAAAAAGGGGAAAGTATCCATCAATATTGATTCTAGTTTGTTCTCAAAAAAAAAAAAAAAGATTTCCATCGGCAATTATCTTTTTGCTCTCAAAAGGGTTTTGAACCATTTTTGTTTTCTTGATATGAAAATACAAAATCTTCTACACTTTCTAGTGCAAGATAGAAGAGGAACACATATTCTAGTCGTGGACCTGATTCGGAGATTTGAAGAAAGTTCGAAGGGATTTACAACAAGAGCTACATCCGCTAATACCGGAGTAGTTGGTGCAAAGTGAATATTCACTAAAGGTATATTTTAAACATCTTATGTATGTTTAATTCACGAAAACCATACGAGTGTCCAAACGAATTATTTTGTTTTTCAAAATAAAATAAAAATTTTAAACTTCCGCTGCGTTTGGGCACGTAGAAAACCGAGATCCAACAGTGGTATCAGAGCATCTACTCTAACAGTCATTTCTTCTTCTACCATGAATAACTAGAGAATTGGTTCTGATTGATACAAATGTGCTTTGTAGCATTGATATCAATCCACCAATCTTGGGATCCTCAACTAAACATTCCTTAACGATTATAGCCACAAACTCAAGCCTTCATGCCTAGTTTTGTTTCATCTGGATAAAAAAAAATTATCTTTGCATTGCCCTAGTTTACCACAATGATGGCAACTGCCTTCTCTTTTCTGGTTCTTGGATTTCTTTTTCTTGTCATTAACTTTTTTTACGATCGAGGATGTGTTTAGAGAAGGATAAATAAGCACTTTTAATTTTATTTTTTTGAACTTTATATCGTTCTCAACAGGTTTTGGACTGTTAAGAAATATTCTTGAACGACTAGATTTACTGGACCACTTTAAAATAAAATAAGTGCAGAAACATCCAGTTTGGCTAGTGATAAATAAACGGTTGGCAGTTTACAAAAAACGGTCTAAAAACTTGAACATGCAAAATGTAGAATGCGTAGGTAAATGACTCAAGATTTTTTTATGGATGTTCGGATATAATTCATCACCTCTTCTTCCACTTCAGAAAGGTTTCCATTAAAATACTTTAGCTTTACAACGTCTTATAACAGCCCACTTTAGTTAGCACTTATCACACTGCCTAAATTGAAATTTTTAGTGATCACTTTCAAGGTCTAGATGTTTAAGAACTTTCAATTAACCAAACAATACAACAAATAACGATGACCCAACTATTAGCTTTGTAACTACTTGACTTTGTTGAGGTAGCACAAAATGATATCTCAAGATCTGATATATTCAAATAAGCATTTTCTTTGGCTAATCAGTCTGAAATGAGTACTCTAAAGTGTGCTAAAAAATCTCGGAATTATTCAAGAACTTGATTCCTTGAAAGTTTCTGCGATTTAAAAATAGTTCGGTAGTTTCTCTTTGAAATGCATTGTATATTTATAATAGAGTGTTCAATGGTCGAAATTTCTTTTCAATGATCATATGCACTGTTTTCCGATAATATAAGCATATGTTGTATTTATCATTAAATGCTCATAAATTTCCTCTTGATTTTAAGTACATGCTTTAGATAAAGAGCAGCACGTTTGGTATAAGAAGCTACAATTAAAAAAGTGCTTTTCTTAAAAAAAATGCTTTTTTAATTTATAACTTGTTTCGGTGAGCTTCTAGTGCTTAAAAAAGCACTTATTTAAGTTGAAATTAGAGCTTTTTAAAAGCCCTATTTTAGAGCCTTTTTCACTAGCTTTTTTAATAACCTTAAAAAAAACATTCACCAGTAGCCTCCTCTCAATCTTTTCTCTATTCTTCTACAAGGTACAATTTTTTTTTTCCGTCGAGGTTTTTGTTCGTTCATTTTTTTCTGCTTTCTTTTTGCTGCAGAATCTACACTCCCTATTCATTTACATCTGTATTACGTATTGTGAATTAGATAATTATGTTACAATTCGGTCAATGATCCGATAAATCCAGGAAGTCAGGAAGGGGAAAGTATTTGCTTATTCCATTTTTTTTGCAACTACGTATATAATATTCATCAATTATTGTGTATTACGTATATAATATTATATTAATTAAAATATGTTATATACCATAATATTACTGTAATATTATTTAATCCTTGTTTGTGTTACTTTTTCATTTATGATATTGTGAATTAGATAATCTATTGTTTTTTTATGTTTTATTTTTTGAATATAGAATGTATTCGAAGTTAGCTCCTAAACGAGGATTATCAAATCCAAGTCAATTACCTAGATATACGATTGAGACTGTTGAACCTGGATTTGTTGCTGATGGGAATAATAAGGCGGATTGGACTGATCAGAATACCGAAATATTTTTAAAAATTTGTGAGGAAGAAATTGAATCCGGCAATTATTTTAAAGATTGTATAGGGGCTATTGATGGCACACATATATGCATTCGTGTTCCGCCTAGCAAGCAAATAGATTTCATTGGAAGAAAAGGGTATACTTCAACAAATGTTCTGGCTGTATGCGACTTCGACATGTGCTTTACTTTTGTATGGGCTGGTTGGGAAGGTTCTGCTCATGATTCTAAAATTTTTAAAGAGGCTATGCGCAGAGAGAGATTGCATTTTCCACTCCCACCTGAAGGTTTGATATTAATATATCTTATATGTTTTTCTAAATAATTGTTAGATAAATATTTACACTTTAACTCTTATTTTTTGCAGGTAAATATTATTTAGTTGATGCAGGTTATCCTACTTTCAAAGGCTTTATGGGACCGTATAAAGATACTAGATATCATTTACCTCAATTTCGATTGGCTCCAAAGTTCAGATCAAAAAATGAAGTATTTAATTATCATCATTCCAGTTTAAGGACGGTTATTGAAAGAACATTTGGAGTGTGCAAACCACGATGGAAGGTATTACAAAATATGCCCTTGTCTAGATACTCAATTTAAAATTATAGTGGCATGTTTTGCTTTACACAATTTCATAAGGCGATACGATGCGGCTGGAGATATTCTTGAACAACTCGAAAATATTGATGATTTACAAGAAATCGAGCAAGATGGTGAAAATGTTTATGTCCATGACAGAGGTACGAGATGGCAAGAGCCAACACAAGAAAATATTACGGAAATGAAAAAATTGAGAGATGACATAAGAAATTCACTGTCAATACAAGGTCGACATTGAACTATTAGTTTTTATTTAAATAAATTAAAGTAGAATGTAAACATTAATCATTGTTATTAACAATTGTTTTTATGGTTTTTAAGATTTCAATATTTTATTGTTTTGGTATGGATTTAATTATTTATATTTATACATCACACTTGTTTAGAAATCCGTTATAAAATATATATATAAATTAATGAGTTAAAAAAGCACTTTAATGATATGTATCCAAACACATTTATTAATTTAAAAAATGTTTTTTATCTATTCATCTAAACACAATATTAACACAACTTTTACTTAAAAAAGCACTTCTAAAAGCCAACTTAAAAAAGTATTTTTTTAATCAAAAAACTTTTGACACCAAACAGGCTCAAAGTTGACACACCATATCCAAATAAATTAGGATTCTGTCATTTGAGAGTTGGTATGATACTGTATATTTTTTCTATATTGAGATTTCAACTGAACGACTTGAAATACCTTGCATTTAATAGTTTGGACCGGCCATTTGTCAGAGGATTTCTTGCAGCTAGAGCTAATAAAATACATTAGTTGGATTTTTAGACAGAACGACTTGAAAAACCCATTTTTGATCCAGCAGTCTAAAAACTATTTTACAATAAAGTAAGCAGCTGGATTTTGAAACAACTTGATGCAATTTATTTTGTCAATTACCAAATCTTAAGGGTAATAAAAATATTCTAACAAATTTCCTCTTTTTCTTTTCAAGGAAGTTTCCATTATTATTGTTCCTCAGAGATAGGTAGCCAATTCTTCTAGAGACAAGTCCTCATTTTTTATCAATATTTTCATGAATCAAGAAGTTTGTCAATTACCGAAAACACAACAATAGATTCATCCATATGCATTTCATGTTGTGTAAACTGTTTATAAATGTGTATAACTTCATTGAATTGCTCAATAACATTTCTAGTGTCGACCATGCGATATTTGAATAATTTGGAAACCAGAAATTTATTACTTGTAACATCTTCAGACTGATATTAGCTTCAAGCGAGTCCCAAATTTCTTATGCGGTTTTCATTTTCTTGCAGTTTTCTTTCTTTAGTATTGGTCGAACAAAGCATCAGACATTCTATTGTGAATATGCCCCTTGCGCACATACTCATATTGATCCCATTTTTTTGTCTCGCCCTTGTTTGTGTTACGATTTCATTTTCTGCCTATGCCCATTTCGGTGTGGTAAGAACATATACCACATCTATTGAAGTGAGTAGAAAATGTTGGATCAATTTATTTATATGGGCTTACATGTGAATAATTATGTATTGTGGGTTGTCTATTAAGTTAAGCCCAAAATAAAGTGATCAATTAATGTTTCGGGTTATTGGGCTTTAATGTATCTAATGGGCTGTGGGCCTTTAATGTGTAGAGAAATAAGTGTAATTTCTGTTTTTATGATGGGCTAAAACAGAAATATCAGAAGATATTGATAAACATTATCTATAAATATGGGTCATGGTCCCCAGATCTCGCGTTATCACTTTCACTATTCTCTCCCCCATTAAGAAAATAGTTCTGAAGAGAAACTAAAGGATTCTGTCAGGGAAAGAGCGCGTAGATCTGGAAGATCAAGACACGTTCTAAAGAATTCAGGATTATGGCTTCAGGTACGCTTCCGCTTAAGTTTTCAGTCAAATTCTTGATGATTGATCATGATGGATTCTGCGGTTTACGGGTTTCCCCAACAAGTAATATCAGAGTCATTCATGTTTGAATCATTGAGATTTGTTTAAAGTTTTGCATATTATTTGGATCCAGATCTGGAAAAGAAAATTTTGTTTAAAACTTTTTGATATGGCTCCAGATCTGAAAAATATATTGATATGTTTACAGATCTAAAAATATTTTGATATGGTTTCAGATCTGAAAATTATTTTGCTTTAGATCTGAAAATTTTTTGATATGGTTTCAGATCTGGAAAATATTTTGGTTGAAAATCAAATCTTTTAAAGTTTCAGTTTTGATAAAAAATATTTGGTTGTAAAACTTAAAGATTTGGTATAAGATTTTGATTTTCCTTCCGATTTTTGTTCAACAAAATATTTTAGAGGAAAATCGAAAATTCGGATTAAATTTTTTTTAAAAAAAAATGTACGGATTCGGGTCGGGTCGTACGGACCCGGGTCGACCCGAACCGTACGGATTCGGGCCGACCCGACCCGTACGGAATTTCCGAAAAAAAAACAAAATTTTTTTTTTTCAGTTCAGGTTTATTCGGTTAAGGTTAAATTTTCATTAATTCAAATAATGATAAGGTTATATGTATTTTAAAAAATTGATTAATTGAAATAAAATGTCGCCAAAGTGACCTCTTTTATGGAAATTAATTTTATTTTGAAATACAAAAGGATTTTGGGTATATGTGATTTATATGAATACTGATCGGCCCAAAGTAAGGTTAATATTTAATATAATTACATATGCACTTGTGGTGGTAAACATGTGATAGTTGTTCGGTTTCATGTGAATAATAAATCGGCCCAAAGGAAGGTTGTTATTTGACATGATAGTTACTATCAGTGTTTGACTGTTGCGCCAGGATATCACTTACAAGTTAATCTTTTGTCCAAAGATGAAACATTAATGGAGTGCTCGATATTCTGTTTATGGGGTTTACATTATTTGAATTTATTGATTATTTTATTTGGATATTTGGTTGAGCATGTATATTTGGTTTTTTGTCCTCTGTTCAGATTTGACTCCTGCAAATATTCACTCCAACATAAATTCTATTCTTATGTTAAATGGCTCTAATTTTAAATCATGGCAAGAGAATTTATTGATAGTTCTCGGAGTCATGGATTTGGACCTTGCGATAACGGTTGACTCTCCTTCTGCCGTTACGGATAAGAGTACCTCTGATGAAAAGAGGTAGTTTGAAAGGTAGGAGAGATCGAATCGCATGTGTATGATGATCATGAAGAGGGCCATTCCAGAAACATTCAGGGGCACAATGTCTAACGACATTGCTACGGCTAAGGCTTTCCTTCAAGACCTCGAAAAGAAGTTTGCTAAAAGTGAAAAGTCTAAAATTGGTACACTTTTGGCAAGCCTCGTTTCAATGAGGTACAAGGGTAAGGGCAACATCAGGGAGTACATTATGGAAATGTCTCATCTTGCTTCAAGGTTGAAAGCACTGAAGCTTGACCTCTCTGAAGACTTGCTGGTGCATCTGGTTTTGATATCTCTTCCTCCTCAGTTTAACCAGTTCAAGGTGAGCTATAACTGTCAGAAAGAGACTTGGTCTCTGAATGAGCTCATCTCGCACTGTGTCCAGGAAGAGGAAAGATTGAAGCAAGACAAGACAGAAAGTGCTTATTATGCCTCTACCTCGAAGGTTAAAGGAAAGAAACGAAAGGATAAGGAAGCTGCGGATACACAGCCTCCGAAGAAATAACAGAAGAATCCTAGTGATTCTCAAAGTTCTGGTTGTTTTTTCTGTGGCAGTGATGGGCATATGAAGAAGCAGTGCAGTAATTATCACGCTTGGCGTGCTAAGAAAGGTATGCTTCTGAATATGGTTTGTTCTGAGGTTAATTTAACTTCAGTGCCTAGACACACGTGGTGGATAGATTCTGGTGCAACAACTCACATCAGTGTGTCTATGCAGGGTTGCCTGGATTGTCGAAAACCAAGTGATGCTGAAAGATTCATCTATGTTGGTGACGGCAACAAAGTTGAAGTTGAGGCAATAGGAAAATTTAGATTATTGTTAAAGACTGGAATATATTTGGATCTTTATGAAACATTTGTTGTGCCGTATTTTAGACAGAATTTGATTTCCATTTCTGCATTGGACAAATTTGGTTATTCTTGTTTTTTTGGAAATGGAATATTCAGTTTGTTTCTCGATTCAAAATTGGTTAGTTCTGGTTCTTTATCAGGATATGATAATCTTTATTCTTTGGATGTTATTGCTTCATTTAATGAATCCCTGCAAACAAGTAGAGGCACTAAAAAAAAATTAACCAGTGAGAATTCAGCTGCGTTATGGCACAAAATATTGGGTCATATCTCTGAAAAGAGAATAAGGAGACTCGTGTCAGACGAAATTTTCGAACCTTTAGATTACACAGATTTTAATAATTGTGTTAATTGTATAAAGGGAAAACAAACCAACAAAAGGAGATTTGAAGCCAACAGGTGTTCAGACGTCTTAGAACTTATACATACTGATATTTGTGGACCATTCTCTTCGGCTTCTTGGAATGGTCAACAGTATTTTATAACGTTCACAGACGATTTTTCAAGATATGGCTTCATTTATCTCATTCATGAAAAGGCACAGTCATTGGATGTATTCAAAAACTATAAAGCTGAAGTTGAAAATCAACTTGGCTTAAAGATTAAAAGCGTTAGATCTGACCGTGGTGGTGAATACTATGGTAGATATGACGGTTCAGGTGAACAACGTCCAGGACCTTTTGCTAGATTCCTGGAGGAATGCGGTATCGTCCCACAGTACACTATGCCGGGTTCGCCCACTATGAATGGTGTTGCTGAAAGACGAAACAGAATGCTTAAGAACATGGTGAGGAGTATGATCAGTCATTCTACCTTACCAGAATCACTCTGGGGAGAAGCACTAAAGACCGCAGCATATATCCTTAACAGGATTCCAACTAAGGCAGCGAACAAAACCCCTTATGAACTTTGGACGGGTAAAAAGCCTAGTCTTAAGCATCTGCACGTTTGGGGATGTCCAGCTGAGGCAAGGCCTTACAAGCCTAATGAAAAGAAACTGGACTCAAGGACGGTTAGTTGTTATTTTATTGGATACTCTGAAAGATCCAGGGGGTACAAGTTTTATGATCCCACGAGTAAGTCGATTTTTGAGTCAGGAAATGCCAGGTTCTTTGAGGATGTTGAGTTTGCGGGGGGAGATAAAGTAAGGGATATTGTCTTTGAAGAGGAATATGTAAATATTCCCACAGGTGTCTTGGACATTGGTCAGGATCATATTCCTCACTTTGACCAAGACACAATACAGGAAGACAATATTAGAGATCCTCTCATTCCAGATGAACAAACTCAAGCACCTCCAGAACTTATGCCATTAAGGAGATCCACTAGAGAGCGGAGAAATGCAGTGCCAGATGATTACATTGTATTTCTTCAAGAACATGAGGCAGACATTGTATTGATGGAGGATGATCCTATTAACTTCCGTCAAGCCATGGAAATTTCCAACTCTCAAAAGTCGAATGATGCCATGAATGAGGAGATAAAGTCCATGAAGGACAATGACGTATGGGATTTTGTCCCATTGCCTAAAGGTACGAAGCCCATTGGTTGCAAATGGATATTTAAAACAAAGAGGGATTCGAAAGGCAATGTGGAAAGATATAAGGCTCGTCTTGTCGCTAAAGGCTTTACACAGAAAGAAGGCATTGATTATAAAGAGACTTTCTCTCCGGTTTCTTCGAAAGACTCTTTAAGGATTATAATGGCTTTGGTGGCGCATTTCGATCTTGACCTTCATCAGATGGATGTAAAGACTACGTTTCTAAATGGTGACATTGATGAAACGATTTATATGGTGCAGCCAGAAAATTTTGTGTCCAAAGACACAAATAATATGGTTTTAAATTAAAGAAATCCATCTATGGGCTCAAGCAAGCATCTCGACATTAATGGTATTTCAAATTTCATCAAGTGATCATCTCATTTGGTTTTGAGATGAATTTGGTCGATGATTGTGTGTACCAAAATTTCAGTGGGAGTAAGCATATTTTTCTGGTTTTATATGTTGATGACATTCTGCTCGCTAGCAACGATATAGAGTTGTTGCATGAAACCAAGAGATTTCTAGCTAAGAATTTTGAGATGAAGGATCTTGGTGATGCATCTTTTGTACTGGGTATTCAGATACATCGGGATCGTTCTCGGGGTATTCTTGGATTATCTCAGAAAGGCTATATCGAGAAAGTTCTCAAGCGATACAGGATGCAAGATTGTAAACCAATAGATACCCCTGTGGCTAAGGGAGACAAATTTAGTCTCAAACAATACCCAAAGAATGATTTTGAGGAAAAGGAAATGCAGAAGATTCCCTATGCATCTGCAGTGGGGAGTCTGATGTATGCTCAGGTTTGTACACGTCCAGATATTGCGTACGTGACAGGAATGTTGGGACGATATTTAAGTAATCCAGGAGTGGAACATTGGAAAGCAGTCAAAAGGGTTTTACGGTACCTACAGAGAACAAAAGATTACATGCTCATATATCGGAGGTTGGATCAGCTTGAGATCATTGGGTATACTGACTCCGATTTTGCTGGATGCCAAGATAGTATGAAATCTACGTCGGGCTACATCTATCTCCTTGCTGGAGGTGCCATTTCCTGGAAGAGTGCTAAACAGTCACTTATAGCTTCTTCCACCATGGCAGCTGAATTTGTAGCGTGTTATGAGGCATCCAATCATGGAATATGGCTGCAAAATTTTGTCACAGGACTGCGTATTGTTGATGGCATTTAAAGACCACTAAGATTACATTGTGACAATAAATCAGCAGTTATGTATTCCAATAACAACAGGAGCTCGACGAAGTCAAAACACATTGACATCAAGTTTCTGGTTGTTAAAGAAAGAATTCAGAGTGGAAAGTTATCTATTGAGCATATCGGTACAAACTCCATGGTTGCGGATCCGCTTACTAAGGGACTACCACCCAAACAGTTTCATGAGCACACTGCTAGTATGGGTGTTATGTCAATTGAGGAAATTCAGTTTTAGTGGGAGTTTGTTATTTTAAATTCTTTTCAGTTGTAGATATTGCAGTTACATTTATGTAAATTTATTTTCTGCAGAAATAAATTTCAAGTTAAATCACACTCTGATTATGATTTAAAGTTTGATCTCAATAAGGTTAAAGGGAGGACCAGTTGGAAATAGGCATGTTACGGTCACATTGCATGAAATTTCCATGCTACACATCCACTTCATGATCCATGTCATTCAGTTGTGTTGGCATATGTGACCATTGATGGGTCTAGTTACCTTGAGTGTAGTGAAGACTGCTTTGATCCTATGTTGATGTGATTGATGGACCGGATTGGTTATAGATACATTTCGGAATGACAACAATTTTGAGCTCATAAGGTTATTTTCACAAACATAATTATAAAGTTGCACATATAGCCCAAGTGGGAGATTGTTGGATCAATTTATTTATATGGGCTTATATGTGAATAATTATGTATTGTGGGTTGTCTATTAAGTTAAGCCCAAAATAAAGTGATCAATTAATGTTTCGGATTATTGGGCTTTAATGTATCTAATGGGTTGTGGGCCTTTAATGTGTAGAGACATAAATGTAATTTCTGTTTTTATGATGGGCTAAAACAGAAATATCAGAAGATATTGATAAACATTATCTATAAATATGGGTCATGGTCCCCAGATCTCGCGTTATCACTTTCACTATTCTCTCCCCCATTAAGAAAATAGTTCTGAAGAGAAACTAAAGGATTCTGTCAAGGAAAGAGCGCGTAGATCTGGAAGATCAAGACACGTTCTAAAGAATTCAGGATTATGGCTTCAGGTACGCTTCCTCTTAAGTTTTCAGTCAAATTCTTGATGATTTATCATGATGGATTTTGCGGTTTATGGGTTTTCCCCAACAGAAAAAGCAACTTCATTTGCCAATGGCGTAAGTTTAATCCATCAAACCTTTCCAACTTCACAAAATCCACAGAAAAGTGACGAAGAGAGTTTCCTTGAGAATCCATAGATCACACGATAGTTTCTTAAGATTGTTGTGGGATTCTTTGAATTTGCTTATATCAGCAACTCTTCTTGTAAACTACTGCGGTTGGAAATTAAAACTCCACGAATCCTTCAATAAATCTAAAAAAGAATTCAAGTGCATACAATCGCTTTCTTTAAGAAACTATTTGCTCCCAACGATTAAGCACTTGAAATAAGAAAATGTTTATATATTGATTATGCAATATATCAATATCCAAACAACATATATTTTGAGATACAACAATTTCTGCAGAAAATGGACAGAAACTTGTGTGTAGATTTTTCAATCTCATTTGAAATGTTGAATGAATCATTATTTATAGTATTTGAATAATTCTCTATGACATGACATGTCTTTTGGATTATACCCATTCGTCCGAACATCAAAATACACCCAAAACATTGAAAATACGTTATAATCAACAACTAAAAACTGTTAAAACCCGAAGGAACTTGATGAACAAATGCAATTATTCGTGACCAGGTGCGCTGATTTCCTGGTTCTTTAATCTTTAGTTCATTCCCGTCAGAATCTTTATTCTTTAAAACTGGTTCCTTCCAATCTTTTCCATTATCATTTCTTTCCATTTTTTTGGAAGTCACCAACAATTAGTGAATGTGTGTTATATTTGACACCATTACTTCTTTATCCACTGCTTTAAGAAAGGAAGTTACATTTATTTTATGTATTTCTTATATACCTAATTTAAATTTATATTTATAAATCTAAAGATATATACTACGTAGATAAAATTATGACATGCCTTTTTCTGGTATGTAAATGGAATATAATATATATATATAAAATATACTTACATCCAGGCCCATATCTAAGCTTGCAAGCCCAACTGAATATTAAAACGATTATTGGGTTATATAGGAAGTCCACTATAGATGTGATATATTGGACCAAGGCCAATAAAAATCCATACATACAGAATTTATGATAAATCCATACTATATTTTATGAGCTTGGTTAATGAGATGAAATATAATGCTTCTCGTTCCGCTAAAAACTATAGCGGATAATAATATATCAATTCAAATATTTTCAATTGTATATTAACTTAAACGCCATTCTTTTACTAATATGATCAATTATTGTACCCCAACATAATTTTACGTTTAACATGATAATTTGTGTAAACTATTTTATGATGTTAATAAATTTTTTTTAAACAAAAATTTTGAAAATTATATAAAATTTAATAGCTTTAGATACATGTGATTTTTTTAAAGATTATTTTGTAACTAAATAGAATAATAGTTTAGATACGTTTTGTTATTTTGATACAAGCAAAAAAAAAATTAATTTTTTTTATTAGCCAATACTCATATTTTCAATTGATTAAAAAAATTGCTGTGTTTAAATTTGTATGAATGGAAGAAAAATATGGAATTGTTTTTTTTTTAAGTCAGATATTGATGATCAAGATATGTTTGATGGTCTGGTCATACTTATCAAAATAGTACAGATAACATGTGAAAAAAAAAATCATTAAAATTAACTTGGTAGGGAGCCCTACCAAAAGCTAAAAGGATAATAATATAAATTGAATGAAGTTGAAAAGTGACAAGTCCATTGGTCATGTAAAAAGTTAAAGAGACAAGAATTAACCTCACATGTGATTTCCTAAGTTGTAGCCTTGTACACCATCAGATAAAAACCTTCTCTTTCATATCTTTCATTTTGTGACATTGTAATATTTTTATTTTATTATTTTGTTGTGATAATAATTACAAGAGTAGGTCTCTTGTGAGACGGTCTCACGAATCTTTATCTGTTAGACGAGTCAACCCTACCCATATTTACAATAAAAAGTAATGCTCTTAGCATAAAAAATAATACTTTTTCATGTGTGATCCAAATAAGAGATCTGTCTCACAAAATACGACATGTGAGACCGTCTCACATAAGTTTGTGCTCAATTACAGTATGATAATTAAATCAAAAACTATAATTTATTCATAGAGACATAAGAAATAAGTGTTGGTATCCTATACTAAATGACGAGTGAATATGAAAGACTGGTGCAAACGACTCGGCTTGCAAGCGCATAAAAGAATTGTTAGTGTGACAACAAACACTCAAATGCTATGAACTTTTAATTGATTTTTATATATATGTCTGTGTGAATTATATGACGGTGTGAGGAAAAAAAGTTAAATAATAATTATTTTTCATAAGATTATTTTAATGAAAAATCGAGTAGAAGATGTGACAATCGCTCTATCATAATAGAAAAATATTTAAGTTTTAAATCTCAATATATTTTATGGCTTCGGCATTTGATCTCTCGCTAATCCCAAGTCCCTCCATGACAGATAAATTTTATTTTATGAATTAACTAATAAGATATGGCACACTTGTTAGATTATAATGTGATTCATAGGTATTATTCGGTCTAACAATTTACGGTTAAATTAAAAACTTGATTGCTCTTCTGATGTGATTATTTATAAATAATGATTATTAATATTTTTAAATCCAATGTTATCTTTATCTTATATGATCAAAAGATTTGGTACTTATATTTATAGAAACTAGCAAAAGTCTTACTTTGGGCCAGTTTAAAAATTGTTTCGAGATATTTTAACTCATTCAAACATAAAAAGCAACACAATGTCACAAACATTTCCGTATAAGGAAACTTTTTCCTCTAATAATATTTCAAAATATTATAATTTGTTCCAGACAAAAATTTATGTGAGACGGTTTCACGGATCATATTTTGTGAGACGGGTCTCTTATTTCGATCATCCATGAAAAAATATTACTTTTTATGGTAAAAGTATTACTTTTTATTGTGAATATCAGTAAGGTTGACCCATCTCACATTTAAATATTCGTGAGACCGTCTCACAAGATATCACTCCTTGTTCCAGCATATCTATAACTATCTTAATGCTGCCATTATTATTGGATACTTATTAATCTTTGAAACTTTATCCCAGAGACTCAGTCGCCCGTGCAAATCTACTTATTACTAAAGATTATCCCTACAATTAATTATTGTTATTATTATTATTTTTGAAAAAGAGTAACTCTTAACTCTTGTAAGATTTAGTTTTTATTAATGACTAGTGTCTCGTTGCACGTTTTGCATAATTTTGCGGTCGAATAATTATCTAAACATTATAATTTTTATTATTTTCAAATTAATGATTTTTAATATTTTATTTTCTGAAAATTAAAGATTTTTTTAAAGTGAATAAACTTAATAGATAAGTAACAAATTTACTAAGATAGTTTTTTTTATTTAAATAGAAATTCAGTATTTTTTGGTGCCTAAAAAATGTGACTCAAAGGCATCCAAAATAGTTACTCGAATACCACTTATTCGAGCTAGGTTATCCTCTGTCATTTTGGTTCCTACGAACAGGAACGTAACCAGAAAATATTTTGATCCTGGGCTGAATGACTAAACTAGCATAAACTACTTGTTAAGGAACAATTATTCCTAGCGGTAACAAAAATACATTAAAGTGAAATATCAACATGAGACAAGTCATGATTAATCTAAGAGGACATAATACTTGGACCAATCTTGGCACATACAATACTGCACTAATCAATCATCATTAACAACACGACGAAAAATTAAATCTTGTCATTGCGCTAAAATCTCATTAATCAAAACGCAGAAACATTCTTTTGAAAACGTTGATCTAAAATCAAGAAAGGCAACAATGACGAGACCATCCATTTTTGGAAGATTAATGTGTTTTCTGTTGATAGTAAATTAATTGGTATTGAGATGAGAACAAACCTAAGCTCTGAGCCAACAACAGGCTTCGATTGAAATTTTCAGTAGCATACTAGCAGCTCTCATACTCTTGTTTCTATTTTGGGGGGACGGCTATGAAAAAAACCCTCAAGAAATGGGCTAAAAATTTAGTTAATTAAAAAGACAATGCTAAAATTTTTTTAAAAATAAAACTCAATCCATATTATTAATTAGGCCCAAAAATATAGTTTAGGCTGGAGCCCACCCAACCTTTGGGATGGCTCTGTCCGTGCCTAAGAGGTATCTAAGATTGTTCGGCATTTTAAACTGACGAGGCTACTTAGTTTCATAAATTAACAAGGATACTTATCAGTTATAACGTAGAAACCAACTTCAGAAAAGAAAATAATCTTTAAATTTTATGAGATATAAAAAATCATAAAAACCGATGTGTGAAACCGTTTTATGGATTAATTTTGTGAACCCAGCTCATTAAAAAAATATTACTTTTCATGTTAAAAATGTATTTGATTGACTCGTCTCATATATATAAACTCGTGAGACCGCCTTATAAAACATAATGCCAAATCAAATAACCCTTAATAGGAAAAACCAAACCAGAATGGTGGGGCTGCATGAGGCCAAAGTGAAGGCAACCTTTTGTGAACAAGGAATAAATTTTTTTTTCGAGTAATTGAATAAATCAAGAGGTTGAATTTGATTTAAATCGAATATTTTTCTTTATAGTGGATTGATAGCTTCATAAAATTCAAAGTTTTGATAGCTTTATTTCCTAATGACCATAAAAAGATCAAAATCTTTAATCGATCCCAGATAAAAAAAAAAAAAATTAGTGGTTGATGTTTTAGTGTATTTTTTTATTAAACTTCCCAATTATATAATCTGTAAAAATAAAAAATATATTTTTTTTATTTTTATTTTTTTTTTAAAAAAATTCACTGGTCAAAATCTGAATGACACCAGAGTAATGGTCAGTAGTTTTAGCCTAAGAGTGCGTGCATTTAATCGCAGGATTCCCATTTTCTCTCTCTATTTGTGCCGTATGTGTTTGTACATGTATAGCTTCATTTTCTTTTTTTAAAAAAAAAAAAATTTAAAAAGTAATCAATTAATTAAAATTTATATTTGAAAATTTTATTTCTGGAAAAATAATAAATGAAATAACGTGATCTGACTCTTTTTATTTATTAGTTTCTTTTGAGCTGAAATGATGAGATTTGACTCTTTTTATTTATTATTTCAGTATTTATGTGTACCAAAATATACTTTAAATTAATAAAATATATATATAGATATATAAGAAACTATATACGAAAAAGATTTTTAATAATTTATAATATTATATTACTTAATTTAGTACTTTTATTTATTCATACTTTATAATAATCTAAATAATATAATTCTATGCTTTATTTATTTATTTTTACTAAAATCCAAGTTCAAATAAAATTAACTTCTGACAAGTGATAAATGTTCTGTTTATTACGTATTTAAACTGAAAAAATTCAAAGATATACTTGTTTTATTTTTAATTGCTAATTTTTGTATATGTCCAACGAGTACCTAATTGTTTGTTTGTTGAAAAAAATATTTACAATAAATAAATAAAAATAAAAACACGGTGCTTCCTCGACAATATTGTTTTTATTTTAATGTATGCTATATATATATATATATATATATATTATATATATATATATATATATATATTCGACTACATATATGTGGCAATGATATTTTTACTTTATTTTATAAGATACAATTTTTTTTTTGAAGTAAAGGAGACATTATCATTAATAATATATATAATAGTGTTGAAAATAAGAAACTGAGTGTTGAAAATAAGAGTCGTAAGCAGTGAAATTAGTGTGTGATGATGTATATAATGATGTATTTATTTTTAGATTATTTTCAAAGAAATTCTATAATTAGGTCTCTTAATTTGTGAAGCAAAACACAATTGAGTTGTAAAGTCCATGAATTTAATTTACGTAACTTGAATACATGCAATCTAGGGTTTTATTTAAAGATGTGTTTATTTATTTTTATGAATTTAATGCATAATTATTGCATGATGGGATTTATTCAAGATTATTTTAAAAGTTCACGCACTAGGATTTCTAGATGCATTTTGCGCTAGATCGAGGAACGGAGATGGGAGAATTATCAGGAAAATTATTTTTTATTACATGTTTAATTTTTATTAATTAATATAGTGTGTTTTAAATGTATTTTCAAGAAATGGGCTTTGTTGGGTATTTTTACCCGTCGGAGCATATTTTTAATTGGTACGCGAATTTTAACGATTCGGCAGGAATTTTGAGGGCTCTGGAGATATTTTCAAAAATATACCAAAACGAAATATTTTTCGAGATTTTTTTGGGCTTGATGGGTTTGTTTTTAATGCTAATCGGGCCATTTTAAAATTTTCTAGGGCCCATTAGTGCATAATTAAGTATTTTAAATTACACCCTAATCAACCTTAAACTTATTTTTATTCATGTGGCCGCCCCCTCCCCTCTACACCAGCAGCTTCTCTCGTGAAAGAGCAGCAGCCACCAACCCCTTGGTTCTTTCCTCCATTTTCTTTCAAGCAAGCTACCTCCCCGCTTCTCTGGTGCTTCCCCAATGCACATTCCTTCAAGTTTTCGAGCATAATTCATCAAAGCACACATATTTCGTCCTTTGTGCATCATACACGTTATTATGCGAAATTTTTGGGTGAAAACATGTAAAATTTTCAATCTATGCATGTGTGCATCTCGTTGAAGGTTTACATGAAAAATATTGCATCTTATTGTTGGTTGCTCACGTTTTCTTGAATGTTGTTGCAAGAGGGCAGTCGAGTGGTGTCACTTAAGGTTTTATGCTGGAGAGTAATATTGTCACTAGGCTGGAATCGATGGAGTGCAGGTATATGGTGAAGGCCGAGAGTTGGTGTTTTAGGCGGCTAGGGTTTTGAGGAGTTTTGGTGCAAGGTGGGGTAGAATCGGCTGAAAGGGGCTGAACCTGACCAAGGTGCGATCCATGAGGGTCCAACCGAGGTCCAGGGAGCTGGTCTCGAGTGGAAGAGGGGGTCGGGTGAGGGTTGGTTCGGTTTGTGTGTTTGGGGGATTTACCGAGCGTGCGACCCGTGCTGCATGCATGGGGCTGAGTGCGTGAGGTGGTTCTTTCCAGGAGAGCCTTATGGTGGTCTAAGTGAGGTTGGTTAGTGGCTGGTCCGCTTGGTCGTGAGCTAGGTGTGAAATTATGGAGCTTGGTTGCATTAGGGTTCGGTCATGGCACTTGCTGGAAATTCCAGCAGCATGTGGCCTCGTTTTCGTGGGTCATATTATGCTGGAATGTGAGGTTTAGGGGCTGGTATGATGTATTTTAGGCATGGTTTAAGTTTGGAATAATTTGGTTAAGTTTCGGTTCGATTCGGGTTAAAATCGGGACCCCGGTCCAAATTTTAAAACGAATCGGTTAAGTTCTGAA
The DNA here is from genome assembly GCF_025594145.1 of Primulina tabacum. Lineage (NCBI taxonomy): Eukaryota > Viridiplantae > Streptophyta > Magnoliopsida > Lamiales > Gesneriaceae > Primulina > Primulina tabacum. Next base: position 21,872,404 of record NC_134566.1, read on the forward strand.
AAGAGCTCGAGTTTACATTTAAGAAATAAGTTTTAATATGTTTTGGGATGTTTTAAGGACTTTTATAAGTTTCGGTTCGGAATTTAGAGGCCCAGGGGTAAAATGGTCATTTTGGGTTTTCTGGGGCAAAATGATCATTTTGCACCCGGGGTGAGGTTTTAGTCATTGCAGCGTCCTGAGCATATATTTATCATATTTTTAAATGTTTATCATCATGTTTATGATCTTTATGTAATTACGAAAATTCCGGTGCATGCTTGGTTTCAAGGAAAATTTACGTATATGCATGTTTTCATTAAGTGATGAACATGATGACATGTTTTGAAGGATGAGATTTGGTTGTGACTAACACGATTATATGAGATATTATGTGTAACGTCCCAAAAATTTGAAGGTCCACGTGAACCCCGTGCATGCAAGTTATTAAATTTTTTTGGTATTTTATTAAATTGTTTTAAAGCATTAAATGCATGTTTATTTAATTAATTTGTGTTTAATTATTTTTATGAATTTTATGCATAATTATTGCATGATATAATTTATTTCATGAAATTTTAAAAGTTCATATATTAGGGTTTCTAGATGCATTTCGCGCTCGAACGAAGAACGGATACTAAGGAATTATCAGGAAAATTATTTTTATTACATGATTAATTTTTGTTAATTAATATAAGATGCTTTAAATGTATTTTTCAAGAAATGGGCTTTGTTGGGTATTTTTACCCGTCAGAGGATATTTTTCAGTGGTACGCAAATTTTATCGAATCGGGGGACTTTTTGCGGGTTCGGCTAATATTTTCAAGAACTTACCGAAACATAATATTTTCAGGGAGTGCATTTTGGACCTAATGGACCTACTTTCAGGCTTATTGGGCTTGAAACTCTTTTAAACTTTTAATTAAGCAATTTAGGACCCATTAGTTATTTGTTATCTATTTAAATAATGCTAAAGACTCCACTAAACCTAATTACCATTCAGTAGCCGACACCTTCCCCTTCCCTCTCCTCTATTAGATTCTCACCGTTTTCAGCACCCTATAGCAGCAAGGCTTCGGCTTTTGCATCTTCTTGCAAGAGAAAATTCCTCGGCGCTCTCCCGACGTTCGATCTTCTCGTGCAAATACATCTAAGGCACGCATTGTACTTTCGTTTCTGCATCTCTCAAGATGTATACATGCTGTATAATGTTTGTTGATGTGTGAAACTCTCGATCCAAGTTTATACATGAGATTTGTTCGGTTTACTTGCATGTTATTGCATTTCCATGCCTTCCACTCATGTTTTTCTGAAATGTTGCAAGGGGGCTGCTGAACCATACTTTGAGGGCCTGTCATCATCGATATAGGAAGGGTTTACAAGCTGGAAATGAGGCCGTGTAGCATTGGGTAAGTGTTGGTCGAGTTCTTGAGATTTTCGGCTTTTAAGGAGGGAGATCGATGGAATGGCATGATCCAGCGGTTCAAGGGCCGAACTAAGCCATGGACCAGACCCTGGTGGGTCTGAACCATGGTCTAGGATTGCTCAACCATGGCTGGGACATGTCACAAAATCGCTCGAGCTTGGGGTAGAAAATTGGTCATAGGTGCGTTGGAGGAGAACTTCGATCGGACGAGCGGCATCTGTTGCATGGGAGTGTAGCCGAGGGTTCACTGGGTCCAGAGAAGTCCTAGGGTGGTCTAGGGGAGGCCGATCCATGGCTGGTTCATAGGGGCTAGGCTAGGAGCGAAATAAAAGAGGGTCAGTGAACTAGGGTAGAGGCGAGCATGTTCTAAAATTCCAGCAGCATACCAGCAAGGTTATAAGGGTTCTAAGGGGTTCGAATTGGGTGGATTTAGGTCTGGGATGGTGTTGTTAAGTCATGTTTTAAGTTTGGTAAAATTCAGTTAAGTTTCGAGTCGATTCGGGTTAAAACTGGGACCCTGGTCAAGGTTTTAAAACGAATCGATTAAGTTGTAAAATAGGCTCGAGTTTGCATCTAGGAATGCTTATAAATATGTTTTGCGACATTTTAAGGAGTTTGGTAAAATTCGGGTCAATTTTAGAGGTCTAGGGGTAAAACGGTTATTTTTGGGTTTCCAAAGACAAAATAGTCATTTTGCACCCGGGGTGAGATTTTTGTCATGGCAGTGCCCTGAGCAAAAAATTACGATATTTTAAAATGTATATGCATTATGTTTAGGAGTTTTACGCAATTATGATAAATACGTCGCATGCTTGGTTTAAAGGAAAAGTTACGTATATGCATATTTTATTAAGTGGTGAATATGATGTTATTTCTGAAGGATGAGAATTAGTTGTGACTGACGATGTATATGTATACGATGGCATGAGATATGATGAGCTGAGGCCCGGGCTCAGTGGACGGGTAATGATGTCGCTGATGTCCCCCGCCACCCGGTACTGTGGTTATACGTAGATGGATCCATCGAATAGAGCTGATACGATAGAGCTGATACGAAAGTCATAACTAATGAACTGAATACCATTGAAAGAAAATGTATACGTATATGATGACATCAGATGACATGTTTTGATACGATATGATTTTATACGACACGTTTATGTTCATGCTTTTAAGTTTATGAAAGATATGTTGAATATGGTATTTTTCACTGCTGTGTGCCATGTATATGTACTTGTTATTCCTGATACAGGTGTGTTGAGTCTTTAGACTCACTAAGCGTGTGTGATGCAGGTGAGCTTGTTGATGAGGGGACTGGAGGTGCCGAACTCTGAGTAGGCAGACCTGGTGCGGTGATACGACCCGAGGACCGCATGTTTTCTGCATTTTTATTTATGAGCTTTTGAGAGGAGTTGAACATTTTTATATACGTTATTACGATTTTTTTTTACTCGTTTACGTTTACGTTTGATCTTGGATGATGATGGTTATTTTAAACTACGCCATTTCTATTGCCAAATAAATATGATTATTTTAAATGTTATTTCGTAATAGCAAGCTTTTATGAAAAAAAAATTTTCGCACTTTTAAAATGGTAGACGTCACCGTTGGTATCAGAGCGAGGGTCCTGTATAAGGTTGTGCCATTGCCAGCTTCTGTCGTTCAGTCTTCAAGCCTCAAGTCTGTAAGTTTAAATGTTTTAAATGTTTTTAATGCTATAACCTGCATGTTTACATGATATATGTAACGTCTCGAAAATTCGAAGGTCCACGCGAACCACATGCATGCAATTATTAAATTCTATTGTATTTTAATTAAATATTTTAATTGCATGGATTAATTATGTTGTGTATATTTGTGTGTTTAAAATATATTTTCTACATGGTTGCATTCAAATGTATTTTTAAATGTTATTCGAGTTGCGATCGAGGAACGGAGACCGAGGGCTTAAAAAAAATAGAAAATGTTTTAATTAAATAATTGTTTTTAATTATTTAATTTAAGGGTGATGCTTTTTCTTATTTTTTAAAATATGGGGTTTTGAGGTGATTTTATACGTCGGGACGTAATTTTTATCGGTGTTGTATTTTCAACGAAAATACGAACGTGTTGGCAACCCGACTAATAAATTCACAAACTTTTCTATTCAAAATGATTTTTAAATATTTTAATTATTTACTAATGGGTTTAATGGACCTATTATAATATATTAATGGGCCTAAGCTTGTGTTATGAGTTTTAATTGAAATAAAAAGCTAACAATCCTACCCAAAACCCTCAAAATAACTCACGCCCACCCCATAGCAATAAGGACTCTTTTTCCAACAGCACTTAACCACACGATTTTGAAGGGAAACTCACGTAAATTGAAGGAAAAATTCAGCCTAGGTGTCTACGTCGCCGTTCTTCGCAATCGTCAACGGTTTTTCGTGCGTTAAATACGCAAAGACACGCTATATTCTTTCTTTCAAACATCTATCACACCATAGTATTTTATTTAATGAATTTTTGCATGAAAACAAGTCACACAATTCACAATTTTCGTAACTATGCATATATGTGTTCTAAACTCTTGATTTTTCACCCAAAAACATGTTTGTTATGTTGTCAAAGGGGCTGCCATGAATTAGGATGTTAAGAGGCAAGTTTTACACAAGTTTAGGGGACTTAGAACGCATTGAAAATGCTGCAAACGAGAAAGAAAACAAGCAGGGGCCAAGTGCTGTCATGGGGTTGAGGGGTACGGTTTTGATCATGGGGGGCTTGGCTTGCTATTGGCTTGGGACCAGGGCTAGCTAGGGTGGTGGTTGGTTCAAGGGAAGAGTCCTAGCCACGCTAGGACTCGAGACCATGGGCTGCAGATTATTGCTGATGCAGGGAAGAAATAGGCTCGGCCAGGGGCTTTGGGCTAGGCTAGGCTAGGCTAGGTCCTTAGGATCCTAGGAGGGTGCACAAGGGTCGGGCCAGGGTCTGGGACGGCTGGGCTGGCTGCTTGGGCGAGAATCATGAGGTAGGTGTATGGCAGCAAGGGTTGTGCGCAGCTGCTGTATTGTTCAGTGGCTCGCTGCAGGTTGGCTCGAGGGCTTGGGCTGGTCTGGGTATGGTCTGGGCATGGTCCAGGGAAGGATAGGGTCATGGATGGTCGGTGGTTAAGGGCTGGTAGAGTCCTAGGCGGCTAGGAGTCCCAATGCAACAAGGACATTACAAACACACACACGTGCAAAATTTTAGGTCGACTTCCAGGATGTTTTTGGTCGGGCTAGGGCTGGTTGTTTGGGCTGGGCTTGGTCAGTAGGGTCCCTAGGTGGGTTGGATAGGTTTTGGCTCAAGGTGGCTCGGGCGTGGCTCGAGTAAATTAGGAGATGGCTCGGTGTGTTCGATAAGGTGTCAAATACGAAAATTAAAGAACTAAAATTGAACCCATGGGTCCACGGGTGTGGCTCATGACTTGGAAGGGTAGAATAAATCATAAAAAGGTTATGTTAAAAATTTGGGATCAAAATAACGAGTTTTGGATTTATTCGGGATTTAATCGCCGCACGAAACGCTAATCAACAAGTTAATTAGAAAGCCTAGTTTTAGGCTTTATAAAATTATGAAAAATTATTTTTAAGCTTAAATAATTATTAAAAGTCTAAGTTTTGAATTTGGGAATTTTATATTAAGGTTTGGTTTAATTCGGGATTAAAACGCAGTAATACGTCTTATTTCAAGATTAATTGAAAAGTCATCGATTTAAGCTAAATAAAAATATGAGAAAATTCATGTAAGCTTAAATAATTATTTGGGACATGTTAGAGTCAATGAAATTAAGAAAATGTCAAAAACGTGAAATTTTACGTCCAGGGGTAAAACGATATTTTTACACCGAAAAATTAGTTAACGTCATGGCAGAGCCCAAGTTGCTGTTTTATATGCTAATATGTTTATGTAACATGTTCATGAATTTTTACATGTTGAAATATGATTTTAAATGTCATGGATTATTAAGGATTAAATTGGACATTTAAAAGATATGTTGCATGCTTGGTTTCAAAATAAAAATGATATTATGCATGTTTTTATTAAGTGATAATAACATGTTGAAGGACGTGAAGGGATTTTGACTGCTACATGTTGGAAATATCGTGAGGGTTATGGTCTCAGTAGGAGCCCGACGATCGTATTTCCTTGGAAACGGATACGGATAAGAATACGAATACGTGATACGAATACGAATATGTTAATACGTAGGCAAGGGCTCAGTTGACCCGTGAGAGTGTTGCTGGTGTCCCCCGCCGCCCAGTACTGTGTTTTTCTTTAGATGGATCCATCGCCCAATACGATCAAGAATACGAGTCACAATCACGATCTGAATTCAACAAACACGAACATGAATATGAATACGAATATGAATACAAATATGGATATGCATATGAATATGAATACGAATATGAATATAAATATGTTTATGTTTTATGAAAATGTTTTTATGCATCATGAAAATGTTTACAAAAGTGTTTTAGTTTAAGTTTAAGCATCTTCACGAAAATGATATTTTAAGTACAAGTATTTTTCACTGTTATATGTTAACTGTATTACGTATTACTTGTTATCAAAGATAGGATGTGTTGAGTCTTTAGACTCACTAGGTGTGTATGATGCAGGTGATATAAATAACCATGATGTTGGAGGTCTTGACGAGTGACTTGCTAGACTGTCGGTGCACATAACCAGAGGACCAGCGCTTCTATTTCCGCATTTTAGTTTATGATTTTACATTAAAGACTTTTACGAAATTTTATTTACGCTTTTGAGAGGTTTAGTATGGGTTACACTTTTCAACAGTTAGTGCTTTTTGGGTTTGTTAAAACGATTTACGATTTCATGTTTGAATACCCTTTGGATTTTCAAGTACTAGTTGGATGTTTTATTTTGAAAATGGTGCCAAAGTATTTTTATGTATATTTATATGCATAGGCCGAAAGTTTGAGGGTAAAAAAAAAATTTCCTAGTACTTTTTTAAAAAAACGAATAAGCAGACGTTTCAATATACGTTTTACGGGACATGTTTATCTGTCGTTATGTTTTGAGATTAGATACTTTAAATTTTTTATGCATGTTACGACATGAAATGAGAAATTATATGATTTTTATGCGTGTTGGCTTTGTGGTGGAATTGGACACGAATAAAAAATTTTCTATTGGACATTAGGAGAGGTCGGAAATGATTTGACTATATTAATTTCGGTTAGTAGTACTGATGTTCTACTCGTGGGTCATAAGTTAAAACTTAAAAATTATGAATGTCTTTGGGACTTGTAGATTTTGTAAGAAATTACTGATGGTTCGTGGTTGCTAGCGGAGTTAATTTTTGAGGATTCTTTGTAAGGATTAATGATTCGAAGATTACGACGATCTTTGGAAGTATAAAAACGTAGAATTTATTTAGGATGCATGTTCTACCTAGTTGGATTTAGGGATTGAAGTGCATGAATTGAGAATTTTAAGGACCTAATTGTAATAACCAATAATTTGAGGACCTAAGTGCAAAATAAAATCCTAAGGGACTATTTTCGAATTTCTGAATTTTTGGATAAATTCTGAGTTTCAAGAATTTCAAGGTCTAATGAGGCTAAAATCGAAAAATATTATGGGGACAAAAATGCAAATTTCGAAGAGTTATAGGGCCAAAATTGTAATCTTCGAGAACTTTAAGATCCAAATTGCAAATTTTGAAATTTTTGAGGATTAAATTCGAACTTGGAGGAATACTTGGGTTAAATAAGTAATTTTTCAAGGTTATGGGAATTGATTTTGGTTTTAATAAGCTTAAAATTATTGAACTATATGATACAGAGAACCTATAAAATAGAATAGAACACCGAGAACTTATGGGTAATTGTGGAATTTTCGAGATTAAGAACAAATTGGATAATACTCGAGGAAAGTAAGAATTAATTTTACAAATTTTAAGAAAATTGGGAATTTATTTAGCAGTGAGTGAGAATTGAATGATTTAAATAATAGGAATTTTCGGTGATTTAGGCTTGAAGGATATTTAGAACCTTTAGATATCTGGGTTATAATGTTATAAGGAATGATAATCAAGGACATTGTAGGATAAATCAATCTTGGGCTTGAAAATGTAAACGTTAGTGAAATAATGTTGTGGTAAATTAAGAATTTAAAATGATGACAATTCAAGGTAAAGTTGATCACTTAATTAAGTTATAAGATTAGACATTGAGTTAACGAATTTTTGGGAACTTTAGTTTGATGTGTCATAAGTTTTAGTTATGATCTTAATAGTTAAGATTATACTTTTTTTTTGGAATTTAATTTTTCTAGAAAGTTGGGTATGATTGATGGTTAGGTTATTTGATAGACGCACGTAAAAATTGAGGTAGACACCTTGTCTTGAGGAATTTTTGTAAGTCATGAAGAAACTTGAGAATAAATGAATATGTGTGTTGGAATTATGTTATCCCAAAACTATTTGAGTTGCATAAGTTTGAATTTCAAATTTATGGGATATGTGTTCATACAAGAATTTTGGCTGAAATAAAAAACAAAAGGGAATTAGTTGTGTTCAACATAAATTACCGATGGACGAATATTAAGTTTTTTATCGAGTAAGAAATCTAAAATCTTGACATGGGGATTCTAGAACTATATGATTTATAAGTAAAGTTGATTTATTAGAAAAAGTTTATCGCTAACATGAGATAACTTATTAAGTTTATATTCTAGTATTAATTAAGCATTAAGAATATGTAGATATTTGTTGCAATGAGGAAAGTCCAAGTGTTTTAGGCCTCAACTTTATTGTAATTCGGAAGAGAATAGTTTAAACATGCAATTGAGGCTAGAAATATTTTATTATTTAGATAGAAGATCGATATGGTATACTATGGGTTTTATGGATTAACACTACTCGAATTTAAGATTTGCAACACTGTTATATTTGGGATGTACTTGTAAATAGTAAGTTACGTAAATTTAATGCCGTAAGATAAGGATTCGATTCAAGAATCTTAGGCTAATTTTGTTATGGGGTTGAGATAAGGTTTAACTTTTAAGTGTAACACCGAGGACAGAAGTCGGTCAGTAAATTTTGGGGCTAGTGTTCCTAAGTTGAGCTGCCTAAATGCAAATGTAATAGGTTGATGAACAATATGGGCATTGTATAAGAAAAATGAAGTACGATAAGTTTGGACATCAATTTCTAGTATAAGGAATCGCGAGAAAGTCAGAAATTCAAGGACATAGAAAAATAGAACTAAGACACCATAAGTTATTTTATGTTGCGATCCGCAAACGAGAATTTTTGTAGGCAAATTTAATTAGGATTGAGGAGATGTAAGGACAATTTAACACTTATTTTATGAGAGTAATGCAGCGAAAGTGTTGATTATTGGGATACAAGAATTAAGAGTCTAAACCTTTTTGTTTATCGAGGATAAGCGAATTTCGGCGACGAAATTCAATTTAAGGGGGGTAGATTGTAACGTCCCGAAAATTTGAAGGTCCACGTGAACCACGTGCATGCAAGTTATTAAATTTCTTTGTTATTTTATTAAATTATTTTAAAGCATTAAATGCATTTTATTTCATTAATTTGTGTTTAATTATTTTTATGCATTTTATGCATAATTACTGCATGATAGAATTTATTTCATGAAATTTTAAAAGTTCATACATTAGGGTTTCTAGATGCATTAAATGCTCGAACGAGGAACGAAGACTAAGGAATTATCATGAAAAATTATTTTTATTACATGATTAATTTTTATTAATTAATATAAGATTTTTTAAATGTATTTTTCACGAAATGAGCTTTGTTGGGTATTTTTATCCGCCAGAGCATATTTTTCAGTGGTACGCAAATTTTATCGAATCGGGGGACTTTTTGAGGGTTCGGCTAATATTTTCAAGAACTTAACAAAACATAATATTTTTCTGGAGTGCATTTGGACCTAATGGGCCTACTTTCAGACTTATTGGGCTTAAAACTTTTTTAAACTTTTAATGAAGCAATTTAGGGCCCATTAACTATTTGTTATCTATTTAAATAATGCTAAAGACTCCACTAAACCTAATTACCATTCAGTAGCCGACACCTTCCCCTTCCCCTATCAGATTCTCACCGTTTTCAGCACCCCATAGCAGCAAGGCTTCGGCTTTTGCATCTTCTTGCAAGAGAAAATTCCTCGGCGCTCTCCCGACGTTCGATCTTCTCGTGCAAATACATCTAAGGCACGCATTGTACTTTCGTTTCTGCATCTCTCACGCTGTACACATGCTGTATAATGTTTGTTGATGTGTGAAACTCTCGATCCAAGTTTATACATGAGATTTGTTCGGTTTACTCGCATGTTATTGCGTTTCCATGCCTTCCACTCACGTTTTTCTGAAATGTTGCAAGGGGGCTGCTGAACCGTGCGTTGAGGGCCTGTCATCATCGATATATGAAGGGTTTACAAGCTGGAAATGAGGCCGTGTAGCGTTGGGTAAGTGTTGGTTGAGTTCTTGAGACTTTCGGCTTGTAAGGAGGGAGATCGGAGGAATGGCATGATCCAGCAGTTCAAGGGCCGAACTAAGCCATGGACCAGACCCTGGTGGGTCTGAACCATGGCCTAGGAAGGCTCAACCATGGCTGAGACATGTCACAAAACCGCTCGAGCTTGGGGTAGGAAATTGGTCATAGGTGCGTTGGAGGAGAACTTCGATCGGGCGAGCGGCGTCTGTTGCATGGGAGTGTATCCGAGGGTTCATTGGGTCCAGAGAAGTCCTATGGTGGTCTAGGGGAGACCGAGCCATGGCTGGTTCATAGGGGCTAGGCTAGGAGCGAAATAAAAGAGGGTCAGTGAACTAGGGTAGAGGCGCGCATGTTCTAAAATTCCAGCAGCATACCAGCAAGGTTTTAATTGTTCGTAGGGGTTCAAATTGGGTGGATTTAGGTCTGGTATGGTGTTGTTAAGTCATGTTTTAAGTTTGGTAAAATTCGGTTAAGTTTCGAGTCGATTCGAGTTAAAACTGGGACCCCGGTCCAAGTTTTAAAACGAATCGATTAAGTTGTATAATGGGCTCAGGTTTGTGTCTAGGAATGCTTATAAATATGTTTTGGGATATTTTAAGCAGTTTGGTAAATTTCGGGTCAATTTTAGAGGTCCAGGGGTAAAACGATAAATTTTGGGTTTACAGGGGCAAAATGGTCATTTTGCACCCGAGGTGAGATTTTGGTCATGACAGCGCCCTGAGCAAAAATTTACGATATTTTCAAATGTTTATGCATCATGTTTACGAGTTTTACGCAATTATGATTAATACGTCGCATCCTTGGTGTAAAGGAAAAGTTACGTATATGAATGTTTTATTAAATGGTGAATATGATGTTATTTTTGAAGGATGGGAAGTGGTTGTGACTGACGTTGTATATGTATACGATGACATGAGATATTATGAGCTGAGGCCCGGACTCAGTGGACGGGTAATGATGTCGCTGATGTCCCCCGCCGCCCAGTACTGTGGTTATACGTATATGGATCCATCAAATAGAGCTGTTTATTTATATAAAACTCATGTTACTTTTTATTTATTGTATATATATATATTAATAATATCATGTTATTATATAAAAGGAGCCTATGACACCTCATTATAATAACGTGATGTGATTATTTCACTGTTTATATAATTTTATTGTGTTATATAATAATTATATGTGTATTTGTATAATGTCACAATATTATATAAAAGGAGTATCTGACACCTCAATATAATATTGTGATGGGATATACATAATTATTTAAACATGATTAACATTATATACATCATATTACCATAAAATTTATATATACATACATTTATTTTTGTAAGATTTTGTAACGGTCACAAATGACTAGTTTTAACCTATAAATATGATTTTACAAACATATTCAATCACTCTAAACTTACTTTTCCTCCCTAAAAATTTTCTTCATCAAAATTTCGAAGAAGAAGATGGTTCTTTCAAGGTTATTTGGTATAATTAATTTTGTTATTATACTCACTAGTATCGTATTTATCGGAGAATATCTGCCTCGCGTTTTTTCTTTATTTTTAAGAATTCTTGTACTTATGATTTATCTGTTTCTTTTTATTGTCATATTAATAGATTTAGAACTTAACTAATAAATTGCATTGTTATTTTTCAAGTACCATCATGTAAAATTTGAAAAAACTCGAATTTGTTGCGTTCGACATTATGGAAAAAATTATATGACATGGACTCTCAATGTGGAAATGCATCTTGAGTCATTGGGTCTAAGTGAGACCACTAAAGAAAATGATATCTCATCATCACAAGAAGAAGTAAAAGCTATAATATTTTTGCGTTGACATCTTGATGAATGATTAAAATGTGAATATCTCATTGAAAAAGATCTTATGGCTTTATAGAAAAGATTAAAAGAAATTTGAACATATAAGAGAAGTTATACTTCCGACCGTCCGTCATGAATGGAATACGTTAAGATTTCAAGATTTTAAGAAAGTTAGTGATTACAACTCGGCAATGTATAGAATAATCACTCAATTAAATTTTTGTGGACATGAGATTACGGAATCGAAAATGCTTGAAAAAACATTATCCACTTTTCACGCATTGATGTGACTGGTTCTAGATTTTCCACTTTCCACTTTTCTCGATTTTGACTTTTTCTCACTTTTGTGACTCTAGACCATCTCAAATAATTATTTAAAATTAAATTTAATTTTAATATTTTTATTTAGCTTAAATTCGAGGCTTTCGATTTAATTTCCTATTTACTAATTCGTGAAGCGTTTAATTCCCAAATTAATTCCAACGTTCATATTTTCTTCCCAAATTTTAAACATAGACTTTTCATTCCTAAAATACACTCGTGAACCATGAACCTACCCTCGTGGACCATGGTTCGAGCCCTTTCCCCTTAAACTCGAAAAATCTGAACCCTAGCTCCCCCATCGAGCCACGACCCAAATCCCTCGAGCCACCTTGAGCCAAACCCTGACTAGACCCCCTAGGAACCATACTAAACCTTCCTGGACCAGCGCACCAGCCCCTAGCCTAGCCATCACCAAATTAGAGCCCTAGCCCCTAGTTCAAACTCCATGCCCTATTCCTCCTAGCCACGGCCGAACCACCTTGGACCTAACCCTGACCAGCCCCTCCTGGACTCTGCATGAACCCTCCTAGACCAGCGCACCAGCCCCTAGCCCACGCAACAGTCTAGGCACAAGACTCCTAGCCTCCCCTTGCATCCTTGCGCGATGAGGAGTCTTAGCCATGCTAGGACTCCTCTCATCTCAACTACACGCACACCTAACCATACCTGGACCACCCTCTAGACCCTGATCAAAATCCCTAGACCAGCCGTGTGCCACCCTAGCTGCAGCCTCCCTTGAGCGTGCATGGGGGGAGTCCTAACTCATGAGGACTCTTCCCCAGCCGCTATACTGGAGCCCTAGCCCTGCTAGGACTATTCCCAGCACTTGACCATGAACAACACGACCCCTAGCCAAGCCTTGGCCTAGCCGCATGGTGCCATGCTATCTAGCCGAATTGTTATTCACTTGGAAGCCCTAGAAAACCCTAGGCATGTGCTTTCTAGCCAAGCTCGACTCCAGCCCTCGTTTCCACCTTAAATCGTCCTTGTTCTATCTATAAAACATCCTATGTTGACAACGTACTCTTTGAGAATCATAACACGTTCATATACACGTAAAAATCTTCGAAACTTAACAAATAATCGTCAAAACGATAAGTAATTTGAACTCAAACATTTTCCATGCAATAATACATAAACATGCATAATACGATTTGAATGCGTCAAATAAGTTTAGAAACGCGCCTTTGCGTTATAGAATTCTTGGATATGCGATCGTTAGCATGGGGTGCGAGGAAGAACGAATGGGCAACGAAGACTCATAGTTTTCTTCCCTTAAAATTTTTGAATTTGAGTGTGTGTTGTGTGTGTAAATTTTGGCTGAATGAGGTCTCCCAAATCCTAGGTTTTCCATTTTATATATTTAAATTTGCATGATAATGGGCTTGGGTTTTGGGCTTTCAAATTTAGGAGCAATTGGGTCTATTCATCCTAGGTAACTTAGGCCCAATAACAACTATTTAATTGAAAAATTAAAGTTTAAAAAAATTAGTTTTAAAAAATAATGCATTTGATATTTTAAAAATCTCTCGTTTGCCCAAAACCGGCTTACCATAAAATCGTGCTCGTCTCGTAAAATAATTTGAACTCTGTAATTTTTAGAAAATTCAATCATTTTTAATCATATTAAGAGGCCTTGAAAATATTTATTGAAAAATTAATTTTGTCTTGGTCGTCCCCGGTCTTCTTTCCCCAGCCTATTATCGAATATTCGGATAAAATCTACAATTCTCATGAAATTATGTAATATAATAATTTAATCATGAAATCATAAATTTAATCATATAATATGCATCATGCAAGCATTTAGAATCAATTAAGTAAACTAAATATGAAATTTAAATCATTTGCATGCATGTGGTTTACGTAGGTTGGCTTCTGGACATTACAGATCTTCCCCCTCTGATAGCGACTCCTCATCTCTGACTTTGTCTCCCAAGTGGCTTATTCCTCCGAATGATTTAACCACTTGACTTTGACAATCTTTATCACCTTGTTACACAACTTTCTCTCTTGTCTACCCATGATTTGACTAGGCATCTCCTTATATGACAGGTTTGGCGTAAGTTGCACTGGCTCAAAGTTCAGTACATGTGAAGGGTTAGACATGTACTTGTGGAGCATCGATATGTGGAATACATTGTGGACTCCTGTGAGATTAGGTGGCAACGCCACTCGATATGCTAATGCTCCAACTCTTTCTAGTATCTCAAATGGCCCAATGAATCTTGGACTAAGTTTTCCTTTCTTGCCGAATCTCATATCACTCTTCATAGGTGCTATCTTTACAAACTCGAGATCTCATCTTCTTTGGTCCGCGTAGCTCTTTTGTCGAATTTGAACAGTTTTCATTCTATCTCGGATTTTGGCGACCGTTTCAGCGGTGTGCTGAAATATCTCGGGTCCCAACGTAGCTCTCTCTCCTACCTAGTCCCAATGGATAGGTGATCTACATTCCTCCCGTAGAGTGCCTCATATGGAGCCATTCTTATGGATGACTGATAATTATTATTGTAAGTGAACTCAAATAGAGGTAGTTTCGATTCCCAACTCCCTTGAAAATCAATCATGCATGCTTGGAGCAGATCCTCTAAAAATTTTATGACTCTTTCAATCTGACCGTCTGTCTGAGGATGAAATGCAGTACGGAATAGTAGTTTAGTCCACAATGCTCAATGTAGACTCTTCCAAAGCGATGAGGTGAAACGTGTGTCTCGGTCAGACACTAGACACTGGAATCTCATGCAGTCTAACTATCTCTCGAATGTATAGCTCCGCATACTACGTCATGGAAAAAGTCACCTTCACTGGTAGGAAATGTGATGGTTTAGTAAGACGGTCCTCTATCAACCAAATGGCATCGAGTCCTTTCACCGTCTTTGGCAATCCTACCACGAAATCCATATTAATATTCTCCCATTTCCACTCGGGAATGGGGAGTGGTCGAAGCATTCCCGTTGGTATTTGATGCTCTGCCTTCACTTGTTGACATGTCAAGCATTCAGATACAAAGCTCATAATGTCTCGTTTCATTCCCGGCCACCAATATAATAATTGCAAGTCTTTGTACATCTTGGTACTTCCGGGATGAACAGAATAAAGATTACTATGAGCTTCAGTCATAATTCAACTCTAAGTGAATCATCACTAGGAACCCATAGTCGACCTCGATACTTAACTATGCCGTCCTCGACTGAATATAACATACTTCCTTTTGCTTCATCTCGCTATCTCCATTTTTGCAATTGCTCATCATCAAACTGTCTTGCTCGAATTCGATCTCGCAGAGTGGAATGTACTGTCAATGTAGCGAGATTAGGGGCCTCTTCCCTAGTAAACTTCAAGATCGATGCGCTGGATTTCCACTTGTAAAGGCTTCTGTACTGATAAATGTTCCAAGACTGTCCCCTTTATAATCAAAGCATCTACAACTACATTAGTCCTGCCGGGATGGTAGCTAATGTCATAGTCATAGTCCTTAACAAGCTCTAGCCACCGTCTTTATCTCAAACTCAAGTCCTTTTGGGTGAAGAAATATTTAAGACTTTTATGATTCGTAAAGATCTTGCATTTCTCACAATACAAGTCTAGCCTCCAAGTTTTCAATGCAAATATGACTGCTGCAAGCTTAAGATCATGCGTCAGATAATTCTTTTCATGTATTTTCAGTTGTCTAGACGCATATGCTATAACTCGATCATTTTGCATGAGAATGGCGCCCAATCCAAGTTTTGAAACATCAGTAAACACCACATATTCCCCTTGCTCTGTCGGCATAGCAAAAACAGGCGCTGTAGTGAGTGCTTAATTCAACTGATTGAAGCTATTTTGACACTCCGGTCCCCATACAAATTTCACATTTTTCTTTGTCAATGACGTCAAGAGTACTGCAATGGATGAAAAACCCTTGATGAACTTGCGATAGTAACCATATAAAACCAAGAAACTGCATATTACCGTCATACTTTTAGGTGCAGGCCACTGCTTAACTGACTCGACCTTAGATGGGTCGACTTCTACTCTATCCTTTGACACGATGTGGCTTAAAAATGCCACCCTTTCTAGCCAAACTCGCACTTGGTGAACTTTGCATATAATTTTCCAATCTCCTAAAATTTGCAAGGTCGTCCTCAAGTACTGATCATGCTCCTCACGGCTCTAGGAATAGATCAAGATATCGTCGATAAAAACAATAATGAACGGATCGAGATACGACTGAAATACGCAATTCATGAGATCCATGAAGATCGCTGAAGCATTAGCCAATCCAAAAGGCATCACTAGAAACTCATAATGCTCATATCATATTCTGAACGCCGTCTTATGTACATCCGTCTCCTTAACTCTCAGTTAGTGATATCCAGACCATAAATCTATCTTCGAAAATACCAAAGCTCGTTGCAATTGATCAAATAAATCCTCAATTTGGGGCAATTGATACTTATTCTTCACTGTCACTCTATTTAGCTCCCTAGAGTCGATGCACAACCTCATAGTTCCATCCTTCTTTTTCACAAATAACACTGGCGTGCCCCACAGAGAGAAACTAGGGAGAATAAATCCCTTGTCCAATAGTTCTTGAATTTTATATTTTAATTCCTTCATTTCAGCAAGTGCTAATCAATATGGTGCCTTAGATATTGGCACTGTACCGGGCATCAACTCAATGGCGAAGTCCACCTTTCTTTCAGGTAAAATACCAGAAACATCGTCATGGAACATGTCCGGAAAGTCTTTGACAACCTCCACCTCCTCGGTAGATCGACTGTCAGTGTCATGTGCATATACAATACTAGCAAGAAAAACTTGGCAATGCTTTTGAATAAGCTTCTTCGCACGCATGGATGAAATACTATGCGGCATTTGATTGTTTTGTGCCGCCTCAAAGATGAATGCTTTCCCTTTTGGTGGTCTAATAGATACGGATCTCCATCGAAAATCAATAGTGGCCCCATTCAGTGTAAGCCAATCCGTGCCAAAATAATATCGAACTCAGACATAGGTAGTACTATAAGGTCCGCTCGTATAATATTCTTTTGTAATTTGAGCTCCACACCCTTGACCATGCTACTAGAACCCATATGTTCGCCAGAAGGCACTATAAATTTGAATCCCGACTCTACATCTATTGTAACGCCCAGATTTGACGAATGTCCTCACTGTATCAAGACGAGTCTTTCCAGCGTTCTTATGTCCTCACTCACACGCATCGTGGGAAGTAGAGGCCCGTATTTTGTATTTGCAAATTTTCGGAATTATTTAAAAGTTTTCTTTTTAAATAAATAACATGCCTCATTCATAAAATAAACTGATAAAAAGATTTAATGTTTAATGTAACTGCGGAAGCAAATATTTTTTTCAAACCACAACTTAAAAATAATTCGTCAAAGTAAAAACTGAGTTTGAGCAAAAATAGTAAATGATAAAAATGAGGTCATCGGGTTCCTACTACTGCCGACCCAAGCTAGCTCACCGGTCCCCGCCCTCGGTCCCGACCTCATCAGTACCTACAACAATCAAGTCTAGTGAGTCTAAAGACTCAGCATGCATATACCGTGAATAATAAGTAAATATATCATAAAATTTCGTGTAACGTAAAAATATCGTATCGTAAAGCGTAAGGTAAAAAGATCATGTCATGAATAATTATAAATACGTGCATATCTGAAAATCATACGTAAAAGCTTGCTTGATAGAGCTCTGTCATAACATATTATATCGTAATTTTCTGTAGAGATAATGTTCTACGCAAGTGGCCCTTAACATAACATAACATAACATGCACGTCTGATCAGACTAAACCACAGTATACTGGGCGGTAGAGATCATCACAACCCTTGGACTGGATATCCGTACCCATACATAATCGTAAACCGGTCGTAGGTCACCGGGTGAAGCAATCCCATAAGCGTGAGGTGGCCACAAGACATATCACATATATCTCAAAAATAAACATTTTATATTTTATGCACGTAATATAATTATAACCGTGTTTTTTACCGAATGAGTTGGATCGTTCCCAGGTTCGCTGCGACCTAATTCTAACATGAGAACATGCAAATAAACTTAACTTGACCAACACTTCATAATCGAACTAGAAACGAGACAATTACGCCCAACAAACTTAGTATTCAACCATGGCTTCGTACCAACCTGAACCAACATTGAACCATCGTTTAGCCATGATTAAAATACACCAAAAATACTGGAAAACATGAACATAGGGCTGTAATACACGAAAATAGTGAATGGAGGCCAAAATCGTGAAACGCTTTTTCGAGAGTCACTTTGGCACATTGCACCGTAAATTCTCGTACGACCTCTAAACTTAACCAAATCACAAACGGCCAAAACAATGACCTTCTTAACTCATTGAGGTACTGTCGGGTCCAAGGCCATAGGCTAAAAGCCAACCAAGAACTCAAACGAGCCTCCTGAACCGCAACCATGCTGCTATCAAATTTCAGTGGCAGCAGCTGTGCTTGTGTTGCTTCGTTTACAAGGCTAATGGCTATTGGGGCTTGAACCACCGACCAGAGCCTCTTCTCAACATCCTAAGGTGTAGCTTGACCAAGGCTAAGGGCCCTAGGGCAACCACAATCCAAGCAAACGCCTATGACAACCCGAAGTTTCACCCGAGAACACATATGCTGTACCGTGGAGGATGTTGCTTCATCTTGCTGTCATAAATCATTCCAATGGCCATAAGATCGACCATGGCTTGATCTAGACATCATGAGGTATTGTGTGAACCATTGATAAGGGCTATAAGCCAACCAAGATCCACCCAACACCCCAAAATCGAAACTCACTCACAAAAATCAGAAAATGAAACCGAGGGACATGTGTTTTGTTTTGTTTAAAAATCAATGGAACCATGAACCAAGCCTTGAAAGGCCATCTTGGTCACGTTCTAAACATGCTAAGGGAAGGTCCTAACCATGGTTACAGGCCCACAAGCCAACCAAGATTCGAAACTCAACTTAGACAACCAAAACCAGAAAATCGAGACTCAAACTGCACTAGGGGGAATAGTTGTTGTAGTTTCTTGATCCAGCGTGTAGGGGCTTGAACTAATGGACCAACATGATCCTAACACACTCTAGTACATGCCTAGATGCAGCCTTGAGCGCCTGGAACCAACCAACTCCCTGAAATCACAAAAACAAGACAACCCGTGAAGCATGAAGGAAGCCGAAAAATCTGTGCAGAATTTTTTGTGTAGTTGATGTCAACATTTCGGTTTTGCCATAAAATCGTGATCATGTCATGTTTTAAAATATTTATATGACTTGATTGAAGAGAAAAGAAACCATATATACATGCCTGGAAATTTTTTTAGAAAAAGAAAACAAACTATGCGACGAACACGACGCGGCGGAGACAGAGTTCCTTCTCTTTTCTCTCTTGATTTTCTTGATGATGGATCACGTTTTTCTTCATGTTTTTCTCTGAAATCTCGAAGGTGAGGGGTGGAGAGGATGATAAGGGAATGAAGGGGAAGGTTCCCAATTAAATGGGGAGGTAGAATGGCAATCCAATTCATTCCATCCTAGTTGCTAGTGAAATATGAAATGAAGTGTGCTATCAAGGGATTGAGGGAGATTTGAGGGAGGGGATGGCCGAAATTTGATGATCAAAAGAAAGGGAAAATATTGCTTAAATCAGTAATTATTGGTGATTAAAAATTGAGGGAATTATTCTACCATGAAGGGTTAAGGAAAGAATAAAAAATGGAGGGTTGCCAAGCATGATTAAATCTTAAAGGGGTGGCCAAAAATTGCTTATCAAAATTGGGTAAAATATTGCTTAATTATTGAATTTTAACTCCTTAAAGTTTTAAACACTTATTATGTATTTTAGTGAATTAATAAATTAATTTAGGATGGTAATTTTCTTGCATGCATGGCTAATTCTTAAATTAAATTGACTAACATGTTAGGGTAATATTTTCTTGAATAAAATAGGCTTAAATTAATTTATCCCAATTGGCTACACATTTTAATTTAGGCTTTTAATTAATTATTGGACATAAAGGAACTTGTTTACTAACTTAACTTCAATTAATTAAATAAATCCTTAAACATTCTTTTATATTAAAATAAATTATTCCTTGGCTTAAATTAAATTTTTGGAATATTTTCTTATTATTAATCTTATCTGAGCCGACCTCTCTTAATACGGTGTGGTTCGGGGACGAACCAAGCGGAAGCTGGTGGGCATGTGAGGCCCGGGGCCGAAGAGGGCGGGGTGTGATCGCCGGTGCCATGAGGTTGCACGGACAATGAGCAGCTCCTGGCAGGCTTCTATGTGGAGGGAACATGAATGAACCGATCCCACACCGGAATGAGAGGGATTCTGAGACTGTTCAATGTAATGGACTGTACAATTGAAGATGGCTTAAAAGATTTGATTTGTACTACTCATATCACGAAGGTGCATCTTCTTTTCGGTAGCTCATCACATAAGAACTCAAAAGTTAACCGTGCTTGACTTGGGGTAATTCTGGGATGGGTGACCTCCTGGGAAGTTCCCTAGGGTGCGTGTGAGTGAGGACATAAGCACGCTGGAAAGACTCGTCTTGGTACAGTAAGGACAGTCGTCGAATCTGGGGCGTTACATCTATTGTTAATATTCCCAATTTCTTCACGAAGGATTCAAATATGAATGAGTGCATAGCTCCAGAGTCAGTAAAGCATAAGTAGCTATTCCCGCTAGAAATATTCGTCATGTAATAAGTTTCGTGTCTGGCTCTACTTGCTCAGCTTGCATCACGTAAGCCCTTCCAGTCGAGGGTTGCTTGAGCTTTGGGCAATCACCAGCCTTATGCCCCATTGCTCCACACTTGAAGTACAAGTAGGTGCCCCACATGCACTTTCTGTAATGATGGCGATCACACTCCTTACACAGTGGCTTCTCAGTAGTGTTCGGGACAATCTCTTTAGGTGGTTGTCCTTGTGATTTCGGCTATCCCGGCCACTTCGGTGTCCCGTATAAGCCTTTTTGTTATACTGACCAGCTTGCTAGGCTGGATTCCTCTTGCGCTGCATCTCCCAATCAATATCCTTCAGTGACTGCTCAGCTTGAAAAGCTTTGACAACATCAGTAGTGTAATCGACAAGATCAGTGAGCATCACATCGCTACAGATCGTGGGCCTCAATCCATCAAGCAAGTGTCGTAATTCTCCGTCTCATCATTCGCAATGAGACGTCCACTGCTTAAAAATGCTACTAAATGTTTTTTTTTTTAAAAATACACGAAAATCCCATTTAAAATCATGCATGCGGGACTGCTGAAAAATATGCCTTTTAAAAATAATCGTAATCAAATGACAAATAAAATACTGCAGTTTAAAGTTTGCCAACCCGTCCATCAATCAAGTGTGTAAACATAATACGAGCAAAAATCCTGAAATCGTCAACATATCGTAACCAACTCACAAAACAGAACATGTCTACTCAAAAACTCATAAAAACATGATGTACGGAAAATATGGTCCTCGGGTCATGTGAGCACAGCCAGCCCTGTCTACTCAGAATTCGGCACCTCCAGCCTCCACATCAACGTGCTCACCTGTATCATTCGCGTCTAGCGAGTCTAAAGACTCAACACACATGTAACGTTAATACCAAGTACATATACTTGCAGGCAACAGTGAGAAGTACCATAATAAAAATACAGTTCATGAGCTTTAAAACGTAAACGTAAACATATTAAAGCATACGTATCAAAACATATATCACATAACATCATATACGTGTTCATTTCCTTTTAATTGAATTCTGTTCATTAGTTGTGACTTTCGTGTCATCTCAGTCGATGGATCCATCTACGTGCAACCGCGGTACCCGACGGCGGGGACATTAGCGACATCATTACCCGTCCACTAAGCCTTGCCCTTACATGTCATCGTGTCATTGTATTAGTCACAACCAACTCACATCATTCAAAACATGTCATCATATTCATCACTTAATAAAATCATGCATATACATAAATTTTTCTTGAAACCAAGCATGAAATGTATTATCATAGTTATAAAAATCATATAAGTGATACTTAAACATTTAAAAACATGATATATTTGTGCTCAGGGCGCTGCCAGGACAAAAATCTCGACTCGGGTGCAAAATGACCATTTTTCCCGTAGAAACGCAAAATGATCGTTTTGCCCCTGGACCTCAACATTTCAACCCAAATCTTACCAAAATCCTTAAAACCTTCCAAAACATATTACAAATATTTCTTAGATGTAAACTCGTGCCCGATACAAAACTTACATGATTCGTTTTAAAACTTGGACTGGGGTCCCAGAATCAACCTGAAACTAAACCAAATTTTTCCAAACTCGAATCATGCCCAAAACCTACATGACCAGCCTCTAAACCACTTATTCCAGCCCCTTTCCCACGAAACCAGCTCAATCAAGACTATCGTGCTAAAACTAAAGCTTAATGCCCCCGCACTAACTCCTAGGCGCTGCTAGCGCAACACTGTTAAGCGCCTAGGCACTGCATCCCAGCGCTGCAGTGCTACCAAGTGCGAAGCTTCAGCGCTACAACGCTCCAAGAGCTGCGCCGCGGCGCTAAGCCGGCGACCAGAATTCCAGTTTCTTCCGATGAAGCCACAAGTCACACCACCCTTGACTAGCCCAAAACTAGACCACCCTAGGACCATAATCAGCCCATGGACCTCTTCCTAGACCGACTTGACCATGCCCTTAGCCCTCCAAACTCGCGGACGCGCACAACTCTCAATGACCTACACCGAACCAAATAAAGAACCGAACGACGCTCATCATAACCCAACTAAACCTTGACTCCAGTACCTAGACATCAATTCCCTCGATGTGTACAGCCCCTATCATGAAATATCAGCAGCCCCCTAACAAAATAATGCAAGAAAACATGAGTTACATGCATAATAAAGCGAGTTTCATGAAAAAAACGATACATAGACGTAAAACCATACAGGGACCGAGTATTAAACATAAATTACACTCATAACATCATGTATATATGAAGTGAATGATGGAAAAGAAGGTACATAGCGTGCCTTGACGTTTATGCGCTTGAAAACGTGAAAATCTACGCGCGGGACGCGAACTGGAGAATCGGGGAGAAGTTTTTTTTTTTTGAAAGCTTAAAGAGCTTTGGAGTTGCTGCTATCAAAATGTGGGGATGATGATTCCAAGGGGGAGGGACGTCTGCTAATGTTTAAGGAGTGATTAGGGTTACTAAAACTTGGTTTAGGTTAGTAAATTACCTACTAATCGGCCCTAGATGATATTTTAAAAAGGATTAAAAGTCATGAGCCCATTAAACATTAAAACAAGCCCGACAAGACCAAAACGCTCCTGAAAAATATTTTGTTTTGGTACGTTTTTGGAAATATTTTCCGAGCCCTCAAAAAGTCCTTTGATTCGATAAAATTTGCGTACCGATTAAAAGTTCGACCCGGAGAGTAAAAATACCCAACAAGGACCATTTTTGAAATACACCCTAAAAAACACTTCATAATGATTAAATAAAATTAATCATTCAATAAATATATTTTTTCTGATAACCCCCGGTCTCCGTTCCTCGTTCGAGCGCAAAATGCAACTTAAAACCCCAATGCACGAAACTTTAAAATAATCATGAAATGAACCCTACTCATGAAATATCCATGAAATAAATGCAGAAAAATAATTAAACACATATGATATGGAGCCATACCGATATACGTCTGATAACTATTGTTGTACGTGAACTCCACAAGAGGTAACTTCGGCTCCCAGCTGCCTTGGATGTCGATCATGCAAACTATGAGTCGGTCCTCCAAAATTTGAATAACTCTCTCTGACTGTCCGTCAGTCTGAGGATGGAAGGCAGTACTGAATAGCAGCTTAGTACCCAATACCTGATGTAGACTCTTGCAGAACGCAGACTTGAATCTCATATCCCTGTTTGACACGATGGACACTGGAATCACATGCAGACTGACTATCTCTCTGATGTACAGCTCTGCGTACTTAATCACGGTGAAGGTATTCTAGATCGATAGAAAATGAGCTAACTTAGTGAGCTGATCAACGATCACCCAAATGGTATTATATTCTCCAGTCGTCCAGCCCTGTCACGAAGTCCATGGTAATATTCTCCCCTTTACACTTGGGAATAGTGAGTGGTCTCAGCTTCCCTGCAGGTCTCTGATGCTCTGGCTTGACCTGTTGACATGTCAAACACTCGGAGATGAATCGCAGAATATCCCGCTTCATGCCCGACCACCAATAAAGAGACTGAAGATCCTTATACATCTTCATACTCCCTGGACGGATGGAGTACGGGGTACTGTGAGCCTCGATCAAGATATCTGCTCTTAGGAAATCACTGTCAGGAACCCACAGTCGGTCCCTATATCTGACTATGTCGTCCACAACTGTATACAGTCTCCGGTCCTTAGCCCTCTTCCCTCTGTCTCCACTTCTGCAACTGTTCGTCAGAAGTTTGCCCTACCCGGATTCTCTCTGTGAAAGTCGGCTGCACTGTCAGAGTAGCAAGATTTGGTACATTGCCTCTGGCATAAACTGCAAGTTCAAACCTCTGAATCTCCGCCTGCAGCGGTCTCTATACCGACAAATGAGCCATCACTGCGTGCTTCCTGCTCAGGGCATCTGTAACTGCATTAGCCTTACCCGAATGGTAGCTAATGTCACAATCATAGTCATTCACTAGCTCTAGCCACCTCAACTTTCTCATGTTTAGCTCTTTCTGTGTGAAGAAGTACTTCAGGCTCTTGTGGTTAGTGAAGATCTTGCACTTCTCCCCATATAGATAATGCCTCCAAATCTTCAAGGCAAAAACCACTGCTGCTAGCTAGAGGTCATGAGTCGAATAATTCTTCTCATGGACCTTCAACAGTCGGGATGCATAAGCTATAACTCTGTCATCCTGCATCAACACTCCACCCAAACCGAGTCTCTAAGCATCTGTATAAACCACACTCACCCTGCCCTGATGGCATATTTAGAATTGATGATGTGGTCAATGCTTGCTTCAGTCTGTCAAAGCTCTCCTAGCACTCAAATCCCCAGATAAACTTGATATTCTTCTTTGTCAGTGCGGTCATAGGCACCACAATAGAAGAGAAGCCCTGAATAAAATTCATGTAATAACCAGCCAAACCCAAGAAGCTACAGATCTCTATCACTCTCTTAGGCAATGGCCAATCTTTGACTGCATCAACTTTACTGCGGTCAACCTCTATACCAACCCGAGAACAATGTGGCCCAAGAATGACATTCTGTCAAGCAAGAACTCACACTTACTGAACTTGTTCTTGACTGTGACACGGTTCAGCTCTCTGTAGTCAATACATAGCCATATGCTGCCATCTTTTTCTTCACAAAAAGTACCGGTGCGCCCCATCGAGAAAAGCTAGGGTGAATGAAACCCTTATCTAGTAAATCATGTATCTGATCTTTCAACTCGTTCATCTCTGTAGGTGCTAGTCGATAGGGCGCCTTAGAAATAGGCATGGTACTCGGCATAAGCTCGATAGAAAAATCCACCTCTCTGTCTGGTGGAATGCCTGAAATATCGTCAGTAAAAACACAGGGGAAATCTATAACCACATCAACGTTCTCTAGCTTCTTATTGGCTGGCTCTGACAGTGATACAATACTGGCGAAAAACGCCTGGAAACCCTTCTTCATGAGCTTCCTCGCACACATGCAGGAAATGATGTGCAGCATCTGCTGGTGTCTGGCTGTCTTAAAAATAAACGGCTTATCGCAGGGCGATTGGATAGATACCGATCTCTTTCGGAAGTCTATGACAGCTCTGTTCAAGGAAAGCCAGTCCACACCCAGAATAATATCAAAGTCCGGCAATGGTAGCACAATCAAATCTGTCTCTACTGCATTCCTCTGCAACCGAAGCTCCAATCCCCTCACTATCTGAGAAGTGAACATCTGATCGCCGGATGGAATCGATACCATCAATCCTGAATCCATCATTACTGGTATGATTCCTAGTCACTGGACGAATGTCTCAGATATAAAAGAATGTGTAGCTCCGGAGTCTGGCAATTAATACGTGGCTACACCTGAAATATATGTCCTTCCTTCGACAAAACATATCATCAAGTCTGATTGCATTGAAGTTTAAAAAGTTTCTTACCAGCAATTATCCCAAAGTCCTTGAAAATTTACTGGTTTAACCCAAGTATTCCTCCAAAAATTTTGAAATTAAACTTTAAAAATTTCAGAATTTGCAATTTAGCCCTTAAAGTTTTGAAATTTACATTTGGCCCTAAAAAATTTTGAAATTTGCATTTTTTTACCCCTCAAAATTTTAAAATTAAGACCCTTGAAAATTTCGATTTTTACACCTAGATCCTCATTTATCGGTTATTAAGCTTAGGTCCCTAAAATTCTCAATTCAAGCAATTCAACCCTTAATTCCAACTAGGTAGAGCATGTACCTTGATTCCTTTTATGTTCTCAATCCCAAAAATTAATTCTCACAACAATCATATAACCCATGCAATAAAAGCGAGAAATTAAAATCTTAAACATAAATGGTTACCGGTGATCATCGTCGAATCTGGCTCCGCCTCAGCCTCCTCGGCATGCATCACATATGCTCTGCCAGTAGTGTAGCCCAGATTCCTCACAAATTAGCTGCTTTATGGCTCTCTTCCTTGCATATGAAGCATCTGAAGGTGCCCCACATACACTTGCCATAGAGAATTTTGTTGCACTACTTGCATGGCGGTCCTCCCTTCGGTTTAGGAGCCCCTGGTGCCTGAGGTGGTCGTTGTTGTTCTGGCCTCCTAAACTGCCCTTGGGGCTTCTGCTGCCTCTGATGCCTCGGTGGCCCTGTAAACTGCTTTTTCTGCGGCTGGTAGCTGGACTGGGCCTGGGAACTCTTCCGCTGTGTCTCAAAATCGATATACATTAGGGCCTGCTCCGCCTGAAAATCAGATCCCGACGCAAAGTCGGCCTCAGTCCATCCATAAAATGCCTCAGATTCTGGGCGGCATCTCTAGCAATGAGGGGCCCAAAATGACAGCTCCTCTCAAACTTCTGCCACAGTCGAGTCCCCCTGGCGGGAGACTCATGAACTCCCTCGTCAGGCGACCCCTGACATCAGCTGGGAAATACTTTCCGTAGAACACTTCCTTGAACTGCTCCCAAGTGAGGGTATCCAAGTTCAGCCCGTGCCCTGCTCCTTCCCACCAAAGAGATGCATCATCTCTCAACATATATGTGGCGCACCTGACCCGATCGTCATCCCTCATAACCAAGTACTGAAAGTGGAGATCCAATGAGCGGATCCATCCCTCTGCTAAAAACGGATAAGTGGAACCCGTCTTCTAAACTGCTCATATATATCATTCTGCGGTCGGGGAGCCTGCTGAGCCTGCTCCAGAAGTCTACCCATGCCGTCGAGAACTCGAGTGGCTGTATCCAATGGCGGTGGTGGTGATGGTCTTCTACCACCTTCAGGAATATCGTCCTGTCTTTTTGTGCTGGGGTCGCGTCTGGGACGCATGATATCTAAACACATTCTAATTCTAAACGTAACCCATCATGCAATTTAATCTAGTTTTCAAAACATTTTATCCTTAAATCATAAAAGCAGCTAAACATGTACTGAAAATCATAAATCGTGTAATCATGCAGGTGGTAGTAGTAAAAGCATTTAAAACATAAAAGCTTACATACTTAAGGCTTAAAAACTGAGCTGCAGAAGCTGGCGGTGACACAACCCTATACAGGACCCTTGCTCTGATACCAACTGAGACGTCTACTGCTTAAAAATACATATAATTTTTTTAAAAAAGCTAATACACGAAAATCTCATTTAAAAGCATGCATGCAAGACTGTCGAAAAATACGTCTTATAAAAATAATCGTAATCAAATGACAAAAAAATGTAGTTTAAAGCTTGCTATCCCGTCCATCAATCAAGTGTGTAAACTAATGCGATCAAAAATCCTGAAATCATCAACATATCAAAACCAACTCACAAAACAGAACTTGTCTACTCAAAAACTCATAAAAATGTGATGTGCGGAAAATATGGTTCTCGGGTCATGTGCGCACATCCAGCCCTGTAGTGGGGCTCTTAACTCTTTAATCGTTATTACAATGTAATCTGATTAGGATTAATTAATTATAGCGGAAAACGAGTGAAAATTTTCTTTACAATGAGCCCAAAATTGTGACAACTATAATTTTTATACTAAAAATAGTATATAATAAAATTTCGTCTAAACATATCACATCAGAAAATAAGCCCATACATAATCAAAATCAATTACATACAATCAACTCATATGCTCGGGACATGCCCCGGTATGTAGATACATATATACACAGGGATAGACCAATAAACCTCAACTCAGATGTGACTACCTCCAGAAGTACTCTCTCCATTCTCCTGATAACCTGGAATACCTGGCATTTGTCCACACACAAAGACAACAACAGCTCCCCTTGGGGGTGAGCAAAGCTCTGTATGGAACAACAAAAATATAAACAACATGTGTCTACATAATGATATATGATATGAAATGCATGCATGTAGTAGGGTTATCAGGTCAAATGTCCATCCACTGAGCATGTATCAGAACCAATAGAATCGCTATCAAATCAATGATGGAGCTGACACACTGGCCTCAATTAAGTATAAGGGATGATCGTATGATAGCGTCGGCAAAGCGCCATCAAATCCCAAATCTCAATCAATCATTCATCGGGGCCACGAATGACTATATTTTAAGGGCCATGTAATGCCAAACATAGTAGCGTGCTCACAAACCCCATAATTAAATCCAATCTTATCAAGGTATTCAAGGATCATATCTCAACGTGCATGTCATGTATCGATGTATGAATAAAATGATGCGTGTTAACAAAATATTTATGTCATAAGAAGATAAAGATGGTGGCAATGCCAACCCATAACAAGATCCCGAACTCGATCAAGGATCTCGTATGGACTAACATATCGAGGAGATAATTTCCCTCGCATGCAAAATCCAACAGTGCCTCTGAAGGGAGATATTTTCAAAAACACTTTATCATCTTTCTGGAATTCTAAGGGTCGTCTTCGTTTATTAGCATAACTTGTTTGACGATCCTGAGCAGCTTTCATTCGCTGTCGAATCAACTGAATCTTGCCATTCATTTCTTGTACCATTTTAGGTCCAATCATTTGTCTTTCACCAATTTCATCCTAGAATAATTGTGACCTACATCGCCTCCCATATAAAGCTTCAAACGGTTCCATAGCAATACTCGTTTGGAAGCTATTATTATAATAAAATTCTACCAATGGTAAGACATCTTGCCATCCCATTTTGAAATCTATTATAACAGCACGTGACATATCTTCTAATGTCTTAACCGTACGCTTAGTCTGGACATCAGTATGAGGATGATAAGCAATCATAGCTAAACGCGTACCCATAGCTTCTTGAAAACTATCCCAGAATTTAGAGGCAAATCTGGGATCACCATCAAATACAATCGAGATTGGCACACCGTGCAGTCTTACAACATTTTCGATGTATAAACGGGCCATTTTCTTATTAGGATAAGTACGCTCATACAAAATGAAATGTGCAGATTTCGAAATTAGATCAATAATAACCCAATTAGCATCACAGCCCTTGGGCTAACGAGGTAAATGAGTCACAAAGTCCATAGCAATATGTTCTCAATTACATTTTGGAATTTCAAGACTATGGAGTAATACTCCCGATTTAATTCTCTCGGCTTTCATTTGATGACAGACAAGGTATTTCGAAATAAATTCAGCAATGTCCTTCATACGTCTCCACCAGAATTGAAGTCTCAATGTCAAATATATTTTTCGTCCTCCAGGGTGAATACTGTATTTGCTACGATGTGCTTTGCAAAGAAGGGCAATTTTAAATTAGAATTATTAGGAACTACCAACCGATCGTTAAATAGTAAAGAACCATCAGAAAAAATTTGAAATCAAGAAGGATGTCCTGCAGATACAAGTTCTTTAGACTTTTGAATCTGAGCATCGCTTCGTTGGGTCTTTCGTATGTAAGATATCAAATTAGGCTCAATTTTCAATGCGGAGACAATGACATAATTCCAATTCGAGTGAAAAGTCCAACCAGAAGTACATATATCCTCGTGTACTTTTGCGACATTAACAGAGGATAAAACAGAGTCATGAACTTTATGACTAAGGGCATCCGCAGTAACGTTCACCGATACAGGGTGATACTGAATCTCTCAATCAAAATCCTTCAGGAGATCCATCCACCCGCGTTGCCTCATATTTAAATCAGATTGAGAAAAGAGATATTTCACTCTTATGATCTGAATAAATAACGAAGTTTTTCTCCATATAAATAATGGCGCCAAATTTCAGAAAAAATATAATGGCGGCCAATTCCAGATCATGAACAGGGTAACGAGTTTCATGAGACTTTAATTGACGAGACACATGAGCAACCACCTTGCCATATTGCATCATAACACAGCTCAAACCTTTAACAGATGCATCTGTACACACTACAAATCCTCCAGTACCTGAGGGAATAGTAAGCACAGGCGATGTGGTCAATATCGTCTTCAATTCAAGAAAACTAGCTTCACATTCATCTGAACAAATGAATTTTTTATTCTTCTGTGTCAGTTGAGTAATAGGTTTAGCTATTTTCGAAAATCTTTCAATAAAACGATGATAATAACCAGCTAAACTCATGAAGCTACGGAACTCAGGAAAATTCATATGTCTCGGCCAATTCAATACAGCTTCAACCTTAGCAGGATCAACAGATATGCCATGTCCCGAAATGACGTGGCCCAAAAATGCTACTTTGTCCATCCAGAATTCACATTTGGACAATTTAGCATATAAATGCCCATTGAGAAGAGTTTAAAGTACCAGCCTCAAATGTTCAGAATGCTCCTTTTCGATTTCGTATATACAAGAATATCATCAATAAATATGATAATGAATCGGTCAAGAAAATCTAAAAAGACACGATTCATTAGATCCATAAAGATAGCAGGAGCTTTAGTGAGACCGAAAGGCATAACCAAGAACTCATAGTGGCCATACCTAGTACAGAAAGCAGTTTAGGCACATATTCTTCTCAAACTCGTACTTGATGATAACCAGAACGAAGATCAATCTTAGAGTATATAGAAGTACCTTGAAACTGATCAAATAAGTTATCAATACGAGAAAATGGATATTTATTTTTCACAGTAGCTCGGTTCAATTGCCTATAGTCGATACACATTCGCATAGTACCATATTTCTTTCGAACAAATAAAACTGGAGCTCCTCAAGGTGATACACTCTGTCGAATGTATCCCTTATCGAGAAGATCCGGCAATTGTTCTTTCAATTCATTCAATTCAATAAGTTCCATGCAAAAAGGAGCTTTCAAAATTGGCGCAGTCTGCGGCACAAAATCAGTACTAAATTCAACTTCTCGATGAGGCGGAAAATCAAAAATCTCATCGGGAAATACATCCGAGAACTCTTTCGCAACAGGAATATCTGATAAAGAAGGCTCCTTCTTAGAAATATCAACAGGATAAATAAGGTAACCCTCATCTCCGCTGAACAAAAGCTGGGACATTTCCAAAGAGAATACCAAAGGAATTTTAGCTTGGGAACCCTTGCCACAAAAATTCCACTTGGGTCCATCAATAGGCCGAAATCGAACCACTCCATGAAAACAATCGACAGTACCTCCATTGGTTGTCAGGATATCCATGCCAATAATACAATCAAATTCTTCCATTGAAAGGACAACCAGATTCAGAAATATCATATTTTCTTCATATATCAATACACAATTACGAACAACTTGCTCAGACGAAATAATCTTTCAAGCTGGCGTAGCTATCGATAACGTATCATACAAGGGAGTACACATAATATCATGAGATGCAACAAATGCATGAGATATAAAAGAAGTGATATGCTCATGTATCAAATAAAACACGTGCAGGATAATCGCAAAGCATGCAGATACCTGCAATAACACCACCAGGAGCTTCTTTTGCCTGATCCTTGGTCATGGTATACACTCTATCTTGAAGAGGGCCTTGGAAATTCTGGCTACCAGGTCCTCGATATAGTGGAACATTGGACTGCTGAAAATAGGGACTAGGAACAGCAGGTCTCATCATAATAGGGCCACTTCTAAATCCTGGCTGGGGTTGAGAAGAAGTCGTACCCCTATTCGAACATACACGATAGAAATGGCCTTCCTGCCCACAATGATAACAAGTGCCAAACATACCCTGACACCGCTCAATGATACGCTTGCCTCCACAATGGCCGCAATACAAAGCAATAACGAGCCTCCCTCTCAAGGATCCACTAGAACTAGAAGAAAATGAGGATGCAGCAGAACTAGTCCTTTAAACTTCTTGTCTTTTGGGCGCAAAGTAGGCTGCTAAGCTGACACTTGAGGTGGAGGATCGTGCTGAGGACCTCCTCGCTTTAATCCAGCTTCGGCTGCCTTGGCTCGTTCAACTGCATCTGCGTAGCTGGTAGTAAAACCAGAAAGCACAAAAGTATATATAGCAGGATGTAACCCATTCACAAACCCGTTATATTTCGCTTTTGCATTTGCAGCTACAGGAGGTGCATATTTCAATAGTGTATAAAATTTTGAAGCATATTCTGCAAAAAGCAATGTGTATGTCATGTATGCCACATCAACTCAATAAATAAGGCATATAGACATATATTCTCAATCGAATCAATCAAATATATATCATATGATACAGATACCTGTCGTATGTTACTTGGTTGCAACATACCTCAATTCTTCGTTTCCAGTTGATGTAGCTTGAAAATATCAGTATAATAATCTATCTAAATCAATAAGACATTCATTTCAATCAATAATTTCATTCAAATTCAACAATATAAGTTTCAAATATCTTTTGAAACTTTGAAAATTCATATAAAATCAAAATCATAACATAATTCAACTCCGACTTCAAATACGAGTTTCTTGTCGGTTATTTTATCGCATATATGGATCCCGACTTCAATTACATGCTATTCCAGCACTTCAATAAATAAAGGTGCTGAAACTAGAAAAATCTTACCTCAAAAAAAAGCTCTCGATGCGAGGATTCCGAAGATATAATTTGTTTCAAGTTTGGGCAATGCTTCGATATAGATTCGGACGATAGAACCTTGGTTTCCAACTTTCCTCTCGAAACTTCAAAGGGAAGGAAGAGATTTCTGTTGGAAAAACTCATCCTTATCATTATTAAATCGTGTGCAACAGGGCGGTGCGCACGTCATTTGCCACTGACCTCACTCCATTTGGATATCAGATGCGAGAGTTATGCGCATTCTTCCAAAATGTGTCAGTGTAAGAACTGCAACGCACACGATACACTTCTGGATGATTTTGCCCTATTTCCAAATGGTTTTGGACAAAACTCAAGACATGAAAGTTTTAGTACTATGTATTAGCTTTCCGATGAAATTGGTCTCATCCCATTTTGACTAATACTCAGATGATTATGCCAAAACCGTAACACATGTCACTTTTCTGTTGCGGTTCAGAACACGTTTCAAACACAAATCAATTTCTAATACAATCTTTCATTATCACAACCTATTTTCTTATTTCCATTGTCATGATATACATCATACATGTAATCACATGACAATTTCATGAATTATCGATAATCAACATAAGATTTACGATAATACGATACACGGTCCTTACATTTCTCCCCCACCTAAAAAATTTTGTCCTCGAAATCCCAAGTTTCTATATATACATAACATTGGTAAACATATAGTACGTCATCAGTTATAGTACATATCAAAACTAAAATCAGTAAATGGATCATTATACATTCAATATAATGGAACAGATGGAAGAGAATCAAACAAGTGTGGATATGATTCTCGCATCTTGCTCTCCAATTCCCACGTTGATTCTTCAACACCATGTCATGTCCATTGTACTTGAACTAGTGGAATCGATTTATTACGCAATATCTTCTCCTTTCGATCCATAATACGAACAAGTTGTTCCACATAGAAAAGAGAAGGATCAAGTTCAACCTCATCAGGTTGAAGCACATGTGACGGATCTGGTTCATATTTCCTCAGCATAGAAACATGAAATACATCGGTAATGGCAGATAAAGATGGCGGCAATGCTAACCGATAAGCAAGATCCCCAACTCGATCAAGGATCTTGTATGGACCAATATATCGAGGTGATAACTTCCCTCGCATGAAAATCGAACAGTGCCTCTGAAGGGAGATATTTTCAAAAACACTTTATCATCTTTCTGGAATTCTAAGGGTCGTCTTCGTTTATTCGCATAACTCGTTTGACGATCATGAGCAGCTTTCATCCGCTGTCGAATTAACTGAACCTTATCATTCATTTCCTGTATCATTTCAGGTCTAGTCAATTGTTTTTCACCAATTTCATCCCAGAATAACGGTGACCTACATCGTCTCCCGTATAAGGCTTCAAAAGGTGCCATACCAATGCTCGTTTGGAAGCTATTATTATAAGAATATTCAACCAATGGTAAGGAATCTTGCCATCCAATGTTAAAATCCATCACAATCGCACGTAACATATCTTCTAATGTTTGAATTGTATGCTCAGTTTGGCCATCAGTTTGAGGATGATAAGCAGTACTCATAGCCAAACGCGTACCCATCGTTTCTTGGGAACTAACCCAGAATTTAGAAGCAAACCTAGGATCACAATCTGATACAATTGAGAATGGCACATCGTGCAGTCTCACAATATTCTCAATGTATAAATGGGTCATTCTCTGATAAGGATAAGTCTGTTCATACGGAATTAAATGTACAAATTTCGAAAGCCGATCAATAATTACCCAAATAGCATCAAAGCCCTTGGGCGAACGAAGTAAATGAGTCACAAAGTCCATAGCAATATGTTCCCAATTCCATTTTGGGATTTCAAGACTATGAAGTAATCATCCAGGTTTCATTCTCTTGGCTTTCATTTGCTGGCAGACAAGACATTTTGAAATAAATTCAGCAATGTCCTTCTTCATACGTCTCCACCAGAATTGAGGTCTCAATGTCAAGTACATCTTTTGACCTCCAGGGTGAATACTGTATTTGCTACAATGTGCTGCTCGAAGAAGAGCATATTTCAAATCAGAATTATCAGGAACTACAACTGACCATTAAGTCGTAAAGAACCATCAGAAGAAATCTGAAATCCAGATTGATGTCATGCAGATACAAGTTCTTTCGACTTTTGTATCTGAGCATGACTTCATTGGGCCTTTCGTATTTTAGATATCAAGTTCGGCTCAATTTGCAATGCTGAGACAGTGACAGAATTCCTATTCGAGTGAAAAGTCCAACCAGAAGTACATATATCCTCGTGTACTTTGGCGACATTGACAGAAGCTAACACAGAATAATGAACTTTATGGCTAAGGACATCCGCATTAACATTCACCGATCCAGGGTGATACTGAATCTCACAATAAAAATCCTTCAAGAGATCCAACCACCTGCGTTGCCTCATATTAAAATTGGATTGAGAAAAGAGATATTTCATACTCTTATTATCTGAATAAATAACAAATTTTTCTCCGTACAAGCAATGGCGCCAAATCTTCAAAGCAAATACAATGGCGGCCAATTCCAGATCATGAACAGGGTAACGAGTTTCATGAGATTTTAGTTGACGAGATGCATAAGCAACCACCTTGCCATGTTGCATCAGAACACAGCCCAAACCTTTACCAGACGCATCTGTACACACTACAAATCCTCCGGTACCTGAGGGAATAGTAAGCACAGGTGTTGTGGTCAATCTCGTTTTCAATTCAAGAAAACTAGCTTCACATTCATCTGACCAAATGAATCGCTGATTCTTCTGTGTCAGTTGAGTAATATGATTAGCTATTTTCAAAAATCCTTCAATAAAACGACGATAATAACCTGCTAAACCCATGAAGCTGCGGATTTCAGGAACATTCGTAGTCTCGACCAATTTAATACAGCTTCAACCTTAGCAGAATCAACATATATTCCATGTTTCGAAATAACATGGCCCAAAAATACTACTCTATCCATCCAGAATTCGCATTTGGACAATTTAGCATATAAATGGCCATTGCGAAGAGTTTGAAGTACCAGTCTCAAATGTTCAGCATGCTCCCTTTTTGATTTTGAATATACAAGAATATCATCAATAAATACAATAACGAATCGGTCAAGATAATATCGAAAGACACGATTCATTAAATCCATAAAAATAGTATGAGCATTCGTGAGACCGAAAGGCATAACCAAAAACTCATAGTGGCCATACCTGGTACGAAAAGTAGTCTTAGGCACATCTTCTTCTCGAACACGCACTTGATGATACCCAGAACAAAGATCAATCTTAGGGTAAACAAAAGTACCCTGAAGCTGATCAAATAAATCATCAATACGAGGAATTGTGTACTTGTTTTTCACAGTAGCCCGATTCATTTGCCTATAATCGATACACATTCGCATAGTACCATATTTCTTTCGAATAAATAAAACTAGAGCTCCCCAAGGTGATACACTTGGTCGAATATATCTCTTATCGAGAAGATCCTATAATTGTTCTTTCAGTACTTTCAATTCCAATGGTGCATGCGATAAAGAGCTTTTGATATAGGCGTTGTTCCCGGCATAAGATCAATACTAAATTCAAATTCTCGACGACGAGGGAAGTCAGGAATCTCATCGGGAAATACATCCAGGAATTCTTTCGCAACAGGAATCTCAGATAAAGAAGGCTCCTTCTTAGAGACATCAATAGCGTAGATAAGATAACTCTCATCCCTGCTAAACAAAAGTCGGGAAATTTCCAAAGAGGATACCAATGGAAATTTGGCTTGGGAACCCTTGCCATAAAAATTCCAATTGGGTCCATCAATAGGTTGAAATCGAACCACTCCATGAAAACAATCGACAGTAGCTTGATTTGTTGTCAAGACATCCATGCAAACAATACAATAAAAGTCGTGCATTGGGAGGACAATCAGATTCAGAAATATCACATTATCCTCATATATCAATACACATTTATGTACAACTTGCTCAGACAAAATAATCTTTCCTGCTGGCATGGCTATCGTTAAGGTATCATACAACGGAGTACACATAATATCATGGCATGCAACAAATGCATGAGATATGAATCAGTGAGATGCTCCTGTATCAAATAAAACACGTGCAGGATAATCGCAAAGCATGCAAATACCTAAAATCACACGACCAGAAGCTTCTTTCGCCTGATCCTCCGTCATAGCATACACTCTCACTTGAGGAGGGACTTGAGCAGTCTGACCACCCGGTCCTCGATATCGTGGAACATTCGACTGCTGAAAAGAGAGAACAGGAATAGCAGGTCTCATCATACTGGGGCCACCTCTAAATCCTGGCTGGAGTTGAGAAGAAGTCGTACCCCTATTCGGACATACACGAGAGAAATGGCCTTCTTATCCATAATGATAACAAGTACCAAACATAACTCTACACTGCTCGATAGTATGTTTGCCTCCACAATGGCTACAATAAGGAGCAATCACAGGACTCCCTCTCTGGGATCCACTGGAACTCAAAGAAGATGAAGAAGCAGTAGAACCAGTCCTTTTAAACTTTTTACCTTTCGGGCGCAAGGTAGGCTGCTGAGCTGACACTGGAGGTGGAGGAGCATACTGAGGACCTCCTCGCCTTAGTCCAGCTTCGGCTGCCTTTGCTCGTTCAACTGCCTCTGCGTAGCTCGTAGGCAAACCTGAAATGACAAAAGTGTATATAGAAAGATGCAGTCCATTCACAAACCTGTTATATTTCACTTTTGCATTTGCCGCTACATGAGGCGCATATATCAAAAAAGTAGAAAACTTCGAAGCATATTCTGCAACAGTCATCGTTCCCTGCTGCAGATTATTAAATTCATTCTCTTGAGCAGTATAATAAGAAAGAGGTGAATACTGCTCCAAAAACTGGGCCTTGAAGACATCCCAGGTGACTTCAATCCCTGCCTCTTTCAATCCAATCTCAGCGGCTTCCCACCAAGATTTTGCTCGGTCTTTCAATGGTAGAGAGCAAGTTTCATTCGCCGAGCCTTAGAATATTCAATGATATTAAAAAAGTGCTCGATATCCTTTAACCAGGACTCTGCTCTTTCTGCACTCTCAGTGCCAAAGAACCTCGGTGGTTTCAAATCCTGAAATCGAGCCATCACTAAAGTCCATGGACATTCCTTCGAATTGTCCAACAATCCTTTCAGTACTACTACTCGTAGTTTCATTTGTGGGATTCATCTACAAATCAAAGGATGAATAGCACAAATTCATATCAATGATACATCATTATCATATCAAATCATCATTATCATATCAAATCATCAATCTCATCAACAACTTAATCAAACTAAATCAGGTAAGAGCAAGTAATACAAATAAATCAAACACAAACGCAAAATTCATTTGTGCCTATTCAAGTGTACACAAGACTCAATCGAGCATTCTCAGCTATGCTCTGATACATGCCGTGTGGGGCCCTTAACTCCTAATCGTTATTACAATGCAATTTGATTAGGGTTAATTAATTACAGTGGAAAACGATTTTAAATTTTCTTTACAATGAGCCCAAAACATCTTATTTGAATACTAAAAATAGTATTTCATCTCACATCATAAAATATGCCCACACATAATCAAACCTAAATGCAGACAAACAATCATATCCTCGGGACATGCCCCTGTATATAGATACATATACATATATACTGGGATAGACCACTAAACCTCAGCTCAAACTGTGACTCCCTCCAGAAGCACCCTCTCCGGTCTCCTGATATCCTGGAGTACCTATCATTGTCCACATATAAAGACAACAACAACCCCCTCTGGGGTGAGCAAAGCTCAGTCTGAAACAACCATAATATATACCACAAGTATCTAAAAAATGATATATGGTATGGAATGCATGTATGTCGTGGAGGTATCAGGTCAAATGTCCATCCACTGAGCATATATCAGAAACAATCGAATCGCTATTAAATCAATGCTCGAGCTGGCACACCGGCCTCAATCAGGGATACTCGTATGATAACGTCGACAAAGCGCTATCAAATCCCAAATCTCAATCAATCAGCGGGGCCACTAATGACTATGCCTTAAGGGCCACATAATTCCAAACATAGCATCGTGTTCACAAACCCCAGAATCAAATCCAATCATATCAAGGTATCCAAGGATCATAGCTCAACGTGTATGTTATGTATGCCACATCAACTCAACAAATAAGGCATATAGACATATATTCTCAATCAAATCAATCAAACATATATCATATGATACAGATACCTGTCGTATGTTACTCTGTCGCAACATACCTCAATTCTTCGTTTCTAGTTAATGTAGTTTTAATATATCAGTATAATAATCTATCTACATCAATAATACATTCATTTCAATCAATAATTTCATTCAAATTCAAAAATATAAATTTCAAATATCTTTTGAAACTTTGAAAATTCATATCAAATCAAAATCATAGCATAATTCAATTCCGACTTCAAATACGTGTTTCTTGTCGGTTTCTATCGCATATATGGATCTCAACTTCAAATACATGCTATTCCAGCACTTCAATAAATAAAGATGCTGAAACTAGAAGAATCTTACCTCAAAATAAAGCTCTCGATGCGAGGATTCCGAATATATAATTTGTTTCAAGTTTAGGCAATGCTTCGATATAGATTCGGACGATAGAACCTTGGTTTCCAACTTTTCTCTCGAAACTTCAAAGGGAAGGAAGAGATTTCTGTTGGAAAAACTCATTCTTATCATTCTTATCATTCTTAAATCGTGTGCAACAGGGCGGTGCGTGCATGTGCGCGCCAGAACTCGCGCATATGCGCGACTTGTTCTGCCTACGCGCGGGCCTACGCAGGTACGCGTCGTTTTCTGTCCGAAACACTATTTTAGGTTCTGAATTAGCAAAAGTGGTAAACATAAAATTGTAGATGTATGGCTTGGCTTCATTTGCCACTGACCTCACTCCGTTTGGATATCGTATACGAGAGTTATTCTCATTCGCCCAAAATGTGTCAGTACAAGAATTGCAACGCACACGATATATTTCTGGATGATTTTGCCCCTATTTACAAATGGTTTTGGACAAAACTCAAAACATGAAAGTATAAGTACTATGTATTAGCTTTCCAATGAAATTAGTCTCATCCCATTTGGACTAATACTCAGATGATTATTGCAAAAACCGTAACACGTGTCACTTTTATGTTGCGGTTCAGCACACGTTTCAAACACAAATCAATTTCTAATACAATCTTTCATTATCACAATCTATTTTCTCATTTTCATTGTCATGATATACATCATACACGTAATCACATGACAATTTCATGAATTATCGATAATCAACATAAGATTTACGATAATACGATACACGGTCCTTACAAGTACCCTCTCCGGTCTCCTGATAACCTGGAGTACCTGGCATTGTCCACACACAAAGACAACAACGGCCACCCTTGGGGGTGAACAAAGCTCCGTATGAAACAACCAAAATATATACAACATGTGTCTACACAATGATATATGATATGCAATGCATACATGTCGTGGGGTTATCAGGTAAAATGCTCATCCACATAGCATGTATCAGAAACAAACGAATTGGTATAAAATCAATGCTCGAGATGGCACACTGGCCTCAATTAAGTATAAGGGATGATCGTATGATAGCGTCAGCAAAGCGCCATCAAATCCCAAATCTCAATTAATCAATCATCGGGGCCACGAATGACTATGTTTTAAGGGCCTTGTAATGACAAACATAGCAGCGTGCTCACAAACCCAATAATCAAATCCAATCATATCAAGGTATCCAAGGATCATAGCTCAACGTGCATGTCATGTATCGATGTATGAATAAAATGATGTGTGTTAACAAAATATTTATGTTATTGTTGCGCGTTTTCTGCTCGCAAATGCACGGTTGTCAAGTTTTAATATATGCAAGTAAATTATTGTTCCCATGAGGAGTGTGTATGTAAAAATATATTAGTTCTTGTAATTAAAATAGCCACGATTTTATTTAGAAAAATCAATGGAGGTTTGGTTTGTTTAAAACAACTTGATTGCAAATAAATAATTAATATAATCACCGAATGAAGAAATGTCACTGAGAGAAAATATCTAGAGAGATGATTTCACTAAGTTTCCACGATAATTATTCCCGATTGATTTTATATTCATGAATTCCAATTATTTAATGGCCAAACACACTTAATTATTTTATTCCCCCTTTCCCAAGTGACAGATAAATTGTATCAATCAAATTTCGATTCAAACATTCCTAATAAAAATCTAGGTTTCATTGATAAATGCAAACGATGTTCTCAATAAGCCTCCCTAAAGTTATACGCCTTCCGAACGATATAAACATTCAACGATGTGTCTCTAATGATCTATAATCATAATCCTTCTCCTGAGTTGTAGAATTAATCAAACAACACACAATTTGTGGTCAGTAAATTGCAGTGAATAAAAACAAAGAGACACGGTTAAACCAAATGGAATTCAATCATATAAACAACCGTGTCAAATCATCGTATCGACAAAGCTACGTCGTTCTCTAGACTGGAAAATTAGTTCATAATGAAATCTAAGCAAAAACAAGACATGTTCAAATTTTTAGACATCGCAACACAATAAAATATAAAAGCGAAAGAATAGATAACAAATCCGAAATGTTGTCTCTGTCCCCAGATCCGTCGTTCTTCGTATTTGTGATCGATCTTCGCTCCTCGGATCTTCGTCTCGTGTTCGCTCTTGCTCTTCCGTGTGTTTTCTTCTCCAAAACGGAGTTCCCTCTTCTGAACCCTCGTTCTTTCTTTTATTTCCTCGTCTGGCCATAAGTTGAAAGCCCAATTGCTTGTTTCGCCACCATTTGCGCTGCGGCGCTAATGTGTAGCGCCGAGGCGCCGGTCATTAATGAGTGTAAGCTCCGCGGCGCTGATTAAGTGGCACCCGTTCTTCGCAGGTGTAGGCGCCACGACGCTTGTTGGGCAGCGCCTAGGCGCTTTTATTTCGAACTAATGAGCACTGCGGCTACCGTCGATCGCATCTTTCACACTTAAAAGCACCTATGTTTGCTCTAAACCGTCCAATAGTTGTTTATCCCCTTCACGATAGAAAAGAAACAAAAACCAAGCGTAATTCAGTTCGAAACTAACATAGATCAAATGGATTAACATATAAATTAAGTGCAATTCTTGCACTTATCAATTATACATCGATATCTAATCATGAATGTCATGTATGCCACATCAACTCAACAAATAAGGTATATAGACACATATTCTCAATCAAATCAATCAAACATATATCATTTGACACAGATGTCTGCCGTATGTTATTCGATTCCAGCATACCTCAATTCTTCGTGTCCAATCAATGTAGCGTGATCCACAATTAGGATTTTAATACCAAAACTCAATCTACATAGTCAAAATATTCATTTCAATCAATTAATTCATTCAATTGCAACTCTATTAGCGTATTTGAATGTATTAATCCATTCTACGATATTCAGTTTAATATTCAAATTATTAGGAGAATTATATCATATAATAAATCCTAATAATTCATTATTATACCATCAATAATATTTATCTATTCATTTCAAATCAAGATATAAAGTTTCAGAATTGTTTTAAACCTCAAAAATTCATATAAAATTGAAATCTTGATATAATTCAATTCCACATGTGAAATTAAATTTCTCGTCGGATATTCTATCGTATATTCTATCGTATATATTGAAATCAAATTCAAATACATGTTATTCTATCAATTCAATAAATAAAGGTGCCGAATCTAAGAGAAAATTACTTCATAAGGACGCTCTCAACACGAGGATTTCGAATATATAATTTGTTTTGAGTTTGAACAATGTTTCAATATAATTTTGAGAGATAGAACTTGAACTCTTCTTTTTTTTTTCCCCTTAATTCTTCTTCTCGTTGTCTCTTGATTACGATCATTCATTTATTATTTTCTATTATTTTTATATTATGCTACTCCACATCCAAGTGAATCACCTCAAATTCTCAAATATGTGCAATGGGTTACACCTATACATGAAATGGACAAAATCACAATTTACCAATTTATCCTTAAATTT
This sequence comes from Primulina tabacum, assembly GCF_025594145.1. Classification (NCBI taxonomy): domain Eukaryota; kingdom Viridiplantae; phylum Streptophyta; class Magnoliopsida; order Lamiales; family Gesneriaceae; genus Primulina; species Primulina tabacum. The sequence goes on from NC_134566.1 coordinate 21,915,721, forward strand.
AATTGACTATTTTTCAAGTTATTTACAATTTTGCCATCAAATTTTAATGCAATATTTTTCAATTTATTTACAAGTTTGCCATTATAATTAAATGCATTATTTTCCAAAGAAATATTGAGTATTCTCAACTTGTCTAGTTTATTTATATTTGCATATATACAATTTCAAATCCATTTTCAATTACAATTATATTATGAGTTGATTTACTACTCATAATCTACGTAATTAACGTTAGTTAGATAATGGGGTATCACACCTGCCTACTTAGAATTTGGCACATCCAGCCTCCTCATCAACATGCTCACCTGCATCATTCATGCCTAGTGAGTCTAAAAACTCAACGAACCAGTAATGTTAATACCAAGTACATATATATGTAGGCAACAGTGAAAAGTACCGTAATAAAAATACAGTTCATGATCTTTAAAGCGTAAACGTAAACATATTAAAGCATACGTATAAAAACATATCTCATATAACATCATATACGTGTTCATTTCCTTTAAATTGAATTTCGTTCATTAGTTGTGACTTCCGTGTCATTATGTCAGTCGATGGATCCATCTACGTGTGTAACCGTGGTACCCGGCGGCGGGAACATCAGCGACAGCACTACCTGTCTACTGAGCCTTGTCCTTACATGTCATCGTGTCATCGTATTAGACACAAACAACTCCCATTATTCAAAACATTTCATCATATTCATCACTTAATAAAATCATACATGTACGTAAATTTTCCTTGAAACCAAGCATGCAACGTATTGTTTATATTTACATAAAAATCATGTACATGATACATAAACATTTAAAAACATGAAAAATTTGTACTCAGGACGCTGCCAGGACTAAAAACTCAACCCGTGTGCAAAATGATCAATTTGTCCCTAGAAACCCAAAATGACCGTTTTACCCCTGAACCTCAACATTTCGACCCGAAGCTTACCAAACTCCTTAAAACCTCCCAAAACATATTAAAAACATTTTTAGACGTAAAATCGAGCCTGATACAAAACTTACATGATTCGTTTTAAAACTTGGACTGGGTCCCAGTTTTAACTCAAATCAACCCGAGACTAAACCAAATTTTTCCAAACTCGAATCATGTCCAAAACCTACATGACCAGCCTCTAAATCACTTATTCTAGCCCATTTTATATCCCACGAAACCAGATCAATCAACACCATCATGCTAAAACTAAAGCTTAATGCCCCCGCACTAGCGCCTAGGCGCAGGTAGCGCAGCGCTGGCTAAGCGCCAAACAGTGCTGCGGCGCTGCCAAGTGCGAAGCTTCAGCGCTGCAGCGCTCCAAGAGCAGCGCCGCCGAGCTAAGCCTACGACCAGGATTCTAGTTTCTTCCTACGAAGCTACAAGTCACACCACCCTCAACCAGCCCAGAACTAGAGCACTCTAGGACCATAATCAGCCCGTGGACCTCTTCCTAGACCGACCAAACTCTCGGACACGCGCGACACACAATGACCTACACCGAACCAAATCAAGAACCGAACGATGCTCATCATAGCCCAGCAATACCTTGACTCCAGTACCTAGACATCAATTTTCTCTACGTGTACAACCCCTAGCATGAAATATCATCAGCCCCCTCACATAATAATGCAAGAAAACGTGAGTTACATGCCTAAGAAAGTGAGTTTCATGAACAAAACGATACATAGACATAAAACCGTGCAGGGACCGAGTATTAAACATAAATTGCAGACATAACAGCATATATATACGACGTGAATGATGGAAAAGAAGGTACATAGCGTGCCTTGACGTTTATGCGTTTGAAAACTTGAAAATCTACGCACGGGACGTGAATCGGAGAGGCGGGGAGAATTTTTTTTTTGAAAGCTTGAAAAACTTTGGATTTTCTGCTGTCAAAACGTGGAGAGGCTGCTTCCAAGGGGGAGGGGATGGCTGTTGATGTTTAAGGAGTGATTAGGGTTAATAAAACTTGGTTTAGGTTAGTATAAAATTACCTACTAATGGGCCCTCGATAATATTTTAAAAAGGATTAAAAATTCATGAGCCCATTAGACATTAAAACAAGCCCGACAAGCCCAAAACGCTCCCGAAAAATATTTCGTTTTGGTGCATTTTTGAAAATATTGCCCGAGCCCTCAAAAAGTCCTTTGATTCGATAAAATTTGCGTAACGATTAAAAGTACGACCCGATGAGTAAAAATACTCACCAATGCCCATTTTCGAAAAACACCCTTAAAAACACTTGAAAATGATTAATTAAAATTAATCATTCAATAAAATATTTTTCCTGATAACCTCTGGTCTCCGTTCCTCGTTCGAGCACGAAATGTAATTTAAAAACCTTAGTGCATGAAACTTTAAAATAATTATGCAATGAACCCTACTCATGCAATATCCATGAAATAAATACATAAAATCATAAAACGCATATTTTAAATAAAACCCTAGATTACATGCATTCAGGTCACATAGATCGAATTTCCTGGATCATACACGCAATCAAGGGCACAAAATGACAGTACCTATCAAACTTCTACACAAACTCAGCAACAGATAAATCCCCCTGGCGGATACTCATAAAATCCCTCTTAAGCCTAGAACGGACGTCAGAAGTGAAATGTTTATCGTAGAATACCCTCTTGAAGTTCTCCCAAGTCAATGTCGCTAAATTAACTCCTCGCTCCACTCCCTCCCACAATAAAGAAGCGTCGCCTTTCAGCAGATAGATGGTACAATGAACTCAGTCAGCGTCCGCCATATACATGTAACGAAAAATAACCTCCAAATATCGAATCCGTCCCTCATCAACGAATAGATCAGTAGTGCCAGAGAAATCCTCGGGGTTCATAGATTGCCTCCGGTCGAACACTCGCGGCATTTCCAACATGCTGCTCTAGTAACTGCGCCATGCTCACTAGTACACGAGCACTGGCATCCTGATTAAGACGAGGCAGTGGAATCTCCTCCTCACGTCCAGCATCAATACTACTACGAAGAGCTCGTCTAGGAGGTATCTCTGTACAAGTCGTCCCAACCACGTAACCAACATGCACTTAATATTTAAAATATCATGTACCTAGCCTCTATATCATTCATCATGAAAGCTTTAAAAGGGTTTTAGCATATAAAATATAAAGCAGTAAAAACTCACAAATTTCAGGCGTGACTTCTTGAGCTTCTCGGAGTGGCAATAACACAACCCTTTGGGGATCTTTTGCTCTGATACCAACTGAAACGACCTCCACTTTTTAACTTTAAAATTCTACTAAATGTTTTTTACAAACATTATTTCGAAAATTAATAATTAAAATCACTTAACATTTTCTGTAAACCAAAATAATTTAACATTTAAAATCTCAAGTGCATAAATAAATCCCTAAATCGTCAATTAACGAAATTCAAATTCAATCTTTAACATGATCATCCTACTTCAAAATAAAGATAAATTCTCTAATAAATCATTAACAAAAATCCTTTAAATATTAATACTATCAATCTAATGCGGAAAATAAATGTCTATCGAGAGTGTATGGCCGGACTCGATCCACTCAAGCGTCAGGACTTCCCTCAATAACATCATTATCTGCAATATTCAAACCTAGTGACTCTAATGACTCAGCATGTTCTAAACATGGATAACAAATAATACATATACAAACACATGCATTAAAATCAGACTTCTATTCACAATAATTTGTAAGCATAAATAAAACGTAAAATCATAAAATCGTAAAACTTTCAATCATTATCATTTTGGGTGAAGTTTGATCCTTAAAAGTGACTAGTCTTTTATTCTCTACTCGACTGATCAGTCTCAGCTCACCACTGCGCATGGGGACGGGCACTAGACACCAACATAAAAATGAAATACGATCGTTGGGCTCCCTCTGGGGCTTTTTCCCATAAACGGGCTCCCTCTGTGGTCTTTTTTCTCACGATATTCCCAAAAAATAATATATAATATCCTCTTTGTCATATTCAATTTACATCCTTCAAAATATTTTTTTATTTTCCTTTTTAAATCATAAAACATCGTTACTTTCCAAAAATAACATTTTTAACAGTAGAATTTTCACAATTTTACCATAAGCAATAAAATATCATATTTTCATCAAAATCATCATAATATATAATTTAACATGCATTATGACCCTTCGGGACGCTGTCAACCCTTCTCGTGCTACCCAGGTGTAAAATGATCGTTTTGTCCCAGGACGCAAAATTTCTCGATTTTGATTTTTTCTTACTTTCATTGACTTTAGGTCATCCCAAATAATTATTTAAGTTTAAATTTAATTTTTAATATTTTCTTTTAGCTTAAATTCGAGGCTTTCGATTTAATATCCTATTTACTAATTCGTGAAGTGTTGGATCATTTCATGTTCGTAATCTTGATTTTGATGTTAACAAAAATTGTTATTTTGTTACTAATAATTTACCTAAATGCATAGCAAGCTAAAACTGATCGGGCTATGAACTGATCAGTTACCAAGCCAAAACTGAAGCTATCGGGACGCAAACCGAAAGTGTCAACTGATTGCGCAAAACTGAATCAGTCCAACTGAACTATCAAGAGCAGTTCCACTGATTTTTCAGTTGACGGGTGGTTCGACAAAAGACCTTCAAAAGCCCGACCAGCTGATGAAGTGTTCAACTGACCAGTTCAATTGAATCAATGAAATCAGTTCAGCTGATGAGTCAACTGATTTCACCAAACCAGTCAGTTCAACTAACCAGTTGAAATCATCAGTTTGGAATAAATCAGTTTGCATAACACGACAAGATTATCAAAGGTGGAATCCAGCTGCACGCATTAAGGAAAATCAACTGTACTATCAATAGTACAATAATGGACGTTGAGGCAAAGCTTAAAGACAAAATGTTCCGGAATGGCAGTCGGAAAAGTCGAGACAAAAATTTCAAGGAACGCATTCAAGCTGCAACGATCACATGTGATGAGTCTTGATGTACGGATGCATTGCTGATATTAATACAGACCAAGACCATCAACAATTGTGTGGTGCAAAAACAAGAGATAAAGAGAGGGCACGCATATCGCATATCAGCTTACAAAGAAGCAATCAGCCCAGAGGGAACATTTTAATGTTTTATCAGCTTAGTTTTAGAAGCATATTTCTCTCAGTGTGTGAGAACACTTTCGAGTAGCTTTCAGATATCAGTTCAGACACACGCACACACCACCACTCAAATTCCATCTTGCACAAAGATGTAAAACTCGTGTATGCAGTCGTTGACACACTGACGTTAAAAAAGTGTTGGCTGGAAGGTGATGCCTTTAGTCTAGACTAGGAGTTTAGTTATGCAGTGGGTAAGTCCTAAGCTGAATGTGTTATTACACTTTTTGTAATTAATCAAAGTCTTCTTATGTATCCTACCCGAGGTGGTATAAGGGGTGACGTAGGAGCAGTTGAAGTCTCCGAACATCCATAAACATATCTTGTGTATTTAACTGCATAACTTTTGTTTTAAACAGTTTTGATCAGGTCAGCTGATATGAGTTCAGTTCAAACCATAACTGAACTGATACATGCTCGAACTGATTCCCCTTATTTCAATTAACCAGTTTACACAAGCTAAAAGCTTATAAAATGTTTCATTTTTCTTAACGAATTATTATTTTGAGTGTCTTTTCTGCTTGGTAATTTGTAACCAAACTCGATTTAATTTATCGGCGCTTACATTCTTAGAACAAGAGCTATTGCAGCTCTTGGAGAATATTGTGTTTGAAGAACCTCAAAGGTGCCCCGAATCGATCTTTCAATTGGTATCAAAGCTAGCTGTTCTAAGGAGGATATTTGAAAGCTAATATTTAAAAAATGTTATTTAAAATGAATTTCAAAATCTTCTTAAAAATTTTATATGAGCTTACCGTGGGAAGAGAGAAGGTTTTTAGCTCTGCAAATAACATTGTAGCCACTTCTCTCGACTCAGTAACTTTGCTGTTTTAGCAGCTTGTACGGTTCTGAGTTCAACTGACAGCATAACAGCTAAAATGATCAATGGACAAGATTTCAGTTGCAAGATTACAAGTTCAACTGATCAACAGACGAAACCTAACTACCAGCTGAAACTGATAACTTAAGTGGAGCTTAATCATCAGAAGTACCGCCGCTTAACTGCCACATCAGATCAAAATAGATGATCAATGTGGTTCAACATCAATTGAGTCTAGTCTGAGTCGGCCCGATCAGTTAGCCAGCACAGGGATCAAGCGCAAGGCAAATTAGCTGATCTTCTGGTGAAAAGAAACTCAAGATCGTTACAACATTCAAAGCACTAAAGGTGACCAGTTGTTGGTATATTCAGTTCTATTATGTATAAACTAACTGATATTTGATGTTGTTTAATATTTGCTAACTGTAGTAGCATTTCCCTTACATTTGATGGTGTGTTTAATGTATAATACAAGGGACCTAAGTGCGCACGAAGCTGAAATTGATAAGTTATCAAGCCAAAACTGAAGCTATCGGGACGCAAACTGAAAGTGCCAACTGATTGCGCAAAACTGAATCAGTCCAACTGAACTATCAAGAGCAGTTCCACTGATTGTTCAGTTGACAGTTGGTTCGGAAAAAGACCTTCAAAAGCTTGGCCAGCTGATGAATTGTTCAACAGATTAAAAGCCCAACTGACCAGTTCAACAGAATCAGTGAAATCAGTTCAGCTGACGAGTCAACTAATTTCATCAAACTAGTTCAAGACCAGTTCAACTAACCAGTTGAAAGCATCAGTTCGGAATCAATCAATTTGCATAACACGACAAGCTTATCAAAGGTGGAATCCAGCTGCGTGAATTAAGGAAAATCAACTATACTATCAATAGTACAATAAGGGACGTTGCAGCAAAGCTTAAAGACAAAATGTTCCAGAATGACTGTCGTAAAAGTCGAGACACAAATTTCAAGGAACACATTCAATCTACAACGATCACATGTTATGAGACTTGATGTACGGTCGAATTGCTACTATAAATACAGACCAAGACCATCAACAATAGTGTGGTACAAAAACAAGAGAGAAAAGAGAGGGCACGCATATCGTATATCAGCTTACAAAGAAGCAATCATCCCAGGGAACACTTCAACGTGTTATCAGCTTAGTTTTTGAAGCATATTTCCCTTAGTGTGTGAGAACACTTTCGAGTAGCTTTCAGATATCAGTTCTCACACATGCACACACCACCACTCAAATTTCGTCTTGTACAAAGACGTAAAACTTGTGTATGTAGTCGTTGAGACACATACGTTAAACAAGTATTGGCTGGAAGGTGATGCCTTCAGTCTAGACTAGGAGTTCAGTTAGGCAGTGGATAAGTTCTAAGCTGAGTGGGTTATTACACTTGTTGTAATTAATCAAAGTCTTCTTGTGTATCCTACCTGAGGTAGTAGAAGGGGTGACGTAAGAGCAGTTGAAGTCTCCGAACATCCATAAACATATCTTGTGTATTTAACTGCTTAACTTTTGTTTTAAACTAATTTGATCAGGTCAGCTGATAGCAGTTCAATTCAAACCATAAATGAACTGATACAAGCTCGAACTGATTCTCCTTATTTTAGTTACCAGTTTACACAAGCTAAAGCTTATAAAATGTATCATCTTTCTTAACAAAGGATTATTTCGAGTTTCTTCCGCTTGATTTGTAACCAAACTTGATTTAATTTATCGGTGCTTACATTCTTAGAACAAGAGCTATTGTAGCTCTTGGAGAATATTGTGTTGGAAGCACCTCAAAGGTGCTCCGAACCGATCCTTCAATATGAAGCGTTTAATTTCAAATTAATTCAAACTTTCATATTTTCTTCCCAAATTTTAAATATAGACTCTTCATTCCTAAAATACCCACATGAACCATGAACCAACCCCCGTGGACCATGGTTTTTGCCCTTTCCCCGTAAACTCGAAAAATCCGAACCCTAGCTCCCTCCATCGAGCCACGTCCCAAATCCCTCCAGCCACAACTGAGCCAACTTGAGCCGAACCCTGACCAGATCCCCTAGGGACCCTAATGAACTTCCTGGACCAGCGCACCAGCCCCTAGTCCAGCCATCACCAAATTCAATCCCTAGCCCCTAATTCGAACTCCACGCCATATTCCTCCGAGCCACGCCCGAACCACCTTGGACCTAACCCTGATCAGCCCCTCTTGGACTCTGAATAAACCCTCCTGGACATTGCACCAGCCCCTATCCCATGCAACAGTCCAGGCGCAAGACTCATAGCCGCCCTCTTGCATCCTTGCGCGACGAGGAATCTTAGCAATGCTAGGACTCTTCTTGTCTCAACTCCACGCACATCTAGCTATCCCTGGACCACCCTCTAGACCCTGCTCAAACTCCCTAGACCAGCCGCATGCCACCCTAGCCACAGCCTCCCTTGAGTGTGCATGGAGGGGAGTCTTAACTCATGAAGACTCTTCCCCAGCCATTATACTGGAGCCCTAGGCCTGATAGGACTCTTCCCAGCCCTTAACCATGACCAGCACAATCCCTGGCCAAGCCCTGGCCGAGCCGCATGGTTCCATGCTAAATAGCCGAATCGTTATTCACTTGGAAGCCCTAGAAAACCCTAGGCATGTGCTTCCTAACCAAGCTCGACTCCAGCCCTCGTTTCCACCTTAAATAGTCCTTGTTCTATCCATAAAATATCTTATGTTGGCGGCGTACTCGTTGGGAATCATAACACGTTCATATACACGTAAAAATCTTCAAAACTTTAAAAATAATCGTCAAAATGATAAGAAATTTGAACTCAAACATTTTTCATGCAAGAATATATAAACATGCATAATAGGATTTGAATTTTGCATAAAGAAGTTTAGAAACGTGCCTTTACATTCTAGAACGCTCGAATATTCGATCGTCGACGTGGGGTGCGAAGAAGAATGAACGGGCAACGATAACTCCTAATTTTCTTCCCTTGAAATTTTTGAATTTGAGTGTTTGTTGTGTGTGTAAATTTCGGCTGAATGAGGTCTCCCAAATCCTAGGTTTTTCTTTTTATAGATTTTAATTTGCATGATAATGAGATTGTGTTTTGGACTATCAAGTTTATGAGCAATTGGGCCTACTCATCCTAGGTAAATTAGGCCCAATAACAGCTATTTAATTGAAAAATAAAAATTTATAAAAATTAGTTTTAAAATATAATGTATTTGATATTTTCAAAGTCCCTCGTTTGCCCAAAACCGACTTACCGGATAAAATTGTGCTCGTCTCGTAAAATAATTTGAACTCTATAATTTTTAGAAAAATTCAATCATTTTTAATAATATTAAGAAGCCTTGAAAATATTTATTGAAAAATATTTATTTTGTCTTGGTCGTCCCCAGTCTCTTTTCTGCAGCCAATTATCGAATATTCTGACAAATTCTACAATTATCATGAAATTATGTCGTATAATCATTTAATCATGCAATCATAATGTAATCATATAATATGCATCATGCAAGCATTTAGAATCAATTAAGTAAATTAAATATGAATTTAAATCATTTGCATGCATTTGGTTTATGTAGGTTGGCTTTTGGTGTAACATACCGTACTTTTTAACTATTTTAAAATTTTCGGAAAAATAAAAATTTTCTTACATAAGAAATAAACTCTCAAATTTCGATTTAAAATAAACTGTGCATCCAAAGCTAATTGCAATAAAAAGATTGTGAATAGAGTTTGCTAAAAACACTTGTTTAAACCTCGTAACCCAAAACATGAAATCAGAGTAATAAAATTTGTCGTGCGTTAAATCTTAAAAACATTGGGTGGTTCTCGGGTTTAGCCTCCCACTCTCAAAGCCAGCTCACTGGTCCGCACCCCTCGTCTCCTCAAAGTCATCCTCACCTGCATCGATCAAGTCTAGTGAGTCTAAAGACTCAACATGTATAAATTGGGCATAACAAGTATTACGTAGTAAAACCACATGTAATATTTAAAATAGGGGATACATACTTGAAACTTGAACATGCGTATAAAAGCTTGAACATACATAACGTGAAAATTTTCTGAAACATGCTTGCAACATACATACTTGAAAATACATGAACTTCATCATTTTGCGTAGAGATATGTTTCAAAGCAAGTGATCCATACATAAAACGCCTGATCAGACTAAACCACAATATTGGGCTGGTAGGTAAAGTCCACTACCACATACATGAGATCCCCGTTCATGCTTTAACGGGTGGATTGGTCCCTTGTCATGCTTTACCTCTTTCCAATCCTTATCTAAACTTTGTCATGCTTTACCAAGGTGGATTGGTCCCTGGTCATACTTTACCGCTTTCCAATCCCATACATAATTTGGTCACAAGACATTTAGCATACCTCAAAAACTTAAAAATATTTTCTTTTGCACGTCGAACATACTTACTTGACGTTGAAGGATTCGTTGGATCTCGCTTGGGGCCACTGCTGCACATACTAACATGAGTTCAAACACTTATCTTGCATAACTTAGACGTAGGTACTCGTGCTCACCACCGAAGTAATTAAATATCTTATGACATTCTAGATCGCTTGGGACTTGACCTCGTTTAATCATCGTACTAAACCAAGATATCGAACTCCAAAACCATCAACATGTTTTTCCCAAAAAAAGTACACGGACCCCATGCCCAGGTCCGGCTACGGGTCCATGTAGGCTCTGTAATCTATGCCCGAAAAGAAGAAAGGACACGGACCCCGTGTTAGGGTCCATCTAAGGGTCCGTGTAGGCTCTGTAAGTTTACATTAGAAGGAAACAAGGGCACGGACCCCGTGTACGGGTCCGTCTAAGGGTCCGTGTACCTGCGGGAGAAGCAAACCAACGAGAATTTATGTTCTTGTGACTTAGTCTCCCCAACTCGATCATTCCGATCTTGAAACAACACCTCGAGATCCATCCTAGGATACTATAGAACTGAATCAAACCTATACAAATGCCCCAAAATAACTACGCATCAAAAGCAACGCAACAAATCCGTGAACACGACAATTGACACCAAAAGCATTCCTACGACTTCTAATTCCACTCGGTGCCTAATGACACAAAACGGAGCACCAACAATCATCACAACATCATTCTCGACATACCTAAATGAAGTAGCGCTCACCCTTCGATCCCCAACAAAGCATGCAACAATAAAACTTCAAGAACACATCAAGAACATATTTTTCGGAAAACGCAGTTTGAGCAGTCCCACGAAAACGATCATAACTCACTCATTTCTTATCCAAATATTTCGAATTTACTGTCAAATCGAAGGTATCAAAAAGTTCTACGTTTTATATGTTGAAAGTTTTCCATAAAATTGAACGAAAAGTCGCAGTATTTAAAATGACAGCAAATTTTGAGTTTTCAGATGAAAAATCGTTTCAAACCGATCCAACAAATTTTTGCTCAAAATTTTTACATCATACATGGATTTTTACGCATAATAAACATTAAAATTATTACTATGACAAGATCGATGCAGAAAAGAAAGAATATACATGCTTTTTGATGATTTGAAATACCGAAACGACGATATCGAGGCGGGAACGGTGCGAGGATTGATCCGGGACGAACGTGGCACAATTTATCTTTGAAGAAGATGGACGAAAATTGCTGAATTCCTTGAAGAGGGAGGGGCGGCTGCTACTAAGACTTAGAACCCTAATTTTCTCTCAAAATATGAAGTGGCACAAACATAATGAAGTGTGTGTGTGTAGGTCGTGTATAGGTGTGTGTAAAAGAGTGTGTGTGCATGAGTTTAGGTAATAATTAGGGAATAAAAAAATTGCTTAATTAAAAATTAACCACTAATTAATGTTAATCAAAAACTAACTTTACCAAAAAAATTCCTTAATTAAAATAAAATGCACATGTACTAAATCTTTAAAAGTTTAAAACTCATAAAATAACTTAATAATTAAATTAGGCTTTTAAAATGATAAAAATTAAATAAATCTTTTAAAATGCCCCAACCCTAACTTAAAATAAATTACGACGTTTTAAATTTGCCAAAATCGTCGCCGATCTCTTTTCCTCGATCTCGCATCGAATAATCGCCTGAAACATGGAACTCAAGAAAACATTTAACGTGCATCACATAAACATAAATAATTAAAATAATGCAATTTAATAAATCATGCATCGCTAAAAATCATTTTAAACTAAAATAAATAATTTAACAATTAAATAATTGCATGGGTTTTACGTGTACTGAATTTGGGCTCTACTGTTCCTCTCCCACTTATATAAATTTCGTCTTCAAAATTAAATCTTACCAAACAACTCCGGGTAGCGGCTTCTCATATCTTTTTCGGTCTCCCAAGTGACCTCCTCCACTGATTGATTCAGCCACTGGACTTTGACCAACTTGGTTACTCTGTTCCGAAGTCTCCGCTCTTGTATGTCTAGGATTTGAATAGGTCTTACCTCATACGACAGGTCTGGAGCAAGCTGCAATGGCTCATAACTCAATACATGTGAAGGATTAGCTAGGTACTTCCTTAACATCGAGACATGGAACACATTGTGTACTCCGGCTAGATTCGATTGTAAGGTTACACGATAAGATAGTGTCCCAACTCTGTGAAGAACCTCAAATGGTCCAATAAACCTCGGACTAAGTTTGCCTCTCTTCCCAAATCTCATAACGCCTTCATGGGTGCTATCTTTACAAAAACGTGATCACCTACGGCAAACTCTAGATCCTTTCTCCTCTTGTCGGCATAACTCTTTTGACAACTCTGGGTGCTCTTCATCCTGTCTCGGATCTTGACCACCTCATCTGCGGTCTGCTGAACAATTTTTGGTCCAAGTTCTGATCTCTCACCGACTTCATCCCAATGAATTGGCGATCTGCACTTCTTCCCATACAATGCCTCGTAGGGAGCCATACCAATAGATGATTGGAAACTGTTGTTGTAGGTAAACTCCACTAGAGGTAGCTTAGATTCCCAAGTCCCATGGAAATCGATTATACAGGCTCGCAACAAATCCTCCAAAATCTAAATCACTCGCTCAGACTGGCCATCTTTCTGAGGGTGGAAAGCTGTACTGGATAGCAACTTCGTCCCCATGGCTGCATGCAAACTCTTCCAAAAGGACGATGTAAACTTCAGGTCCCTGTCGGACACAATAAAAACTGGGATCCCGTGCAATCGAATTATCTCCTTGATATAGAGCTCCACGTACTGCGTCATGGAGAAAGTCGTCTTCACCGGCAAGAAGTGTGCCCACTTAGTAAGTCTATCCACTATAACCCAAATAGCATTAAATCCTCTAACTGACCTCGGCTAATCAACAACGAAATCCATGGTGATATTCTATCACTTCCACTCAGGGATAGGGAGTGGCTTAAGCATCCCTGCTGGCCTCTGATCTCTGCTTTCACCAGCTGACAAGTGAGGCATTCAGACACAAATCGGCGGATATCTCGCTTCATACCTGGCCACCAATACAGGATCTGCAAATCCTTGTACATCTTGGTACCTCCTGGATAAATGGAGTACGGAGATGCATGTGCCTCTGTCAGAATATCCTCTCTGATCGAATCAACACTAGGCACCCACATCCTACCTCTGTACCTCACAATACCATCGGACACTGTGTAGAGTACACTGCCCTTGGCTTCATCCTTCAGTCTCCATTTCTGCAACTGCTCATCTGAAGGTTGACCTTCACGGATTCGGTCAAACAAAGAAGATTGGACTATCAGATTAGACAGCTTAGGAGACCTGTCCTTAGGATAAACTTCTAAATCAAACCTCTGTATCTCTGACTGAAGAGATCTCTGTCCTGACATCTGTGCTACGACTGCAACTTTACGGCTCAAGGCATCTTCCACAACATTTGCTTTCCCCGGATGGTAGCTAATTTCACATTCGTAGTCTTTTACCAACTCCAACCACCGTCTTTGTCTCATGTTTAGCTCTTTCTGCGTGAAGAAATACTTGAGACGCTTGTGATCAGTGAATATTTGGCATTTCTCGCCATACAGATAGTGTCTCCATATCTATAACGCAAAGACAAATGCAGCTAACTCAAGATCATGAGTCATGTAGTTCTTCTCATGCACTTTCAACTGTCTGGAAGCATAAGCTATAACCCGAACATGCTGCATCAACACTGCGCCTAACCCAAGCTTAGATGCATCGGTGTACAACACGAAATTACCTTGCCCCGCCGGCATGGCTAACACTAGCGCTGAAATAAGAGCTTGCTTCAAAGTGTCAAAGCTCTTCTGGCACTCATCACTTCAAATGAATTTAGCATTCTTCTTAGTCAATGAAGTGATTGGCACTGCTATCGAAAAAAATTCCTGAATAAACTTCGTGTAGTAACCTGCTAGACCTAGGAAACTGCGGATCTCTGATACATTCTTAAGCTCAACCCATTCTTTAACTGCTGCTACCTTGGCTGGATCCACCTCGATACCGCTGCTAGATATTAGATGACCCAAAAATGCTACATTCTCCAACCAAAATTCGCACTTACTGAATTTCACAAACAACTTGCGACTCTGCAAGACCTGCAAAACTGTACCCAAATGCTGACGGTGCTCCTCATGGCTCTTCGAGTAAATGAGAATGTCGTCAATGAACACTATGACGAACTGATCTAGGTAAGGCTGAAAAACTCGGTTCATGAGGTCCATAAATATCGCTGGAGCATTCGTCAGTCCGAACGGCATCACTAAGAACTCGTAATGCCCCTATCTGGTCTGAAGGCTGTCTTATGAACATCTGCATCTTTCACCTTCTGCTGGTGATATCCCGTTCGAAGATCTATCTTAGAGAACACTGTAGCTCCCTGTAACTGATCGAACAAGTTCTCGATCCTTGGAAGTAGGTATTTATTCTTGATCGTTACCTTGTTCAGTTCTAATCGATGCACAGCCTCATGCTCCCGTCTTTCTTCTTCACGAAGAGCACTGGTGCGCCCCATGGTGAGAAACTAGGGCGGATGAATTCTTTGTCTAGGAGCTCCTGAATCTGCTGCTTGAGTTCTAACATCTCAGCTAGAGCTAACCGGTACGGTGCCTTAGAGATTGACACGGTGCTTGGCAAAAGATCAATAGCGAACTCCACCTCTCTCTCTGGTGGAAGGCCTATGACATCATCTGGAAAGAGGTCAGGAAAATATCTGATTACTGGTACATCAGATATAGACGGAGGGGGTACGTCAGGTGCAGAAATAATATTGGCCAAGAAAGCCTGACACCCCTTGTGCATAAGTCTACGCACCTGCATACAAGAGATCATGCGAGGGAAACTCCTCCATCTAGCTGGCTCAAAGAGAAACTGTTCTATGCCCAAAGGTCTTACCAACACTGACCTTTTCTGGAAATTGATAAGAACTCTGTTCTTCGTCAGTCAGTCCATTCCCAAAATGACATCAAATTCTGGCACCGGCAATACGATCAGATCGGAATACACTAGGTGGCCCTGCAGTTCAAGATCGATGTCTCTGGCCACGCTAGTAACTGATAATTCTTCCCCTGATGGGACTGTCATTGAATAGCTCACGTCGAGTCCAATAGACTTGGCGTGCAAAGGCCCTGTAACTTCTTGCTTGAAAATTTGCGAAAAATTAAATATTTTTTTTTTAAAAGAACTTAAGTGGCCTCATTCATAAAATCACTAGTGAAACAAGTTCAATATTTCAAAATATTGCAGCGGAAGAAAATAAAGTTTGCCAAAAATCACAATTTAAAATATCCAACGACTGATAAAATGTTTGCGGAATAAATAACAACTGCTGCTCTTAGGTCATCGGGTGCCACTACTGCCGACCCAAGCTGGCTCACTGGTCCCCCGCCCTCGGCCCTGGCCTCATCAGTACCTACAACAATCAAGTCTAGTGAGCCTAAAGACTCAGCATGCATATATCGCAGGTAACGAGTAAAAAAAATCTGAATTAAAATATGCATGAGATAACATATCCTGTCCTGAGGCATGCTGAAAATAATATGTACAGAGCAATTATAATACGTGCATAACTGAACTGAAATCATAGTAAAAATGTTTGCTCCTTGGAGCCTGTACTGAAATAACTGGTAAAATTTTCTGTTGAGATTATGTTTTACGCCTGTGGCCACTGCACTAAGCTGAACTGATCGGTAACTGGCTACCGGGGAGGCTGAAACTGAACTGAGCTGGCCGGTCACTAGCGACCGGGTGGTACCATATTGAACTGATCGGTCACTGGCGACCGTATAAAATAACACTCCCACATAGTGAATGAATCACAAGCCATATCGCATAAATCTCAAAAATAATCATTTTATATTTAATGCACGTAATATAATTAACTGACGTAATGATAAATCCTGTAATTTTACCAACTGGATTGGATTGGATCGTCCCCAGGCTCGCTGCAACCTAACTGTGTCATGAAAAATATGCAATGGATAAAACTTGACCAACTATGCAATTTAGTTCAAAAGATGCATGACGCCTAATGACTTCGCATTTAATCATGACTCCGAGCCAACATGAACCGACACCGAACCAACAAAAAGTCATGATTAAAATACGCTGAAAAATCATAAAATAATTCTCCTAAAATGATATGGTCGAAATCTAGGTGGAATGGAGGCCAAAACACGAAACGCTCTTTCGAGAGTCAATTTGGCACATCGCACCGTAAATTCTCGTACGACCTCAAAAATGATCTGAATCACAAACGGTCAAAAACATGACCTTCCCAACTCAAAGAGGCACTGTCCAGTCAAAGGCCATAGGCTAAAAGCCAACCGAGAACTCAAACGAGCCACCAAACCGTCACAGCAACTTGCTGTAAAATTCCAGCAACTGTACAATCGTGTAACTTGTGTTGTTTTCGAGACTACCGGCCATTGGGGCGTGAAACACCGACCAGAGACTCTTACCAACATCCCAAGGAATGATTTGAACCATGGCTAAGGGCCCTAGGCCAGCCACAATCCGCGTCACACCAATAACTCAACCGAAGGGTCCAACTGAGAGCATCTTGTATGCGTGAGGTGTTTATGCTATGATCGATGTCTCGTGTCGTTCCAGTGGTCATTTGATTGACCATGGCACAATTTAGACATCTAGAGGCATGGTATGAACCGTGGCTAAGGGCCATAGACAAACCAAGATCCATACCAAACCACCATGGCCGAAACCATAAGCTGTCCAACCGAAGGGGGCCGAGAGTGGAGGGGCTGTTGTGATGTTTTGATTAAAAACCGATGAGCCATGGACCAAGCCACCAAAAGGGCGACTTAGTCACGTCTTAGACATGCTGGGGGAGTGATCCAACCATGGCTAAGAGCCATTAGGGCAGCCAAGATCAGATCCAACCCCTTGGCAACCAAACTGAATTTTCGAACTCAAAAAGGGACACAAATGGTGTTGCTGTCATTTCTTGCTTTCCAGCAAGCATGGGGTGAAACCGATGGACAAATGTGGTCCTAATGCATCCTATTACATGTATATAAGTCGCCTTGGGAGCCTGGAGTCGAACCAATCACCTGAAACTCACAAACAAAGAAAACGTGAAGCTTGCCAAGGAATATCAAAAATTCTGCATGTGTTGTTTCAAAATGTTTTGACATGGATCTCGATTTTTGCTTGAATAAACATGATCATGTACTGAAAAATAAATGATAATATGACTTTATTGAGGTTTAGAAAGAATCTAGACATGCCTTGTTATCGTTTGAAATAGAAACGAAAAGAAGAGACGAGACGGCGCGGAGGAGTGGAACGTTTCTCTTGATTCTTGCTCTTGATTTTTCTTTCTTTCCCTCTAGCTAAGACTCACGATTTTTTTCACACAAATGGGGCTCTGGATGGTGCTGAATTCGGTGGTGAGGGAGGGGAGATAAGTGGTTATGGGAGTGAGGGGGATAGGTGCAAGATATAAGGAAGATCCAAGACCAAGTCTTCTCATTTTAAATTTTGAATTCTAGTTTGATATCAAATGAGTTGGTGGATGTTTCTAGAGATAGTGGCCGATTTTTACATGCTAGACTAGGAGAGGATAATGCTAATTAGATCATTAAATGGTTCTAGAAAGATCAAAGAATTATCTTCCTAATTAAATACAAGAAATGGTCAAAGGTGGCAAGGCAAATGAATTGTTTAATAGTCTAAGGGGGTGGCCGAAATTCACTAAATAAAAGGAAGGGAAAAATAATTATCTAGTGAATTAATAACCCTTAAAAACTTTACTAATCCTTTAATTAATTTGGTGAGCTAACCCCTTAATTATGCAACTTAAATGAGCTTATTTTCTACTCACCTCAAGTAACTTAAATTAAATCCTCAAACCTTCTTACTAACTTAAATGAACTTACTTGCTAGCTAAATTAACTTCTGGAAATATTTCTCGAATCTTAAATTCTATCTCAAAACTCCAACTCCGGTCCGGCCTCACTGAAATAACTAAAATGCTAAAAATCAAACTACTGAACTGAAATAATAAAATAATCAACTTCAAAGAAACGCATTTAAAATAATCATGCAATGAAGTCAATTAAATTTAAAAATCTAGAATTATGAATGGCTTATACGTAGACTGATTTACGGGTTCTACAATCCTTCCCCCCTTAAAAGAAATTTCGTCCTCGAAATTAGAACTCAACAAATAACTCAGGGTATCGACTTCTCATCTCCGGCTCAGACTCCCACGTAGCTTCCTCCTCTGAATGGTTGAGCCATTTGACTTTGACTCGCTTAACCAGCTTGTTCCGAAGCTTCTTCTCCTGTCTGTCTAGGATCTGCACGGGTCTCTCCTCATAAGATAAGTTCGGAGTAAGCTGCAACGGCTCGAAATTCAGCACATGCGAAGGATTTGCCATATACTTCCTCAGCATGGAGACGTGGAACACATTGTGTACTCCGGCCAGATTCGGCGGAAGAGCCACACGATACGCTAGCGTCCCAACTCTGTCGAGAATCTCAAACAGTCCAATGAATCTCGGACTGAGCTTCCCTTTCTTCCCAAATCTCATGACACCCTTCATAGGTGCCACTTTCACAAAGACATGATCGCCCACTGCAAACTCTAAGTCTCTCCTCCGCTGATCGGCATAACTCTTCTGTCGGCTCTGAGCAGTCCTCATCCTATCACGGATCTTGACTACTTCCTCTGCTGCCTGCTGGACAATCTCTGGACCCAACTCTGCTCTCTCTCCTACCTCATTCCAATGAACATGAGATCTACACTTGCGTCCATACAGCGCTTCATACGGAGCCATACCAATAGAAGACTGGAAGCTGTTGTTGTAGGTGAACTCAACCAGTGGCAAGTTCGACTCCCAACTCCCTGAGAAATCAATGACGCAAGCGCGAAGAAGATCCTCCAAAATCTGAATAACTCGCTCTGACTGCCCATCTGTCTGCGGATGGAAAGCTGTGCTAAACAGCAACTTCGTACCCAAAGTCGAATGCAAGCTCTTCCAAAATGAGGAAGTAAATCTGGGATCTCTGTCGGATACGATCGAAACTGGAATACCATGAAGTCGGACTATCTCTCGGATATACAGCTCTGCATACTGAACCATGGTGAAAGTCGTCTTCATAGGCAAGAAGTGCGCTGATTTGGTAAGACGATCTACAATCACCCAGATAGCATTCGATCCTCTGGCTGACCTCAGCAATCCGGTCACAAAGTCCATGGTAATGTTCTCCCACTTCCACTCGGGAATAGGGAGAGGCTTGAGCAAACCTGCGGGTCTCTGATGCTCGGCCTTCACTAATTGGCAAATCAGGCACTCGGATACAAAACGCCTGATGTCCTTCTTCATCCCTGGCCACCAATACAATAGCTGCAGATCCTTGTACATCTTCGTACTCCCAGGGTGAATGGAGTACGGGGACGTATGGGCCTCTGATAAGATGTCTGCTCGGATAGAATCACTGCTAGGAACCCATATCCTATCTCGGTATCACACAATACCATCACTGACTGAATACAAAACACTGCCCTTGGCTTCATCTCTCTTCTTCCACTGTGCCAACTGCTCATCTGCTGCCTGACCACTGCGAATACGGTCAATAAAAGAGGACTGGATAGTCAAGGTAGATAAACGAGGAACTCTACCTCGAGGATAAGTCTCAAGATCAAACCTCTGCATCTCAATCTGAAGAGGTTTCTGCATCATCAAATGAGCCATCACCGCGACTTTTCTGCTCAAAGCATCCGCAACTACATTAGCTTTGGTCGGGTGGTAGCTAATGTCACAATCGTAGTCTTTCACAAGCTCCAACCAACGCCTCTGACGCTTGTTCAGCTCCTTCTGCGTAAAGAAATACTTGAGGCTCTTATGGTCGGTAAAAGATCTGACACTTCTCTCCATACAGATAGTGCCTCCAAATCTTCAAGGCAAAAACTACGGCGGCCAACTCTAGATCATGGGTAGGGTAGTTCTTCTCGTGGATTTTCAGCTGTCGAGAAGCATACACTATCACTCTCCCATTCTGCATTAGAACTGCACCTAAACCAAGCTTCGAAGCATCTGTATAAAGGACAAACTCACCAGATCCTGACGGTACAGCCAAAACGGGTGCTGAGATAAGAGCTTGCTTCAAAGTATCGAAGCTCTTCTGACACTCCTCGCTCCACACAAATTTCACATTTTTCTTGGTCAGTGCTGTGAGTGGAACGGCAATGGATGAAAATCCCTGAATGAACTTTCTGTAATATCCTGCTAGCCCAAGAAAACTGCGGATCTCGGATGCATTCTGAGGCACAACCCAATCTCTGACTGCTGCAACTTTTGCGGGGTCTACCTCAATACCACTGCTGGAGACAATGTGGCCCAAGAACGCCACCTTCTCTAACCAGAATTCGCATTTACTGAACTTTGCGAATAATTTGTGCTTCTGCAATGTCTGCAACAGTGTGGTCAGATGTCTGTTGTGCTCCTCCCGACTCTTGGAGTAGACGAGAATGTCATCTATGAATACTATCACAAACTGGTCGAGATACGGCTGAAATACGCGATTCATGAGATCCATGAAGATCGCTGGCGCATTCGTCAGACCGAACGGCATCACAAGAAACTCGTAGTGGCCATAACGAGTCCTAAAAGCAGTCTTCGAGACATCAGCATCTCTCACCCTCAACTGGTGATAACCGGAACGCAGATCTATCTTGGAGAAAATCGAAGCTCCCTGCAACTGGTCAAACAGATCCTCAATCCTCGGCAGTGGGTATTTATTCTTCACTGTAACCCTGTTCAACTCCCGGTAGTCAATGCAAAGCCTCATCGAGCCATCCTTCTTCTTAACAAACATGACTGGCGCGCCCCATGGTGAAAAGCTCGGGCGAATGAACTCCTTGTCCAGAAGTTCCTGAATCTGCTTCTTAAGCTCTGCCATCTCTGTCGGTGCTAGTCAGTACGGCGCTTTGGATATCGGAGCCGTACCTGGCATAAGCTCAATGGAAAACTCCACCTCTCTCTCGGGTGGCATACCAGAGACATCTTCGGGAAAAACGTCTAAGAAATCTCTGACAATTGGAACATCTGAGGCTGACTGGCTGGGTTCCTCGGGGACAGATAAAAAGGTCGCTAGAAATGCCCGACACCCTCTATGCATGAGTTTCCTAGCCTGAACATACGGAATAATGCGCGGTAAAGGAAAGTACCTGTCCGGCTCAAATAAGAACTGCTCCATTCCAGGCGGTCGGACAAGAACAGATCTCCGCTGGAAGTCTATCAACACTCTGTTCTTCAATAGCCAGTCCATCACTAGGATGATGTCAAATTCTCGCATCGGTAGCACAATCAGATCCGCATAAACAAGATTACCGTGCAGCTCAAGGTCTATATCTCGGATAACATTGGTGGCTGCCATCTCCTCGCCTGACGGCAACACTACTGAAAAGGCTATGTCTAGCCCAATGGTCTTGATCTTGAGAAAATTTGCAAAGACCTCCGAAATAAACGAGTGAGTGGCCCCTGAATCTATCAAGGTCTTGGTAGCGGAACCAGATATAAAAATTCTCCCTGAAAGATCGGAACTTTAAGTTGAATCCAAAAGTTACAAGAACTAAACTTATAGTCATGCAAAGGTCAAGGTTCTTCTAGCTTAATTTCCCCCAAAATAAATCTGAGTAGAGCATGCAATCCTATAACAGTTCTAAGTTCAAAAATCTAAATCCCGATTCCCAAAACGCTGAAATTCGAATAATAACTCAATGCTTAAAGTTACCTGTCAACAACATAGTTTCTGGGTTTGTTTCTGCGGCATGGAGAGCAAAACCCTGCCCTGAGTAGGCAGATTCCTCTGAGGGCACTGCAGCAACATGTGGTCTGGACTGCCGCACTTAAAACACTTTCCTGAGCCAGCCATGCATGTTCCAGGATGGCGACGTGAGCACCTGGGACAGATTGGGTTCTCCTGAGTCCTCGGGGCTGGGCGTCCCCGCTGCTACTGCTGTTGCTGCTGGCCTCGGTTCCTGGGCGGTCCATGAAAAGGCCTCTTGTTCTGCTGCTGAGGCTGATGAGGAGGAGGGCGGTGCGGTGCCTGGACTGGTCGCTTGCCCTGGCGATCCCTCTCGATATCCCGCAGATCCTGCTCTGCGGCTAAGGCCTTGGAGACGGCAATCTCATAAGTAGCAGGGTCAGATACTCTAACATCCCGGCGCAAGATCGGCCGTAGGCCCACCAGAAAATGCATCAACTTAGCTCTGGCATCATTCGCTATCAGGGGCACAAAGTGACAGCCCCTCTCGAACTTACGGATAAACTCCGTAATCGTCATATCCCCCTGTCTCAGACTCATGAACTCGGTGTTCAGCCTGGTGCGAACCTCCTCAGCAAAATACTTGGAGTAGAAAACCTTCGTAAAGCGTGTCCATGAAAGTGTAGCCAAGGTTAGGGCTACTGACGCTCCTTCCCACCATAAGCGGGCGTCTCCAGTGAACAGATAGGTGGCACATCGGACTCGGTCTGCGCCTCCCAGCTCCATAAACTCGAAGATGACCTCGAGGGATTTGATCCATCCCTCGGCAATCATGGGGTCAGACGTCCCAGAAAACTCCTTTGGACGCATCTTCATGAATCGCTCGTAAACAGCCTCTGGCCCTGTCGGCCTAGTCACCACCGCATTGTTCCCCGCAAACTGTGCGAAGAACTGTGTCATCCCGCTAGCATCTGGGCACTCATGTCAGGGTGGGCGGTGGTGGAGGTGGAGGAGGAGGAGGAGCTGTCTGCCTCTCTTGTCTCTGATTGTCATCGTCCTCGCGACGGTGCTCGCCACTACCTCTCGGGCGTCCTACTTGACGTCTAGGGGGCATACTGTTCCAACATAACCCATACGTAACTAACATGCATAATTCAATAATTTATTTTAAATGAACACTGAAATGCTGAAAATCTGGTCGAAATTATTTCATGGAAGCATGCTGTCAAAATAATTCATGCTTTAAATAAAATGCTGAACTGTAAAACTTACAGACCGAAGGCGTGGCTTCGTGAGCTTCTCGTGGTCAGTAGTAGTGTAACCCTATACAGAACCACCGCTCTGATACCAACTGTAAAGGCCCGAAAATCCTTGCTTGAAAATTTGCGGAAAATTAAAAATGAGCTCCATAAACTCGAAGATGACCTCGAGGGATTTGATCCATCCCTCGGCAACCATGGGGTCAGATGTCCCAGAGAATTCCTTCGGCGCATCTTCATGAATCGCTCATAAACAGCCTCGGGCCCTGTCGGCCTGGCTGCGGCTGCGGCATTGCCCCCCGCAAACTGTGCGAAGAACTGTGCCATCCCAGCTAACATCTGGGCACTCATGTCCGGTGGGGGCGGTGGAGGAGGTGGTAGGTCTCCCTCCGGTCTACGCTCCTCCCTGTCCTCTCGGCGAGGCTCCTCCTCTCTGTTGCGCTCTAAAATGCGTCTAGGGGGCATACTGTTCCAACATAACTCATACGTAACTAACATACATAATTCCATAATTTATTTTAAATGAACACTGAAATACTGAAAATTTGGAAACATGCTGACAAAATAATTCATGCTTTAACTAAAATGCTGAACAAAATGCTGAACTGAAAAACTTACAGACCGAAGACGTGGCTTCGTGAGCTTCTCGCGGTCAGTAGTAGTGAAACCCTATACAGAACCTCTGCTCTGATACCAATTGCAAATGCCCTGTAACTTCTTGCTTGAAAATTTGCGGAAAATTAAAAATTTTCTTTTTAAAAGAACTTAAATGGCCTCATTAATAAAATCACTGGTAAATCAAGTTCAATATTTCAAAATATTGCAGCGGAAGAAAATAAAGTTTGCCAAAAATCACAATTTAAAATATCCAACGACTGAAAAAATGTTTGCGGTATAAATAACAACTGCTGCTCTGAGGTCCTCGGGTGCCACTACTACCGACCCAAGCTGGCTCACTGGTCCCCGCCCTCGGCCCTGGCCTCATCAGTACCTACAACAATCAAGTCTAGTGAGCCTAAAGACTCAGCATGCATATATCGCAGGTAACGAGTAAAAAAAATCTGAATTAAAATATGCATGAGATAACATATCCTGTCCTGAGGCATGCTGAAAATAATCTGTACTGAGCACTTATAATACGTGCATAACTGAACTGAAATCATAGTAAAAATGTTTGCTCCTTGGAGCCTGTACTGAAATAACTGGTAAAATTTTCTGTTGAGATTATGTTTTACGCCTGTGGCCACTGCACTAAGCTGAACTGATCGGTAACTGGCTACCGGGGAGGCTGAAACTGAACTGAGCTGGCCGGTCACTGGCGACCGGGTGGTACCATACTGAACTGATCGGTCATTGACGACCGTATAAAATAACACTCCCACATAGTGAATGAACCACAAGCCATATCGCATAAATCTCAAAAATAATCATTTTCTATTTAATGCACGTAATATAATTAACTGACGTAATGAAAAATCCTGTAATTTACCAACTGGATTGGATTGGATCGTCCCCAGGCTCGCTGCAACCTAACTGTGTCATGAAAAATATGCAATGGATAAAACTTGACCAACTATGCAATTTAGTTCAAAAGATGCGACTATGACGCCTAATGACTTCGCATTTAATCATTAATCCGAGCCAACCTGAACCGACACCGAACCGACAAAAAGTCATGATTAAAATACGCTGAAAAATCATAAAATAATGCTCGTAAAATGATAGGGTCGAAATCTAGGTGGAATGGAGGCCAAAACACGAAACGCTCTTTCGAGAGTCAATTTGGCGTATCGCACCGTAAATTCTCGTACGACCTCAAAAATGATCCGAATCACGAACGGTCGAAAACATGACCTTCCCAACTCAAAGGGACACTGTCCAGTCCAAGGCCATAGGCTAAAAGCCAACCGAGAACTCAAACAAGCCACCGAACCGTCACAGCAACTTGCTGTAAAATTCCAGCAACTGTACAATCGTGTAACTTGTGTTGTTTTCGAGACTACCGGCCATTGGGGCGTGAACCACCGACCAGAGACTCTTACCAAAATCCCAAGGAATGATTTGAACCATGGCTAAGGGCCCTAGGCCAGTCACAATCCGCGTCACACCAATAACTCAACCGAAGGGTCCAACCGAGAGCATCTTGTATGCGTGAGGTGTTTATGCTATGTCTCGTGTCGTTCCAGTGGCCATTTGATTGACCATGGCACGATCTAGACATCTACAGGCATGGTATGAACCGTGGCTAAGGGCCATAGACCAACCAAGATCCATACCAAACCACCATGGCCGAAACCATAAGCTGTCCAACCGAAGGGGGCCGAGAGTGGAGGGGCTGTTGTGATGTTTTGATTAAAAACCGATGAGCCATGGACCAAGCCACCAAAAGGGCGACTTAGTCACGTCTTAGACATGCTGGGGGAGTGATCCAACCATGGCTAAGAGCCCTTAGGGCAGCCAAGATCAGATCCAACCCCTTGGCAACCAAACTGAATTTTCGAACTCAAAAAGGGACACAAATGGTGTTGCTGTCATTTCTTGCTTTCCAGCGAGCATGGGGTGAAACCGATGGACAAATGTGGTCCTAATGCATCCTATTACATGTATATAAGTCACCTTGGGAGCCTGGAGTCGAACCAATCACCTGAAACTCACAAAAGAAGAAAACGTGAAGCTTGCCAAGGAATATCAAAAATTCTGCATGTGTTGTTTCAAAATGTTTTGACATGGATCTCAATTTTTTCTTGAATAAACATGATCATGTACTGAAAAATAAATGATAATATGATTTGATTGAGGTTTAGAAAGAATCTAGACATGCCTTGTTATCGTTTGTAATAGAAATGAAAAGAAGAGACGAGACGGCGCGGAGGAGTGGAACGTTTCTCTTGATTCTTGCTCTCGATTTTTCTTTCTTTCCCTCTAGCTAAGACTCACGATTTTTTTCACACAAATGGGGATCTGGATGGTGCTGAATTTGGTGGTGAGGGAGGGGAGATAAGTGGTTATGGGAGTGAGGGGGATAGGTGCAAGATATAAGGAAGATCAAAGACCAAGTCTTCTCATTTTAAATTTTGAATTCTAGTTTGATATCAAATGAGTTGGTGGATGTTTCTAGAGATAGTGGCCGATTTTTACATGCTAGACTAGGAGAGGATAATGCTAATTAGATCGCCTCTTGAGCATGCATGGCGAATACCCTTCTCTGGGTCGGCTGCTTCCATTGTGGGCACTCCTTTACCATGCGATCGCTGGATCCGCACTTAAAGCACTTGCCCGATCCATTTAAACATTGTCTCGATGTTGGCGGTGGCAATTCGGGCACACCGGGTACTCACCGGCCTCTGGGGAGCCTTCTGCTGTGGAACATGACCCTTGCCCTTCGGTGGTCCCTGAAATGGCTTCTTACCTTGTTGCCCCTGGTAAGGCCTCTTAAATTGAGGTCGTTGTTGCTGCTGCTGCGGTGCCTGATAGGGCCTCTTGCCCTGCCTGTCAACCTCGATGTCTCTCTGGTCTTGCTCTGCCGCCAAGGCTCTAGACACGGCAATGGAATACGTAGTCGGACCAGCAACCCTCACATCGCGGCGCAAGATCGGCCGCAAACCATCCATGAAATGCCTCAACTTCCCCTGGACATCATTAGCTATCAGAGGCATAAAGTGACACCCCCTTTCAAACTTCCCGACAAAGTCCGCCACGCTGCTGTCTCCCTGTCGCAGCATCATGAATTCCCTTATAATGTCCCGAAAATCTGTGTTTGAAAATTTGCGAAAAAATTTATAATTTTCTTTTAACTAATTAAAATGCCTCTTTAATTAAATAAACTGATAAAAAGATTCAATATTTAAATATTCGAAATAGCAGCGGAAGTATTTATTGTTTGCAAAATAGCAACTTAAATATAATCCAACAAAAGATAAAATTGTTTAGCATAAAAATGGTAAATGCTGAAAATGAGGTCCTCGGGTTCCACTACTGGTGACCAAGATGGCTCACTGGTCCCCGCCCTCGATCCCGACCTCATCAGTACCTACAACAATCAAGTCTAGTGAGTCTAAAGACTCAGCATGCATATATCGTAAATAACGAGTAAGTAAATAAATAATAAAATTGCATGCAAGGTGTCATGAGTCTGGAGTAACGTAAGTATATCATGTCATGAGTAATTATAATACGTGCGTAACTGAAATGAAAATTATAAGTGAAATGTTTGCCCCGTAGAGCCCTGTCATAAAATAACATGTAATAAAAAATTTCTGTTGAGAATATGTTCTACGCAAGTGTCCCCTGAACTGAACTGAACTGACCGGTAAGTGACCACCGGGTGAAGTAATAATCGTCTGATAAGACTAATGCCATAGTCTACTGGGTGGAACTGAACTGAACCGGTAAGTGACCACCGTGTGATACAATAATCCCATGATAGTGCAATGGCCACAAGCAATATCGCATATTTCTCAAAAATGAATATTTTATGTTTTTGCACGTAATGTAAATAAACTACGTAATTAAATATCCTGTATTAATTTTACCGAATGGGTTGGATCGTTCCCAGGCTTGCTGCGACTTAAATCTAACATGAAAAATTATGTAAATGATTTTTACTTGACCAAACTTTGTAATTGACTCCATAAACGAGACAATTACGCCCATCGACTTAGTAATTAATCATGACTCCGTATCAACCCGAACCAACACCGAACCATCATTTAGTCATGATCAAAATACACCTAAAATGATGAAATAATGCTCCAAAAATGATACAAGTCGAAATTTTGGTGAATGGTGGCCAAAACAAGAAACGCTCTTTCGAGAGTCAATTTGGCACATCGCACCGTAATTTCTCATACGACCTCTAAACTTAACCGAATCACAAACGGTCAAAAACATGACCTTACGAACTCAATGAGGCACTGTCCAGTCCAAGGCCATAGACTAAAAGCCAACCAAGAACTCAAACGAGCCTCTGAACCGAAGCAGAAAGTTGCTGTCCAGAAATTCCAGCAACCGCACTTGTACTTACATTGCTTCGTTTGCGAGACTATTGGCCATTGAGGCTTGCACCACCGACTAGAGCCTCTTCCAAACATCCTAAGGAATGGTTTGAACCATGGCTAAGGGCCTTAGGCCAGCCACAATTCGAACCACTCCATGAATCACCCGATAGATCCCACCCGAGAGCACCCTTGCGTACGTGGGGAGTATTACTTCGTTTGCTGTCCCATGCCATTCCAGTGGCCATTTGATTGACCATGGCATGATCTAGACATCAAGGGGTATGGTGTGAACCATGGCTAAGGGCTAAAAAGTCAACCAAGATCCACACCACACCATATACACAAAGATACACATGCAGAATTTAAGAAGGGTCGAAGGGGCTGTTCTTGTTTCTTTTAATTAAAAACCGTTTCCACCATGGACCAAGCCTAAAAAGACAGACTTGATCACGTCTTAGATATCACAATGAGGTGTTCTAACCATGGCTATAGCCCCTAGGGCAGCCAAGATCAGTTTCATCCCCCTTGACCGCAAGAACAAAATTTTTCGAACTCAAAAAAATGATTTTTGTGGAAGAGTAGCTGTGTTTCTAGATTTCCAGCATGTATGGGGCTGGAACCAACGTTCTTACATGACTCTAACATGTCCTAGTACATGTCTAGATGCAGCGCCGAGCCCTTGGAATCGAGCCACCCACCTGAACCAACAAAACCGCAGAAAACGTGAAGTGCACAAGGAAAGTTAAAATCTGTGCAGAATTTTACACCAACTAGCTGTCATATATTTGTTTTCCTGATTCATGCACACATAATAGTTTATAAAAATATATCTACAACTTGATTGAAGAGCAAGGGATGGTATATGCATGCCTGAAATTTTTGTTTTGAAGAAAACAAAAAGAAGACGACGACGCGGCGCGGAAGAGACGGAGCGCTTTACTTTCTAGTTTTTCTCTCGATTTCTCTCTTCTTTTCCTCCCTAGAACTCAGGCTTTTCTCTCTATTTTACCTCTGAAATTTTCGAAAATGAGGTAGGGAGAATGGCTAGGGAAAATGAGGGAAGGTTACTAGATAAAGGGAGGAAAATATTCTTTCTATCTTCTAGTTTTTGAGATAAGGAATGATGGTGATAATAAAAGATTTTTGGGGGATATTAGAGGGTGCATTTGGTCGACCATTAAGTCTAGGAACAAGGAAAAAAAAATTGCTTAATTAGATTAGTTGTTAGTGATTTAAAAGTGGGGAGAATATCTACCTAGAAAAGATTGAGGGAAAGATAATAAAGAATGAGTTGACCAACTAATAAAATATTTTAAAAATGAAGGATGAGCGAAATTTGCTACCAAAGGGGTGGAAAAATGTTTAATTAATAATTATTGGGAAATTAAAAGGTGAGGGATTTATCTCCTAAAAATGGATAAGGAAAGAAGTCAATTAAATTGTGAATTGAAAATTAAATCGAATCTTCCAAGGTGATGGCCGATTTTATTTAATTAAATGGGGAAAAATATTGCTAGCTAGACATGGTAGAATATTGCTTAAATATTAATTAGTGGGGAATAAAATTTAGGGAATTATCTATCATGAAAAGGGTAGGAAAAGATATCCAAGAAATGGGTTGTCAAATAATTTTAAATAAATTAAGGACGGGGCCGAAATTTATAGGACAATGGGAGGGAAAATATTTCTTAATTATTTTATTTTAAATCTCTAGTGTTTTATCTACCCCTTAAATATTTTAATGAATTAAGAAATTAATTATGGAATAATATTATCTTGCATGAATGGCTAAATAATTAAATTACCTACATAATTCATTAAACACTCTTTTACATTAAATTAACTTATTATCTAACTTAAATAAATTTTTGGAATGATTTCTTAATATTAAATTTTATCTCAACACTCCAACTCCAGTCCGGCCTCACTTATTTAACTGAAAAGATCGCAACTAAACTACTGCATTAAAATAATTAAATTTAAAGAAAAAAATTTAAATACTCATTCAATAAAAATCATTTTAATTTAAATACTAGGAATTATGCATGGCTTATACGTAGTCTAATTTACGGGTTCTACAACCCTTCCCCCTTAAAAGAAATTTCGTCCTCAAAATTAAAACTTACTGAATAACTCGGGATAACGACTCCTCATCTCTGGCTCAGAGTCCCATGTAGCTTCCTCCTCTGAATGGTTATGCCATTTGACTTTCACTCGCTTAACCAGCTTGTTCCGAAGCTTCTTCTCCTGTCTGTCTAAGATCTGCACTGATCTCTCCTCATAAGACAGGTTCGGAGTAAGCTGCAACGGTTCAAAGTTCAAGACATGCGAAGGATTTGCCATATACTTCCTCAGCATAGAGACGTGGAACACATTGTGTACTCCGGCCAGATTCGGTGGAAGAGCCACACGATAAGCTAGCGTCCCAACTCTGTCGAGGATCTCAAATGGTCCAGTGAATCTCGGACTGAGCTTTCCTTTCTTCCCAAATCGCATGACACCTTTCATAGGTGCCACCTTCACAAAGACATGGTCGACCACGGCAAACTCTAGGTCTCTCCTCCTCTGATCCGCATAACTCTTCTGTCGACTCTGAGTAGTCCTCATCCTATCACGGATCTTGACTACTACATCGGCAGCCTGCTGAATAATCTCTGGACCCAACTCTGCTCTCTCCCCTACTTCATCCCAATGAACAGGAGACCTACACTTACGGCCATAGAGTGCTTCAAACGGAGCCATACCAATAGACGACTGGAAGCTGTTATTATAGGTGAACTCCACTAATGGCAAGTTCGACTCCCAACTCCCAGAGAAATCCATAACACAAGCGCGGAGAAGATCCTCCAAAATCTGAATAACTCGCTCTGACTGTCCATCTGTCTGCGGATTGAAATATGTGCTAAACAGCAACTTCGTACCCATGGTCGAATGCAAACTCTTCCAAAACGAGGAAGTGAATCTGGAGTCTCTGTCAGACACGATAGAAACGAGAATGTCATGCAGTCGGACTATCTCTCGGATATACAACTCTGCATACTGAATCATGGTGAAAGTCTTCTTAATAGGAAAGAAGTGCTCTGATTTGGTAAGACATTCTACAATCACCCAGATGGTATTTGATCCTCTGACTGACTTCGGCAAACCGGTCACGAAGTCCATGGTAACATTCTCCCACTTCCACTCGGGAATAGGAAGAGGCTTGAGCAAACCTACTGGTCTCTGATGCTCCGCCTTCACTAACTGGCAAGTCAGACACTCGGATACAAATCGTCTGATGTCTTTCTTCATCCCAGGCCACCAATACAATGACTGCAGATCTCGGTACATCTTTGTACTTCCTGGATGAATAGAGTACGGCGACATGTGGGCCCCTGATAGAATATCTGCTCGAATATAACCACTGCTGGGAACCCACATCCTGTCTCGATATCTCACAATGTCGTCGCTCACTGTATACAAGACACTGCCCTTGGCCTCATCTATCTGCTTCCACTTTGCCAACTGCTCATCTGCTGACTGACCACTGTGAATACGGTCTAGAAGAGAAGACTGAATAGTCAAGGTAGATAGACGGGGAACTCTACCTCGAGGATAAGTCTCTAGACAAAACCTCTGCATCTCAGTCTGAAGAGGTCTCGAAACTGTCAAATGAGCCATCACTGCGACTTTTCTGCTCAATGCATCCGCAACTACATTAGCTTTACCCGGGTGGTAGCTAATGTCGCAGTCATAATCCTTCACAAGCTCCAACCAACGCCTCTGACGCATGTTCAGCTCCTTCTGCATAAAGAAATACTTGAGGCTCTTGTGGTCGGTAAAGATTTTGCACTTCTCTCCGTACAAATAATGCCTCCAAATCTTAAAGGCAAAAACTACGGCTGCCAACTCCAGATCATGGGTAGGGTAATTCTTCTCGTGGATTTTCAGCTGACGAGAAGCATACGCTATCACCTTCCCATGCTGCATCAATACTGCGCCCAAACCAAGCTTCGAAGCATCGGTATACAGCACGAAATCTCCGGGCCCTGACGACATGGCCAAAACTGGTGCTGAGATAAGAGCTTGCTTCAAAGTATCGAAGCTCTTCTGACACTCCTCGCTCCACACAAATTTAGCATTCTTCTTGGTCAATGATGTGAGTGGAACAGCAATAGAGGAGAATCCCTTAATGAACTTCCGATAATATCCTGCTAGCCCAAGAATACTGCGGATCTCTAATGCATTCTGCGGCACAACCCAATCTCTAACTGCTGCAACCTTCACTGGGTCTACCTCAATACCGCTGCTAGAAACAATATGGCCTAACAATGCCATTTTCTCTAACCAGAATTCGCACTTACTGAACTTTGCGAATAACTTATGCTTCTGCAAGGTCTGCAACACTGTGGTCAGATGTCTGCTGTGATCCTCTCGATTCTTGGAGTAGACGAGAATGTCGTCTATGAATACTATCACAAACTGATCAAGATACGGCTGAAATACGCGATTTATGAGATCCATGAAGATCGCTGGCGCATTCGTCAGACCGAACAACATCACAAGGAACTCGTAGTGGCCATAACGAGTCCTAAAGGCAGTCATTGAAACATCGGCATCTTTCACCTCAACTGGTGATAACCGGAACGCAGATCTATCTTGGAGAATATCGAAGCTCCCTGCAACTGGTCAAACAAGTCATCAATCCTCGGAAGTGGGTATTTGTTCTTCACTGTAACCCTGTTCAACTCCCGGTTGTTAATGCAAAGCCTCATAGAGCCATCCTTCTTCTTCACAAATAAGACTGGCGCGCCCCATGGTGAAAAACTCGGGCGAATGAACTCCTTGTCAAGAAGTTCCTGAATCTGCTTCTTAAGCTCTGCCATCTCTGTCTGTGCTAGTCGGTACGGTGCTTTGGATATAGAAGCCGTCCCTGGCATAAGCTCAATAGAAAACTCCACCTCTCTCTCGGGTGGCATACCAGAGACGTCCTCAAGAAAAACATCTAGGAAATCCTTAACAATCGGAACATCTGTGGCTGACTGACTGGGTGTCTCGGGGACATATACAAATGTTGCTAAGAATGCCCGACACCTTTATGCATAAGCTTCCTAGCCTGGACATAAGGTATAATGCGCGGTAAAGGAAAGTACCTGTCTGGCTCAAATAAGAACTGCGTCATCCCCGGCGGTCGGACTAGAACAGATCTCCGCTGGAAGTCGATCAAAACTCTGTTCCTTAGAAGCCAGTCCATTCCCAGAATGAAGTCAAACTCTGGCATCGGCAGCACGATCAGATCCGCATAAACGAGGTTTCCATGGAGCTCAAGATCTAAGTCTCGGATCACATTGGTAGCTGTCATCTCCTCACCAAAAGGCAATACTACTGAATAGGCTACATCTAGCCCAACGGTCTTGACCTTGAGGAAATTAGCAAAGGCCTCCGAAATAAATGAGTGAGTAGCCCCTGAATCTATCAAGGCTTTCGTAGCGGAACCAGATATAAAAATTCTCCCTGAAAGGTTACAACACTAAGCTAAACCCAATATCACAAGTACTAAGCTTATCGACATGCAAAGGTCAATGTTCTTCTAACTTCAATTCCCAAAATAATACTGAGTAGAGCATGCAATCCTACTGCAATTCTATGTTCAAAATCTTAACCCAAAACATTAAATCCCAAATATAAACTTAAGCGTAAAGGTACCTATCATGAGCATCGTATCTGGGTTCGTCTCCGTAGCATGGAGAGCGAAAACTCTGCCTTGGGTAGGCAGATTCCTCTGAGGGCACTGCGGCAGTAAGTGGTCTGGACTACCACACTTGTAACACTTTCCTGAGCCAAACAAACACGCTCCAGCATGGCGGCGTGTGCACTTAGGACAAACTGGATGCTCAAAAGTCCTCGGGACTGCGCGTCCCCGTTGTTGTTGCTGACCTCTGTTCCTCGGCGGGCCATGAAAAGGCTTCTTATTCTGCTGCTGCTGCTGCTGAGGAGGAGGGCGTTGCGGTACTTGGATTGGGCGCTTGCCCTGGCGATCCCTCTCAATATCATACTGATCCTGCTCTGCGGCTAGAGCTCTGGAGACGGCGACCTCATAAGTAGTAGGGTCAGCCACCCTAACATCACGGCGCAAGATCGGTCGTAGACCAACCAGAAAATGCATCAACTTGGCTTTAGCATCATTCGCGATCAGGGGCACAAAATGACAACCCCTCTCAAACTTACGGATGAACTCCGTAACAGTCAGATCTCCCTGCCTCAGGCTCATGAATTCCGTGGTCAACCTGGTGCGCACCTCCTCAGTAAAATATTTGGAGTAGAATACCTCCGTGAAGCGTGCTCAACGTAGCCAAGTTCAAGGCTACTGACGCTCCTTCCCACCATAAGCGGGCATCTCCTCCGAATAAATAAGTGGCACATCGAACTCTGTCTGCATCTCCAAGCTCCATGAACTCGAAGATAACATTGAGGGACTTGATCCAGCCCTCGGCAATCATGGGATCAGACGTCCCTGAAAACTCCTTTGCCCTCATCTTCATGAAGCGCTCATAAGTAGCCTCGGGCCCTGTCGGCCTGGCTGCCACAGCATGGTTCCCCGCAAACTGTGCGAAGAATTGAGTCATCCCAGCTAGCATCTGGGCATTCATGTCAGGTGGAGGGGGTGGAGGTCCCTGCCTCTCCTGTTTCTTCTCCTCACCGTCCTCTTGGCGAGGCTCATCATTTCTAGTGCGCTCGAGAATGCGTCTAGGGGGCATACTGTTCCATACATAACCCATACGTAACCAACATGAATAATTCCATAATTTATTTAAATTTAAATACTGAACAATAAAAATCTGGACGTAAAATATTTCATGAAAACATGCAGTTAAATAATTCATGCTTTAAATAAAATGCATAAATGTAAAACTTACAGACCGAAGACGTGACTTCATGAGCTTCTCGTGGTCAGTAGTAGTATAATCCTTTACAAGAACCTGGCTCTGATACCAGCTATAATGTCCCGAAAATCCGTGTTTAAAAATTTGCGGAAAAATTTAAAATTTTCTCTTTAACTAATTAAAATGCCTCTTTAAATAAATAAACTGATAAAAAGATTCAATATTTAAATATTCGAAATAGCAGCGGAAGTATTTATTGTTGCAAAATAGCAACTTAAAGATAATCCAACAAAAGATAAAATTGTTTTAGAATAAAAATGGTAAATGCTGAAAATGAGGTCCTCGGGTTCCACTACTGCTGACCCAAGATGGCTCACTGGTCCCCGCCCTCGATCCCGACCTCATCAGTACCTACAACAATCAAGTCTAGTGAGTCTAAAGACTCAGCATGCATATATCGTAAATAACGAGTAAGTAAATAAATAATAAAATTGCATGCAAGGTAAAATGTCATGAGCCTGGAGTAACGTAAGTATATCATGTCATGAGTAATTATAACACGTGCGTAACTGAACTGAAAATTATAAGTGAAATGTTTGCCCCGTAGAGCCTAGTCATAAAATAACATGTAATAAAAATTTTCTGTTGAGAATATGTTCTACGCAAGTGGCCCCTGAACTGAACTGAACTGAACTGACCGGTAAGTGACCACCGGGTGAAGTAATAATCGTCTGATCAGACTAATGCCACAGTATACTGGGTGGAACTGAACTGAACCGGTAAGTGACCACCGGGTGATACAATAATCCCATGATAGTGCAATGGCCACAAACAATATCGCATATATCTCAAAAATGAATATTTTATGTTTTTGCACGTAATGTAAATAAACTACGTAATTAAATATCCTGTATTAATTTTACCGAATGGGTTGGATCGTTCCTAGACTCGCTGCAACTTAAATCTAACATGAAAAATTATGTAAATGATTTTTACTTGACCAAACTTTGTAATTGACTCCATAAACGAGACAATTACGCCCATCGACTTAGTAATTAATCATGACTCCGTATCAACCCGAACCAACACCGAACCATCATTTAGTCATGATCAAAATACACCTAAAATGATGAAATAATGCTCCAAAAATGATACAAGTCGAAATTTTGTTGAATGGAGGCCAAAACATGAAACGCTCTTTCGAGAACCAATTTGGCACAGCGCACCGTAATTTCTCGTACGACCTCTAAACTTAACCGAATCACAAACGGTCAAAAACATGACCTTCCGAACTCGATGAGGCACTGTCCAGTCCAAGTCCATAGGCTAAAAGCCAACCAAGAACTCAAACGAGCCTCTGAACCGAAGCAGAAAGTTGCTGTCCAGAAATTCCAGCAACCGCACTTGTGCTTACATTGCTTCGTTTGCGAGACTATTGGCCATTGGAGCTTGCAAACTGACCAGAGCCTCTTCGCAACATCCTAAGGAATGGTTTGAACCATGGCTAAGGGCCCTAGGCCAGCCACAATTCGAACCACTCCATGAATCACCCGATAGATCCCACCCGAGAGCACCCTTGCGTGCGTGGGGAGTATTACTTCATTTGCTGTCCCGTGCCATTCCAGTGGCCATTTGATTGACCATGGCATGATCTAGACATTGAGGGGTATGGTGTGAACCATGGGTAAGGGCTAAAAAGCCAACCAAGATCCACAACACACCATATACACAAAGATACAAATGCAGAATTTAAGAAGGGTCGAAGGGGCTGTTCTTGTTTCTTTTAATTAAAAACCGTTTCCACCATGGACCAAGCCTAAAAAGGCCGACTTGGTCACGTCCTAGACATCACAAGGAGGTGTTCTAACCATGGCTATAGCCCCTAGGGCAGCCAAGATCAGTTTCATCCCCCTTGACCGCAAGAACAGAATTTTTGGAACTCAAAAAAATGGTTTTTGTGGAAGATTTGCTGTGTTTCTAGATTTCCAGCATGTATGGGGCTGGAACCAACGTTCTTACATGACTCTAACATGTCCTAGTACATGTCTAGATTCAGCGCCGAGCCCCTGGAATCGAGCCACCCACATGAACCAACAAAACCGCAGAAAACGTAAAGTGCACAAAGAAGGTTAAAATCTGTGCAGAATTTTACACCAACTAGCTATCATATATCGGTTTTCCTGATTCATGCACACATAATGGTTTATAAAAATATATCTACAACTTGATTGAAGAGCAAGGGATGGTATATGCATGCCTGAAATTTTTGTTTTGAAGAAAACAAAAAGAAGACGACGACGCGGCGCGGAAGAGACGGAGCGCTTTACTTTCTAGTTTTTCTCTCGATTTCTCTCTTCTTTTCCTCCCTAGAACTCACGGCTTTTCTCTCTATTTTACCTCTGAAATTTTCGAAAATGAGGTAGGGAGAATGGCTAGGGAAAATGAGGGAAGGTTACTAGATAAAGGGAGAAAAATATTCTTTCTATCTTCTAATTTGTGAGATAAGGAATGATGGTGATAATAAAAGATTTTTGGGGGATATTAGAGGGTGCATTTGGTCGACCATTGAGTCTAGGAACAAGAAAAAAAAATTGCTTAATTAGATTAGTTGTTAGTGATTTTAAAGTGTTGAGAATATCTACCTAGAAAAGATTGAGGGAAAGATAATAAAGAATGAGTTGACCAACTAATAAAATCTTTTAAAAATGAAGTATGACCGAAATTTGCTGGCAAAGTGGGGTGGAAAAATGTTTAATTAATAATTATTGGGAAATTAAAAGGTGAAGGATTTATCTCCTAAAAATGGATAAGGAAAGAAGTCAATTAAATTGTGAGTTGAAAATTAAATCCAATCTTTCAAGGTGATGGTCGATTTTATTTAATTAAATGGGGAAAAATATTGCTAGCTAGACATGGTAGAATATTGCTTAAATATTAATTAGTGGGGAATAAAATTTATGAAATTATCTATCATGAAAAGGGTAGGAAAAGATATCCAAGAAATGGGTTGTCAAATATTTTAAATAAATTAAGGAAGGGGCCGAAATTTATAGGATAATGGGAGGGAAAATATTTCTTTAATATTGTATTTTAAATCTCTAGTGTTTTATCTACCCCTTAAATATTTTAATGAATTATGAAATTAATTATGGAATAATATTATCTTGCATGCATGGCTAAATAATTAAATTACCTAAATAATTCCTTAAACACTCTTTTACATTAAATTAACTTATTATCTAACTTAAATAAATTTTTGGAATGATTTCTTAATATTAAATTTTATCTCAACACTCCAACTCCAGTCCGGCCTCACTTATTTAACTGAAAAGATCGCAACTAAACTACTGCATTAAAATAATTAAATTTAAAGAAAAGAATTTAAATACTCATGCAATAAAAAATCATTTTAATTTAAATACTAGGAATTATGCATGGCTTATACGTAGTCTAATTTCGGGTTCTACATCCCTGGTCAGTCTGGATCGTACTTTTTCAGTGAAGTACTTGGAATAGAATACCTCTTTAAACAAATTCCACGTCAGTGTTTGCAAATTCACTGATACCGACGCACTATCCCAGTCTGGCGTCTCCTGTCAAAAGGAATGTGGCACACCTGACCCTATCTGCATCTTGCAGCTCCATAAAAGTGAAAATCACCTCGATGGACTTAATCCATCCTTCAGCTATCATCAGGTCAGTAGTCCCCGAAAACTCCTTAGGATTCATCCTCCTAAACCATTCGTACACAGGCTCTGGTCTGGGCCTCGCCCCCGTGTCCACTGTCGCCTGGTTTCCCGCAAACTGTGCAAAGAACTGAGTTATACCTGCAAGCATCTGTGCCTGCATATC
Source organism: Primulina tabacum (assembly GCF_025594145.1). Classification (NCBI taxonomy): domain Eukaryota; kingdom Viridiplantae; phylum Streptophyta; class Magnoliopsida; order Lamiales; family Gesneriaceae; genus Primulina; species Primulina tabacum. The sequence goes on from NC_134566.1 coordinate 21,954,831, forward strand.
TGGCGGTGGAGGAGGAGGAGCGTCTCTCCCTTCCTCTCGAGCCTCTCTGTCCTCATCCCTTGCTTCCCGGTTAATCATGCGTCTAGGAGGCATACTGTTCCAAAATTCGCCCAATAAGTAAACCCAACATGCATGAACATAATACTAATATCAGAAGATGCACATAACTTGGACTTAAAACATGGACATGTTGAAATCATGACTTAATGCTTAATACATGGAATAATTCAAAACCTTAAAACTTACAGACTTGAGGTGTGACTTCGTGAGCTTCTCGCAACTGGAAGTAGGCATAACCCTTTACAAGAACACCGCTCTGATACCAACTGTAACGTACCATACTTTTTAACTATTTTAAAATTTGCGGAAAAATAAAAATTTTCTTACATAAGAAATAAATTCTCAAATTTCGATTTAAATTAAACTGTTCATCCAAAATTAATTGCAATAAAAAGATTGTGAATAGAGTTTGCTAAAAACACTTGTTTAAACCTCGTAACCCAAAACTTGAAATCAGAGCAATAAAATTTGTCATGCGTGAAATCTTAAAAACATTGGGCGGTCCTCGGGTTTAGCCTCCCACTCAGTCCAAGCCAGCTCACTGGTCCGCACCCCTCGTCTCCTCAAAGTCATCCTCACCTGCATCGATCAAGTCTAGTGAGTCTAAAGACTCAACATGTATAAACTGGGCATAACAAGTATTACGTAGTAAAACCACATGCAATCTTTAAAATAGGGCGTACATACTTGAAACTTGAACATGCGTATAAAAGCTTGAACATACATACATACATAACATAGACGTGTCATAACGTTAAACTTTTCTAAAACATGCTTGCAACATACATACTTGAACATACATGAACTTCATCAATTTGCGTAGAGATATGTTTCAAAGCAAGTGACCCATACATAAAACGCCTGATCAAACTAAACCACAGTACTGGGCTGGCAGGGAAAGTCCACTACCACATACATGAGATCCCCGTTCATGCTTTAACGGTTGGATTGGTTCCTGGTCATGCTTTACTGCTTTCCAATCCTGATCTTAACCTAGTCATGCTTTACCGGGGTGGATTGGTCCCTGGTCATGTTTTACCGCTTTCATATTCCATACATAATTTGGTCACAAGACATTAAGCATATCTCAAAAACTTAAAAATATTTTCTTTTGCACGTCGAACATACTTACTTGGTGTTGAGGGATTCTTTGGATCACTCTTGGGGCCACTGCTGCACATACTAATATGAGTTCAAACACTTATCTTGCATAACTTAGATGTAGGTACCCGAGCTCACCACCGAAGTAATAAAATTTCTTATGACATTCTAGATCGCTCGGGACTTGACCTCGTTTAATCATCGTACTAAACCAAGACATCGAACTCCAAAACCATCAACATGTTTTTCCCAAAATAAGGAGTACACGAACCCCGTGCCCAGGTCCGGCTACGGGTCCGTGTAGGCTCTGTAATCTATGCCCGAAAAGAAGTAAGGACACGGACCCCGTGTTAGGGTCCATCTAAGAGTCCGTGTAGGCTCTGTAAGTTGACACTTCGAAGGAAACAAGGGCACAAACCCCGTGTACGGGACCGTCTAAGGGTCCGTGTACCTGCGGGAGAAGCAAACCAATGAGAATTTATGTGCTTGTGACTTAGTCTCCCCAACTCGATCATTCCGACCTTGAAACAATACCTCGAGACCCATCCTAGGATACTATATCACTGAATCAAACCTATACAAATGCCCCAAAACAACTACGTGATATGTGTGGTTTTTACGTGTTTTATTGCATTAGTTTGTGTATGTTTGCATTGTGCATGCGTACATTTCATTGACATTTTGTTCGTTTTAGAGTAAGCATATACATTTTATCATTTCTCACTTGTGCGTGACAAATTTGCAGGCAAAATGACCGGAAAACCGAAATTGGAGCAAAGTGTGTGAGCCAAGGAAAAAACTTACAGAAAGACTCGCGCCCGAGCGGTAGAATTTCACAGCTCGAGCGTGAGAGGTGATCCGAGCAGCAAACCTCCAGAGAGGATGGCGCTCGGGCGGTAATTTTCTACCGCCCATGCAAGAGAAATGCTTATCGAGAAGAAAACTTACAGAAGACTCGGCGCTCGGGCGATAATTTTCTACCGCCCGAGCGCGACTGCCGCATTCCCCAAGCAAGTTACAGAAGGTATGGCGCTCGAGCGGTAATTTTGTACCGCCCGAGCGCCACCTATTTTTGGAAAAAGTTCTTTGCCGATTCCTTACCTTATTCTGGGGATGTGAATGATATGGAAGGGATATTTGGACGTTTTTGAGCATTATTCAGGGATATTTGGAGAGCCTCCACAAGCTTTGGAGAGGACTTTCGCGCTTGGATTGAAGATTCGACAATTTTCCGGGCATCGTTCCTCGCATTTTCGTCACGACTAGTATTTCTACTCTAGTTTTTATCATTCAAACATTGTTTTGTTTATTTTAAATATGAATTCGAGTAGCTAACTTTTAAAATATTTGTTGGGATTTAAGGGGATCCTACCCCAAACTTTGATTTAATTAATTTATATTTCGATTGTTGCGTTATTCTTGAATGTGCTACTGTTTTTCAGTGTGTTGTTAGAGCGTAGCTAACTTTAACAACGTTTTTATATTTCGAGTGAGTTCGAGAGAATAACTTGTGATAGGAACGAGTAGTATAATCCGTGGATCTATAATTTACATAGATATATGAAATTGGATACGCGCCGATAGTCATAGTCCGATAGCGCGAAAACTAGGGGATTTCATAGATCGACACGCGATTCACTCTTGATAAATAATTAAAGAAATTTAATTACTTCATTGAGTAGAATTAGTTTGGCATAGCTCGAGAGAGTGTGTTCAATTGAATAGGAAATCATGTCGGATGCATACAGTCACTATCGAACGAATTAATTAATTAACGAGGGATAGATTAACCGAAATTCCCAACAAATTTATTTCTCCTTGAATTTTAATCAACCAATTTAGATATTATATTTCATGATCCAATTCTTGAATCATTTGATTTGCGTATTTATTTGAGCATGGTAGTACTAAAACAACCAATCAATTTTCGTTGCTAACGATTGAATAACTGAAAATAATAATTGTCAAATACAGTCTTCAGTGGAACGATACTCGTACTCACGTACATTATACTATTACTTGACATCGTGCACTTGCGATTAATTTTTGAGCATACAAAATCATATTTTTATTAAGGTTTACACAGTGCAAGTTTTGATCGATCAAGTTTTTGACGTCATTGTCGGGGACTGTTAATCTACAATTTTATTTTCAATTATTCACTTTAGCATTCTCTATTTTACTTTGTTTGACACCTTCAATTTCTTCGCAGGTATCTCTCTTGTGCATGCCAAGGTCTCTAGAGTCTGAACTAGAGATATTCGATCCCGAGATTGAAAGAACCTTACGCAGGAGACGACAACAGCAGAGGCTTAAAGACATAATGAACAGGAACGAACGTGAGGAGGAGCATCACGAAGATATAAGGGTCGAAGAGCCAAGGCGCATACCCATGCTTGAGTATGCGCAACCATCACTTGATGGAGCACGTCCAAGCATAGTGCGACCAACTGTCAGGGCAAACCAGATTGAGATCAAGCCAGCCATAATTCAAATAATCCAGAACACTGTCCAATTTGGGAGGAATGCGCTGGATGATCCGAACACTCACATCGCCGACTTATTAGAAATTTGCGATACTTTTAAATTTAATAGAGTTTCAAATGATGCTGTTAGACTACGTTTATTTCCATTCTCTTTGCGTGATAAAGCTAAATCTTGGTTGAATTGTTTGCCTATAGGATCAATCACAACTTGGGAAGACATGGCTAAGGCATTTCTCTTGAAATACTTTCCTCCATCAAAAACCATGAAGCTGCGAGCGGACATAACCACCTTCTCTCAATTTGAGCAGGAGTCACTCTACGAGGCATGGGAGCGCTACAAAGACTTATTCCGAAGATGCCCACATCATGAGTTGCCTCTTGGGTTAGTTGTCCAAACTTTCTAATATGGTTTAATTTCATCTAACCGAACCATGATAGATGCTGCGGCCTGCGGAAATCTGTTGAGGAAAACGGCCAAAGAGGGGTATGAGTTACTGGAGGAGATGGCTGCTAGCAGCTATCACCCTCAATCTGAGAGGAACACTCAGCGAAGGAATGCAGAGTACACCAGATAACTGATTTTTCAGCTGTCATTGCACAATTAAAAGCACTTAACAGGAAAATAGACAGCATGAACGTAAACGAGACAGCGATGCGCCTGCAAGAGATATTTTGTGAAAAATGCGGAGGAGAACACTATGTTAAGGGCTGTCAAGACAGTGGTCCTTTCTATGTGAATGAGGAGGCACCAGTGAATCAAGTGGGGATTCAAAATTGTCCGAGGAATGATCCTTATTCGAATACATACAATCCTGGATGGAGACAACACCCCAACTTCTCATGGGGTGGTCAAGGCAGTCAGGCTCGACCAAAAGGAGGACATCGGTATAGTAAGCAACCGATGTATCGACATGAGCCTCGAGATGAGAAATCTAGTTTGGAGCAAATGATGTCTAAGTTCATTTCAGCCACCGAGACTAGACTGCAAAACCAAGATGCATCAATGAAGGGCTTGGAGAATCAGATAGGTCAGTTGGCTAAATTGATCACGAGCAGAGAACCGGGCACCTTACCAAGCAACACGGAAACTAACCCGAAAGAGCAAGTGAAAGCCATAGCATTGAGGAGCGGAAAAGTGCTTGAACAAGAAGAGAAAGAAAAAGAAGATCAACGAGAGGGAGAGGTTGACACATCTACAGGTAAGTCTTCTAAATCTACACCCGCACCCACTGCACAATCTATAATTGTAATTCCCTCACCTTTCCCTGCAACATTAAAAAAGGCAAGATTGGATGCACAATTCGGTAAGTTCTTAGAGATACTCAAAAAATTCCACGTTAATATTCCTTTTGCTGATGCTCTGATGCAAATGCCGAGCTATGCTAAATTTCTGAAAGACATTTTAGCTAACAAGCGGAAGTTGGAGGATCACATGACGGTAAACTTGACTCTGCATTGGTACAAAACAAGATATCACCAAAACTAAAAGACCCAGGGATTTTTTCTATTTCTTGCGTGATTGGTGATATTGTTTTTCATAAAGCCTTGTGTGATCTTGGAGCAAGTATAAATCTTATGCCGTTATCTGTATTCAGGAAACTCGGATTAGGAGAACCTAAGCCAACGAGGATGTCCTTGCAACTAGCAGACAGATCTGTCAAATACCCGCGAGGAGTCATAGAGGACGTCCTGGTAAAGGTGGACAAATTCACATTTCCTGTAGATTTTGTAGTACTTGACATGGAGGAAGATGTGGAGATGCCCTTGATTTTGGGGAGGCCATTCCTTGCGACTGGAAAGGCCCTGATTGACGTTCAAGAAGGGAAGTTGAGATTAAGAGTGGGCGAGGAAGAAATTACTTTTGACGTCTTTACTGCTCTTAAGCACACACTGCACACCGATAACTGTTTTAGAATTGATGCTGTGGATTCGCTTGTGTGTAATTTTGTGCAGGAGGCTATAAAAGACCCATTGGAAGCCACTCTCACAACTGAATTGGAGGATGGCGATTTGGACAAAGAAAAAGCTGAAATAGTGGCATACTTTAATGCCAACCGTCCATGGAGAAAGCCAATGAGGATGAGACTGGAGGATTTAGGAGAGCGCCGAGATTTGATCCCGCCGAAGTCAAGCATCGAGGAACCACCAACGCTTGAGCTCAAACCCTTACCTCCACACCTAAAGTACGTATACCTAGGTGAGAATAACACTTTACCTGTCATTATCTCTGCTGCTATGACAGATGCTATGGAGGAACAATTGTTGCAAGTTCTCAAAGAGTACAAAAAGGCATTCGCCTGGAAGGTAGCAGACATCAAGGGAATCAGTCCATCGATCTGCATGCACAAAATCTTGATGCAAGAAAAGTACTCACCCCTCATGCAACCTCAAAGACGACTCAATCCAAAGATGCAAGAGGTAGTGAAGGCCGAAACTATTAAGCTTCTCGATTCATGTATTATCTATCCCATTTCCGATAGTTCATGGGTGAGTTATGTTCAATGTGTGCCTAAGAAAGGTGGGATTACGGTGATCCCTAATGAAAAGAATGAACTTATTCCCACGAGGACTCTTACGGGGTGGAGAGTGTGTATTGACTATAGGAAGTAGAATGATGCCACCCGTAAGGACCACTTTCCCCTTCCCTTTATTGATCAAATGTTGGAGAGACTAGCGGGGCATGAGTTTTACTATTTTCTAGATGGGTATTTGGGGTATAATCAAATTACTATTTCACCTAAGGACCAAGAGAAAACCACTTTCACTTGTCCTTATGGAACTTTTGCTTTTCGCCATATGTCTTTTGGTCTTTGTAATGCACCTGCTACATTTCAGCGCTGCATGACTACTATATTCCATGATATGATTGAAACCTTTCTTGAAATATTTATGAATGACTTTTCTATCTTTGGTACCACATTAAATGAGTGTGTGCAGAATTTGAGATCTGTGTTGAGGAGGTGCGAGGAGACGAACCTGGTACTTAATTGGGAGAAGTGCCACTTCATGGTACAAGAGGGAATTGTCCTAGGGCATAAGATTTCAGAGTATGGAATAGAGGTGGATAAGGCAAAAGTGGAAGTTATCAAGAACTTACCACCTCCGACATCCATAAAGGGAGTTAGAAGCTTTTTAGGCCACGCCGGTTTCTATCGGCGTTTTATCAGAGATTTTTCAAAAATTGGCAAACCTCTTTCTTCTTTACTTATGAAAGATGTACCTTTTGATTTTAATGCTGACTGTGTACAAGCATATGAGGATTTGAAGGAGTGCTTGGTGACGGCTCCTGTCTTGGTGGCACCAGATTGGGATCTACTCTTCGGAGTCATGTGCGATGCCAGTGATACTGCGGTTGGTGCCATCCTCTGCCAAAGGCGGAACAAGGTATTTCACACTATTTACTATGCAAGTAAGACTCTAGATGAAGCACAACTAAATTATGCCACCACTGAAAAAGAGTTACTTGCAGTAGTATTTGCACTCGACAAATTCCATGCATACCTTGTTTTGTCTAAAGTAATTGTTTTTACTGACCACGCTGCCCTTAAATATCTTCTTGCTAAGAAAGAAGCCAAACCACAATTGCTTAGGTGGATATTACTTCTCCAAAAGTTTGACCTCGAAATAAAAGATAAAAAAGGTGTAGAAAATGTGGTGGCGGACCATTTGTCTAGACTGGAGCTTATTAGTAATGACTATGTAGATAGGCTATTGATGATTGGTTTCCTGATGAGCAACTGTTTGAGGTGAAACATTGTCCTTTGTATGCCAATTTTGCTAACTTTCTTGTCACAGGAACACCTCCACCAAATCTATCGTTTCACCAACGAAAGAAATTTTTTTCTGACGTGAAGCATTATTTTTGGGAGGAATCGTTTTTGTTTAAGATTTGTGCAGATGCCATGATAAGAAGGTGTGTTGCAGAAGAAGAGTTTGGTCAAATTCTCCACCATTACCATGACCGTGAGGTAGGTGGTCATTTCGGACCAACAAGGACGGCATCGAAGGTACTTGAATGTGGCTTTTATTGGCCAAACCTTTTTAAAGATGCTCGTTCATATGTGATAGCCTGTGATAAATGCCAGCGGACATGTAACATCTCTAACCGTCATGAAATGCCATTGAATAACATCATTGAGTGTGATGTGTGGGGGATCGACTTCATGGGACCATTTCCCAGCTCGTTCACGAAAAAGTATATTTTGGTGACGGTTGACTATGTGTCTTAGTGGGTAGAGGCAGAAGCATATGCCACTAATGATGCTCAAGTGGTCCTGAAATTTTGTAAAGAAAAATATTTTTAACAGGTTTGGACATCATGAGCAATCATTAGTGATGGTGGCACCCATTTTTGCAACAAACTCTTTGAAAAACTTTTGAGCAAGTATGGTGTCACGCATAAGATATCTACCCCATATCACCCCCAAACGAGTGGTCAAGTGGAAGTGTCTAACCGAGAGATCAAGCGGATTTTAGAGAAAGTGGTAGGTGTAAGTTGGAAGGACTGGTCTATGAGGTTAGATGATGCTCTATGGGCATATAGGACTGCTTTTAAAACACCTATAGGCACTACACCATATAGGTTGTTGTTTGGTAAAGCATGTCATTTACCTGTAGAGTTAGAGCATCGAGCATACTGGGCCACAAAAGCACTGAACTTTAATTTTACTGATGCAGGTGAACGACGTTTGTTTCAATTGGATCAGTTGGAGGAATTCCGGAATCTGGCATATGATCTCGCACTGTCATACAAGGAAAAGACAAAGAGAGCTCATGACAGGTGAATCATCGAAATGGAATTCAAGGAGGGCGAAAATGTCCTACTCTACAACTCCCGGTTGCGATTATTTCCCGGAAAATTGAAGTCGCGATGGTCTGGTCCATTCGTGACTTCTAAAGTGTACCCATCGGGAGCTATAGAATTGAACGATGGAAAGGATGGGACATTCACAGTCAATGCCCAACGACTGAAGCACTACATGGGTGGCACAATTGAGCCACAACTTGGAATCACCCGGTTCCAAGATGCTCCAAACTGATACTGACAGACAGTCAAGCTCTCGACTATAAATTGAGAACTACCTCTCTTCCCCTTGTCTTGCATTTAAGTCGAGTTTATTGTTTTTGTTTTTATTCTTATTTATATTTAGAAATTCCTATTGTATTTAATTTCAATTTTTTTCTTTAAATTTTTTATTTTTAAAAAAAAAATTAAATAAATAAAGAGAAAATTAGGCGAAGGTTCCGAGGTTCATGACCGAGCGGTAAAAATATAACGCTCGAGCGCGAACGCCTCTGAAGGGAGTAAGTTTCCCAAGACTTTGGCGCTCGGGCGGTAATTTTCTACCGCCCTAGCGCTTGCACTTGAAATTGATTTCTCCCTTTCCCCTTTTTTCACTTTGCACGAAAACTCTTCCCCAAATCCCTAATTCTCGCTCACCCCCTTCTTGAATTTTGCTGCAAATCCTTTCCACACCGGGATTCCAACAACGTAGCTCGCAATCTTCGTTCAAATCAAGAATATCCCGCACTCCGGTCATCCTATACGAATCAAGTCACCATCTCCACACTCTATCACCATGGCTCCAAAGATACAACGAGGTAATCCCGGTTCCTCCTCTTCATCTTCGTCCTTTGATAGACATCGTTTTGTGAGTGAGGCGGCTAAGGCTAGATACGATCATGCAAAGATTCACAGAAACCCTATAGCCGAGAGGGGATTCCGTAGACAATTTGAGGATAGACACTTAGGGTCTCTTGTGGATTTGGAAAGACGGGGATGGAAACAATTTGGAAATCAACCTTCGGCTGCAGTGGTCTCAGTGGTTTGGGAATTTTATGCAAATGCCGTGGAAAGGAAGGATGGTACGGTTTTTGTTAGAGGTCGACTTGTTTCATGTGACTCGGGTGCAATTAACGCACTATTAGAGACACCTGAAGTTGATGACTCTCGATTTGAAGCTTTGGTAGCTGACCCCAATTATGATACGATACTCGCAGCGCTATGTCTTCCGAGGGCGATGTGGAAACCGTTGGGCGGACCACCGAGCTGTTTTGACGAGAAGTATTTGAAAGCCGGTATTGCCCTATGGTATCTATTTGTAGCCCGAAGGATGATGCCGGTCTCACATAAGAGCGAGGTGCAAAAAGAGCGGGCGGTGCTACTATTTGCCTTGACCGAAGGGTATGCAATCAATGTGGGCAAACTTATAAATTCTCAGATCATAATGAGTGCTCACAACAGTCATGTCGGTCTCTTCTTCCCCACCATCATCTCGGAGTTGTGTGCAAGAGTAGGGGTGGTTTTCCGGGATGACGAGGAATGGCTACAACCGGTGTAACCTATTTGTGTGGAAGACTTACAGCGGAAGAGCTCTAAACGGAATATAGACTTCCCCACACGCGAGAGAGATGTGGGTGGATCAAGCACAGCCGCATCCCGTAGCCGGCCGCCACAACCCCGCAGGCGAACCCAAAATGACCAAATAGATGAATCCCTCTCCTTCATGGCGCATCAAGATCAGGTCAACTTGAACGTCAATGCCCATCTTGCGTACCTTGAATCCATGATGCGCACTGTGCTCGTGCAAGGGGGCACTGACCCAGGGGACATACCACCACCCCCGTCATTCAATCCCCCATTCCAGTTTCACTATGACTATCAGCAGCAGGGGGACGTTCCGGGAGTGCCACCACCAGAGTTTGACGAGGAGGAGCCTTGATCAGGGGAGTTCACTGTTTCCCCTTCTTTGCATTTTTATTGTCTATTGCGTTATGTTTATTTCTTATTGTTGTTTCATTCTTGCATTTATTTTTGCATTTGTTTTTGTGTCTCCATTCGTGTTTGCATTTTTTTGTTTCGGTCTTTTGTGCAATGGGGACATTGCACACCCTTAGTATGATCGTTTTTCGGGTCGGTGTTTTTTTGTATTTGTCTTGCATGAGTGTCAGATGATGGTGAAACTAGTAAATTGGTAGCCAATGATGATTTTGGTCTAAATGAACTGCATGTTGCTTAGTCTTATCACTCGTTATGAATCCCCCGGTGAATTGAAATTTTTTTTATGCACATTTAGTGGATTTTGATAGTGGTGTCGATGACATTTAAGTTCAAAATAATCTGTGAGGGGAACTGGAGAAACATAAGATACGAGTAGAAATTGAATGAATATATGTTGAAATGAGTCACTGACCAGTAGCATGAACTCGAGTAGAAAATCAAAAGTATGCCTCAAATATCCTTCATCCCAATCGTGCATAGGACCTAAAAATTCATCTCTAGGCTAGATAAATAAACATACCCTATATTCCAAGCCTAGGGAGTACGCATGAGAAAACTATGCGCCTGAAAAATAAAAATTAGAAAATAATAATAATAATAATAATAAAGGTGGATGTAAGGTGTGGGGGAGCCAAAAAGGGATGAAATCCTATCCCAAGGCTAAAAAGATGGAGATGTAAGGCGTTGAGGAATGTCAGAGAAAATTTCTGACAAGGGCATAGTGAAAATGATCTACGTACTCCCAATCTTTCTAAACCACTTGAGCATTTATGGCTATTGACTCCCTACATTTTGTTGTTCAACCATGAAACTCTACCCCTTTTTGTGTTTACTAGTTGGTCCCAAATGGAAACAGAACTCAGGACAGAGAAACTTGCGTTGACTTGTGGATTCGGCAACCCACATGATTTGCGAATAAAACTATCTGAAACATAAGCTAGAAAAATCCACAACACACACGATCACATTTTTTGGAAAAATACAATTGTTTTGTGATGTTTTGAAAAGGGGGTGTTAATGGATGTTGTGTTTTGACTAATTCGATGTGGTTCACAAACCCGTTGAGGCAGGAGATATTGGTTTGCTACTTCGCCATCAGTCTAATTATTTTAGTACTTTCACTTTGTGTTTGTTTCATGTTTTGGTTGTGGTCTGTAACCTATTTTGCTTGAGGGCAATTAAAAGGTAAGTATAAGAGGGTTGGTTGATAGGTGTGGTTTTTACGTGTTTTATTGCATTAGTTTGTGTGTGTTTGCACTGTGCATGCGTACATTTCATTGACATTTTGTTCGTTATAGAGTAATCATATGCATTTTATCATTTCTCACTTGTGCGTGACAAATTTGCAGGCAAAATGAACGGAAAACCGAAATTGGAGCAAAGTGTGCGAGCCAAGGAAAAAACTTACAGAAAGACTCGCGCCCGAGCGGTAGAATTTCACCGCTCGGGCGCGAGAGGTGATCCGAGCAGCAAACCTCCAGAGAGGATGGCGCTCGGGCGGAAATTTTCTACCGCCCGGGCGCGAGAAATGCTTACCGAGAAGAAAACTTACAGAAGACTCGGCGCTCGGGCGGTAATTTTCTACCGCCCGAGCGCGACTGCCGCATTCCCCAAGCAAGTTACAGAAGGTGTGGCGCTCGAGCGGTAATTTTATACCGCCCGAGCGCCACCTATTTTTGGAAAAAGTTCTTTGCCGATTCCTTACCTTATTCTGGGGATGTGGATGATATGGAAGGGATATTTAGACATTTTTGAGCATTATTCAGGGATATTTGGAGAGCCGCCACAAGCTTTCGAGAGGACTTTCGCGCTTGGATTGAAGATTCGACAATTTTCCGGGCATCGTTCCTCGCATTTTCGTCACGACTAGTATTTCTACTCTAGTTTTTATCATTCAAACATTGTTTTGTTTATTTTAAATATGAATTCGAGTAGCTAAATTTTAAAATATTTGTTGGGATTTAAGGGGATCATATCCCAAACTTTGATTTAATTAATTTATATTTCGATTGTTGCGTTATTCTTGAATGTGCTACTGTTTTTCAGTGTGTTGTTAGAGCGTAGCTAACTTTAACGCTCTAACAACGTTTTTATATTGCCAGTGAGTTCGAGAGAATAACTTGTGATAGGAACAAGTAGTATAATCCGTAGATATACAATTTACATAGATATATGAAATTGGATACGCGCCGGTAGTCATAGTCCGATAGGACGAAAACTAGGGGATTTCATAGATCAACACGCGATTCACTCTTGATAAATAATTAAAGACATTTAATTACTTCATTGAGTAAAATTAGTTTGGCATAGCTCGAGAGAGTGTGTTCAATTGAATAGGAAATCCTGTCGGAAGCATACAGTCATTATCGAACGAATTAATTAATTAACGAGGGGTAGGTGAACCAAAATTCCCAACAAATTCATTTCTCCTTGAATTTTAATCAATCAATTTAGATATTATATTTCATGATCCAATTCTTGAATCATTTGATTTGCGTATTTATTTGAGCATGGTAGTACTAAAACAACCAATCAATTTTCGTTGCTAACGATTGAATAACTGAAAATAATAATTGTCAAATACAGTCTTCAGTGGAACGATACTCGTACTCACGTACATTATACTATTACTTGACATCGTGCACTTGCGATTAATTTTTGAGCATACAAAATCATATTTTTATTAAGGTTTACACAGTGCAAGTTTTGATCGATCAAGTTTTTGACGTCATTGTCGGGGACTGTTAATCTACAATTTTATTTTCAATTATTCACTTTAGTTTCAAACCGATCCAACAAATTTTTGCTCAAAATTTTTACATCATATATGGATTTTTACGCATAATAAACATCAAAATTATTATTGTGACAAGATCGATGCAGAAACGAAAGAATATACATGCTTTTTTTGATGATTTGAAATACCGAAACGACGATATCGAGGCGGGAACGGTGCGAGGATTGATACGGGACGAACGTGGCACAATTTATCTTTGAAGAAAACGGACGAAAATTGCTGAATTCCTTGAAGAGGGAGGGGCGGCTGCTACTTAGACTTAGAACCCTAATTTTCTCTCAAAATATAAAGTGGAACAAACATAATGAAGTGTGTGTAGGTCGTGTATAGGTGTGTGTAAAAGTGTGTGTGCGTGAGTTTAGGTAATAATTAGGGAATAAAAAATTGCTTAATTAAAAATTAACCACTAATTAAATCTTAATCAAACACTAACTTTACCAAAAAAATTCTTTAATTAAAATAAAATGCACATGTACTAAATCTTTAAAGTTTAAAACTCATAAAATCACTTAATAATTATATTAGGCTTTTAAAATGCTAAAAATTAAATAAATCTTTTAAAATGCCCCAACCCTAACTTCAAATAAATTACCACGTTTTAAAATTGCCAAAATCGTCGTCAGTCTCTTTTCCTCGATCCCGCATCGAATAATCGCCTGAAACATGGAACTCAAGATAACATTTAACGTGCATCACATAAATATAAATAATTAAAATAATGCAATTTAATAAATCATGCATCGCTAAAAATCATTTTAAACTTAAATAAATAATTTAATAATTAAATAAATGCATGGATTTTACGTGTACTGAATTTGAGCTCTACATTTTGACACTAAAATATCTCGATCATACAATCCAGAAAATTAGACTTGATAATGCCGGTGAAATTATTTCACAAACTTTAATTATTATTGTATGTCAATGGGAAACACTATTGAGCATCATGTTGCTTATGCACATACACAAAAAAGATTAGTTGAATCATTGATTAAACGTCTATAACTGATTGCTAGACCAATGATTATAAAAACAAAAATCTCTGTTTCTATATGGGGACATGCAATATTACATGCTGCTACATTAATTCTCATCAGACCAAGTGCATATCTTAAATACTCCCCATTGCAACTTGTCTTTGGTAAAGAACCAAACATTTCTCATCTGAGAATTTTTGGATGTATAGTATACATGCTTATTGCACCGCCTCAACGAACAAAAATGAGACCTCGAAAAAATATCGGAATTTATGTTGGTTGTGATAGCCTGTGAATAATTCGATATCTTGAACCTAAGGCAGGCGACGTGTTTACAGCACGTTTTGCTGATTGTCATTTTAATGAGGAAATCTTCCCAATGTTAGGGGGAGAAAAGAAACATATCGAAAAAAAAATTACATGGTATACATCATCATTTTTATATCTGGATCCAAGAACTAAACAACGTGAAAAGAATGTACAACAAATTGTGCACTTGCAAAGAATAGTAAATCAAATACCAGATGCATTTGCAGACACAAAAAAGGTAACTAAATCATATACGCATGCTGTAAATGCCTCTGCTCAAATTGAATTTCCAAAGAAACAAATTGAAAACACTCATGATGTCAATAAACGCTTGAAGTGTGGAAGGCCAATCGGTTCCAAGGATAAAAATCTTCGAAAAAAAAGCATAGAGAAACACGATGATCACAAAATAGAGAATGATATTCCGACAGAAATACATGATGATGAAAATGTTCTATTAGAACCACAAACTGATGAGAATCGTGAAATCTCTATCAATTATATTAATACTGAAAAAATATGGAACCGAAAAGATATAAAAGAAATTGATGAGGTATTTTCTTACAATGTGGCATTTGACATCATAAATGACAATGAAGATCATGAACCAAAATCTTTTGGTGAATGTAAAAATCGACATAACTGGATAAAATGGAAAGAAGCCATCCAAGTTGAATAGGCTTCGCTAAATAAACTTAATGTTTTTGGACCTACAGTCCTTACACCTGAAGGTGTAAAACCTGTCGGGTACAAATGAGTTTTTATTCGAAAGCGAATTGAGAAAAATGAATAGTAAGATATAAAGCTAGACTTGTTGCACAAGGTTTTTCTCAAATGCCTGGAATTGATTATGAAGAAACGTATTCTCCTGTTATGAATGCAATTACGTTTCGATATATGATTAGTTGGGCAGTATCTGAAAATTTAGAAATGTGTCTTATGGATGTTGTCACAGCTCACTTTTACGGATAACTCGATAGTAATATATATATATGAAAATCCCTGAATGATTTAAAATGTCTGAATCACAGAGTTCAAAACCTAAAGAATGTTACTCTGTGAAATTGCAAAGATCATTATATGGGTTAAACAATCCGGTCAAAAATTGTATAATCGGCTAAGTGGAAATGCGTAATCATTATTGTATATGCTGATAATTTAAACATCATTGGAACGAATAAGAAAATTCAAGAAGTTGTGTTGTACTTGAAGTAATAATTTAAAATGAAGGACTTTGAAAAAAAAAAGTATTGTCTGGGTTTGCAAATTGAACAAAAAGAATGTGTAATATTTGTTCATCAGTCAAATTATACAGAAAAGGTCCTTAAACGTTTTAATTTGGATACATCAAATCTTTTAAGTACTCCAATTGTTGTTAGATCATTAAACATAGAAAAAATCAATATCGTCCATTTGAAGATAATGAAGTTATTCTTGGTCCAGAATTATCATATCTAAGTGTTATTGGTGCCCTTATGTATCTTGCAAATTGTACAAGACCTGATATATCTTTTACTATAAATTTATTGACAAAATTTAGCTCATATCCAACAAAGAGACATTGGAACGGAATTAAACATATATTTCGTTATCTACGAGGAACGACACACTTGGGACTTTTGTATTCAAAAGATACTAATCAAAGCATAATTGGTTATGCTGATGCTGAGTATTTATCTGATCCACACAAGATACGTTCCTAAACTGGATATGTATTTACTCCGAGAGGCACTGCAATTTCTTGGCGTTCACAGAAACAAACACTCGTAACAACTTTATCAAATCACGCCAAGATTATTCACTACATGAAGCAATTTGTGAATGTGTGTGGCTAAAATCAATGACCGAACATATCCAAATCTTATGCGGATTATTCATTCGACAAGAAGCCCGTGACACAATATGAAGATAATGTTGCATGTGTTAGTCAAATGAAAAAAGGATACATAAAAAGCGACAGAACTAAACATATTCGCCCTAAATTCTTCGCATTCACCCAAGAGCTTGAAAAAAATAAAGATATTGATATTTGTCACATTCAGTCAAGTGAAAATTCATCAGATCTCTTCACAAAAGTATTTCCTACGACAATATTCAAAAAACATATATATAAAATTCGGATGTGCAATCTACGAAATTTGTGAAGAATCGTTCGTGTTAACATGAGGGAGAGTTTACGTGACTGCAATATTTTTCCCTTACTATAGTTTTTATCCCAATGAGTTTTTCTCAGTAAAGTTTTTAACGAGCCAATATAAAAACACGTAACGAAGACAATAATTGTATCATGATTATCGTCACAAGAGGAGTATTGAAAATAAGAGATTGAGTGTTGAAATAAGAGTTGTAAATATTGAAAATTAGTATGTGATTATGTATGTAATAATGTATTTAATTGTGGATTATTTCCAAAGAAATTCTATCAATAGGTCTCTCAATTTATGAAGAAAAACACAATTTATGAAGAAAAAAGACAATTGAGTAGACAAAATTTTATAAAATATGTACTTTAATATATTTTGTGAGTTTGAAATTTTTTTTATTGTAAATTTTTACTTTGAACCAATTTATGTACTTTTTCGTAAAATAAAGTGTGTCGTACGTAATAAAATATGTACAATATTAATTAATTATATATATAATAAAAATAATAAATCAGAAAAAATATTATGTACTTTTTCGTAAAATAAAATGTGAGTCGTACATAATAAAATACAATATTAATTATATATATATATAAAAAATAAACAGGAGATCGTATCACTATCATCATCATCATTCATAAGTTAAACTAAATACAGTAACGTCAAAAAAAGAAAAACGACAAAACTACGCTTATGCAAAGGACAAAAATATAAAAACTACGAACAGAAATAAACATAAATAAATGAATAAGGTCATTTTTTTGGCCAATGGGATGTTTTATTTTTCAATAAATTCTATATAAAAATTTCATATTGACTTAGAAAAAGTATACAGCTTAAACAATACGAAAAGATTAGTGAACACTTTATTTCTAAGAATTTTCAAATTGGTTTTTTTTTTAAACAAAAAATTGATCCAAAACGGCAAGTCATAAGAATTTTCAAATTGGTTGCATAAAGTAAAGATCTTTAAAAAGGTATACCGTGGTGCTAAAAAATTTAATTGTTTTTATCATTTAAATATTTTAGTTTACACAAAAACTAATGTAAAACAATTTTAGGAGTTAATTTTGTGAGTCGGATATTTGAGTCGATCCAACTCATAAAAAATATTATTTCTTATATCAAAAAAATTATTATTTATCATAGTTACGAATTGAGTCGATTTGTTTCACAATTATAAATCTATAAAGAACATCTCATTAGATATATAATAGTTTTTTTTTTTTTTGAAATGAGATATATAATAGTTAGTTATTGGAAAATATTAAGTTAGGAAATATACTTTTGGAAAGAAATCTGGAAAAAAATAAAATTTGTACAATTTTTATTTCAAGAATCATGAAAATCCTATTGGAAGAGAAGGCCACAAGCTGCCATAAAGTTTAGCATTTTTAATGTTTTTATCGTATATTATGTGTAGTGACACCTCATTATTTATTTTTAAAATATAAATTAAATAATAATAGCATTATTTTAAAATATTTATATTCGTGAGATAAGTTAAGTTATCAATATTTTAAATAAAAATAATAATATTTTTGAATTAAAATATGATATTTTTGTTGAAATGGGTCGAGTTAAATATTAATCTCAAAAAATTGACCGTAAAACTAATATGATTTGAAATGAATTTTTGTGAAGTTTTAAATATACATTTCAAACTATAAATAAAATAGGTGAGTTTGATCAATTATTGATCACAAAAACTCTTATGAAACTATTTTATAAGTCAATTTTATAAGATATATCTTTAATTTTACCGGTTTATGATTTTTTTTTTATTTTCATTATAATTATATATCAAATTAACTCATATTATATATATATATATGCAAAACCTTCTTACAATATACTTACTCGATTATTGTCCAAGGAAAGAAAATTCATCTTATTGGCTACAAAAAAATCACACAGAATAATTTAATCATAAAAAATGGGAATGGCGTGCATTTTTGAAAATGACTCGCCATTTTTTAGATAATTTTCCCAAGAAACCCACGCTAAAATCCAAAGCTGAGTAGAAATAATTGCTGAGCGAGAATGCGGAGGGACCCCTTGCCCCTTATCCTGCCTGGAGTTTCTTGTTTTCTTTCTTTTTGTTTTCATTTTTTTTCTTCGTCTCCAATAATGAAAATTGCGTACACTTCTGCGCTTCCTCTCCTCTTTAAAATGGCTCTAAAACCAGCCATTTCCAACTCCTTTTTCTTTTGAGATTTATTTCTTGTTTTGATAAGTCTGAAGAGATTTATACCCCACTGGAAACCTTTTCTTGAATGTTTTATCTGCTTTTGCTGAATCTTTTGCATAACCAACTCCGAGTGGTTTGTTTGTAGCTTGATTCCTTTTCTTCTTCGTGATGGGTTTTTGTTTTGTGAGGATTTGACTGGGATTTTGGTGAAGAAAACCAAGAAACCTAACAAGATTCTAAAATAGAAAAGAAAAAAGATTGGTTTTTTGTTTGTTTGTTTGTTTTGTTTACATGTCAGGTTGTTAGAAAATGGAAGCTAATGAGATTTAACAAAGTTTATCAAGCTTTTTGTTGTTTTTTAATTGAAAAAATTTTCCACTTTTTCTTGCTTTTCTGTGTTATGATTTTTTCCGGTTTTGAGAGTGAACCCAGCTTTTGATTATTCTTTTGAGGCATATAAAAGTGGGAATCTTTTTCTTGGAGTAACTTAGCTACTGATTCCAGGTTAGCTGATCTTTATGATATAAAAATTTTTGACGAGTTTTTTCAGCTTTGATCTTTCTTTCCATTTTGTGTTCTCTAAATCTTTTTTTAGTTTTTATTTATTTGCAGTTGAGAAATTTATCTGATTACTGATGCTGAGGAACAACAGATCAAGAACAGTGACCACCAAACAAGCTATAATGGCTGACCAAAACCCAATCCATGCTTCTGTTAAAGATCCCACAAAACCTGTATCATCTTTCTTGAATTCTCCAAGATTCTTCAATGGGTTCTTGTCAAGAACATTTTCTGATCCTGAAACTGCTTTAGTCAGCCCAACTTCAATTCTAGACACAAGAATTTTACCAAATTTTGTGACCCCGTTTGGCTATGATAATATCTTGTCCAAATCACCAACCCCATGTCCTGAAGTTACCGATAAATCTCCATTCACGAAACAAATTCCAGAAGCCATTGGACTCGCTTTAGTTCATTCAATCAACGAGGAAAGAACTGATGAGAAGTTCTCAAGAACGGTTTTTTATGGAGCAAAACTCAATATTCAAATCCCCACCATAATTTCACAGCCCGAATCTCCTAATTCTCCGGCAGATTTCGGAATTAAAACTCGGGATTCTCAGCTTCTGAGCCCGTTTTCAGGCACCCCAGTGAAGGATTACTTCACCAGACAGCTTTCTTTGAAAGAAATGGAACTTTCTGAAGATTACACTTGTGTGATCACACACGGACCGAATCCGAAAACTACTCATATTTTTGATGATTGCATTGTAGAGAATTGTTGTGAAGATGACCCGAATCTGGGTGAAGATTTCGAGAAAGTCGAGACTGGTTTTGAAACCAATGTTTCCAATTCTCCACCATTGAATTTCTTGAGTTCTTGTCACACTTGCAAACAAAGTCTTGAACAGCGCAAAGACATTTACATCTACAGGTTAGCCCAAGATGATATTCATGTTTCCAGTAAAAATAATTCATATATTAGCTATGAATAAATAACGTGGTACACTTTTTTTTTGTATTATTTTATTGTATGATAGGCAGTAGATCGATGGTTGGTTTTGTCTTAATATTAAATTATTGCTTTATAAGATATTAAGACGTATGTACTTCTTCCATGATTTGTTGAGCTCTTGTGCTTTCCACTATGTAAAATTTATATTTAACAAAATGTATGCTCGACTCACATTTGTCTATCTCTAGAGTGATTCGACCTGTCCAAGAAAGATTCAAAGACTTAAAATTTGTCGATTTTTTCGATGGAGGGATGATTAGTTTGCGAGAATCAACTAAATGTAAGCTTTTAACTATGTATTTGGTATTGTTTTCAGGGGAGAGAGAGCTTTTTGTAGCCATGAATGCCGTTGTCAAGAAATGCTTTTTGAAGGAATGAAGAATGAAGAGATGGATGATGCTTTTTAGGACACCTTTATTTTTTGAAGGGAAAAAAAATATATCACTACAAGCATTGTATTTTCAATGCTTCTCTTTATTGCTTCAAGAGGAATCTAGCATCTTCAAAAGGGATTCAATTGATTTTCCATGATATGTTGGAAGATGACTCAACTTTTTTTTCTCTCTTGTTTTTGAAAAAAATATATATATATTTCCTTGAGATAAATTTTTTTTTTTTTTTTGCTTCTTATGAGTCTTTGAATCTGCCTCCCCTGCATAAATAAATAATGTTGTAATAACAAGAATAATATTGGCAAAGGTTGATGGGATCCAACGACAATAAATTTGTAGCATTTTAATGACAATTGGTGATGTATGCATATGTGTTGGAAGAATTTTTCCATGATTTGGATGTGAATTATACAATTTATTGCATATTATTGAAAATGGGATAATATATTCTTCCCAAAAAAAGAAAATGGAATAACATACACCCGGTGGTTATTAGTAAGGGATAACAGTTCTTTGTTGATGATTAATGATAATCTGGAATGCGATTTATAGCTACAATGGATTCACATAGGATAATGTTCTTTTTCATTTAGAAGTTTTTGTATAAATAAATAAATTAGGAATAGTATAATAAAATGTAAATATATAACGCTTGACCCAATTTTTAATTTTATAAACCCTACAATTTTATTTAAAAACGTAAGTTAGTAATCAAATTTGTGAGATCGGTCGACAAATGCTTTTCATTAAAGATGTTAATATCGATTTGTTAAAATAAGTTTTCAGCTAGTCAAATTATGACTTGAGTTTTGACTCTTACGTAAAAAATGATTTTATTTTAATAATATTTTATGGTTTCATCCAATTATGACATTAATTTTATCTGTATACACATATAAGCTGCATAGATAAAGCTCTTAAATATAAAATAGGAATCATGGAGTTTGTCTTTCAATGTAAGATCATGAAACTCGTCAGGAAGCTATTGTATATTTTAACCTGGTTCCCAGACGACTCATCAATCTACAATAAAACTGTCGCTCGAGCTAGAAACTAACATTTATGATGTATGTAAGGTCCAAAAAAACGATAATATAATCCAACAGTATGCAAAATAGGGAAAATAAAAAATGACAAATTAAATGATTTTAATGGCATGAATTAATTATGATATGCATGTTTACATTTTTAAAAAGTAGTTTTATTTTGGAATGCATAAAACTATGTTTTTAAAAGTTATCCGAGACGCGATCGAGGAACGGAGACCGAAGATCAAATAAGGAAAAATATTTTTACTAAATAATTATTTTTAATTATTTAATGTGTGGTATTTTCTAAATGGAATTTTCGAAAATGAGATGTTGTATACGCCTAGTCATATTTTAAACATGTATTCAATTTTCAATGAAATAGGGACTTTTCATCGATGTCCTCGCATCGGCAAGTTGTTTTTCTTGCGTAATAAACGCAAGACACGCCTTAATCTTATTTCAAACATATTTCACACCATATTATGTATATTTAATTATCCTTGCATGAGAAATATGATCCACTACTTTTATTTTCGTTCTTATGGCTATACTTTCATAAAACTAGAGTTTTTTTTTTTTTAACTCTTCCTAATGATGCACAAAGGGGCTTCCATGGTAGGGGTACTTGAAGGGATGTTTTTCCACTCGTTTAAAAGTTCTTAGGGACGTGTTTAAGGGCTGGACATAATAGGGTGGCATGAGGAACGAATAAAAAAAGAATAGAGTTTCATGGGGCTAGGTTTTTCGAACTTCGAGTTCTAGAGGGCCACGGATCTTAGCCATTGTAGGGTCACGTCCAAGAGACCTAAGGGGATGGTAGGATTGTAAAATCCAAGATTTTTATTTAATCGTGATAATATTTTGTAATTTAGGGTACTAGGATTTTTCGCAATCGTCAGGTATCTATCTCATTATAAGTGTAAGATTTACAAGATTATCTAAGTTGAGTGGATAATTTTATCGTGTACTATATTTTGAGCTCAAAATTTAAGATATTATCGGGTATTTATTTTCGAACTGATGAGCAGATAAAGATCTAATATTTGAGATGATATTGAGATACCGGGATAAAGATCAAGCAAAGGATAATGTGATCCCTAGATTTCAAATTCATGGTTATATTTAGTGTATAATTTCAAAATAAACAATAAATGGGAAGGAGATTTCGAAATATCATCCAAGATTATGGATAAAAGAATGATAATTATCCTAGATTTAACTTTGATTCAAAATTCAAGCGCGATGATAATACACGATCAGGATAGCAGCCAATCCCTATAAATAGGAGGGCCTTGTAACTTGAAATTTACACCTACAATGCACCCAATATTTTTCGAGTTTCTCTCTAGTCTCCCTAGGAATTTTCGAGATTTGCTCTCGTGATTCGGTCGAGTATCGAAGCGCTTCTGCAATCCAAAGCCGGAGAAGAATTCAAAATTTCCAAGTGCAGGAACCCCTCTCTTTCCACGTTTTTCATCTATAATTAAGATAAGTGGGCTTGTTTTAAAAATTCGTTAAGCATGTTTCTTCATTTTTTTTTAAAATATGGTCGAGTACACCTTCTTCTACTCCTTTTCTTGTGTTGGTTGCCATACGATTTTGGGCACTGTGAGGAGTCGACTGTATATGGGTGAGAATCCCAATCATGACATGACCCTTAGGCGGTGGGGATGTAACCGCTATATGGCCTCGCCCCCTTAGAGTAGTAAAAATTAGGGACTGATATTAGTAAATCATTGAAAGTTGAGGAATCTCAGTGTCTAGTAAATGTTATACATGTGATATGAATAATGTTATGCAAGTTATGTGATTTCGAAATTTTATGCATGTTGTTATATTGTGCTCAAACGGCCCCCAGTTGCTGAGTATTTCTCAAAATACTCACCCCTTACACTCCCCTGCCATATTTATCCGAAGAACAGGTTGAGGAAAAGGAGTTCGAACAATTTTGGGGCTGTTGATTCGCGAGATTATGAGTAGCCATGTTTTGTTATTTCGAATTTTCATATTTTCTATTCATTGTAGACGTTTCCGCATTAATTATTTAAGTTGTAAAGACATTGATATCTTTTTGAGAATTTATGAAATAAACTGGTTTTGGTTTATACTATGCTACGAGACTGGTTGTTTTTCGATTGTGTGATTGATGAACAACACTGATGTCAACTAACCCCGATCGCGGGCGTGACAATGATGGTCCTAGGGTGGTTGCATGATGGCTGGATCGAAGGTGGAGGGCCGCGACATGAGCTTGGGGCTGCGCATGGCATGGGGGTTACGGTTTAGGGGGTTGAAAGTGCAAAGGCGGTAGAGGTTGTTCCAGTAGGTTTCTAATGAATTGGGCATGGTCATAAGAGGGTCAGCTAAGGTCTGGTGGGGTCGTCCAAGGTCTAGAAACGAAGGAAACCTTCGAACAAGCTAGGGTTCAAAGTAACAAGTGCAGAAAAATTCAGTAGGCATTCTAAGCAATTCGGAGGGTCTTAAATGGTTTGATCTGGGTTGAATATGGTTTAGTTAGGTGTTATTAAGCCTTGGTTCAAGTTTGTATGTTTTTGTTAAGTTTCGAGTCAATACGAGTCAAAACCGGGTTGTATATCTAAGTTTAAAAACGAATCGGGAAGTTAGACGATAAGCTTAAGTTTACGTCTAAGAAATATTTATGGGTGTATTTTAAGGTGTTATATTAAGTTTGAAATGATTTGGGTCGTCGTTTAAAGGTCTAAGTATAAATTTAGAAAGTTAGGGTCTCATGGGCAAAACGGTCATTTGACACCTGAAAAACGTTGGACGTCCTGGCAGTGTCCTGAATGCTGTAATAAATGTTAAAAATTTTATTTCAAATGTTTATGGAATTTATGATGAAACGTTAATGTTGAAAGACATGTTGCATGCTTGATTTAAAAGAAAAATAATTTATATGTGCATGAATTTTTATAAGTGATGGAAATATGAAAAATTGAAGGAGGTGAATTGATTGTGATTAATACGATGATACAATAATATGTAAAGCCAATGCTCAGTTGATATGTGAAAATGTCGCTGATGTCCCCGCCACCCGGTACCGTTGTTATACGTAGATAGATCAATCGACCTTCAGCTAATACGAAAGTCACAATTGATGATACAATTTCAATAAAAAGAGAAACATATACGTATATGATGAAATAAAATTTGATACGAGATGTTGAAAGGAAAATGTTAAAATTTATGTTCATGAAAAGCTATTTTATTAAAAGTATTTTCACTGTTACTTGTGAAGGTATATGTATTACTTGCTGTTATGATTAAGGTTTGCTGAGTCAATAGACTCACTAGGTGTGATCCATGTAGGTGAGCATGAAATTGATGTTAATATATTTCTTGATGGTTGATCTTGCTGGACTGAAGGTGCACACAAACCGAGGACCGTCTCTAGTTTCCGCAAATAAAATAAGTTTTTGATATATGATTACATAAATATTTTTATGACTTATGATGCTTTTGAGAGGTTTTTGAGAGGGTGTTAGAGTAAAGTTTATTTTTAAATGGTGCAAAATATTCATATTTTAAATGCTTAGTATTTTGGTCGAATGAATTAGAAAAAAAACTTTCTAGTACTTTTTAAGAAAAAATGAGTAGTAGACGTTTCAATGTAAGCGTCATGTTTGATTTGTAAGAGACATGGAGATGCCCATTGATACAGACGAGTGCTCATTTGAAGATTCTCTGAACGAACCTCCCACTGACTTTCCAAGTGGTTATCATTTATCGAGTGGAATGGATTGTTGCTATGGTTGTATACTATTAGCCTTTTGACACGGGGCAACATAGAAGCTCTACGTACTAGCATACACTTTGATCCGTTTATTGACTCAATTGAGGGTGGTCATCAGGTGACGCGATTTGGTGTAGGTTTGAAATCTGTATGAGTCAATTTATTGTAGTTGGGGATTCACCGCTCACCTACGAGTGAAAATATCATATGTGATCTGATGAGTTAATAGTGCAAAAATATCATGTCAGAGTAAGACATGTGCATTTTGGAAAGGTATTTCCTCAGTTAAACATATCATATATCAAATCGTTATTGAATTCATTTTGAACTCTCAATATACCAATGATTGCAGATTCGATAGGGTTATATGAGTTGAAAGGACCGCATTGTACGCTAATCATAACTAATATTTTTGAAGACACTATCAGTGATACCTATGGGATCATGGGGCGATACTAATAGACGCTCTTATCATGATCTAATGGGTACAATTAGACTTGAGTTCTAACGTTCTTGATCAAGGGGTTGATAAAAAAAATGATACTAATTAGGTAAGCACGAATAAAAATAATATTATTCTAAATCACATGAAGTTGTGGACTGATAACTAGCAGTATTCCTGAACCATTGAAGGTTATACAAGTATTAGATTTTGTGTTTTTGTTCAGATAGTTGAATTCAAGAAGTTAAATTTGGCGACTGTAGTTTGATTGAGATCAAACAGATTGCTTATAAATGAGTTTAAAAGTTGGTTTCATAAATTGAAAGTTTTGTTTAATTGCTGATTAAGTGAGAAGAGTGGAAGTGTATGTTTTAATGGAGGAGTTCACAAAGCTAGCAATTGCCATAATAGGTCGGTGGAAAATTTTGGTATTCAAAACTTTTATTTTATGAATAAGATTTGTATCCCCGATACATTAATGATGTCTGATCATCGAACGGAGTTATAAAGAGTTCACAATTATTTATTTAGAAAATTTCATGTAGACTTTTATTGCAATCTACACGAGGAACAAACCATCCGATTGTGGACCTGACTCAAGAGATCGAAGAAGGTGTTTGGTTTCAGTAGATCGTTCGTAGTGATTACGAGAAGGACTAACTCCATTAATCTTTGACTGGTTTTGTGTCCAATATTCTTAAACACAAGTTAAACATCCTATGAATGTGTTTTAATCATATGACACCCAAGAACATTTTAAACGTTAAAACAAAAATTTTAAAAAGTCTGCTGCATTTTGGGTGCGATAAAACGGTACTAAACAAGATTTCATAAAGAAAATAACTTAATATTAATTACATTTGCAAGCTTGTTGTATTTTTTATTTTTATTTTTTTTTATCTCGATGATTTCACAAATCAAAAGAAGTTTTGAAAAAAAATCACCAATTTCAGATTGAACGAGTGCTATACCCGAATTGTATCAACGTGAAAACACTGAAAACCTAATGCGTTGTCGTATCATAGATATCTATTACTATATATTAAGAATATCTCTAATAGAGACAAAAAAAATTGGCCTCTTTTTTAATTTCCCAATTTTGTCCTTGTTTTATATCAAAATTACAGTTTTGTTTTTATTTTTTTAATCTCAAAAAACCTTTTTTTTTATTTTTTTTTAAATTACAACTATTCAAATAGCACTTTAGTCCTTCGATAATTTGTTAAATTTCACTTTAATCTATAGATAATTATAAAAAAACTTTACACACACGCACCGCGTGTGCAAAGTAGCTAGTATTAATTAAATTTGTTTGAATCTTTTGGTGTTCATTACAAATTTATAAATATAGAGCGCGGATTTTCAACTCTAAAATCATAATCACAGAATTAAATAAGATAAAATAAAATACGAATGTTTTGATACTTTTTGGTTTACGTACAATTAAATTAGATTTTATTCAAAAACGTAGTGTTGACTTAATAACAAATTATCTGAAAATAAATACAAGATTACAAAGCTTTTAGTTTGAATTGATTTATAAAACAAAAATTCAAATATAACATAAAATGTCTAAATGTATTAAATATGTCCATAGAAAATGTATTTTTTACGTAACTTTTATAATTTTAAAATTTAACTGAATTATACACACACACACACATAAATACATATATAAACACACACACACATATATATATTACAAAAAAGATTTGAAATCAATTTATATATGATTTTAGGCTAATATTTTTTTGCTTATTAAAATCTTAATTTTATTCTTTTATATATTTTACTGATGAATTTAGTTGGGATAAAACTAGAAAGAAGGATAGTAGGTGTAACGTATCGTATTTTTGAATATACATAAAATTTGCGAAAAATAAAATTTTTTCTTAAATAATTAATGATCTCTCAAAATACACTTGTAAATAAAATGCTTGATCAAATATTTAAAATGTAAACGAACTTGCAACAAGTACTTGTTCAAAACAACATAAAGTAATTCGTTAAAATCAGAGTAAATGAGTTCAACATGCATAAAAATACTTAAAACTTAAGCGGTCCTCGGGTTAGTCCTCCGCCCAGTCCGAGCCATCTAACTGGTCTCCGCCTTTTGTCTCCTCAAACTCGTCCTCACCTGCATCGATCAAGTCTAGTGAAATGGCCACAAGCAATATCACATAAATCTCAAAAATGAATATTTTATATTTTTATGCACGTAATATAATTAAATGGCATGATTAAATATCCTGTATTATTTTACCGCATGGATTGGATTCTTTCCAGGCTCGCTGCGACGTAAATTTATCATGAAAATATGCAAATGATTTTCTTGACCAAACTTTGTAATTAAATCCAAAAACGAGACAATTACGCCCAACGACTTCGTATTTAATCATGACTCCGCGCCAACCCGAACCAACACCGAACCATCATTTAGTCAAGATTAAAATACACCTAAAATGATGAAATAATTCTCCAAAAATGATGCAAGTCGAAATTTTGGTGAATGGAGGCCAAAACATGAAACGCTCTTTCGAGAGTCAATTTGGCACATCGCACAATAATTTCTCGTACGACCTCTAAAATGATCCGAATCACGAACGGCCAAAAACCTGACCTTCCTAACTTGATGAGGCATTGTCCAGTCCAAGGCCATAGGCTAAAAGCCAATCAAGAACTCGAACGAGCCACTGAACCGAAGCAGCAAGTTGCTGTCCACAAAATACAGCAGCTGTGCTTTGGTTTCCTTGGTCGTTTGCGAGGCTAATGGCCATTGGGGCTTGAACCACTGACCAGAGCCTCTTACAATATCCTAGGGTATGGTTTGAACCATGGCTAAGGGCCAGAGGCCAAACAAGATCCACACCATTCCACCAAAAACCGAACAACACATGCAGTAGGGGAAAGGGGCCGAGGGGCTGTTCTTGTTTCTTTAATTAAAAACCGATTCAACCATGGACTAGGCCTCAAAAGGGCGACTTGGTCACGTTTTAGACATCACAAGGAGAGGTTCTAACCATGGCTATAGCCCTTAGGGCAGCTAAGATCCGATCCATTTCCCTTTGACAGCAACATGAGAAAATCGATCACAAAAAGGGGCATGCTTGGGGAGTTGCTGTAATTTATGATTTCCAGCATGTATGGGGCTTGAACTAATGGACCAACATGATACTAACATGTCCTAGTACATGTCTAGATGCAGCTTTGGGAGCGTGGACACGAGTCATCCTCCTGAAACACCAAAAACAAGTGAACCGTGAGGAGCACAAGGAAGGGCCGAAAATCTGCATATTTTATTTTCAAAGTTCTTGATATATTTCGGTTATGCCATGGAAATGATGATCATATAATGTTTAAAAATGTTAATATGACTTGATTGAAGAGCAAGGAAAAATATAAACATGCCTGGTTTCGTTTGAAAGAAAAACGAACGAATCGACGACGCGGCGCGGAGGAGACGGAGTGCTTCGCTACTTTGTTTTCTCTCTTATTATTCTCTAGCTACCTCACGATTTTTACACTGAATTTCCTCTGAATCACTCTCAGGTTTTGGTGAAGGGGGAGAGGGGGAGATGGTTAGGAGAGTGAGGGAAGGGGTTGCAATTTAAAAGGGATGGTAAGACCAAGTCTTGCTCTCTTTTGAATTTGAATTGGTTTGCTATCAAAATGATTTGTTGAAGAGGGAAATGGATGGGGTGACCGATTCTACATGTCCACCAAGGCTATGATAACGATCTAATATTAATTAATGGGGTTTAATAGATGAAAGGATTATCATGCCAAGAAATAATAAAGAAGGAGTCAAAGGTGGTGAGTTGTCAAAGAATTGTTGTGACACTAAGGTGTTGGCCAAATTAATCTAATAAATGGAAGGGAAATATTGTTTAGTTAGTGTATTTTAAACCTTAAGAGCCTTACCTATCCTTTAAATAATTTAGTGAATTAACACATTAATAATTATGGAACCTAAATGAACTTATTTCCTACTCACCTCAAGTTACTTAAATAATACCTTAAACCTCATTTTAACTTAAATTAACTTATTTGCTAGCTAAAATAAACTATGGGAATGTTTTCTTAATTTTAAATTTTATCTCAAAACTTCAACTCCAGTCCGGCCTCACTGAATTAACTGAAAAGATAAAAATTTAAACTACTGCATAAAATAATTAACTTTAAAGAAAAACATTTAAATACTCATGCAATAAAATTATTTTAATTTAAAATACTAGAATTATGCATGGCTTATACGTAGTCTAATTTACGGGTTCTACAACTCTTCCCCCCTTAAAAAAAAATTTCGTCTTCGAAATTAGAACTCACCGAATAACTCAGGATAACGATTCCTCATCTCTGGCTCAGACTCCCACGTAGCTTCCTCCTCTGAATGGTTGAGCCATTTGACTTTCACTCGCTTAACTAGCTTGTTCCGGAGCTTCTTCTCCTGTCTGTCTAAGATCTGCACTGGTCTCTCCTCATAAGACAGATTCGGAGTAAGCTGCAACGGCTCAAAGTTCAAGACATGCGAAGGATTCGCCACGTACTTCCTCAGCATGGAGACATGGAACACATTGTGTACTCCGGCCAGATTCGGCGAAAGAGCCACACGATAAGCTAACGTCCCAACTCTGTCGAGGATCTCAAATGGTCCAATGAATCAAGAACTGAGCTTTCCTTTCTTCCCAAATCGCGTGACACCTTTCATAGGTGCTACCTTCACGAAAACATGGTCGCCAATGGCAAACTCTAGGTCTCTCCTCCTCTAATCTGCATAACTCTTCTGTCGGCTCTGAGCAGTCCTCATCCTATCACGGATCTTGACTACTACATCGGCAGTCTGCTGAATAATCTCTGGACCCAACTCTGCTCTCTCTCCTACTTCATCCCAATGAACATGAGATCTACACTTGCGGCCATATAGTGCTTCATATGGAGCCATACCAATAGACGACTGGAAGCTGTTGTTATAGGTGAACTCTACCAATGGCAAGTTCGACTCCCAACTCCCGGAGAAATCAAAGACGCAAACACGGAGAAGATCCTCTAAAATCTGAATAACTCGCTCTGACTGCCCATCTGTCTGAGGATGGAAAGCTGTGCTAAACAGAAACTTCGTACCCATAGTCGAATGCAAACTCTTCCAAAATGAGGAAGTAAATCTGGGATCTCTGTCAGATACGGTAGAAACTGGAATACCATGAAGTCGGACTATCTCCCGGATATACAACTCTGCATACTGAATCATGGTGAAAGTCGTCTTAATAGGCAAGAAGTGCGCTGATTTGGTAAGACGATCTACAATCACCCAGATAGCATTTGATCCTCTGACTGACTTCGGCAAACCGGTCACGAAGTCCATGGTAACATTCTCCCACTTCCACTCGGGAATAGGAAGAGGCTTGAGCAAACCTACTGGTCTCTGATGCTCCGCCTTCACTAACTGGCAAGTCAGACACTCGGATACAAATCGTCTGATGTCTTTCTTCATCCCAGGCCACCAATACAATGACTGCAGATCTCGGTACATCTTTGTACTCCCTGGATGAATAGAGTACGGCGACATGTGGGCCCTTGATAGAATATCTGCTCGAATATAACCACTGCTGGGAACCCACATCCTGTCTCGGTATCTCACAATACCGTCGCTGACTGAATACAAGACACTGCTCTTGGTTTCATGTCTCTGCTTCCACTTT
Organism: Primulina tabacum; assembly: GCF_025594145.1. Lineage (NCBI taxonomy): Eukaryota > Viridiplantae > Streptophyta > Magnoliopsida > Lamiales > Gesneriaceae > Primulina > Primulina tabacum. The sequence continues at coordinate 21,986,511 of NC_134566.1, forward strand.
GCTAACTGCTCATCTGCTGACTGACCACTGCGAATACGGTCTAGAAGAGAGGACCGAATAGTCAAGGTATATAGACGGGGAACTCTACCTTGAGGATATGACTCTAGATCAAACCTCTGCATCTCAGTCTGAAGAGGTCTCTGAATCGTCAAATGAGCCATCACTGCGACTTTTCTGCTCCATGCATCCGCAACTACATTAGCTTTACCCGGGTGGTAGCTAATGTCACAGTCATAATCTTTCACAAGCTCCAACCAACGCCTCTGACGCATGTTCAGCTCCTTCTGCGTAAAGAAATACTTGAGGCTCTTGTGGTCGGTAAAGATCTGGCACTTCTCACCATACAAATAATGCCTCCAAATCTTTAAGGCAAAAACTACGGCGGCCAACTCTAGATCATGGGTAGGGTAGTTCTTCTCATGGATTTTCAGCTGTCGAGAAGCATACGCTATCACATTCCCATGCTGCATCAATATTGTGCCCAAACCGAGCTTCGAAGCATCGGTATACAAAACAAAATCTCCGGGCCCTGACGGCATGGCCAAAACTGGTGCTGAGATAAGAGCTTGCTTCAAAGTATCGAAGCTCTTCTGACACTCCTCGCTCCACACAAATTTAGCATTTTTCTTGGTCAATGATGTGAGTGGAACGACAATAGAGGAGAATCCCTTAATGAACTTCCGATAATATCCTGCTAGCCCAAGAAAACTGCGGATCTCTGATGCATTCTGCGGCACAACCCAATCTCTGACTGCGGCAACTTTTGCTGGGTCTACCTCAATACCACTGGTAGAAACAATGTGGCCTAAGAACGCCACCTTCTCTAACCAGAATTCGCACTTACTGAACTTTGCGAATAACTTGTGCTTCTGCAAGGTCTGCAGCACTGTGGTCAGATGTCTGCCGTGATCCTCCTGATTCCTCGAGTAGACGAGAATGTCGTCTATGAATACTATCACAAACTGGTCAAGATACGGTTGAAATACGCGATTCATGAGATCCATGAAGATCGCTGGCGCATTCGTCAGACCGAACGGCATCACAAGGAACTCATAGTGGCCATAACGAGTCCTGAAGGCAGTCTTGGAAACATCAGCATTTCTCACCCTCAACTGGTGATAACCGGAACGCAGATCTATCTTGGAGAATATCGAAGCTCCCTGCAACTGGTCAAACAAATCCTTGATCCTCGGAAGTGGGTACTTGTTCTTCACTGTAACCCTGTTCAACTCCCGGTAGTCAATACAAAGTCTCATAGAGCCATCCTTCTTCTTCACAAATAAGACTGGCGCGTCCCATGGTGAAAAACTCGGGCGAATGAACTCCTTGTCAAGAAGTTCCTGAATCTGCTTCTTAAGCTCTTCCATCTCTGTCGGTGCTAGTCGGTACGGTGCTTTGGAGATCGGGACCGTACCTGGCATAAGCTCAATAGAAAACTCCACCTCTCTCTCGGGTGGCATACCTGAGACGTCCTCAGGAAAAACAACTAGGAAATCCCTAACAATCGGAACATCTGTGGCTGACTGACTGGGTGCCTCGGGGACATATACAAATGTTGCTAAGAATGCCCGACACCCTTTATGCATAAGCTTCCTAGCCTGGACATAAGGTATAATGCGCGGTAAAGGAAAGTACCTGTCTGGCTCAAATAAGAACTGCGTCATTCCAGGCGGTCGGACTAAAACAGATCTCCGCTGGAAGTCGATCAAAAATCTGTTCCGCAATAGCCAGTCCATCCCTAGGATGATGTCAAACTCTGGCATCGGTAACACAATCAGATCCGCATAAACGAGGTTGCCATGGAGCTCAAGATCTATGTCTTGGATCACAATGGTAGCTGCCATCTTCTCACCAGAAGGCAATACTACTGAATAGGCTACATCTAGCCCAACGGTCTTGACCTTGAGGAAATTAGCGAAGACCTCCGAAATAAATGAGTGAGTGGCCCCTGAATCTATCAAGGCCTTCGTAGCGGAACCAGATATAAATATTCTCCCTAAAAGGTTGGAATACTAAGCTGAACCCAATAATCACAAAAACTAACTTATAGATATGCAAAGGTCAAAGTTCTTCTAACTTAAATTTCAAAAATAATACTGAGTAAAGCATGCAATCCTACGGCAATTCTATGTTCGAAATTCTTAACCCAATTCCCAAAACATTGAAATTCAAATATAAACTTAAAGCTTTAAGATACCTGTCATAAGCATGGTCTCCGGGTTTATCTCTGTCGCATGCGGGGCAAAAACTCTGCCTTGGGTAGGCAGATTCCTCTGAGGGCACTGCAAAAGTAAGTGGTCTGGACTACCACACTTATAACACTTCCCTGAACCAAACATGCATGTTCCAGGATGGCGGCGTGAGCACTTAGGGCAAACTGGGTGCTCAAAATTCCTCGGGGCTGGGCGTCCCCGCTGCTGCTGCTGCTACTGCTGCTGACCTCTGTTTCTAGGCGGCCCGTGAAAAGGCCTCTTGTTCTGCTGCTGATGCTGCTGAGGAGGAGGGCGATGTGGTACCTGGACTGGGCGCTTGCCCTGGCGGTCTCTCTCGATATCACGCTGATCCTGCTCTGCGGCTAGAGCTTTGGAGACAGCGACCTCATAAGTAGTAGGGTCAGACACCCTAACATCATGGCGCAAGATCGGCCGTAGACCCCCCAAGAAATGCATCAACTTGGCTTTAGCATCATTCGCGATCAGGGGCACAAAATGACAACCCCTCTCAAACTTACGGATGAACTCCGTAACAGTAAGATCTCCCTGTCTCAGGCTCATGAATTCCGTGGTCAATCTGGTGCGCACCTCCTCAGTAAAATATTTGGAGTAGAATACCTCCGTGAAGCGTGTCCAGCTAAGCGTAGCCAAGTTCAGGACTACTGACGCTTCTTCCCACCATAAGCAGGCATCTCCTCCGAATAAATAAGTGGCACATCGAACTCTGTCTGCATCTCCAAGCTCCATGAACTTGAAGATAACCTCGAGGGACTTGATCCAGCCCTCGGCAATCATGGGGTCCGTCGTTCCTGAAAACTCCTTAGGACGCATCTTCATGAATCTCTCATAGACAGCCTCGGACCCTCTCGGCTTGGTCGCCACAGCATGGTTCCCCGCAAACTGTGCGAAGAACTGAGTCATCCCAGCTAGCATCTGGGCATTCATGTCAGGTGGACGTGGAGGTGGTAAATCTCTCTCCTGCCTCTGCTCCTCCCTGTCCTCTTGGCGAGGCTCATCATTTCTAGTGCGCTCGAGAATGCGTCTAGGGGGCATACTATTCCATACATAATCCATACGTAACCAACATGAATAATTCCATAATTTATTTAAATTTAAATACTGAACAATAAAATAAATCTGGACGTAAAATATTTCATGAAAACTTGCTGTCAAATAATTCATGCTTTGAATAAAATGCGTAAATGTAAAACTTACAGACCGAAGGCATGACTTCATGAGCTTCTCGCGGTCAGTAGTAGTACAAACCTTTAATGAACCATTGCTCTGATACCAGCTATAATGGCCCGAAAATTCGTGTTTGAAAATTTGCGAAAAAATTAAAAATTTTCTTTTTAAAATAATTAAAATGCCTCATTCACAAAATAAACTGATAAATCAAGTTTAATGTTTAAAAATAGCAGCGGAAGAAATTATTGCTCACAAAATAACAAGTAAAGTAATCCAACAACTGATATAAATGTTTGAGCATAAAAATGGCAAGTGCTGTAAATGAGGTCCTCGGGTTCCACTACTGTCGACCCAAGCTAGCTCACTGGTCCCCGCCCTCGGCCCCGACATCATCAGTACCTACAACAATCAAGTCTAGTGAGCCTAAAGACTCAGCATGCATATATCGTAAATAACGAGTAAATAATATAATAAAGTTGCATGGGAGTAAAATTATCATGTCATGAGGCATAATGTGAAAATAACTTGTCATGAGCAATTATAATACGTGCATAACTGACTGAAAATCATAAGTGAAATGTTTGCTCCATAGAGCCCTGTAATGAAATAGCATGTAATAATTTTCTGGTGAGATTATGTTCTATGCAAGTGGCCCCTGCACTGAACTGAACTGAACTGGCCGGTAACTGGCGACCGGGTGAAGTAATGAACGTCTGATCAGACTAATGCCACAGTATACTGGGTGGAACTGAATTGAACTGACCGGTAACTGGCGACCGGATAATACAATGATCCCATGATAGTGAAATGGCCACAAGCAATATCACATAAATCTCAAAAATGAATATTTTATATTTTTATGCACGTAATATAATTAAATGGCATGATGAAATATCCTGTATTATTTTACCACATGGATTGGATCGTTCCTAGGATCGCTGCAACCTAAATTTATCATGAAAATATGCAAATGATTTTCTTGACCAAACTTTGTAATTAAATCCAAAAACGAGACAATTATGCCCAACGACTTCGTATTTAATCATGACTCTGTTCCTACCCGAACCAACACCGAACCATCATTTAGTCATGATTAAAATACACCTAAAATGATAAAATAATGCTCCAAAAATGATGCAAGTCGAAATTTTGGTGAATGGAGGCCAAAACATGAAACGCTCTTTCGAGAGTCAATTTGGCACATCGCACCGTAATTTCTCGTACAACCTCTAAAATGATCCGAATCACGAATGGCCAAAAATCTGACCTTCCTAACTTGATGAGGCACTGTCCAGTCCAAGGCCACAGGCTAAAAGCCAACCAAGAACTCGAACGAGCCACTAAACCGAAGCAGTAAGTTGCTGTCCACAAAATACAGCAGCTGTGCTTTGGTTTTCTTGCGTCCTTTGCGAGGCTAATGTCCATTGGGGCTTGAACCACCGACCAGAACCTCTTACAAACATCCTAGGGTATGGTTTGAACCATGGCTAAGGGCCAAAGGCCAACCAAGATCCACACCATTCCACCAAAAACCGAACAACACATGCAGTAGGGGAAAGGGGCCGAGGGGCTGTTCTTGTTTCTTTAATTAAAAACCGATTCAACCATGGCTATAGCCCTTAGGGCAGCCAAGATCAGATCCATTTCCCTTTAACAGCAACATGAGAAAATCGATCACAAAAAGGGGCATGCTTTGGGAGTTGTTGTCATTTCAGATTTCCAGCATGTATGGGGCTTGAACTAATGGACCAACATGATCCTAACATGTCCTAGTACATGTCTAGATGCAGTTTTGGGAGCCTGGACACGAGTCATCCACCTGAAACACCAAAAACAAGTGAACCGTGAGGAGCACAAGGAAGGGCCGAAAATCTGCATATTTTATTTTCAAAGTTCTTGATATATTTCGGTTATGCCATGGAAATGATGATCATATAATGTTTAAAAATGTTAATATGACTTGATTGAAGAACAAGGAAAAATATAAACATGCCTGGTTTCGTTTGAAAGAAAAACGAACGAATCGACGACGCGGCGCGGATGAGACGGAGTGCTTTGCTACTTTGTTTTCTCTCTTGTTATTCTCTAGCTACCTCACGATTTTTACACTGAATTTCCTCTGAATCACTCTCAGGTTTCGGTGAAGAGGGAGAGGGGGAGATGGTTAGAAGAGTGAGGGAAGGGGTTGCAATTTAAAAGGGATGGCAAGACCAAGTCTTGCTCTCTTTTGAATTTGAATTGGTTTGCTATCAAAATGATTTGTTGGAGAGGGAAATGGATGGGGTGACCGATTCTACATGTCCACCAAGGCTATGATAATGATCTAATATTAATTAATGGGGTTTAATAGATGAAATGATTATCATGCCAAGAAATAATAAAGAAGGAGTCAAAGGTGGTGAGTTGTCAAAGAATTGTTGTGACACTAAGGGGGAGGCCGAATTAATCTAATAAATGGAAGGGAAATATTGTTTAGTTAGTGTATTTTAAACCTTAAGAGCCTTACCTATTCTTTAAATGATTTAGTGAATTAACACATTAATTATGGAACCTGAATGAACTTATTTTCTACTCACCTCAAGTTACTTAAATAATTCATTAAACCTCCTTTTAACTTAAATTAACTTATTTGCTAGCTAAAATAAACTATGGGAATTTTTCTTAATTTTAAATTTTATCTCAAAACTCCAACTCCAGTCCGGCCTCACTGAATTAACTGAAAAGATAAAAATTTAAACTACTGCATAAAATAATTAACTTTAAAGAAAAACATTTAAATACTCATGCAATAAAATCATTTTAATTTAAAATACTAGAATTATGCATGGCTTATACGTAGTCTAATTTACGGGTTCTACATAACATACATAATCATCATCATTTTGCGTAGAGATATGTTTCAAAGCAAGTGAACCATAACATAATGGGCCTGAATCAGACTAAACAACAGTTACTGCCACATACATAAGATCCTCGGTCATGCTTTACCGGGTGGATTAGTCCATGGTCATACTTTACCGGGTGGATTAGTCCATGGTCATACTTTACCGCTTCCCAATCCTGATCATAACTTGGTCATGCTTTACCGGGGTGGAGAGGTCTCTGGACACGTTCTCCAGCTTCCAAACTCATTCATAATTGGTCACAAGACAATTCACATACCTCAAAAACATAAAACATTTTCTTTGCACGTCGAACATACTAATACATTATGTATGCGTGCCCAAGACAAAAATTTAAATTTTTATTTTTTTCAGAAATCTTGGAGCTCGGGCGGTAATTTCTTAACACTCGAGCGCGCCCGTCCAGAAGGCCTGGCGCTCGACCGGTAAAATCTCGTGTCCGAGCCTCGCCCTGCGCGAAATTTTTTGAAAACCAACACAGTTGAGCAGTCACACGAGAATGATCATAACTCTCTCGTTTCTTGTCCAAAAATTACGAATTTATTGTCAAATCAAAGGTATCGAAAAGTACTAAGTTTTACATGTTGAAAGTTTTCCAGAAAATTGACCAAAAATTTGCAGGACTCGAAATGACAGCAGATTCGGTTTTTGAGATCTTAAAACTTGTTCAAAATCGTTTCAACCATTTTTGCTCAAACTTTGCATAACATAACCAAATATTTACACACAATAAGAATCAAAATACTTACTACGACAAGATCGATGCAGAAATAAAACAATATATATGCCTTTGCGTGAGAACGCACGAAGATAACGAATATCGACGCGGTGGACTACGGGAGATGATCGGGGAAAGCTTGCTACACGATTTCTTGCTAGAAAAAGGACGTAAATCTCCAAAATTTTGCAAGGGGAAAGGGGTTGAGATGGTGGCTGCTGAGAGAGCTTAAGAACCCTAGCTAATCTCCTCCAAATAAACGTGTATGTGTGCGTGCCGAATTGTGTGTGTGTGGGGGTGAGTTTTAAAGAGTTAATTAGGATAAAAAATACTTAGTCAAATAATTAGTGATAAAATAATACTAATCTAATAATTTAACCCCACTCAAAGGTTTAATAAAAATAATTAAGTACCAATTTTCAAGACTAAAAGTCTCCAAATATTCAAATTAGTACTTGAAATGCTTGAAATTTTAAAATCACCTAGTAAATTAAATTAGGCTTTAAAATTCTTAAAGTTCTATAAATCATTTAAAATATCAATTTCCTAGATTTGAAATAAAATACCATATTTTCATAAATCGTCTAAAACGTCATCGGTTTCTTTTCCCGATCCCGCATCGAATATTCGCCTGAAACATAAAACTTAAGAAAACATTTTAACATGCATCAAATAAATACATAATAATTTAAAATAATACAAATCATAACTCACGCATCGTAAAAAAAATCATTTTAAAAATTAAATAAATAATTCAACAGTTAAATAAATACATGAGTTTTACGTGTACTGATTTTGGGTTCTACAGTAGGTCATGTTATAATAAATTAGAGTGAGACCAAGTCATTCACATGATTATTATCTAACTACCAACTACCAAGATATGAACTATTTAATTTAATCTAGGCTAAATCAATTTTTGAAATTATTTAAACTGATTATAATAAAATAAAATAAACTAGGTAACTAAATTAATCGAAAGCAGGATCAAACGTAGGGAAAATTCAAATTTTAAATAAACAACTAGGACACACAACGATATCAAACTATCAATTATCGTCACATATTGGATTTAAGCAAACAAGAATTATTCAAAGTCACCATGAAATTTCCCATCTTAATTATCCAACTATTTCTAAAATTAATAATCCTATTTTATTTCACAGTTCACTTAATTCTAAATGAATTTAACTAAAACAAAAGTATGGTGATACGAAAGCTCGTACGAATGAAAAGCAAGCACGAATATAGAAATCGCACCCTTGACTACACCACTTAACATACCTCTTCATATGCAACCAACACATATAATCATGCATTATATTTATTGTTCTAGTTATTTCATAGCTACCAATCAAACAAATGTTATGTGCCTTATTATCAAGTAACAACTCATGCAATATGTTATTTATCAAACCACTACAATATGCTTCACCATCATATAATTCATTCAATGAATATAACATGAACATTTTATTCTCCTTATAAATACATTCATCATGAACATAGAAATTGTTACATTCATTCATACTCTTTTCCCTAATATCACCAAACAAATAATAATCATGCCAATAGAACATGGTAAATTTACTATCTATACAATCCTTTAACACAACACACGGATTTAAGTCTAATGCATACAATTCATTGCCATGACAAAAACACATCAAATTGACGTTCTCTGAACACTCCAAATCAATAACATTCGAATTTAGTTCACACAATATATAGCCATTTTCAATTCTATGACACTTTGGCAAAATTATCAAACCACAGTCATGCTTATTAAATGTAACACTTTCAACCTGTTCTACAAAATCTTGAAAACAATACAACACAAAATTAAAGTATGGAAGCAAATCATACCTCCCAATTGTTGCGTTGGCAACTAACCTTACCTCATCTCGAATGATCCTGAATTCATATGGATCATCCCATGGTATTCTCACATTATCAACACTTGCTTTTCTCTTCATCATGTCATCACAATAATCCTGCAAAGAATAATTAACATCGCTCGGGATTGAATCGGCTATATCATCACAATGACAATAAACCACTTTGTACAAAGGTACTTTAAAGGGTTTATTCAAAAATACATAAGTCTCAACCTCACTCTTTTTACTCTTTTGGGCCTTCAAATTATATTTCTTTTCGTTTTCTTTTCCTTTGGCCTCTTTTTCTCTCTCCTTTTCTTTAATATCATATTTTTCATCTTTTTTTCTTTTCATGGCTATCTCACTCTTTTGTTCTTTCTTTCTTTCGGTCATTTTAATTTCTTTTTCACTCACTTCAAGAATAAATTTCAATTGATCCTCAAGAACACTTGGATTCAATTGAACCAATGAAACATTTGGTTCCTCAACAAATTTATGTACAATAACTTCTACTTGCGTACTTTCCTCCTCCATAGTAGACAAATTAGGCATTTCTTCACCACTCAATGATTCAACTTCCACTGTACACAATTTAACATCATTCGAATCATCAACTAGTGGAATACTATCATCAACAACTTTCTCAACCACAACTTCAAATTCAGGTTCTTCTAAAACCTCAATTTCATGTTCAAATTCTCCAACAATCTCAACCTCCACTTGAGATTTAAGTTCAACCAACGACTCTACTACTGTCAGCTCCTTACGTTGACATTGGCTAGTATCATGCCCAAATTTTAAACACCAACAAATATAATATCAAAAGTACTAGAATTTGAGTTTTTACTTGTACCTTGATATTCATATTTGCTAGCTTCAACTCTCGACTCATTCTTTGGCCTAGCAATGAGTTTCTCTCCCAAGCTTGTCCTCCACGTGGATATCAACGACTCCCCATGCAAACCACGTTCACCTCTTATGCCAAATCCTCTATCTTCCTCACATCGCATATCGTCATCCCTATCCAAATGCGACGCTCTATTCCCCCAAAATCTACTACCTCGTCTATTCCCATCAACATGCCTATCATACATCTCTTCTTCTTCACACCTCCTATATTTTTTTCGTAGAGGCTTAAACTCCTTCTCTCACATTTTATCCAACCCTCCTAACATTGATTGAAATTGACGATCGTCAATCATTATACCTGCAAGAAAATGTTAGTATAAAACAATAAAAGATAAGTTTCCTCACCACGAATCCTCACTGGTCACTCCAATGAAAATTCACTCGACTCTCCTTTTTTTTTTCTCTTTTTTTCTCACTACAAAATACTCACCGGTCACTCCAAAGAAATAACGCTCGCACTCAAGTGTTTTCACTCAAATTTGATAGTTCTTTCTAAGATGTGCTCAAACTTTGTACTTGTATATCAAACCAATCAGACTCAACTCGTGGACACTCGCAACTGTCTCACTTAGACTGTGCAAAACCAAGAAATTTGATATTTTTTTATTGTACTCGAAAATACATGGTGCACTCGAAAATTCCAAGGAACAAACACAGAATTTTCGAAAATTTACAGATCCACAAAAACTAAGAATGATAGGATAACGCAGATCTGAAAACAGAAACGAAAGGATAACACAGATCTGAAAACAGAACAAAGGATAACACGGATCTGAAAACAGAAACGAAAGGATAACACTGATCTGAAAACACAACGAAATTTTATAAAGATCTGAAAATAGAAACGAAAGGATAACACAGATCTGATAACAGAACGAAATTTATGTTTTTCTTTTCTTATATATATTTTTTTATATAGAAAGATTTGACAATAGAAACGAAAGGATACCACAGATCTGAGATCGGAACAAAATTTTAGACAGATTTGAAAATAACAACAACAACGATAACTTACTTGAATCAAACAGAACCAGAAGCACTGATACCAAATGATACGAATCCTCGTACGAATGAAAGGCAAGCACGAATATAGAAATCGCACCCTCAATTCAATAACAAACAAGGAACGATTATGTTGTCCCGATCTTTTGAAACAAGTAACGATTTTGTGATATTCACCTCTAAGCGATTATAACTTAGCAACAAATATCAACGATAAAACAATTGAATTTCAAACGAACCTTCAAAGAACTTGTTTTGAAAATCCGTGCGAAGAACAATCGACAAACGCCACAAAGATGCAATCTTTGATAAGTTTGATTTGGTTTTCTTCTTGTGAAGAACAAAGCTAAAAGCTTTGAAAATTGAGAGAACCTCAAGTTTTTCTTATATCATTCAATAATTTCGTTCATCTCCCTTATTAGAAGAGGTTGGGAATCATGGGAATAATATTGGAGGTCTTTGGAATGTTATTCAAGTGCAATTTCCGAAGGTCTAGCGCACCCGCGCTAAAGCAGGGACCGCACCCGCGGTCCATGATAATCAAATTTAAGAAAATTTCCCGAAGCTGCACCGCACCCGTGGTCAAATCATTAGCGCACCCGCGGTCTGTTGCCGAAGCTACACCGCACCCGCGGTCAAACAAGCACCGCACCCGCGGTCTTTTGGCGCACTTCTGTGTCAAAGTTGCTAGTTATCTTATTTAAGCCTTTTCACACAACTTTTCTTATTTTTATTGTTATATAATGTATTGTAAAGGGGATGAACGAAATTATTGAATGATATAAGAAAAACTTGAGGTTCTCTCAATTTTCAAAGCTTTTAGCTTTGTTCTTCACAAGAAGAAAACCAAATCAAACTTATCAAAGATTGCATCTTTGTGGCGTTTGTCGATTGTTCTTCGCACGGATTGTCAAAACAAGTTCTTTGAAGGTTCGTTTGAAATTCAATTGTTTTATCGTTTATATTTGTTGCTAAGTTATAATTGCTTAGAGGTGAATATCACAAAATCGTTATTTGTTTCAAAAGATCGGGACAACATAATCGTTCCTTGTTTGTTATTGAATTGAGGGTGCGATTTCTATATTCGTGCTTGCCTTTCATTCGTACGAGGATTCGTATCATATGGTAAGCATTTATGAAATTCTAGCATTTGCGTAAAATCGCACAATGAAAACGATTACTATTTATATTCTGTTTAACCATGTGTTGATCAATATTTTTTAAAATATATTTAATTTATTATCTTTCAGGTCAAGATCAAAGTTTTGTGTATGAATTTTGCTTCTCATGTGGGTCTCTTTCTCCCAAGCTCCAAACCCTATTTGTCTCCTTCAATCAAAGTTTGAAAAGTCTCAGAAATAAGAACAACCCAAACTTTGTCTCCGTTTAATGTTTATAATCATAAATGGATATTTTTTTAAGCGTAAACGAGTCTTTCATTTTGGAGTGGAATTTTGATGAGACTAAAGTTGGTCGATTGCCCTCAAACGTATCTGTTATATTTGAGATATCGGAAAATAGTAACTAGATATCCTATGTGTCGGCCACTAAGAAAATGGAATATCACACACACACACACACATGTTTTATTAATGTAGTATACTATTAATTAATAGAAAGGTGTTGTAGAATTAAAATTGAAAATGATGCTGCAGAAAAGATAAAATGGACAAACAAATTCAATTATGAAAGTATTTTGTTTAATATAATGGTAATGATTGTGTGTATTAGATATAAGTGTTGTCTCAGATGTTGTAACATCTTGTGACAACATGCATCATATAATATATATAGCACACAAATAAATAATTTTAAAAGTAACACATAGATAATTATGCACAAGTGAACATATTTGTGCGATGCCTGATAGCAAAATAATTACTAGAAAAGAAATTGATTTTACAAAACCAATATTAGTGAAGAAACGAAAAACATCTTCCTTAACAAGTCAATGAAGTAAATTGCATCCTAAAATATCAATAACAAAATAATCAAAACACAAGAATGCAAATATGTGTGACTGCAATTCGGAACTACAAAACCATTCTCCAATAAACACTTTGTACGAGTGTTGTTTTCAAATGTCTCAATCACGTCATGACAACACAGTCGAACAACTATACTCCGTCTTTGTGAATTCTTAAGAAAATCCTTTCGAGCTTTATTGTTGTTCTCTTGTATCTCACTCATCTCACTTCTCTTCTTTTGGTGCAAAAATTATTCTTTAATATATATAGACTTGTGTTGATCTTGACATGATTCTTTGAATATATTACTACAAGATAAGAAAAGTAGTAATTCATTAGGAAACAAATTATTTTACATATTAAAGATGAAATCCAGAGTTTAATAAATTCAATATTCTAAAAAGAAAAAATTCTTATGAAAAATCTTATCAAAAAAGAAAAAAATAGTTTTTAAGGAATTTCATTTCAGTCTCCCTAATTTTGCATTTATGAAAAAATAAGCACAAACAAGTTTACGCATGTTGATGCAACTCCATTTAACTTTCCATGAATTTGAAAACATATCTTCCACCTGAATTTAATAATGTTAGTTTGAGTGTTGTTAGCAGTGTTGAATACACAGGGGAAAACACATTCATCAATTAGTACTAAATAAGAGAATATTATTAAAAACACCTTAAAACCTAATAAATTAACAAGAACTTAAGAAACATGAAAAGTTAAAACTAAACAAACTCAGGGCACATAAAAATAAAATTACTGATCACTATCAGTGTTAGCAGATTCTTCTTCAGTGAAGTCAATTTCTTTTGCTCCCGATGGTCCTGCTTCCAATGTTTATGCACCACTCTTATCTCTATTTATTTTTGTCCGGAATGGATAGACAAATCCAAAAATAAGCTATATTCCATCACTTGTGATTCATAATGAGGAAGTTAACTCTTTGATGTGCTGGAGTGATCAGTATAAAGTCAAATGATGAGGCCGTGGCGCCAACATCTAGGGCAACACGTGACTCATACCTGGAAGATCTATCTTACGATTAAATTTGAAGATGGCATGAGCAATCTTTAGCAGATCACTTACATCAGATAGCTCCTCATCAATGTCTCTTATGAATCCTTAAGACTCAAGGATTCCATAAACCAGTGAAGGAAAAGGAAGTTTGGACGATTTGAAACCACCCTCAGCAAATTGGATGACTGTTTTGAAGACCGATTTGCCAAAATTATATGTATTGTGAGTACTAATGGAAAAAGTACGAATGGAAAACAAAGACAATGTTTGCTGTCTCAACACCAATGTAGAGCTGGTTGAAGGAGACCAATTGCATATAGAGATTTTGTGAAGAACTGAGTTTAAAGGCATCAATTTGCAATAGAAAGATGGCTTGGATGTGCTAGATAGTGATTGATCAAGCCTCCAGCTAATACTGAAGTAAACTAATGAATGTCTGGTTGAAGGCCTTCTTCTACATTGGTATGAGTATGGCAGAGGTGGTTAATGACTGCGGAATTGAACTTGTACACTTCATCACGAACAAATTTTTTTTAAACTTGCTTGATCTCTCATCATATACACCATGTGAGAAATTGGTGTAGAACTCTAGAACATGCTTACGATAGTACGACACCACTACATAAACAGTCAAAAATAGCTCATGAAGTTTGAGGAAAGGCACGAGATTATGCCTAACAAAAAATCTGTATTCATGTTTTTCTCATCCATGAACTCTTAGTTGGCATGTACAGACCACCAAGTCAGAGATTTTTCAATGAAGAACTTAGTTGAGAAGGATTTGCTCAAATCATAGTCTTCGTTGTCTGGAAGGTCATAAACATCACCCACAACATCTTCACTGTCAGAATCATTGTCAACACTATCATCAAATGTTTCATCAGTAGATGTGGAAGATGAATTGTTTGAGGACTCAGGCATGTTGTGTAACATGTAGTGCTAAAATACTACTAGAAATCTTTTTTTAAAGCTATTTTCAAAAATAACTCCAACATGTGCATTTTAAAAGAATCATTCAACTACTGAATAAAAGTACCGTAATTAAATAAATTAACCTCGTCAAATTCCTAAACTACTGTTTTAAAAGAACTCAAATGCGATGTTCAAAACCCAGTCAAACCATCAACGTATAAACGATGTAAATTGTATAAAATAAGCAATGTTTTACTCCTGACTCATAAACATATAATGTGCGGAAAAAGTATGGTCCTCGGGTTAACGTGCGCACAACCAGCTGCGCCTACTTAATCTTCTGCGCCTCCATTATCCACATCATCAAGCTCACCTGCATCAATCACACCTAGTGAATTTAAAGACTCAATACACCCGAACCGATATAACAGGTACATATACAAAACATGCAACAATATAAAGTACTGTAAGTAAAATAAACTTCATGACCTTAAAAGCATGAACTTAAACATAACATGTCAAAACATATCGTATTCATATCATATCTCATCATATCAACATACACGTGTTCATTTTCTTTTTATTGAATTCAGATCAATAATTGTGACTTTTGTATCAGCTCTAGTCAATGGAACCATCTGCGTATAACAGCGGTACCCGGCAGCGGGGATATCAGTGAAAGTATTACCCATCCACCGGGCCTTGGCCTTACATGTTCGTGTTCGTGTTCGTGTTCGTATTAGTTACAACCAACTCCCTCCTTAAAAAACATGTCATCGTATTCATCACTTATAAAAATAATGCATATACGTAAATTTTCTTAAAATCAAGCATGCAAAGTATTTTTTTGTATTTCATAAAAAAAGTCATGTTCATGATCAAATATAAAATTAAAACATGCAGTTTTGTGATCAGGGCACTGCTAGGTTGCTAACTCGACCCAAGTACAAAATTACCATTTTTGCCCCTAGAAGCCCTAATTGATTATTATATTCCTGGACTTAAAAATTTCGATCCGAAGCGAATTTTGACCCGAAGCGAACCAAACTCCTCAAAACACCTCAAAACATAATTATAATCATTTCCTAGATGTAACCTCGAAATCGCCCCGTAAATTTTACGATTCGTTTTATAACTTGGACCGGGATCCCGGTTTTAAGCCGAATAAACCCGAAACCTAACCAAAATTTGTCAAATTTTAACCACCACTTATTCACACCCTACCAGCCCCTAAACAACCTAAATCAGACCAATTAATACCCTCGTATGCCACTGAAACCTTGCTGGAATTTTTTGTACATGTGCACCAAAAACCCTAGTTGCACATAACCATCAAGAACTCGATCCTAGCCCAAACTAGACCGGACCAGCCTCAAACCAACCACTCCTAGCCCAACTCTAGACCCTCCTAAGCACTTCCCTCAGCCCCCTGCACGCACACCCCTCGGTTAACCATGAAACAACCGATCTTGCTGCTATCTCGTCCTAATCCACCTCCTCGCTTCGATCCATTAATTTCCACCCTACCAGCCGATCATGGACCACTCCAAGGCCTTGTCACAAACCACTCACGTCCCAAACTAGCCTTTGGAACGAGCCATGCACAGCTACTCCTCCCACTTAACCAAATCTAGCCGCTATGTTCCTCCTAGGACTCAAGCGATCAGCCCCTTTTGCTTAGACCTGAACCGACGCCCTCTCCACATTATTCACCATAGATCTTGATGTGTTTAGCCTCTTGGAACCTAGATCTAGCAACCCCTTGCACAAAACATTGAAAACATGAGGCACATGTAGGGAAATATGCATATTTCGTGACAAAACCTTGCAAAACAGATGCAACATAGTAGATATAAGAATTTACCATGCATAAACATACAAATTAGTATATAATGATGTGAATGATGAGAAAAACAAGATTTAGAGTGTGCCTTTGCGTATATACTCCCAAAACCTTAGAGATATTCGCGTAGAACTTACACCGGAGAGACGAGGAATGGGTCCTTTGAAAGAAGCTTGAGAAACTAAGGAGGATAGCTACTGTATTTTTTGAAAATGGCTGCTGGAAGTGGATGAAGGGGGCGGTCGAGTGTAGGGTTAGGAGTGTATGGTTTTTTGATGGTAGGTTAATTATAATATTTAGTGTAATTAATGGGCCCTTGATAGGATCGGTTAAGGGTGGAAGAGTTTTTAGAAAGGGGGGATGGTTTGAATAAACACTCACAATTTTCACAACTTTTTCTGGTTTATGAGTCAGTTTAGTGATAAACTGACACTCGGGAATATTGTTAGTCGATATCAATCAGTTAACAATAAAAGTGCGGAATAAACTGACTGATAGATATAATAAAAAATGAAATAAGAAGACACAAGATTTTATGGATGTTCGGAGATTTCAAACACTCATACGTCACTCCTTCTATCACAAGGATATGATATTCACTAAAAGACTTTGATCGATACAAACAGTTGTACGGCACTTCAGTTTTGGACTTAACAATGCCAAACTGAAACTCTGAGTTACAAAACAATTTACAGTACTCAATTGGACTGAAATAACTTATCACAACTGATCTCTTCAAGATCAAGTATTATAACAATAACGGTTTGTGCTTGTAAGTTCGAAGTAAAGCCTTGAATGTTATGAATGTAAACAATGAGAGTGATCAAAGATTTCAGCAGAGTAACAGTATATCAATTGGGTTTGATTCAGATTCGGAGTTGAGATTCAGAGTGTTGTGTATCTTTCTCAGCCGCTCTTCTCTGCTATATATAGGCTTTGCCTCCAACAGTAATATTATATGCAATTTGAAACTTTGTATTCATTGTTTGCCACGTCAACATTCTTCTGACAATCGTACACTGCAACTTTTCTGACATACGGTTATCCCACTACTTGTTGCAGTCAGCTTTTGTGTAGTTGTTGGTTGAGCGTCCATTTCATTAACTGATGACATGTATCGCTGAAGGATCAGCTGATAGAATACAGCTGATAAGCTTACAACTGATTGAAGTAACTGATCAGTTCCAACTGACCAGTCAGTTGTCTGCGTAATTCAGTTTGCTAGTAGTAACTGATCAGTTCCAACTGATCAGTCAGTTGTCTTCGAGAAACTTACATTAATATTCAGTTATGGACAGCCGATAGTTTGCATATTTTATATCAGTTTCTATCAGTCTTCTTGATCAGTTAGTTCAATCTACTAAACGCTCAATTTGTCAAATTTCCGAAATTCAGTTTCCAACAATTTCTCCCTTTTTGGTGTTTGACAAAACTTAGAAAATATGAACTGATCAACTGAACTCATTGTAGATAAAATAACTCTTTCAATGTACAGATTCGTACAAAGAATAAAAGAATAAAGAATCTTCTAACTGACTAAAATAATCTTCAAAAATCTACCAAAAAAATCTTCTATTTCTTCTTGATCAATTTTGTAGATTACTCCGGCTGATATTTTCCTTCTTCTTCCCTCGTTTTGTCAAACGCATCAACCTTTTTGGATAATATCCACACATCAGAGGAGAGGTTTGTTACTGCATTCATCATGATTTCTTGTAGCAAATCCATTCTTTTACAGACAGTGTTTTCCAAAAAATCAAGGCGTCTTGTAACCAAGGATTGAGTTTGGAAGTGTGCTTCAGCTGACGCTCTGTCTTTTCGAAGTTCTTCCATTTGGAAAAATAAAGAACTTACATCCTTTTGGATTTCCTGTAGTCTTCCCATGGTATTCTCCTTTATAGAGTCGAACCTCATAGTGTGCAAAAATTGGGATGAGTTGATGTCAGAAATAGAAGTCATTACACCGACAAGGTTGGTTTGAATAGCATGAATTTCTTCAAACAAAAATTCAGTTTCTATTGATATACTAGGAGACATCTCCTCAGAAGCTTTTGGTTCCTGCTTCTGGTTTTCTTGATTAAAGATCACCATGGCCCTGTCAGTTGTTTCAGTTTCAAGATTGACCATTTCTGAAGTATCCTCTGATATATCTTCCTGTTGAAGCTGTGTAGAAGAAGAGAGATTTGGAACATCAGCAGAACTAGAAGGCTCTGAAGTTGGTTGATCAGCTGAAATAGTAGCTGGTTCTTCAGTGGGTTGCTTAGCTGATTCAGAAATAAGTTCTTCAGTTGGTTGAACAACTGAAGCTTTGATTGGCTCTTCAGCTGGCACCTCTTCAGTTCATGGTTGTTCAGTCATGGTAGATGACTGAACTGACTCTTCAGTTCATGTAATAACTCCCTATTCAGTCGTGGCAGTCGACTGAACTGGCTCTTCAGTCTGTTGAAAAGTAGCCTGTGAAGCTGGCTCGTCAGTTGCGAATAATTCTTCAACTGCTTGTGTAGTAGTCTGTTTAATCTCAGAGGCAACTAAGTTTTATTTTTTAAACTCGGTTTTTCAAATCAGTTAGTGAGGGGGAACTTTATTTCCCTCGAGCTGAAAAATGTTTTAAATTTGTTTTTAGCCCGGTTTTAAATTCAGTTATTGAGGTGGAGCTTTCTTATCCCTCAAACTGAAATTTTTTCTTTTCGTTTTTTTAATTGCTTTTTATTCTCACAAAGGAGTAGAATCAGTTAAAGTTTAAAATTTTAAGTTTAAAATTTTAACTTTTTAAATCGCTTTAAGTGCTCAAATTTTGTGATCATAAAAAAAGGAGAGATTGTTGGAACATTTCATGTTCACAATCTTACTTGATTTTGATGTTAACAAAACTTTTTATTTTGTTTCTAATGATTTCACCTAAGTGCGCAGAAACTGAAACTGATCAGGATTCGAAATGATCATTTATCAAGCCAAAACTGAAGTTACCGAAGAATGCAAACTGAAAGTGCCAACTGATTAATCGAACTGAACCAGTTCAACTGATAAATCGTAAACCAGTTCAACGGATTGACCAGCTGAAAAAGGAGCCAAGAAATAAAGAAGTCCAGATCAGTTAGAAGACGGAAAGTTTTGACAGATTTTTCAGTCAGTTATTCTTGGTACTAATCTGAACAATGAAAGAAGATTCTTTTATTCAAAAATTCTTTTATTCTTTCATTCTTTGTACGAATCTGTACATTGAAAGAGTTATCAACAAAAGATTATTTTATCTACTAAGAGCTCAGTTTGATCAGTTTATATATTCTAATTTTTTTCAAACACCAAAAAGGGAGAAATTGTTAAAACTGAAATTTAGGAGTTTGACAAATTAAGCGTGAAAAGATTGAACTGATCAAGAAAACTAAAGGCAACTGAACTGAAGATTTATAAACCAATAATTGCCTAAACTGAAGATTAATGCATATATAATTCAAGACAAGCTAACTGAAATGTGTTGTCAGCTGAACGATCAGTTGAGACTGATCAGTTACACTACAATCAGTTGAGAATGATAAGTTAATCATATCGGCTAAAGAAGTCAGCTGATTTTATCAGCTTTACACGTCATCAATTAATGGCGTAGCCAACAACCAACAGTTTGTACGGAAGCAGTGTGAATGCCGCATTTCAGAAAATATACAGTGTACGACTGTCAGAAGAATGTTGACATGGCTAAACAACGGATATAAAGATTCAAATGCATTCATTGTTATCGTTGAAATCAAATGCTATAAATAGCTGAGAAGATCAGCTGAGAAAACAAGAAAACGGAAAGAATAATGCAACGCATACGAAGTAACTAAGTCATTCCACTATAAAGCTTTTCAGTCAGAACTCTACGCGTATTCTTTCAAAGCTCAGTTTTAAAAATCTCACACTTCATAGAAATATTCATAGCATTCAGGCTATCATCTGAGCTGAAGTACTAGCACCTTACATTGTTTTATTCGATCTTTGTAAGATCAGTTGTGCTTAGAAATTATATCAGTTGAGTACTGATATAAATTGTACTCGGGTGTGTACTGCTGCACTCGATCCACCCAATCGTCAACGGCTTCCATAAATCATCAAATCCTGCATCATACAAACCTAGTGAGTCTAAAGACTCAACACGTTCTAAACATGAATAGCAAATAATACATATACATCCACATACATTTAAAAATCATACTTTTATTTAAAATAGCTTTTGAACATAAATAAACAATTTAAAATCATTTAAGCATAATTAAATCATAAAGAGTAAAATCATTTTAAAATAACTTTAACAATAAATAAATCTTTTAAAAATAATTTAAAAATAACTTTAACCATTATCATAAATCATATATCATAAAATCATTAAAATCGTAAAGCCTTCAATCATATATCATTTTGGGTGAAGTTTGATCCTTGGAAGTGACTAGCTTTTATCCTTCGGTCAACTGATCAGTCTTCAGCTCCACATGGCCCATTGGGATGTGCACTAGGCTCCACCATGGAAATACGATCGTAGGGGCTCCCTCGGGGGCCTTCTCCCATAGACGGGCTCCCTCTGGGGCCTTTTTCCCTCACAACATCCACACAAAATCGTAAGTTCACCGTCCTCACATAAACGGATCCCACACAAATCATATATCATATGTCAAAGTCAATTCACATCCCTCAAAATATTTTCCTTTTCTTTTAAAATAATAAAGTAGCTCAACTTTCCAAAAATATCATTTTAGACAGTATAAATTGAACAGCTTTATCATAAATAATAAAATAACATATTATCATCAAAATCAACATTTTAAATCATAAAATATCATTTAACAAGCATTATGATCCTTCGGACGGTGCCAAGCTTTTTCGTATTTTCCTACGTGTAAAATTACCGTTATGCCCCTAGACGTAAAAATTCTCGATTTTATCTTGTTCTCATTTTTTAATGACATGGGCTTACCTTAAATAACTATTTAAGCTTAAATATAATTTTTCATAATTTTATAAAGCTTAGAACTAGGTTTTTCAATTAATTCTTTAATTAACGTTTCGTGAGGCGATTAAATCCCGGATAAATCCAAAACTCATTATTTTGATACCAAATTTTTAACATACCATTTTTATTATTTATTATACCCTTGTGAGCCATGAACCACACCCGTGGACCCATGGTTCCAATTTTTGTCTTTAAAATCTCGTTTTGACACGTGTAAGGACACACCGAACAATCTTCTAAAATACTCGAGCCATGGTCAAGCCACCTCAAGCCAAACCCGAGCCAACCCATCTAGGAACCCTACTGACCAAGCCCAGCCCATAGAACCTAGCCCTAGCTTGCTCAAAATCTCCTGGAATAGAACACATACATGCGCATGGCTTTCCCCTTCTCGCCCAACACTCCTAGCTAACAAGGACTCCTCCAGCCCTCTAACCACTGATCACCCATGACCCTTACTAACCCCAGACAAGTCCCAGACCCGAGACACCCCTAGCCCGAGCCTGTAAGCCACGCATGAGCCATCAGAACCGAAGACAGCATCCTGCGTGCTTTGGAGTTCACTCACGCTTCTCTTAAGTCAGCAGCCAGCCCAGCAGCTCCAGCACCTGGTCCAGCCTTGCCCAACTTCCTTAGACCCTATAGGACCTACCTAGCTTGCCCAAACCCCAGCAGCGAGCCCCCATGGCCGCTGCTGCACATACACGAGCGTTGGGGAGAGTCCCTCTTCACGTGGACTCTTCCCCATCACAAATCTCGAACCCTAGCCGCCATAGGACTCTTCCTAGGACCTAACCACAACCCTTAGGACCCAACCCCTAGACCTGGTCGAGCCCCATGACCCCATGCAACATGGCCGAGCCCTTGCACCACAACAAGCACCCAAACCTTCAAAAACCCCACGGTTCTTTTCTTCCCTTAACCCATGATTGTTCCAGCTTATTTCCTCTATTATTTTATCATTTTTTGTCCATAATTCAATCATATTTTATTATGTATTGGCAGTTTGTCCATTGGGTTCATAACATTTTTAAAACAAAAGTGAAATCATCGTGTTTTTGAAAATAAACATTTTGCCGTTAAAGATATCAAACACCTATATTTTTCATGCATAATCAATTAACACACACATATTATGATCTGTATGATATTTGAAAGGGTTTAGAAAATGTGCATTTGCTTTTATAATGCTCGAATATATGATCTTTGATGAGGGTGCGACGTTGGACGATCGGACGACGAAGAACACAAGTCTTTTCCCTTCCCAAATTTTCAAAATACTTGTGAGTGTGTGAGGGTGTTTTTGGCTGCTGATGGTGAAGGAATTGTGGTGATAAAAGACCTAGGAAACTTATTTATAAATAAATTAACAAGCTAATGGCTTTGGTTTTGGGCTTGCAAGATTAAGGGTAATTGGGCCCAATAACTCTTATTTAATTAAAACATAAAAGTTTATAAAATAAGTTTCCGTAAAATAATATTTTTGATCTTTTAAAACTCCTTGTTTGCCCAAAATCGGTTTCCCGGGAAAAATCGAGCTCGACTCGTAAAATAATTCGAACTCCAATATTTTAGAAAAATTAAATCATTTTTAAATCATATTAGGAAGCCTTGCCATTATTTAATGAAAAATACATATCCTTGTCTTGGTCGTCTCCGGTCTCCTTTTCCTTGCCTCTTATAGAATATTCGGGTAAAATATTTAATTTCATGTAATAATGTCATAGTATCATTTAATTATGCAATCATATATTTAATCATATAATAAATATCATGCAAACATTTAAAAGCAATTAAAGAAAACAATTAAGCAACTAAATTAATCTGTATGGATGTGATTTACGTAGGTTGGTTTTTCGGACGTTGCAATCCATCTACGTATAACAATGGTAAAGGGCGGTGGAGACATCAGCGACACTCTCACCCGTCAACTGAGCATTGACCTTACATATCAACATGAAACGACCCTATCTTCTAATTCATTTTAATTTACAAAAGTTTTTTAAAAAAATCATGCATAATTATATCATCATAAATAAACTAGTATAAATAATCAAATAAACAAAACTTCATATCATCCATAATCATTCATGCGAAATAAGTAAAATAAACAACAAAAGTCTAAAATTTAACTCAATAGATTGTATCATCCTAACAGTCCATAAATAAAAGCGATAATCGATAAAATCATCAAAAGTCTTTAACATATGCGAAATTTCTAGGTCATCAGGCATGTAATGTGCCTCCCAGATGACTCGATAGTCCGCACCTCACGAATCAACATCATCATTACCTGCAACCATTCAAACCTAGTGAGTCTAATGACTCATCATGCTCAAACCTAGTATTAGCAAATACGTGGATATACACTCACATGCATAAAAATTACTTTCACTAAAAATAGATTTTTCCATGCAATCATGAAACCGTCAAAATGTGCAACTTTTTAAACCATGCATAAATATGAACATTTTCCATTTATAATTATTATTTTTAGGTAAAGTCCGATCCTTGAAACTGACAACATTCATTCGATTGATCAATCTATAAACCATAATACTAGGCTGCCGGGTTCACCGTAAACTTCTTCGACGATCTCATCGACTATCATAAAAATAACTTCACAGTTCACTTCTTCAATGGATCCATTATCATTGAGATTCTCGCCCCGTTTTCGACAGTTCACTCCCTTTTTGACACGTTCGAGCAAATTACGACCTTGAACGGACCCGGCTCAAAACGACCTCAAACCAGGCCCTAGACCCCTTCCTTTGACACTAAATAAGGCCATGGTTAGGCCTTTTTTGACATAGACTAGAGGTTCAAGGCTCCAAACCCTTCGCAACTGCAACCCGCCGTATGGCTCTTTATGTGCAGCCGAGGAACAAACTCTCCAGCGGCTGTTGCTGCCCTTGGCTTGACTCTGGCTCACACTAGACCCTTACCAGGATCCTAAGGCACGTCCCTAGCCTCTGGACCAGCCCTTGACATGACCCCTTAACCCATAAAACCGTGACACACCAAAACAGCCCCCACGCGTGCAAGTTCTGGAGTTTCGGTTCCAACCCTAAACTAGCCCGTCCAAGCCTTAGTCAAATCCATCCTAGACCTTCCTAGGACCCTTACCCTACCCTCAAGACCACGGCTAGGACCCCATGCAGCCCCCATGACCGATGGAGCTCCAAACCACACGACTTCCCCCTCTCGGCCTCATGTGAGTTGTGTGCAGGGACAACAGCCCCTTGAGGCTCCCTATATGACTATTGTCCCTTCCAAAACTTACCTTTATTGACTGGATCCTCACTTGCATCTAATGGTTTTGCATCCCTCCTTCAACAATTCCTCAAAACGTCAAAAAATTTTTATGTAAACATGAGATACACATGTAGAAAGCTTAAAACCATAATCCATACAACTGTTTCACACAAAATCAGATTCATGCAATAATATGGATTGAATGGTGCTTGAAAAATAGTTTGAAAACATGCCTTGTTCCTTTATCTTATGATATACAAGAGACGGCACGACGAGAGACGAACGGAATGCGAAATCTCTCTTCCTTCCTTCCTCTATGTCTCGGCCACCTAAAGTCCTAGTGTGTGTGTGTGTGCTGCAATTGTGTGTGAGTGGCGTGAGTTTTGGGGAGTGGTAGGGTAGGATTCTATTTAATTAGTTATTAGTCGGCTTAAGTTCACTTAATAAGCCCTAATTATTTAATTAAATCTTTGCTAATCTAGGCCCAATTAAAGAATTAATTAAATACTTAATTAATCCTACTAAAAATTTCCATAAATATTTAAAATATTTGGTGCTACTCGTTTCTAATATCGCACACCCAAAACTACTTCTTTTCTTCATAAAAGTTCGTTACCGATTAAATTATTCTCTTACTATAAATATGTTGCTGCTTTCCTAATTTGAACTTACTAAATATAGAGTTTCTATTTATAACTTTCTAAAAGTATAAACTTTATCAAAGATGTCCCCGGTTCTCGTCTTTGTCGTACATCTCGTATTCAATTGCAGAAAGTTCACATTCATAACATTCGATTAAATAATCATGAAACCATGCAAATACTTAAACATGCTTCTAGACCACTAATTTAAATCACTACAAGAAAAAACCAAATCAACAACGCACATGCTTTTTGACAACGGTTTTAGTGAAAACCATTGTCGATGTGCGTTTTTAAGCAAAAGACAACATTTTTATAAAAAAATTGTCTTTTGGGGGAAAAAGACAACGGTTTTCTAAAATCGTTGTCGATTAGCGTGTTTTTTGGACAAATAACAACGATTTCGAAAAACTGTTGCCATATTTAGCGACGGTTTTAGAAAAATCGTCGCTAAATTTAGCGACGGTGTACAATCCGTCGCTATATATAGCGACGGTTTTAAGTAAAACCATCGCATGTTTTAATTAGCGACGGGTTTGTTACAACCGTGCTAATTTTAACGGCGGTTTTAGTTAAACTGTCGCTAATATAGCGACGATTGTAAGCAAAACCGTCGCAAAATTAAAATATGCGACGGTTTTGCTTATACCGTCGCAAATTGTCTATAAATATATTTTCGGTCCATTTTCCTCCACACCACTTCACAATATTTAAAATTTTTCTCTTTTACACAATTTTATCACTTCACAATATTTAAAATTTTTCTCTTTTACACAATTTTATCACTTTACAACACTTAAAATTTTTCTCTCTTATACGATTTTAGTTTCAATTTATGGTAAATTTTTTCGCTTTAATTTTTGGTAAATTTTTAAGTGTTAGTTAAGTTCATGAATATTGTTAGCATAGTTAAATTGTAAGTTTTTTTAGATTTGTTAAATTATTAAAAGTGATTTTTTTATTTTACTGAAAATATTAGCGACGAAAATCATGAAAAAATGGTCGCTAAAATTAGCGACAGAGTTATTTGCAAGTCGCTAATTTTAGCGACGATTTAATAAATTGTCACTAATTAGCGACGATTTGCCATTAAGTCTGTCGCTAATTTCAATAATCGTCGCAAATTGTAACTACAAGAACGGTGAAAAACCGTTGTCTTTGAGCGAACCCTTTAACCACATGGGATTTAGCAACGGTTTTTCAGGACATACGACAATGGTTTTTCACCGTTGTCTTTAAGCTTTTTTCTTGTAGTGAATAATTTCAAATAAATTTTCATGCATGCATGTGGTTAGTGTGTTCGGGTTTTCGGGCGTTACAGATCATATCGTCGTATCATCGTATTAGTCACAATTAATTCACCTTCTTAAACCTTTTATATCTCCAACACTTCTAAAAATTCATGCATATATAAATTATTTTTCTTTTAAACCATGCATGCAACATGTCTTTTAGCATTAACGTTTCATCATAAAATTCCATAAACATTTTAACATTTATTACAGCATTTAGGGCACTGCCATGACGTCTAACATTTTTCAGGTGTAAAATGACCATTTTTCCCCTGAAACCCAAACTTTCCTAATTTATCCTTATGCCTTAAAACGACGACCCAAATCCATTCAAACTTAACATAACACCTTAAAATACAGCCATAAATATTTCTTAGACTTAAACTTAAGCTCCTCGGCTAATTTCTCAATTCATATTTTAAACTTAGACGTACATCTCGGTTTTAACCCGAATTGACTCGAAACTTTACCGAACCATAGCTTATCAACACCTAACCATACCCTATACAACCCAAATCAGGCCAATTATAACCCTTGAACAAGCTTTTAACGAAGATGGAATTTTCTGCACTTAATATCCTAAACCCTAGCTTGCTCGACCCATAAGCCCTTTCGTCTCTAGACCTTGACCACGATGTCCAGACCTTAGTTGACCCTCCTTGGACCATGATCAAACCCTAGACAATCTACTGGAACAGCCTCTACAACCCTTACACGAGGAAGGTCCATATGAACCCCTCATAAGCCTTGCGCGCGTCTAGCTTCCCCTACAGCCCTAGGCCTTGCACCAGCCTTCCACCAAGTCATCTAGGACCCTAACCCAGCCCCCTTAGGACCCCTGGACGTAGCCATTAACCACGACCGAGCCGCCCCCTTCAAGGAACCTCAAGCCAAAAACCCTAGGACTCTAGAATCCTATATTTTCGTTCATCCTCATGCCCTAATCTTTCTAGCCCTTAAACATGCATCTCATGACTTTTAAACACATGGAAAAACGTCCTATCTGCTAACCCTATGAAAGGATCGGTTAGAAACTGATAAGTGTTTAGAAGGGGGGGTTTGAATAAACACTCACGGATTATATATATTTTTCGAAAATTGGGTTCAATTTAGTGACAAACTGACACTCGATATCTCGTCAGTCGATAACAATCAGTTTAACTGAAAAAAACAATTGCGGAATTAAACTGACTGAGAGATAGAATAACTGACTGAAAATAATAAGTGAAATAAAATGCACACGGTTTGTTTCTGGATGTTCGGAGAATAGAATAACTCCTACGTCACCCCTTCTATCACAAAGATAAGATTTTCACTAAAAGACTTTGATCGAATACAAAAGTTGTAATGATCCACTTCATTTTGGACTTAACACTGTCAAAACTGAAACTCTTAGTTCATAAAAACTTTTACAGTGCGTGACTGAATTTAACATGACTGAATGAATCTAACAATGATTTCAAAGTGCTAACAAGCTCGTAAATGTAGCCTTGATTGCTACTGATCAATCTGATAAGAGTGAGCTTTTGATATTTTAATACAAGTAGTGATTTTAGCAGCGTAACAGCAAGCTTGAATAGAATAGTTGTTCGTCTTCTTTCGACTGCTCTTCTCGCCTATTTATAGGCTTCTCTTCCAACGATAACAATAAATAATATTTGAATCTTTATATCCGTTGATTGCCACGTCAGTATTCCTCTGACAACCATACACTGCAATCTCTGAAATGCGGCGTTCCACTAAGTAACAGTCTGCTGTGTACCACTATCGGTTGAATGTCCTTTCCCGATAACTGATGACGTGTTCAGCTGAAGAATCAGCAGTTGAGCAATAGCTGGTAAGGTTTACAACTGCTGTTAGTTGACTGCTCGTTCAGTTACGTAAACCAGTTGCGTAGTTCAGTTGCGGCTTCACGCGTTCAGTTATTATAATCAGTTGGTTCGAGCTTTTGTCCTTCAGTTTGTCAAACGCCGAAACTTAGTTTTCAACAATTTCCCCTTTTTAGGTGTTTGACAAAACTAAGCAAATAATAACTGAACAACTTAACTCATTGTAGATAAGATAAGAATTCAATTAACTGAACTTCTTCTTAGAGAATAATAATCTTCAAACAATAAAAACTGCTACTAGAAACAGTTAACTTCTGACTGCTTTTCAACGAGATTCTGACTGCTTTTTCTGTTGAACTAGCTGAGCTTTAATCTCTTCCCCCTTTTTGTCAAATACATCCATCTTATTTGATAACCTACGATTATCAACTAATAAGAGGCTGACAGTAGTGGACACGTTTAAGATTGCATTAAGCACCGTGGTTTGCATCAAATCTATTTTCCTTGAGACAGACGTCTCCACAAAGTCAACTCGTTTGCTGATTGTGTCTTTAGTTCGGGAGAGACTCTCAACTAAGCCTCTATTCTTTCTAAGTTCCTCTATTGTAAGAGAGATAGAGGTCACAGCAACTTGAATTTTCTTCAGCCTCTCTGAATTGAATTCAACTGAAGAGTCAAGTTTCAGAGAATGAGCAAGTTGAGTGTTTTGAATTTTCTTGATATCATCCATCATCTGTGACATGTGATACTGGATGTCCTGAATCTCTTCAAGTACTAAATCCATGTCTGAGGATGGATGAGGAGATACAGGTTCAGTCATCCTTGGTTCCTGTTCCCCGGTAATTTGATCAAAGACCATCATAGTCCTGTAAGATACTACCGTTTCAGCATGTATCAGCTCTGGAATGTCTTGCATACTGCCTTATTCTTGAATAGGAGGGGATGAAGAGTGATTCGGAGCAGCAAAGGAACTGTCTTTCTGATTAAGTAGATGATATGTGGAAGTTTTAGTTGCGGCTCATCAGTTGGAAAATTTTCAATGGCATGCAACTGAGCCTCCACAGTGTCAATAGTTTCTAGATTTGTCACGACAGGCGATCGAATGGGCACATCAGTTAGAACACTTTGTTCAGCAGAGATAAAAGGCTGAACTGGTTCCTCGGTGAAAGAGATAGGAGCATCTGTAGCTGCTTGATCTGTTGGGAGATCAACTGATTCAGTTGAAGGCACATTTGTCTGAAGTTCTTGGGCTACTGACTGAATGATCTCATCGATATTAGCAAGTGTCAAGTCAGCGTCCGAGTATAGTTGAAGATCAGCAGCAGAAGAAGATTGTGGCACATCTTGAATTGGCTCTACAGTTGTAGCAGTAGCTTGTTCTGGGGATGGCTCTTTGTGCTGTGATGAAGGTTCGTCTTCTTTTTCTTCTGAAAGGCCTTCATGATTAACTAATTCCTGATCCATTTCCCAGTACTTTATCTGCGATCGCAGAGCAATAAGATCTGTGTCCAACTGAGTAAGCACAACTCGATCATTGTAAGCAGTTGGATTTGTAGAAATGTAGTTGCTCTTGAGCTTCTCAATCAGTTGACCCAACTTTTTGGCTCTTACTTGATCAAAGAAATATTTTTTCATCTCTAGTGCCTGAACAATGGTAGCAGCTTTGACCACTTTGAGAACAGCTGCTTCCAATTTGATGAATTTATTCAGTTGAGACTTCATTTTCAACTCTTTGGCAAAGATGTGAGTTCTGAAACGCGTCCAAGCATCATAAGTTTTCAGTTTGGATTCAGCAAATGCATTGACCTGTTCCCAGATAAGGTCAATGTGAGTTTGAATCGCGTTTGTTGGCCTGGGATCTTCGATCAACTGGCCCTTGCCTTTCTCATCAGAGAGAATGTGCGGAATGTTTAGTCCAGAACGAGTAGTATCCACCAGTTCCTGAATTTTGATTCCTTTGGGTCGAGCAGGAGCAAAGATGGTAGGTCGATTGACATGGATCAAAGGAGCTGTAACTCTAGCCGATTCCTTCTTTTTACTAGCTGTGGTGATGACCTTTTTGGATGGATCAATTGATGGAGGTAACTTATCTTTTGCTGAAACTTCAGCTGGAATGGATTTCGGAGGAATAGCCTGAATATGCTGTTGAACATCTGATTGCTTTACACTTTCAACCGGGATGAATTCCAACATTGCTGCCGGCTTGGTTTTCTGTGTCCTTTGTTTCTTTGGAATCTTCGGATAAGGTGTCTTCTCAGAATCTGATTCACTGACAATCAATTTTCTCTTGATTGTCTTCAGCTGAGCCAAAGTTCTGCCCTTCTTTACTGACTTGGGAACATCCTGCTGCGTCCTTATCTTCTTTTTTATCTTTACAAACTGATCAGGAGAGCTGTCCAGTTTAGTCTTGGGTGGCTGAACGTTCTTGGCGTTGAAGATTTTGAACTTGACTGATTTTTCAGCATTATCAGCCACTAGCCCCTTGGCCTTCAAAAGATAACTGATTTGAACTGCATACCCCCTTGACTGCTTGGTTGATTTGAGCATATTGCGCAGAATGGTGAAGATGATATGCCTCCAATTCACCTTCTTTTCAGCCATAATCACAGTCATCGCTTGAAATTTTTCAAGAGTAAGGGCAGCAAAAGAACCGGCCTTAGCTAAGATCCCCTTAGCCACAATATCAGCCAGCAGTTGGATTTCTGGCTTCAAATCTTTCTTGGGATCGGAAACTTTGATTTTCCGACCATCAGCTGACAACAACGATTGCATCTCCTCAATATCGGATGTATTTACCACAGAAACGTTGTTGAGCCCATCAGTAGGCAATAAGAACAGCTCTACAAAAGATTCTTCAGAAATGGTCAACAACTGACCATTGATAGTAGTGATGACGTTTCCATCAGAATTGATATACCCATTTGAGTAGAAATCATGAAGTTCCTTCGGGTAGATTTCCTGAGAAGATTGTTCCAGAAACGTCCTCAAACCAGCTGCTTCCAATTTCAGAAATACGTTCTTGATATCTGCCTCGTTGACTGATAGAACTGATTCAAAATCAATAGCCATAGCATTCAAAATGTGTGCTGGAATTTGATTTGCCATTTCTGAGAATACGAAAACCTAAAAGTTTACAAGATATAAGCTCTGAGTATGAATGTGCTCTGAAAATTGATATTCGCGTAAGGAAGAACTGAATTGGGGCGGGAAAGGTACATAAGTAGGTGACTGTTCAATTTCTGGACATGTGTCAGTCCATGAAAAATTTGAATTAAAAATGTGTGTACGTGTGCTGCAGGCGTGTGTACAATTTCAAATGGTTCAAATGAGGCCACGTTTTAAAGATGCTATTTAGCAAAAAAAATAGTCACATCACTTGATTTGGAATATAATGTGGTTAATTAGTTAAGTTGTGTGAGAATATTAGTAAAATAATCAGCTGAACGATCAGTTATGAAACTGTGTCTTTAAGTTGAGGATTTACTAACTGCTGTCTTCTCAGTTAACCTTTTAAAACCAATATTCCTCCTTAATAAATGCATATAAAAATTACGAGAATTTAAGCATGATATAAAATGACTAATTAAAGTAAATCTGATGCTTCGTAGGTTAATCGTCTGCCGTAATGATTTCGTCCTTTCAACTTCCTTGACCCTGGGCTATAAATGAGAATAGTTTGGTTAGTCTCAATCATATTAGAAAATAATTATTCAAAATCTATAATGCCAGGTGCAAGTAGCTCGAAGACTCCTGATATGGCCGAAGCATTTATGGACTCAGCTCTGGAGGAAAGAAAGACTGCTATGGAAGATGAGGCCTTCCACAAGATTCTCCGATACTGGGAAGAGCTTCAAGAACTCCAATTCCTCCAGGAGTGTGGAGCGGCTACCACCCCCAAACTGGTGGCAAAAATGAAGAAGTATCGGCAGCGCTTGCACGTTGCTGATGAGGTGGACATCTTCGCAGATGAAGGTGTCTACCTACTAATGTTCCAGAAGGAAATGAAGATCCTAGAACAAATTGCTGAATCAGATAGCTTCCTTAAGACTTCCACCGAAGTTTTAGCCGGTTGGTTGGCCAAGTGGAGGTCTGCTGTTGAGGAAGAATATTTCACTGTACTCCGTGCTTATTACTTTAAATGAATAAAATGTTTATCTAGTTTATCTTTGTCTTTTATCTTCCTGCAAGAGATAATCGCATCAGTTGATATGTAAATCACGAACTGAACATAATATATGACACAAATTAATTAACAACTGATATATTAGCAGTAAAACTGATTAGGATAAATCAATTAATCCAATTATATTGCGAAAGTGAGAAAACTTAGTCTCGGGCAATGGTTTGGTGAAGATGTCAGCTGCTTGTTGTTCAGTTGAGACATATTCCAGTCTTATGTCCTTCTTCAAGGCATGATCTCTGATAAAGTGATGCCTGACATCTATGTGCTTGGTCCTTGAGTGAAGAACTGGGTTGTAGGTAATAGCAATCATGCTTGTATTGTCACAAAATATGGGCGATTCTTTGGCAATAACTCCATAGTCTTTCAGTTGTTGCTGAATCCAGAGCAGTTGAGCACAGCAACTCCCAGCAGCAAGATAATCTGTTTCAGTTGTGGAAGTAGCAATAGATGTCTCTGCTTCTTGCTAAACCAAGAGATCAGTCTGTCTCCTAGAAACTGACATGATCCACTTGTACTTTTACGATCAAGCTTACATCCTGCATAATCTGCATCTGAATATCCAACTAGATTGACAGAGGAGTCTTTAGAATACCATTACCCAACATTTTGAGTGTCTTTTAGATATTTTAAAATACGTTTGGCAGCTGAGAAATGTGATTGCTTAGGGTTTGCTTGAAATCTAGCACACATACAGACAGCAAATACAATATCAGGACGACTAGCAGTTAGGTACAATAATGAACCTATTAAACCTCTGTAAATTGTCGCCTCAACTGATATTCCCCCTTGATCAGTGTCTAGTTTGACTGATGAACTCATGGGAGTACTTGCAGCTGAACACGATTCCATGCCAAATTTCTTCAGCAACTCCTTCATGTATTTAGACTGACTGATAAAAATGCCTGTCTCCAGTTGCTTCACTTGTAGACCAAGAAAAAATGTCAGTTCACCCATCATACTCATTTCAAATTTATCCTGCATCAACATAGAAAATTTCTCGCATAATATGGGGTTAGTTGACCCAAATATAATGTCATCAACATAAATTTGAACGAGTAAAATGTGATCATTCTTTGAAAATTTGAACAATGTCTTATCAACTGATCCAACAAAAAAATCGTGATCAGTTAGAAATTTTGAAAGAGTTTCATACCAAGCTCTTGGAGCTTGTTTAAGACCATATAAGGCTTTGTTCAAATGGTAAACATGATCAGGAAAATGATGATTGATGAAACCTGGAGGTTGTTCAACATAGACTTCTTCTTGCAACAGACCATTTAGGAATGCGCTTTTACATCCATCTGGTAGACTTTGAAATTCTTGAATGATGCATAGGCGAGGAATTTTCTGATAGCTTCCAGTCTTGCAACTGGTGCATATGTTTCATCATAATCAATTCCTTCTTCTTGCATGTATCCTTGTGCTACCAATCTTGCCTTATTGCGCACAATTGAACCATCTTCGTTCAATTTATTCCTGTGCACCCATTTTGTACCTATAACAGTTTTTGAAACTGGTCTTGGAACTAGGTTCAAGACATTGTTATGGGTAAACTGATTCAGCTCCTCTTGCATTGCATTTGTCCAGTTTGGATCAGCAAGAGCTTCATCAGTTTTCTTTGGTTCCAATTGCGATACAAAAGCTGAATGAATAAATAAATTGAGCATTTGATTTCTTGTTCTTACCGGGTCAGATGGATTACCTATCACCAATTCTGGAGGATGTGATTTCTTCCATCTGAGTTCAACGTTTGTTGCTTCTGTATCAGCAACTGCTTCTGTAGGCAACTGAATGTTTTCAATTTCAGTTGGAGCTGTTTCAGTTGGTAACTGAATATCATTTGTTTGCTCTACCAACTGATTTTTAAGAACTAATTCATGTTCAACTGATTGATCCACAATTTCAGGTTCAGGTGTTTGAAAGATGTTTCGATTGATATGATTTTCTTCTTCATGATCATCCTCCAAACTGATATATGTAAATCGATCAACTAGCTCAACTGGATCAGTTGGCCTATCAGTTAGTACAGTTTCATCAAAAACAACATGTATAGACTCTTCAACATTTAGTGTGCTCTTGTTAAAAACTCTATAAGCTTTGCTGACTGAAGAATATCCCAGAAATATTCCCTCTGTAGATTTAGCATCAAAGGCTTTTAAATGATTTTTGCCATTGTCAAGAATAAAACATATGCAGCCGAATATTTTGAAGTAAGAAACCACACTTTTTCGTCCATGCCAGATCTCATAAGGTGTTTTCAAATGATTTTTATTAATCATCGATCTGTTCTGAGTATAACAGGCAGTGTTTACTGCCTCTGCCCAAAACCTTTGAAAAATACCAGAATCAGCAAGCATTGTTCTAGCAGCTTCTTTAAGGGTCCGATTTCTCCTCTCAGCTACACCATTTTGCTGAGGAGTTCTAGCTGCTGAGAGCTCATGCTTAATTCCAGTATTTTCTAAAAAATTTGAAAGAATTTGATTGATGAATTCAGTTCCTCGATCGGATATAATTCTATCAATTCCAACTGATTTCTCATTTAATAGTCTTTTGAAAAGCTTGATCAGTTGTGCAGCAACCAGTTTTTAGAAAATTTTGAAGCAATAAAACATATTGGTGCATAAGGTTGATCATTCCAACTGACTTTGTAAGTGTTTCCACAGCGATTGCCAGTTAGGATGACCTCATCAGTTGAGTCTTTGACTGAACAAGAATGTTTGTCAAACTGAACTGAGAATCAATTATCGCATAACTGACTAATGCTAATCAGATTATACTTGAGATTCTCAACTAATAAGACATCATTAATGATAAAGTTACCACGGATAAGCTTACCCTTACCCACAGTTTTACCTTTGGAATTATCTCCGAAACTGATGTTTGGTCCAGTGTACTTGATCAGTTGAGATAACAAGTTTGCATCTCCCGTCATGTGTCGTGAGCATCCACTATCCAAGTACCAGATTGATTCCTTGCTTGTACCTGTTACCTGCAATCACACACAAGATATAATTTTGGTACCCATTCCTATTTGGGTCCAAAACTAATTAGTCCTTTAGGAATCCAGACTTGGATTAGTCTGACTGATGTCCAATTGATGTATTCTAGATGGTATTTCTCGATTTGTGTGTGCTTGGTGTGTAGTTTGCAGATGAGACAACATGTGATTTAGCTTTGTTCAACTGATTGTTCAGCCGATATCTTTTCTGAACTGGCTTGTTGTTATAGTAATTGGAGTAGCCATTTGAATAATTCCTGCTGAATCTTTTTGACGACTGACTGCATGAGTCAGTTAAAACTTTTGGGCTATAACCAATACCATATCTTCTAGCCTTGTTCGTACTTTCAATAGGCTGTTCAATCAATTTACTTGGCTCACTTTGTTCTTGTACCACAACTGATTTGACAAAGTGAATGTATTTCCCTTTATCTATATTCTGTTTTGGTCGAGTTTCATTGGAAGACATTTCATCTTGGTTACTGAACCCTAAACCAGTTTTATCAGTAACTGATTTATGTGAGTTCTGTATTTCAGTTAATGCAGCAGATGATTTGTTCCACGCCTAAATAAGCTCAGTTTGCTTTGAATTTTCAAGCATCAACTTCTGAATCATTGATTGATTCCTACTTCTTTCAGCATTGAGCTCAGCATTCTCCCTTTTTAGACTTAACACATCAACTGATTCATCAGTTTTAGTTTTATTGTCTATGGGATCAGTTTGCTTTGCTCTGGCCTTTTCAAAAGATAAGGCAAGCTTGTGGTACTCAATAACCATGTCATGAAGAGTTGAAATGGGTTCTTCTCTAGTGAAATCAGTTGAGATGAAGTCAAATACCTGTTGACTGCTTGACTCCACTTCTGTATCACTAGCCATTAGACATTTAACTTCCTCTTCACCATCACTGGAACTACATGGGGTTTCTAGCTCTGACTCCTCGCTGTCAATTTCTGCCCATTTAGATTTACTTTCTTCAGCTAAGAGCACCTCATGCTTCTTCACCATCAATCTCTTTTTGTGCTCATATGACTTCTTCTTTCTTTCAGTCGAGCCTTGACTGTCCTTCTCGGGTTTGGGACAGTCAGCAATGAAGTGACCGGGTTTGCCACAGTTGTAGCAAGCATTTGATTTGTAAGGACCGTGTATCGTATTATCGTAAATCCTGTGTGATTATCGATAATTTATGAAATTGTTATGTGATTATGTATTTGATGTATATCGTGACAATGAAATTGAGAAAATAAGTATTGAATATGAATTGACGTTGTAAGAGCTCAAGTGGAGAAGCCGGACGCCAATACAATGCAAAATCAATATTGGGACAGAACTTGTGGCGCCCGAGCGGTAGAAAATGACCGCCCGAGCGCTAGTGTGGGAAAAATTGAGGCTCGGACAGAACACTCCGCGCCCGAGCGGCAGTTTTTGACCGTCCGAGCGCGGTGTAAGTAGAACTCGGGGACAGAATGTCTCGTGCTCGGGCGCGAGAATTCTACCGCCCGAGCGCGAGATCGGTGGGGATAAGAATGAGATTTTTGCTTCATTCTTTCTTCATTCCTCGACTGAGACTTCGAGAAAGAGAAAGAAAAACTAAATTCTTTCTTCTAGTTCCAGCAGCTCTAAATATCAAAGTGCTGGAATAGCCTGTATTTGAAGTTGAATTTCTGATATGTAGTAGAATAACCGACAAGAAACTTGTACTCGAATTCGGAATTGAATTATGATATGATTTTGATTTGATATGAATTTTTGAAGTTTCAAATGATATTTGAAATTAATATTAATGATTTTTGAGTATGTTATTGATGTAGATAAAGTGTAATATCAATATCTTCAGGCTACATCGACTGGAACGAAGAATTAATGTATGTTACGACCGGGTAACATACGACAGGTATCTGTATTATATGATATATGTCGGATTGATTTGATTGATTGGAATGAGATTATGTGTCTATATGTCTTATTTGTTGATTGATGTGGCATACATGACATTGAGATTGAGATATCGATGTATAAAATAAATGTTTTGTTAACACACATCATTTTATGCATACATCGATACATGACATGCACGTTGAGCTATGATCCTTGGATACCCTGATATGATTTGATTGGATTCCAGGGTTTGTGAACACAATCGCTATGCCGGTATTATATGACCCGTAAAGCATAGACAATTGTGGCCCCATATGATTGGATATGAGATTTGGGATTTGATGGCGCTTTGCCGACGCTATCATACGAGTATCCCATATTGGCCGGTGTGCCAGCTCGAGCATTGATTTGATAGCGATTCGATTGATTCTGACATGTGCTCAGTGGATGGGCATTTGACCTAATACCTCCACGACATACATGCATTGCATACCATATATCATCGTTTAGATATCCGTGGTATATATGATTGGTTGTTCCATACGGAGCTTTGCTCACCTCCAAGGGGGGCTGTTGTTGTCTTTGTGTGTGGACAATGGCAGGTACTCCAGGATATCAGGAGACCGGAGAGGGTACTTCTGGAGGGAGCCACAGCTTGGGCTGAGGTTTTATGTTTTTGTCTTGTTCCCAATATATATGTATATGTATCTATATACCGGGGCATGTCCCGAGAATATGAGTTGTTTGTATATGGTTGATTTTGATTTCGTGTGGGAATGTTTATGACGTGAGATGAAATACTATTTTTAGTATTCAAATAAAATGATTTGGACTCATTGTAAAGAAAATTTAAACTCGTTTTCCGCTGTAATTAGTTAACCCTAATCAGATTGCATTGTAATAACGATTAGGAGCTAAGGGCCCCACATGATTCATCTTTAGAATTGTTTCTCTGATAATGCTTCTGGAAGTTCCCTTGATTCTTCCTCATAAACCTTCCAAATTTTTTTATGAATAATGACATAGCATCATTGCTCAGTTGATCAGCAACCTTCTCGACTGAACCAGTTGTTTCTGTTCTGACAGCAGCTAAGGCAGTTGTAGCTGCTGGAGTAGAAGGTTCTCCTTCTCGAGTTTGCAGCTCAAACTCATAGGCCTTCAGATCAGCAAATAGGTCATGAAGCTCAACCTTGTTTAGATCCTTGGACTCCCTCATTGCCATGGTCTTAACGTCCCACTCCTTGGGAAGACCTCTGATCACTTTTAATGCAACTTCTTTGTTGGTATACACTTTTCCAAGTGCATTTAGCTCATTGATGATACAACTGAATCTTTCATCATACTCATGCATCGATTCTCCAGCTCTCATCTTGATGTTGTCAAACTTCTGAACAGCAACAGAATGTTTATTCTCTTTTGTTTGTTCATTTCCTTCACAAAGCTGGATCAGTTTTTCCCAAATTTTCTTAGCTGTCTTACACATCTTGATTTTGCTGAAAGTTACTTTATCCAGCGTTTTGTGCAGTATATCCTTTGCCACATTGTCCAAATTTGCTTTTCTTTTATCCTCAGCAGTCCATTCATCTCTAGGCTTTTCAATTCTATGAGGTGCCCCATCGGTGATTGCAACTGCTGTATTGGCTTTCAATATTTTCATCGGACCTTCAGTGATGACATACCACATGTCATCATCTTGTGCAGCTAAGTGAGCCTGCATCCTGATTTTCCAATCATCGAAGTCTTCTCTGGAGAACATAGGGATTTTATTGAAAGATGCCATGATAATCAGTTTGAATAGAAATATTTTGAGACGAGATACAACTGCTCTGATACCACTTGAAAGGATCGGTTAGAAGGTGATAAGTTTTTAGAAGGGGAGGTTGAATAAACACTCACGGATTATATATATTTTTCAAAAATTGGGTTCAGTTTAGTGACAAACTGACACTCGGTATCTCGCCAGTCGATAACAATCAGTTTAACTGAAAAAACTGTTGCGGAAGTAAACTGACTGAGAGATAGAATAACTGACTGAAAATAATAACTGAAATAAAATGCACATGGTTTGTTTCTGGATGTCCGGAGAATAGAATAACTCCTACATCACCCCTTATATCACGAAGATAGGATTTTCACTAAAAGAATTTGATCGAATACAAAAGTTGTACTGACCCACTTCAGTTTGGACTTAACACTGTCAAAACTGAAACTCTTTGTTCACAAAAACTTTTACAATGCGTGACTGAATTTAACACGACTGGATGAATCTAACAATGATTTCAAAGTGCTAACAAGCTCGTAAATGTAGCCTTGATTGCTACTGATCAATCTGATAAGAGTGAGCTTTTGATATTTGAATCCGAGTAGTGATTTTAGCAGCGTAACAGCAAGCTTGAATAGAATAGTTGTTCGTCTTCTTTCGACTGCTCTTCTCACCTATTTATAGGCTTCTCTTCCAACGGTAACAACAAATAATATTTGAATCTTTATATCCGTTGATTTCCACGTCAGTATTCCTCTGACAACCGTACACTGCAATCTCTGAAATGCGGCGTTCCACTAAGTAACAGTCTGCTATGTACCACTGTCGGTTGAATGTCCTTTCCCGATAACTGATGACGTGTTCAGCTGAAGAATCAGCTGCTGAGCAATAGCTGGTAAGGTTTACAACTGCTGTTAGTTGACTGCTCGTTCAGTTGCGTAAATCAAATGCGTAGTTCAGTTGCGGCTTCACGCGTTCAGTTATTATAATCAGTTGGTTCTAGCTTTTGTCCTTCAGTTTGTCAAACGCCGAAGCTTAGTTTTCAACACCCTACCATGGCAACCCCTTTGTAAATAATAAGCAAGAGTTTTAAGAGATGAAAACTCTAGTTTTATCATGTTTATGCGATAAAAAAGAAAATAAAAGAAGTGTAACATGTTTTTCATGCTAATATGTATCAAAACATATAATATGGTGTGAAAGATGAGTGAAGTAAGATTAAGGCGTGCCTTTGCGTTTATTTCGCACAAAAAATGATTAGCGATGCAAGGAATGTTGGTGGAGAGAAGACCCCTCCCTTGCTGAATTTTCCTTCAGAAAACACATGAGAAGCCTTGGTTGTGTGGTGTGTGATCGTGTAGGCTGATGGAGGAAGAGTCCTTGTGTTTCTTTTGGGTGGGGCGTGAGTTGTATTGAAATAAAAGAGCTTGGAAGCTTGATTATTTGATATAAAAATACATGGTGCAAGCTTATGGCTATTAACCTAGTATAATAGGTCTATTAGATAATATTTAAAATATTTTGTTTAGGTTGCTTTTCAAAAATAATAATCGAGCCTCCAAAAAGTCCCTATTTTCGTCAAAGATTGATTGCCGGTTTAAAATACAACTCGGTGCGTAAAAACATCTCAAAATACCTCATTTTCGAAAATACCTATTAAAATTTATCATATATTAAATAATTAAAATATTCATTTAATAAAAATATTTTTCCCTATATGGTCCTCGCTCTCTGTTCCTCGATCGCGTCTCGAATAACCCCTTAAAACACATTTTTATGCATTCTAGTAGAAACTACATTTTAAACATGTAAATATGCCTACCATAATCAATTTATGTGATTAAAACAATTTAGTTAAAATGTGTAAGAAATTTGATAATTTGCATGCATGTGGTTCATGTGACCCTTCAAATTTTTGGGACGTTATAATCGACCCCTTTAAATTGAATTTCATCCTCAAAATTCGCTTATCCTTGATAATAAAAAATTTTAGACTTTTAATTTTAGTATCTGAATAATCTACGCTTTCGCTGTGCCACTTTGATAAAATAATTTTTATAAATTTACCTTCAAAATCCTCATTTGCAAATCGTGACTTAAATATATGGTGACTTTGTTCTATTTTATTATGCCCTTGAATTTTGATTTTTGTTACAATTCTTTGTATTAGAAATGGAGGTCCAAACCTATCGTATCTTACTTTCTTTATACTATACCCAAGATATTCATCTACATATTATATTTCAACATTAAAATCCAAAACCATCTTTTTTTAAATTTATTGAACTCATGGTATGCTAAGACTTTAAATCCAAATATTAGCATTTATGCAGTTCAACTCGAGATCTTAGCACCAAAATTTACTAATCGACTTCTATCATGAATAATACACTTAATAGTTAAACTTTATCTCAACCCCATAATAATATTAGTCTGAGGTCCTTGAATCGAATCTTTATTTTACGGCACCAAACTAACGTAAATTAACTATTTACAAGTACATCTCAAATATAAAATTGTTGCAAATCTTAAATTTCGAGTAATGTTAATCCATAAAACCCAAAATAAACAATATCGATCTTCTACCTATATAATAAAACCCCTTCTAACCTCAGTAAAATGCTGAAACTATTTTCTTCCCAATTACAATTTAGATGAGGCCTAAGACACTTGGACTTTCCTCATTGGAACGAATGTCGTATTCTGACGTATCTTTAATGCTTAACTAACACTAGCGTATAAAACTTAATAAGTTATCCCCTTTTAATGTTGGACTAACTCTAATAATTCGTCTTCACTTATAATCCATATAATTCTATAATCCACATGTCAAAATTTTAGATTACTTACTGGATAAAAATCTTCATAATTGTTCATTGGTAACCTATGCTGAACACAACTAATTCCTTTTTGTTTTTATTTCACCCAAAGTTTTCATATAAACACATATCTCATAAACTTGTAATTCAAACTTACACAACCCAAATAGTCTTAGGTAATATAATTCCAACATACATATCTACTTAATCTCAAGTTTCTTAATGACTTTCAAAAATTTCTCAAGACATGGTGTCAATCTCACTTCTTACACGCGTCTTTCAAGAAACCTAACTATCAATCATACCCAACTTTCTAAAAAACTTTAACCTTAACAAAGGTATAATTTCAACTCTTAAGATCATGACTAAAACTTATGATACATGTAGATCAAATCTTAAGTTCCCGAAAAAATGTTGGCTTAATGTCTAATCTTATAACTTAACTAATTGATTAACTTTACCTTAAATTGTCATCACTCTAAATTTTTATTTTGTCACAACGTTATTTCACTAACGCTTAGATTTTCAAATCTAATATTGATTCATTCTACAATGCCCTTGATTATCATTCTATAAAGTATTATAACTAAGATATTTAAAGGATCTAAATATCTTTTCAAGCCTAAATCATCGATAATTCCTATAATTTAAATCATTCAATTCTCACTTATTGCTAAACTAGTCCCAAAAGTTCTTAACAAATTACAAAAGTAATTCCTAATTTCGTCGAAAATTATCCAATTGGTCCTTAATTTCGAAAATTCTACAATTAACAAATAAGTTCTTGGCATTCATAATTTCATTTTATAGGTTTCCCGTAACATAAATTTCCATAATTTTAAGCTTATTTAACCCAAAATCAATTCTCATAACCAATCTTACCATTCCATCGAAACCTAAAATCTCAAATTATACATTTTTATACTTCTAAAGTCCGACCCAGTCTTCGAATCATTATTCTTTATATGTAATTCTCAAAAATTAACTCAATTATTAACCACGAATCTTCAGTATTTTCTTATAAAATCTACATGTCTCAAAAGCATTCATAATCTTCATAATTAACTTATGACCCAAAGAGTAGAACATTAGTATTAAAACTCAAAAATCAATATAGTCCAATCATTTTCTACATTTCCTAACGCCCATTAACCAAATTATTAAACATGTCCAATTCCACTACGAAGCCAGCATGCATGAAAATCATATAGTTTCTTATTTCATATCGTAACATGCATAAAAATTCTAAAGCATCTAATCTTTTAGCGTAAGAAAAAATATGCAACCATGCATGTTTGATCATAAAAATCATTTATCATGTATACTTAAACATACATGTCATTTAATTTCAAAAAGTGTTTAAACATGTAGCTTAAACGTATAAACCATGTAAACATGTAGGTGATAACATTAAAAATATTTAAACTTACAGACTTAATGTAAGGTCTAGGAAATTCGAACTACGTAACCCGACTGCATGCAATCTAGGGTTTTTATTTAAAATATGTTTTTAATGATTTTTACGCATTTTTTTGCATGAGTATGGCTTGGATAGGTGTTTATTTCAAGTTTATTTTAAAGTTTAATGCATTAGGATTTTAAGTTGCATTTCGCACTCGAACGAGTACCCGAGACCGGGGATAATTAAAAAAAATGTTTTTATTGAATAGTTATTTTTATTTATTTAATATATGATGTAATTAAGAATGATTCTTGAAAATGGTCCTTTGTTGGGTATTTTTACTCTCCGGATCGTATTTTTAGCCGGTACGCAATTTTTATTGATTAGGATGACTTTTTGAGGTTCGAGAAATATTTTCAAAATGTACCTAAACGAAATATTTTTCGAGAGTGTTATTGGGCTTGATGGGTTTATTTTAGTGCTTAGTGGGCTCAAAACCTTTTTTAATCCATTCAATTTTTAATTAGGGTCCATTAGTGCACAAATTTTCTGCTTAAACATGACCTAATCAAACCCTAACCCTAAACCTATTCCTTGGCCGCCCCTCTCTCTCATTCAGCAGCCTCCACTCTCGAAAATTTTTAGCAGCCATTTTGAGTTCTTCAAGGATTTTCTGGAAAAAATTCTTCCCCGCTTTTCCGGTGCGCATTCTATGAAAGAACCTTCGAGTTTTCGAGCACGTAAACGTTAAGGAACGCCATGTATCTTCTTTTTCTCATCATTCATGCTGTATATATGCTGTTATGTGTGCCATGTATGTAGATGGCTCGGTCCTTGCATGTTAAAACGTTTTTGACTTCTGTTGTCATGAACTACGTATGTTTATGCATATATCTCACTTTTCATTGACTTATTTGCAA
Source organism: Primulina tabacum (assembly GCF_025594145.1). Classification (NCBI taxonomy): domain Eukaryota; kingdom Viridiplantae; phylum Streptophyta; class Magnoliopsida; order Lamiales; family Gesneriaceae; genus Primulina; species Primulina tabacum. Next base: position 22,031,021 of record NC_134566.1, read on the forward strand.
GGGGCTGCTATGGCTAAGGTTTGTGAGGCTGTTCACGTCAAGGGCTAGGATTTCAAGGGGCTGGAGTCGGCTAGGGGTCGAGAGTTGTGAGGGCCGATCGATTTATTGATGGTTCTTAGGCTCGGGTAAGGTGAGATCGAAGGATTTGGGTGTACCGCCGTGCATGGCTCCATTCCAGCCAATAATTTTACCCTCTTGGGTCGTGACAGGGCTGGGAGAGGGCCATGAACAACTGGTTGTGGTCTATTTGTCTGTCGAAGAAGCTAGGTTAAGGGGTGGCTCGGTTGTCTTGTTGCGGCAGGTTTTCGTATTATCTGGATCTAAATAACCAGACAAAATATGATAAATAATAATTCTAGGTATTATATTAGTTCATTCGGAAGGATCTCATCTCATAATTATCATGGCTGGTGCTTTGGGTAGTAGGGTTTGCTAGGGTTGGTCAAGGAGGGTCTCTTGGGTTCGGACTTGGTCCCAGTATATTTGGTTAGGTGCTGGTCTGTTGGGTATTGGGCTAGGATCGAAGGATCGTACCCCTAAGTGCATAAGGGTTTTGACTCACCTTGTGCAGTTTTGTTCCAGCAACTTTCTGGTGTTGTTCGATGGTCATGAGTGGTCTGGTCTAGGTGGTTTAAGGGCTGTTATGGTTCAGTTAAGACATGGTTTAAGTTGGGAAAGATTTGGTTAAGTTTCGGGTGAATTCGAGTTAAAACCGAGACCCCGATCCAAGTTTTAAAACAAATCGCGTAAGTTTTGAAACGAACTAGAGTCTATGTATGAGAAATGCTTATTATTATGTTTTTAGGTGTTTTAAGGAGTTTGATTAGATTTGGGTCGAAATTTTGAGGTCCAGGGGTAAAATGGTAAATTAGGGTTTCCACGGGCAAAATGGTCATTTTGCACCTGGGTCGAGTCTTTAGTCTTGACAATGTCCTAAACACGATTAGTCATATTTTAAATGTTTATGTTATCACATATATGACTTTTTATGAAAAATATGTTGCATGCTTGATTTTACGAAAAAGTTTATGTATATGCATGGTTTTATTAAGTGATTAATATGATGACATGTTTTGAAGGATGAGAGTTGGTTGTGCCTAATACAATGACACAATGACATGTAAGGCCAGGGCTCAATGTACCGGTAATGGTGTCGCTGATGTCTCCGCCGTCGGGTACCATGGTTACACGTAGATGGATCCATCTACTGACACGATGATACGAAATTAACAACTAATGGACGGAATTCAAATTAAGAAAACAAACACTTATATGCTGATATGATGTGATATGTTATGAAAATATTTATACTTCGACAGGTTATGATTATGCATGCGAATTTTACGATCATGAAATGTATTTTCATTATAGTAATTTTCATTGTTGCCTGTTATGTATATGTACTTGCTATAACGTTACATGTGTGTTGAGTCTTCAAACTCACTAAGTGTGAATGATGCAGTGAGCATATCGATGAGGAGATTGGAGGCGAGATTGATTAAGCGGGGCTGGATATGCGCACGCTAACCCGAAGACCTTATTTCTTCCGCACATCATGTTTATGAGATAGGAGGGATTTGGATATTTTCATACTCGTTCTTTTTACTATGTTGATGGTGTCAGGATTTCTACATGTTTCATATTTGATTTATTTTTAAAACACAAGCTTGGGGATGACGATTTGTCATGGATTTTAACCGCAGTATTTTACTTGTTAGTTGATTACTAATATTTTAAAAATGTGAATTTTCAGCAGAATTGCATGCATGCATTTAAATATATTTTTCGAGTATTAGCTTTCAAAAAAATATCATTATTCTGATACCAACTGAAACGTTCACTACTCGTTTTTCTTTAAAATGTACTGGTATTTTTTCTTTCATCCATACTTTGGGCCGAAACACTATACAAATATATATAAATATTTTTGCTATTTAAATATCATCCTACATATTATTTGAAAATCCCAAAAACAAGCAATCAAACATAAAATTGTAAACGTCAACAAACCTAAATCTAGCATTTTTCTCTCAAAATAAAGCATAAACTCTTTAAATTCTCTCAAGTTTCCCAAAGCATTATAAGTTATAAAATCTTTAAAGTAAACTTAAATCATAAACGTAATTTTGCGGAAAAATGGCGACGGTCCTCTGGTTATGTGCATATTCAATCCAGCTAGTTCAACCATCAAGTCCTCCATCAATATCATGCTCACCTACATCGATCACTACTAGTGAGTTTAATGACTCAGCAAACCTTAACCATGATAGCAAGTAATGTATATACATCCAAATGCAATAGTGAAAATACTTTTAATAAAATTGCTTTTCATGAACATAAACTTTAAACATTTTCCTTTCATCATATAATTTTCTTTCCTTTCATCATATAGGTATATGTTTCCCTTTTATTTTTATTGAATTCAGATCCTCAATTGTGACTTTCGTATTAGCTATAGGTCGATGGAACCATCTATGAATAACCACAGTATAGGGCTGCGGAGACATCAACGACACTTTCACCAGTCAACTAAGCCTTGGCATTACATATAATCGCATCATCATATCATTGTATCATCGTATTAGTCATAATTAATTCATCTCCTTCAACATTTCATATTTCCATCACTTATAAAAATTCATGCATATATAAATCATTTTTCTTTTAAACCACGCATGCAAGATGTCATTTAGCATTAACGTTTCATCATAAAATTCCATAAATATTTGAAATAAACATTTTAATATTTATTACAGCATTTAAGGCACTTCCAGGAAATCTAACATTTTTCAGGTGTAAAATGACCATTTTGCCACTAAACCCTAACTTTCCCAATTTATTCTTAGGCCTTAAACGACGACCAAAATCTATCCAAACTTAACATAACAACTTAAAATACATCCATAAATATTTCTTAAACTTAAACTTAAGCTCCTCGGCTAATTTTCCAATTCATATTTAAAACTTAGACGTATATCCCGGTTTTAACCCGAATTTACTCGAAACATAACCAAACTTGAACCATATCTTATCAACACCTAACCATACACTATACAACCAAATCAAGCCAATTATAACCCTTGAACAAGCCTAGAACCTTGCTGGAATTTTCTGCACTTAATATCCTAAACCCTAGCTTGCTCGACCCTTAAGCCCTTTTGTCCCTAGCCCTTGACCACCATGTCCAGACCTTAGTTGACCCTTTTAGGAGCAATACCAAACCCTAGACAAGCTACTGGAACAGTCTCTACAGTCCTTACACAAGAACGGACCCTATGAACCCTTCATAAGCCTTGTGCGCGTCTAGCTTCCCCTACAGTCCTAGGCCTTGCACCAGCCTTTCTCAAGCGATCTAGGACCCTGACCCAGCCCCCTTAGGACCCCTGGATGCAGCCCTTAACCACGACCGAGCCGCACCTTCAAGAAACCCCAAGCCAAAAACCCTAGGACTCTAGAATCCTATATTTTCGTTCATCATCTTGCCCTAATATTCCAGCCCTTAAACATGCATCTCATGACCCTTAAACATATGGAAAAACGTCATATCTGGTAACCCTACCATGGCAACCCCTTTTTGCATCATAAGCAAGAGTTTTAAGAGATGAAAACTCTAGTTTTATCATGTTTATTTCATAAAACGAAAATAAAAGAAGTGTAACATATTTTTCATGAAAATAAGTATCAAAACATATAATATGATGTGAAAGATGGGTGAAGGAAGATTAAGGAGTGCCTTTACGTGTATTACACACGAAAAAACGACTAGCGATGCAAGGAACGTTGGCGAAGAGACGACCCCTTGCTGAATTTTCCTTCAAAAAACACGTGAGAAGCCTTGGTTGTGTGGTGTGTGATCGTGTAGGCTGATGGAGGAAGAGTCCTTGGGTTTCCTTTGGGTGGGGCATGAGTTGCATTGAAATAAAAGAGCCTGGAAGTTTCATTATTTGATATAAAAATCATGGTGCAAGTTTAGGCCCATTAACTTAGTATAATATGTCCATTAGGCCCATTAGATAATATTGGAATCTTTTATGTTCGCAAGAAGCTGGAACTGATCAGGCTTCAAACTGATCAGTTAAACGAGTCAAAACTGAAGCTATCGAGACGTAAACTGAAAACAGCAACTGATCGACCAAATTGAATCAATTCAACTGATTGTCCAGCTGATAGATGGTTCGGCAGAAGACCTTCAGAAGCCCGTTCAACTGATGAAGAGTTCAATCAATGAAGAACTCAGCTGATCAGTTCAACTGAAAGAGTGAAGCCAGTTCAACTAACGAGTCAACTGATTTCACCGGCCCAACTGAATATCAGTTAAGATCACCAGTTTGGAGCATCAGTTAGAAATCAATCACTTGCAGATCAAGACAAGCTTATCTAAATGGATTCCAGCTATACACAAAGATATAAAAGCATTTGTACGATCAAAGGTATAATAATGAACGTTGCAGCAAATATTAAAGCCGAGAGATTCCTGGAGGCATGTCAGAAAAGTCGAGATACATATATTTAGGAACGCATTCAAGTTGCAACTATCACATGTAATGAGTTTTGGAGTACGGTCTCAATGCCTCTATAAATACAAGCTCAAGACCATCAGCAAATATTAAGAACACACAAGAGTGTGTGAAGATACAAAGAAAGGGCACGCTTATTTGTTATTAGCTTTTAAGAAGCAATCAGCCCAGAGGGAATACTCAAGTCATATCAGCTTAGTTTAGAAGCTTACTTCCCTTCGTGTGTGAGAACACCTTCGTGGTGCATTCCTTTTTCAGTTCTCACACACGCACACACACCACCACTCAAATACAGTCTTGGACAAAGACATTAAACTTGTGTATTTAGTCTTTGACACACAGACGTTAAAAAAGTGTTGATTGGAAGGTGCTGCCTTCAGTCTAGGCTAGGAGTACAGATTAGGCAGTATTGTAAGTCCTAAGCTGAGTGGGTTTGTACAAGGTATTGTATATATCAAAATCTTCTAATAGATCCTACCCGAGGTGGTAGAAGAGGTGATGTTGGAGCAGTTGAATTCTCCAAACATCCATAAACATATATTGTGTACTTAACTGATTAACTGTTGTTTTCAAATTGATTTGATCAGTTCGAGGTGTTATCAGTTCAGTTCTTGCTATAAATCAACTGAAACATTCAAGAATTGACCATATGTTTTTCAGTTATTCAGTTTACATAAATTAAAATGCTTTCAAATATAACAGCTTTCTTCACGAAGGATAACTTCGAGTTTCTTCTGCTTGGTATTAAAATCAAACTCGATTTAATTCATCGATATTAACATTCTTAGAACACGAGCTATTGCAGCTCTTGGAGAATATTTTGTTTGAAGTACCTCAAGGGGCCCAACAAACAATCCTTCAGATATTATTTAAAATATTTTGTTTAGGTTGCTTTTCGAAAATAATAATCGAGCCTCCAAAAAGTCCTTATTTTCGTCAAAGATTGATTGCCATTTAAAATACGATTCGGCGCGTAAAAACATCTCAAAATACCTCATTTTCGAAAATACCTATTAAAATATACCATATATTAAATAATTAAAATAATCATTTCATAAAAATATTTTCCCTTATATGATCCTTTGTCTCTGTTTCTCGATCGCATCTTGAATAACCCTTTAAAACACTTTTTTTTTTTTGCATTCTAGTAGAAACTATATTTTAAACATGTAAACATGCCTACTATAATCAATTTATGCGATTAAAACAATTTAATTAAAATATTTAAGAAATTTGATAATTTGCATGCATATGGTTTACGTAGACCTTCAAATTTTCGGGATGTTACAATCTACCACCTTAAATTGAATTTCATCCCCGAAATTTGCTTATCTTTGATAATCAAATAGTTTATACTCTTAAAAGAGCTTGGAAGCTTGATTATTTGATATAAAAATACATGGTGCAAGTTTAAGCTCATTAACCTTGTATAATAGGGCTCATTAGTCCCATTAAATAATATTTAAAATATATTGTTTAAGTTGCTTTTTGAAAATAATAACCGAACCTCCAAAAAATTTCTATTTCCGTCAAAGATTGATTGTCGATTTAAAATACGACTCGACGCGTAAAAAACCTCAAAATACCTTATTTTCGAAAATATCAATTAAAATATATCATATATTAAATAAATAAAATAATCATTTAATAAAAATATTTTCTTTTATCATCGTTCATATGATTATTGTTGTCCATTCTTCGATCACGTCTCGAATAATCTTTTAAAACACGATTTTATACATTCCAATAGTTACATTTTAAACATATAAACATATCTACCATAATCAATTCATGTGATTAGAATATATAAAAAATTGATACCTTACATACATGTGATTCACGAAGACATTCAAATTTTCGAGACTTTACAGATGGAGAGTTCAGTCACTTGATTGTAGTACTCAGTATTTTCCTGACATTGAGATTAAAATAGAGCTTCGGGATTTTTTTTATAGTTTCACCTTGAAAAGTTTTATTTATTATTTTTTATTACTTTCAATGAGAATAAATCAATAAATAAAAATATAAACATGGTGCGTCGGAGGGATGGGTAACAAATATGCTTTTGGGAAAACCATAGTGGCTAAGGGCTTAAGCAATACAGCTACCAAATGCTCACCATGATATAAGATGTCATCACAAATTAAGGGAAGACAAAAAAGACTGCGAAGCGGGAACCATCCAACCAAAAGAGGACATTTAAACTTAAGAAACAACTAAACCAAAACAAAATCACATAGAACGAAGATGAAGCTCATCGCTTCTTGGAGACACCAACAGTCTTTCCTCGGCGCCCAGTAGTTTTGGTGTGCTGTCCACGTACGCGAAGACCCCAGTAGTGACGGAGTCCACGATGATTCCTGCAAGCATCATGAAAATTTGAATAAAGAGAACCACAGCTAGAAGTCGAGATATAATAGAAGTAATTTGAAGTTAAACCTGATCTTCTTCAGGCGTTCTAGATCATCCCTGAGTTTCATGTCCAGTGCATTGGAAGTCACCTGAGAAAACTTTCCATCCTTGTAATCCTTCTTCCTGTTTAAAAACCAGTCTGGGATCTTGAATTGCCGGGGGTTAGCCACGATAACCATCAAGTTATCGATCTCAGCAGCAGAAAGTTCACCAGCCCTGGTTAAAAATTCAATGATTAGATTATTTCAAACATAAAAAATACTGAAAGAGCGACAAATGTCAATAGGCACATTCCATATCGGACTTTCAGAAATTCCATAGTCCCATTAAGGCTACAAGATACAGATCCCTGAGCATAAAATATGCTATAACTCACGATAAAATAAAGAATAATTTCCTTACATTCATACATATGGAAACCAGATCTAGCCAAGACAACTGAGGAGTCTTTCGTCTATTTGAGAGCCAAAACATGTTTTTTTACAAAAGTGGCACGAGTAAATTAAAGAACTTTTCAATTTGACAGGATGATTCAAGGGTGTAACATTATCTGGCAGGTGAACTGTTGCCTTGAGATTGAGGCTCAGACTTTTACAAGTTCGGTCTAAAGCTTGTTAGCCATTGCAAACTTTTCTTTCCGTTACTGATTTATACGATAAATATTTAGGTTCAATGAAACATAAATATGGATCAACATTAACTTTCAGAAGTAAAGGTTTTTATCAATAAATATTAATCCAACATCATTTTGATAATACAATTTAGGGGACTTATAATTCATTGGATAGCAAAATAACCTTGGTCAAACCTTTTTTTTTTAAATTAAACCTCTAAAATTAAAAACACTCCATACACTTGGAGTGAATTATTTTTTAAAAACTTATATTTTTAAAAAACTAACTTTGACCAAGATTATTTTTTAAAATTTTCCTATTCTTCATAGTAATTTTGCATCAGATCAATTATAAAAGTAGCTCGGGCTTAACTCTAAAATTGATATTCATTACTGGTTTACATTTTCGGAAACTGTGACCTCTGTAGCTCCATCCTTGGGGTTAAACAAAAAGACAGTAAACTGCACATTCTCTCGCCACACACAGTAAACTACCTTCCGAGAAACACACACTCATAATCAGGATCAAATTCAAGCTAATATACAATTGAAACACGCACTCGGAAACAGGATCAAATTCAATCTAATAGGTACTGAATCTAAAGAGAGAAAAGAAAGGACCTTTTGTTCATGTCGACATCGGCCTTCTTGCAGACAATATTGGCGAAACGGCGACCGATACCCTTAATGGAGGTCAAAGCGAACATGATCTTCTGCTTCCCATCGACGTTTGTGTTCTGCACACGCAGAATGTGCTGGAACTCCTCACTCGACACGAGCGACTGCAATTCAAGGCATGATAACAAATCAACTACGAATCAATGAACTCAACGAGTATCGGAAACGAAAAGATTGAAGGCAATACCATGGCTAGCTAGGGCTAACGATTCAAGCTCCGTTAGGCTTTCTGCTCGCTGACGCCAAATCTCCTCAAACCCCAGCTAACCACGTTAATGAGAGGTTTATATATGAATGCAACTAGGCCTCAAATTGCGTAGGCCCAAATTACAATTGGGCCCACACTTTTGAAGCTTTTAACGAGGCCTTGAAAAACTTACAATTCTCTGAAAAAAACATTAAGCTTGGACTAAAGCAATGTAATCCATGGATTTTATTATATTTTCAACGTTAGAATTTTGATCACTTGTAGAAAATAAAATTTCGCTGTCTGCTTATTTATACTATTATAGTATTGGTCAAAATTGATTTTAATTATTTAAAAATATTAGAGTAATTTGAAATCTATTTGTAATATGTATAATATATAATGTAAATAAGCATAAGATTAGGGATGTAAACGATCCAAACCAAACCAAACAGTATCAGGCTTGAGCTTGGTTTGTTTAAGATTGTTTGAGGCTCGAGCTCGATTCGAGCTTTTATTATCAGGCTCGAACTTGGTTTGTCTTGAAATTACCAAGCTCGGGAAAAGCTCGAGCTCGGCTCGTTAAAAGCTCGTTTAGAATGTTAATCAAGCTAGGCTCGAGCTTGATTCATTAACAGCTCGTTTAGCATGTTTAACAAGCCTGGCTTGAGCTTGGCTCGTTTTCGATCTCGTAAAGCATAAAATTGAGCTCGAGTTTGAGCTTGATTCGAGCTTGTTAAAAATTAAATATATCTATAAATTAATTTTAAATCTGACATAAAAATGTAAATTCTTTCATAAATAACTAAAACGACACAAATAAGAGATAAAAAACATAAATCAATATATTATTGAACATTCCAAAATAATACATCTAGAATATTCATCATACACTGATATCACCATATAAATAACAATGAAATAATTTCACCCCTTTAATACTTCAACTAATTCTGATGAGAAAGTAGGGAGGACGTCAAAGAATCCATTAAAATCAGGAATTACAAAATCATATCTAATAGCAACTAGTCAAGTATCCTGCAAAGTTCATAATAACATTAGTACTAATATTTTTATTTTTCAACTCAACGAATGAGTCAAACTCAAGCTTACGAGCCACCTAAACGAGCCGAGCTCGAGCTCGAGCTCGCGAGCCTATTATCAAACATGTTTGTGAGCTCACGAATCAAATATCTTTAGGCTTGAGCTTGGTTTGATTAATTTTTCGAGCTCAAAATCGAGCTTGAGCTTGGCTTGATATGATTAACAAACAAACTCAAACGAGCTTTTTATCGAACCGAGCTTCAAATAGCTCGCAAACGGTTTGGTTCATTTACATCCCTACATAAGATTAACTTCTGTTTTCCCTCTTTGACTTATTTAACAACGAATATAACTTTGAAATCTTTTATCCAAGCACAACAAGTATTCAAGGATAATTTTCACGTATTTTATTAATCTATACTGTTAGAATCGATTAGGAGGGTCAAAGTATTTACAAGGGGTTGAATAAAACACTTGGAGATTTTCTTCTCTTTTAAAATATTATTCAATTTGGTGATAAACTGAACTCAAGAATCTTGTTGTCGATATCAATCAGTTAAATATTTTAAAGTGCAGAAATAAAACAACTGACAGATTGAATACTCAAACAATAAATAAGGTATTGAACATAAAGATTTTTATGGATTTTCGGATACTTCAAAATGCTTTGATTGAATGCAGAAACTGTAATAACCCACTTCAATTTGGACTTAAATATTGTCAAACTGAAACTCTTAGGCTATACTAACTTATCAGTAATTCAAACTGATTTTCTTACCCAGTAACATAGCACAACTGATCTAAAAAATTCAAATATATCAATGTAACATACTAATTTTTACGCTCAAATAATAGCCTGAATGCTAATATGACTATGCAGTGTGAGCTTTTTGTCTATGCAAATATTGCAACAGATCTTGGATGAGTAACTGAATCTTTCAATTGTTCTCTTTTTCGAAAATTCTCAATTAGTCTTCTTACTGAACTCCTCGGCTATTTATAGGCTTTGCTCCAATGGTATCATGAATCCATTAATTAAGGTAGATCATACAACCTTCGTGAGCCCAATTGAAGCAACTAACCAATTTTAATATTTCATGCAAATAAATGCAAAATAAAAATGCTAAATAATTAGGTTACCAGTGATCAAAGTCGTGTCTGGCTCATCCTCAGCCTCCTTCGCATGCATCATATAAGCTCTGCCAACGGTTGGTGCTTTCTTCTTTGTGCAGTCGGCCGCTTTGTGTCCTTCCTCCTTGCATATAAAACACTTGTATGTTCCCCACATGCACTTGTCATAGTGTGGGCGATTGCATTCCTTACTGTAACGCCCTGAAAATTCGAAGTTCCACGCGAACCACATGCAAGCGAGTTATTAAATTCTTTGTGTATTTTTAATTAAATGTTTTAATTGCATTAATTATGTTGTGCATATTGACATGTTTAAAATATATTTTTCTACATTGTTGCATAAAACTGTATTTTAAAAGGTTATTCGAGTTGCGATTGAGGAACGGAGACCGAGAACCGAAAATAAAAAATGTTTTTATTAAATAATTAATTTTAATATGAGTGATGTTTTTTCATATTTTTGAAAATAAGGGGTTTTGAGATGATTTTATACGTCGGGACGTATATTTTATAGGTGTTGGTTTTTTTCAACAAAAATGCAAACGTTTTGGCAACTCGGCTAATAAATGCACAAACATATTTAAACAAAATTGTTTTTAATAAGTTAATTAAGCACTAATGGGCCAAAATTACCTACTTGATGGGTTTAAGCCTAATTAGTGAATAATTAACTATTTAATACTCAAAAACCCTACAATAAACCCATCATACCCACGCCCACTTTCTGAAAAATCTATCCAAGGAAAACCCCTCATCACATGACAACACACACACCATATTTGGAAGAAAATTTCGAAGGGAAGCATCAAAGCCATCGTCCCTTCGCCCCCATTCTTCGTCGTCAACGTATATTCGTGCGTTTAAAACGCAAAAGCATGCCATACATCTCCTTTTCTCATCTATCGCATCGTATTATCGTTTTAAATATCGTGTGTATGAAAAGCATGAAAATCTATGATTATTTTCGAAATATTGCATGCACATGTTGGAAACTTGAGATTTTTGATGTAAATTCATGGTTTTATTATGTAAAGGGGCTACCATCATCTTAGGTTATGAACAAGTGGTGTTTATACATGATTTAAGGTCCTAACACACACACCCTAAACACCAAAGTCGAAGGAAACAAGCAAGCAAAGCAAGAGTCGAGATGTACTGTCTTGGGGTCTCGGCTTTCATGGTTAAGGGGATTGGCTTGGTTAGGCTCGAACCAGGACTAGCCAAGGTTGTTTGGGGGTCAGGGGGAGAGTCCTAGCCATGCTAGGACTTGCGTTAAGGGCTGGGGAAAGAGTCCTAGCAATTCTAGGACTCCCACCCGAGAATCACGCAGGTTGAGCGCAAGGTTCAGAGCTTGCGTAGGGGCAAGGGCTCGGTCTGGGGGCTGACAGGCTGGGCTAGGGGGACTCCTTGGGGTCCTAGGTGAGTGTACGAAACGTTGGTTTAGGGGTGGCTCAGTCAGCTAGGGTCCTAGGCACCAAATCTTGAGGAGCATGCATATGGGGCTTTCTCGGCTAGCATGGGTGCTTGGTTAGGGAGCTTTGTCTTCGAGTTAGGGGCTTGGTCCGTGGGTCCCTAGGGTCCAGTAGGGTGCACTAAGGGGTTAGTCAGGGTTTGGACCAGCTTGGCTCAAGGGTGACTCGTGGGAATCAAGCCATGGCTCGGGTTACTCTTGGCCCTATATATATAAATACCAATTTTGCAACTTTTTTTTTAAAAAAAATTTACCAATTAACCATTTAAAAATCCAAAAGAACATAAATCCAACGTAAAATCGTAAATCGTCTTCAAACCTAAACTAGCAGTAGTTCAAAATATCTTAACTCACAGTCCTTTCAAAAACCTCTCAAAAATCATATAAATAATAAATAAAATCTCAAAGTACTAAATAATTCATAATCGTAACCATAAACTTAATGTGCGGAAATTGACGACGGTCCTCGGGTTATATGCACCTTCAGCCCAACTAGTTCTACCATCAAGACCTCCATCATATTCATGCTCACCTGCATCGATCATACCTAGTGAGTCTATTGACACAGCAAAATTTAACCATGATAACAAGTAATACATATACATCCACATGCAACAGTGAAAATAGTTTTAATCAAAATAACTTTTCATGTGCAAGCATAGCTTAAACATTTTTTTTCATCATATACGTGTCTTTTTTCATCATATACGTATACATGTCCCTTTCATTGAATTCAGATCCTTAATTGTGACTTTTGTATCAGCTGTTATTAGATGGATCCATCCTTCCCCCTCATGCGTCCAAGCCGCGCGGCTCCCATGGTGCAGCCATGCGTAGCTTCGCTCCAGCCCTCTTGTGGTCAACCTAGGATCATGGCTAGCCTTTCTTAGGTACCTGGAACGCACCCCATTAGCAGCCAGGTGCCATGCTTCCCTAGAGTCCTACCCGAAACCCTAGCCTACCCTTGACTCCAATTTTCCTTCCCTCGGTTGCCATGTTTTTCCAGCCTTCAAACATGCTCCTAAAGTTCCTTAAACATGTGGAAAAACATCCCTTCAAGGTATCCTACCATGGAAGCCTCTTTTTGCAACATTAACATGAGTTTTATATCATCAAAATATGAGTTATATGCGTGTGTATGCCCATAAAAACGAAATAAAACTTGTGCAACCTATTTTCATGCAAGATTAATCAAATATACATAATATGGTGTGAAAGAAAGTTAAGGCGTGCCTTTGCATATTTTACGCACGAAAACAAGTTGAGATGCGAAGAACGTCGAAGTAGAAGGGGACTTGCTGAATTTTTCTTCAAAACCGAGGCTTCTTCCTTCAAAATCTCGTGTGTGTGTGTGTGCATGTGGTACTGCTAGGAGAAGCCCTAGTAATTTTTGTGAGGGTGGGGCGAGAGTTGTGAGGTGTAGGGGGATAGGGTTTAGGCTTTTATTTATTAATTAAAACTTCTATTATAATCTTATGCCTATTAACATGGTATATTAGGTCCATTAAGCCCGTCAGTAATATTTAAAATATTTTGTTTAGAAAAGGTTGTGAAAATATTAGTCGAGTTCTCGAAAAATTCATATTTTCCTTGAAAATCGAATATCGTTTAAAAATACGACTCAACATATAAATCACCTCAAAACACCTCATTTTCGCAAATACCATATAAAATACACCACACATTAAATGATTAAAAATAATTATTTAATAAAAATATTTTCTATTATATTATCCTCAGTCTTCGCTCCTCGATCGCTTAACAAATAACTTTTAAAACACTGTTTTATGGATTCATGTGGAAAAGTGCATTTTAGACATACAAACATGCACAACATATTTAATTCATGGAATAAAAACCATTTAATTAGTGATTTTTATTTTTCCTAGATTCGCGTGCAGTTAGGTTACGTTATCGCATTTTGGACCTTATAGATAATATTGAAAAGTCCCTACTTCTATTTCATTTAATTTACAGTACTTTTTTTTCTAAACCATGCATAATTAATTTATCATAAATAAACTAGTATAAATAATCAATAAATGAATTCCATAATATTCAAAACCATTCATGCGGAATAAGTAAATAAAGCAATAAAAATCTAAATTCAACTAAATAAATTCTAGCATCTTAATATTCTATAAATAAAAGCGATAATCCATAAAACCATCAAAAATTTTTAACATATGCGGAATTTATAGGTCTTCGGGTATGCACTGCGTCTTCCGGATGACTCGAGAATCCGCACCTCACGACTCAGCATCATCATTACCTGAAACCATTCAAACCTAGTGAGTCTAATGACTCAGCATGCTCAAATCTAATATAGCAAATGCACAAATATTGTGGGGACCCGGACGCTAATCATGTTCTTAATCACTTTCTGGGAATAATTAATCAATTATAAAAAGGGTCTAAATTTTTTTTTTTAAAATGCGGAACGTAGTGAAATAAAACGTATATACATCTCAGTATAAAAGTACAAGTCCTGTACCACATACATTTATTCAACTAAGGTTTAACAGCTAATATCACGTGTCTAACCCTATCTCTAATCCAAGTCCGGAGCCTCCACTCTAATCACGATCTCTCTTCATTTCCTCGACCCGGAACCTGTCTCACCTGTTGTCATGCACACATACAAAACAAGACAACAGCCGATACTCCGGTGAGAATAACTCCCAGTATAAACAATGTAAACATGCAATCATATAAAAACATATACAAAAGCATATAACAAATATCATTCACATGCAGCCAATCAACAAACATGTATGATATAAAAACTGTAAATCAACTAGTCGTATCAGACTTGACTCAAACAACGCGTCGTCTCAGATTCGACTCAACTCTAACCTAGGGATCCCAATGTCTGGATATTGATAATTATATCGAATCTCAGTCGATAGGAATGAATCAACCCTAAACGGCATCGATATAATTCATATATCCAGTGTCTGGGCGAAACAGCCGCAGAATTGACGAATCAGTCAAGAATTAAGCGAATCAGCCAATAACTAGACGAATCAGCCAGTAATTAGACGAATCAGCCAATAACCAGACGAATCAGCCGGTGACTAGGCGAATCAGCCAATGACTAAACGAATCAATAGTCAATACATGCAGTGGCTATAAATCAATAGACTACAAACATCAATCTCATCAATTACAAATATAAATGCAATAAACTAAGTATGTGATTTAGGGAGACTCGAGTCAAACCTCACTCGAGTTGTGCAATCCCAACTCAACATTAATTTATAACTTTCTTTCTGATACTCTGACTCTGTCGAAGTCTCGAACCCCAAGCCTGTCTATACTCAATCTGACAATAACAATATTGAGGGTACGACATCAATACACCACTCAATCAATACTGGATATAATCAGAAATCAATTGAATTCTGTTTCAACAATATGATGTCATAATTTCAATATATCCAGCACTACCATATCAGTCAGATATCAATTCTAACATCTCATATTTGATAACAATTCAATTCTGATATCAAATCTCAATCAACTCAACTCTGAAAATCATAACAATTCCATATGGTATCTATTCTTCAGTCCGATTTCGATTATATGATGTCTAACATGTCAAGAACATCATATATGAATCCTATCAGATTCTGACAACACCATAATTTCAAATCATATTCAAACGTAGCAAAACTTACGTCCAGTTGAAGTCTACGTTGATAGGAACACATTACCGCAATCAGATTCAAAATCAGACGGACGGATTCCGTAAAAGTCGCAAGTCTATGCTTCGAACACTTTTCTTTCCCTTTTTCCTCGATTTCCTTCATTTCTCAAGATTAGACATATTTATATATATATATATATATATATACATACGTAACATGCAATAAGCCAAGTGGCTCGGTATGACTACTGCACGTCTCGCGCTCGGGCGGTCATGAATTTCCGCTCGGGCGCGGAAATTTCTGTCGAGATACTCAACCGATCATCTCCTGGCGCTCGGGCGCCAAACATTCTGTCCAACTCATGGTGCATTGGCGCTCGGGCGGTTCTTTTCCACCGCTCGGGCGCGAGATGTTCGGTCCAACATCTTGGCCAACATCTTGAGATGTTCGTGGTTCAATATCTTGGCGCCAGATGTTCGGTCCAACATCTTGGCTTATACTGTAACGATGCCCTGCTTCTTCATTTGAGTTCCTATAACCTCACTTCTGTCAATTAATCAACGTCTGATTACAGTAATTAAGTCTCGGGCATTACATTTCTCCCCCCCTTAGATATGATTTCGTCCCCGAAATCATAGGCAGTCAAATTAGATAATAAATCAGATACAAGAAGGAGATACACAGAAGCCAAGAGAAAACTTACCCTAATGAAACAATTCTGAAATTTGCTGTCTCATATTAGATTATGTCTCTCAGTTAGCTTCTTCGATATTCTACCAATTTTATTGGACTTTCAACAGCAGAATAGTCTTCATTCTGAATTCTTTTTCTTTTACTGATTCTGATTTCAATCTGGAATAATACTTCAAGAAATATAACATCATAATATAACTCGAAGAAGTTATGATAAAATCAATCTCAAAATACTGGCTATACAACATCCGTATCTACCAATCAATAGCTCCTAATAACAAAATCTCGGTCTCAGATACCAACAGTCATCATCCGACGTTGGCTTATTTCATATCAATTTTCGAGTTATCTTCATTTGTTTCTGAATCAGTTTCATTCTCTTTATCAAATCTCTGATCCTATCAAATCCAATCTCAAGCATCACCGCAGTATTATCCCCATACGAAGGAAATCCGCAGTTCTCACTGTACAATACCTCGACTAAAGCTATTTCGACATTCATCTAATAGCTATTATTGTACAATATTTCATAAAGTGACAAGACCTCAGATCACTAGTGCTAAAATCCAGCACTACAGTTCCTGGATATCCTCCAGTATCTAGATAGTTCGCTCTGACTATTTGTCTATCTATAAACCATAGATGAAAAATCATGCTATACATTCTGTTAAAGGTACGAAATCAACCGAAAATCACGGTATGATATAATCAACTCTAGCATTCAATACAATCTGACCCCTTTTCCGACATAAATTTCAGTCATCTAGTCACGTCTGTACGTCATCTTGTACAGAATAAAGCATGCGGATTTGGTCAATCTGTCAATCACAACCCAAATCGCATCGCAATCTCGGGAGGAACATGGTAACTGCGTCACAAAATCCATGGAAATGTGATCCCATTTCCATTCAGGAATGGACAGACTCTGTAATAATCCTCCGGGTTTTTTTCTCTCAGCATTCACCTGTTGGCAATTCCGACATTTGGCTACAAATTTATCAATATCAGCTTCCATTTGTTTCCACCAAAACTGTCTTTCAAATCATTATATATAATTTCTTGCCACCAGGATGAATACTGAATCGAATGTTGTGCGCTTCTGATAGTATCTATCGTTTCAACTCCGAAACATTTGGCACAAAAATACAATTATTTACATACAGAACATTGTCACGAACCTGGTACTCGGATCGATGTCTTGCTCTAACCTTAGCTATCTAGTTCTGTACATTCTGATCAACTTTCTGAGCTGCTTATATTTCAAAATCAGCTCTGGTTTGGACTGTACAATATAAATTCCCCATTGTCTACTATCTGATTCAAACACAAATTCAGGATAACAGCAATATTTATTCAGATTCGAAACATCACTCATCGGTACTGATCTGCTAACCTCAGAAAACCGAAAATATCTAACACTGATATCCATCTCGGCCAACTAATTACGGTTTAATTCTGCTAAAATCAATAGATACATCATCTTCAGATATAACACATCCTGAATGAAATCTGTCTCTACCAGGATTCACCATTTCCCAATTTCTGATATCAAGTCAAGGTTAAAATCAATTTCTCTGACTGAAATCAGATCTGAAGTCTTATTGGGGAAAAACATCAATAACTTTCTTATCATTGGTAAATCAGCCAATGATAGACTCAACTTCAGTAAATCGACTGAATGCATAAGGAGTCCCTCTGCTCCTTTCTGTAATAATCAAATCATAGATAGTACGGATTATCAAAAGAATTCTCAATCTAGAATCCTTATCGTACAATATTCATCCTTTGGCCATCTCAGGTCCGATTCTCACCATTTTCTGGAACTAATCTAGGGTAGCTCTGTACTGGGTTAGCATATCAATATCAGTAATGCAGTCCCAAAATCAGACAACACTAGTACAATACAAACTACCACACGATCTAACTCGATCTCATTCTCATCCTACTGTAGTATACGATATTTTACAGAATTCACTGTTATAAAAACTCTCCCAAACCGGTAAAGAGATACACTACAGTAGATAAAAACTCAACAGGTAATGCATAACTCAATGCAAATCGTTCAAAAATAAACATATGGGAAGCATCCGTATTCATCAATACAAAAGCAGGATAACTACATCAAGAACAGTTACCTGCAAAATCATCATCTGGTGCTTCCTGGGCTTGCTCCTCAGTCAAAGCAAATACTCTGGCCTGCTGTCTAGGAGGCTGGCCGACTCTCTGGCTTCCTCCTGGCCGGCTTCCTCCTGGCCTCTGCTGTGACTGAGATGGTGCTGGCTGAAATGAATGAACAGCAGCTGAGGGTCTACTCCACTGTGCCGCTGATCCAGATGATTCGGCTCTCTGGGATCCTTGAGAACCCTTCTGTGGACACACTTTGGCAAAATGTCCCTGTTGTTTGCAGAAGTGGCAACTACCAAGTACTCCTTGGCATTGCTCAGTGGAATGTCTCCCTCCACAATTTCCGCAGTAAGCTCCGGTATAACTCTGTTTGGAACCACTGGAGCTAGAAGAACTGCCGCCAGACTTCTTAAACTGCTTTCCTCTAGCCTTCAGAAAATCTTTCTTTCCACCACTGCTACTGCCACTCTCGAATCGGGGAGGTGGTTGCTGTGGTCTCGATACTGGAGGAACAAATGCAGCTCCTCTCTGCCTTATCAGGCCCGCTTCAGCGCCCTTTGCTCTATTCATGGCATCAGGAAAGTTATTCGGTCGCCCTGTGTTCACCAATGTAAAGATATCGGGATTCAAGCCATTGATGAACTGATCAGCAACGACTTCGTCATTTCCAGCCACATGTGGAGCAAACTTCAACAAAGTAGAGAACTTGGTCACATATTCTTCAATGTTCAGCTGACCCTGTCTCAAATTGGCAAACTCCGCCCCCTTGTCTTTCCTGTACGACACTGGAAAAATCTTTGATAAAATTCAGTTTTAAATACATCCCAAGTAATAGTCGTACCTCGATGCTCCAAGGCCCTCTTCATCGTAATCCACCAGTTCTTTGCAACATCAAGCAACTGGTGCCCAATCAATTTAATTCGGCGCTCATCACTGTAATCCAGTGAATCAAACAGCATCTCAATATTATCTAACCAACTCTCACATTCAACTGATGTCTCAGTACCCTTCAGAGTCGGTGGTTTGAATGATAGAAATCTTTTCAATAACGTTTCCATCGGAGTTGCTGTCACATCCATTGGAGGATTCGATGTGCTACCATGTTCTGGTATTCTTCGAGGAGGCATATCTGATAATCAAATGGATTAGTACCCCAATCCAATAAACCTGTTTCACTTCAGTTCCCTCCTCCGATCATCTTACTGCTGATCGAGAATCGGTTCAGATTTGTTCCCAATAATACATATTACACAATCAAATCAGATAAGTCAAGTAACATGTATTATATAAAGCAGTAAATCATGCTAGCAATCACAAGCAAGGAAGGAAAACTCAATCTACCCCGCTCACTAGCTTCTATCTCAGTCTAAAGGATCTATCGCTCTGATACCACCTGTTGTGGGGACCCGGACGCTAATCATGTTCTTAATCACTTTCAAGGAATAATTAATCAATTATAAAATAGGGTCTAAATTTTTTTTTTAAAAATGCGGAACGTAGTGAAATAAAACGTATATACATCTCAGTATAAAAGTACAAGTCCTGTACCATATACATTTATTCAACTAAGGTTTAACAGCTAATATCACGTGTCTAACCCTATCTCTAATCCAAGTCCGGAGCCTCCACTCTAATCACGATCTCTCTTCATTTCCTCGACCCTGAACCTGTCCCACCTGTTGTCATGCACACATACAAAACAAGACAACAGCCGGATACTCCGGTGAGAATAACTCCCAGTATAAACAATGTAAACATGCAATCATATAAAAACATATACAAAAGCATATAACAAATATCATTCACATGCAGCCAATCAACAAACATGTATGATATAAAAACTGTAAATCAACTAGTCGTATCAGACTTGACTCAAACAACGCGTCGTCTTAGACTCGACTCAACTCTAACCTAGGGATCCCAATGTCTAGATATTGATAATTATATCGAATCTCAGTCGATAGGAATGAATCAACCCTAAATGGCATCGATATAATTCATATATCCAGTGTCTGGGCGAAACAGCCGCAGAATTGACGAATCAGTCAAGAATTAAGCGAATCAGCCAATAACTAGACGAATCAGCCAGTAATTAAGCGAATCAGCCAAAGTTTAGACGAATCAGTCGATAACTAGACGAATCAGCCAATAACCAGACGAATCAGCCGGTGACTAGGCGAATCAGCCAATGACTAAACGAATCAATAGTCAATACATGCAGTGACTATAAATCAATAGACTACAAACATCAATCTCATCAATTACAAATATCAATGCAATAAACTAAGTATGTGATTTAGGGAAACTCGAGTCAAACCTCACTCGAGTTGTGCAATCCCAACTCAACATTAATTTATACATTTCTTTCTGATACTCTGACTCTGTCGAAGTCTCGAACCCCAAGCCTGTCTATACTCAATTTGACAATAACAATATTGAGGGTACGGCATCAATACACCACTCAATCAATACTGGATATAATCAGAATTCAATCGAATTCTGTTTCAACAATATGATGTCATAATTTCAATATATCCAGCACTACCATATCAGTCAGATATCAATTCTAACATCTCATATTTGATAACAATTCTATTCTGATATTAAATCTCAATCAACTCAACTCTGAAAATCATAACAATTCCATATGGTATCTATTCTTCAGTCCGGTTTCGATTATATGATGTCTAACATGTCAAGAACATCATATATGAATCCTATCAGATTCTGACAATACCATAATTTCAAATCATATTCAAACGTAGCAAAACTTACGTACAGTTGAAGTCTACGTTGATAGGAACACAGTACCGCAATCAGATTCAAAATCAGACGGACGGATTCCGTAAAAGTCGCAAGTATATGCTTCGAACACTTTTCTTTCCCTTTTTCCTCGATTTCCTTCATTTCTCAAGATTAGACATATGTATATATATACATACGTAACATGAAATAAGCCAAGTGGCTCGGTATGCCTACTGCACGTCTCGCGCTCGGGCGGTCATGAATTTCCGCTCGAGCGCGGAAATTTCTATCGAGAAACTCAACCGATCATCTCCTGGCGCTCGGGCGATAATATTCTACCGCTTGGGCGCCAAACATTCTGTCCAACTCATGGTGCATTGGCGCTCGGGCGGTTCTTTTCCACCGCTCGGGCGCGAGATGTTCGGTCCAACATCTTGGCCAACTTCTTGAGATGTTCGGTTCAACATCTTGGCGCCAGATGTTCGGTCCAACATCTTGGCTTATACTGTAACGATGCTCTGCTTCTTCATTTGAGTTCCTATAACCTCACTTCTGTCAATTAATCAACGTCTGATTACAGTAATTAAGTCTCGGGCATTACAGATATACACTCACATGCATAAAAATTAATTTTACTAAAAATAGATTTTTTCAGGCAATCATGTAACTTTCAAAATATGCAAATTTTTAAACCATGCAAAGATATTAACATTTTCCATTTAAAATTATCGTTTTTACCTAAAGTTCGATCCTTGAAAGTAACAACATTCATCCGATTGTTCACTTTATAAACCATAGTACTAGGCCACCGGGTTCAACGTCCACTTCTTCGACGATCCCACCGACTATCATAAAAATAACTTCACCGTTCACTTTTTCAATGGATCCATTATCATAGAGATTCCCGCCCCCGTTTTCGACGGTTCACTCTCTTTTCATTGCAAGTTCACTGTTCCCGTTTTCAACGAATCCCTTACTATTTTCATTACGATCAATTCACATTCCTCAAAAATAGTTTCATTTACTTTCTCATTTCATAAATCATTCATGACTTTCCATATTCTTTAAAATTTCCTAAAAAGAAGATTTAAATAATTCATATATATCGAGATTGATAAAAATAGCAAATACGTGCAAAATACGTTAAAACTTCTAAAAATAGCATATATCATATACTTTAAAACTTATAAAAATAACATTTAAAACGAATTGTAATTGTTTTAGGAAGTTTCAAATCACCCTCTAATTTCCTCAAACCTACCCATCACGATTCAACGCTATACGTATCCAATTTTAAAACTTTAAAAACGACCAAAAATATCCAATAGCTTGCTGGAAATTCAATCTTAGGGCCTAAGTTTCAAAAACGACTCAATTCGCTTACCGGATGGCTCGTTTACTACCGTTTTCGTGTTTTTGGTTAAACAAATGACCAAACCACCCTTCCGAATCGAACCAACCCAAAACCAGACCTTTCTTAATATCCTAAGACACCATTTAAGCTGCTGAAAGTCCCGAAGCCCAAGCCAAAACCGAAACATGGAATAACATTTTAACCTAGTCTCACTTCGCCCCTTTTTGACGCATTCGGGCAATTTACGACCCCGAACGAACCACGGCTCAAAACGACCCCAAACCAGGCCCTAGAACCCTTCCTTAGACACTAATTAAGACTATGATCAGGACCTTTCCAACACATACCCGATGCCTCACTACCTAAACCCCTCGCAAAAGCAGCCCTCCGCGCGTGTCTCTTGCGTAGCTGCTGTCCTCTCACGTCCAGCAGATGTCATAGCCCCTTTTTTCTACTCTTGGATCTCACCAGCTATTCACAAGGAGCCTAATTCACGTCCCAAGCCCCTGGCCCAGCTCTTGAACCGACCCCTTAGCCCTAGGAAACCCCACGCACCAAAACAGCACCACATGTGCATGTATGTGGTGTCTCGGCTACAATGCTTGACCGACCCAAACAAGCTCTAACCGAAAAATCCCTAGACCAACCTAGGACCTTTATCCTTCCCTCAAGACGACGGCTAGAGTCCCATGCAGCCCCCATGGCCGTAGGAACACCAAAGCTGCACCCTTCCCCTTCACGGCCTGCACACGTTTTGCATGCAGGGGTGAAAGCCCCCTTGTGGCTTTCCATTGTGACTTTTATTCCTTCAAACCTCCTCTTAAATGTCTCGACCAGCCCTTGAATACCTTGTTTTTCATCCCTCATTCAACAATTCAATAAACATTAAAAATCTTTTTATGAAAACACGAGATGCACATGTAGGAAGTTGAAAACCATCATCCTTGTATACTTTACACACAAAATCATAATACATGAAATAATATGGATTGAATGGTGCATGAAATAGGTTTGAAAACATGCCTTGTTCCTTTATTCTTACAATATACAAGAGACGGCGCGACGAGAGACGAACGGGACGCGAAATCTCCCTTCCTTCTTTCCTCTATGTCTCGGCCACCTAGAGTCCTAGTGTGTGTGTGCTACAATTGTGTGTGAGTGGCGTGAGTTTTTGGTGTAGGGGTGGATATGTTTTTATTTAATTAAGTTTTTATGTTGCTAATTGGGATTTAGGTGTAGTTAAGGGCCCTAATTCTTTAATTAAATCTTTATTAATCTAGGCCCATTAAAGAATTAATTAGACCCATAATAAATTCACTAAAAAGTTCCGAAAATATTTAAAAATATTTGGTGTCACTCGTTTCTAGTGTCGCATGCCCGAAACTACTCAATTTTTCCGATTAAGTTTGTTCCTTACTATAATAGATTGTCGCTTTCCTATTTTGGACTTAACAAATTTAGAGTTTCTATTTATAACTTTAATAAAATTATAAAATTTATCTAAATCGTCCCCGGTTCTCTCGACTTTTGCCGTGCATCGCGTATTCAAGTGTGTCAAACAATCATTATATCACGCAGATACTTAAACATGCTTCTAGACAACTCATTTAAATAATTTTCATGCATGCATGTGGTTAGCGTGTTCAGGTTTTTGGGTGTTACAATTCATCCCCCCTTAAATAGGATTTTGTAATGGAAATTTCTCTTGTCTTGATTATTGGAAAGCTTAGGCTTCCTCATTCACCTCATACTTAATTAGATTGACTTAAATTTTGCATTCTATCATGCTTTCGCTGTGTACTCTGATGCTCTGCCTTACTTGCTGGCATGTCAAACATTCAGGCACAAAACACAAGATGTCTCGCTTCATTTCCGGCCACCAATACAATTGTTGCAGATCCTTGTACATCTTCGTACTTCCAGGATGAATGGAGTACGGAGTGTTATGAGTTTCCTTCATAACAACATTTCTCAATGAATCGCCACTAGGAACTTAAAGTTTTTCTCGAAAATTATCACACTTAGCCCTAATAATTCTCGAAAAAGGGCATAATTTGATCACAAATAATTTGTTCGAAGATAGCATTTCAACCCTTAAAGTTTCAAATTTCCTTCATTTCGGTCCTTAAAATCTCGAAAATTGCATTTCTATCCCAATAAATTTTCAAAGTCATCGCTTAACTCCAACTCAGGTAGAGCATGAAACATATTCTCCTCTAAGTTCTTCATTATCCCAATCAATTCCAATAACCAATTTAACATTTCATAAAATAAAAGCAATGTAAAAACGTTAACAACTAGGTCACCAGTAATCAGAGTCGTGTCGGCTCTGCTTCAGCCTCCTCAGCATGCATGTCATACGCCCTACTAGTTGCAGGTGCCTGTAGCTTAGGGAAATTGGGGACGATATGTCCTTGCTCTCAACATTTGAGGCACTTTCCAGAGAATCATAGACATTTGCCATAATTGTGGCGGTTGTATTCCTTGCACAAAGGCTTCACACCATTCTTTGGCGCTCCTAGTTTCTGCTGATCATGTCCCTTGCTAGAACCCGTGAAAGGCTTCTTATTCTGCTGACTCAATTGCTGGGCACGGTTCCTCTTGCACTGCATCTCCCACTCAATGCCCCTTAGTGACTGCTCGGCTCGTAAGGTTTTAGCAACAGCGGCAGTATAATCAATAGGGTCAGACAACATGACATCCCGACGGATCGTCAGCCTCAATCCATCCAAGAAATGACGTACTTCTCAACAGCATCATTTGCAATCAGGGGAACAAAGTGACAGCTCAAGTCAAATGTCTGGACAAATTAAGCAACAGATGCATCCCCCTGGCGGAGACTCATAAATTCTCTCTTCAACCTCGAACGGACATCGGCAGTGAAATACTTATCATAGAATACCCTCTTGAAGCCCTCCCAAGTAAATGTCGCAAGGTCCACTCCTCGCTCCGCTCCCTCCCACCATAATGAAGTGTCGCCCTTCAGCAAATAAACAACGATCTCAGTCAGCGTCCGTCATAGACATATACCTAAAACTCATCTCTAAATACCTAATTCATCCCTTAGCAACGAATGGATCAGTGCTGCCAGAAAAGTCCTCGGGATCCATCTTCCTAAACCTCTCATGAACTTCCTCTGGTCGAACCCTCGCATTATTACCAACATGCTGCTTCAGTAATCGAGCTATACCAGCTAGCACACAGGCACTAGCATCCTGATTAGGAGGAGGCTGTGGAATCTCCTCCTCCCGCCTATCCTCGGTATCTCTGCGAAGAACTCGTCTAGGAGGCATGTCTGTACTAGTCGTCCAACCCAACACATAACCACCATGCAGTATTAAAATAAAATACATGTAATATTTATCTTTGACAGTCATATAAGCAAGTAAATCTAGGCAATAAATAACTGCATATAAAAAATTTAAAACATTAAAACTCACAAACTTGAGGCGTGACATCTCGAGCTCCTTGGAAACAGCAACATGCATAACCCTTTTCAAGAACCACCGCTCTGATACCAACTGAAACGTTCCTACTTCCAAATTCATTTAATTTACACCAGTGTCTCTTTTTTTCTTTGTAAACCATGCATTATTAATTTATCATAAATAAACAAGCGTAAATAATCAATACATGAATTCCATAATATCCAAAACCATTCATGCGGAATAAGTAAATAAAATAATAAAAATCTAAATTCAACTCAATAAATTCTAGCATCTTAATAGTTTATAAATAAAAGCAATAATCCGTAAAATCATCAAAAGTCTTTAACATATGCAAAATTTCTAGGTCTTCAGGTATGCACTGCGTCTCCCGGATGACTCGAGACTCCACACCTCATGACTCAATATCATCATTACCTGAAACCATTCAAACCTAGTGAGTCTAATAACTCAGCATGCTCAAACCTAATATAGCAAATACGTAGATATACATTCACATTCATAAAAAAATTACTTTTACTAAAAATAGATTTTTTCATGCAATCATGTAACCTTCAAAATATGGAACTTTTTAAACCATGCACAGATATGAACATTTTCCATTTAAAATTATAATTTTTAAGTGATGTCCGATTCTTGAAAATGACAACATTCATTCGATTGATCAATCTATAAACCAATGTACTAGGCCACCGGGTTCAACGTCCATTTCTTCGACGATCCCACTGACTATCATAAAAATAACTTCAATGTTCACTTTTTCAACGGATCCATTATCATCGAGATTCCCGCCCCCTTTTTAGACGGTTCACTCCCTTTTAATTGCAAGTACACCGTTCCTGTTTTCAACGGATCTCTTACTACTTTTCGTCACAATCAACTTACATTCCTCAAAAATATTTTCATTTACTTTCTCATTTCATAAATCATTCATGACTTTCCATATTCTTTAAAATTTCCAAAAAAGATGCTTTAAATCATTCATATACATCGAGATTGCTAAAAATATCATATACGTGCAAAATACATTAAAACTTCTAAAAATAGCATATATCATGCATATATATTAAGACTTCTAAAAACAACATTTAACACGAATTTTAATTGTTTTAGGAAGTTGCAAACCACCCTCGACTTTCCTCGAACCGACCGCTCACGATTCAACGCTATATGTACTCGGACAACCTTAAACTTTGACTCAAGTAGACAATTCGATTTTAAAACTTTAAAAACACCCAAAAATATCCAGGAGCTTGTTGGAAATTCAATCTTAGGGCCTACGTTTCAAAAACGACTCAATTCGCTTACCGGATGGCTCATTTACTACTGTTTTCACGTTTTTGGTTAAACAAATAACCAAACTACGATTCCGACTCCTTCGGGCAATTTAAGACCCCGAACAGATAACAGCTCAAAATGACCCCGAACCACGCCCTTTCCAACACAGACCCGACGCCTCACTCCCTAAAACCCTCGCAACAGCAACCCTCCGCGCGTGTCTCTTGCGTAGCAGCTTTCCTCTCACGTCTAGCTGCTATCATAGCCCCTTTTTTCGACTCTTGGATCTCACCAGCCCCTCACCAAGACCCTAATGCACATCTCAAGCCCCTGGCCCAGCCCTTGAACCGACCTCTTTAGCCCTAGGAAACCCCAAGCACAAAAACAGCAGCAGATGTGCATGTATATGTGGTGTTTCGGCTACAGCGCTCGACCGACCCAAACAAGCTCTAACCAAAAAATACCTAGACCATCCTAGGACCCTTATCTTTCCCTCAAGACCACGGCTAGAGTCTCATGCAGCACCCATGGCCGTAGGAACACCAAAGCCGCACCCTTCCCCTTCACGGCCTGCACATGTTTTGCGTGCAGGGGTGGACAACCCCCTTGCGGTTTTCCGTTGTGACTTTTATCCCTTCAAATCCTCTCTTAAACGTCTCGACCAGCCCTTGAATACCTTTTTTTGCATCCCTCCTTCAACAATTCAATAAACATAAAAAATGTTTTATGAAAACATGAGATGCACATGTAGGAAGTTGAAAACCATCATCTTTGTTAACTTTACACACAAAACCATAATACATGAAATAATATGGATTGAATGGTGCATGAAAAAGGTTTGAAAACATGCCTTGTTCCTTTATTCTTACAATATACAAGAGACGGCGCGACGAGAGACGAACGAGACGTGAAATCTCCCTTCCTTCCTTCCTCTATATCTCGGCCACCTAGAGTCCTAGTGTGTGTGTATGTGTGTGTGTGCTGCAATTGTGTGTGAGTGGTGTGAGTTTTTGGTGTAGGGGTGGGTATGTTTTTATTTAATTAAGTTGTTAGGTTGCTAATTGGGCTTTAGGTGCAGTTAAGGGCCCTGATTCCGCTATTAAATATTTATTAATCTAGGCCCATTAAAGAATAATTAAACCCATAATAAATCCACTAAAAGGTTCCAACAATATTTAAAAATATTTGGTGCCACTCGTGCCCGAAACTACACAATTTCTAGTGAAAGTTCGCTACTGATTAATTTTGTCCCTTACTATAATAGATTGTCGCTTTCCTATTTTGGACTTAATAAATTTAGAGTTTCTGTTTATAACTTTTCTAAAATTAGAAAGTAATTTTTCTAAAATTAGAAACTTTATCTAAATCGTCCCCAGTTCTCTTGCCTTCTTCCGTGCATCGCGTATTCGACTGCGTAAAGTTTACATTCATAACATTCGGTCAACTAATCATTATATCACGCAGATACTTAAACATGCTTCTAGACAACTCATTTAAATAATTTCAAATCATTTTCATGCATGCATGTGGTTAGTGTCCGAGTTTTCGGGCATTACAAATATACTTTCAACCAAATGTTAAACCAACATAATGTCAAACTACAGTGAAAGTTATATTATTATTTTAGAGTAGTTCAAATAAACGTTAGTATACATGTAAAATTAAATCATGTCAAATGAATTAATTGTCAAAACTACTATCAATTTGGCTTTGTTTGTTGTTACAAAGCTTTCAGTTTCTAATAACAAATGTTCCACATGAGTTCTATGATTCACTACTTGACTAAAATTATGTCGTCGTTGATCATATGAATTAAATAGCAAGACTCATATTAATTGACATGAAAACAGTCGGGGACATATGAGTTGGTGTTGTAGGATAATCTTGATGTAAAATAATGGTGGCGGCGGCGGCTGCATTTCCAGCAAGACGAGAGTTTCTAGCTTTGACAAAAGGATGATCGAGAAGCACGTCAAAAGTACATCTTGATTTATGGTCCGTATTGTTTTTCTCACATACGAAATCTTGAGATAAAAATATTAAAATAAAGAATAAAAGTAGACACCGAGATTTACGTGAAAATACCCGAAAAAGGGTGATGAAAAGTATTCAGCCATAATAATTTGTGGTATACATACACTCACTGTATTTTCAAAGAGAACACACACTCTTTTAATACATGATAACAAACATCTCATAAATATTATATAAATAATTAGGAGAAGAGAGAAACTTGAGAATTGTGATTCTCAACTTGAGAACGGTATGCTGTGAAATGAGGAAATGAAGCTTTATTTATGGATCTCCATTATGTATGCGAAACCGCGTGTTTCCATCTTCAATTTTGCTACAAAAAGCTACTGAATTTTCCGTTGCATAATGATAATGACAACCAACCACCACCAACAATGTGTTGTTCGCTACCATTCATAACTTTACTGACATTTCTCCCACTTAAAATTTGATTGAGAATCAAACACATCTTCACACATCATTTCAGTCTTGCCATTACAAGACACTTACGTTTTTGCTAGGCCATTGAGGATCTAAACCTCCCAAACTTATCAGTGTTCACCGGCTTGGTCAGAACATCAGCTATGTTATCCTTCGTATGGATCTTCTGCATATCCACACTTCTTTCCTATACTACTTCTCGGACAAAATGAAATTGAACTCCAATGTGTTTAGTCCTAGAATGAAAGGCTGGATTCCTTGCGATGTGCAAAATACTCTGACTGTCAAGAAACAAAGGAACATTCTCTTGTTTTTGTATGATCTCCTCCAACAACATTTTAATCCATGTTGCTCCTTTAAAAATTGGCCAGTTGCCATATATCCTGCATCCGTTGTAGATAACGCCACAACTTTTTGAAATTTTGAAACCCAACTTACTGCTCCTCCTGCAAGTGTAAACATATAACTTGTATTACATTTCATCTTATCAGGATCACCAACATAATCTGAATCTACATAGCCTTTAAGTATAAAAGCCGATCCTCCATAACATAATGTAATATTTGAGGTACCTTTAATGTATCTAAGTATCCTCTTAATAGTACTTCAATTCTCTAGTATAGAATTTGTCATGTACCGACTAACTGATCCCACTGTTTGAGTAATTTCCGATCTTGTATACATCATGGCAAACATCAAACTTCTCACTGCAGATATATATGGTACTCGAGACATCTTCATCCTCTCTCCTTCGCTGTTAGGGCACACCTCAGAGGAAAACTTGAAGTTAATAAGAAGAGGAGTCAAGATTGGCTTACTATCTTGTATGTTGAAGCATTGCAAGACTTTCAAATAAGTTTTATGGGAAAAAAAGCCTTTATGTTACTTCTATCTCGGTGAACATATATCGCTAAAATCTTGTTTGGTGGTTTCAAGTTCTTTATACCAAATTCCCTAACCAACCGTGTTTTCAATTCTTGGACCTGATCTTTTTTAAGGTCTACTACCAACATGTCATTCATATACATCAAATTAATATAATCATCATAGACCTCTTGAAATATATACAAGAGTTTGCAATAAGTTTGTTGTATCCAAGGCTTGTGATATAGGAATCAAATCTCTTGTACCAACTATTCAACGTCTGTTTGAGACTGTATAGAGATTTGTTCAACCTGCAAACGAAATTCCCTTTACCTTTTTTCTCAAAACTTTCTGTCTGGAGCATATATATTTCTTCTTCATGATCTCCATGAAGAAATGTCGTTTCACATCTAGTTGTTTTTAGATGTAGTTCAAACACCGTACATAATGCAATCACTACTTTGACTATTGTAAACAGAACCACAGAAAATATCTCATTGAAGTCAATGCCTTTCTTCTAAGCATAACATTTTACCACCAATCTTGCACAATACCGCTCAACTTGGTTATTTCCATCACGCTTGATCTTATAGACTCATTTTTTGCCAGTGGCTTTCCCTCCTCGTGGTAGTATAATAAGATGCCAAGTTTTATTCTTGTATAATGCCTCTAATTCTTCTTGCATTGCAGTCATATACAAGGATACATCCGAGTTTTGACTAGCATCATGGAAACTCGATGGCTCACCATACTCTAATAACAGACAATATACAGTATTACTTTCAGTGACATAATAGGAAAGCCAACCAGGTGGTCTTCTCTCTCGAGTTGATTTCCCCACTTTGGAAACCTCAGACTCAATATGTTCTTGTTCCTCGTGCTCCGTTACTACTTCACAAGAAATTTAAACTTCGTATGTCTTATTTACCACCTAAATTATATTATTTATTCATTTTTTTTTGTCTCCCTACTTTATTTTCCTTGAAGGAAATATCACTGCTGATGATAAGCTTGTGGAAAATAGGATCTCACAAGCGAAACCCCTTTACACCATCAGCATAACCCAAGATGATACATTTTTTGGATTTTGAATCCAACTTCAATATTTCTTGCTAATTGTACAGAACAATACACAAAACTTCCAAATGTATGTAAATGAGAATAATCAGACGACTTCCCAGTCTACATCCCCGTCGGAGTGTTTAGATCAATCGTCACTAAAGGAAAAATATTGATGATATAACAAGCAGTTTTGAGTTATTCCACCCAAAATTACTTGGCTAGACCCGCATTCCTCAAAATAGCTCTTGTTTTTGTCCAACGAAGTTATATTTATCTGCTCTGCGACTCCATTCTGTTGAGTTGTGTGTAAGCCATCGTAAACTGTCTTTTGATGCCCTCATATTGAAAAAATACATCAAATTTGTCACTGGTATATTCTCTTCCATTTTTAGTCCTCAAACACTTGATTCTTTTCAGAATCAAGTTCAACCCGCGTTTTAAAATCTTTGAAGACCTCGAAAATATCCGATTTCTTCTTGATTGGATACAGCCAACATCTCCTAGAGAAATCTTAAATAAATGAGACAAAGTATCTCTGAAACGACCTCGAATTTTTTTTAATCAATAACTCGAAAATACCAAATAAAATAAACTTAACATTTTCATAAATCATAATAATTTAACATTTGAAATTTCCAGTGCATAAAATGTCCCTAAATCATCAACTAACCAAAAATCCTACGTCGACCTTTTAAAAGATCAACTAACATAAAATTAAAGTATAAAAACATTTCTAATAAATTCCTTAACATAAATCTTTCAAATCTTTTATCTATGAAGCTAGTGCGGAAAATAAAGGTCTCTTGGGAGTGTACTGCCACACTCGATCCACTCAAGAGTCAGTGCCTCCTCCAATCAACAAATCATGCATCATTCAAACCTAATGAGTCTAATGACTCAACACGTTCTAAACATGAGTAGCAAATAATACATATACAATCAGATGCATTAAAAATCACACTTTTACTTAAAATAATCTCTTGAACATAAATAAACCATTTAAAATCATTTTCAGCATAAATAAATCGTATCTCGAAAAATCATTTTAATCGTAAAGCTTTTAATCATTTATCATTTTGGGTGAAGTTTGATCCTCGAAAGTGACTAGCCTTTATCATTTGGTCGACTGATCAGTCTTCAGCTCCACATGGTCCATGGGGGCGGGCACTAGGCTCCGCCGTGGAAATTCGATCGTCGGGGTCCCCCTGGGGTCTTTTCCCATAAAAAGGGTCCCTCTGTGGCCTTTTCTCTCACGACATCCCCACAAAATCATAAGTTCACCGTTCCTTCTTAAAACGGATCCCCCACATAGCATATCATTTGTCACAGTAAATTCACATCCCTCAAAATATTTTTCAATTTATTTTAAAAGTATAAAATATCATAGATTTTCAAAAATAATATTTTTAGCATTAAAAATTGCACAACTTTACCATAAATCATAAAATAATGTATTTTCATAAAAATCATCACTTTAAACCATAAATATCATTTAACATGCATTATGATCCTTCGGGACGTTTCCAAGCTTTTACAAAATTCCCCAAGTGTAAAATGTCTGTTTTGCTCCTACACGTAAAATTTCTCGATTTCACCTTTTTCTTACTTTTAATGACATTAGACCATCCTAAATAATTATTTAAGCTTAAATCTAATATTTCATAATTTTATTCAGCTTAATTCAATACTTTTCATTTAATTCTTTAATTAATAATTCGTAAGGCGTTTAAATCTCGAATAAATTCAAAAATTAATATTTTGATCCCAAATTTTAAATATAGACTTTTTATAACCTCAACTACCCCTCTGAGCCATGAACCAAGGACCCATGGTTCAAGACTTCGTTCTTTTATTCTCGTTTTTGACCCATTATCAAGACCACCGAGCCATCTCTCGATTCCACCGAGCCACGGTCAAGCCACCCCAAGCCAGACCCTAGCCAACCCACCTAGGCACCCTATAACCAGCTTTGGCCCATAGAAATAGCCCAAAACTCACGCAAATCATCCTGGACCTAGACCCTTGGCTGCGCTCTTGAAGCATCCTCACACCTAGGACTCCTAGTGACTCTAGGACTCTCCTACTCGAGCCACCACCGAGTCAACCTGACCCTCACCAACCCTGGACCATGCCCAGACCCCACCAAGCCCAGCCCAAGCCCATGAACCCAAGCACAAAGCCTTGCAATCAGAACATGCTACGCGCACAGCCCCATCAGCGCATAAGAGTTTCCTACTTCGCCTAGGACTCTATGCTCGAGCCACCCTCAAGTCCGAACCCTCCTAAACCTCCCTGGAACACCCTGAGCCACCTCCTAGATGACCTAGCCCAGCCCTCACAAAGCCGTGAGCCCTTGCCCGAAGCTTCCCTTGTGAGCCCTTGCCCGTATCTTCCCCAGCTGCTGCACTCGAGTCCTAACCATTCTAAGACTCTTCCCAACCCTTGACCTCGACCAGATCGACCAACTAACCCAGCCCAAGCCGAGCCACATTCCCAAAGGTATTGTTGTTAGAGTAGGTGCCTGGCAAGCCAACTTGTGGCTAGGATTTTTATTGACTCTAATGTAAAATAATCTTTATTTTAATAATATTTTACGATTTTATTCGATAATGGCATTATACTTTATCCGTATACCCATGCAAGCTGCATAGATAAAGTCTTTGAATATACAATAGGTACCATGAGGTCTGCGTCGCAACATAAGATCATGAAACTCATTGGGAATTGTACCGTATATTATAAACATGTTCCTAGTCGAATCAGCCGCCTAAAACAAGGATAAAGGTCGCTCGAGCTCGAGACTAGCATCTGTGACGTAAACGCCATGTTTCATTGGCAAGGGCATGGAGATGTCCATTCACACAGTTGGGTGATCATATGATGATGCACTGAACAATCCTCCCTCAGACTATCCAAGTGGTTCTCATTTATCGAGTGGAATAGTCCGCAGTTATGGTTGTACATCATTAGTCATTTGACTCGGGACAATGTAGGGCCTATACGTACTAGCATGCACTTTGATCCGTTTACCGATTCCATTGAGGGTCATCAGGTGGCGAGGTTGGGTGTAGTTTCGAAATACGTAGGAGCAAATGCATTATAGTTCGCCTACGGGTGAAGATATCCTATGTGATCTGATGAGTTAAAAGTGAAAGGAGTCTCTGACCAGAGCAAGAAATGTGGTTTTAGGGAAAGGTGTTTTCCTAGTTGCACATACCGTGCCACTATTAGTGCTCAAAGATAAATCGCATCGTTATCAAATTCATATGCAACTCTCGATATACCAATGGTTGCAGATTCGGTCGGGATATATGTGTTGAAGGGACCGTACTGTACGCTAACCTTGACTAAAGGTTCTTGTAGGCACTATCAGTGATACGTAGGGGATCATGGGGCAGTGCTACTAGAAGCTCTTACCATGATCCGATGGGTGCAATCGGAAATGAGTTCTGACATTGATGATCAAAGAGTTGATGAAAAGAATGGGGCTAACTAGGGTAAGCCCGAATAAGAATAAATGTTATTCTGAATCACATGGAGATGTGAACCCACGGCTAGCTGTATCCTTGAACCATTGAGGGTCACACAAGTATCGGATTCTATGTTCCCGTTGAGATAGTCAAATTTCAAAGAGTTGGAATTTGGCGACTATATTTTGATGGAAATCAAACAAGAAGCTTATAAAGGAGTTTATGAGCTGATTCCATAGGATGGAAGAAGTGAAAGTTAGCATGATTGCTAAATAAGGAAGGAGAGTGGAACTGCCTGTTTTGTGAAGGAGTTCACTAAAACTGGTAGCTGCCAAATATGATAACTGTCATATATGGTAAGTTCTAAATTTGGTAAGTGAAAATTTTGATTTTCGAAATTTTCGATTTTCATTATATGAACAAGATTTGTATCCTTGGTACATCGGCGCTTTCAGATCGTCGATCGGGGTTATAATGAGTTCATTTTTAGTGAATTTAGAATATACTAATTAAATGATTGTGCTAGTAGTGGTGACTACTAATATGCACAAATTCTCATAAATATTCTAGAGGAGTCTAGAATTAAATTATCCAAGGAGTTAGTTTATAAATTAAATAATTGTTATTTAATTTAATAAACATATACATGTAGATATTTTATATGGTGATATAAAATATCTCTATATAATATTATTATATCATGTATTATTAAAAGTTAATAAATACATTATGTATTAAATATATGGGAGTTTAAATATAATGAAATTATTAGAGTCCTTGTGGGAGAGGAACTCCTAATTAGATTAGGAGTCTCACTCTATATATACACCACAAAGACTCATAATTGAAAACCCTAATTTTGCACAAAACAAACAAAATTCTCCCTTCCATGATGAGAAAACCCACGGCCATGATGAGTCAAAGAAAATCAAGTAATGCAATTAATTTTGGATTAATGATTTGATTAAATTGGATAATGATTGATTATGAATCAATTAATTTCTCCAATTTGAAAAGAACTCTCGGCCATCTCAAGACTTTGTGAAGAAATTTTTTCGGTCCTTTGGTTTCTTTCACGCCGCGCCGCATCGACTCCGAATTTTGAAAATTTGGAGGCTACAGTCTCAACGCACAAATAGTTTGTGATTTCTAGTGCAATCCAAACAAGGAACAAAGTTTCTCATCGTGGACCTAATTAAGCGATCATATTTGAAGAGCCGTTCGTAGAGATTTACAAGAAGGGCTATATCCGCATATACATCGGAATAGTTTGGAGTCCAGCGTTAAGAACGCAAAGCTATAATCCTAAACGCTCTATGAATGTTTCTAAACACACGACGCCCAAGAACAAATTTTAAACTTCCGCTGCGTCTTGGGTGCGAGAATACGATGTCCCAACAGTGGTATCAGAGCCGATAATTCTCAATCGTGTGTTTTAATTAAGTTCTATTGAGTTTATTATTTCTAACCGTGTAAAAATTTTTATGAAAATGCCCTTGAAAAATTATTTTTGAAAAATATGTTTTGGAAAAAAAAATATTGTTCTCGGGCAGCGTGAATAGTATCCACTGGTAGCGGGTACTGTTCACATGCAGCGTGAACAGTACCACGGGCAGGTCAGATTTTTTATATTTAAATAAATAAATTTCGGGCAGCCCAGTCCGAGATGGACCCGAAAAGTTCGGGTCCGGGGCGATTTTCTGACTTTTCAAAATTTTGGGTTAAATTGATATTTTGTGAAAATACGGAAGATTTTACCCCTACAAAATTTTTGATAAAATCATTTTCTTACAAAATCAATATTTGAAATATTATTTTAATTATTTATGGTAAAAGGTGTTTTGCAAGAAATTTAATTATTTGAAATTAAATAAAAGTTTTTATTTGATTTGATAATTATGGCGGTTAGTGATAATTTACGAGATATACGATTTATTGATAATATGTAATATTATCATATTTATATAATATATGATATTATAAGTTAAAAGTATGATCGAGAGCCATGACCAATTTGCTAGGTGTATGTTAGATTTTTACATGTTGTAATTTTAATTATTTGATAATTATAAAGTGGGCTTGGTTTATGGCCCGTTCCCACCCCTGAAATTTGTATCCCAATGTGCCATGAAAATTTAATGTAGATATTAGATTTAGTAGAGATCAAGATTTGAAGACGGTGGGCCCGAGATCCTCGAAAGGAGTTCTGAAGATCGAAGACATGTAAATTTTGGAAGCTTATGTAATAGTTGTATTTGCATCCCTGTATTTCCCTAGGTTATGGACATGGATCCGTATGTGGCTCGTACGGATCAATTAGCTCTCGGTTATTGATCATTCTTTATGATATATGATGTATGTGATATATTATAAATAATCAGTATGTGCGTTATTATTAATATAATGTCAAGAGTTGCATGAATCCGGCAATCATACAAACAATCATGACACCAGTTTTAAAATTAATGATGAGACAAATTTTTAAAATTAAAATCCTTCATTTTGGATGAGATCCAAAATTTAAATCAAGCCCACTAAAAAGATAAGTAAAAGAAAGTTTAATAATTCCTTGCCTTCCATCAACGGTGGTTGCATTATGAACGCTACCTGCGGTCAGTGTCTGGCTCATATTATTGTGGAGGCCTGGATGCTGGAAAGCTGTGACTTTCACTGACATATTTGATGTGAACTACGTGGAACTTCCATGACTTCGTCTCATATTATTGGGGGATCTCATGGCGACTGCCCATTAAGGTTCAACATTGATGGGCCTGGCTCGACACGTGAAGAGAAAGGGGATCATATTATTGGACCCTCCTCAAACGTGAGGCAAAATTACGTAAGGGTTGCAAGTAGTTGCAATTGGGCTCTACCTTTTGGAAGTTATGATTGGCTGATATTATTCGGGATCATAATTTTGCAATTGGGCCTTGTGTACTCATTAAGGAAATTGGATTTCCCGTTTTTCATCAGAGGGTGGTGAAAATGTAAAATTAGTGGGAGGCAATTTGTAAAAACAAATGTTCATATTTTACGTCTTACAAAATATTTTAAAATAGTCGACAACGTTTATTTTGTTTCCATATCAGTATATTTATGATTTCGTCACGTAATTCAAATCTATTATTAAACATGCTAACCGAACATTAATTTTCAAGATTGGATGGGAAAATTGTTCTAAATTCAGAGAGAATAGCATACACACTAATGTCAATCTTGCTGAAATGACTAAGCATGCAAAATTGTAGGACCATAGTATGCAAGCTAAAGTGTTACATGCTCGCTTCTATGTCAAATGAACTGTAGAGACAGTTTGAGGAAATGTTGAATGCTGCTGACATTCGAATAACACATGCAAGAGTTGCATGATGCATGAAACTCGCATAATGATGCACACCACTTTCAAGGAGCTCATGACCACACAAATGCAAGATAGGGCTTTTTCCCATGAGCATGGTGTAAGTATGATTGGGTCTATTGAGAGGGTGGTGTGCCTGAAATTTGACAAAGCCCGATAAGTCAGAACATGTTTGCTTCACTGTAAGAAGTCTGGACATAAGAAATTATCTGGGCTAGAAATGTTTTGGCGATGATAAGTGAATGTCCAAGTAAACACGATTTTAACAACAACCAAAAGAAAACAAGATAGTCTAAACTAAGCACATTTTGGCACGTTAGGCTATGACATATTTCCCAAAGAAGGATGCACAAGCTAGAGGGAGAGGTCATGTTTGACTCGTCAGACATAAACTCTCTACGAGACATGTCTCCTGTCTGAAAGTAAAAATGACCAAGGCCCATTTTCCTAGGGAAAGTTGAACGTGCATATGATCTGTTGGATTTGATCCATACAGATGTGTATGGCCCGCTAAGTGTTCTCACGAGATTTGGTCAGTCCTACTTCACTACCTTTACCGATAACCATTCGAGGTTTGGGTATATATGTATTTGATGAAATACAAGTCTGAAGCCCTTGAAAAGTTCAAATAATTCAGAGCAGAAGTAAAGAAACATTTAGGAAAAATTATTAAAACACCACGATTAGATCGAGGTCGAGAATACTTGAGTACTGAGTTGCATGACTACCTTAAAGAGAATGAGATTCTCTCACAGTAGACTCCACCTGCCACACCCTAGTTGTATGGTGTGTCAGAAAATTGTAATCGGACATTGATGGACATGGTCCGATCTATGATAGGATTCACTGAGTTGCCGCCATCCCTTTGGGGATATGCGCCTGAAACATCGGCAAGGTTGTTGAATCAAGTTCATACAAAGGCAGTGAATAAAACTCCATATGAGATATGGATGAGAAAGCCACCCAAAAATATTCTTACTTAAGAATATGGGGATGCCCTGCTTACGTGAAGCAGACAGTGGGAGACAAATTGGATAATAGAGCCAATTTGTGCTACTTTGTGGAATATCCAAAGAACGCTGTTGGATATTACTTTTATTATCCTAAAGAAATAAATGTGTTTGTTTCAAAGAATGCCACCTTCTTAGAGAAGGAGTTTCTATTAGATAGAAAAGACAGGATGATAGTACCCAATGAGATTCGAGAACCTCCTACTACAGAACTAATAGAACCCACACCCCAACAGCCAATCAAAGAAACTGTAGAACCCAAATCAGTACACGTAAAACCCATGCATTTATTTAATTGTTAAATCATTTATTTAATTTTAAAATTATGTTAGCAATGCATGTTTTATGAAATTGCATTATTTTAAAATATTTATGCTTATGTGATGCACGTTAAAATGTTTTCTCAAGTTTCATGTTTCAGGCGATTATCCGATGCGTAATCGAGGAAAAGAGATCGGTGACGATTTTTGGCGATTTTAAAATGTGGAAGTTTGGGGCATATTAATTAATTTAATAAGTTTCAGCATTTTAAAGCCTAAATTATTTATTTAGGAATTTTAGAATCTTTAAAACTTTTAAAGTTGGCTTTGTGCATTTTATTTTGTTAAAAATGAGAATTTTATAAAATTAGTGTGTATTTATTTTTAATTGAGGAGTTGTATAAAATTAGTGTGAGTTAACTTTTGTTAGCATTTTTAATTAGTTAAGTTAGCAATAATTTCTCCTTATTAAAACACACACACACACACGTTACACACACTCACACACACTTACACGTTTTTACACACACCAAAACACACGACACATACCTACGCATTTTATTTTCAGAATTTGAGAGAGAAAACCTAGGGTTCCTCCACCTTAGAGCAGCCGCCCCTCACTTTGAATTTCCAGCGAGTTTTCGGTGATTTTTATTGCAAGGAATCGCGCCACGTTCGTCCTGGATTGTCTCTCGCTTCCTTCCCGCGTCGGAGTCGTCGTTTCAGTAACGTTAAACATCAAAAAGCACGTATATTCTATTTTTCCCGCGTCGATCATGTCATAGTATGTGTTACGTTGTTTTTATGAGTAAAAATACATTTGTGATGTGTAAATTTGAGCAGAAATTGTTTAGATCGCATTTTGAATGTTTCTGGATTTGAAAATCTCATTTTTGATGTTCTTTTAAAAACTGTGATTTTTCGGTCGCGATTTTGAGAATACTTTCAACATGAAAATCGTAGAAATTTTTTGTACCTTCGATTTGATATAAAATTCGAAGTATTTGGATAAAAATTGAGTGAGTTATGGCAATTTTTGTGGGACTGCTCAAACTGCGTTTTCTGAAAAATATATTATTGATGTGTTCTTGAAGTTTATTTGTTGCAGGCCTCGTTGGGAACCGTCGGGTGATCATTGCTGTGTTTTGGTATATGGAGTATGAGTTTGGGATGGGTTTTGATGCATTGTTTCATGTCGATAGGCGTTGGTTGCATTAGAAATCGTAGGAAACAATTGGTGTAAAAAATTTGAGTTTACGGATTTGTTGCTTGTTTGGTGTGCGTCGTCGTTTGGGACGTTTTGTGGAGTCGAGTCAGTGCCATAGCATCCTAGGATGAGTCTCGAGGTGTTGTTCACTGTCAGTGTAATCGAAATTGGAGAGTATAAGTTTTTGAGTCGCGGAGTCCAGTTTGCTCGGCGCCCGAGCGGTAACTTTTACCGCCCGAGCACCACTCTTTCTGTCCGAGAGTTCTTTCCAGTAAACTCGACGCTCGAGCGGTAATTTGTTACCACCCGAGCGCGGACCCTGGCGCTCGAGTGGTGAAGTTTTACTGCCCGAGCGCGGCCCCATCTGTAAAAATATTTTGTTCTTTTTTCTTTTCAAGTTCAATAGTGAGTTCATGTCTTTTATTTTTGGGAAAAATTCGCATATCATTTTAGAGAGTGTTCGGGGTTCGATGTCATGGGTTAGTACGATGATTTAAAGAGGTCAAATCCCGAGTGATCTAGAATGTCATAAGCTATTGATTTAATTCGGTGGTGAGCAAGAATACCTACGTCTAAGTTATGCAAGTTAAGTGTTGAAATTCATGTTAGTATGTGCAGTAGTGGCCCCAAGCGAGATCCAAAGAATCTCTCAATGCCAAGTAAGTAAGTATGTTTGACTTGCAAAGAAAATATTTCAAGTTTTTGAGGTATGCTAAATGTCTTGTGACCAATTATGTATGCGATTGGAAAGCGGTAAAGCATGACCAGGGACCAATCCACCCCGTTAAAGCATGAACGGGTTTAGATCAGGATTGAAAAGCGTTAAAGCATGAACGGGGACCAATCCACCCATTAAAGCATGAACGGGGATCTCATGTATGTGGCAGTGGATTTTTCCTTGTCAGCCTAGTATTGTGGTTTAGTCTGATCAGGCGATTTATGTTATGGGTCACTTGCTTTGAAACATGCATCTACGCAAAATGATGAAGTTTATGAATGTTCAAGTATGTACAAGTATACAAGCATGTTTAAGAAAAGTCTTATGATGATGTCAAGTCTTTGTTTACGGTATGTATGTACAAGTTTCAAGTGTGTTGCGTTCAAGCTTTTAAGTATGCAAGTTCAGTTTCAAGTACGTACGCTCTATTTTAAAGTTGCATGTGATTTTATTACGTATTACTCGTTATTCTCAGTTTATACGTGTTGAGTCTTTAGACTCACTAGACTTGGTCGATGCAGGTGAGGATGAACTTGTAGAGACGAGGGGTGAGGACCAGTGAGCTGGCTTGGACTGAGTGGGAGGCTAAACCCGAGGACCGCCAAGTTTCAAGTTTTATGAAATGTTTAAAAGTACTCTGATTTATGTTATTGGTTATGAGATTTAAGGAAATACTTTTGGCAAACTTTACTTCGAAGTCTTTTGTTATAACGGTTGTTGAGATGAACAATTTATTTTATCGAATTTTGAAGGTTCACTTCTTATTGAAGAAAATTTTCAATTTTTCCGCAAATTTCAAGTAGTTAAAAGGTACGGTATGTTACAGAAACACAAGCTCTTAGAAG
Source organism: Primulina tabacum (assembly GCF_025594145.1). NCBI lineage: Eukaryota > Viridiplantae > Streptophyta > Magnoliopsida > Lamiales > Gesneriaceae > Primulina > Primulina tabacum. The sequence goes on from NC_134566.1 coordinate 22,073,612, forward strand.
ATCCGAAAGGATTTCAACGTCGCCTAATAGGTTGAGCCTGCTTCTTGAAGAGGGCCAAGGTGAGCCCATTCCTGGATGTGATCCAAGAAATTTCAAGGAAGCATTGTCTGATGCCGATTCATCTAGATGGCTTGAAGCCATGCAGTCCGAGATGGACTCCATGTATTCGAACCAAGTGTGGTCCTTAGTAGATCCACCTTAGGGAATTGTTGCCATAGGATGCAAATGGATTTGCATAAGGAAACTTGGAGCGAATGGGAAGGTGGTGACCTTCAAAGCTAGACTGGTAGCAAAAGGATATAATCAAAGACAAGGTGTTGGCTATGAGGAAACCTTTTCTCCAGTCACGATGTTCAAGTCCATCAGGATACTGCTAGCCATATTAGCATGGTATGATTATGAAATATGGCATATGGATGTGAAGACAGTGTTCCTTAATGAGGATATTAAGGAAGAGATTTACATATCTCAACCTGAAAGATTCACAACAGTAGGAAGTGAGCATAAAGTATGCAGACTTCAGAGATCCATTTATGGACTCAAACAGGCATCGAGGAGCTGGAACCTCATATTTGACAACACTATCAAAGAGTTTGATTTTGCCAAAAATCCTGAGGAACCTTGTGTATACAAGAAGATTAGTGGGAATGCAGTGACATTCCTAGTACTTTATGTTGATAACATACTACTCATTGGGAATGATGTAGGGATGTTGCAGTCAGCTAAAGTATGGTTAGCTGGTAAGTTCTCCATGAAGGATATAGGTGAAGCATCATATGTACTAGGAATACAGATCTATAGGGATATATCAAAGAGGATGCTAGGACTCACCCAATTCACATATATCGATATCATACTGAGAAGTTTCTCTATGGAGGAGTCCAAGAGAGGATATCTCCTAATGTCTCATGGTGTGAATCTATCCAAGTCTATGTGCCCTAAGACTGATGAAGAGATAGAAACCATGCACCGCATTCAATATGCGTCTGCCATAGGCAGTATTTTGTATGGTATGATATCTACTCGACTTGATATTACATATGAACCGAGTGTTGCAAGCCAATATCAGTCGAATCCCGGTGGTCCACTACATTGGAAAGCAGTGAAAGACATTCTTAAGTACTTGAGAAGAACTAAGAATTTTTTCTTGTTTTACGGGAGTGGAGAACTAAAATTGGAAGGCTACACTGATTCTAGCTTCCAATCAGATGTGGATGATTCGAAATTGACCTCTGGATTTGTATTCAAGATCAATGGTGGTGCTGTCTCTTGGAAGAGTTCCAAGCAACACACCACAGCGGATTCAACCACTGAGGCCGAATACATAGCTGCATCGGCTGCAGCAAAGGAGGGTGCTTGGATGAGAAATTTCGTCCAAGAGTTGGGTGTCATTCCTCAAACAGTTGATCCAGTCCCGGTCTACTGTGACAACACCGGTGCCATTGCGCAAGCGAAGAAAATCAAGTCATGCAATTAATTTTGGATTAATGATTTGATTAACTTAGATAATGATTGATTATGAATAAATTAATTTCTCCAATTTTAAAAGAACTCTCGGCCATCTCAAGAATTTGTGAAGAAATTTTTTCGGTCCTTTGGTTTCTTCCACGCCGCGCCGCTTTGACTCCGAATTTTGAAAATTTGGAGGCTACACTCTCAACGCACAAATCGTTTGTGATTTCTAGTGCAATCCAAGCAATGAACAAAGTTTCTAATTGTGGACCTAATTAGACGATCAAATTTGAAGAGCCGTTCGTAGGGATTTACAAGAAAGGCTATATCCACCCATACATCGGAATAGTTTGGAGTCCAACGTTAAGAACGCAAAGGTAAAATCCTAAACGCCCTATGAATGTTTCTTATCACACGACGATCAAGAACAAATTTTTTAAACTTCCGCTGCGTCTTGGGTGCGAGAATACGATGTCCCAACAATTGCTAGGAAACCCTAGGTTCTTTGTTCCTTACCAAGATCGATTCCAGCATGTGTTTTCCTTTAATTATTCATATTCCAATCATATTTCATCCTACGTTTGCCAGCGTACTCGTTGGAAGCCATCATATGATCATATATATGTAAAAATGTCGAAACTTTTGGAAATATTTGACAAAACGTTTAAACCATAAGACGTAAATATTTTTCAAGCAAAACCAATTAAAACATGTATATTATGATTTGAATGATGCTTAAAATGGTTTAGAAAACGCACATTTGCGTTTAAAACGCTCGAATATTCAATCGTCGGTGAGGGTGCAAAGATGGACAACCAGCCGATGAAGAACCCTTGCTTTTCTTCCCAACCTTTACTCGAAAATTTGGTGTGTGTGTGCTTTGTTTTTTCGGCTGCAATATGGCTCCCAAAAGACCTAGGAGTCCTTATTTATAATTTAATTAACATGCTAATGTGCTTGAGTTTTGGGCCTCAAAATATAAGAGCAATTAGGCCCATTTAATTTTATTAAATTGGGACCAATAGCTCTTATTTAACTAGAACATAAAATTTTATAAAATTAGTTTCCCAAAATATTATTTTTGATCTTTTAAAAACTCTTTATTTGCCCAAAACCGGCTTTCCGGGAAAAATCGAGCTCGTCTCGTAAAATAATTCAAACTTTGACATTTTTAGAAAAATTAAATCATTTAAATCATATCATTAAGCCTTGAAAATATTTAAAGAAAAATATTTATTCTAGTCTTGCTCGTCCCCAGTCTCCTTTCCCCTGCCTATTATCGAATATTCGGGTAAAATCCTTCAATTTCATGAAATCATGTCATATAATCATTTAATAATGACATCATACCTTTATTCATGTAATAAATATCATGCAAGCATTTAAAATCAATTGAATAAAACAATTAAGCAATTAAAATAATTTGCATTCATGTGGTTTACGTAGGTTTGGTTTTTCGGACGTTACAATTCCTCCCACCCCCTCCCCCCCAAATAGAATTTTGCCATCAAAATTTGCCTTGACTTGATGATTGCAAAGCCTAAATTCCCTTATCCACTTCAAACTTAAACCCTCTAGCTTAAATCTTACTTTTCAATTCGGTCCTTTCAATCTTGAAAATTATACATCTATCCCAAAATTTCCTAATGTCAACTCCTAGACTCAGCTTAAGTAGAACATGCAATCTATTCTCCTCTAAGTTCTTCATTATCCCAAGCAATTCCCATAACCAATTTTAACATTTCATGCAATAAAAGCATTGTAAAAGTTTTAAACAACTAGGTTACCTAGAAATCAGTGTGGTGCCGACTCTGCCTCGGCCTCCTCAGCTTACATCACATAGACCCTTCTAGCAGTGGGTTGCTTGAACTTTGGGCAATCCCTAGCCTTGTGTCCCAACTCCCCACACTTGAAGCACTTGTAAGTACCCTACATGCACTTTCCATAGTGTGGACGATTACACTCCTTGCACAGTGGTTTTTCATCAGCCTTCGGAACGTTCCCTCTAGGTGGTTGTCCTTGTGGTTTTGGTGGTTCTGGTTGCTTAGGTGGTCCCGTATAAGGCTTTTTATTGTTCTGACTAGCTTGCTGAGCACGATTCTCTTTTGCGGCATCTCTCAATCTATATCTTTAAATGACTGCTTGACTCTAAAATCTTTGGCAACGGCAGTAGTATAATCACTAGGATCGCCAAGCATCGCATCACGACGGATAATCGGCCTCAACCCATCTAGGAAGTGTCGTAATTTTTCAGCAGCATCATTCGCAATCAAGGGCACAAAGTGACAGCCTCTACCAAACTTCTGCACAAATTCAGCAACAAACCAATCCCCCAGACGGAGACTATTAAACTCTCTCCTAAGCCTAGAACGAACATCAGAAGTGAAATATTTATCATAAAATACCCTCTTGAAATCCCCCCAAGTCATTGTCGCCAAATTCACTCCTCTCTCCACTCCCTCCCATCATAAGGAAGCGTCGCCCTTCAGTAGATAGATGGTACAACGAACTCGTTCAGCGTCCGCGATATCCATATAACGAAAAATTACCTCCAAAGATAGAATCCATCCCTCAGCAACGAATGGATCAGTAGTGCCATGAAAATCCTCGGGGTTCATCCTCCTAAAACCCTCATATGCAGCCTCCGGTCTAACCCTCGCTCCATTTCCTACGTGTTGCTCTAGTAAACATGCCATACCGGCTAGTACACGGGAACTAGCATCTTGATTAGGTGGAGGCTGTGGAATTTATCCTCATGTCTATCCTCATCATTCCTACGCAAAATCCTTCTAGGAGGCATTTCTGTATACGCTGTCCAAACTACGTAACCAACAAGCATTTAAAATTTTCATGCAATATGCAACAAGCATTTATATAGTGCATCATAAAAGCGTTTAAAAGAATTTTACCATATAAAATATAAAGCAGTAAAAACTCACATATTTGAGGCGTGACTTCTTGAGCTTCTCGGAGTGACAGTACACAACCCTTCAAGGAAAACGTTGGCTCTGATACCAATTGAAACGATCTCGACTTTTTTTTTAAATTATAAACTCGAAAATACCAAATAAAATAAACTTAACATTTTCATAAATCATAATAATTTAATATTTGAAATTTCAAGTGCATAAAAATGCCTCTAAATCATCAACTAACCAAAAATCCTATGTCGATCTTTAAAAAGATCAACTAACATAAAATTAAAGCATAAAAATATCTTTAATAAATTCCTTAACATAAATCTTTCAAATCTTTTATCTATCAAGCTAGTGTGGAAAATAAAGGTCTCTCGGGAGTGTACTGCCACACTCAATCCACTCAAGAGTCAGCGCCTCCTCCAATCATCAAATCCTGCATCATTCAAATTTAGTGACTTTAATGACTCAGCACGTTCTAAACATGAGTAGCAAATAATACATATACAATCACATGCATTGAAAATTATACTTTTACTTAAAATAATCTTTTAAACATAAATAAACCATTTAAAATCATTTTCAGCATAAATAAATCGCATCTCGAAAAATCATTTTAATTGTAAAGCTGTCAATCATTTAACATTTTGGGTGAAGTTTGATCCTCGAAAGTGACTAGCATTTATCATTTGATCGACTGATCATTCTTCAGCTCCACATGGTCCATGGGGGCGGGCACTAGGCTCGCTGTAGAAATACGATCGTCGGGGTCCCTCTGGGATCTTTTCCCATAAACAGGGTCCCTCTGTGGCCTTTTCCCTCACGACATCCCAACAAAATCATAAGTTCACCGTTCCTTCTTAAAACGGATCTCCCACATAGCATATATCATTTGTCACAGTAAATTCACATCCCTCAAAATATTTTTCATTTTATTTTAAAAGCATATAATATCATAGTTTTTCAAAAATAGCATTTTTAGCAGTAAAAATTTCACAGCTTTACCATAAATCATAAAATAAAATATTTTCATAAAAATCATCATTTTAAATCATAAAATATCATTTAACAAGCATTATGATCCCTTCAAGACGCTGCCAAGCTTTTACAAAATTCCCTAAGTGTAAAATGACCGTCTTGCTCTTAGACGTGAAATTTCTCGATTTAAACTTTTTTTTACTTTTAATGACATTAGACCATCCCAAATAATTATTTAAGTTTAAATCTAATTTTACATAATTTTATTCAACTTAATTCGAGGCTTTTCATTTAATTCTTTAATTAACAATTCGTGATGCGTTTAAATCCCGAATAAATTCAAAACTTAAAATTTTGATCCAAAATTTTAAACATAGACTTTTTATTACCTAAACTACCATTGTGAGCCATGAACCACCTCTGTGGACCCATGGTTCAAGACTTTGTTCTTTAATTCTCGTTTTTGACCCATTATCAAGACCACTGAGCCATCTCTCGATTCCACCGAGCCACGGTCGAGCCACCCTGAGTCAAACCCTATCCAACCCACCGAGGTATCCTACTGACCAGCCCTGACCCATAGAACTAGCCCCTAACTCGCGTAAATCATCCTGGACCTAGACCCTTGGCTGTGCTCTTGAAGCATCCTCAGGCTTAGGACTCCTAGTGACTCTAGGAATCTCCAACTCGAGCCACCACCAAGCCCACCTGACCCCCACTGACCTTGGACCACACCCAGACCCAACCAAGCCCAGCCTAAGCCCCTGAACCCAAGGACGAAGCCCTACTATCAGAACGAGCTGCGCGCACAGCCCCATCAGCGCATAAGAGTTTCCTACTTCGCCTAGGACTCTATGCTCGAGCCACCCTCGAGTTCGAACCCTCCTAAACATACTCAGAACACCCTGAGCCACCTCCTAGGCGACCTAGCCCAGCCCTCACAAAGCCGTGAGCCCTTGCCCGTAGCTTCCCTTGTGAGCCCTTGCCCGAAGCTTTCCCAGCCGCTGCACTCTTAACCCTTGACCACTACCAGCACGACCACTTAACCCAGCCCCAACCGAGCCACGCATCGGACCAGCCCAAGCCGAGCCACTTTCCCAAAGGTATTTCTAGGAAACCCTAGGTGCTTTGTCCCTTACCAAGATCAATTCCATCATGTGTTTTCCTTTAACTATTCATGTTCCAATCATATTTCATCCTACGTTTGGCAGCGTACTCGTTGGAAGTCATAATACGATCATATACACGTAAAAATGTTGAAACTTTTGGAAATATTTGACTAAACGTTTAAACCTTCAGACATAAATATTTTTCATTCAAAAACAATTAAAACATGCTTATTATGATTTGAATTATGCTTAAAATGGTTTAGAAAACGTGTATTTGCATTTAAAACTCTCGAATATTCAATCGTCGACGAGGGTGCGAAGATGGACGATCGGACGACGAAGAACCCTAGGTTTTATTCTCAACCTTTACTCGAAAATTTGGTGTGTGTGTGCTGTGTGTTTTCGGCTGCAATATGGCTCCCAAAAGACATAGGAGTCCTTATTTATAATTTAATTAACATGCTAATGGGCTTGAGTTTTGGGCCTCCAAGTATAAGAGCAATTGAACCTACTTAATTTAATTAAATTGGACCCAATAACTCTTCTTTAACTAGAACATAAAAGTTTATAAAATTAGTTTCCCAAAATAATATTTTTGATCTTTTAAAAACTCTTTGTTTTCCCAAAGCTGGCTTCTCGGGAAAAATCGAGCTCGTCTCGTAAAATAATTCGAACTCTAACATTTTTTAAAAAATTAAATCATTTTAATCATATTAGGAAGCCTTGAAAATAGTTAAAGAAAAATATTTATTCTAGTTTTGGTCGTCTCCGATCTCCTTTCACCTGCCTAGTATCGAATATTCGGGTAAAATCCATCAGTTTCATGAAATCATGTCATATAATTATTTAATCATATAATAAATATCATTCAAGCTTTTAAAATCAATTAAATAAAACAATTAAGCAATTAAAATAATTTTCATGAATGTGTTTACGTATGTTTGGTTTTCGGACGTTACAATCTCGCTCCTCCTAGGCATACAACTGGCATCAGCTCCTGTTCTGAGAGAATTTTCAACCCTCATTCTAACATATATTCGAGCTTTTAATGTCATGACATAGTTAATTCTTCACCAATCGATGCAATTGCTAGTTCCTTTTTTTTTGTATTTCTCTCAAAAGTATAATAGATTTGCAGAATTCTTTTCCACCTTCATAACCATAAGCATGTCCTTCACAATTTTTATGATCTCGTTCTCGATACGGGTTTTGCACCTGATATCATCCAATTGCTCTAAGGACAAAAGATTCTTTGTCAGCCCCTTCGCATGTCGTACTACCTATATGGTGCGAATGGTTCCATCAAACATTTTTATTTTGATGCTACTTAACCCATCGATTTCTAAGGCATGATCATTTATCATGAATAGAGATCCTCCTGAGACTAGTTCATACTAATCGAACCATTATCTCTAAGATTTCATGTGTCATGTAGCTCTTGAATCCATAATCAATGTGTCACAAAATTTTTGTCAGCTTTCTGCATTTTTCGCTGCTTCACTAAATAATATTTCACTACCGCCTGAGGTACTGACCACATTCTTTGATAACCCTTCTCGATGCTCGCATACTCTTTCTTGAAGTGTCTTTTACCTCCACATTTACAGCAGTAAATATATTTCTTCTTACTTCTTGATTTTAACTGCCTCACCTTTGGCTCTAATTGAAATCACGATCCATAAATCTTTATCTTATCATTAATAAAGCCTCTGTCTGTGAAAGTTCATTACTCGTTTTTCTTAAAAAGTACTAGAATTTTTTTTACAAAGTATCGATCGAATATACATCCATACATATATATATTTTTAAAATAACTATGCACCATTTCAAAAATAAACCAACCAAATATTATTTGAAAATCAAATGAAGGTAATTCAAACATAAAATTATCAATCCTAAACTTAGCAATATTTCAAAATAAAAGTAACTCTAGCATCCTCTCAAAAATCACTCAAAATCATCATAAAAATCTTTAACGGAAACTTAAATCATAAACTTAAAATAAATATGGAAAACTAGCGCTGGTCCTCGGGTTGTGTGCACCTTCAGTCCAGTAAGATCAACCATCATGTCCCTCAACATCAATATCATGCTCACCTGCATCGATTACACATAGTGAGTTTATTGACTCAGCAAACCATAACCATGATAGCAAGTAATACATATACAATCACATGTAACATTGAAAATACTTTTACACAACTTACTTTTCATGAACATGCATAAATATAAACATTTTTTCCTTTAATCATATACATTCCATTTTTCATCGTATACGTATACGTTTTCCTTTTATTGAATTCAGATTGTTAATTGTGACTTTCGTATCAGCTGAAGGTCGATGGATCCATCTACGTGTAACCACAATACTGGGCGGCAGGGACGTCAGCGACACTCTCATCTGTCAACTGAGCCTTGACCTTAAATATCATCATATCATCATAATCATCGTATAATCGTATTAGTCACAATCAATTAACCTCTTTCAACTTTTCGTATTTTCATCACTTATAAAAATTAAAGCATGCATAAATCATTTTTCTTTTAAACCAAGCATGAAACATATCTTTTAGCATATCGTTTCATCATAAATTTCATAAACATTTAAAATAAGAATATTATCATTATTTACAGCATTCACGACATTTCCAGGACGTTTACTATTTCATATGTAAAATGACTGTTTTACCCCTAGACGTAAAATTACTCGATTTTGACTTTTTCTTACTTTCGTTGACTCCAGACCATCCCAATTAATTATCTAAGCTTAAATTAAATTTCTTAAATTTTTTTAGCTTAATTTAATGGCTTTTGATTTAATTTCATAATTATGAATTCGTAGAGTGTTTTAATCCCGAATTAATTCAAATTTTAACATTAAATTCTCAAATTTTAAACATAGACTTTTTATTGCCTAAAATATCCTTGTGAGCCATGAGCCACCCTCGTAGACCCACGGTTCAAGCCCTAACCGTTTAAACCCCATACTCGAACCATAAGACGCAACACTCGAGCCATCTCACCATTTAGTCGAGCCACACCTGAGCCACCTTGAGCCAACCTCTAACCAGCCCACCTAGGAACCCTACTGGACCCACTGGACTCAACCTAACCCGCTGCAACCCCCTGCACGATGCACATGAGCCGTGCGAGTTCCCTACAAGCATAGGTCTTTTTTCCCTTGACTCTAAATCTTCGCCCAAGCCGTCTCCCAGGACGAACATTCTGGACTAACCCTAGACCACCCTGAGACCAAGTCTAGACCACCCCCGCAAGCCTGAACCCTAGGGGCGACTGCACTTTATTTGCTCGGGAAGAGTCCATGCGATCATGGACTCTTACTCTTCCCTAGCGACCAGCCGCTAGGACCCTTCCAGCCCCTTAACCATGACCATCACCGAGCCGCAGCCCAGCCCAGCCCAGCCCTGGCTAAGCCCTCGGTGCAAAACCCCTTAACCGAACCCTTGTGAACCATTCATGCAATTGTTTCGTTCGTGCCTTCTCATATGAGTGTGCAATCTTCGGTTTAGCACCTAGGGACCCTATTTGTGTTGGTGAAACGTCCTTCAGAGATATCATAACATGGCATCCCCTTCACGCAATAATATCGTGTGTTTTGAATCATGAAATCATAATTTATTCAATTGTCAAGGCATTAAAACGAAATTAATCATAAGGTAAATATGTTTTTCATTCAAATGTAATTCAAACATGTAATATGGTGTGATAGATGAGAAAAAAAAAGTTTATGGCATGCCTTTGCATATATTAAGCACGACAAATACGTTGAGATGCGAGGAACGGCGACGAACGGAGGACCCTTTCTGATTTTCTTCAAGAAAAACGTGACTTTCCTCCTTCAAAGCTTCGTGTGTGCATGTGTGGTGGCTGCTAGGGAGAGTTTGTGTGTGTGTGGAGAGGTGGCACTAGTAGAATTTCCTTGATTACTTCGCATATTCAATGAAGTCATAGGTAGATAATTGTGGAAGTAGACGCACGTGAAGTAATAGGGTACCATTTTACTTCGCATTATCACTGAAGTCGTATCCAAGAAATTAGCGAAGTCTTTGGCCGGTTCAGTGAGGGAAAACCAGTCCGGAATTAGATCGATGCCGAAGTAAAACAACGTCTTCTACTTCATCGATTTCATAAAGTGCAGAAGTAATATCTTATATATAACTGCATAGTTTACATTGAATGACGAAGTAAATGTGTTGTATAACTTCACAGCTTTTGTATTTCTTTGAAGTAATTGGTGTGTAAATTAGCGACCAATTAGCAATGGTTATTGAGAAACACCGTCGCTAACTAGCGACAGTTTAAAACTAAAACCATCGCTAATTAGGGACAGATTACACAAATCGTCGCTAAATAGCAACGGTTGAGAAAAAAACCGTCTCAAAACCATCGCTAACTAGCGACAGTGTTACTCAATAAGCGACGTTTCTTTCTAAAACGTCGCTATTTATATTAATTTTTTTTAAAAAAATTTAGTTTTATAATTTAATAAAATATATTTAGTTTTATAATTATTTGTACATATTTAAATAATCTCCTCAAGTCATTTAAATATTATATTTTTAAATTCGTTAATTATCTATAAAAAGATTTAACATGAAATAAGTGAACAACAAAATTAAATTCATGATCATAAATTAAATATTAAAGCAAAAACATTTACCATAAGACGAAATTAAAATCACCCAAGGGAGAAAAATGGACCGAAGATGTCCGGAGAAAAATGGAGTTAAGAGGCGGATATTTATAGGCTATTAGCGACAGTTTTAATTAAATAGTCGCTAATGACGATTTTAGTAAAACCGTCGCTAATCAGCGAAGGTTGTTGAAACCGTCGTCAATTTATTCAGCGACGGTTTGATTGCAAATCATCGCTAGGTTATCGCAACCATCGCTAAATAGCGACATTTGGCGACGGTTTTGTTGAGAACTGTCGCAAATATTTGCGACGATTTGTTAAAAACCGTCACTAACATATTTGTTTTTTGTTAGTTGAAATATTTGATCTTTTCTTCACAATTTAAATTTAATGACGAAGTAGTAGTTTTAAAAGACTTCATTTTTTTTGTATTGTAATGAAGTAATTAATAGAGAACAACTTCATAATTATTGAGTTACTTTGACACAATTTTAATATGACGAGTTATTTTGTATTTTATTACTTCATCATTTAATTTAGTATTAGATTTAAAAGACTTCATTTTTTTGTATTGTAGTTAAGTAATTAATATGACGAGTTATTTTGTATTTTATTACTTCATCATTAAGTTAAGAGACAATTTAAGAGAAATAAATTAAAATTATGGTTCATTTTTTACTTCACTAAATATAAATTTCAATTTTTTTTTTACTTTTTACTTCATCAAAACTACGCTGTCGAAGTAAAATTTTACAAAAATTAGAAGTGAAGCCCGTGTTTTTTAAATTGTGAAGTAAAACATAATATTTTACTTCGTCGGTGTTATTACTGAAGTTGATTGATATATACTACTTCATAATTAATAATCGCCGAAGTAACCAGTGGCAAAATAAAAACCAAAAATTCTACTAGTGTGGGCGTGTGGTTTGATGGTTTGGGGAAAGGTTTTTAGCTTATTTATTTGTTAATTAGCATTTGTGCAAGTTTGAGCTCATTAGTCTAGTATAATAGGCTCAATAAGCCCATTAGCAATTATTTAAAATATTTTTTTTAGGAAAATTCGTGAAATATTAGCCGAGTTCTCGAAAATTCATATTTTAGTCGAAAATCGAATACCGTTAAAAATTATGACTCGGCGTATAAAATCACCTCAAAACACCTATTTTTTTAAAATATCATATAGCATCAACCTTATTTTAAATAGTCAAAAATAATTATTTAATAAAAATATTTTTTCTTTTTCAGCTCTCGCTCTCCGTTCCTCGATTGCATCTCGAATAACCTTTAAAAAATAGTTTCATGCATCCCAGTGGAAAACTACTTCCTAACCATATAAACATATCTAACATAATTAAATTATGCAATTAAGATAATTTAATTAGCTATTTTCCATTTATCTACATTTGTATACAGTTGAATTACGTCGTCTTATTTTTTGACCTTACAATTCCTCCTTCCCTTAAATAAAATTTCGTTATCGAAATTAGAACTTACCGAATAACTCCTGGTAGCGACTCCTCATGTCCCTCTCGATTTCCCAAGTAGCTTCTTCCTCCGAGTGATAGCTACTTGACTTTGATCATTGGTATAACTTTGTTTCAGAGTCTTCTTTCTTGCCTAGCCAAGATTTGTATGGGTCTTTCCTCGTAAATCATACTTGGAGTCAATTGCAGAGGTTGGTGATTTAGTACATGTGAAGGGTTTGACATGTGCTTTCGCAGCATCGAGATGTGGAACACATTGTGTACTCCGGATAGCATCGGTGGCAATGCCACTCTATAGGCTAGTGTTCCAATCCTCTCCAAAATCTCCAATGGCCCTATGAATCTTGGACTAAGTTTGTCTTTCTTGCCAAATCTCATAACACCATTCATATGTGCTCTTTTCACAAAAACGTGGTCACCTACTGCAAACTCTAGCTCTTTTCGTCGCTTGTTGACGTAGTTTTTCTTTCGGCTTTGTGCAGTCTTCATTCTATCTTGAATTTTGACTACCAGCTCCGCTGTTTGCTTGATTATATACGGGCCAAATTCTCCTCTCTCACCAACCTCGTCCCAATGTAAGGGTGATCTACACTTCCTCCCATAAAGCGCATCAGAAGGAGTTATCCCTATCGATGATTGATAGCTATTATTGTAGGTAAACTCTACTAGTGGCAACTTTGGTTCCAACTTCCTTGAAAATCAATGACACAAACTCGAAGTGGATCCTCCAAAATTTGAATAACTCTTTCGGACTGACCATCGGTTTGAGGATGGAATGTTTTACTGAATAATAATTTAGTCTCCATCGCTGCATGCAGACTCTTCCAAAAATATGATGTAAATCTCGGATCTCTGTAAAAAAAAACCAGATACGGGAATCCAATGCAGACGAACTATCTCTCGAATATACAACTCGGTATACCATTTCATGTTGAATGTCATCTTGATAAGTAGAAAATGCGCTGATTTCGTAAGACGATCAACTATCACCCATATAGCATTAAACCCCTTGATAGTCCTCGGTAATCCCACAACAAAATCCATAGCGATATTTTCCCATTTCCACTCGAGAATAGCAAGTGGCTTAAGTTTTCTCTCTGGCATCTGATGCTCGGTTTTAACTCGCTGACATATCAAACATTCTGATACAAACCGCAGGATGTCTCGCCTCGTGCCCAGCCACTAATATAATAATTTAAGATCTTTGTACATCTTCGTGCTTCCAGGATGAATGGAATACGACGTGTCATTAGCTTCCTTCATAATGACTTCTGTCAATGAATCGCCACTAGGAACCCAAAGTCGATCTCGATATCGATCTATACCATTCACCTCAGAATATAGCTTCCGTCCCTTGGCTTCATCTCTCCCTCTCCACTTTTGAAATTGCTCATCAGAAAAGACTGTCCCTCACGGATTTTATCTCTCAAAGTCGACTTTACTGTCATGTGGCAAGATTAGGGGGCCTCGCCCCTAGCATATATTGCCAGCTCAAACCGCTGTATCTCTGACTTTAACTTTCTCTGAAGTGATAATTGAGTAATGACTGTTGTTTTCCTACTCAATGCGTCCGCTACTACATTAGTTTTTCCCGGATGGTAGCTAGTGTCACAGTCGTAGTCTTTTACCAACTCTAGCCTTCTTCGTTGCCTCATATTCAACTCTTTTTGTGTCAAGAAGTATTTGAAACTTTTATAGTCGGTGAAAATCTTGAACTTCTCCCCATATAAGTAATGTCTCCAAATCTTCAATGCAAATACTACTGCTGCAACCTCAATATCATGAGTGGGGTAATTTTTCTCGTGGTCTTTCAACTGTCTAGACGCATAGGATACAACTCGGTCATTTTGCATCATAAATGCACCCAAACCATGTTTCGAAGCATCTGTGTAAAGAACAAACTTTCCTTGTCCCGATGGAATTGATCAGAATGGCGCCGAAATCAAAGCTTGCTTAAACTTGTCAAAACTCTCTTGGCACTCGGATCCCCATATAAACTGTAATGCCCGAGATTTTGATTACTGTAATCCGATATGATTTTTTGATAATTGTGATGTGATTATAGACGGAACGGATCAGATCAGGAAAGCCGAAAACAAGATCGAATTATGTGCAAGATCCGCCCGTCAGAATTTCAATCCGACTTCAGTACTTTGTTCCTATCGACGAGAGCTTCAACTGGACGTAAGTTTTCTTATGTTCTGTTATGATTTGAAATTATGCTATTGAAGGAATCAGATATGATTCATATATGGTGTTTCTGATATTTTAGACATCGTATAATCGAAACCGGGTTGAAGAACGGATACCGTATGAAATTGTTATGATTTTCAAAGTTGATTAGATTGAGATGTGATATCAGATTTGTATCGTTATTGACTATGAGTTGTAGGAATTGATGTCTGTTGATTTGTATTGCTGGGTATATTGATATTATACAGTTATGTTGTTGAAAAAGAATTTGATTCTGTAAAGGCCCGTATTTCGTATTTATATTTTAGCGGAATTATTAAAAATTTTCTAAATAAATAATTATCTTGCCTCATTTATAAAATAAACATGTAAATAATTTTAACTTTAAAATAAAAGCGGAAGTAAACAAATTTTTCAAGCAACAATTTAAAAATAATCCAACGTAAACAACAATTTAAAAATAATCCAACGTATTAAAACTGAGTTTGAATGATAAAAGATGCATAAACTAAAACATGAGGTCCTCGGGTTTACTACTGCTGCCCCACGATAACTCACTGGTCTCCGCCCTCCGTCTTGACCTCATCAGTAACAATCAAGTCTAGTGAGTCTAAAGACTCAACTTGTATATATCGTGAATAACAAGTAAATATATGTCATAAAATCGCATGCAACGTAAAAATATGGTATCGTAAAGCGTACAATGAAAATCGTATCATGAATAATTATAACTACGTGCATATCTGAAAATCATATGTAAAAACTTTGCTCAATAGAGCTCTGTCATATCATATTATAATTTTCTGGTAGAGATAATGTTTCTAAGCAAGTGGCCCATAACATAACGTGAGCGCCTGATCAGGCTAAACCACAGTATACTGGGCGGTAGAGATCAATCACAGCCCTTGGACTGGATGTCCATACCCATACATAATCATAAACCGGTCGTAAGTCACCGGGTGGAGAGGTCCTTGGTTGCGCCTACCGACTTCCAAACCCATAACATAAGGTGGCCACAAGACATATCGCATATATCTCAAAAATAAATATTTTATATTTTTATGCACGTAATATAATTATAACATTATTTTTACCGGATGAGTTGGATCGTTCCCACGTTTGCTGCGACTTAATTCTAATATGTGAAACATGCAATAAATCTTAACTTGACAAAAACTTAACAATCGAACTAAAAACGAGACGAATAGAACCAATAACTTGATTTTTAATCATGGCTTCGTATCAACCCGAACCAACATTAAACCGACGTTTAACCATGATTAAAATACCCCAAACATACTGAAAAATATGCATATTGACTTTAAAACACGAAAATGGGTGAAAGGAATCCAAAAACATAAAACGCTCTTTCGAGAGTCATTTTGGCACCTTTCACCGTAAATTCTCGTACGACCTCTAAACTCGACCAAATCACAAACAGCCAAAAACATGACTTTTCTAACTTATTGAGGTACTGTCCAGTCAAAGGCCATGGGCTAAAAGCCAACCAATAACTCAAACAAGCACCAAAACCGAAGATGAAAGTTGCTGTCAAAAAATCCAGCAGTGGCAACTTGTGTGTTTGTGGTGTAAACTCTGAAATTTATTGACCAATGGCTTGAACCACCACCCAAGGACTTTACCAACATTCTAAGGCATGGCTTGGACCATGGCTAAGGGCTAAAAGCTAATCACAAACCAAGCAACCGCCTAGAACACTAACAGCATACCCGCCGAGAGCACCCCTTGTGGTGGAGTGTCTTGTATTGAAATCTGTAGCTGTCTTGTCTCGTTCCAAGGGTCATTTAATCAACCATTGCTCGATCTAGACATGATGGAGAGTTGTATGA
The DNA here is from genome assembly GCF_025594145.1 of Primulina tabacum. Taxonomy (NCBI): domain Eukaryota; kingdom Viridiplantae; phylum Streptophyta; class Magnoliopsida; order Lamiales; family Gesneriaceae; genus Primulina; species Primulina tabacum. The sequence goes on from NC_134566.1 coordinate 22,090,250, forward strand.
ACCATGGCTATGGGCTAGAAGCCAACCATAATCCAAAAAACACACCAAAACCGAAACCACATTCATATAAAAAAATCAGAATTTTAGAACCGTGGGACACTTGCCATGTTGCTGTAAAAATCTGAAGGATCCGTGAACTAGGCTTGGAGAAACTGATTTGGTCACTTCCTAGACATGATAGAGTAGGGTTCTAACCATGGCTACAGTCCCTAGGACAGCCAAGATTCGAACACACTCACCTTACCCACTCAATGGCCAAAACCGAGACCCATTCTGCACATAAGGGGAAATTCTGCTGTCATTTCTTTGTTTGTGAATGTATGGATGTAAACCAATGAACTAAAAACATCTTAACACACTCTAAATTATGCCTATACGCAGCCTTGAGTGCTGGGAACCAAGCAACTCCTTGTAAGCAACAAAACACACCAAACCGTGACATTGAAACCAAAGGATCCGAGAAACTTTGTACAGATTTTTGCTTTGCTTGAAAGTTGCTGTCATTTTCGTGATATTGCTTGAATCATAGTTATATAACAGGTTAAAAATATCTAAAGGACTTGATTGAAGAGAAAAGAAACAATATATACATGCATGGAATTTGTTTCGAATGAAAACAAATCAAAACGACAATACGATGCGACGGAACGGAGTTGGATTTCCTTCTTGTTTCAGCTGTTGCTATCGTGATTCCTAAGCTGCTGGTTCTCTGTTAATTTCGAATGTGAGGGTGTAGGCTTGTTAGGCAATGAAGAGGAGTGTTATAGGAGGTGTTAAAAGTGCCATTATAAGCATTAAGATGGAGGTTACAAGTCAAGAAGTGGAATGGTTTTTTAAATGCTTCTCCTTCCTTTGCTAGCCAATAATTTTGTTCTTATTTTTGCTGCACAATCAGCTCACTTTCTAGGCTCATAGGTTGATGGGAAATGAAGTGGAATTGTAGTATTTGAATTACCAATAATTAGTGAATTAAAAATGAGTAATTGAATACACTATGAAGTCCATTTAGAGGTGATTTGAATGGGGATTTTTCAACTTTTGAATTATTTAAATGTTGGACCCAAAATCATGATTACTAATTTGCATGGTATTTTATTTTTTAAATCTTGTATTTTAATTTCTTAAGGTTTTAAATACCCATTATACATTTTAGTGAATTTACACCATAATTTAAAATGAACTCTTGTATGGCATTGCATGGTTAACAATTTAAGTATTTAAAGGTTATATTTAATTTCTTGGATATTTTATACCTAGATTAATTCACCCACATTTGTTCACATATTTTAATTTAAGCTTTAATTAAATATTGAATCTAAAAGAATTTATTTAATAATTTAGCTCCATTTAATTAAATAAATTCTAAAACATTCTATTTCTTTTAATTAAATTATTTATTGACTTAAATTAAATTTAGGAATATTTTCTTATTATTAATCTTATCTCAAATCTCCAAACTCCGGTTCGACCTCGCGTATTTATCCTGAAAAGATAAAACTAAACATCTACTTTTAAAACAATTAAAACACCTCATATATTCATAAAAATTCATTTTTAATTTAAATAGTAGCAATTATGCATGACTTATATGCAATCTGATTTTTCGGGTTCTACAACTCTACCCCCCTTAAAGGAATTTCGTCCCTGAAATTAAAACTTACCGAATAACTCGGGATATCGATTCTTCATCTCTGGCTCAGATTCCCACGTAGCTTCCTCCTCCGAATGATTGAGCCACTTGACTTTCACTAGCTTGACCATTTTGCTCCGAAGCTTTTTCTCCTGTCTGTCTAAAATTTGCACTGGTCTTTCCTCATAAGACAAGTTCGGAGTGAGCTGCAACGGTTCAAAGTTCAAGACATGCGATGGATTCGCCATATACTTCCTCAACATGGAGACGTGAAATACGTTGTGTACTTTGGCCAGATTCGACGGAAGAGCAACACGATAAGCTAATGTCCCAACTCTGTCGAGGATCTCAAATGATCCAATGAATCTCGGACTGAGCTTTTCTTTCTTTCCGAACCGCATGACACCTTTCATCGGTGCTATCTTCACGAAAACATGGTCACCAACAGCGAACTCTAAATCTCTCCTTCTCTGATCCGCATAACTCTTCTGTCTACTCTGAGCAGTCCTCATCCTATCACGGATCTTGACTACTACATCAGCAGCCTGCTGCACAATCTCCGGACCCAATTCTGCTCTCTCCCCTACTTCATCCCCATGAATAGGCGATCTACACTTACGACCGTACAGTGCTTCATATGGAGCCATACCTATAGACGACTGAAAACTGTTGTTATAGGTAAACTCCACCAACGGTAACTTTGATTCCCAACTCCCGGAGAAATCAAGAACACATGCACGGAGAAGATCCTCCAAAATCTGGATAACTCTCTCGGACTGACCATCTGTCTGTGGGTGAAAAACCGTGCTAAACAACAACTTCGTACCCATAGCTGAATGTAGACTCTTCCAAAATGATGAAGTGAATCTAGGATCTCGGTCAGACACTATAGAAACGGGAATACCATGGAGTCTAACGATCTCCCGGATATATAACTCTGCATACTGGATCATGGAGAAAGTCGTCTTAATAGGCAAGAAATGAGCTGATTTCGTAAGACGATCGACAATCACCCATATAGCATTTGACCCTTTGACTGACTTCGGCAGACCGACAACGAAGTCCATGGTGACATTCTCCCACTTTCATTCGGGAATAGGAAGAGGCTTGAGCATTCCTACTGGTCTCTGATGCTCATCTTTCAGTAGTTGACATGTCAGACACTCGGACACAAAACGTCTGATATCCCTCTTCATTCCTGGCCACCAATATAATAACTGCAGGTCTTTGTACATCTTCGTACTCCCAGGATGAATAGAGTACGACGACATATGGGCCTCAGATAAGATATCCTCTCGAATAGAATCGTCGCTAGGAACCCACATTCTGTCTCGATATCTGACAATAGCGTCTCTAACTGTATACAAGATACTGTCCTTGGCTTCATCTCTCTCTCTCCACTTAGCCAATTGCTCGTCTCCTAACTGCCCACTTCGAATACGATCTAGAAGAGAAGACTGAATCGTCAAAGTAGATAGACGAGGAACTCTACCTCGAGGATATGTCTCTAGATCAAACCTCTGCATCTCAAACTGAAGAGGTCTCGAAACCACCAAATGAGCCATCTCTGCGACTTTCCTGCTCAACGCGTCCGCAACTACATTAGCTTTGCCAGGATGATAGCTAATGTCACAGTCATAGTCCTTCACTAGCTCCAACCAACGCCTCTGTCGCATATTCAACTCTTTCTGTGTAAAGAAGTATTTGAGACTTTTGTGGTCGGTAAAGATCTGGCACTTCTCTCCGTACAAATAATGTCTCCAAATCTTCAATGCAAATACTACGGCTGCCAACTCTAGATCATGGGTAGGATAATTCTTCTCATGAATCTTCAACTGACGAGAAGCATATGCTATCACCTTCCCATGCTGCATCAATACTGCGCCTAACCCAAGTTTCGAAGCAACGGTATACAGAACAAAATCTCCGGGTCCTGAAGGTATAGCCAACACTGGTGCTGAAATAAGAGCTGGGTTCAATGTATCGAAGCTCTTCTGACATTCCTCGCTCCACACATACTTAACATTCTTCTTCGTCAATGATGTGAGTGGAACTGCGATGGAGGAGAATCCCCGAATAAACGTCCGATAGTATCCTGCTAGCCCAAGGAAACTACGGATCTCTGATGCATTTTGCGGCACAACCCAATCTCTGACTGCTACAACTTTCGTCGGGTCTACCTCGATACCACTGCTAAAAACGACGTGGCCTAAGAACGCCACTTTCTCTAGCCAGAACTCGCACTTGCTGAACTTCGCGAATAGCTTATGATTTTGTAAGGTCTGCAATACTGTGGTCTGATGTCCACTGTGATCCTCTTGATTCTTTGAGTAGATGAGAATATCATCTATGAATACTATCACGAACTGATCAAGATATGGCTGAAATACGCGATTCATGAGATCCATGAAGATCGCTGGCGCATTCGTCAAACCGAACGGAATCACAAGGAATTCGAAGTGGCCATAACGAGTCCTGAAAGCAGTATTGAGAACATCAGCGTCTTTCACTCTCAGCTGATGATAACCAGAACGCAGATCAATCTCGGAGAATACTGAAGCTCCCTGCAACTGATCAAATAAATCTTCAATCCTCGGGAGTGGGTATTTGTTCTTCACTGTTACTCTATTCAACTCCCGGTAATCAATGCAGAGACTCATCGAACCATCCTTTTTCTTCACAAACAAGACCGGTGCGCCCCATGGCGAAAAGCTCGGGCGAATGAACTCCTTGTCAAGAAGTTCCTGAATCTGCTTCTTGAGTTCTGCCATCTCCGTCGGTGCTAATCGATACGGTGCTTTTGAGATCGGCGTAGTACCGGGCATAAGCTCAATAGAAAATTCCACCTCTCGCACAGGTGGTAAACCAGAGACGTCATCAGGAAAAACATCTAGAAAGTCCCGGACAATAGGAACATCGGATGCTGACTGTTTAGGCGTCTCGGGAACAGATACCAGAGTAGCTAAAAATGCTCGGCACCCTCGATGCATGAGTTTCCTAGCCTGGACATAAGGTATTATACGCGGTATATTAAAATACATGTCTGTTTCGAATAAGAATTGTTCCATCCCAGGCGGTCGGACTAGAACAGATCTCTGCTGGAAATCAATCAAAACTCTTTCCTCAATAGCCAGTCCATCCCCAGAATTATATCAAATTCTGGCATCGGCAGAACGATAAGATCCGCATACACAAGATTACCATGAAGTTCAAGGTCTATATCTCGGATCACATTAGTAGCTGTCATCTCTTCTCCAGAAGGCAATGCTACTGAATACGCTATGTCTAGCCCAATTGTCTTGATCTTGAGAGAATTTGCAAAGGTTTCTGAAATGAACGAATGAGTAGCCCCTGAATCTATCAAGGCTTTCGTAGGTGAACCAGCTATAAAGATTTTCCCTGAAAGATTGGAATATCATGCTAAACCCAATAGTTTTACAAGAACTATGCTTATAGACATGAAAAGGTCAAAGTTCTTCTAACATAAATTCTCGTAAATAACACTGATTAGAACATACAATCCAATCATAAATTCTAAGTTCAAAACCTTAACCCAAAACATTAAACTTCAAATACAACTTAAAGATTTAGGAAACCTGTCATGAGCATCGTCTCCGGGTTAGTCTCCGCAGCATGGAGAGCAAAAACTCTACCTTGGGTGGGTAGATTCTTCTGAGGGCAATTTTTTAATATGTGGTCAATACTACCACATTTGTAACACTTTCCCGAACCATACATACAAGTCCCAACATGACGACGTGAGCACTTGGCACAGACTGGATACTCCACTGTCCTCGGGACTGCTCGTCCCTGCTGTTGCGTTGTGGTCTTCTGTTCCTGGGTGGACCGTGGAAAGGTCTGTTATTCTGATGCTGCTGTTGAGGAGGACGGTGTGGTGCCTGAAATGGTCGTTTACCCTGACGATCACGCTCAATATCCTGCTGGTCTTGCTCTGCCGCTAGAGCTCTGGAAACAGCAACATCATAGGTAGTAGGGCCAGCCACCCTAACATCACGGCGTAAGATCGGCCGCAGACCATTCAGAAAATGCCTCAATTTGGCTCCAGCATCATTAGAAATTAGGGGTACAAAATGACATCCCCTCTCGAACTTATGGATGAACTCCGTAACAGTCAAGCCTCCCTGCCTCAGGGTCATGACCTCCGTGGTCAACCTCGAATGCACCTCTTCAGTAAAATATTTAGAGTAGAATACCTCTGTGAAGCGGGCCCAGCTCAAAGTAGTCAAATCCAAAGCCACTGATGCTCCTTCCCACCATAGGCAAGCGTCTCCTCCGAACAGATAGGTCGCACATCAAACCCTATCTCCATCTTCATGCCCCATAAACACGAAAATAACCTCAAGGGACTTAATCCAGCCCTCGGCAGCCATAGGATCGGACGTCCCTAAGAACTCCTTTGGTCGCATCTTCATGAACCGCTCATAGATAGCCTCCGGTCCCGTCTGTCTGGCTCCCAATGCATTGTTCCCCGCAAACTGAGCAAAGAACTAAGTCATCTCAGCTTGCATCTGGGCATTCATGTCTGGTGGAGGGGGTGGTGGTAAATCTCTCTCCTCGTTCTCCCCTTGTCTCTGATCCTCACCGTCCTCATGACGGCGCTAATCATCACCTCTCGGGCGTCCAACACGGCGTCTAGGAGGCATGCTGTTCCATAATTATAACCCATACGTAACCAACATGCATAATTCCACTATTTCTTTAAATTTAAATAAATAATGCATAATCGTAATCTTGACATAAAATCTTTTCATGCAATCATGATGTAAGAATTATTTCAGGCTTTAAAATAAATGCATAATCGTAAAACTTACAGACCGAAGACGTGACTTCATGAGCTTCTCGAGAGCAGTAGTAGTACAACCCTTTACAAGATCATAGGCTCTGGTACAACTGTAAAGGCCCGTATTTCGTATTCATATTTTAGCGGAATTATTAAAAATTTTCTAAATAAATAATTATCTTGCCTCATTTATAAAATAAACATGTAAATAATTTTAACTTTAAAATAACAGCGGAAGTAAACAAAATTTTCAAGCAACAATTTAAAAATAATCCAACGTAAACAACAATTTAAAAATAATCCAACATATTAAAACTGAGTTTGAATGATAAAAAATGCATAAACTAAAACATGAGGTCCTCGGGTTTACTACTGCTGCCCCACGATAACTCACTGGTCTCCGCCCTCCGTCTCGACCTCATCACTACCTACAACAATCAAGTCTAGTGAGTCTAAAGACTCAACTTGTATATATCGTGAATAACAAGTAAATATATGTCATAAAATCGCATGCAACGTAAAAATATGGTATCGTAAAGCGTACAATGAAAATCGTATCATGAATAATTATAACTACGTGCATATCTGAAAATCATACGTAAAAATTTTGCTCAATAGAGCTCTGTCATATCATATCATAATTTTTTGGTAGAGATAATGTTTCTAAGCAAGTGGCTCATAACATAACGTGAGCGTCTGATCAGACTAAACCACAGTATACTGGACGGTAGAGATCAATCACAGCCCTTGGACTGGATGTCCGTACCCATACATAATCATAAACCGGTCGTAAGTCACCGGGTGGAGAGGTCCTCGGTTGCGCCTACCGACTTCCAAACCCATAACATAAGGTGGCCACAAGACATATCGCATATATCTCAAAAATAAACATTTTATATTTTTATGCACGTAATATAATTATAACATTATTTTTACCGGATGAGTTGGATCGTTCCCAGGCTTGCTGCAACTTAATTCTAATATGTGACACATGCAATAAATCTTAACTTGACAAAAACTTAACAATCGAACTAAAAACGAGACGAATAGAACCAATAACTTGATTTTTAATCATGGCTTCGTACCAACCCGAACAAACATTAAACCGACGTTTAACCAAGATTAAAATACCCCAAACATACTGAAAAATATGCATAATGACTGTAAAACACGAAAATAGGTGAAAGGAATCCAAAAACATAAAACGCTCTTTCGAGAGTCATTTTGGCACCTTTCACCGTAAATTCTCGTACGACCTCTAAACTCAACCAAATCACAAACGGCCAAAAACATGACTTTCCTAACTTATTGAGGTACTGTTCAGTCAAAGGCCATGGGCTAAAAGCCAACCAATAACTCAAACAAGCACCAAAACCGAAGATGAAAGTTGCTGTCAAAAAATCCAGCAGTGGCAACTTGTGTGTTTGTGGTGTAAACTCTGAAATTTATTGACCAATGGCTTGAACCACCACCCAAGGACTTTACCAACATTCTAAGGCATGGCTTGGACCATGGCTAAGGGCTAAAAGCTAATCACAAACCAAGCAACCGCCTAGAACACTAACAGCATACCCGCCGAGAGCACCCCTTGTGGTGGAGTGTCTTGTATTGAAATCTGTAGCTGTCTTGTCTCGTTCCAAGGGTCATTTAATCAACCATTGCTCGATCTAGACATGATGGAGAGTTGTATGAACCATGGCTATGGGCTAGAAGCCAACCATAATCCAAAAAACACACCAAAACCGAAACCACATTCATATAAAAAAATCAGAATTTTAGAACCGTGGGACACTTGCCATGTTGCTGTAAAAATCTGAAGGATCCGTGAACTAGGCTTGGAGAAACTGATTTGGTCACTTCCTAGACATGATAGAGTAGGGTTCTAACCATGGCTACAGTCCCTAGGACAGCCAAGATTCGAACACACTCACCTTACCCACTCAATGGCCAAAACCGAGACCCATTCTGCACATAAGGGGAAATTCTGCTGTCATTTCTTTGTTTGTGAATGTATGGATGTAAACCAATGAACTAAAAACATCTTAACACACTCTAAATTATGCCTATACGCAGCCTTGAGTGCTGGGAACCAAGCAACTCCTTGTAAGCAACAAAACACACCAAACCGTGACATTGAAACCAAAGGATCCGAGAAACTTTGTACAGATTTTTGCTTTGCTTGAAAGTTGCTGTCATTTTCGTGATATTGCTTAAATCATAGTTATATAACAGGTTAAAAATATCTATAGGACTTGATTGAAGAGAAAAGAAACAATATATACATTCATGGAATTTGTTTCGAATGAAAACAAATCAAAACGACAATACGATGCGACGGAACGGAGTTGGATTTCCTTCTTGTTTCAGCTGTTGCTATCGTGATTCCTAAGCTGCTGGTTCTCTGTTAATTTCGAATGTGAGGGTGTAGGCTTGTTAGGCAATGAAGAGGAGTGTTATAGGAGGTGTTAAAAGTGCCATTATAAGCATTAAGATGGAGGTTACAAGTCAAGAAGTGGAATGGTTTTTTAAATGCTTCTCCTTCCTTTGCTAGCTGATAATTTTGTTCTTATTTTTGCTGCACAATCAGCTCACTTTCTAGGCTCATAGGTTGATGGGAAATGAAGTGGAATTGTAGTATTTGAATTACCAATAATTAGTGAATTAAAAATGAGTAATTGAATACACTATGAAGTCCATTTAGAGGTGATTTGAATGGGGAGTTTTCAACTTTTGAATTATTTAAATGTTGGACCCAAAATCATGATTACTAATTTGCATGGTATTTTATTTTTTAAATCTTGTATTTTAATTTCTTAAGGTTTTAAATACCCATTATACATTTTAGTGAATTTACACCATAATTTAAAATGAACTCTTGTATGGCATTGCATGGTTAACAATTTAAGTATTTAAAGGTTATATTTAATTTCTTGGATATTTTATACCTAGATTAATTCACCCACATTTGTTCACATATTTTAATTTAAGCTTTAATTAAATATTGAATCTAAAAGAACTTATTTAATAATTTAACTCCATTTAATTAAATAAATTCTAAAACATTCTATTTCTTTTAATTAAATTATTCGTTGACTTAAATTAAATTTAGAAATATTTTCTTATTATTAATCTTATCTCAAATCTCCAAACTCCGGTCCGACCTCGCGTATTTATCCTGAAAAGATAAAACTAAACATCTACTTTTAAAACAATTAAAACACCTCATATATTCATAAAAATTCATTTTTAATTTAAATAGTAGCAATTATGCATGACTTATACGTAATCTGATTTTTCGGGTTCTACAGATTCAGTTCTGATTATATCCAGTATTGATCTGAGTTGTATATTGATACGATACCCTCGATATTGTCATTGCTAGATTGAGTATTGACAGGAATTGAATCCGAGACTTCGACAGAGTCAGATTGAAAGAAAGAAAGGTATAAATCAATGTTGATTCGGGATTGCACAACTCGAGTTAGATTTAACTTGAGTTTCCCTAAATCACATACTGAATGGTTATTGCATTGATATTTGCAATTCTTGAGATTAGTATGCTTAGTCTATTGATTTATAGCAGAGCATGTGTTGAGTCAGGGGCTGATGTGCCTAGTTGTTGGCTGATGTGCCAAGTCTTCGGCTGATTCGCCAAGACTCTGGATGTTTGGTTTATATCGATGTCACTTAGGAGTTGATTCATTCCGATCACTGAAATTCGGTATATCGTACAAATGTCCAGGAACCGGGATCCCTAGATTAGAAGTGAGTCGAGTCTGAGATGACAAGTCCAGAGTTTTATTTACAGCTTTATATCGATACATGTCTTCTGATTTGATACATGATATGAATATGTATTTCATGCTTTTATATATGTTTTTGTATGACTGCATGTTTACATTGTTTCTACTGGGATTATATTCTCACCGGAGTTATCCGGCTGTTGTCTTGTTTGTATGTGTGCATGACAACAGGTGGGGCAGGATCAGGATCAGGAAGAGGATGAGAGATTAAAAACTAGCGTGGAGATCCGGACTTAGAGTAGAATGATTTTCAGTACTTGATGTAGCGACTGAACTTTAGTTTAAGATAAATAAATATGGTACAAGACTTGTACTTTTATATTGACATGTATATCAGATCAAGTACATTACGTTTCTACATTTGCATTTTAAGAAAAAAATTTATGTCCCACATTACTTAATTGTTAAATTGATTCGTAATAATGATTAAGAAGACGAATTAGGTTCGGGTCCCCACATAAACTTTTCGTTTTTCTTCGTCAAGGCGGTCATGGGTACCGTTATAGCTGAAAATCCTCGAATAAACTTTCGATAATAGCCGGCTAGTCCCAAGAAACTATGAATCTCGGTTAAGCTCTTCGGTACGACCATTCTTTCACTTCTTCCACTTTGCTTGGATCAACCTCCACTCCGTCTCTAGAAATGATGTGGCCAAAAAACGCCAATCTCTAGCCAAAACTCACACTTACTGAACATTGGATATAATTTCCTATCTTGCAGTACTTGCAGTGCTGTCCTCAAATGCCGACTAGGCTCCTCTTTACTATTCGAATAGATCAAAATATTATCGATGAAGAATATAACACATTGATCCAGATACGGCTGAAATATGCGATTCATCAGATCCACGAAGATCGCTGGCGCATTGGTCAACAAAAATGGCATGACCATAAACTTATAATGCCCATAACGAGTCCTAAAAGTAGTCTTACGAAAATCAGAATCCTTCACTTTCAACTGATGCTATCAGACCGAATATCTATCTTCGAAAATATCAATGCTCCTTGCAATTGATCAAATAAGTCTTCAATTCTCGGTAAGGGATACTTATTCTTGATGGTGACCCTATCCAGCTCTCGATAATCAATACGGAGTCGCATACTACCATCCTTCTTCTTCATAAACAATACCGGTGAGCCCACGGAGAACAACTAAGGCGAATAAAACCCTTGTCCAGCAATTATTGAATTTGATCTTTTATTTGTTTCATTTCGGTATATGCTAGACGATAAGATGCTTTAGAAATGGGTACAGTTCCCAACATCAATTCAATAGAAAATTCCGCCTCACGATCAGGTGGAATACCAGAAACGTCCTCAGGAAAGACACTAGGAAAGTATCTGACGATCTCAACATCCTCTAGCTTCTGACTGATAGGGTCATGTGCTGTAGTGACACATGCTAGAAAAGCTTGACATCCTCGTCTCATAAGTTTCCCCGCATGCATACAAGAGATAATGCGCAGAATTTACTTTTTTCTCGCCACCTCAAAGACAAAAGATTTCCCACTAGGCGGTCGAATAGACACTGACCACTGCCAAAAATCTATCGAAACTCCATTCAATGATAGCCAATCCATGCCAAGTATGATGTCGAATTCAGGCATAAGGAGTACGATAAGATCTGCCCGAACCACATCTTTTTGCAAACAAAGCTCCAGATTCTTCACAATGCTCGTTGGACCATTTGATCACCAAAAAGAATAGAAACTTTGAAACCCAATCTCATATCCTTAGGTATAATATTTAGTCGCTTGATGAAAGTCGGATATGAAAGAATGTGCAGCTCCCGAATCCAGCAATGCATAGGTAGCTACACATAGAATGAGCGTAAGAACCCGAATATAATCAAAAGAATTATTCTAAAAATTTAAATATTGTTGTGTAATATATATAATATATATGTGTGTGTGTGTGTGTATTATATAATGCATATAGTAACCCAACAAATAAGGAAGAGACAAAATGTACATATATATATACGTATATAATAACCCTACAAATGAGGAAGAGGCAAAATATATAAATATAATAAAATAGATTGAGAAGATGAATCAGATGAAAATATCATCTCAAATTTTACTAGATTTAGTAAGGATTTTACCCATACCAATTCATGATTGCATCCTACAGCAAGTTGGCCATCGGGTGAGTAGAAAAGGGAGGGGATAGAAAAAAAATCAAAACAAAACCATCTTAAGTAATAATAAAATTTAAACTTAATAAATCAATTTTTCCTACCCATCTCTTCAGGGCCTTCTTATAAGGTAAATATTCATGTCCCCTGTTATTATGTTTTCCTTGGTTGATCATATTTTATCTGTAATGTATGAGCATATAATTAATTTATATCTTCAGTGGGTGTATCTTAAAACCCAACTCCTGCTAGTTTTTTTTTCAAATGTCCAAATTTTTTTAAATATATATATATATATACATAATAATAATAAGATTTTAATATTGTACACTGTTATAAATAAGTTAACTAATAATACCGTGAAAATTTTGTTTGGAATTCTTGAAGTTAAGATGTTTCTTATAAAGTTATCATTGCACTATGATGAAATAAATATAAACCTTGATGGAGCATCAGGAAAAATAATATGAATGAAATTATTGGCTACTCTTGAATGATATAAATTAATGACCCAACCTTACAATGTTTTTGTAAGGAGAAGACTTGGGTACGAGGGGTTTAGGAGAATGAACTTAAAATTTTTAAAATATAAATTTCAGTACCTTGTACACCATATTAAATGGATAGACAATAAATTGTAAGTAACATATTTTGGACTCATTTTTTTCCATGGACGTCAACACCTCTACTAGGTTCTTTTGTATAAATTAACATTTTCATAATTTTAGTAAATACGTTTTGACTGGGTTTGATTAATTATGGTTATTAGAGTTCTTGCGTTTAACTTTTCCAGACCTTAAATTAGTAAGAATTTTATGATGCAATATTACAATTTAATAATCTGGATAAGATGTTTCATACTTTTAGAGGACCCTAAAAATGAATGAAATGATCCAATAAAGCTTCTACATAATCTATGGTGGGAGAAAGTGAGATAATATAGAACTTCGAAATTTATAGTAGAAAAAATAATAATAAATAAAAATAAAAATACACATGGTTTACTGAATAAACAAATAATTGATAAATGTTATGTCATTTCCCAGCTTGATCTCCTGTATATTTCATCTTTTCTTCGTTCGTGAAAATAAAAGGTATGTTATTACCAGGTAATATACAACATGTATTTGTAAAGTTTGATATTTGTTGAACGTGAATTACATGACATTAAATTATTTACGTGGATTATTTGTGACATTACATAACATCGATGCACTAAAACAAAAATGTTTTACACACACGTATTTTCTATATATGTAGCATCGATGCATGACATGACATTGCATTGCATATTGTGCCTCGATTCCAGTGTTTACTTCTTTTGATATTGTGTTTGGATTCGAGGAGATTGTCAGGATGGTACGGAGCTGCGACTAGCCCGACAGATATTGTAGGCCGATAAGGCGCAGTACGTCCGTAGTCCTTAGCGAGCTGACCAGCACACGGTAATAGACTGGGGGAGGAGTGGTCGCTACGGCAGTGTAGCCGAGCCTTTCCTGTTGCTTGAGCTGTTATGCGCTGCATTTACTGATTGTGCAGCTTCCGCTATACTGATTTCACGTGCATGTGTATATATCTTGATCATGCATTGCATCCATGTATCATTCGTTACAATTCATGTTGTTTTTATTACGGTATTTTCATACTGGGCTATTGCTTACCCCTCGGAGGCGATTATCTTCTGTGTGTGGTTGATAATCAGGGCAACATGCCATCCATCATACTTCTGAGTGAGGGGCCGTATGAGGAAAGCACTTATACTATCATGTTCATAGATGGATCATTAGCACTAGTAGAGGAGATCCTTTACGATTGCCCTGGGTTGATGTTGGTGATGGGAAAAGACCCCAGTTTATCATACATCTCAGTAAGGGTGACTTGTTTTGTATACATGCCGATTCAGACGCTGTGAGGGAGGAGCTGAAATAAAGATGCATAAATAAATATATATAATTATGCTCGGTAAATTTTGTTATGTAATATTTATTCGAGCACTAATATGTAAAATGATATGATGTTGAACTGATCCGGGATGATATGCGTTTTGGTTAAAGACAAATATTAACAATATAAATATTTATATGAATTTAGTAAACATGTTAATTTTGGTGTCTCAACAATAATTATACGTATTATACTTGTACATTATATAATACTGAATATCTTTTGAAAATAACTTTTTGGGCCCGCGTTGACATTAAATTTTAAAATCCCATTCTCCGCTGCAGAGTTAATGTAGAACCCGTAATTAGACTACGTACGAGCCATGCATAATTCTAGTATTTTGAATTTAATTGACTTCATTGCATGATTATTTAAATGTTTTTCTTTGAACTTAATTATTTTAGCCAGCAGTTTAATTTTATTCTTTCAGTTATTTCAGTGAGGCCTGACTGGAGTTGGAGTTTAGAGATAAATTTAAGATTTAGAAAATATTTCCAGAATTTATTTTTTTACTAGCAAGTAAGTTGATTTAAGTTAATAAGGAAGTTCAAGGAATTATTTAAGTTACTTGAGGTGAGTAGAAAATAAATTCATCTAAGTTCCTTAATTAAGGGGTTAGTTCACTAAATTAATTAAGGGATAGGTAAGGCTCTTAAGGTATTAAAATTTATCAACTAAACATCATTTCCCCTTCATTTTTATTGTGTAAATTCGGCCACCCTTAATTGATTAAGCATTTTTTTTTTGCCAACTCACCTTTTGACCCATTCTTTGTTATTTTAGCATGCTAACATTTTAATTATTAATCAACCTTAATTAATTAATTATTAAGCTTAATCCTAGTCTAGATTTGCATTAGAGAATCGGCCACTCATTCTAGATCCATCCAAGAAGCCATTTGATATCAACATTTCAAAATTCAAATAATGGTAGACTTGGTCACCCCCTTTGTATCCCTTTATTATGGGATCTCCCCTCACTCCCCCAACCACTTAATCCCCTCCTCCATCACCTAAATCAGCAGCCATTTCAGATTAAAAATCGAGACCCTCATAGCCTAGAACAAGAGAGAAAGAAAAGGAAAGAAAATCACTCCACCTCCTCCGCGCCGAGTCGTCGTATTCTTTCGTTTTTCATTCAAACGAAAACCAAGGCATGTCTAGATTTCTTTCAAACCTCAATCAAGTCCTACTATTATTTTAGACATCACTTTTACATGATTTTTATACAAGAAAACCGAAATTTTACATCAAGCATTTTCGAAATGCATGTGCAGAATTTTTCGACTTTCATGATGCTCTTCACGGTTTTCTCTTGTTTCAGTAGCTACAGGTTATGGTTCGACTTCAGGCTCCCAAGGCGGCTCCTAGACATGTAATAGGATGCATTAGGACCATGTTGGTCCATTCATTCAGTCCCCATGCTTGCTGGAAAACCGAAATCACAGCAAGCTCCCCATAGGTGCAGATTTGTGTTCGAAAATTCAGTTTGCTGTCATAATGGAAATGGATCTGATCATGGCTGCCACAAGGCCCATAGCCATGGTTGGATCACTTCCCTAGCATGTCTAAGACGTGACTAAGTCTCCCTTTTGGTGGCTCGGTCCATGGTGCATCGGTTTTTAAATCAAATGCAAGAACAGCCCCTCCCCTCTCGGCCCCTTCGGTTTTTGACAGCATGTGTGTGTTCGAGTTTTGTGGAATGGTATGGATCTTGGTTGGCCTATGGCCCTTAGCCACGGTTCATACCATGCCCCTAGATGTCTAGATCGTGCCATGGTCAATCAATGGCCACTGGAACGAGTCGAGACAGCAAGCGAAGCACAACACCACACACGCACGCATGAGGGCCCTCGGTAAGAGCTTTTGGTTGGTTGCTGGAATGGTGAGGATTTTGGCTGGCCTAGGGCCCTTAGCCATGGTTCAAATCATTCCTTGGGATGTTTGTAAGAGTCTCTGGTCGGTGGTTCACGCCCCAATGGCCGGTAGTCTCGAAAACAACACAAGACACGCGATTGCACAGCTGCTGGAATTTGACAGCAACTTGCTGTGACGGTTTGGAGGCTCGTTTGAGTTCTTGTTTGGCTTTTAGCCTATAGCCTTGGACTGGACACTGCCTCATCAAGTTAGGAAGGTCGTGTTTTTGACCGTTTGTGATTCGGATCATTTTTGAGGTCGTACGAGAATTTACGGTGCGATGTGCCAAATTGACTCTCGAAAGAGCGTTTCTTGTTTTGGCCTCCATTTCATCTAGATTTCGACCCTCATCATTTTAGGAGTATTAGTTCATAATTTTAAGCGTATTTTAATCATGACTATACGTCGGTTCAGTGTTGGTTCGGGTTGGTTCGGAGTCATGATTAAATACGAAGTCGTTAGACGTAATTGTCGCATTTTCAAACTTAATTGCATAGTTTGGTCAAGTATAAGTTATTGCATATTTTTCATGGCATATTTAGGTTGCAGCGAGCCTGTGAACGATCCAATCCAGTTAGTAAAATATACAGAATATTTTCATTATGCCATTTAATTATATTACGTGCATGAAAATAGAAAATACTTATTTTTGAGATTTATGCGATATTGCTTGTGGTCAATTCACGATTATGGGAGCATTATTTTATACGGTCGCCAGTGACCGATCAGTTCAGTTTGGTACCACCCGATCGCCAGTGACCGGTCAGCTCAGTTCAGTTTGATACTCCCCGGTAGCCAGTTACCGATCAGTTCAGTTCAGTGCAGGGGCCACAGGCGTAGACCATAATCTCAACAGAAAAATTTTTATCAGTTATTTCAGTACAGGGCTCCAAGGAGCAAACATTCTATTTACTATGACTTTCAGTTCAGTTATGCACGTATTATAATTGCTCAGTACAAGTTATTTTAAGTATGCCTTATGACATGATATTTTATCCATGCAAAATTACATTTTTCTCGTTACCTACGATATTTGCATGCTGAGTCCTTAGGCTCACTAGACTTGATTGTTGTAGGTACTGATGAGGCCAGAGCCGAGGGCGGGGACCAGTGAGCCAGCTTGGGTCGGCAGTAGTGGCACCCGAGGACCTCAGTTTTAGCACATGTCATTTTATGCTCAAATATTTTTACCAGTTATTGGACATTCTTTGAATTGTTATTTTTTGGCAAACTTTATTTTCTTCCGCTGCTATATTTTTTTAAATATTGAACTTGATTCATCAGTTGATTTTATGGATGAGGCACTCCATTTATTTTAAAAGAAAAATTTTTAATTTTCCGCAAATTTTCAAGCAAGGATTTTCGGGCCTTTACAGTTGGTATCAGAGCGGTGGTTCTGTATAGAGTTACACTACTACTGACCACGAGAAGCTCACGAAGCCACGCCTTCGGTCTGTAAGTTTTACAGTTTAGCATTTTATTTAAAGCATGAATTATTTTGACAGCATGCTTCCATGAAATAATTTCGACCAGATTTTCAGCATTTCAGTGTTCATTTAAAATAAATTATTGAATTATGCATGTTAGTTACGTATGGGTTATGTTGGAACAGTATGCCCCCTAGACGTCAAGTAGGACGCCCGAGAGGTAGTGGCGAGCACCGTCGCGAGGACGATGACGATCAGAGACAAGAGAGGCAGACACCTCCTCCTCTTCCTCCACCTCCACCACCGCCCCCACCTGACATGAGTGCCCAGATGCGACACAGTTCTTCGAACAGTTTGCGGGGAACAATGCGGTGGTGACTAGGCCGACAGGGCCAGAGGCTGTTTACGAGCGATTCATGAAGATGCGTCCAAAGGAGTTTTCTGGGACGTCTGACCCCATGATTGCCGAGGGATGGATCAAATCCCTCGAGGTCATCTTCGAGTTTATGGAGCTGGGAGACGCAGACCGAGTCCGATGTGCCACCTATCTGTTCACTGGAGACGCCCACTTATGGTGGGAAGGAGCGTCAGTAGCCCTGACCTTGGCTACACTTTCATGGACACGCTTCACGGAGGTTTTCTACTCCAAATATTTTGCTGAGGAAGTTCGCACCAGGTTGACCACTGAGTTCATGAGCCTGAGACAGGGAGACATGACGGTTACGGAGTTCATCCGTAAGTTCGAGAGGGGCTGTCATTTTGTGCCCCTAATCGCGAATGATGCCAAAGCCAAGTTGATGCATTTCCTGGTGGGTCTACGGCCGATCTTGCGCCGGGATGTTAGGGTGTCTGACCTTGCTACTTATGAGATTGCTGTCTCCAAGGCCCTAGCCGCAGAGCAGGATCTGCGGGATATCGAGAGGGATCGCCAGGGCAAGCGCCCAGTCCAGGTACCACACCGCCCTCCTCCTCATCAGCATCAGCAGCAGAACAAGAGGCCTTTTCATGGACCGCCTAGAAACAGAGGCCAGCAACAGCAGCAGCAGCGGGGACGCCCAGCCCCGAGGACTTATGAGCACCCAGTCTGCCCCAGGTGCTCACGCCGCCATCCTGGAGCATGTATGTCTGGCTCAGGAAAGTGTTTTATGTGTGGCAGTCCAGACCACATGTTGCTGCAGTGCCCTCAGAGGAATCTGCCTACCCAGGGCAGAGTTTTTGCTCTCCATGCCGCGGAAACCAACTCGGAGACTATGTTGTTGACAGGTACCTTTAAACTTTAAGTTATTATTTGAATTTCCGTGTTTTGGGAATAAGGATTAAGATTGAACTTAGAACTGTGATAGGATTGCATGCTCTACTCAGTAGTATTTTGGAGATTTAAGTTAGAAGAACTTTGACCATTGCATGTCTATAAGTTTAGTTCTTGTAACTAATGGATTCAACTTAGAGCTCCGCTCTTACAGGGAGAATTTTTATATCTGGTTCCGCTACCAAGGCCTTGATAGATTCAGGGGCCACTCACTCGTTTATTTCGGAGGTCTTTACAAACTTTCTCAAGATCAAGACCATTGGGCTAGACATAGCCTTTTCAGTAGTGTTGCCGTCAGGCGAGGAGATGGCAGACACCAATGTTATCCGAGATATAGACCTTGAGCTGCACGGTAATCTTGTTTATGCGGATCTGATTGTGCTACCGATGCCAGAATTTGACATCATCCTAGGGATGGACTGGCTATTGAGGAACAGAGTGTTGATAGACTTCCAGCGGAGATCTGTTCTTGTCCGACCGCCTGGAATGGAGCAATTCTTATTTGAGCCGGACATGTACTTTCCTTTACCGCGCATTATTCCTTATGTTCAGGCCAGGAAGCTCATGCATAGAGGGTGTCGGGCATTTCTAGCGACCTTTTTATCTGTCCCCGAGGAACCTTGCCAGTCAACCTCAGATGTTCCGATTGTCAAAGATTTCTTAGACGTTTTTCCCGAAGATGTCTCTGGTATGCCACCCGAGAGAGAGGTGGAGTTTTCCATTGAGCTTATGCCAGGTACGGCTCCGATATCCAAAGCGCCGTACCGACTAGCACCGACAGAGATGGCAGAGCTTAAGAAGCAGATACAGGAACTTCTGGACAAGGAGTTCATTCGCCCTAGCTTCTCACCTTGGGGCGCGCCAGTCTTGTTTGTTAAGAAGAAGGATGGCTCTATGAGACTTTGTATTGACTATCGGGAGTTGAACAGGTTTACAGTGAAGAATAAATACCCACTTCAGAGGATTGAGGATCTGTTTGACCAGTTGCAGGGAGCTTCGATTTTCTCCAAGATTGATCTGCGCTCTGGTTATCACCAGTTGAGGGTGAGAGATGCTGATGTTTCCAAGACTGCTTTTAGGACTCGTTATGGCCACTGCGAGTTCCTTGTGATGCCGTTCGGACTGATGAATGCGCCAGCGATCTTCATGGATCTCATGAATCGCATATTTCAGCCGTATCTTGACCAGTTTGTGATAGTGTTCATAGATGACATTCTCGTCTACTCCAAGAGTCGGGAGGAGCACAGCAGACATCTGACCACAGTGTTGCAGACATTGCAGAAGAACAAATTATTCGCAAAGTTCAGTAAATGCGAATTCTGGTTAGATAAGGTGGCGTTCTTAGGCCACATCGTTTCTAGCAGTGGTATTGAGGTAGACCCAGCAAAAGTTGCAGAAGTCAGAGATTGGGTTGTGCCTCAGAATGCATCAGAGATCCGCAGTTTTCTTGGCTTAGCAGGATATTATCGGAAGTTCATTAAGGGATTCTCTTCGATTGCAGTTCCACTCACATCACTGACCAAGAAGAATGTGAAGTTTGTGTGGAGCGAGGAGTGTCAGAAGAGCTTCGATACTTTGAAGCAAGCTCTTATCTCAGCACCAGTTTTGGCCGTGCCGTCAGGGTCCGGTGAGTTTGTTCTGTATACCGATGTTTCGAAGCTCGGTCTTGGCGCAGTATTGATGCAGCATGGGAAGGTGATAGCTTATGCTTCTAGACAGTTGAAGACTCATGAGAAGAACTACCCTACCCATGATCTAGAATTGGCGGCCGTAGTTTTTGCCTTGAAGATTTGGAGGCACTATCTGTATGGAGAGAAATGCCAGATCTTTACCGACCACAAGAGCCTCAAGTATTTCTTTACGCAGAAGGAGCTGAACATGCGTCAGAGGCGTTGGTTGGAGCTTGTGAAAGACTACGATTGTGACATTAGCTACCAACCGGGTAAAGCTAATGTAGTTGCGGATGCATTGAGCAGAAAAGTCGCAGTGATGGCTCATTTGACGATTCAGAAACCTCTTCAGTTTGAGATACAGAGGTTTGATCTCGAGACTTATCCTCGAGGTAGAGTTCCTCGTCTATCTACCTTGACCATTCAGTCTTCCCTTATGGACCGTATTCGCAGTGGTCAGTCAGCAGATGAGCAATTGGCACAGTGGAAGAATAGAGATGAAGCCAAGGGCAGTGTCTTGTATACAGTCAGCGACGGTATTGTGAGATACCGAGACAGGATATGGGTTCATAGCAGTGATTTTATCCGAGCAGACATCTTGTCAGAGGCCCATATGTCCCCGTACTCCATTCACCCTGGGAGTACGAAGATGTACAAAGATCTGCAGCTATTGTATTGGTGGCCTGGTATGAAGAAGGACATCAGACGATTTGTGTCCGAGTGTCTGACCTGCCAGTTAGTGAAGGCCGAGCATCAGAGACCAGCAGGTTTGCTCAAGCCTCTTCCTATTCCTGAGTGGAAGTGGGAGAACATTACCATGGATTTTGTGACCGGATTGCCGAAGTCAGCCAGGGGATCAAATGCTATTTGGGTGATTGTAGATCGTCTTACCAAATCAGCGCACTTCTTGCCTATTAAGACGACATTCACCATGATTCAGTATGCAGAGCTGTATAATCGGGAGATAGTCCGACTTCATGGTGTTCCAGTTTTGATCGTATCCGACAGAGATCCCAGATTCACTTCCTCATTTTGGAAGAGTTTGCATTCGACTTTGGGTACGAAGTTGCTGTTTAGCACAGCTTTCCATCCGCAGACAGATGGGCAGTCGGAGCGAGTTATTCAGATTTTGGAGGATCTTCTTCGCGCTTGCGTCATTGATTTCTCAGGTAGTTGGGAGTCGAACTTGCCATTGGTTGAGTTCACCTATAACAACAGCTTCCAGTCTTCTATTGGTATGGCTCCGTATGAAGCACTGTATGGCCGCAAGTGCAGATCTCCTGTCCATTGGGATGAAGTAGGAGAGAGAGCAGAGTTGGGTCCAGAGATTGTTCAGCAGGCAGCAGATGTAGTAGTCAAGATCCGTGATAGGATGAGGACTGCTCAGAGCCGACAGAAGAGTTATGCAGATCAGCGGAGGAGAGATTTAGAGTTTGCAGTGGGCGATCATGTCTTTGTGAAAGTGGCACCTATGAAGGGTGTCATGAGATTTGGGAAGAAAGGGAAGCTCAGTCCGAGATTCATTGGACCGTTTGAGATCCTAGACAGAGTTGGGACGCTAGCTTATCGTGTGGCTCTTCCACCGAATCTGGCCGGAGTACACAATGTGTTCCACGTCTCCATGCTGAGGAAGTATATGGCAAATCCTTCGCATGTGCTGAATTTCGAGCTGTTGCAGCTTACTCCGAACTTGTCTTATGAGGAGAGACCGGTGCAGATCCTAGACAGACAGGAGAAGAAGCTTCGGAACAAGCTGGTTAAGCGAGTCAAAGTCAAATGGCTCAACCATTCTGAGGAGGAAGCTACGTGGGAGTCTGAGTCGGAGATGAGAGATCGATACCCCGAGTTATTCGGTGAGTTCTAATTTCGAGGACGAAATT
This sequence comes from Primulina tabacum, assembly GCF_025594145.1. Lineage (NCBI taxonomy): Eukaryota > Viridiplantae > Streptophyta > Magnoliopsida > Lamiales > Gesneriaceae > Primulina > Primulina tabacum. The sequence continues at coordinate 22,112,766 of NC_134566.1, forward strand.
TCTTTTAAGGGTGGGAGGATTGTAGAACCCGTAATTAGATTACGTACGAGCCATGCATAATTCTAGTATTTTGAATTTAATTGACTTCATTGCATAATTATTTAAATGTTTTTCTTTGAACTTAATTATTTTAGCCAGCAGTTTAATTTTATTCTTTCAGTTATTTCAGTGAGTCCGGACTGGAGTTGGAGTTTAGAGATAAATTGAAGATTTAGAAAATATTTCCAAGATTTATTTTTTTACTAGCAAGTAAGTTGATTTAAGTTAATAAGGAAATTCAAGGAATTATTTAAGTTACTTGAGGTGAGTAGAAAATAAATTCATTTAAGTTCCTTAATTAAGGGGTTAGTTCACTAAATTAATTAAGGGATAGGTAAGGCTCTTAAGGTATTAAAATTTATCAACTAAACAACATTTCTCCTTCATTTTTATTGTGTAAATTCGGTCACCCATAATTGATTAAGCATTTTTTTTGCCAACTCACCCTTTAACCCATTCTTTGTTATTTTAGCATGCTAACCTTTTAATTATCAATCAACCTTAATTAATTAATTATTAAGCTTAATCCTAGTCTAGATTTGCATGAGATAATCGGCCACTCATTCTAGATCCATCCAAGAAGCCATTTGATATCAACATTTCAAAATTCAAATAATGGTAGACTTGGTCACCCCCTTTGTATCCCTTAATTATGGGATCTCCCCTCACTCCCCCAACCACTTAATCCCCTCCTCCATCACCGAAATCATTAGCCATTTTAGATTAAAATCGTGACCCTCATAGCCTTGAACAAGAGAGAAAGAAAAGGAAAGAAAATCACTCTACCTCCTCCGCGCCGAGTCGTCGTATTCTTTCGTTTTTCATTCAAACGAAAACCAAGGCATATCTAGATTTCTTTCAAACCTCAATCAAGTCCTACTATTATTTTAGACATCACTTTTACATGATTTTTATACAAGAAAACCGAAATTTTACATCAAGCATTTTCGAAATGCATGTGCAGAATTTTTCGACTTTCATGATGCTCTTCACGGTTTTCTCTTGTTTCAGTAGCTACAGGTTATGGTTCGACTTCAGGCTCCCAAGGCGGCTCCTAGACATGTAATAGGATGCATTAGGACCATGTTGGTCCATTCATTCAGTCCCCATGCTTGCTGGAAAACCGAAATCACAGCAAGCTCCCCATAGGTGCAGATTTGTGTTCGAAAATTCAGTTTGCTGTCATAATGGAAATGGATCTGATCATGGCTGCCACAAGGCCCATAGCCATGGTTGGATCACTTCCCTAGCATGTCTAAGACGTGACTAAGTTGCCCTTTTGGTGGCTCGGTCCATGGTGCATCGGTTTTTAAATCAAATGCAAGAATAGCCCCTCCCCTCTCGGCCCCTATGGTTTTTGACAGCATGTGTGTGTTCGAGTTTTGTGGAATGGTATGGATCTTGGTTGGCCTATGGCCCTTAGCCACGGTTCATACCATGCCCCTAGATGTCTAGATTGTGCCATGGTCAATCAATGGCCACTGGAACGAGTCGAGACAGCAAGCGAAGCACAACACCACACACGCACGCATGAGGGCCCTCGGTAAGAGCTTTTGGTTGGTTGCTGTAATGGTGAGGATTTTGGCTGGCCTAGGGCCCTTAGCCATGGTTCAAATCATTCCTTGGGATGTTGGTAAGAGTCTCTGGTCGGTGGTTCACGCCCCAATGGCCGGTAGTCTCGAAAACAACACAAGACACGCGATTGCACAGCTGCTGGAATTTGACAGCAACTTGCTGTGACGGTTCGGAGGCTCGTTTGAGTTCTTGGTTGGCTTTTAGCCTATAGCCTTGGACTGGACAGTGCCTCATCAAGTTAGGAAGGTCATGTTTTTGACCGTTTGTGATTCGGATCATTTTTGAGGTCGTACGAGAATTTACGGTGCGATGTGCCAAATTGACTCTCGAAATAGCGTTTCTTGTTTTGGCCTCCATTTCATCTAGATTTCGACCCTCATCATTTTAGGAGTATTAGTTCATAATTCTAAGCGTATTTTAATCATGACTATACGTCGGTTCAGTGTTGTTTCGGGTTGGTTCGGAGTCATGATTAAATACGAAGTCGTTAGACGTAATTGTCGCATTTTCAAACTTAATTGCATAGTTTGGTCAAGTATAAGTTATTGCATATTTTTCATGGCATATTTAGGTTGCAGCGAGTCTGTGAACGATCCAATCCAGTTGGTAAAATATACAGAATATTTTCATTATGCCATTTAATTATATTACGTGCATGAAAATAGAAAATACTTATTTTTGAGATTTATGCGATATTGCTTGTGGTCAATTCACTATTATGGGAGCATTATTTTATACGGTCGCCAGTGACCGACCAGTTCAGTTTGGTACCACTCGGTCGCCAGTGACCGGTCAGCTCAGTTCAGTTTGATACTCCCCGGTAGCCAGTTACCGATCAGTTCAATTCAGTGCAGGGGCCACAGGCGTAGACCATAATCTCAACAGAAAAATTTTTATCAGTTATTTCAGTACAGGTCTCCAAGGAGCAAACATTCTATTTACTATGACTTTCAGTTCAGTTATGCACGTAATATAATTGCTCAGTACAAGTTATTTTAAGTATGCCTTATGACATGATATTTTATCCATGCAAAATTACATTTTTATCGTTACCTACGATATTTGCATGTTGTGTCCTTAGGCTCACTAGACTTGATTGTTGTAGGTACTGATGAGGCCAGGGCCGAGGACGGGGACCAGTGAGCCAGCTTGGGTCGGCAGTAGTGGCACCCGAGGACCTCAGTTTCAGCACATGTCATTTTATGCTCAAACATTTTTACCAGTTATTGGACATTCTTTGAATTGTTATTTTTTGGCAAACTTTATTTTCTTCCGCTGCTATATTTTTTTAAACATTGAACTTGATTCATCAGTTGATTTTATGGATGAGGCACTCCATTTATTTTAAAAGAAAAATTTTTAATTTTCCGCAAATTTTCAAGAAAGGATTTTCGGGCCTTTAAAGTTAAAATGGTAATTAAATAAAATAATTCATGATAATTACCGTTGAGATTCGAGGGAACCACACTTATTGGTATCAGAGCAATAAACTAGAAAATTGCTCAAAGTATCGGAGCATAGCTACAGATGCTTCCATAGGATTATGGTCACACGAGAGTTACGTGAAACTTAATTAATTGCCTATGTGCTCTTATATTTTTATGTGTCTGGATTTATATAGTAACATTGATACTATTTCTTTGTGTATATATTTGTTTATTTCGCCTTTATAGATGGCTACAAGAGGACGAGGAAGTGGACACGGTCGTGGTCGTCCTAGGATACATATAGAAACTCCTATGACAGAAGAAAATCCAGTGGAGCAGGTTGTTGATCAATTTGTACAAATCACGATGGATGATAATGTTTCAAGATTCCAAAATTTGCATCCCACAAGATTCTTTGGTACTGAGGATGCTGAAAAATCCAAATAATGGCTTAAAGATATTGAGTACCTGTTCAGTTTAATGGAGTATACTGATAATCAAAAGTATAAGCTTGCATTATACCAACGGAAGGATCGTGCGATAGATTGGTGGGAAGCCGCCAAGATGGGACTTGATGAACAAGGAATCGAGGTAAGTTGGACTGTCTTCAAAACTCAATTCACTGAACAATTTTCTCCACCATATTACTATATCGTAAAAGAGAATGAGTTTAAAAGCCTACGACAAGGGAATATGTCTGTAGCTGAATATGCCTCTACTTTTACAGCAAACCCAAAGGAAAAATATAATTGTTTTTTAGAATGGACTAAACAACAACCTTTATACTTATGTGGTGTCTGGACTACCTACTGGATTTGCAGAGGCAGTCGAAAGAGCAAAAAATGCAGAAGCTGGACTTAAGAGGGGAAGCGCTTCGTTTGTTGCTACAGGTAACAGATTAACCACCCAACAAAATTTGAAAGCTAAAGGAAATATTTTTAAGAAATCTGGACCAGTTTCTTCTAGTTCTAGTGGTTATCGTCAATAGGGTGAATCTCAAATAACTTCTTATTCTTGTCCCTACTGTAACCGTTGTGGAGGTAGGCATTTTAGTGAACAATGTGTTGGTGTTTATGGCTCTTGTCGGGAATGTGGTCAGGAAGTTCTTTATGCAAGGGTTTGCCCATCCAAGAAGAATGTTCCACAACCTGTCCGAGGAGGATTTCGTGGAGGATCTAGTACTGGTTGAGGTACTGTACCTGCTAAATCTTTTCAGCAGTCATATGGACCGCTGCAGCAAGCCTCGAGAAGTCGTAATTTCTCAAACCAACCACAGGCTCGTGTTTTTGCACTCATAGAAGATCAAACTCAGGAAGCACCAGGAAGTGTCATAGCAGTTAATTGTTATGTATCTGGTTATCCTTCACGAGTATTATTTGACACTGGTGCATCCCATTCATTCATTACATCACATTCTTTGACTCCTATTGTACTACCTACATCAATTTCTGTTGCTACTCCGATGGGTAAAATCATCATGTATACTCGAATGATACTGTATTGCGTGTGGAATTGTGAAGATAATGAAATGCATTTGAACCTTATTGTTCTACCGATGCAAGATTTTGATTGTATCGTGGGAATGGATACACTGACAATATAACGTGCCACCATTGATTGTTTCCATGTGATAGTATGTTTTCGTCCTAACTTTGGGACAAAATGGAATATATATGCTAAGGGCTCACGTGCCAAAATTCCCCTAATATCATCCTTGGAAATGTCGCGTTTATTATTCCAAGGGAATGAAGGATACCTTGTGTATGCTGCCGACACCGAGAAATAAGAATCAACATTGTCTGAAATCCCAGTGGTGAATGAATTTCAAGATATTTTTCCCGATGAAATACCTGGATTTCCTCCACTCAGAAAAATAGAATTCTCGATAGAATTAATTTCCGGAACAATTCCTATTTCTAAATCACCATACCGAATGGCCCCATTAGAATTAAAAGAATTGAAGTAACAACTTCAAGAGCTACTGGATAAAGGTTACATTAGACCCAGTGTATCACCATGGGGAGCCCCAGTGTTGCATTGATTATCGACAACTGAATCAAGCTACTATAAAGAACAAGTACCCATTTCCTCGAATTGATGACTTATTTGATCAACTTCAGGGTACTGCTATTTATTCATTATTTGATCAACTTCAGGGTACTGCTATTTATTCAAAGATCGATTTGCGTTCCGGTTATCATCAATTGGAAATTTGACTAAAGATATACCAAAGACAGCATTTCGGACAAGATACAGTCATTTTTAATTTTTGGTAATGCCTTTTGGTTTTACAAATGCTACAGCAGTATTCATGGATTTAATGAATTGCATATTCAAGGAAGTTCTTGACCAATTTGTTATCGTTTTTATTGATAATATTTTGGTATATTCAAAATCTGAAGAGGAACATGCTGAACACTTGAGGATTGTCCTACAAATACTTCGCAAGGAACAACTTTATGCTAAATTGTCAAAATGTGAGTTTTGGCTAGATCGTGTGGTGTTCTTAGGTCATGTCATATCACGATTTGGCATCTCGTTTGATCCAAGCAAAGTAGAAGCCATGATTAATTGGTCTAGACCAACAAACGTTCCTGAAATTCGAATTTTCATGGGCTTAGTTGGTTATTACCGTCGATTCATCGAAGGATTCTCAAAAACCGCTAAACCAATTACCCGCCTTACACAGAAAAATGTAAAATTCATTTGGTCTGATGAATGTGAATCAAGTTTTCTCGAGTTGAAAAAGAGATTGACCACTGCACCAGTTCTTACTCTTCCATATGGTTCGGGTGGTTTCACTGTTTGCACGGATGCATCATTAAAGGGCTTAGGTTGTGTTTTGATGCAACACGAAAAAGTGATTGCCTATGCTTCTCGGCAACTAAAACCCCACGAGAGCAAGTATTCAGTTCATGATCTAGAATTAGCCGCCATTGTGTTTGCCCTAAAAATTTGGCGTCACTATTTATATGGAGAAAGTTTGTGATCATATCCGATCATAAAAGGCTGAAGTATTTATTTTCTCAATCGGACCTGAATATGAGACAACACAGATGGATGGACCTTCTTAAAGATTATGATTGTGAGATTCAGTATCATTCTGGAAAAGTGAACGTAACTGCTGATGCACTCAGTCGCAAAGTTCAAGATGTCGTTTTGACTCCCGTTCGAATTTCACAAGTGCATGAAGATATTTATACATCAGGATGGAGTTTCATTATTAATTATGAGCGTGTCACCGTTACTGCAGTACAGATTGAGCCCGAATTAATTTCTCGAATTAAGGTGGCACAAAAAATTGATGCCCATATTGTAAAATCCAGACAGTTGGTCCTTGATGGTCACAAATCAAGATTCGAAATAGCTGCAGACGATTCTCTACTGTTGAACGGCCGTCTAGTTGTTCCAGAAAAATCAGATTTTCAATTAAAACTTTTGAAGGAGGCCCATTGCAGCCGTTACAATATCCATCCAAGAGGAAAGAAAACGTATGCATGTTTGAGACTCCAGTTTTGGTGGAAGAGAATGAAGAAAGACATATTTGAATTCGTGTCTAGATGTCTCACATGTCAACATGTCAAAGCTGAGAGGAAGAAACCCGGAGGACTCCTACGAAGTCTCGAAATTCCAAAATAGAATTGGGAGCATATTGCAATGGATTTTGTTACTAATTTATCTCGTTATTCAAGAGGATGCGATTCTATATGGGTTGTAGTGGATCACCTATCAAAATCTGCACATTTTATTCCGTACGAGCGGACATACACTTATATCAAAATGGCTCATCTCTATATTGACAATATAATGAGACTTCATGGAATTCCTGTCACCATTGTTTCAGATAGAGACCCAAGATTTACTTCGAAATTTTTGGAAAGTTTTCAAGAAGCATTAGGTTCAATATTGGCTATGAGTACTGCATATCACCCACAGACTGACGGCCAGTCTGAACGAACTATTCAGACTCTGGAAGATATGCTTCGCGCTGTTATTATGGATTTTCATGTTGGATGGCAAGATGCTTTATCACTTGTAGAATTCTTATACAATAACAGTTTCCAACGTAGTATTGGAATGACACCATTTGAAGCCTTATATAGAAGAAAATGTAGATCACCATTATTTTGGGATGAGATAGGTGAAAAGCAACTGACTGGGCCAGAACTGATACAGGAAATGAATGATAAAATCCATTCAATCAAAAAACGAATAAAATCTGCTCAAGACCGACAAGCTAGTTATGCGGATCGGCGACGAAGGCCACTTGAATTCAATAAAGGAGATCAGGTATTCCTAAAAATTTCACCATTCAGAGGAACGGTTCAATTAGGCATGAAAGGAAAATTATCACCGCGCTACGTTGGCCCATATGAAATTCTAGAACGTGTGGGAAGTTTGGCATATCGGTTGGCATTACCACCAGCATTATCAAAAATTCATAATGTGTTTCATGTTTCCATGCTACGGAAATATGAACCAGATCCAAATCATTTTCTGCCACCAGACGAAGTTGAATTAGACCCAACATTACCATATGTCGAGCAACCAATTTGTATTTTGGATCAGAAAGAAAAATTTTTGCGTAACAAAACAATTCCCCTAGTACGTGTTCAATGGTCTCGTCATGGAGTAGAAGAGTCAACTTGGGTATTAGAGAATAGAATGCGCCAGTCATATCCTCAGTTGTTCAACTAGGTATGAATTTTATTGTTATTTATTGCAAATACAAAGTCATAACATTATTACCATTTCGATTTCGGAACGAAATCTAATTAAGGGGAGATGAGTGTAAGAACCCAAAAATAATCAAAAGAATTATTCTAAAAATTTAAATATAATTGTGTAAAATATATATAATATATATATATATATATACACATACACACACACACACGTATATAATAACCCTACAAATGAGGAAGAGGCAAAATATATAAATATAATAAAATAGATTGAGAAGATGAATCGGATGAAAATATCATCTCAAAATTTTACTAGATTTAGTAAGTATTTTACCCATACCAATTCATGATTGCATCCTACAGCAAGTTGGTTATCGACTGAGTATAAAAGGGAGGGGATAGGAAAAAGAAGAATCAAAACAAAACCATCTTAAGTAATAATAAAACTTAAACTTAATAAATCAACGTTTCCTACCCATCTTTTCAGGGCCTTCTTGTAAGGCAAATATTTCATGTCCTTTGTTATTATATTTTTCTTGGTTGATCATATTTTATCTGTAATGTATGAGCATATAATTAATTTATAGCTTCAGTGGGTGTATCTTAAAACCCAACTCCTGCTAGTTTTTTTCAAATGTCCAAATTTTAAATATATATATATATATATATACATAATAATAATAATTAGATTTTAATATTGTACACTGTTATAGATAAGTTAACTAATAATATCATGAAAATGTTGTTTGGAATTCTTGAAGTTAAGATATTTCCTATAAAGTTATCATTGCACTATGGTGAAATAAATATAAACCTTGATGGAGCATCCAGAAAAATAATATGAATGAAATCTTGAATGCTATAAAGTTATGACCGAACCTTAAATGTTTTGGTAAGGAGATGACTTGGGTAAGAGGGGTTTAGGAGAACGAATTTAAAATTTGTTAAATATAAATTTCAGTACCTTGTACACCATATTAAATGGATAGACAATAAATTTTAAGTAACATATTTTGGACTCATTTGTTTTCAATGACGTCCACACCTCTACTAAGTTCTTTTGTATAAATTAACATTTTCATAATTTTAGTACATACGTTATGACTGGGTTTGATTACTTATGGTTATTAGAGTTCTTGAGTTTAATTTTCTAGACCTTAAATTAGTAAGAATTTTATGATGCAATATTACAATTTAATAATCTGGATAAGATGTTTCATACTTATAGAGGACCCTAAAAACGAATGAAATGATCAAATAAAGCTTCTACATAATCTATGGTGAGAGAAAGTGAGATAATATAGAACTTCGAATTTTATAGTAGAAAAAAATAATAAATAAAAATAAAAATACACATGATTTACTGAATGAACAAATAATTGATAAATGTTATGTCATTTCACAACTTGATCTCCTGTATATTTCATCTTGTCTTCGTTCATGAAAATAAAAGGTATGTTATTACCAGGTAACGTACAACATGTATTTGTAAAGTTTGATATTTGTTGAACGTGAATTACATGACATTAAATTGTTTACGTGGATTATTTGTGACATTACATAACGTCGATACACTAAAACAAAAATATTTTACACACACATATTTTCTATATATGTAGCATCGATGCATGACATGACATTGCATTGCATATTGTGCCTCGATTCCAGTGTTTACTTCTTTCGATATGGTGTTTGGATTCGAGGAGATTGTCAGGATGGTACGGATCTGCAACTAGCCCGAGAGATGTAGGCCGATAAGTCGCAGTACGTCCGTAGTCCTTGGCGAGCTGACCGGCACACGGTAGCCGAGCCTTGCCTGTTGCTTGAGCTGTTATGCGCTGCATTTACTGATTGTGCAGCTTCCTCTATACTGATTTCAAGTGCATGTGTATATATCTTGACCATGCATTGCATCCATGTATCATTTGTTACAATTCATGTTGTTTTTATTTCAGTATTTTCATACTGGGCTATTGCTTACCCCTCGGAGGCAATTATCTTCTATGTGTGGTTGATAATCAGGGCAACATGCCATCCATCGTACTTCTGAGTGAGGAGCCGTATGAGGAAAGCACTTATACTATCATGTTCATAGATGGATCATTAGCACTAGTAGAGGAGATTGCCCTGGGTTGATGTTGGTGATGGGGAAAGACCCTAGTTTATCATACATCTCGGTAAGGGTGACTTGTTCTGTATACGTGCCGATTCAGATGCTGTGAGGGAGGGGCTGAAATAAAGATGCATAAATAAATATATATAATTATGCTCAGTATATTTTGTTATGTAATATTTATTCGAGCACTAATATGTAAAATGATATGATGTTGAACTGATCCGGGATGATATGCGTTTTGGTTAAAGACAAATATTAACAATATAAATATTTATATGAATTTAGTAAACATGTTAATTGTGGTGTCTCAATAAATATTATACGTATTATCCTTTTACATTATATAATATTGAATATCTTTTGAAACGAACTTTTTGGGCCCGCGTTGATATTAAGTTTTAAAATCCCATTCTCCGCTGTAGAGTTAAAACTGTAATTAAATAAAATAATTCATGATAATTACCGTTGAGAATGTAGGGACCCACAACGAATATCCTTCATGTGACGAAAACGTCTTTAAATCTATTCGTGTTGAATTTTAAGCAATTTCTATCATTATTTTACCAAAGTTTTCAAAAATTACCCGTTTGGACCATATAATTAATTGAAAAAAATTTACATTTTATCCTTCAAAGTTTCAAAATTCTCATTTTGGTCCCCAAAAGTTTCAAAAATCATTTTGGCCCCTTAAATTTTGAAAATTACAATTTTGGTCCTTATATTTTCGAAAACTGCATTTTTTGCCCTTAAATTTTGATTAATTGCAATTTAGTCCCTTAAGTTTCAGTTAATCGCAATTTAGTCCCTAAATTTTATTTTTGCAATTTAGTCCCTCATTGTTCTCGAAAATAATCATTCATGCCAAGGTTTTGGTTTTTCTCAATTTTAAGCCGTAAACTTTTATTTGGAAATAAATACCTCACTTACATAATTGAGGCTCATAATTCAGATCCACTTTCTATGGTTTCCATGATCATGTCTTAATTCCAACTAAGGTAGAGCATGCAACCTATTTTCTACTAGGTTCTTCTTGATCACAAATCATTTCCGATAACCAATTTAACATTTCATGCAATAAAGGCAAATATAAAAACATTAAATATCTAGGTTACATGTGATGAGGGTCGTGTCTAGCTCCTCCTCTTAGCATGCATGACATAAGCTCTCCCCACAATTGGTGCTTTCTTCTTTGGGCAATCAACAGCTTTATGTCCTTCTTCTTTGCATACGAAGCATTTGTATGTCCCCCACATGCACTTGCCAAAATGTAATCAATTTCACTCCTTGCAAAGTGGCCTCTCAATAGGTTATGGTGCTCCAGGTTGTGGTGGCTTTGGTGGTCTTGGCTTTTTCACTTGCCCTCGGGGCTTTTGCTGCCCTTGAGGTCTAGGAGTTCCCATGTATGGATCTTATTCGGTTGGGAATTCTGCTGGTGTTGCTGCCTTTTGCATATGCAGTGGCAGCTGCATAATCCATGGGTCGCATCATCATCACATCATGGCATATAGTAGGTCGTAGACCATCAAAAAGTGCCTAAGTTTCTCAGCAGCATCCCTAGAAATGAGGGGCAAAAGGTGTCAGCCCCTATCAAACTTCCTCACAAACTCGGCCACATTAGTGTCTCCCTGATGAAGAGTCATAAATTCTCTCTTCAAGCGTCCTGGGACGTCGGCAGTGAAATATTTCTCATAGAATATTTCCTTGAATCGAACCCAAGTAAAAGTAGCCAAGTCAATCTCATCCTCCGCTCCTTCCCACCAAAGGGAAGCATCATCTCTATACATATAAGTAGCACACCTCACACGGTCAGCATCTCTCATATTCAGATAGCGAAAGTGCACCTCAAGTGATGTAATCCAACCCTCAGCAGCAAATTGGTCAGTGGTGCCAAAAAATTCCTTCGGACCTAGCCTCCGGAAGTAATCATATACATCATACTGTGGCCTCAGAGCATGCTAAAACTGCTGGTCAAAGAAGTGTGCCATGACCTCTAGTGCACGAATATCAGCATCTCCATTAGGAGGTGGGGTGCATTCACATGACAATCCGCAACATTCTCAGCTTGCCTATCGGTACTAGGTGCGCGTCTAGGTGGCATTATATCTGATCATTTTCCAATTTTCTAAACGTAATCAACATGCATTTAAATTTAAGTTTTCTAATCATGCAACATATACTAATCTTTTTTGGAGCAACTTTAAGCATATAAAACATATAATCTCCAAAAGCTATTAAACATGCAACGTAAACGTATAATTCATGTAATTATCCAGGTATCATCATAAAAATCATGTAAAGAAATTAAACTTATAGATTTGAGACTTGACGACTGAGCTTCCCAGCACTAACAGTGGCACAACCCTTTGTAGGAACATTGCTCTGATTCCAACTGAAATGTCTACTACTCGTTTTTCTTAAAAAGTACTAGAATTTTTTTTTACAAAGTATCGGCCGAATATACATCCATACATATATATAATTTTAAATTAACTTTGCATCATTTTAAGAATAAACCAACCAACTATTTTTTTAAAATCAAAGGAAAGTAATTCAAGCATAAAATCGTCAGTCGTTTACCAATACTAAACTTAGGAATATTTCAAAATAAAAGTAACTCTAGCATCCTCTCAAAAACCACTCAAATCATCATAAAAATCTTTAACGTAAACTTAAATCATAGACATAAAATAAATGCGGAAAACTAGCGTTGATCCTCGAGTTGTGTGCACCTTCAGTCCAGTAAGATCAACCATCAAGTCCCTCAACATCAATGTCATGATCACCTGCATCGATCACACCTAGTGAGTCTATTGACTCAGCAAACCATAACCATGATAGCAAGTAATACATATACAATCACATGCAATAATGAAAATACTTTTACATAACATACTTTTCATGAACATGAATAAACATAAACATTTTTCCTTTCATCATATACGTATATTTTTCCTTTTATTGAATTTGGATCATTAATTGTGGCTTTCATATCAGGTGAAGGTTGATGGAAACATCTACGCGTAACCACAGTACTGGGCGGCAGAGACATCAGCGACACTCTCATCCGTCAACTTAGCATTGGCCTTACATATTATCATATCATAATCATCATATCATCGTATTAGTCACAATCAGTTCACCTCCTTCAACCTTTCATATTTTCGTCATTTATAAAAATTAAAGCATGCATAAATCATTTTTCTTTTAAACCAAGTATGTCATCACAAATTTCATAAACATTTAAAATACGAATATTATCATTATTTATAGCATTCCGGGCACTTCCAGGACTTTTACTATTTTTCAGGTGTAAAATGACTGTTTTACTCCTAGATGTAAAATTTCTCGATTTTGATTTTTTCTTATTTTCTTTTACTCTAAACCATTACAATTAATTATTTAAGTTTAAATTAAATTTCCTATATTTTTATTTAGCTTAATTTGATGATTATTAATTAGTAGAGTTTTTTAATCCCGAATTAATTCAAACTTTAATATTAAATTCTCAAATTTTAAACATATACGTTTTATTGCCTAAAATACTGTTGTGAACCATGATCCACCCCCGTGAACCCACGGTTCAAGCCCTAACCTTTTAAACCCCATACTCGAACCCTAACACGCAACACTCAAGCCATCTCACCATTTAGTCGAGCCACACCCGAGCCACCTTGAGCCAACCCCTGACCATCCCACCTAGGAACCCTACTGGACCCACTGGACCCAACCTAACCCATTGCAGCCCCCTGCACGATGCACACGAGCTGCACGAGTTTCCTACAAGCATAGGTCTCTTTTCCCTTGACTAGGACTCTTCGCCCAAGCCGTCTCCCAAGCCCAAAACTTTTGGACTAACCCTAGACCACCCTGAGACCTGGTCTAGACCACCCTGCCCAGGCCTGAACCCGCGGCTGCACATTATTTGCTCGGGAAGAGTCCATGCGATCATGGACTCTTCCCTAGCGACCAGTCGTGGGTCCTAGCTGCTAAGACCCTTCCAGCCCCTTAACCATGACCCTCACCGAGCCCCAAACCAGCCCTAGCCAAGACCTTGGGGAAAAATCCCTTAACCGAACCATTGTGAACAATTCATGCCATATTTTCTTTCGTGCCTTCTCTTATGCGCGTGCAGCCTTCGGTTTAGCACCTAGGAACCTATTTGTGTTGGAGAAACGTCCCTCAGAGATATTATAGCATGGCAAACCCTTCACGCAATAATATCATGTGTTTTGAATAATGAAATCATAAGTTATTCACATATCAAGGCATTAAAATGAAATTAATCATAAGGTAAACATGTTTTTCATGCAAACGTAATTCAAACACGTAATATGGTGTGATAGATGAGAAAAATAAGTTTATGGCGTGCCTTTGTGTATATTACGCACGATAAATACGTTGAGATGCGAAGAACGGCAACAAACAGAGGATCCTTGCTGATTTTATTCAAGAAAAACGTGACTTTCCTCCTTCAAAGCTTCGTGTGTGCGTGTGTGGTTGCTGCTAGGGAGAGTTTGTGTGTGTGTGAAGAGGTTGGCGTGTGGTGTGAGGGTTTGGGAAAAGGTTTTTAGCTTAGTATAATAGGCTCAATAAGCCCATTAGCAATTATTTAAAACATTTTGTTTCGGAAAGTTCGTGAAAATATTTGTCGAGTTCTCGAAAGATTCATATTTTATTCGAAAATCGAATACCATTAAAAATTACGACTCGGCGTATAAAATCACCTCAAAACACCTATTTTTTGAAAATATCATATAGCATCAACCTTATTTTAATAATTAAAAACAATTATTTAATAAAATTTTTTTCACTTTTCCAGCCCTCGGTTTCGTTACTCGATCACATCTCGAATAACCTTTAAAAACATAGCTTCATGCATCCCAGTAGAAAAATACATCCTAACCATATGAACATATCTAACATAATTAATTTATGTAATTAAAATTGTAACGTCCCGAAAAATTGAAGGTCCACATAAACCACATGCATGCAAATTATTAAATTTATTTTGTATTTTATTAAATTGTTTTAATGCATTAAATGCATGTTTATTTCATGAATTTTTGTTTTAATTCATGGTTTATTTAAAGTTTCATGTATTAGGATTTTAAGTTGCATTTCGCGCTCGAACGAGGAACGAAGACCGGGGATATTCAGGAAAAAAAATTTATTTAATAATTATTTTTAATTATTTAATATGAGGTTTTTTTAAGTATGATTTTGAAAATGGGCCTTGGTTGGGTATTTTTACCCGCTGAGTTATACTTTTAGCCAGTACGCAAATTTTATTGATTTGGGAGACTTTTTGAGGGTTTGGACAATAATTTCAAAAGTGTACCTAAATGAAATATTTTTCGTGAGTTTTATTGGGATTGATGGGTTTATTTTAGTGCTTAATGGGTCCAAAACCCTTTTAACCCTTTAATTTTTATTTAAGGGCTCATTAGTGTATTATTTTATCGCTTAAACTTAATTAACAAACCCTAATCCTATTTTGCTACATGGTGGCTGCCCCATTCTTTTCTCCAGCAGCATTCTCACGTTAGAAGAGCAGCAACCAGCAACCATTCTTGATTTCTCCATGGTTCTTCAAGAAAACTCCTCCCCCGCCTCTCCGGTTCGCGTCCCGCGCATAGTTTTTCGAGTTTTCAATCACGTTTTTGCTAAGGCACGCCATGTATCTCATTTCTCATCATTTACACCATGATTATATGCTTTGGTTTACATTTTTTCATGAATTTTTGTTGGTCCCTCTTTTAACATCGTTTTTGTAAAAGTTTTGACACGTAAATGCGTATATCTTGTGTGCAACTCATGTTTTCTTGATCTTGTGCGAGGGGATGCCAATTCCATGTTGCTAAGGGACTGATAACGTCATGAACTAAGGTAATAAGGGGCTGGAGTTGTCTAAGGGTCAAAATCATTGAAGGCCGATTGGTTTGTTGAAGGAGCTAGGGTTTTCATGGCTAGATCGAGGGTAAGGGTTGTTGCAGCCGTAATGCCTTTATTCCAGCCATGTATCAGACCCTATTGGGTGCGTGACTTGGCTGGTAAATGTCTGTGTGCAGCTGGACGTGAAGGTAGAAGGAACGTGTAGGGTTAAGGGCTAGTTGTGTCACTCCTTGGCGAGATCGGGCAAGGCGCGTGCGTGGGGCTGTAGGTGAGGTTAAGGTCGGTCCAGTAGGGTGCCTTTGGCTTGATCTTTGGCCTAGATAACATTGGTTCAAGTTTGGTTTGAGTTGGTTAGTCCTAGAGTCGAAGGTTTGAAGGTTTATCTCAGTAGGTTTGTAAGTTGTAATGTGCAGAAAATTCCAGCAAGGTTCCAGCGGCTTATGAGGATTCTAATTGGGCTGATTTATGCGGTTTAGGGACTGGCAGGGTGTAATTAAGTTGTGGTTGAAGCTGGTTAAGTTTCGGATTGATTCGAATTAAAACAGGACCCCGATCCAAGTTTTAAAACAAATCGATTAAGTTTTGAAACGGGCTCGAGTTTACGTCTAAGAAATACATGTAAATGTGTTTTGGTATGTTGTATGGAGTTTGGAATGTTTAGGATCAAAATTTAGTGGTCCGGGGATAAAACAGTCATTTTGGGTTTCCAAGGGTAAAATGGTCATTTTGCACCCGGGGTGAGTTTTGAGTCCTGGCAGCGCCCTGAGCTCAAATTTATCATGCTTTTAAATGTTTATGCATCATGATTATGATTTTTATGAAATTATGAAAATTACGTTGCGTGCTTGATTTTAAAAAAATATATGCATATGCATGATTTTGTTAAGTGATGAAAATGATGATGCTTTGAAGGATGGGAATTGGTTGTGACGAACGACGTATATGTAAATGCTTAAGATGTATATGTAAATGCTATTTATGAGGCCTAGGCACAATGGATGGTTAATACCATCGCTGATGTCCAACAGCCGCCGGGTACCACGG
The DNA here is from genome assembly GCF_025594145.1 of Primulina tabacum. Classification (NCBI taxonomy): domain Eukaryota; kingdom Viridiplantae; phylum Streptophyta; class Magnoliopsida; order Lamiales; family Gesneriaceae; genus Primulina; species Primulina tabacum. Next base: position 22,129,544 of record NC_134566.1, read on the forward strand.
TTTTATGTAGATGGATCCATCGTATAATGATGAATGATAAAGCTGTTACAGAAATCACAACTAATAAACTGAATTCATTAAAGTAAATGATGTATAAGTAAATGATGATACGATGAGCTGTTTTGACATGTTATGATTTTATATGACATGTTTACATTTACGGTTTTTAAGTTTATGAAAGGTATGTTGATTAAAGTATATTTTTCACTGCTGTGTGCTATGTATATATATTTGTTATTCTGGTACAGGTGTGTTGAGTCTTTAGACTTACTAATGTTAATGATGCAGGTGAGCATGTCGATGAGGGGACTGGAGGTACCGAACTCTGAGTAGACAGGATTGGATGTGCGCGCACAACCCGAGGACCGCATCTCTTCCGCACATTAAGATTTTATGAGTTTTGAGAGGACATAAACATTTTTATACGATGGTTTTGATACGCTGATGATTATTAGGATTTTTACTCGTTTATGTTTACGCATATTTTGTTGGGTGAGTTTGGCCATTTAAACTGCTATATTTTTAACTGTCAAATATTTACGATTATTTTTAGAACAATATATTTTTCAGTAGGGTTGTATGGATGTAAAAATATTTAAATGTTCATTTCGAAAATGTGAGCTTTTCAAAAAAAATCAGCATTTTAAATTAGTAGATGTTTCAGTTGGTATCAGAGCAAGGGTCTTGTATAGGGTTGTGCCACCGCCAGCTTCTACATCTCAGTCTTCAAGCCTCAAGTCTGTAAGTTTTAATGTTTTAAACGTTTTTAATACTATCATCTGCACGTTTACATGATACACGTTTTACAGTACATGTTTATCTGTCGTCATGTTTTGAGATTAGATGCTTTAAAATTTTTATGCATATTACGACATGAATTGAGAAATTATATGATTTTCATGCATGCTGGCTTTGTGGTTGAATTGGACATTGGTAAGCTTTTGTGCGTTAGGAAAGGTTGAAAATTATTTGATTGTATTGATTTTATTTTTTTTGGTTAGTAAGTGCTGATGTTCTACTCTTTGGGTCATAAGTTAGTCATGAGGATTATGAATGCTTTTGGGACTTTTAGATTTTCTAAGAAATTACTAATGGTTCGTGGTTACTAGTTGAGTAAATTTTTGATGATTTCATATAAGGAATAATGATCTGAAGACTATGACGATCTTTGAAAGTATAAAAACGTAGAATTTATTTATGATGCATGCTCTACCTAGTTGAATTTAAGGATTGAATTGCATGAATTGAGGATTTTAAGGACCTAACTGTAATAACAAATAATTTGAGGACCTAAGTGCAAAAAATCAAATTCTAAGTGACTATTTCGAATTTTCAGAATTTTTGGGATTAAATTCCGAGTTTCGAGAATTTTAAGGTTTAATGGGGCTAAAATCGAAAATTTTATGGGGACAAAAATGAAAATTTTGAAGAGTTATAGGGCCAAATATGTAATTTTCGATACCTTTAAGGGCCAAATTGGAAATTTCCTAATTTTTTGCGGATTTAATTCGAAAATTTTGAGAAACCCTTGGGTTAAATTAGTAATTTTTGAGGTTATGCGAATTGATTTTGGGTTTAATAAGTTTAAAATTATTGAAATTTATGTTTCGAGGAACCTATAAAATGGAATTAGAAACGTGAAAAACTTATCGGTAATTGTGGAATTTTTGAAATTAAGGACAAATTAGATAATTTTTTAGGAAATTAATAATTAATATTGCAATTTTTAAGAAATTTGGGGGTGGGGGGACTAGTTTAGAAGTAAGTGAGAATCGAATGGTTTAAAGAACATGAATTTTCGATAATTTAGACTTGAAGGGATATTTAGATCCTTGAAACATATGAGTTATAATGTTATAAGGAATGGTAATCAAAGACATTGTAGGATGAAGCAATATTGAGCTTGAAAATCTAAGTATTAATGAAATAATGATGTGGCAATTAAGAATCTAAAGTGATAATAATTTAAGACAAAGTTGATCAATTAATTAAGTTATAAGATTAGACTATAAGTTAATCTATTTTTGGGAGTTTAAGGTTTGATGTAGCATAAGTTTTAGTCAGGATCTTAACAGTTAAAATTATACCTTTGTTAGAGTTAAATTTTTCTAGAAAATTGGGTACGATGGTTGGTTAGGTTACTCGACAGATATATGTAAGAAGTGAGTTAGACACCATGTCTTAAGAAATTTTTGAAGTCGTTGAGAAACTTGGGAATAAATGATTATGTGTGTTGGAATTAGGTTATATAAGACTACTTGGGTTGTGTAAGTTTGAATTTCAAGTTTATGAAATGGGTGTTGATACGGAAATTTTGGGTGAAATAAAAAAAAAAGAATTAGTTGTGGTCAACACAGGTTCCCAATGGACGAATATTAAGATTCTTATCGAGTAAGAAATCTAAAATCTTGATATACGGATTCTAGAATTCTATGGATTATAAGTGAAGTTGATTTATTAGAGTAAGTCCATCATTATTAGGGGAGAACTTATTAAGTTTTATATGCTAGTATTAATTAAGCATTAAGTATACGTAAGAATGCAACATTCGTTTCAATGGGTATAGTCCAAGTGTCTTAGGCCTCGACTATATTGTAACTGGGAAAAAAATAGTTTATGTAACACCTCTGACCAGTTTTAATAAAATAGCATCGAAATTTAAAATTTTCTTAAAAGAAAGAAGGATTTAAAATACATTTCCATATATAATCAAAAGTATATACATGATCAATAAATTGATGCAACAAAATACAAAATATCATTTTTGTGATCATGTCCAAAATGCTAGCAAAATATCCTTCTTTCTTCCTTCTATTATGCATATGACTCCGGCCCCAATCAACGTCCCGGCTCTTCGCTCTTATCTGCATCACATGAAATAACTGAAATGAGTATAAAACTCAGCAAGTGGAACTCTTACATAGCAATGGATACATATCATACTCTGATAAACATGACTTTGAAAACATTAAATACCATCAACTCTGAAACATAAATATCATAGCATAATATAACAATAACGATGGTATTTCTCTTTTCTCTGATAGATTGATATCTAAATAGTATCTCTGTCTCTGTACCTATATCCCATCGATGTAAATCGATACTCTGTTGGGATATAAGCCTATGGTCGTTGATCAACTAATTGCATGCAATCTCTGACTATGTATCTATCAATCCATAAATCATTTGAACTCTCTCTTTGGCATTTCATCAAACATTTTGCATACTCTTTTCTCTTGTATTCCCTTTGACATAAATGAGACATAAAATGCCTCTAATATACAACAAAGTGTATTAATACATAGCATGAATCAAATGGAAGGGAATAACATGTTAAAACCATTGAACACAATACATATATTATCATGTGAGCACAAGGAAATGAATCCCACTTACAACACTTGGATCACTTGATTCTATTCTCTTGGTACACTTCCAACAACAATAAACCAAATAATGAACCATCAACATCTCAATAATCACAAACTCATACCAATAAATCCATAAAATCAACACCATCAACAAACCCATAATCTCCCAACATCAAAATCCAAGAAATAACCAAAGCCACAAGCTTACCTTAGCTTCTTGAACTCAAAATAACCTTGTTCTCTTTCAAATACCCAAAAAAGAAGCTTGAATCAAAGGCACAAAATGAAGAAAATAAGAACCCTAGGTCACATTGGAGCTAAGAACCGAGAATAGAGGAGAAAAAATGAGGAAAAGTGAACCAACTCATGTATTTAACCACTTAAAACCGAAAACACGCTTACACTGTTCACGCACCGCAGGTGCGCTCCAAAATACACCGCGGGTGCGCTAGGCATTCTGTAACACTTCCGAAAATCTGAAAACGTCGACCGCAGGTGTTCTACAAAACTGACCGCGGGTGCGGTCACCCCTGAAGCCAAAAACAAACTTTTGCAACTAAAAATCAAAGCAACGCCGCTTCTCCTCATAATTCGGCAACACTCTCAACAAGAAAGTTGAACCTCTATAACTTATCTAACCACCCCAATTGGCCTCATACGAATTGGCTCAACATACAAATTACCATGAATTAAACAGCAACGATGCTACGACATAACTACACATCAAGTATAACCAACAATACTATAAACCACAAATCACAACTCTTAACATCAAAACTATACTTAAACTTAACCAAATAGTCAATAAACATATATTAAATCTTAAACTGTACCATTCACCAGGCTTGGCTATTACAATCTCCCCTCCTTAAAGGAATTTCGTCCTCGAAATTGACGTCATTGCACAAACAACTCAGGATACTTCTCTTTCATTTCATCCTCTGGTTCCCACGTGGCTTCTTCAATCAAATGATTCCTCCAAAGGACTTTAACAATGCCGATCTCTTTGTTTCTCAACACCTTAACTTTGCGATCCAGAATCTGGACCGGAATCTCTTGGTACGTCAAATTCGGCGTCAAATCCAATGGCTCGTGACGAAGAACATGGGAAGTATTCGCAATATACTTCCTGAGCATGGAGACATGAAAAACATTATGAACTCTGTCAAGATTTGGCGGTAGGGCTAACCTGTAAGCTCGATCACCGACTCTGTCCAAGATCTCAAATGGGCCTATAAACCTTGGACTCAACTTTCCCTTCTTACCAAACCGCATCACACCTTTAAGAGGTGCAATCTTCAAGAACACGTGGTCGCCGACCTCAACTTGCAACGGCCTAAGTCGTACATCAGCATAACTCTTCTGTCTTGACTGTGCTATCTTCATCCTCTCTCGAATAACAGCAACAACATCAGCTGTCTGTTGGACCAACTCTGGACCCAACATCTTCCTCTCGCCAATCTCGTCCCAATACAAGGGAGATCTGCACTTTCTGCCATAAAGTGCTTCATACGGTGCCATGCCAATCGTCGCTTGGTAGCTATTATTGTACGTGAACTCAACAAGAGGCAATTTGGAATCCCAGCTACCAGGATAATCAATAGTACAAGTTCTGAGCATATCCTCTAAAATCTGAATAACTCTCTCTGATTGACCGTCGCTCTGGGGGTGATATGCTGTACTGAATGCTAACCGTGAACCCATAGCTCTGTGAAAACTCTTCCAAAACACTAAAGTAAATCTAGGGTCACGATCAGACACAATCGACACAGGAACACCATGAAGTCTAACAATCTCAGCTATGTACTCTTCGGCATACTGGTTCATGGAATACGTCGTCTTGACTGGAAGAAAATGCGCTGACTTGGTCAATCGATCAACAATAACTCAAATAGAGTTAAAACCTTTCTGCATTCTGGGAAGACCAACCACGAAATCCATCGTAATGTGCTCCCATTTCCATTGAGGAATCGGCAATGATAGCAATGTCCCAGTAGGTCTCTGATGTTTGATTTTCACCTGTTGACAAGTTAGGCACTGAGAAATAAACATGGAAATATCTTTCTTCATACATGGCCACCAATCGAGTCTACGAAGATCTTGATACATCTTGGTGCCACCTGGATGTATCGAATATGGCGCGGTATGTGCTTCTGTCAAGACGTCTCGCCGAATATCATCACCAGCAGGAATACATATACGGCCTCTAAATGTCACCAAACCATCTCTATTCATCTCAAACTCTGAATTACATCTCTCCTCTGCTCTGGCTCTCAACTCTGTCAACTGTAAATCATTGGCCTGCTCTCTACGGATCATGTCCGTCAATGTAGCCCGAATGACCAGCGCTGAAAAGCGAGCAATGGTTCCCTGAACCACCAAAGCTATCTCCTCTCGCTGCAAGTCTAACAACAACGGCTTCTGGATCATAGAACTCAAAGAAGAACTTGACTTACGGATCAATGCATCTGCTACAACATTCGCCTTCCTTGGGTGGTAACTAATCGTCACATCATAGTCTTTGACAACCTCTAACCACCGTCTCTGTCGCATATTGAGTTCTTTCTGAGAAAACAAATACTTTAAACTCTTGTGGTCCGTGAAAATTTCACACTTTTCGCCATATAAGTAATGTCTCAAGATTTTCAAGGCGAAAACCACAGCTGCCAGTTCCAAATCTTGCATAGGATAATTCTTCTCGTAGTCCTTCAACTGGCGAGAAACATAGGCTATAACTTTTCCACGTTGCATCAGCACTGCACCGAGGCCCTTCTTCGATGCATCGGTATAAACAACAAAATCCTCCGAACCACTAGGCAATGCAAGTACCAGAGCTGTCGTCAACTTATCTTTCAACTCTTGAAATCCACTTTGGCATTCATTGGACCACTCGAACTTCACAGTCTTCCTCGTCAGATTGGTTAACGGCAGGGCAATCTTGGAAAAGTCTGCAATAAAACGACGATAATAACCCGCCAAACCAAGAAAACCGTGTACGTCTGATACAGTGGTAGGGATAGGACACTTCTGTATCGCCTCTATTTTTACTGGATCAACAGCTATACCATCCTTCGAAACAACATGGCCTAAGAAAGAAATCTGCTCCAACCAGAACTCACATTTCTTCAACTTAGCATACAACCTCTTCTCTCTCAACAACTGAAGAACAACTCTGAGGTGCTCTGCATGAAGCTCTCTGGTCTTGGAATAAATCAATATGTCATCGATGAAAACAATGACAAAGCTATCCAAATACGGCTTGAACACCCGGTTCATAAGATCCATGAAAACTGAAGGAGCATTAGTCAGACCGAAAGACATAACAAGAAATTCATAATGACCGTACCTGGTCCGGAACGCCATCTTAGGGATATCAGACTCCCTAACTTTCAATTGATAATAGCCAGATCGCTGATCAATCTTCGAAAATACTGTAGCCCCCTGCAGTTGATCAAAAAGGTCGTCTATCCGTGGCAACGGATATTTATTCTTGATAGTCACTCTGTTGATCTCTCTGTAATCAATGCAAAGTCGCAAAGACCCATCTTTCTTTTTAACAAAAAGAACCGGAGCTCCCCAAGGCGAAGAACTGGGCCGAGTAAAGCCTTTATCTAATAGATCTTGCAACTGCGTTTTCAACTCTTTCATCTCTGTCGGGGCCATTCTGTACGGAGCCTTAGAAATAGGAATCGTACCCGGAACTAGATCAATCACAAACTCTACATCTCTGTCCGGTGGTAAACCCGGAACATCATCCTCAAATACATCAGGAAACTCTCTCACCACATCAATATCATCAATATTCAACTTCACAATTCTATCCATATCAACAATCGAAGCCAAAAATCCATCACAACCTCTAAACAACAACTTCTTAGCTTCAAGACACGAAATAAAAGGAAGGACCAGCGAAGTACCTGCACTGGCGAGCATACCTTCTTTATTTACATCATCTGCAAATTTCACCGTCTTAGAAACGCAATCAATCACTGCACGATAGGTTGATAGCCAATCCATGCCAAGTATAATATCAAATGCAACCATCGGAATAACAATCAAATCGGCATAAACCACTCGCTCATCAATTTGATTAGAACACGCATACACAATAGACGTCGGGCACAACACATCCCCAGAAGGCAATACAACATTAAACTGGAGGGGAAGAGCAGAAGGAACTAAACCCAAATATCTCAAAAATAGTTCAGACATAAAAGAATGAGTAGCACATGTATCAATCAATGTCATAGCTACTCTGCCTAAAATTAAAATAGTGCTAGAGATCACAGAAAAATCATGGTTTATACCTTCCTTCGTCATGGTGAAGATGCGACCCTGCACCTTCTCTTAACCTGATCCTCTTGGACAATCCTTGGCAATATGGCCTGCAGTGCCACATCTGTAGCAAGTGTGAGTACCAAATCTGCACTCACCTCTATGATGCCTGCTGCACTTGGGACACAACGGCTTCTCTGGATCAAATGGAACTGCCGGTGCTTTAGGACTCGGCTCTATCTTGCCTTTCCCCTTGAAATTGCCCTTTCCTCTTTGGCTTGAACCTTGACCTCTTTGAACAATAGCCTGGTGCCTCTCCTGTCTCTCTCTAGCAATATCTTTCTCATCTTGCTCGGCCAACAATGCTTTAGCCACAATCTCTATAAATGTCACCGCTTTGGACATATTGATGTCCCTTCTGATCTCTGCTCGAAGGCCTCTAATGAAATGAGCACCCTTGTCTTTGTCATTGGAGGCAATGTATGGGGCAAACAGACAGCCCTCCTTGAACTTCAAAATGTACTCATCGACATTCATACATCCTTGACGAAGCTCTAAAAATTCAGTCACCTTCCGAGCTCTAAGTGCATCTGGGAAGTACTTGTCATAGAAAAGATCAGTAAAATCTTGCCACTTCATTGCCGGAACATCAACACTTACCTTGGTAGCATTCCACCAAATGCGTGCAGCTTTGACTAACATGAACACTGCACAACCAATTCTGTCCTTGTCTTCGTAATGGAGATGATCAAAAATCGCCTCAAGTGCTTTGATCCACTCTACGGCCATCAATGGATCAGTACTTCCTGCAAACTCAAGCGGATCCATTCTCTTGAAAGCAGTAAAGATCCCATCAGTCCCAACTGCTTGAACCACTTGGCCTCTCCCTTGGCCTCTACCTTGACATGTTCCTTGCATACGGAGCAACTGTTGGATCTGCTCACTATGGACCTTGGCTTGCTCTTTCAGTAACTTGCCGAACTCGTCGACAACTCTCGATGAAGAACTATCCTCACCCTCTGCAGCCTTTCTCTTAGGAGGCATAACTCCTACAATGTGCTCACATAATACATATCAACCATAACAATGAATAGATGTAGAAGAAGACATACCCGGACTGTTGAAAGTAGACGAAGTCATATGCATTGGTCCAAAGAACGGTGCTCTGATACCACTAAATGTAACACATCTGACCAGTTTTAATAAAATAGCAGCGAAATTTAAAATTTTCTTAAAAGAAAGAAGGATTTAAAATACATTTCCATATATAATCAAAAGTATATACATGATCAATAAAATGATGCAACAAAATACAAAATATCATTTTTGTGATCATGTCCAAAATGCTAGCAAAATAGCCTTCTTCCTTCCTTCTATTATGCATATGACTCCGGCCCCAATCAACGTCCCGGCTCGTCGCTCTTATTTGCATTACATGAAATAACTGAAATGAGTATAAAACTCAGCAAGTGGAACTCTTACAAAGCAATGGATACATAGCATACTCTGATAAACAAAACTTTGAAAACATTAAATACCATCAACTCTGAAACATAAATATCATAGCATAATATAACAATAACGATGGTATTTCTCTTTTCTCTGATGGATTGATATCTAAATAGTATCTCTGTCTCTGTACCTATATCCCATCGATGTAAATCGATACTCTGTTGGGATATAAGTCTATGGTCGTTGATCAACTAATTGCATGCAATCTCTGACTATGTATCTATCAATCCATAAATCATTTGACCTCTCTCTTTGGCATTTCATCAAACACTTTGCATACTCTTTTCTCTTGTATTTTCTTTGACATAAATGAGACATAAAATGCCTCTAATATACAACAAAGTGTATTAATACATAGCATGAATCAAATGGAAGGGAATAACATGTTAAAACCATTGAACACAATACATATATTATCATGTGAGCACAAGAAAATGAATCCCACTTACAACACTTGGATCACTTGATTCTATTCTCTTGGTACACTTCCTACAACAATAAACCAAATAATGAACCATCAACATCTCAATAATCACAAACCCATACCAATAAATCAATAAAATCAATACCATCAACAAACCAATAATCTCCCAACATCAAAATCCAAGAAATAACCAAAGCCACAAGCTTACCTTAGCTTCTTGAACTCCAAATAACCTTGTTCTCTTTCAAATACCCAAAAAAGAAGCTTGAATCAAAGGCACAAAATGAAGAAAATAAGAACCCTAGGTCACCTTGGAGCTAAGAACCGAGAATTGAGGAGAAGGAATGAGGAAAAGTGAACCAACTCATGTATTTAACCACTTAAAACCGAAAACACGCTTACACTGTTCACGCACCGCAGGTGCGCTCCAAAATACACCGCGGGTGCGCTAGGAGTTTTGTAACACTTCCAAAAATCTGAAAACGTCGACCGCAGGTGCGCTACAAAACTGACCGCGGGTGCGGTCTGGTCTCTGCCCAAACATCACGGGTGCGGTGGCTATCTGACCGCGGGTGCGGTCACCCCTGAAGCCAACAACAAACTTTTGCAACTAAAAATCGAATCGCAACGCCACTTCTCCTCATAATTCGGCAACACTCTCAACAAGAAGGTTGAATCTCTGTAACTTATCTAACCACCCCAATTGGCCTCATACCAATTGGCTCAACATACAAATTACCATGAATTAAACCGCAACGATGCTACGACATAACTACACATCAAGTATAACCAACAATACTATAAACCATAAATCACAACTCTTAACATCAAAACTATACTTAAACTTAACCAAATAGTCAATAAACATATATTAAATCTTAAACCGTACCGTTCACCAGGCTTGGCTATTACAGTTTAACCATGTAATTGATGCTAGAATGATTTTATTATTTAGGTAGAAGATCGATATTGTATATTTTGTGTTTTATGGATTAATGTTACTCGAGTTTTAAGATTTGCAACAATTTAATATTTGGGATGTACTTGTAAATATTTAAGTTACGTAAGTTTGGTGCCGTAAGATAAATATTCTATTTAAGAATCTTAGGCTAATATTATTATGGGATTGAGATAATGCTTAAATTTTAAGTGTATTACCGAGAATAGAAGTTGATCAGTAATTTTTTGGTGCTAAGGTTTCTTAAGTTGAACAGCATAAATGAAAATATAATAGGTTGATGAACATTATGGGTACCGTATAAGCAAAGTAAAGCGCGATAAGTTTGGACATCCACTCTAGTATGAGGAATTATGAGAAAGGTCAAATTTAAGGACATAGTAGAATAGAACTAAGTCGTCATAGGCCACTTTAAGTTAGGATTTCGCGAATGGGAATTTGGTAGGAAATTTAATTAGGATTGAGTAGACATAAGGATATGTTAACACTTATTTTATCAGAGTAGCACAGCGAAAGTGTGGATTATTGAGATACTAGAATTAAGACTCTAAACTTCTAAATTATCGAGGATAAGCGAATTTCGGGGACGAAATTCAATTTAAGGGGGATAGACGTCCCGAAAAATTGAAAGTCCACGTAAACCACATGCATGCAAATTGTTAAATTTCTTTTGTATTTTATTAAATTGTTTAATGCATTAAATGCATGTTTATTTCATGAATTTGTGCTTTAACTCATGGTTTATTTAAAGTTTCATGCATTAGGATTTTAATTTGCATTTCGCGCTCAAACGAGGAACGGAGACCGGGGATATTCAGGAAAAATATTTTTATTCAATAATTATTTTGAATTATTTAATATGAGCTGTTTTTAAGTATGATTTTGAAAATGGGCCTTGGTTGGGTATTTTTACCCGTCGGATTATATTTTTAGCTGGTACGCAAGTTTTATCGATTCGGGAGACTTTTTGAGTGTTTAAGCAATATTTTCGAAAGCGTACCTAAACGAAATATTTTTTGATAGTGTTATGGAGCTTGATGGGTTTATTTTAGTGTTTAATAGGCCCAAAACCATTTTAATCCTTTAATTTTTAATTAAGGGCCAATTAGTATATTATTTTATGGCTTAAACTTAATTAACAAACCCTAAACCTATTTTGCTACATGGTGGCCGTCCCATTCTTTTCTCTGGCAGCATTCTCATGTTAGAACAATAGCAACCAGCAGCAATTCTTGATTTCTCCATGGTTCTTCAACGAAACTCCTCCCCCACCTCTCCGGTTCGCGTCCCGCGCATAGTTCTTTGAGTTTTCGATCACGTTTTTGCTAAGGCACACCATGTATCTCATTCCTCATCATTTACACCATGATTATATGCTTTGGTTTACATTTTTGCATGAATTTTTGTTGGTCCCTCTTTTAACATAGTTTTTGTAAAGGTTTTGACACGTAAATGCGTATATCTTGTGTGCAACTCACGTTTTCTTGATCTTGTGCGAGGGGATGCCAATTCCATGTTGCTAAGGGACTTAACATCATGAACTAAGGTAGTAAGGGGATGGATTTGTCTAAGGGTCAAAATCATTGAAGGCCAATTGGTTTTGGGTGAAGGAGCCAGGGTTTTCGTGGCTAGAGAAGGAAGGGTTGGTGCATCCGTGCATGGCTTGATTCCATCCATGTATCAGACCATATTGGGTTCGTGACTAGGCTGGGAAATGGCCGTGTGCAGCTGGACGTGAAGGTAGAAGGAATGTGTAGGGTTAAGGTCTATTTGTGTCACTCCTTGGCAAGATCGAACAAGGAGCATGCGTGGGGCTGTAGGTGAGGTTAAGGTCAGTCCAGTAGGGTGCCCTTGGCTTGATCTTGGTCCTATATAACATTGGTTCAAGTTTAGTTCGAGTTGGTTAGTCCTAGATTCGAAGGTTCGAAGGTTCAGCGCACTAGGTTTGTAATTTGTAATGTTCAGAAAATTCTCGCAAGGTTCAAGCGGCTTATGAGAGTCCTAAGTTGGGAAGAATTTGGTTAAGTTTCGAGTTGATTCTGGTTAAAATCGGGACCTCGGTTCAAGTTTTAAAACGAATCAATTGAATTTTGAAATGGGAATGTGCTTTGGGATGTTATAAGGAGTTTGGTAAGCTTCGGGTCGAAATTTAAAGGTCCAGGGATAAAACGGTCATTTTGGGTTTCTAGGGGCAAAAAGCGCCCTGAGCTCAAATTTATCATGCTTTTAAATGTTTATGCATCATGATTATGATTTTTTTGATATTATGAAAATTACGTTGCGTGCTTGATTTTAAGGAAATTTACGCATATGCATGATTTTGTTAAGTGATGAACTGATCAGTTACCAAGCTTACAGTCTGCCTCGAAGTTACCAAACCATCTTCCTTATTCTTTCGTCGAATTTCTTATTTGAGAACTGTAGATAAGACATCATGTTGGAACATTTCATGTTCGCAATCTTGATTTTGATGTTAACAAAACTTATTAATTTGTTTCTAATGAGTTTACCTAAGTGCGTATAAACTGAAACTGATTAGGCTTCGAACTGATCAGTTACTAAGCTTAAACTGAAGCTATCGAGACGCAAACTGAAAGTTCCAACTTATTGATCGAACTGAACTGTAACGTACCGTACTTTTTACAACTTAAAATTTGAGAAAAATTAAAAATTTTCTTAAATAAGAAGTAAACCTTCAAAATTTTGATAAAGTAAATCGTTCATCCCACAACCATTGTAACAAAAGACCTCAAAGTAAAATTCACCAAAATATTTGCTTAAAATCTCATAACCAGTAACATAACTCAAAATATTTTAAACATTTATAAAACTTAAAACATGGCGGTCCTCGAGTTTAGACTCCCGCTCAGTCCAAGTCAGCTCCTTGGTCCCCATCCCTAGTCTCCTCGAAATCATCCTCACCTGCATCGATCAAGTCTAGTGAGTCTAAAGACTCAACACGTATAAACTGAAAGTAACGAGTAATACGTAATAAAACCACATGCAACTTTAAAATAGAGCGTACATACAAGAACTTGAACTTACATTTAAACTTGAACTTGCATATAAAAGCTTGAAATTACATACTTAACATAGACGTGCCATAACGTGAATCTTTTCTTAAACATGCTTGCATACTTGTACATACTTGAACATACTTAAACTTCGTTATTTTACGTAGAGGCATGTTTCAAAGCAAGTAACCCATAATATAAATCGTCTGATCAGATTAAACCACAGTACTGGGCTGACAGGGAAAAATCCACTGCCACATACATGAGATCCCCGTTCATGCTTTAACGGGTGGATTGGTCCCCATTCATGCTTTAAAGCTTTCCAATCCTGATCTAAACCTGTTCATGATTTAACGGGGTGGATTGGTCCCTGGTCATGCTTTACCGCTTTCCAATCACATACATAATTTGGTCACAAGACATTTAGCATACCTCAAAAACTTAAAAATATTTTCTTTGCACGTCAAACATACTTACTTGGTATTGAGAGATTCGTTGGATCTCGCTTGGGGCCACTGCTGCACATACTAACATGATTGCAAGCACTTAACTTTCATAGCTTAGACGTAGGTACTCGTGCTCCCCACCGAAGTACAAAAATAGCTTATGACATTCTAGATCACTCGGGACTCCCATGACATCGAACCCCGAACAATCTCTAAAATGATGTGTGAACATTTCCCAAAAAAATAAAAGACATGAACTCACTATTGAACTTGAAAAGAAGAAAGACCAAACGTTTTTACAGATGGGGCCGCGCTCGGGCGGTAAAACTTTACCGCTCGAGTGTCAGGTCTTCTGGAGATTTACCTCGGACAGAAACATTGGCGCTCGGGCGGTAAGAAACTACCGCTCAGGCGCCGAGTTTTCTGGACTCCGCGACTCGAAGCTTAATACTCCTAACTAAATCATATGAATCGTGAACCAATCCGCCGAGACTCATCCTAGGACGCTATGACACTGACTCGAATCCAAAAAAAACGTCCCAAACGACGACGCACACCAAACAAGCAACAAATCCGTAAACTCAAATTTTGACACCAATTGATTCCTATGATTTCTAAGGCAACCAACGACTATCGACATGAAACGAAGCATCAAAACTCATCCCAAACTCATACTCCATATACTTAAACACAGCATCGATCGTCCGACGATTCCCAACGAAGCATGCAACAAATAAACTTCAAGAACACATCAATAGCATAATTTTCAGAAAACGCAGTTTGAGCAGTCTCACGAAAATCACCATAACTCACTCAATTTTTATCCAAATACTTTGAATTTTAGATCAAATCGAAGGTATCAAAAAGTTCTACAATTTTTATGTTGAAATTTTTCTCAAGATCGCGACCGTAAAATCGCAGTTTTTAAAAGAACAGCAAAAACGAGATTTTCAGATCCAGAAACGTTCAAAATGCGTTCTAAACAATTTCCGCTCAAACTTTTGTGGGGACCCGGGCTCTAACTCAATTCTTTTTGGGATTAATTGGATATTTGCTAGAAAATGTGGGTCAAAATTTTGCTTTTAACATTAAATCAAATGTATATAAATCAAGCACAATAACTTTCTCTCTTTTATTTCAACAAACCTAAATACATGTCTTGTTTCATTTCAAAGGTATACAAACTAGTGTTCAATACTAACTACACACCACACGTAGTACATGTCTAGTAAGAAACCACTAGTAGTCTTCTTCTATGCCCGTAATATCCACGCTATCTCGATCTCTCATCTCTGTCGCGACCCAGATCCTGTCCCACCTGTCATTATGCACACATACAGACACAACAACAGCCGGAAACTCCGGTGAGAACAAATCCCAGTATAAAACATGTGTACATGCATATACACAATATAAATCATGAACATACTATCATGGATGTAATCAACAACAATACATCTTATAGACTATAAAACATAATCAGAATAAGTCAAGCAATGTAATTCAACTCATATCTTTGACTCAATTCATATCTAATTCTAGGGATCCCGGTGTGAATAAGATGTAACAGGTCTCCCACCTACTCTCCCAATCGGGGTGGCGTTACATCTTATTCCTAAACTTCGGTCCTGTCTGTATCAAATTCTACAATCGGAGTGAATCTTCCCCTATGCTTTGATATCACCGAACGTTTAGAAAATTGGCGTATCTACCAATGACTCTCCTATCTCAGTACATATATATAAATCAATATAAAGTACAAACATAACAAGTATGTGATTTTGGGAAACTCAAATCGAATCTCATTTGAGTTGTATCTTCCCGAATTCACATGAATTATACCTTTCGTTGTCGTACAATCTTTGTCGTAGTCGAAGTCTCGATCTCGATCTCGAAATTACCAATACAAATCTGAAATGGCAAAATCAATGTGCATTCTATTAATCTTCCACTCAATGCAACCCATATATGAATCAATAATCAATCTCGATACAATTCGACGGCATAACAGCGTAATCTTGCGATACCGATAACTCAAACAACAATCAACTAATACAAGGACCATAACATCAACTCATAATCATCACAATCTATATATCAAGATCTCAAAATCTGCATAATCTCATACACATATATGCTGGAAATCTAAACAATCTCATATCATATCCGTTCTTCGATTCGTTTGCAATTCTACGATCATCATAATCATGGGAACACCAAATAGAAATCAAATCTGATTCCTCCCCACATATATATTTCAAACCATGCTGAAAATGAACCATACTTACATCATTTCGAAGCTGGTGATGAGAGGAACACAAATCTTAACTCGGATTGAAAATCGGATGAACAGATCTTGCACAAACTAGCTTCTAAGATGAAAGAATTTTGCACCTTTCCTGAAATGCTCTCGGTCCTTGCTGCTGAGTTGGTGAGGAAATGAAGGAGACAACACATCATATATGCATGGCAAGGGCAAGTGTCTTATTTTTCACTCAACACGTCGCACCGCGGGTGCGGTAGCTTTTCACCGCGGGTGCGCTTAGCTCTCGGCAGCCCCATCAAAAAATCAGGAACAGCGACCGCAGGTGCGCTCATTCTTGGACCGCGGGTGCGGTAACCCTACTGTAGCAGTACCGCGGATGCGCTCTGTCTGGCACCGCGGTTGCGGTGTCCCTACTGTATAAATAGCCAACTCTCTGTCCATCAACCATCGGTGCGGTATATTTCATAGCGCGGGTGCGGTGGCTTTTTCCCTCAAAACACAACTTTATGTCCTTGCACCGCGGGTGCGGTAGGTATTGCTGTGCGGGTGCGGTCCTCTGTCCATGCAACATTTCATAATTTTGTTTTATCAACCTACAATTCTCGGGCATTAAATTTTACATATCACACATGTATTTTTACGCATAAAAACAACTCAACACATACTATGACATGTTCGACGCAGGAAAAATATAATATAAGTGCCTTATGATGTTAAAGTTTACCGAACCGACGATACCGAAGCGGAGATGGCGTGGGGATTGATCCGGGACGATGGTGGCTCGATTTTCTTTGAAGAAAATTCAACAAAACTTTGCTGGAAACTGAAGGGGAGGGGCGGCTGCTCTCTTGTTGTGAACCTAGGTTTTTATTAAAAATTTAGAAGTGAAATGCACAAGGGGAAGTGTGTGTGTGCAAGTCTATTGTGTGTGTGTGTGTGTGATACAATTGTAACGTGTGTGTGCATGTGTTATGCTAGTAATTAGGGAATAAAAATTGGCTTAATTCTACCATTAAGGTGCTAATTAAAAGTTAACTCAATTAACAAACTAAATAAATTACTATCCCTCTAACCCTTAAATAAAAGTCCCATAATTGAAATAAAGGGCACAAGCACTAAGTCTTTAAAGGTTGTAAAATCTTAAAATCACCTAATTAATAAATTAGACTTTTAAAATTTACTAAAGCTAAATATATTATTTAAAATGCCTCATCCTTAACTTAAAATAAAATACCACATTAAAATTTAGCCAAAATTCGTCACCGGTCTTCTCCTCGATCCCGCCTCGAATAATCGTCTGAAATATGAGACTCGAAAAACATTTAACGTGCATCACATAAACATCATTAATTTAAAATAATGCATTTAAATAAATCATGCCTGGCTAAAACTCATTTTTAAATTAAAATAAATGATTTAACAAATAAATAAATGCATGGGTTTTACGTGTACTGAAATTGGGCTTTACAGTTCCTCCCCCACTTATATAAATTTCGTCCTCGAAATTAAACCTTACCAAACAACTCCGAGTAGCGAATCCTCATGTCTGTCTCGGTCTCCCAAGTGGCTTCCTCTACTGATTGATTCAGCCACCGGACTTTGACCAACTTGGTCACCTTGTTCCGAAGTCTCCGCTCATGTCCGTCTAGGATTTGGACATGTCTTTCCTCATATGACAAATCTGGAGCAAGTTGCAACGGCTCATAGATCAAAACATACTAATGATTAGCTAGGTACTTCCTCAGCATTGAGACGTGGAACACATTGTGTACCCCAGCCAGATTCGGCGGAAAGGCAACACGATAAGCTAGTGTCCCAACTCTGTCAAGAATCTCGAACGGTCCAATGAATCTCGGACTAAGCTTGCCTCTCTTCCCAAATCTCATAACACCCTTCATAGGCGCTATCTTCACAAAAACTTGATCACCTACGGCAAACTCGAGATCTCTCCTCCTCTTATCGGCATAGCTCTTTTGACGACTCTATGCGGTCTTCATCCTGTCTCGGATCTTGACCACCACATCTGCAGTCTGCTGAACAATCTCTGGACCAAGTTCTGCTCTTTCACCGACTTCATCCCAGTGAATCGGCGACCTGCACTTCTTTCCATACAATGCCTCGTAGGGAGCCATACCTATAGATGATTGGAAACTGTTGTTGTAGGTAAACTTTACTAGAGGTAGCTTCGATTCCCAAGTCCCCTGGAAATCGATCATACAGGCTCGCAATAAATCCTCCAAAATTTGAATCACTCGCTCAGACTGGCCATCTATCTGCGGGTGAAAAGCTATACTGAATAGCAACTTCGTCCCCATGGCTGTATGCATACTCTTCCAAAAAAACGATGTAAACCTCGGGTCCCTATCGGACATAATAAAAACTTGGATTCCGTGCAATCGGATTATCTCCCTGATATAGAGCTCCGCATACTGCGTCATGGAGAAAGTCGTCTTCACGGGCAAAAAGTGCTCTGACTTGGTAAGTCGATCCACTATAACCCAAATAGCATTGGATCCATTGACTGACCTCGGCAAACCAACAACGAAATCCATGGTGATATTCTCCCATGTCCACTCGGGAATAGGGAGTGGCTTAAGCATCCATGCTGGCCTCTGATGCTCTGCCTTCACCTGTTGACAAGTGATAAGTGCAATTTATTGTAATTTTATTACTTGTTTTTAACTTTGAATTTTGTGATTCTTGAGCAGGTTTTATGTGATTTGTTGTTGTTTTTGTTGTTGTAGTTTGGAAGCTTAGAATAGAATTTGGAGTAGCAAATTATTGAATTGGAGTAGTGCAAAAGATAAAATGGCCGAAGTATGACCGCACCCGCGGTATCATATGGACCGCACCCGCGGTCCCTGAAGTTAGAAATAAAAGATTCTGCCGAAGCATGACCGCACCCGCGGTCCTTCTTTCACCGCACCCGCGGTCCTTCGCAAAACAGAGTCCGAAAAATCTGTAACTTTGTGGACTTCGAATAAAAGTAGAGGAAAATGGTGTGCTGCGTGGGGAAGCTTGTCTGGACTATAAAAGACTTCTATTATTCACCATCTAGGGCATTGGGGAGCAAAGGAAAGGAGAGGAGGCTACAAAGAAAGGATTGAAGCTCAAGTTCATCATCCTTGGAAATCTATTGCACATTTCTGGACAGAAATTTCATTGCACTCCAAATCTCTTGTTCTAAGTTCTTCTTTCTTTATTTTTATTTGATATGTCTTGTTTAAGATTCATGTGTTGTTGTGTTATTTTTATTATGAACTAATTCTTATTTCTAGAGGAATGATGGAACAAAACTAGACACCATGTGTATGGATTTATGAATTATGCTATATAAGTTTTCCTTATTGTTCATTTGTATTTTTCCAATCTTAATGCTTTCATTTTATTTGCCATATCTTGAATGATTCTTATGTTTATAATTTATCACTTGGAAAAGGGAATTTATAAACAAGAAAGGGAAAAATACATCGATGGTATTTATATAGTTCGGGAGGACATATATTGCTATTGAAGCCATTAAAAGAAGTTATTGCTTATTGTGTTATTTAATTATAGATTGTTGATGGGGACGTTACAATCATTTGTTAGATATTTAGTATCTACTTAGCACTCGGGAGAGGGAGTAGATAATTTAGAATTCTTGGCTAATGTATAATAAGGACATTTATAATATAGCTACACAAAATAACACATGGTGGATAGTTGCGTGAAATCGGACCTCTGGATCTTTTATTTCATAGTTATTTGTTATAAAAAGTTTGGTGTTATAATATAATTAAATTTATTTTCAATTTAGTTATTGGTGCATAAAAATCTGTCAATTGATTTTTCTAAATAAAATTGAGACTATTTTAATTGCAAGCATTAATATACATTTAAATACGTACTCCTCGTGGGATCGACAATTGTACTCGAAAATATATTTTATTACAACTTGACGTTGTGCACTTGCAAGCAATTAAGAAATCACGCGACAAGTTTTTGGCGCCGTTGCCGGGGAGTGCCTATTTTAAATTTATATTAGTATTGTTACCAATTAGTCTTTATTTTAATTTAGAGCTGTTTTTATTGTAATACATTAAACATTGATTTGTTTCTTATCTTTGTTTGACAGTGCATGCGAAGATCGCAAAATCTTGACTTGCTTATCTTTGATCCTGAGATCGAAAGAACCGTAAGAAGATTAAGAAAGGCAAGAAGAGAAGAGATTCGAGCAATGGCTGAAAACAGAGATAATGAAAATCCACCCCCTGCAATACCCATCAGAGATCATTTTAGGCCGGTACTAAATGCTCATTACTCGGGCATAGCACGAGGGACTATTAATGCAAACAACTTTGAGCTTAAGCCCGCACTGATAAACATGGTTCAACAGAATCAGTTTGGGGGAGCCGCTACTGCAGATCCTCATCTACATCTCAGAACATTCCTTGAAATTACTGACACGGTAAAAATAAATGGTGTTTCTGATGATATAATTCAATTGCGTTTGTTTCCTTTTTCTCTTAGGGATCAAGCAAGAGGATGGCTCCAATCGCTTCCTTTGGGGAGTATCACTACATGGTAGGAGTTAGCAACCAAGTTCCTTGCTAAATATTTTCCACCTGCGAAGTCTGCACGGTTGAAGATAGAGATAAGTACTTTTAGGCAGACTGACTTTGAGCAATTATATGAGGCATGGGAACGGTATAAGGAGTTGTTGAGGAGGTGTCCAAACCATGGTTTTGAAGATTGGGTACAGATTGAATTGTTTTATAATGGTTTGAATGGACAAACAAGAGGCACTGTGGATGCAGCAGCTGGTGGAACGATATTTGCCAAATCACCTGATCAAGCATATGATTTGCTTGAACAGATGACCATTAACAGTTATCAGTGGCCATCTGAAAGGTCAGGAGTAAAGAAGACAGCTGGTATTTATGTCGTGGATCCTATCACTTCACTAACCGCCCAAGTTTCTGCATGGACCACACAACTAGCAGCCATGAATAAAGTGAGCATACCTGACACTGAAGGTCCTTCCGTGGTTGCTGAAGAAACTCATTATCTTGAAGAAGCCCAATATATCAACAACAGAAACTTTGGTGGATTTGGAGGATATCGAGGTAACCCTCCTCCTAATACTTATCATCCAGGTTTGAGAAATCATGAAAATTTTTCTTATGCAAACAATAAGAATGTGTTGAATCCTCCTCCGGGGTTCAATACATCAAAAGGGGAGGGAAAGCCTTCGTTTGAGGATTTGGTAGGTACATTTGTGGCTGAATCTGGAAAGAGGATGGCTAGAACTGAGTCTCGGCTTGATAGCATGGAGACTCACATAGGAAACATGGGTGCTACGATGAAATCTTTGGAGACACAAATTGGACAGTTGGCTAATGCTTTGAGAGATTAGAACAGGGGTCAATTTCCGAGTAATACGGAAGTTAATCCAAAAGAGCAGTGCAAGGAAGTCACTTTGAGGAGCGGAAGAGAATTGGAGGTTCAAAGTCCCAAGGAGATGGTGGAAAATGAGAAGTCAGTGGAAGATGTTGAGTTTGAGGTTATAACAGAGAATAAGGTTGAGGACTCTAAGACAAAAGTTGTACAACCTCCTGCATTTAAGCCTGCCATTCCATACCCTCAGAGGTTCAAAAAGAAGAGTTTAGATGATCAATTTGCAAAATTCCTTGAGATTTTTAAGAAGATACACATCAATATACCATTTGCTGATGCATTGGAGCAAATACCCAACTATGCCAAGTTCATTAAAGATGTGATGTCTAAAAGAGGAAGCTGCAAGAGTTTGAGACAGTGAAGCTTACTGAGGAGTGCAGTGCCATCTTACAAAAGAAATTACCACAAAAATTGAAAGATCCAGGGAGTTTTACTATTCCTTGCTTTATTGGTGGTTCTCATTGTAGTAAAGCTTTATGTGATTTAGGAGCAAGTATTAATTTGATGTCATTTTCTATTTTCAGGAAATTGGAGCTTGGAGAAGTTAAACCAACCACTATCACCCTACAGCTTGTAGACAGAAGTCTTACATATCCAAGAGGGATCGTCGAGGATGTATTGGTAAAAGTGGATAAGTTTATTTTTCCTGCAGACTTTGTGATTCTAGATATGGAAGAGGATAATGATGCTCCATTAATCTTTGGGAGACCGTTCCTTGCAACTGGAAGGGCATTGATAGATGTGCATAAGGGTGAACTCACCTTGAGAGTTGGTGGAGAAGAAGTCATTTTTAATATTTATCATGCCATGAGGGGATCAAATGAGGTAAGTACTTGTAAAAGCATTGATGTTATAGACTCATGTGTATCCTTTGACTGTGCAGAAACTAGGGACCCTTTGGAGAGTTGCTTGGTTGGAGCTGCTGAAGCTGTTAGTGAAGACGACTGGGAAGTGAAAGAGCAACTGGTGGCTCCTGAAGTATTGCATAAAGAAAAGAAAACGGATGTGTTGATTGAGGAGTTGAACGTCAAAGAGAAAATAGAGGTAATATCACCCTTTCCTGATCTAAAGGAATTGCCAAGCCACCTATGTTATGCATTCTTAGGAGAGAAGTCGACATATCCGGTAATCATATCTTCTTCCCTTACTATTGATGAAAAAGATAAATTATTGAGAGTATTGAGGGAATATAAAAGTGCATTGGGATGGTCGATTTTTGATATTAGGGGAATTAGCCCCACTATATGCATGCATAAAATTTTAATGGAGGAGTCCTATACTCCTTATGTGGATCATCAGAGGAGATTAATCCGGCAATGAAAGAAGTTGTGAAAAATGAGGTGCATAAATTATTGAATGCTGGTGTGATATATGTTATTTCTGATAGTAATTGGGTGTCTCCTGTACAAGTTGTACCGAAAAAGGGTGGAATAACTGTGGTTAAAAAAGAACATGATAAATTAATATCTACTCGTACTGTAACTGGTTGGCGAGTTTGTATGGATTATAGAAAATTGAACAATGCCACCCGAAAAGATCATTTTCCATTGCCTTTTATTGATCAAATGCTAGATAGACTTGCTGGTTATTGTCATTATTGCTTCTTAGATGGTTATTCAGGATATAACCAGATAGTTATAGCACCAGAGGATCAGGAGAAGACTACTTTTACGTGTCCCTATGGCACGTTCGCTTTTAGGAGAATTCCTTTTGGGCTATGCAATGCACCGGCCACTTTTCAGAGGTGTATGATGGCTATATTTGAAGACATGGTGGAGGAAATCATGGAAGTCTTCATGGATGACTTCTCGGTATTTGGCTCTTCATTTGATCATTGTTTACATAACTTATCTCTTGTGTTGCAGAGATGCCAAGAAAAGAACCTAGTTCTTAATTGGGAAAAATGTCACTTTATGGTCCAAGAGGGCATTGTCCTGGGACATAAAGTATCATCTAAGGGATTAGAGGTGGATAGAGCCAAGATGGTTGCAATTGAAAAACTTCCTCCACCAAAGAACATCAAAGGAATAAGGAGCTTTCTAGGACATGCGGGGTTTTATCGGAGATTCATTAAAGATTTTTCTAAGATCACTAAACCCTTATGTAATTTGCTTGAAAAAGATTCCACATTCATATTTGATGATGATTGTTTGCAGGCTTTTGAGAAAATCAAGAGGGCATTGATGACAGCACCAATCATGATAGTGCCGGACTGGAAGGAGCCCTTTGAGCTGATGTGGGACGCAAGTGATTATGCCGTTGGTGCAGTATTGGGCCAAAGAAGAGAAAGAATGTTTAGGGCAATCTATTATGCAAGCCGTACTATGGATGCTGCACAGCAAAATTACACCACAACTGAAAAGGAGATGCTTGCTGTAGTATTTGCCTTCGACAAATTCAGGCCATATCTGATCGGCACAAAAGTAATTGTTTTTACTGACCATGCAGCCATTCGCTATCTATTTGCCAAGAAGGATGCGAAACCACGCTTGATAAGGTGGATACTGCTATTACAAGAATTTGACTTTGAGGTCAAAGATAAGAAGGGAAGTGAGAATCAAGTGGCTGACCACTTGTCAAGACTTGAGCTAGAGGATAGGAAAGAAGAAGGAGCAATACAGGAAACATTTCCGGATGAACAACTTTTTGAGGTAAGTTCAATACTCCCTTGGTTTGCTGACATTGCGAATTTTTTGTCTTGTGGTATTCTTCCTCCAGATCTGAACCACCATCAGAAAAAGAAGTTCTTTCATGATATCAAATTTTTCTTCTGGGATGATCCTTATGTGTATAAGAGATGTGCTGACCAAGTGATTAGGAGATGTGTTGACGGTGTTGAAGAACACCAAATTCTTGAGCTATGTCATTCATCTGCATATGGTGGACATTTTGGAGCGACACGAACTGCAGCTAAGGTATTGCAATCAGGTTTTTTCTGGCCTACTTTGTTCAAGGATAGCTATACCTTAATGAAATCATGTGATAGGTGCCAAAGGTTAGGAAACATTTCTAGGCGTCACGAATTGCCACTGACAAATATTTTGGAAGTGGAACTTTTTGATGTATGGGGCATAGATTTCATGGGACCCTTTCCCCCTTCTTTTGGTCAATCTTATATTTTATTAGCTGTTGATTATGTGTCGAAATGGGTGGAAGCAATTGCCACCAATACTAATGATGCTCGTGTTGTAGTTAAGTTTGTCCACAAGAACATCTTCACCAGGTTTGGAACACCGAGAGCCATCATAAGTGATGAAGGTACGCATTTTTGCAATAAAATTTTCAACTCACTGTTGGCTAAATACAATGTGAAGCACAAAGTGGCATTAGCATATCATCCTCAGTCGAATGGACAAGCTGAAATATCCAATCGTGAAATTAAGCAAATTCTGGAAAAGACTGTCAACACCAACCGGAGAGATTGGGCTATGAATTTGGATGATGCGTTATGGGCTTATCGGACTGCATTCAAGACGCCTATTGGGATGTCTCCCTATAGGCTAGTGTTTGGGAAAGCATGTCATCTGCCGTTGGAGTTGGAGCATAGAGCATTTTGGGCTGTGAAGAAATTAAATTTTGATTTGAAAGCTTCTGGTGACGTTAGGAAACTGTAGTTGAGCGAGATGGATGAGTTCCGCAATGATGCATATGAAAATGCCAAGATTTACAAAGAGCAGACCAAGAAGTGGCACGATAAACTCATTGTACGAAGGGAGCTCAAACCAGGACAACAAGTACTCTTGTTCAACTCCCGTCTGAAGTTGTTTCCTGGTAAGTTGAAATCACGTTGGTCAGGTCCATTTTTGGTGGAGACAGTGTACCCTCATGGGGCAATTGAGCTAAAATGCAATGATGGAAGGACCTTCAAGGTGAATGGGCAGCGAGTTAAGCCATATTATGGAACTGAAGTAAGGCACCTTGACAACATTCCTTTGGGCGGATCGACTTGATGTAGACTGATGGAAATCGGGCTGAAGACGTTAAACCAAGCGCTTATTGGGAGGCAACCCAAATTTTTGTTTCTCTTTTGCAATTTGTTTTCGGTTTTGCTTTTATTCTAGTATTCTTATTATAGGTTTTTTATATTTTTTTAGTATAGTGTGTGCTTATATCTTCCCAAAACTAATGAATTCCACTTGTTTTATTTTCAGGACTCAAAAAAAAATGAAGAAGAAAAATTTTTTTCCCGAAGGAATACCGCACCTGCGGTACATATAACACCGCACCCGCGGTTAAGGAAGAAAAATTTTCAAGAAATTACCGAGAAAGCACCGCACCCGCGGTATATTTTGGAGCGCACCCGCGCAACATGTCCCGAGAGCATACCGCACCCGCGGTTGTTCTTGCACCGCGGCCGCGGTTGATTAATATCGAATTATGCTACATTTGCCGAGAGCATACCGCACCCGCGGTCCCCTGCACACCGTACCCGCGGTCATTGAATACTGAATATCAAAATTAATTCGAGAGCATACCGCACCCGCGGTCCCTTGCACACCGCACCCGCGGTCGATAGTTTTACAAACAAAATGGGGCAGAAATTTTCATAATCGAAGAACACCTCTCTCAAATTTCTCTCCTTCCTTCGAAATCCTTTCTCAAGAACAAACTTTTCACACTCAATTTTTGTTATTTCTTCAACAAATTTACCACTCGAACCTAAATATCTTCATTCATTCCATCAAATATCACTTTTCTTTCCACAAAAATCAACATCAAACCTAGGGTTTCAAAGGGGCTCGAAAATTTCTTCAAGAATTGGATGGAGCTTTGATTTTATTCTTCAAGAAACATTTCAACACAATCAAGGTGAGCAAATCCATTGCATATTTGTTGAAATTTCGAAATTGAAGGTGTTATTTGCTATGGAAGGAAATTACGTTTAGTGAAGTACATTCTTGGTATTGTGGATATTGTTGATTGATTGTTGTGTATATTGTTGAGGTGTGGATATTGTGAGTATTAAGTTTGGGGGAGTGCAAGAATCATTAAATTTTGTGAATTGGATTGAGGAGAAGTTGGTGATTGAAAGGTGTTCGATAAAATGCCTCCAAGAAAAAAACAATCTAAGGGTGCATCATCATCTGTGAATTACGATGCAAACAGGTTTTGGGACAAACAAGCGGAGGAGAACTATGGAAAGATTTTGAGCAAGAGCATTATAAAAGAAAGGGGATTTGATCTTAATTTCCCTAGAACTGAAATTGGACTAATGCTTACTGCTCGGCATTGGGATGAGTTCGGCAGGCAGCCACAAGATGTTGTCATTTCGTTGGTGAGAGAATTTTATGCTAACCTCAAGGTTAGGCATGATCAGTTGAAGGTGTTGGTGCGAGGAAAATTGGTAGCCTTTGATGCACATACGATCAATACGTTATATGGTATCCCTCTTGTAATGCACGATGAATATGAAGAATACCGGGCTGAGCATGTAAATTATAATAATATTCTTCAAACAATTTGCATAGAGGGAGCGGAATGGAGAATGAGGGATGATGTGCATGTTAGCCTAGCTAAGTCTGATCTCAAAAGTGTTGCCAAAGATTGGTATTCATTTATTTCTGCTGGGATTAAGCCTACTGAGCATACCACCACAGTCATCAAGGAGAGGGCAATTCTTACTTTTTGCATTATGACCGGAAAGACAATTGATTTAGGTCAATTACTTCAGAGTTCGATGCTTGAATATGCAAGAGGTAACTCTCCTAGTGGATTCCTCCACCCTTCTCTTATCACTGATTTATGCCAAAATGCGGGAGTGACTTGGGCAGTAAATGAAGAATTGTTGAAGCCTAAAAACCCCATTGTGGTAGTTCAACCACATAGGGTAGTTAGAGGTGAACATGCTACGGCACGTCGAGCAGAAAGGGAATTTAACAGAAGAGCTGCAGAGAGACGTGCCCAGGCTCAAGCTCAAGAACCACAACCACAACCGCAACAACGAAATAGGAGAGATAGGTTGACCCAGTTGGAAGAAGATATGCAACATCAACGCCAAGAAATGGATGCATTTCGGTTTAGGACCGACACATTTATGGGATATATGATGGATTTTACATCTGTCTTGGCTCAGCAATTTCCATCGGCTTCAACTTCTGGCAATCCATTCCCACCTCCTCCACAGTGGCCACCCATATACCACCCGCCGGAGTTCAAACCACCACAAGATGACGAAGATGATGAGGATGGCGATGACCACTGACGGTCGTCGCCCGAAGTATGTGTATTCTCCTAATTTTCATGCTTATTTACATCGAGGACGATGCACATGTTTTAGTTTGAGGGAGATTTGATTTATTTTATGTTTGCTTGTGTGTTTATTTTCTTTTGTGTGTTTATTTATTTATTTTGTGTTTATTTATTTTTGTAGTTGTTTGCTTGTGTGTTTATAGTCATGAAAATTTTTATTTAAAATGGCCAATGATGAGAAAAGAAAAATGTTGCATTAAGAAGAAAAGTCATGTATTACATTCATGTAAATCGATCAATTTGAAAAATTTAGAGAACAATCATGAGATTTGGTAAGTTTGAGACTTATAATTTCTATACAACTCTTTGATTTTCATTTGACATCGAAATAAATTTTTGCAAACACATATATGATTGAGGCAATCTTTGATTTTATTTGGACCTATTTATATTGTTCATAAATATTCATTTGAAGCCCTCTTGAGCCTATATGAAAAAAAGAATTGTGTTCTTGAAATTTCTTGGAAGCCAAGCACTTTTCTTTTGAGATGCATTGAGACACCATTTTCACGATGATTAGATTCTACTTTGTGTTGGTGAATTGAGATTTTATCTAGAACTATCCAAACATCATTCAAGGCGAAATATGGACAAATTATGATTTAGGAATGATTTAGGTGATTTTTGGATCGATTGAGCCTTTCAAGCTACCAAATAAAAAGAATTTATCATTTGTCACCTCGTTGAGCTTAAATGAATTCGAATGGCACACGTTAATATGTGTAAAAGACCCCCATTCGATGTTCTTTCAAATATCCCACATTTACAACCCCGTTGAATAACTTAAACATTAATTTCCTACCTTCTCAAGGGAGTAAGAATTCAAAGGATCAAAGAAATGAAAATTCTCCTACAAAAGAAAAGAAAAATGAATGATGTTACATTGATGAAGTTGGAGAAAAAGGGGAGAAAAAGAGATGAAATAAATAAAAAAATTGGAGATAAAAGAAAAAGTGGAGTTTGAAAAAGAAATAAAATTCAACTTACTCCCTTATTTGAACTCCTAATCTTTATTTGTAGCCCTGAGCCAAGGCCTAACATTATAACCATTGAAAATCCTATTAACCTAGTCATAGTTGTCCAATATACTAGTGGAGAGTGATTGGGAGGATCTAGCTTATGGACAATCGATAAACACTTTCATTGAGTAAGAATCTTGATCAATTTTACACACACCTCATTGCATCAAATATTTATTGGGTATCCCTTTCTTGAATGAATATTGCTTTGAACCAAATTTTTACCGGAAAAGACCTCTTGATTTGTGTTTGTAAAAATTGAAATCGATTGAGAATGTTTTGAAACATGAGTTGAAGAGATTATAAGTTAAGAAAATTAACCGATTGCATGATTTTATCCGGATGAACAAGTGGTTGGATTGATTTGAATTGTAAATGCTTGAAGAGTTGTTAATTTATCTTGAGGCCAAGTTCTTTAAAGTATTACATGACTTGGTTGTTTGTGTTGTTTTGTTTTGCTCGGGACTAGCAAAATCTTAAGTTTGGGGGAGTTTGATAAGTGCAATTTATTGTACTTTTATTACTTGTTTTTAACTTTGAATTTTGTGATTCTTGAGCAGGTTTTATGTGATTTGTTGTTGTTTTTGTTGTTGTAGTTTGGAAGCTTAGAATAGAATTTGGAGTAGCAAATTGTTGAATTGGAGTAGTGCAAAAGATAAAATGGCCGAAGTATGACCGCACCCGCGGTGCGGTCCCTGAAGTTAGAAATAAAAGATTCTGCCGAAGCATGACCGCACCCGCGGTCCTTCTTTCACCGCACCCGCGGTCACTGAATTTTGAGACTGAAAGTTTCTCCGAAACAACACCGCACCCGCGGTCCTTCTTTCACCGCACCCGCGGTCCTTCGCAAAACAGAGTCCGAAAAATCTGTAACTTTGTGGACTTCGAATAAAAGTAGAGGAAAATGGTGTGCTGCGTGGGGAAGCTTGTCTGGACTATAAAAGGCTTCTATTATTCACCATCTAGGGCATTGGGGAGCAAAGGAAAGGAGAGGAGGCTACAAAGAAAGGATTGAAGCTCAAGTTCATCATCTTTGGAAATCTATTGCACATTTCTGGACAGAAATTTCATTACACTCCAAATCTCTTGTTCTAAGTTCTTCTTTCTTTATTTTTATTTGATATGTCTTGTTTAAGATTCATGTGTTGTTGTGTTATTTTTATTATGAACTAATTCTTATTTCTAGAGGAATGATGGAACAAAACTAGACACCATGTGTATGGATTTATGAATTATGCTATATAAGTTTTCCTTATTGTTCATTTGTATTTTTCCAATTTTAATACTTTCATTTTATTGGCCATATCTTGAATGATTCTTATGTTTATAATTTATCACTTGGAAAAGGGAATTTATAAACAAGAAAGGGAAAAATACATCGATGGTATTTATATAGTTCGGGAGGACATATATTGCTATTGAAGCCATTAAAAGAAGTTATTGCTTATTGTGTTATTTAATTATAGATTGTTGACGGGGACGTTACAATCCTTTGTTAGATAATTAGTATCTACTTAGCACTCGGGAGAGGGAGTAGATAATTTAGAATTCTTGGCTAATGTATAATAAGGAAATTTATAATATAGCTACACAAAATAACACATGGTGGATAGTTGCGTGAAATCGGACCTCTAGATCTTTTTATTTCATAGTTATTTGTTATAAAAAGTTTGGTGTTATAATATAATTAAATTTATTTTCAATTTAGTTATTGGTGCATAAAAATCTGTCAATTGATTTTTCTAAATAAAATTGAGACTATTTTAATTGCAAGCATTAATATACATTTAAATACGTACTCCTCGTGGGATCGACACTTGTACTCGAAAATACATTTTATGACAACTTGACGTTGTGCACTTGCAAGCAGTTAAGAAATCACGCGACAACAAGTGAGATATTCAGACACCAATCGACGGATGTTTCTCTTCATACCTGGCCACCAATACAAGATCTGCAAGTCTTTGTACATCTTGGTACCTCCTGGATAAATGGAATACGGAGATGCATGTGCCTCTGTTAGAATATCCTCTCTGATCGAATCAACACTAGGCACCCATCTTTGTATCTCACAATGCCATCAGACACTGTGTAGAGTACACTGCCCTTGGCTTCATCTTTCAGTCTCCATTTCTGTAACTGCTCATCTGAAGATTGACCTGCACGGATACGGTCTAGTAAAGAATACTGGACTGTCAGATTAGACAGTTTAGGAGCCCTGTCCTTAGGATAAACCTCTAACTCAAATCTTTGAATCTCTGACTGAAAAGATTTCTGTACTGACAAATGTGCTACGACTGCAACTTTACGGCTCAAGGCATCTGCCACAACATTAGCTTTCCCTGGATGGTAGCTAATTTCAAAATCGTAGTCTTTCACGAATTCTATCAACCGTCTCTGTCTCATATTCAACTCTTTCTGCGTGAAGAAATACTTGAGACTCTTGTTATCAATATATATCTGGCATTTCTCGCCGTACAAGTAGTGTCTCCATATCTTCAATGCAAAGACAACGGCAGCTAACTCAAGATCGTGAGTTGGGTAGTTCTTCTCATGCACCTTCAACTACCTGGAAGCATAAGCTATTACCCGACCATGCTACATCAACACTGCGCCTAACCCGAGCTTAGATGCATCGGTGTATAACACAAAATCTACTTGTCCGGATGGCATGGCTAACACTGGCGTTGAAATAAGAGCTTGCTTCAATGTATGAAGCTCTTTTGGCACTCGCCACTCCACACGAACTTAGCATTCTTCTTTGTCAGTGAAGTGAGCGGCACTTCTATCGATGAAAACCCCTGAATAAACTTACGGTAGTAACCTGCTAAGCCCAGAAATTTGTGGATCTCTGATGCATTCTTTGGCTCAACCCATTCCTTAACAGCTGCCACTTTAGCTGGGTCCACCTCAATTCCACTGCAAGACACTATGTGACCCAAAAACGCTACCTTCTTCAACCAGAATTCACACTTACTGAACTTCGCAAATAACTTGCGACTCTGCAGGGTCTGCAAAACTGTCCTCAAATGCTGGTTGTGCTCCTCATGGCTCTTCGAGTAGATTAGAATATCGTCAATGAATACTATGACGAATTGATCAAGGTAAGGCTGGAATACTCGGTTCATGAGGTCCATTAAAATTGCTGGAGCATTCGTTAGTCCAAACGCCATTACCAAGAACTCATAATGCCCATACCTGGTTCTAAAGGCTGTCTTGTGAACATCTGCGTCTTTCACCTTCAGCTGATGGTACCCCGATCGAAGATCTATCTTAGAGAACACTGAAGCTCTCTGCAACTGATCGAACAAGTCCTCGATTCTTGGTAATGGATATTTATTCTTGATCGTTACCTTGTTCAATTCTCGGTAATCGATGCACAGCCTCATGCTCCCATCTTTCTTTTTCACAAAGAGCACTGGTGCGCCCCACGATGAAAAACTAGGGCGGATAAATTCCTTGTCAAGAAGCTCCTGAATCTGCTGCTTGAGTTCCAACATCTCAGCTGGAGCTAATCGGTATGGTGCCTTAGAGATTGGCACAATGCCTGGCATAAGATCGATTGCAAACTCCACCTCTCTCTCTGGTGGAAGACCTGTGACGTCGTCAGGAAAGAATTCTAGGAAGTCTCTGACTTCTGGCACATCTGATAATGACGGAGTGGGTATATCAGGTGCGAAAACAATACTGGCCAAGAAAGCCTGACATCCCTTGGAAATAAGTCTCCATGCCTGCATGCAAGAGATCATGCGAGGGAAACTTCTCCATCTGGCTGGTTCAAAGAGAAACTGCTCCATACCCAAAGATCTTACTAACACTGACCTTTTCTGGAAGTCGATAAGAACTATGTTCTTCGTCAGCCAGTCCATTCCCAGAATGATATCAAATTCTGGAATCGGCAACACAATCAAATCGGCGTACACTAGGTGGCCCTGCAGTTCCAGATCGATGTCTCTGACCACGCTAGTAGCTGACAATTCTTCCCCTGATGGGACTGTCACTGAGTAGCTCATGTCGAGTCCAATAGACTTGACGTCCAAGTGACTAGCGAATGTCTCCGAAATAAAGGAGTGGGTGGCTCCTGAGTCTATCAGGGCCTTCGTGGCTAGTCTCTTTATGAATATGTTTCCTGAGAGACGTTAGCACAACACAACTTATATCCCAAAAGTTCTGATACTAACCTTAAGCAATGAAGAGCACCAAAATACTAGCCAGAACACTAACAATCCAATGAAGGGCACCAAAATAATAGCCAGAACACTAACAATCCCATAACACAATAAACGTGCATGTATGGCAAAATTTAATACTGCTGAATTAAATGTGTTACCAGTCAACAATTTCGTGTCTGGGTTCGCCTCCTGAGCATGCATGGCAAACACCCTGCCCTGGGTCGGCTGCCTCCACTGAGGGCACTCCTTTAGCATGTGGTCACTTGCTCCGCATTTGAAACATTTGCCCGAACCATAGAAACACTGTCCCGGGTGCTGGCGGTTGCACTTCAGGCACACCGGGTGCTCTCCTGGCCTCTGTGGCGCCTTCTGCTGTGGCATAGGACCCTTGCCCTTTGGCAGTCCCTGATAAGGCTTCTTTCTTGGCTACCCCTGGAACGGCCTCTTAAACTGAGGTCGCTGCTGCTGCTGCTGTGGAGCATGATAGGGCCTCTTGCCCTGCCTGTCAGCCTCAATATCCATCTGATCCTGCTCTGCCGCCAAAGCTCTAGACACGGAAATTGCATAATTCGTAGGACCAGCAACTCGAACATCACGGCGCAAGATCGACCGCAACCCATCCAAGAAGTGCCTCAACTTTCCCTGGGCATCATTAGCTATCCGCTCTCAAACTTCCTGACAAATTCCGTAACGCTGCTATCCCCCTAACGCAATGTCATGAATTCCCTGGTCAAGTGAGAGCGCACTTCTTCAGTGAAGTACTTGGAGTAAAAGACCTCATTAAAGCCATCCCAAGAAAGGGTCTGCAAGTTCGCTGCCACGGACGCGCTCTCCCACCACAGTCTGGCGTCCCCGGTCAGTAGAAATGTGGCACACCTGACCCTATCTACATCTTGCAACTCCATAAAGGCAAAAATCACCTCGATGGATTTAATCCATCCTTCGGCTATCATCGGGTCAGTGGTCCCCGAAAACTCCTTTGGACTCATCCGCCTGAACCTTTCGTATACTTCCTCTGGTCTGGGCCTCGCTTCTGTATTTGCCGCAGCATGGTTCCTCGAAAACTACGCGAAGAACTGCGTCATACTTGCAAGCATCTGAGCTTGCATATCCGGCGGTGGAGGAGGTGGAGCGTCTCTCCCCTCTTCTCCGGCCTCTCTGTCCTCATCCCTTGCTTCCTGGTTAATTATGCGTCTAGGAGGCATACTGTTCCGACAATTTACCCAACACGTAAACCCCATATGCATTAACATGATATCAATAGTATAAGATGCACATAAATCGAACTTAAAACATGGACATGCTGAAATCATGGCTTATTACTTAATGCATAACATAATTCAAAACTTTAAAACTTACAGACTTGAGGTGTGACTTCGTGAGCTTCTTGCGACTAGCAGTAGGCATAACCCTTTACAAGAACACCGCTCTGATACCAACTGTAACGTACCGTATTTTTTACTACTTAAAATTAGCGGAAAAATTAAAAATTTTCTTAAATAAGAAGTAAACCTTCAAATTTTTGATAAAGTAAATCGTTCATCCCACAACCATTGTAACAAAATACCTCAAAGTAAAGTTCACCAAAATATTTGCTTAAAATCTCATAACCAGTAACATAACTCAAAATATTTTAAACATTTATAAAACTTAAAACATGGCGGTCCTCGGGTTTAGCCTCCCGCTCAGTCCAAGTCAGCTCCTTGGTCCCCACCCCTAGTCTCCTCGAAATCATCCTCACTTGCATCGATCAAGTCTAGTGAGTCTAAAGACTCAACAAGTTTAAACTGAAAGTAACGAGTAATACGTAATAAAACCACATGCAACTTTAAAATAGAGCGTACATACAAGAACTCTAACTTACATTTAAACTTGAACTTGCATATAAAAGCTTGAAATTACATACTTAACATAGACGTGCCATAACGTGAAACTTTTCTTGAACATGCTTGCATACTTGTACATACTTGAACATACTTAAACTTCGTTATTTTGCGTAGAGGCATGTTTCAAAGCAAGTGACCCATAACATAAATCGCCTGATCAGACTAAATCACCGTACTGGGCTGACAGGAAAAAATCCACTGCCACATACATGAGATCCCCGTTCATGCTTTAACGGGTGGATTGGTACCCGTTCATGCTTTAACGCTTTCCAATCCTGATCTAAACCCGTTCATGATTTAACGGGGTGGATTGGTCCCTGGTCATGCTTTACCGCTTTCCAATCACATACATAATTTGGTTACAAGACATTTAGCATACCTCAAAAACTTAAAAATATTTTTTTTGCACGTCAAACATACTTAGTTGGTGTTGAGAGATTCGTTGGATCTCGCTTGGGGCCACTGCTGAACATACTAACATGATTGCAAGCACTTAACTTTCATAGCTTAGACGTCGGTACTCGTGCTCCCCACCGAAGTACAAAAATAGCTTATGACATTCTAGATCACTCGGGACTTGACCTCATTAAATCATCGTACTAACCCATGACATCGAACCCCGAACAATCTCTAAAATGATGTGTGAACATTTCCCAAAAAAATAAAAGACATGAACTCACTATTGAACTTGAAAATAAGAAAGACCAAACGTTTTTACAGATGGGGCCGCGCTCGGGCGGTAAAACTTTACCGCTCGAGCGCCAGGTCTTCTGGAGATTTCCCTCGGACAGAAACATTGGCGCTCGGGCGGTAAGAAACTACCGCTCAGGCGCCGAGTTTTCTGGACTCCGCGACTCGAAGCTTAATACTCCCAACTAAATCATATGAATCGTGAACAAATCCATCGAGATTCATCCTAGGACGCTATGACACTGACTCGAATCTAAAAAAAACCTCCCAAACGACGACGCACACCAAACAAGCAACAAATCTGTAAACTCAAATTTTGACACCATTGATTCCTACGATTTCTAAGGCAACCAACGACTATCGACACGAAACGAAGCATCAAAACTCATCCCAAACTCATACTCCATATACATAAACACAGCAGCGATCACCTGACGATTCCCAACGAAGCCTGGAAAAAATAAACTTAAAGAACACATCAATAGCATAATTTTCAGAAAACGCAGTGTGAGCAGTCCTACAAAAATCACCATAACTCACTCAATTTTTATCCAAATACTTCGAATTTTATATCAAATTGAAGGTATCAAAAATTTCTACGATTTTCATGTTGAAAATTTTCTCAAAATCGCGACCAAAAAATCGCAGTTTTTAAAAGAACAACAAAAACGAGATTTTCAGATCCAGAAACGTTCAAAATGCGATCTAAACAATTTCCGCTTAAACTTTACACATCACACATGTATTTTTACGCATAAAAAAAATGCAACACATATTATGACATGATCGACGCATGAAAAATAGAATATACGTGCCTTATGATGTTAAAGTTTACCGAACCGACTATACGGAAGCGGAGATGGCGCAAGGATTGATCCGGGACGATGGTGGCTCGATTTTCTTTGAAGAAAATTCAACAAAAGTTTGCTGGAAACTGAAGGGGAGGGGCGGCTGCTCTCTTGTTATGAACCCTAGGTTTTTCTTAAAAATTTAGAAGTGAAATGAATAAGGGGAAGTGTGTGTGTGCAAGTCTATTGTGTGTGTGTGTGTGATACAATTGTAACGTGTGTGTGCGTGTGTTATGCTAGTAATTAGGGAATAAAAATTGGCTTAATTCTACCATTAAGGTGCTAATTAAAAGTTAATTCAATTAACAAATTAAATAAATTACTATCCCCCGAACCCTTAAATAAAATTCCCCTAATTGAAATAAAGGGCACAAGCACTAAGTCTTTAAAGATTGTAAAATCTTAAAATCACCTAATTAATAAATTAGACTTTTAAAATTTACTAATGCTAAATAAATTATTTAAAATATCTCATCCTTAACTTAAAATAAAATACCACATTAAAATTTTGCCAAAAGTCGTCACAGGTCTTCTCCTCGATCCCGTCTCGAATAATCGTCTGAAATATGAGACTCGAAAAACATTTAACGTGCATCACATAAACATCATTAATTTAAAATAATGCATTTAAATAAATCATGTCTGGCTAAAACTCATTTGTAAATTAAAATAAATGATTTAACAAATAAATAAATGCATGTGTTTTACGTGTACTGAAATTGAGCTCTACATGAACCACTACAACTGAAGTATCAAGAGCAGTTCAACTGATTGTCCAGTTGATAGGTGGTTCAGCAGAAGACCTTCAGAAGCCCGGCCAGCTGATGAAGTGTTCAACTGATGAAGAGCCCAACTAACCAGTTCGACTGAATAAGTGAAATCAGTTCAGCTGACGAGTCAATTGATTTCACCTACCAGGTCAACTAACCAGTTCAGAACACCAGTTAGGAGCGAATTAGTTTGCAGATACGACAAATGAAACAACTCCCTCTCATGACATTTAAATTAGAAAGGAAAAATTTATGCGGAAGCATTTGAAATTACACGGGAAAGAACAATAAACCATTTACATCCTAAACATTTTCAAAATCATCAACAACATATCCTTGGTTCATTAACAAAATGCAAGATATTAAAATTTTTAATGTTTCACCATGCCAAAATTAAATCAAAAGCCAACATAAATTTCCAATACCCCATAAATTCCAATATAAAAGTTTCATAACAAAAGTTCAAAAGTTTTCCTTCCATTGCTATATGACTTATCCCTCCTCGAACAATCCGCATCAATCTTTTTTATCACCTGCATCACATGACATTAACTGGAATGAGATAAAACTCAGTAAGCAGAAAGCTGTACATAACAAGTATATACATGGGCTTGGCTTGAAATATGGCTATAGCAATGGCAATGAACTATGAATAATACCATCTTCAATGAACAATAGATAACAAAGCAATATAGATGATATTTCATGGCATGAATTAAAAGAAAGGAAATGATAATTCTGTGACCTGTGACCTGTGGAGAGTATCTCTTTGATATAAATATATATCAAAATTGTGAGAGATACTCATAATCATGTGATTGGCCAATGACATGCATGAATTAACTATCATTTCCTTGGCTTTGGTCATGGGAAATTTCATTGAGGCAATTTAACAAATACTTGGTAAGCAACAATAAAGTACTAGCTCCTTAACAATGAATTCAATGGTATTTTTGGCTCAATAAACAAATAACAATACATACATCAATAAATTAACAATGGAAGGAGCTAAACATCAATAAACATGGGTTATATACATATATATCATGTGAGCATTAAAAAGAAGCTTCTACTTACAACCACAAACACAATGGAGGATAATGATGATCTTGAAGGAAATCCTACAACCAAATTACACAATATAACCAACAATCATCACCAATAATCCAATGAATCAATAAACACAACTTAACCCTTCAATAAAACCAACCCTTCTAAACTCCAAAATAATATAACCCTTACTTTGTAGTTTGAATTCTAAGGTAGGAGCAACTAAGAAATCACTATAATCCTTGCACTTGGAGTAGAGAATTGGATAGAAGAAAACCTTGAGATAAAAGGGTTTGAATCGATGGAAGAGAGAGGAGAAAGGTAGGAAATGTGTAGAAGAGTCTAGAGTAAAGTTTATAAGCCTCAAATTCCTTCAAAAACGTGTTTTCTATGCCATAGACACGGACCCCGTGCCCCCCTCCATGTATAGGTTCGTGTACACACTGGAAATCACTCATTTTTCATAGCAAGACCCGGACCCCGTGTAGGGGTCCGTGTACAGGTCCGTGTACCCTCTGTCCAAGGGCCAAAACTGCACTTTTTCTTCCGAATTAGCCAAAGTGGTAAACATGAAAGTTGTAGCCCTATGTCTTTTCTTGCTTCTCTAATTGGCCTCATGTCATTTGAAGTTCTGAGTAAAACGTTATGCCCATTCTCCCAACATGTGTCAGTGCAGGAACAACGAAACACACGACACACTTCGGGCCACTTTTGGCTCTTCTTCCCTAATGATTTGAACAAAACTCAAAACATGAAAGTTATAGCCTTATATCTTATCTTTCTAATGGAAGTGGCCTCAAATCAATTGGATCAATATACAAAACATTATGCTAAAAACTACAACTACTGCAACATTTTTCATACCGTTTCTACAATTCCATTTCCTATTTGGCTTAAGATCAACTTTCTATTCTACCCATTCACTTCCATAATCATCACCAACTACGAACATGATACCAAAACAATAACCATAAACAATGACCATATAATAATCATTCCAATAAACATATTTCCTAAACACCCAACCAAAAATAATATTATAAACAATAAAATGCTAAAAGGTTGGGATATTACAACAAACTTAATCCAGCTGTGCACAAAGGTACAAATGCTATTGTACGATCAAGGTACAATAAGAGACGTTGCAGCAGCGCTTAAAGCCAAATGTTCCAGATATCTATTTGGGGGAACAAATTCAAACTGCAACGGATTCATTCACTGAGTCTCACTGAACGTTCATCCAAATGCCTATAAATAGAAGCCGAAGCTCAGTGAAGACAATGATGAGAGTTGACGAGTGAAAAGATAAAATACAGAGAGGGCACGCATAATGCTTATCAGCTTTGAAGAAGCAATCAGCCCAGAGGGAATACTTCAACGTGTTATCAGCTTAGTTTTAGAAGCATATTTCCCTCAGTGTGTGATAACACTTTCGGGTAGTTTTCAGATATCAGTTCTCACACACACACACCACCACTCAAATTCCGTCTTGCACAAAGATGTAAAACATGTGCATGTAGTCTTTGACATACAGATGTTAAACAAGTATTGGCTAGAAGGTGCCGCCTTCAGTCTAGACTAGGAGTTTAGTTAGGCAGTGGGTAAGTCCTAAGCTGTGTGAGTTATTACACTTGTTGTAATATTCAAAGTCTTCTAGTGGTACCTACCCGATGAGTTAGAAAGGGTGACGTAGGATCAATTGAAGTTTCCGAACATCCATAAACATATCGTGTGTTATTTCTGTTTAAATGCTTGTTTTTGTTCTTCAATGATTTGATCAGTTCAGCTAATATCAGTTCAGTTATGTCCGTAACTGAACTGTTATAAGCCAAAACTGATCCCATGCAATTTCTAGTTATTCAGTTGCACAAGATATAAAATCGACCAGTTTTCTTAATGAAAGATTATTTTGAGTGTCTTCCGCTTGATTTGTAACCAAACTCGATCTAATTCATCGGTCTATACATTCTTAGAACACGAGCTATTGCATCTCACTGAGAAATTCGTGTCTTTGAAGTGTCATATGTATTGGGTGCTCAAACGATCCCGTTTCATCACATCATAAAAGTTTGAAAGGTCTGAGGATATTGTTGGTTAAATTGATGATAAATTGATCATATAAATCTAATAGACATTGAAGTAGAAGCTCTACATAAATTTTTTTTCTCTATTTAATGCCCTATAGAGGTGAATTGGACAAATAGAGTATTTATAGTGTCGATATGATCGGTCAATTTGATGATGATTCCTCCGTATGAAGAGTATAAATGTGACGTACCGTATTTTAAACTACTTAAAATTTGCGGAAAAATAAAAATTTTCTTAAATAAATAATAAGCTTTCAAAATGCGATAAAAACAATCTGCTCGTCTAAAATATTTGAAATAAAACAACTACAACCAAAGTTTGCAAAAGCGCATGTTTAAACATCGTAAAGTAATCCCGTGAAAATCAGAGTATTTGATATGTGCATAAACATTTCTTAAAACGTAAGCGGTCCTCGGGTTTAGCCTCCGCCCAGTCCGAG
Organism: Primulina tabacum; assembly: GCF_025594145.1. Classification (NCBI taxonomy): domain Eukaryota; kingdom Viridiplantae; phylum Streptophyta; class Magnoliopsida; order Lamiales; family Gesneriaceae; genus Primulina; species Primulina tabacum. The sequence goes on from NC_134566.1 coordinate 22,170,463, forward strand.
CCAACTCACTGATCCCCACCCCTCATCTCCTCGTGTTCGTCCTCACCTGCATCGATCAAGTCTAGAGAGTCTAAAGACTCAACATGTATAAATTGAGAGTAACAAGTAATACATAATAAAACCACATGCAATTTACAGTAGACCATACATACTTAAACTTGAACGTCTTACATGAGCTTAGACGTGCCATCATTTCATAAAACTTTTCATAAACATACTTGCATCATACATACTTGAACATGCATAAAATCATTTTGCGTAGAGATATGTTTCGAAGCAAGTGACCCATACATAAATGTCCCTAATCAGACTAAACCACAATACTGAATTTGGAAAGGTCTTTCTTCAAATGACAGATCTGGAGCCAATCGCAATGGCTCAAACCTCAAGACATGCGAAGGATTTGCTATATATTTCCTCAGCATTGTGACGTGGAACACATTGTGTACTCTAGCCAGATTTGGCGGTAGGGCTACACGATAAGCTAGTGTCCCAACTCTGTCAAGAATTGCGAACGGTCCAATGAATCATAGACTCAGCTTGCCTCTCTTTTCGAACCACATAACACCCTTCATAGGTGCTATCTTCACGAATAAATGATCTCCTACGACAAATTCGAGATCTCTCCTTCTCTAATCATCATAACTCTTTTGGCGACTCTGGGCGGTCTTCATCCTGTCTTGGATCTTGACCACCACGTCTGCAGTCTGCTGAACAATCTCTGGGCCAAGTTCTGATCTTCACCGACTTCATCCCAATGAATAGGCGATCTGCACTTCCTTCCATACATTGCTTCGTTGGGAGCCATACCTATAGATGATTGAAAACTGTCGTTGTAGGTAAACTCCACTAGAGGTAGTTTCGATTCCCAATATCTAAATCACTCGCTCAGACTGTCCATCTGTCTAAGGGTGAAATGTCGTACTGAATAGCAACTTCGTCCCCATTGCTGAATGCAAACTCTTCCAAAAGGACGATGTGAACCTCTGGTCCCTGTCAGACACAATAGAAACTGGGATCCCATGCAATCGGACTATCTCCCGGATATAGAGCTCTGCATACTGATTCATGGAGAAATTCATCTTCAGGGGTAAGAAGTGTGCCGATTTAGTAAGTCGATCCAATATAACCCAAATGACATTAGATCCCCTGACTGACCTTGACAAACCAACCACGAAATCCATGGTGATGTTCTCCCATTTCCACTCGGGAATAGGGTGTGTCTTAAGCATTCCTGCTTGCCTCTGATGCTCTGCTTTCACTTGTTGGCAAGTGAGACACTTGAATACAAATCAATGAATGTCCCGCTTCATCCCTAGCCACCAATACAATATCTATAAATCATTGTACATCTTGGTACCTCCTAGATGGATGAAATACGGAGACATATGTGCCTCTGTCAAAATATCCTCTCTGATCGAATCAAGACTAGGCACCCACATCCTTCCTCTGTATCTCACAATACCATCAGACACTGTGTAGAGTAAACTGCCCTTGGCTTCATCCTTCAGTCTCCATTTCTGTAACTGCTCATCTGAAGGCTGACCTCTACGGATTTGGTCTATCAAAGAAGACTGGACTGTCAGATTCGACAGCTTAGGAGCTCTGTCCTTAGGATAAAATTCCAGGCCAAACCTCTGAATCTCTGACTGAAGAGTTCTCTGCGCTGACAGTTGTGCTACAACTGTGAATTTTCTGTTCAAAGCATCTGCCACAACATTAGCTTTCCCTGGATGGTAGCTAATTTCACAATCATAGTCTTTTACTAACTCCAACCACCGTCTTTGTCTCATGTTAAAGTCTTTATGTGTGAAGAAATACTTGAGACTCTTGTGATCAATGAATATCTGGCATTTCTTGCCGTACAAGTAATGTCTCCAAATCTTCAACGCAAAGACAACGGCAGCTAACTTGAGATCATGAGTCGGGCAATTATTTTCATGTACTTTCAACTGTCTGGAGGCATAAGTTATAACCCAACCATGCTGCATCAAAACTAAGCCTAACCCGAGCTTAGATGCACTGATGTAAAACAAAAAATTGCCTTGCCCTGATGGCATGGCTAAAACTGACGTTGGGATAAGAGTTTGCTTCAAAGTAATCAAAGCTCTTCTGACACCCATCACTCCAAACGAATTTAGCATTCTTCTTAGTCAAGGAAGTGAGTGGCAATGCAATCGAGGAAAACCCCTAAATAAATTTCCTATAGTAGCCTACTAAGCCTAGGAAACTGCGGATCTCTGACGCGTTCTTCGGCTCAACCCATTCTTTTACTACGGCCACTTTAGCTGGATCCACCTCAATGCCACTACTAGATATAATATGTCTCAAAAATGCTACTTTCTCCAACCAGAATTCACACTTACTGAATTTCGCAAATATCTTTTGTCTCTGTAAGACTTGCAAAACTGTACCCAAATGCTGACTGTGCTCCTCATGGCTTTTCGTGTATATAAGAATATCGTCAATGAATAATATGACAAACTGATCTAGGTAGGGCTGAAATACTCGATTCATTAGGTCCATAAAAATTGCTTGAGCATTCGTCAGTCCAAATGGCATCACTAAGAACTCGTAATGCCCATATCTAGTTCTGAAGGTTGCCTTGTGAATATCCGCATCATTTACCTTCAGTTGATGATACCCAGATCATAGATCTATCTTAGAGAACACTGTAGCTCCCTGCAACTGGTCGAATAAATTCTCGATCCTTGGTAATGGGTATTTGTTCTTGATCTTTACCTTGTTCAGTTCTCGGTAATCAATACACAACCTCATGCTACCATCTATTTTTTGACATGGGGACTGGAGACACATTTTAGTTTACTTTTGGGGATTTTTGAGAAGTTTGCCCTATCCAAGATCACTAGCTACTTTATCAACACTTTTGGTGTTGACTTAGACTCTGTCCTGTATGAAAGATTAGTCCATGGTGGCCATATTCATGAGGTTGGAAGCTTCTGACCTAAGGAAGTTTCTGGGATGTAGCACCAAGGTCTCAAAACTCATTCTTGATGATTTATTCGCATCTGCTAAGGTGGAACATGGAATTCTTTTAAGCATCATCCAAGGAGTGAACTTCAACATTTCCTAGATGATCTTCACAGAAATGTTCAACCTTCCACCCGGAGGTCTCCTATCTTCTGCAATTCTTTCGGAGGGAAACACTACACACTGGCGGGCTGTTTTATCTCTATCTGGTTTCCCACTATCCTTCATAGGGATGTAATCGAGTCGAGCCGAGCCGAACTCTTGAATGTTTGAGCTTGGTTTGTTTATAATCGAGCCGAGCTCGAGCTTTATTTAACGAATATATGCATGGCTCACGAGCTTATTCAAGCCTTTATCGAGCCTAAACAAGCTTAATAAATATGAATTATACATTTAAATTTTCATTAAATTAATTAAAAATAAATTATATATTTAAAGAAAAATATATTATTCTTATTAAAATTTGTAAATTAAATTTATTATAATAAATAAATTTTGATAGATTTTTCTATATATTTCATAAATAATATGCAAAATTAATAAATCAAATATCAAAACTATTATTTTTTCATCTAAAAGATTACTCATGAACTTACCAACGAACATGTTCACGAGCTAACGAGCCGAATACTGTAAAGCTTGAGTTTGGTTTGTTTATCTTAACAAGCCTCATTAAACGAGCTCAAACGAGCTTTTATCGAATCGAGCTTCGAATAGCTCACGAACGGTTTGGTTCGTTTACATCCCTAAATTCCTTCACTTGCAACAAAAAAGATTTCAAGGTGTAATTCAGGCCGCTCACTGATCTGGCGTGCAAATCATTGCTAGCCAAGTCTGAGTCATTTGACGAAGTGACTGTAGAAATGGTCATGGTCATGTCTTCCATTGCCTTTGGTAGTGACATAAACTGGTAAGACATTCTTTTTAATATCTTATGTGTCATGGTGAAGGGATGCACTCAATCACATGGTTTTGTTTTTCCTATTTGTTTCATTCTTGAACATCACAACGTTCAGCTGGTGGATGTTTCAAAACTCCACCCATCAGATAGTTGAACAATTTTTCTGTGGAGATGTTCAAGAAGAAGAACTTGCCAACAACAGGTGTTGAGCAATTTCCAATCAAGAAGGAAGAAAGAAAAGAGCATTATCGATACGTGAAAAACATTATGGACTCTTTCAAGATCTGGCGGTAGGGCTAACCTGTAGGCTCGATCACCAACTCTGTCCAAAATCTCAAAGGGGCCACAAATCTCGGACTCAACTTGCCCTTCTTGCCAAACCGCATCACACCCTTGAGAGGTGCTATCTTCAAAAACACGTGATCGCCAACCTCAAACTGCAAAGGTCTACGACGTACATCCGCATAGCTCTTCTGTCTCGACTGCGCTGTCTTCATCCTCTCTCTAATAACAGCAACTACATCAGCAGTCTGTTGGACCAACTCTGGACCCAACATCTTCCTCTCACCAATCTCATCCCAATACAAGGGAGATCTACACTTCCTGCCATAAAGTGCTTCGTACGGTGCCATCCCAATCGTCGCCTGGTAACTGTTATTGTACGTGAACTCCACAAGAGGCAATTTAGAATCCCAGCTACCAGAATAATCAATAGTGCAAGCTCTGAGCATATCCTCTAGAATCTAAATAACTCTCTCTGATTGACCGTCGCTCTGAGGGTGATATGCTGTACTGAAAGCTAACCGTGAACCCATAGCTCTGTGCAAACTCTTCCAAAACTCTGAGGTAAATCTAGGGTCACGATCAGACACAATCGACACAGGGACACCGTGAAGTCTAACAATCTCTTCAATATAATCCTCGGCATAGTGGTTCATGGAATACGTCGTCTTGACTGGGAGAAAATGCGCTGATTTGTTCAATCGATCCACAATAACCCAAATAGAATTAAAACCCTTCTGCGTCCTTGGAAGACCAGTCACGAAATCCATCGTAATATGCTCCCATTTTCACTAAGGAATCGGCAATGATAGCAATGTCCCAGCAGGTCTCTGTTGCTCAATCTTCACCTCCTGACAAGTTAGGCACTGAGAAATGAACATGGCAATATCTTTCTTCATACCTGGCCACCAGTAGAGTCTACGAAGATCCTGATACATCTTGGTGCTTCCTGGATGTATCGAATATGGTGCGGTATGTGCCTCTGTCAAGACGTCTCGTCGAATATCATCGCCAATAGGAACACAAATACGGCCTCTGAAAGTCACCAAACCATCTCCATTCACCCCAAACTCTGAGTTACCTTTCTCCTCTGCTCTAGCTCTCATCTCTGTCAACTGAACATCAACAGTCTGCTCTCTACGGATCCTGTCCGTCAATGTAGCCCGAATGACCAATGCTGAAAAGCGAGCAATGGTTCCAGGGACTACCAAAGAAATCTCCTCTCGCTGCAAGTCCAACAACAACGGCTTCTGAATCATCGAACTCAAGGAAGAACTCGATTTACGGCTCAAAGCATCAGCGACTACATTCGCTTTCCCCGGGTGATAACTGATCGTCACATCATAGTCTTTGACAAGCTCTAGCCACCTCCTCTGTCGCATGTTGAGCTCTTTCTGGGAAAACAGATACTTCAAGCTCTTGTGGTCCGTGAAAATTTCACACTTTTCTCCATATAAGTAATGTCTCCAAATCTTCAAGGCGAAAACCACAGCTGCCAGCTCCAAATCGTGCGTCGGATAATTCTTCTCATAGTCTTTCAACTGGCGAGAAGCATAGGCAATGACCTTACCACGCTGCATCAACACTGCACCAAGACCATTCTTCGATGCATCGGTGTACACAACAAAATCCTCTGAACCACTGGGCAATGAAAGAACAGGAGCTGTCGTCAACTTGTCCTTCAACTCTTGAAATGCACTCTGGCAATCATTGGACCACTCGAACTTCATAGTCTTCCTCGTCAGATTGGTTAACGGCAGGGCAATCTTGGAGAAATCTGAGATGAAACGACGATAATAACCTGCCAACCTAAGAAAACTGCGTACCTCTGAGACAGTGGTAGGAATAGGCCACTTCTGAATCGCCTCAATCTTTGCTGGATCAACAGCTATACCATCCTTCGAAACAACATGGCCTAGAAAAGAAATCTGCTCCAACCAGAACTCACACTTCTTCAACTTAGCATACAGCCTCTTCTCTCTCAACAACTGGAGAACAACTCTGAGATGCTCTGCATGAAGCTCTCTGGTCTTGGAATAGATCAAGATGTCGTCGATGAAGACAATGACGAAGCTATCCAAATACGGCTTGAACACACGGTTCATCAAATCCATGAAAACTGAAGGAGCATTGGTCAGACCAAAAGACATCACAAGAAACTCATAGTGACCATACCTGGTCCGGAACGCTGTCTTAGGGATATCAGATTCCCTAACCTTCAACTGATAGTAGCCAAACCGAAGATCAATCTTCGAAAATACAGTAGCACCCTGAAGTTGGTCAAACAAATCATCTATCCGTGGCAACGGACACTTGTTCTTGATAGTCACTTTGTTGAGCTCCCTATAGTCGATACACAGCCGCAACGACCCATCTTTCTTCTTGACAAACAGAACCGGAGCTCCCCAAGGCAAAGAACTCGGTCGAATAAAACCCTTGTCTAAAAGATCCTGCAACTGCGTCTTCAACTCCTTCATCTCGGTAGGAGCCATCCTATACGGAGCCTTAGAAATAGGAACCGTACCTGGAGCTAGATCAATCACAAACTCAACATCCCTGTCCGGCGGCAAACCCGGCACATCATCCTCAAACACATCAGCAAACTCCCTCACCACATCGATATCATCTATATTCAATTTAGTCATTCTATCCACATCCACAATCGAAGCCAGAAACACATCACAACCTCTACACAGCAACTTCTCAGCCTCAAGACAAGAAATAAAAGGAAGGACCAGCGAAGTACCTGCACTGGCGAGCATACCTTCCCTATTGCCATCATCTGCAAAAGTCACCGTCTTAGCAACGCAATCAATCACTGCACGATAGGTTGATAGCCAGTCCATGCCAAGAATAACATCAAATGCAACCATCGGGATGACAATCAAATCAGCAAAAACCATACGCCCATCAATTTGAACAGAGCACGCATACACAATCGATGTCGGGCACAACACATCTCCCGAAGGCAAAACAACATTGAACTGGAGGGAAAGAACAGAAGGAACTATACCCAAAGATCTCAAAAACAATTCAGACATAAAAGAATGAGTAGCACTAGTATCAATCAATGTCGTAGCTACTCTGCCTGAAATTAAAATAGTACTAGAGATCACAGAAGAATCATGGTTTATACCTTCCTTGGTCATCGTAAAGATGCGACCCTGCACCTTATCCTTGCTCGCTCCCCTTGGACAATCTTTAGCAATGTGGCCAGCCGTGCCACAACGATAACACATATGAGTGCCAAATCTGCACTCTCCTCGATGATGTCTGCTGCATTTAGGACATAGCGGCTTCTCAGGATCAACTGGAACTGGCGGTGGTCTAGGACTCGATTCCATCTTGCCCTTCCCTTTGAAACGATCCTTGCCTCTTTGATTCGAGCCCTGGCCTCTCTGAGCAACAGCTTGATGCCTCTCCTGCCTCTCTCTGGCGATATCCTTCTCGTCTTGTTCGGCCAATAACGCCTTAGACACAATCTCTTTGAAAGTCACAGCCTTGGACATGTTGATATCTCTCCTGATCTCAGCTCTAAGGCCTCGAATGAAATGAGCACCTTTATCTTTGTCATTTGAAGCAATATACGGAGCAAATAAACAACCCTCCTCGAACTTGAGAATGTACTCATCAACGTTCATGTCTCCCTGTCGAAGCTCCAGAAACTCAGTCACCTTCCTAGCTCGAAGTGCGTCGGGAAAGTACTTGTCATAGAACAGGTCTGTGAACTCTTGCCACTTCAAAGCTGAAACATCGACACCAACCTTAGTGGCATTCCACCAGATACGTGCAGCATTTATCAACATGAATACTGCACAGCTGATCCTGTCTTTATCCTCATACTGAAGATGGTCGAAGATTGCTTCAAGCGCCTTGACCCACTCGACAGCCACTAACGGATCAGTGCTACCTGCGAATTCCGGTGGATCCATTCTCTTAAAAGCAGAAAAGACGGCATCAGTGCCAACTGCCTGAGCTACTTGGCCTCTCACTTGGCCTCTACCCTGTCATGTTCCTTGCAATCGAAGCAGCTGCTGAATCTGCTCGCTATGGACTTTGGCCTGCTCTTTAAGCAACTTGCCGAACTCGTCGACAACTCTCGAGGAAGAACTATCCTCACCCTTTGACGCCTTACGCTTAGGAGGCATACTCTACAATGTGCTCACAAAAGACAAATCAATAAATAACAATGAATAGATGCAAAAGAAAACATACCCGGACAGTTGAAAGTAGACGAAGTCATATGCATTGGTCCGAAGAACGGTGCTTTGATACCACTAAATGTGACACCTCGACCCGTTTACAATAAAAAATAGCAGCGGAACTTAAAATTTTCTTATAAAATGAAGGAAGGTTTCAAAATACATCACCATAAAATGTTTAAAAGTAAATAAATGATCATTCAAATGATATAACAAAATACAAAATATCATTCCTATGATCATGTTCCAAAAATACTTGCAAAATAACATCTTCCTTCCAACTTCGTATGCATATGACTCCGGGCCACAATCAACGTCCTGGTCCGTCGCTCTTATCTGCATCACATGAAATAACTGAAATGAGTATAAAACTCATCAAGTGGAACTCTTACATAGCAATGATACATAGTATATTCTGTAAAACATGGCTTTGAAAACATAAAATACCATCAACTCTGAAACATGTATATAGTAGCAATAGCATAACAATGAGATGGTATTTCTCTTTACTATGGTGGATTGATATCAATAGTAACTTTGTCTGTGGTGCTCGTATCCCATCGATATAAATCGACAACTCTGAGGGATATAAGCCTATGGTTGTTGATCAACTAATTGCATGCAATTTCTGACTATGTATCTATAAATCCATAAAACATTTAAACTCTTTCTTGGGCATTTTATCAAACACCTTGAATACTATATATTTGTATTCCCTTTCAATACAATTGAGACATACAATGCCTCCAATAGATATAACAAATGAATCAATACATAACTATGAAGCAAATGAAGGGAATAACACATTAAAACCTTTGAAACACAATACATATAACATCATGTGAGCACAAGGGATGAATTTCCACTTACAAACCACAAGAACACCTTGAATCTAACTCCTTGGTTGAAATCCTACAACAATAACCCACAAATAACACCATCAACAACTCAATAATCAAGAACCCATGCCAAATAATCCATAAAACCAACATAAACAACAAACCCATATCATCTCTCTTCCAAAACCAAGAAATAACAACACCAAAAGCTTACCTTAGCTTCCTAGCACCAAGAAGAACTTCGATCTTAACTCAAATCACCAACTAAAAGCTTGAATCGAAGATAGGAAGTGAAAGAAATAAGGAACCCTAGCCTTCCCAAGGAGAGAAATCCGAAAATGAGAGGTGAGAAATGAGAGAAATGGAGCAACACTTGTATATAAGCACTTAAAACTCCAAAAACACGCTTTTTAAAAATCGCTGGCCGCCCGGGCGGACATCTTTTTCCGCCCGAGCGCAGAACTCTCGGCCAAAACACAATATTTTCGAACAAGGCCCGCCCGGGCGGACATTTATTCCCGCTCGGGCGCGCACTCTGCGCACTGCCACTCCAAAGATCGCTTCTGAAACGCCTCTTCCCTTCATAATTTGGAAAAGTGGTAAACTACAAAGTTGTAGCTCTATGTCTTATCTTGAATCCCTCAAAATTTCAGATCAATTGGACGTCTGAGTAAAAGGTTATGCCCATTCTCCCAACATGTGTCACTGGAGGAACGTCGAAACACACGAAACACTTCGGGGCACTTTTGGCTTACATTCCACAATGATTTGAACAAAACTAAAAATAAGAAAGTTACACCTCTATGTCTTATCTTTCTAATGGAAAAGTCCTCACCTCATTTGGATCAATATACAATTTATCATGAATTTAATCGTAACGCCGCTACAAAAGCACTACACATCATCTATAACCAACCATACTATAAATCATAAATCGAAACTCTTAACATCCAAACTATACCTAAACTTGACCAAATAGTCAATAAACTTATGAAAACTTAAACCGTACCGTACACCAGGCTTGGCTATTACATAACCTATGATGAACACAACTTGTTTCTTTTTGTTTTTATTTCACCCAAAATTTTCGTACGAACACCTATTTTATAAACTTAAAATTCAAACTTACGCGACCCAAATAGTATTAGATAACATAATCCCAACACACATATTCATTTATTCTCAAGTTTCTCAATGATTTTCAAAAATTTCTTAAAACCAGGTGTCTACCTCAAATCTTATATGCGTCTATCAAGTAATCTAACCATCGATCGTACCCAATTTTTTTTTTTTTTGAAAAATTAAATTCCAACAAAGTTATAATTTTAACTCTTAAGATCATGATTAAAAATTATGATTCATCAAACTTAAATTCCCATTTTTTTTAGCTTCATATCTATTCTTATAACTTAACTAGCTGATCAACTTTATCTTAAATTGTTATCTCTAAATTCTTAATTTGTCACAGTATTAATTCACTAGAGCTTAAACTTTCAAGCCAAATGTTGATTCATCCTACAATGCCCTTGGTTACCATTCCTTATAACCTTATAACCCAATTGTTTCAAGGTCCTAGATATCCATTCAAACCTAAATCATCAAATTTCATATCCTTTAAACCATTCGCTTCTCACTTACTGCTAACCAAGTCCCCAAGTTTCTTAAAAATTGCAAAATTAGTTCTTACTTTCCTCGAATATTATCCGATTTGTCCTTAATCTCGAGAATCCAACAATTACCCATAAGTTGTTGGCGTTCCTAATTCCATTCTATAGGTTTCCCGTAACATAAAGTTCAATGATCTTAAGCTTATTAAACCAAAAATTCAATTCTCATAACCACGAAAATTAGTGATTTAACCCAATTGTTCCTCCAAAGTTCGAATTTAATCCTCAAAAATTTCAAAATTTGCAATTTGGCCCTTGATGTTCTCGAAAATTATCATTTTGGCCCGACAACCCTACAAAATTTGCATTTCTGGTTCCCATAAAATTTTCAATTTTAGCCTCATTAAACCTTTAAATTCTCAAAACTCAGAATTAAATCACAAAATTCGATAAACTCGAAAATAGTCTCCTAGAATTTTATTTTTTGCACTTAGGTCCTCAATTATTAGTTATTACAATTAGGTCCTTAAATGTGACGCTCTGACCGGTTTTAATAAAATAACAGCGGAATTTAAAATTTTCTTGAAGAAGGAAGGGTAAAAGTTCTTGACATAAAAATCTTTACAAACAAAGTAAATACATGATCAATGAAATGATAAAACCAAAATCCAAAATATCATTTTTATGATCATGTCCAAAATGCCATCAAAATTTCTTCTTCCTTCCATCTGTGTGGTATGCATATGACTCCGGCCCACAATCAACGTCCCGACCCGTCGCTCTTATCTGCATCACATGAAATAACTGAAATGAGCATAAAACTCAGCAAGTGGAACTCTTACAAAGCAATGATACATAGCATACTCTGAAAAACATGACTTTGAAATCAATAAATACCATCAACTCTAGAAACATGAATAACATAGCAATAACATAACAATAAGATGGTACTTCTCTTTTCTGTGTTGGATTGATATCTATATAGTATCTCTGTCTCTGTACCTATATCCCATCGACATACATCGATAACTATGAGGGATATAAGCCTATGGTCGTTGATCAACTAATTGCATGCAATCTCTGACTATGTATCTATCAATCCATAAATCATTTGAATTCTCTCTCTTTGGCATTAAATCAAACACTTTGAAGATTCTTTCTCTTGCATTCCCTTTTACACAATTGAGACATTCAATTGCCTCTAATATACAACAAGGTATATCTATACATAATATGAATCAAATGGAAGGGAATAACATGTTAAAACATTGTAACACAATGCATATATTATCATGTGAGCACAAGGAAATGAATTCCATTTACTACCAACAAGAACACCTTCAATCTAAACCCTTGGTTGAATTCCTACAACAATAAACCATATATAATACCATCAATATCTCAATAATTAAAAACCCATATCAATTAATCCATAAACCAACACCATCAACAAACTCATATCATCTCCAACACCAAAAACTAAGAATAAACTAGACCAAAAGCTTACCTTAGCTTCCTTGAACCCAAAACTATCTTGATCTCACTTCAATAATCCAACAAAATGCTTGAATCAAAGGAAGGAAATGAAAGGAAAAGGAACCCTAGCTTCCTTGCTCTGAAGAAACCGAGAGAATGGGAAAGAAATGAGAGAAAAGTGAAGTCTCCACCTATTTTATACCTTAAAACACCAAAAACACGACTTTACTGTTCAAAGACCGCGGGTGCGCTAGCCCATGCACCGCGGGTGCGCTATGCCTTCGAAAACTCATCCAAAAATTTGAAACAGTAGACCGCGGGTGCGGTCATCTTTTAGAGCCCGGGTGCGCTCTCCACTCTGCGCACAGCTTCTCCAAAGATTGCCTCCGAAACACCTCCTCTCGTCATAATTTGGAAAAATGGTAAACTACAAAGTTGTAGCTCTATGTCTTTTCTTGAACCTCTCAAAATTTCAGATCATTTGGAGGTCTGAGTAAAAGGTTATGTTAAATCTCCCAACATGTGTCACTGGAGGAACGTCGAAACACACGACACACTTCGGGACACTTTTGGCTTACCTTCCACAATGATTTAAACAAAACTCAAAATAAGAAAGTTACACCTCTATGCCTTATCTAACCACTCCAATTGGCATCATACCAATTGGCTCAACATACGAATTATCATGAATTTAATCGTAATGACGCTACAATCAAACTACACAACATCTATCATCAACAATACTATAAATCATAAATCGTCATCCTTAACATCAAAACTATACTTAAACTTACCCAAATAGCCAATAATCATACGAAATCTTAAACCATACCGTTCACCAGGCTTGGCTATTACAATCTCCCCTCCTTAGAGGAATTTCGTCCTCGAAATTGACGTCACTGCGCAAACAACTCAGGGTACTTATCTTTCATCTCGTCCTCTGGTTCCCACGTGGCCTCTTCAATCAAATGATTCCTCCAAGGGACTTTAACAATGCCGATCTCTTTGTTTCTCAATACTTTAACTTTGCGATCCAGAATCTGGACCGGAATCTCTTGGTAAGTCAAATTCGGCGTCAAATCCAATGGCTCGTGGTGAAGAACATGGGAAGGATTCGCAATATATTTCCTGAGCATAGATACATGAAAAACATTGTGAACTCTGTCAAGATCTGGCGGTAGGGCTAACCTGTAAGCTCGATCACCAACTCTATCTAAGATCTCAAATGGGCCAATAAATATCGGACTCAACTTTCCCTTCTTGCCAAACCGCATCACATCCTTGAGAGGTGCAATCTTCAAGAACACATGGTCGCCAACCTCAAACTGCAACGGCCTACGACGCACATCAGCATAACTCTTCTGCCTCGACTGCGCTGTCTTCATCCTCTCCCGAATAACAGCAACAACATCAACTGTCTGTTGGACCAACTCTGGACCCAACATCTTCCTCTCACCAATCTCATCCCAATACAAGGGAGATCTACATTTTCGTCCATAAAGCGCTTCATATGGTGCCATGCTGATCGTCGCTCGTGAACTCAACTAAAGACAATTTGGAATCCCAACTACCTGGATAGTCTATAGTACAAGCTCTGAGCATATCCTCTAAAATCTGAATAACTCTCTCTGATTGACCGTCGCTCTAGGGATGATATGATGTACTAAATGCTAACCGTGTACCCAATGCTCTGTGTAAACTCTTCCAAAACTCTGAAGTAAATCTAGGGTCACGATCAGACACAATCGACACAGGAACACCATGAAGTCTAACAATCTCTACTATATACTCTTCGGCATACTGGTTCATGGAATACGTTGTCTTAACTGGAAGAAAATGTGCTGACTTGGTCAACCGATCAACGATAACCCAAATAGAGTTATAACCTTTCTTCCTCCTTGGAAGACCAGTTACGAAGTCCATCGTAATATGCTCCCATTTTTATTGAGGAAACGGCAATGACTATAATGTCCCAGCAGGTCTCTGGTGCTCGATCTTCACTTGCTGACAAGTTAGGCACTGAGAAATAAACATGGCAATATCTTTCTTCATACTTGGCCACCAATAGAGTCTACGAAGATCCTGATACATCTTGGTACCACCTGGATGTATCGAGTATGGCGCGGTATGTGCCTCTGTCAAGACGTCTCGCCGAATATCATCACCAACAGGAATGCAAATACGGCCTCTGAAAGTCACCAAACCATCTCCATTCAATCCAAACTCTGAATTACCTCTCTCCTCTGCTCTGGCTCTCATCTCTGTCAACTGTAAATCACTGGCCTGCTCTCTACGGATCCTGTCCGTCAATGTAGCCCGAATAACCAATGCTGAAAAACTAGCAATGGTCCCCGGAACCACATAAGCTATCTCCTCTCTCTGCAAGTCTAACAACAACGGCTGCTGAATCATCGAACTCAAAGAAGAACTCGACTTACGGCTCAAAGCATCCGCTACAACATTCGCTTTCCCTGGGTGGTAACTAATAGTCACATCATAGTCTTTGACAAGCTCTAACCACCGTCTCTGTCGCATATTGAGTTCTTTCTGAGAAAACAAATACTTCAAACTCTTGTGGTCCGTGAAGATTTCACACTTTTCGCCATACAAATAATGTCTCCAAATCTTCAGGGCGAAAACCACAGCTGCCAGCTCCAAATCATGCGTAGGATAATTCTTCTTGTAGTCCTTCAACTGGCGAGAAGCATAAGCTATAACCTTTCCACGCTGCATCAGCACTGCACCAAGACCTTTCTTCGACGCATAAGTAAAAACAACAAAATCCTCTGAACCATTGGGCAATGCAAGAACAGGAGCTGTCGTCAACTTATCTTTTAACTCTTGAAATCCAGTCTGACATTCATTGGACCACTCAAACTTCACAGTCTTCCTCGTCAGATTGGTTAACGGCAGGGCAATCTTGGAAAAATCTGAAATAAAGCGACGATAATAACCCGCCAAACCAAGAAAAATGCGTACCTCTGATACAGTGGTAGGAATAGGCCACTTCTGTATCGCCTCAATCTTTACTGGATCAACCGCTATACCATCCTTCGAAACAACATGGCCTAAGAAAGAAATCTGCTCCAACCAGAACTCACACTTCTTCAACTTAGCATAGAACCTCTTCTCTCTCAACAACTGAAGAACAACTTTGAGGTGTTCTGAGTGAAGCTCTCTGGTTTTGGAATAGATCAATATGTCATCAATAAAAACAATGACAAAACTATCCAAATACGGCTTGAACACCCGGTTCATAAGATCCATGAAGACTGAAGGAGCACTAGTCAGACCAAACGACATAACCAGAAATTCGTAATGACCATACCTGGTCCGAAATGCCGTCTTAGGGATATCAGATTCCCTAACTTTCAACTGATAATAACCAGATCGTAGATCAATCTTTGAAAAACACTGTAGCCCCCTGCAATTGGTCAAAAAGATCATCTATCCGTGGCAACGGATACTTATTCTTAATCGTCACTTTGTTGATTTCTCTATAGTCAATGCACAACCGCAAAGACCCATCTTTCTTTTTGACAAAAAGAACTGGAGCTCCCCAAGGCGAAGAACTCGACCGAATAAAACCTTTATCCAAAAGATCTTGCAACTGCGTCTTCAACTCTTTCATTTCTGTAGGGGCCATTCTATACGGAGCCTTAGAAATAGGAACCGTACCTGGAACTATATCAATCACAAACTCCACATCTCTGTCCGGTGGCAAACCGGGCACATCATCCTCAAATACATCAGAGAACTCTCTCACCACATCAATATCATCAATATTCAATTTCACAATTCCATCCATATCAACAATCGAAGCCAAAAACCCATCACAACCTCTAAACAACAACTTCTTAGCCTCAAGGCACGAAATAAAAGGAAGAACCAGCGAAGTACCTGAACTGGCAAGCATACCTTCCTTATTACCATCATCTGCAAATTTTACCGTCTTGGCAACGCAATCAATCATTGCACGGTAAGTTGATAGCCAATCCATACCAAGTACAATATCAAACGCAACCATCGGAATAACAATCAAATCAGCATAAACCACCCGCTCATCGATTTGAACAGAACATGAATACAAAATAGACGTCGGGCACAACACATCTCCCGAAGGCAATACAACATTAAACTGGAGGGGAATAACAGAAGGAACTATACCCAAAGATCTCAAAAATAATTCAGACATAAAAGAATGAGTAGCACCTGTATCTATCAATGTCGTAGCTACTCTGCCTGAAATTAAAATAGTACTAGAGATCACAGAAGAATCAAGATTTATACCTTCCTTCGTCATGGTGAAGATGCGACCCTGCACCTTCTCTTTACCCAATCCTCTCGGACAATCCTTGGCAATATGGCCTGCAGTGCCACATCGGTAACAAGTATAAGAACCAAACCTGCACTCACCTCTATGAGGCCTATTGCACTTGGGACACAATGGCTTCTCTGGATCAAATGGAATTGATGGTACTTTAAAACTCGGTTCCATCTTGCTTTTCCCTTTGAATCTATCTTTTCCTCTTTGGCTTGAACCTTGACTTCTCTGAGCCATAGCCTGCTGCCTCGCCTGTCTCTCTCTAACAATGTCTTTTTCATCTTGCTCGGCCAACAAAGCCGTGGCCACAATCTCTTTGAATGTCACAGCTTTCGACATGTTGATATCCCTCCGGATCTCTGCTCTAAGGCCTCTAATGAAATGAGCACCTTTATCCTTGTCGTTGGAAGCAATATACGGGGCAAACAGACAGCCCTCCTCGAACTTCAGAATGTACTCACCAACATTCAAATCTCCTTGGCGAAGCTCTAAAAATTCAGTCACCTTCCTAGCTCGAAGTGCATCTGGAAATTACTTGTCATAGAAGAGATCAGTGAACTCTTGCCACTTCATTGTCGGAACATCAACACCTACTTTGGTAGCATTCAACCATATACGTGCAGCCTTGACTAGCATAAACACTGCACAACCAACTCTGTCCTTGTCTTCATAGTTGAGATGATCAAAGATCGCCTCAAGTGCTTTGATCCACTCTACAGCCACCAATGGATCAGTGCTTCCTGCAAACTCAGGCGGATCCATTCTCTTGAAAGCAGTAAATACCTCATCGGTTCCAACTGTTTGAACCACTTGGTCTCTTCCTTAGCCTCTACCTTGACCTGTACCTTGCATACGGAGTAACTGTTGGATCTGCTCACTATGGACCTTGGCTTGCTCTTTCAATAACTTGCCGAACTCGTCGACAATTCTAGATGAAGAACTATCCTCACCCTCTGAAGCCTTTCTCTTAGGAGGCATAACTCCTACAATGTGCTCACATAATACATATCAATCGATAACAATAAATAGATGCAAGAAAAGACATACCCGGACCGTTGAAAGTAGACGAAGTCATATGCATTGGTCCAAAGAACCTGGCTCTGATACCACTAAATGTGACGCTCTGACCGGTTTTAATAAAATAACAGCGGAATTTAAAATTTTCTTGAAGAAGGAAGGGTAAAAGTTCTTGACATAAAAATCTTTACAAACAAAGTAAATACATGATCAATGAAATGATAAAACCAAAATCCAAAATATCATTTTTATGATCATGTCCAAAATGCCATCAAAATTTCTTCTTCCTTCCATCTGTGTGGTATGCATATGACTCCGGCCCACAATCAACGTCCCGACCCGTCGCTCTTATCTGCATCACATGAAATAACTGAAATGAGCATAAAACTCAGCAAGTGGAACTCTTACAAAGCAATGATACATAGCATACTCTGAAAAACATGACTTTGAAATCAATAAATACCATCAACTCTAGAAACATGAATAACATAGCAATAACATAACAATAAGATGGTATTTCTCTTTTCTGTGTTGGATTGATATCTATATAGTATCTCTGTCTCTGTACCTATATCCCATCGACATACATCGATAACTATGAGGGATATAAGCCTATGGTCGTTGATCAACTAATTGCATGCAATCTCTGACT
Source organism: Primulina tabacum (assembly GCF_025594145.1). Lineage (NCBI taxonomy): Eukaryota > Viridiplantae > Streptophyta > Magnoliopsida > Lamiales > Gesneriaceae > Primulina > Primulina tabacum. Next base: position 22,188,754 of record NC_134566.1, read on the forward strand.
ATGTATCTATCAATCCATAAATCATTTGAATTCTCTCTCTTTGGCATTAAATCAAACACTTTGAAGACTCTTTCTCTTGCATTCCCTTTTACACAATTGAGACATTCAATTGCCTCTAATATACAACAAGGTATATCTATACATAATATGAATCAAATGGAAGGGAATAACATGTTAAAACATTGTAACACAATGCATATATTATCATGTGAGCACAAGGAAATGAATTCCATTTACTACCAACAAGAACACCTTCAATCTAAACCCTTGGTTGAATTCCTACAACAATAAACCATATATAATACCATCAATATCTCAATAATTAAAAACCCATATCAATTAATCCATAAACCAACACCATCAACAAACTCATATCATCTCCAACACCAAAAACTAAGAATAAACTAGACCAAAAGCTTACCTTAGCTTCCTTGAACCCAAAACTATCTTGATCTCACTTCAATAATCCAACAAAATGCTTGAATCAAAGGAAGGAAATGAAAGGAAAAGGAACCCTAGCTTCCTTGCTCTGAAGAAACCGAGAGAATGGGAAAGAAATGAGAGAAAAGTGAAGTCTCCACATATTTTATACCTTAAAACACCAAAAACATGACTTTACTGTTCACAGACCGCGGGTGCGCTAGCCCATGCACCGCGGGTGCGCTATGCCTTCGGCAACTCATCCAAAAATTTGAGACAGTAGACCGCGGGTGCGCTCTCCACTCTGCGCACAGCTTCTCCAAAGATTGCCTCCGAAACGCCTTGTCCCATCATAATTTGGAAAAATGGTAAACTACAAAGTTGTAGCTCTATGTCTTTTCTTGAACCTCTCAAAATTTCAGATCATTTGGAGGTTTGAGTAAGAAATTATGCTAAATCTCCCAACATGTGTCACTGGAGGAACGTCGAAATACACGACACACTTCGGGGCACTTTTGGCTTACCTTCCACAATGATTTGAACAAAACTCAAAATAAGAAAGTTACACCTCTATGCCTTATCTAACCACTCCAATTGGCCTCATACCAATTGGCTCAACAAACGAATTATCATGAATTTCATCGTAATGACGCTACAATCAAACTACACAACATCTATCATCAACAATACTATAAATCATAAATCGCCATCCTTAACATCAAAACTATACTTAAACTTACCCAAATAGCCAATAATCATACGAAATCTTAAACCATACTGTACACCATGTTTGGCTATTACAATAAAATTCTCAATTCATGCAATTCAATCCTTAAATCCAACTGGGTAGAGCATGCATCCTAAATAAATTCTACGTTTTTATACTTTCAAATTTAGTCGTAGTCCCGAATCATTAATCCTTACATGGAATTCTCAAAAACTAACTAAACTAGCAACCGTGAACCATCAGTAGTTTCTTAGAAAATCTACAAGTCCCAAGAGCATTTATGATCTTTAAGATTAACTTATGATCCAAAAAGTAGAACATCAGTACTACTAGCCAAAAAAATCAATATAAACAATCCATTATTTCTTTAAATTTAAGTAAGTACTGCATAATTAAACTCTTGACACAAAACATTTCATGAAAATATGCTGTGAAAATATTTCATGCTTTAAAAGAAATGCATAAACGTAAAACTTACAGACCGAAAACGTGACTTCGTGAGCTTCTCGAGGTCAGTAGTACAACCCTTTACAAGAACATAGGCTCTGATACCAGCTGTAGAGGCCCGTATTTCGTATTTGAAAATTTGCGAAATAATTTAAAATTTTCTTTTTAAATAAATAAAATGCCTCATTCATAAAATATACTGATAAAAAGATTCAATGTTTAAAATAGCAGCGGAAGTAAATATCTGTTTCAAAACAACAACTTAAAATAGTTCATCGTGATAAAAATGAGTTTGCATAAAAATGGTAAATAAACTGATAAATGAGGTCCTCGGGTTCTTACTACTGCCGACCCAAGCTAGCTCACTGGTCTCCGACCTCATCAGTACCTACAACAATCAAGTCTAATGAGTCTAAAGACTCAGCATGCATATATCGTAGATAACAAGTAAATATATCATAAAAATTTCATGCCGTGTAAAGATATCATGTCGTAAAGCATAACGTGAAAATATCTTGTCATGAGTAATTATAAATACGTGCATAACTGAAAGTCGTCAGTGAAATGTTTGCTCAATAGAGCCCTGTCATGAAATAGCATATAATAATTTTCTGTTGAGAGTATGTTCTACGCAAGTGGCCCATAACGTGAAATGAATCGTCTGATCAAACTAAACCACAGTATACTGGGCGGTAGAGATTATCACAGCCCTTGGAGTGGATATCTGTACCCATACATGAACATGAACTGAACCGGTCAGTGAACACCTGATGAAGTAATAATCCCATGATAAGCTGCAATCCCATGAATGTGAGGTGGCCACAAGCAATATCGCATATATCTCAAAAATGAACATTTTATATTTTTATGCACGTAATATAATTAAATGTCCTGTATTATTTTACTGAATGGGTTGGATCATTCCCAGGCTCGCTGCGACCTAATTCTAACATGAAAAACATGCAAATAACTTGACTTGACCAACATATCAAAAATCGAACTAAAAATGAGACTATTACGCCCAACAAACTTAGTATTTAACCATGACTCCGTACCAACCCGAACCAACATCGAACCATCATTTAGTCATGATTAAAATACACCTAAAATGATGAAATAATTCTCCGAAAATTGTACAAGTCGAAATTTGGTGAATGGTGGCCAAAAACAAGAAACGCTCTTTCGAGAGTCATTTTAGCACATTGCACCGTAAATTCTCGTACGACTTCTAATCTTAACCGAATCACAAACGGCCAAAAACATGACCTTTCTAACTCGATAAGGCACTGTCCAGTCCAAGGCCATAGGCTAAAATCCAACCATGTACTCAAACGAGCCTCTGAACCGAAGCGCCAAGTTGCTGTCCAGAATTACAGCAGCAGCGCTTGCGCTTGCATCGCTTTGTTTGCGAGGCTATTGGCCATTGGGGCTTGAACCCTTGACCAGGGCCTCTTACCAACATCCTAAGGTGTGGCTTGAACCATGGCTAAGGGCCTTAGGCCAGCCACAATCCAAGCAACACCAGCAACAACTCATACACCCTACCCGAGAGCACACCTCACACGCATGGGGTTTTTTCTTGTTCTTGCTGTCATGTATCCTTCCAGTGGCCACATGATTGACCATGGCTAGATTTAAACATCAAGGGGTATGGTCTGAAACATGGCTAAGGGCCAGAGGCCAACCAAGATCCACACCAACCCACATAAACCGAAACCTCTCACACACACGAAAATCAGAAAACAGAAACCGTGGGACACTTGCATTGTTGCTGTCCAACCGACTTGGGACGTGACTCAAGCCACTTAAGGCCGACTTGACCACGTCCTATGCTTGCTGAGGATGGGTCCTAGCCGTGGCTACCGGCCCTTGGCCAGCCATGGCGCGAACACTAACCCAAGCAAGCCATTGACAGCAATTGAGTTTCGAAAATTACACTTGATTCATGCTTGCGGAGTGGAGCGTCTAGCTCACGATTTTGGGACTTGAATCCTTGATCAAACTTGACCCTAACATACCCTAGGACATGACCATAAGCAGCCTTGGGAGCCTATGATCGAGCCCACCCCCTGAACTCACAAAAACAAAGAACCCGTGAGGCATAGAGGAAACCAAAAAAATCTGTGCAGAATTTTCAAAAGTGTTGCTTCCTTGCTTCGGTTTCGTAGTTAAAAATCATGCACATGTGATGTAAAAATTTCAATATATGACTTGATTGAAGAGCAAATAAATAACATATACATGCCTGGAAATTTTGACGAATAAGAAAAACAAACTAGTGCGACGACACGGCGCGGCGGAGACGGAGTGTTTTTCTTTTGTTTCTACTTTTCTTTCTTGTTTTTACCCTAGCCTCTCATGATTTTCTCTCTAGTATTTGCTCTGAATTTCGAAATAATGGAGAGGGAGAGAAGGTTAGAAGAAATGAAGGGAAGTCTACAAGATAAATGGAAATTTGAATGGTAAAAATGAATCTTGCTATCCTAGTTGTTTGTGAGATAAGGGAAAAGATTTGATTTGATTTCTTTAATGAGGTAACCGAAAATTTCATTAAAAAAAAAGGGGTAGGAAAATTGCTTAATTATTAATTATTGGAGATTAAGTGTGATGGAATTATCTCCCAAGAAAATGGATAAGGAAAGGAATCAAGGAAATGAGTTGTCAAACTTTTTAAATCTTCCAAAGGTGATGGCCGATTTTCCTCTTTTAAATGGGGTGGAATATTGCTTAATTATTTAATTTTAACTAATTAAAGTTTTAAACATTAATTATGTATTTTAGTTAATTAATAAATTAGTTTAGGATAGGCATTATCTTGCATGCATGGCTAAATCTTTAAATTAAATTACCAACATGTTAAATTACAATTTCATAAATAAAATAAGCCTAGATTAACTTATCTCAATTGGTCATATATTTTAATTTAGGCTTTTAATTAAATTATTGGACATAAAGAAACTTATTTACTACTTATCTCAAGTTAATTAAATAAATCCTTAAATATTCTTTTATTTTAAAATTACTTATTATTTATCTTAAAAAAATTCTAGGAATGTTTTCTTAATATTAAATTTTATCTTAATACTCAAACTCCAATCCGGCCTCGTTTATTTAACTGAAAAGATAAAACTAAACTTATGCGATTTAAAATAAATAATCATGACTAACAACTTTAAAAATGCTTTAAATAATAAAGAAATCATTTTTAATTTAAATGCTAGAAATTATTCATGGCTTACGTAGTATAATTTAACGGGTTCTACATCGTGAGCTTCTCGCAATTGACAGTAGGCATAACTCTTTACAAGAATACCGCTCTGATACAAACTGTGACGTACCGTATTTTAAAATACTTAAATTTTCGGAAAAATAAAAAATTTTCTTAAATAATTAATAAACTTTCAAAATGCGATAAAATCGATCGGGTCGTCTAAAATATTTGAAATAAAACAACTACAACCAAAGTTTGCAAAAGCGCTTTAAATAAAAAAAAGATCGAGAAAAGATTGTCGCTATTTGTAGTGTAAAAAGTTGTAAATGGAGGATTTATGCTTCTCGACATAGAGCAGACAATCTATTTGGGATTAGAAAATGAAATTTACAACACTCGTGTGGAGAGGATAATTTACGTAGTAGAGGGCATCCTAGAGCTGATGCAGCTTGGGTTGCTAATGTATTGAAGGATAAATTGAGGGGAGAGCCGTCTTATCGTCCTTGTTCAATGATTTGTGATTTACATAGGGACTATGGAGTAGATATAGGTTATCGCAAGGAGTGGAAGGGCAAGGAAATAGCGATGCATGATATTCATGGTTCAGAACAGAGCTGCTACAATAGATTGAGATGGTATTGACAAGCCGTTAGAGAAACAAATCCTGGCAGTGTTGCTGAATGTGAGATAGATCCGGTAAATAATAAGTTCAAACGATTATTCATTTGTTTTAATGCATGTGCAGTTGGTTTTGCTACTGGTTGTAGACCGTTGATATTTTTGGATGGAACTCACAAAAAAAATAAATACAAAGGAAGTATGCTACTTGTCGTGACAAAGGATGCCAATGACGATCTTTTCACTTTAGCATATTCTGTAGTAGATCCGGAGAATGATTTTAATTGGGAATTGTTTTGTTATCATTTGAGATGTGTCATACTTACGCATCATATCATGGGATTCGACATATTCACTTTTTTCTCAGACAGACATCCTGGGATTATCAAGGCTATCCAGCTTTTATTTTCGGGTAGTCATCATGCGTATTGTTTGAGGTACTTGGTTGATAATTTTGTGAAGACGGTTAGTAATTAATTAATGTTTTTTTGTGTGTATTATATGATTAAATAGTTTTAATGTATGTACTGTTATTAGAAAAAAAATTATTAATTGTCTTTTGGTCATTACAGGTGTTGCGAAGTTATCATTTACATAACAAAAAACATTGGTTGTCGTTATTCAAAAAAGCTGCCTATGCCCCATCACAACATGAGTTTTCACAGCACATAAAAAATATCTTTCAGTCAATGCCACTTGCAATATCATTTATTCAGAAGTCTGAGACTGAAAGCTGGGCTAATGCTTTGTTTCGTGGAAATTGTTGGGGTGTTATAAATAATAACATTGCTGAATGTTGGAATAATTGGGTTAAACAGCTCGTTATCTCCCTGTATTTTCTATGATTGACCATATACGTGTGCAAATAATGAATATGATGCACCGACGACGCGAAGCAACATTAGGCATGGTGAAAGAATTAATCCCAGCAAAGGAGAAGGCTGTTATGAGAACATAAATTTTCAAATTCAATAGTTTGATTTGAATTATTTTTTGGTCGGCTTTAAGAAGCAAATCTCTTCTGTCTCTGTTGTTGTCACTAAGAACTTCAAGAATATTGAGCTTGTTAAACATGACACCACTCAAACCGTAGTTGCTCTCTCCGACCAAATTACTCAAAATCAACGACATCTTGAAGCTCGGATGGACAACTTGCAATCTGTGTTAGGTGGTCAACTGCAAGAAATGTTAGAATATATGCAAAACAATGATGCCAACAAAAAAGATGAAGAACAACGATAAAAACAAGAAAAAAGACTGAAGGTAGAAAATAATGAGTATTATCACAAGAGAGGAGGTGGTGTTGGTAGTTAGTGGTGGACCTTACCTGGCCTCACATACTCAACATAGAAGTTTCACACAAGGCAATACCTGTAATAGGATTTAAATTTCTTCACATATTTTTTAACAATGTAATTTCATTAAATCAATGAAATACATTTACTCACTTCTATATTCTGATTAACTGTTTAAATCTTATTGTTTCAATGTGTTGTATTAAGTTAAGTAGCTTAGTTTTGTCATTACCAAAAAGAGAAAACTATTAGATTGAAAATATCTTAGTTTCAGTGATAACAAACAACATTAAGTTGTTTCAGGAACTAAATGCTATTTCTTTGTATTTACATGTTTCTAGCTGGACACCATCTGAATCTTCTAGATCTTATTGGGTTGCATAAACAAATAGCCATATTAAAGTCAGATTGCATCTCTTTATCAAAATAAGTTGTTTACAAGACTTAAACTGGATTTCATAAGTATACCCGATCTTTAGCTGGTATGCCTGCAAAACAAGCAGTCTGTATACATACCAGCCCAATACTTCAGAAGATCACTTGATCAATCAATGCAAATTATCCGATATCTATAATTATCCAAAAATGTCTTATAGTAAGATACATATATACACACATTTTTTCTCTGTTTTATGTATTAATTTTTCAAAATCTGTTTATTGCTATATTTGGATACATGCCAAGGTTCATTAACTACATGACGGTTCAGTGTTGGTTCGGGTTGGTTCGGAGTCATGATTAAATACGAAGTCGGTAGGCGTAATTGTCACATTTTAGAATGTTATTGCATAGTTTGGTCCCATAAATCTATTGCATATTTTTCATGACATATTTAGGTTGCAGCGAGCCTGGGAGCAATCCAATCCAAGCAATAAATTATTACAGGATATTTAATTGTGTCATTTAATTATATTACGTGCATAAATATATAAAATGTTCATTTTTGAGATTATGCGATATTGCTTGTGGCCATTTCACTATCATGGGATTATTGCTAAATCCGGTCGCCAGTTACCGGTCCGGTCGCCAGTTACCGGTCAGTAATTTTAAATTTTCCGCAAATTTTCCAAGTAAGGATTTTAGGCCCTTTACACATACTGTTTATATCTAATCATTTGGATCAACTTGCGCTTCTTTACCAACTGTGACGTACCGTACTTTTTACCTCTTAAAATTTGCGGAAAAATTAAAAATTTTCTTTAAAGAGAAATCAAACTTTAATTTCGATAACGTAAACCGTACGTCCCAAAAGTAGTTGCAACAAAAGATCTAAAAATAAAGTTTGATAAAAGTATTTGTTTGAAATCTCATAACCAGTAGCGTGAAATCAGAGTATTTGACATTTCATAAAAACTTAAAAACTTGGGCGGTCCTCGGGTCTAGCCTCCTGCTCAGTCCAAGCCAGCTCCTTGGTCCCCACCCCTAGTCTTCTCAAAATCATCCTCACCTACATCAATCAAGTCTAGTGAGTCTAAAGACTCAACACGTATAAACTGAGAATAACGAGTAATACGTAATAAAATCACATGCAACTTTAAAATAGAGCGTACGTACTCGAAACTGAACTTGCATACTTAAAAGCTTGAATGCAACACACTTGAAACTCGTACATACATACGTAAACATAGACGTGTCATCATCATAAGACTTTATTTAAACATGCTTGCATACTTTTACATATTTGAACATTCATAAACTTCATCATTTTGCGTAGAGGCATGCTTCAAAGCAAGTGACCCATAACATAAATCGCCTGATCAGACTAAACCACAATACGGGGCTCACAGGGAAGAATCCACTGCCACATACATGAGATCCTCTGAAACGTCCCGTCCTTTTTATTGCTTTAAAAGTACTAGAAAATTTTTTTTTTATTAACAGTCAATTTTCGGCCATGTACCTTTCTCACATGAAAATATTTTTATAAAATATTTTACCCTTTAAAATTAAACATTAACCAACTAGCATTTTAAAAACCAAGTGCAATAGTGATAAAATGAAATCGTCGCATATTTTACCCAACCTAAAAAGCAATAATTTGAAAAGAATAGCCCATACTAAACCTCTCAAAAATCTCTCAAATGCATAAATAAATAATCTTAAAAATCTTTAATCATAAAGCATGAGTCAAAAGTCATAATGCGGAAAAAGTAGAAGCGCTGGTCCTCGGGTTGTGTGCGCCTTCAGTCCAGTCAAATCACTCATCAAGTCCTCCCTCAATACCACCTGGATCCATCACACCTGGTGAGTCTAAAGACTCAACACACCATAATCTTTATAACGAGTAATACGTAATACAGTCAACATATAACGGTGAAAAATACTTGTACTTAAAATATCGTTTTCATGAAGATGCATAAACATAAACATTTTCGTAAACATTTTCATGATGCATAAAACTTTAAACATAAACATTTTCATGACATGCAAACATGAATTTCCTTTTCCTCAACATGACATGACATAAAACCTTAAACATAATCATGAACATTTCTTTTTTTTCCTTTGTTGAATTCAAATCGTTAATTGTGACTTTCCTGACATGACATGACATGACGATGGATCCATCTACGTGAAACCTCAGTACTGGGCGACGGGGGACACCAGCAACACTCTCACCGGTCAACTGGGCCCTGACCTATCATGATCGAATAGAAATACGCTCGTCGGGGTTCCCTCGGGGGCCTTTTCCCATAAATAGGTTCCCTCTGGGGCCTTTTCCCCTCACGACATTCCCATTCTTACCATTACCACATGACCGTTACCACATATTCGCAATGATGGAAAAACGATCGTCGGGCTCCCACTGGGACCATAACCCTCACGACGTCGCCAACATTAACGAATTAGTCACAATCACTTCACATCCTTCAACATTTTACATTCACATCACTTAGAAAAATCATGAGTAATATTTACATTTTTCATTTTTGAAACCAAGCATGCAACATGTATTTTAAATGTCTTCTTAAATCATAAAAATCATTTAGACATACAAAAATCATATTTTAATCATGAACAATTCATAAACATTTAAAAATAATCATAATTTCATAAAAACAGCATTTAGGGCACTGCCATGACGTTTACCAATTTCTAGGTGTAAAAAGACCGTTTTACCCCTAGACGTAAAATTCCTCGAATTTGACTTTTTCTTAATTTCTTGACTCTAACATGTCCCAAATAATTATTTAAACTTACATGAATTTTCTCATATTTTTATTTAGCTTAAATCGATGACTTTTAAATTAATCTTTAAATAAGACGTATTACTGCGTTTTAATCCCGAATTAAACCAAACATTAATATAAAATTCCCAAATTAAAAACTTAGACTTCTAATAATTATTTAAGCTTAAATCTAATTTTCATAATTTTATGAAGCTTAAAACTAGTGTTTCAATAAACTCGTTAATTAGCGTTTCGTGAGGCGATTAAATCCCGATTAAATCCAAAACTCGTTATTTTGATCCCAAATTTTAAACATAATATTTTTAATATTTATTCTACCCTTCCAAGTCATGTGCCACCCCCGTGGACCCTTGGATCAATTTTTCCTTCTTTAATTTTCGTTTTTGACCCTTCGACGAACGTACCGAGCCATCTCCTAATTTACTCGAGCCACGCCCGAGCCGTCTCGAGCCAAAACCTAGCCAACCCATCTAGGGACCCTACTGTGCAAGCCCAGCCCAAAAACCCCGGCCCTAGCCCGCTCAAACACCTTCTGCCCCTCAACCCAATTACATGCATGTGTACGTGTGATTGTGGCTTTGAACAAAAGAGTTCCTAACTAGTCTAGGACTCCTCCCAACCCTTAACCACCGACCCCTCATGAGCCTAACCCTCCCTGGACCATGCCCAGCCCATGCCAACCCCAAGCTCCAACACTCAGCAGCGAATCACCCGAACCTTGACAGCAACTCACGCCTAACTTGCTGCCAAAAAGCTTCTCCCTCACGTTTTCTGTGCTTGGCTCGAGCCCCATCGAGCCACAGCAGCTACACAATCCAGCCGAGGAACCCACTTTGACAAGGACTCTTGTTCCTGTTGCTTGCACCTAGCCAACCCAACCAGGCCCTGAACCAACCCCTCTAGCACCCTTATAAGGACCCTAAGGACCTATCCTAACCAAGCCCAAGCCCAAGCCCTCAAGCCGAGCCTTTCCCTCTTACAAAAACTACTGAAACCTGCGCTCATCCTATTGCAACTCTCGGGTGATCTTGGGTGGAGTCCTAGCTTGCTAGGACTCCTCCCCAACCGTGACCCTTGAGTCCTAGGCTGGCTAGGACTCAACCCCTAACCCCTCATGACTCTAGCCCAGCCCTGGATGCAACCGAGCCAAGCCATGCATCGTAATTCATGAAACCCGATCACCTAAGATTCAAACATTCGAATTCGGTTCCAACGTAATCGGTTCGTGCTTGCAGCGTGTATGTGTGTTCTTAGGACTCTGAAATTCATGAAAAATGTTGCCTAAACATGTCCTAATCATGGCAGCCCCTTAAACACACAATAAACATGATTTTGGAGATTAAGAACACCACTTTAGAACCCATAAGCATGAGATTACGAAAATTCTGAAAAATCTTTCATGTTCTTCATGCATGTAATAATTCAAACATTAATATGATACGATATATGAGAAAAAGGAGATGTATGGCGTGCCTTTGCGTTTTAAACGCACGATTATCCGTTGACGATTGCAAAGAACGGCGACGAACGACCTTGACTTGAACTCCCTTAAAGCTTTTGAATTTTTCTACCAACCTTGAGGTGTGTGTCGTGTAGAGTATGAGAGATTTTTGGTGAGAATTCAGATTGTAGGCGTGGGGATTATGGTGATAATGGGGAGGGTTTAAAATATTTTATAGTTAATTAATCATTAATTAGGCTTAGGCCCATTAAGTAGGCAATTTAGGCCCATTAGTGGTTAATTAGAATTTTAAAAATAGTTTTGTTTAAATAATTTTGTGAGTTTATTAGCCGGGTTGCCCATAAATTCGTATTTTTGTTGAAAATCCAACACCGATAAAAATTATGTCCCGACGTATAAAATCACCTCAAAACCCCATATTTTTAAAAATAAGAAAAAGCATCCCCTCAATTTAAATAATTAAAAATAATTATTTAATAAAAGCATTTTTCTATTTTCAGCCATCGGTTTCCGTTCCTCGATCGCAACTCGAATAACCTTTAAAAATATATTTTAATGCAACTATGTATAAAAATATAATTTAAACATACAAATATGCACAACATAATTAATTAATGCAATTAAAATATTTATTTAAAATACATGAGCATTTAATAATTCAAATACATGTGGTTCGTGTGGACCTTTAAATTTTCGGGGCGTTTCATCCTCGTTCATGCTTTAACGGGTGGATTCGTCCCCGTTCATGCTTTAACGCTTTCCAATCCTGATCTAAACCCGTTCATGATTTAACAGGGTGGATTGGTCCCTGGTCATGCTTTACCGCTTTCCAATCCCATATATAAATTGGTCACAAGACATTTAGCATACCTCAAAAACTTGAAATATTTTCTTTGCACGTCAAACATACTTACTTGGCGTTGAGGGATTCGTTGGATCTCGCTTGGGGCCATTGCTGCACATACTAACATGAATTTCAACACTAAACTTGCATAACTTAGACGTAAGTATTCTTGCTCACCACCGAATTAAATAGATAGCTTATGACATTCTAGATCAATCGGGACTTGACCTCGTTAAATCATCGTACTAACCCATGACATCGAACCCCGAACAATCTCTAAAATGATGTGCGAACATTTTCCAGAAATAAAAGACATGAACTCACTATTGAACTTGAAAAGAAGACAGAACAAAATATTTTTACAGATGGGGCCGCGCTCGGGCGGTAAAACCTTACCGCTCGAGCGCCAGGGTCCGCGCTCGGGTGGTAATAAATTACTGATCGAGCGCCGAGTCTTCTGGGGAAAATACTCGGACAGGAAGAGTGGCGCTCGAGCGGTAAGGAATTACCGCTCGGGCGTCGAGTGAACTGAACCCGCGATCTGCCTCTTAATACCATTAACCAAAAAATACGATTCGTGAACCAATCCATCGAGTTTCATCCTAGGACACTATGACACTGACTCGACTCCATAACACGTCCCAAACGTTACCAAAGAAATAATGCACCAAACGCAACGCAATAAAACCCATAAACTCAAATTTTAACACCAAAATAGTTTTCACAACTACTCAATCTCCCAAATGCCTAACGACGCGAAACAAAACGTCAATGACCTTCTCAACATCATTAACCACATACCTAAACGCAGCAACGATCACCCGTCAATCTCCAACGAAGCCTGCAACCATAAAACTTCAAGAACACATCACTAGCATATATTTTCAGAAAACGCAGTTTGAGCAGTCCCACGAAAAACGTCATAACTCACTCAATTTTTATCCAAATATTACGAATTTTATATCAAATCGAATGTATCAAAAAGTTCTACGATTTTTATGTTGAAAGTTTTCTCAAAATCGAGACTGAAAAATCGCAGTTTTTAAAAGAACAGCAAAAACGAGATTTTCAGATCCAGAAACGTTCAAAATGCGATCTAAACAATTTCCGCTCAAACTTTACACATCACCCATGTATTTTTACGCATAAAAACAACGCAACACATACTATGACATGATCGACACAGGAAAAATAGAATATACGTGCTTTATGATGTTTAACGTTACCGAAACGACGACTCCGACGCGGGAAGGAAGCGAGGGTTGATCCGGGACGATCGTGCAACGATTTTCTGGCAACAAAAATTATGAAAAATTGCTGGAGAAATAAAAGTGGAGGAGCGGCTGCTCTTGCTCTCCAAGAACCCTAATATTCTTCTCTCAAAATTTGAAATAGTGTGTAGGGAATTTTGTGTTTGTGCTTTACGTGTAGATGTGTGTGCGCGTGTGTTTGTGTAGGTGATTAGGGTAATTTTGTGCTAAATAGGTAATTAACAATTAATTAAAATAATATCCTACTATAACATTTAAAATACACAATTAGAAATGTTAATAAAAATGATAATTCTCACCAACTAAACAAAGTCCCTTAATTTAAAATAAAATGAACTATTACTAAACCTTAAAAGTTTTAAAATCTTAAAAAGCACCTAATAAATTAAAATAGGCTTTAAAATGCTAAAACTTAACAAAATATTTAAAATGCCCCATCCTTAACTAAAAAAATAAAATACCACATAAAAGTATTTGCCAACATCGTCACCGGTCTCTTTTACTCGATCCCGCATCGAATAATCGCCTGAAACATGAAACTCGAGAAAACATTTTAACGTGCATCACATAAACATGAATAATTTAAAATAATGCAATCTAAATAAATAATGCATCATTAAAATAACTTTTAAATTTAAATAATGATTTAACCATTAAATAAATACATGAAATTTACGTGTACTGATTTTGGGCACTACACCAACTCTAGTTGTTCAAGCTACTTATTGAATATTTGCATTTGTATCTATCTAAACATAGAGTTCAATATACATTTCCAGTTTGTGTTATACAAGATATTAAGAGTTTCAGTTTAGACATTAAATAAATCCTAACTGAATTGAGTTTGTACAAGGAGTTGTATAAATCAAATTTAGTGGATTCTTTCTTTGAGTTGAAGAAGGAGAGACGTAGAATGATATTGCCTTCAAACTTCTATATATATCTCGTTCTTTATTTTTAGTCATTTACTTCTATGTTTCCATTTATCTGTCTGATATCTACGTTAAAAGACTGTTTAATTGAATATATATCATATCACTAGTCCATCCAAATTTTTCAACACTTGAAAAATCATTTTTAGTGTTCCAACTGCATTTAGGGGTCTAAAAACATGCATCAACAACTAACAATTGTTATAAGTTCAAGTTTCAAAGAAAATTTTAAAAATCTACTCATCATTCTAAACTCTATTTTTGATCCTAACACTCAATTTTTTGAATCAAGCTAAACTTAGATAACGCAAATAAAACAATTAGAATAAAATTGTTTGTAGTTAATTGCATACACTCGATGCTATTTTTTTTAACTACTCTTTTAGTATTTCCATTAAATTTTTTAAAGAAAAACTTTCTTTTTCATATTATGATTTCATTTATAGATTATCTATATTATTATCTTATATATAATGTGACTCTTTTTTAAAAAAAACTTTGGCATTTTAACTGGTATGACCACATAACCAAATGACTATATTTACCTCCTATTTACAACATAACCCAACACAAATTGTTTTAAAAAATAAACTTTCTGACTTAGGTACAAAAAATGTTATCCATAAAAAATAAATATAGACACAACACTCAATACATATTTTTATTAAATACTCTAAATTAAATATGTTCACACCGCGTTTGGGTTTTGGTGGCATGGATAAACGCGGGAGACAAAGTTTTAAAATATTTAAACCGACCCGGTTTTATCTCCAGATCGGGGGACCCACGGGTCTCCATATTAAAAAAACCGATCCCATGATATTCCTGAAGTACCCCTCTTCATTTCGTTTCATTTCACGCACCTCTCACGTTCTTTTACACACACTCATTTCCTCTAGTTTCTCTATACACATCCACCCCTCTCTGATGGAGAACCGCAACCAGAACTCCGGGAGGCGCCACCGCGAGCAGTCGTCGTCGGGATTGTCATCTTCTCGGCGGAGTTTGAAGAGGAAACTTGATGAAGAGTTCGACGGGAGGAGAGGAGATGATGAATCGTCGTCCGATTCCCAGTTAGATCTCGCACTTGATGTCCGAACTCAAGTCGAGATTCTTGATTGTTCCATGTCCTCGGGGATGGATCGAGCGTCCGTGAAACGCTCCATCCACGTCTTATCCGAACTTGCGAAGAACGGTACTTCAAACTCTGGAGAATGAAAATAAAATTTCATTTGTTTTTCCTTTTCAGTTTGTGTAGTTCGTAGTTCGTGCTGGTTATTTTTTGAGCCTCGGAGAGCTTAATTTGACTCGAGGGCTTTGATCTGCTGGGAATTTTGCTTGTGTAGTAAATTGTTTGTACTTGAGATTTTTTAATCAAATTTTTTGTTTCGATGATTGTAAAATTTTTGCTCGAGTTTTCGTGCTCTGGATATCGATATTACTACTTTGATCCGTGTGGTAACGCTTTGTTTGTTGCAGAGGATATAGTGAATGTTATAGTGGATTGTGGTGCGGTTCCAGCACTTGTGAAGCATCTGAAGGTTCGACCTTCTGAAAGGGAGGGTGATAGTGGTACGACCTTGTACGAGCATGAGGTCGAAAAGGGGAGTGCCTTCACGCTTGGACTTCTTGCCGTTAAAGTAAATGCTGTGTCCGCAGTTTTTCCATCTTTGAGCATGATAAATTAATCTTCTAAGTGGTCATGTTCCAAGTTTAATGAAAATTCTAATAGGTCTGGTCTGACTTGTGCTAATTGAGTAGCCGCATTTCCCTTGCTTCATTACTTAGATTGGTGAACTTATTTGTGCGTAGAAGTAAGAAGTTGGATAAATTCAGTAACGAGAAAGTGGCATGTTATCAATACATAAAGTGTGATTGGCAGCTGATGTTTCCTAATATTTTGTCGTTCTCTACAGGAATGAGCCTATTTAGATAGGGAATCACTACTCCACAAAGTAGATTTTGCAATCTTTGTTTTAAATAGAGAATCTCATGTCTTTAATACTTTTAACTCTAGTCCGTTTTGTCTAATTATTATTTTTATTCCTTAGCCGGAGCATCAACAACTGATTGTTGATGCGGGTGCTTTACCCCATCTTGTGGATCTCTTAAAGAGGCATAGAGATGGACAAAACTCTCGGGCAGTATGTGGTGTTATAAGGAGGGCAGCTGATGCACTCACCAATCTTGCTCATGAAAACAGCAACATTAAAACTCGTGTGAGGTTGGTTTCCTTGTTACTCTGTCTCTGGGTTTTGATGTTGTCTTTAGACTTTAATGCTTTGATGTTTAGGGTTGAGGGTGGTATACCTCCTCTTGTGGAACTGCTTGATTTTGTTGACTCGAAGGTGCAGAGAGCAGCAGCTGGAGCGCTTCGAACTCTTGCCTTTAAAAATGATGAGAACAAAAATCAGGTGGTTGGATTTTGCAAAATTGCACATATAGAATTTCTTCCTTCCGTTGGTTTTAATTATATCTCAGTAACATCAGATTGTGGAATGCAATGCTCTACCAACACTTATACCTATGTTGCGGTCAGAGGATGCTGCTATACGCTATGAAGCGGTTGGCAACCACTAATAATTTGTTTTCTTTCGCTGGTGTATTTACTTTGTATGGAAAATATTTTCTGATATCTTTAATGCTAATGACCAGGTTGGTGTCATCGGAAATCTTGTCCATTCCTCTCCTAACATTAAGAAGGAAGTCCTTACTGCTGGGGCTTTGCAACCTGTCATTGAGTTACTCAGGTCATTGGATATGTATTCTGTATTGTTGGGGAAATACAAGTATCATTTCCGGGGGTATTTTATTTGCAAATTGTTGTTTTGTTGTCATATTTTTTTGAAAATGGAACTACAAATAATAATACTTTGGAATAAGCATGATCTCTTTAGCAGAATATATCATTTCTTGCTATTTTGAGTTGTGATGAAAAATCAGTAACTAGCAATTTGTAAAACAGGCTTGAATTATATCTAATTGAACAAGCTTGCAGCTGCCTGTTGTCAATAATCACCACCAAGCATCCCTTCCCTTCAAATCCTACAGTGCCGTGTTCTGATTTTGGTGGAAAAACTAACACGGTTCTATTTTTTTGCTGGTTATCTCTAAATCTAGCAAGCAGTTGTTATCCACAATGTAGCAGCGGAGTGGAAGGGATTTTCTATAATTTAGCATTGCAAGGCTCCTGTTCTCCCTTGTCCTTTTCCACCCCATTTTTCCAGTACATTATAGCCATTACATCTTTGACGCCAAAGCCTTGTTCTCCATTGTTTTTCAAGCGAATTCACTAAAATCGACATCCTAAACCATGAGTGACTGAACTCCTTGGTTGAATTCTGACTTGTGAGACTCTATTTGCGATTTCAGTCTGTTCCTCTAAGTAAAATGTTATTCTCTGATCGTTGTTCAGAAAGGAACGTTTGCTAAAGCACCCTTGATTGCAAATATGAAAATGGAAGTTAAATAGCATAACGTTTTTAAAACTTAAATTTATTGCAGAGCATCTTGTTCCTCGAAAACAACCCATTATTGAAGTCGTGGTGAGCTTGTGGATAAATTTCGAGATCCTTTTGTGATTTGTCCAGATTATGAGTTGCTATTACATTACAGTAATTAAATGTGGCTTGGGAGTGGATTTCTTGAGCAAATATTCGTGTCACAACTAAGGAATTTTGGAGTGAGTTTGATTAGACATATTAAAGTATAATAACAGATGTGGGAGCAATCTCTCACGTGTATGATTTAAATATTTCTAAATTAAATAAAACAGATGGACATGTCAATCACATCAATTTTCTCCTGAAATAAATGTACCAGTAGTGACTGGGAGTGCTGAAGATAAGTTGTATATCTGTATCGAGTTTGATTTGGTTTGATCCTCGTATCAAATATGTAAATTTGTTTCTGAACATTACCTTGATGTTTCTAATTTTGCTATTCTCATTATCAGGTATATTTGAGTGCGTTTTATTTAGTTATTCGTTTATCCTTGTCAGTCGTTTATCCTTTTCAGTAACTTTTCATTACTGACTACATTGAAACTCAATATAGACATGGACTTGTGGTTCTCAACCATCCTTAACATTATTGTGCATGTGCGGTTTTATTTTTTATGTGCTGTTGATGGAAATCATTTCTGTTTTAAATTATTTTGCCTTTTATTTTTTATATCTACCTTGAGGTAGCTAATCTGGCTTCTTTTGCACGAATGAAGTTCCTGCTGTCCGGATAGCCAAAGAGAAGCTGCTTTGCTGCTTGGGCAATTCGCAGTGACAGATACAGACTGTAAGGTTTGTACTTACAGTATTTTTGCTATTTAACGTGAGAACTGGAGCTTCATTAATTATTGTAGTTCTCTCTGGAATCTCATATTCCAACTCATTGCTATGAAAATCTCTGGATGATAATCTTCAGGTGCATATTGTTCAAAGAGGTGCTGTGCGGCCTCTAATTAGTATGCTCCAGTCACCTGACTCTCAATTGAGAGAAATGTCAGCCTTTGCCTTAGGGAGGCTAGCTCAGGTAACATTTCTCAATTTTTGGTCCCAACAAACTGCACCTTTCCAATTCTAACTAGGTTCACCTGATTCTTTTGGTTCAGAGCTAAAAACATATTTCATATTGTGTTAGGACACTCATAACCAAGCTGGTATTGTTCACAGTGGTGGAATGGCTCCATTATTGAAGCTTCTTGAATCCAAGAACGGATCTCTGCAACATAATGCTGCATTTGCTCTTTATGGGCTCTCGGATAATGAAGTATTGTTCTAAAGATAGTAGTGTTATTCTTGTAAACTTGACTCGTCTGTTTTTGTTCTGGACTGAGCATGGAGTTAATAATTGGTTTCTTACTCTCTTCTATTTCTTTCACTCTTCTTTGTTGTAGGATAATGTTGCAGAACTTATTAGGGTTGGAGGTGTTCAGAAACTTCAAGATGGTGAATTTATCGTTCAAGTACAATCTTATTCTTCTTGATCTTTTAGTTAGAAATATTATTTGTTTAGTCTATGAAATTGATGCTATATCATGATTCAAGTAATTAATAGCATCGTTTCATATTCCTTTTCCTACAGCCTACTAGGGATTGTGTAGCCAAGACATTGAAAAGACTTGAAGAGAAGATTCATGGACGGGTAAGTTATTATTTTTGTTGAAAATATAAGCCTAGTATTCAATTTCTCTCTTAATCGGTTAACCCCCAAGAAAAGGGACAAATGGAGAGTGATAGTTTGGAACAAGTCGAGGCAAATATCACTATTGTAATTATTGGAGATGATAAAAGTTCATGGTGTGTTGTTGAGCCTTTGATTCTTGATATCCGAGACTTGTGTGTTTGGTGTAGGTATGGATCTTAGAAGTGTGGTACATGGAAACCTTTGATCCTTGCCAATCACTCTTCTGATCATTTTCCATTTTTAGGTACTGAACCATTTACTATACATGATGCGTGTGGGGGAAAAAAGTGTCCATAGACGTGTTGCTTTGGCTCTTGCGCATCTGTGTTCTCCTGATGACCAAAAGACTATTTTTATTGATAACAATGGTATATTGTTCATCAAATTCGTCAAAATTGTTTGCAAATCTACGCTTATTGCTAACACCTTCTGCAACTGCCTTGTTTTTTTAGGATTGGAGTTGCTTTTGGAGCTTCTGGAATCAACTAACTTAAAGCATCAAAGAGAGAGTTCGTTTGCTTTATGCAAGTTGGCTAATAAAGCCAACTCTCTTTCTCCTGTGGATGCAGCTCCACCCTCCCCAATTCCACAGGTGATAGTTCAGTGTTTCAATTGATTTGATTGCATCACTCACTTGTATAATTTATGGATTAGGCATTTTTGGTTTTGCAATGTTTTGATATTTTTTGCAATGAATTTTCCATATTGTTATATAACTTTTTTTCTGGGTTTCCTTGGTCGAAACTCTGTTTACCTGGTACGTGAACATAAGAAGCACATGAATATACTTGTCAATTTTCGAGTTCTTAGGGAAGAAGAGTAATGAGGTCTTAAGGTATGAATTTCTTTTCTTTGTCTTTTAATGCTTTATATGGAAGGAAGAGAAGCGAGAATAATTGTGGAAAATGCAGGTTTCACCTGGCGAGGTGGAAGATAATCCTAAAAATTTGCTTGAGCGATATTCACCTTTCCTAATAGGAATCATCTTACCAAATTTTTACTGCAATGGTGCATAATCATGTTGTAGAAGTCTAGTCTTACTAGATTTTACTTGCCTGAAACGTCTGAAAAAACTGTTTGCTAAAATGGAATTGAGGATTGATTTGGAGGGCTTTGGAATTTAAGGATTGATTTGAAAGAAATATAAAAAGTTCTTATGTTTTGTGAACAATAACTGGCAACTTTACTTGATTACAATCGTATTTACTTTCAGAATATGTTGTCCCAATACCTATATGAAGGGTAAAAAAACCTGGACATCTCAGTAACTTTTGATACAAATTAGTTGAATACCCGCTTAAATAATACCATTATTTTTCTTGTATGTATCTTACGCAGTTGAAATTACAGTTCTCTATGCAGAACCTGATTCATGTAGCGTCATTCTATCCTGTATTCTGAATAAAGGAAATGTTTTAGCTTGGTGTTATTTTTTGATGACATGGGATTTGTACTTTTGTGTTTTATTATAGTTTAGAAGCATTAATTTTGAATTGACTATCGATCCGAAGTGAAAGAGCTTGATATATCTGGCCGTTTGTAGTGACATATCTTCTCTCTCTCGATATTGATTAAATACAGCAGTGATGCCTCTTTGTGTGGTTGCGATCTTTCAATTTGTGACAGGAAATTTGTTATTTTAACTTTCCCTATTAATTCAAGTGCATTTTGTTCTGCAGGTGTATTTGGGTGAGCGATATGTGAATAATCCTACATTGTCTGATGTCACATTTTTAGTTGAAGGTGACTTATATCTTCGCGAATATTTTTCCATGTGTGTTCATGCTAAGCAATTGGTTATCAATCTTGATTTCTCTTGTTTTTATCATCAGGAAAACGATTCCATGCTCACAGAATTTGTCTACTTGCTTCTTCTGATGCGTTCCGAGCTATGTTTGATGGTGCTTCCCGGGTATCTTTTACCATTTCGAACTTCGGTTCCATTGACACAGTTTTTTGTTTAAACTGACACCCAGATTCCAGTCACACGAGGATTTATGAATTCTAAAGAGCTGATCCAAGATCTTTAAATTAAAATTAATAATTTGTCTAGTAATTGTTTGGCCGTGTAAAAAATTACTATAATCCACTGCAGGAAAGAGAGGCCAAAGACATAGAGATTCCAAATATAAGATGGGATGTTTTTGAGTTGATGATGAGGTGAAAATGTTTCTATGTTTTTTACTATTTACTCCCCCTCTTTAAATAAGTGAGCAATTCTCATTACTTCTAATTGCTAGTCCCTGAATTATTTTTGATCGCAGGTTCATATACTCTGGATCAGTTGACATCAATTTGGACATAGCACAGGATCTTCTGAGGGCTGCTGATCAGTATCTGTTGGAAGGTCTGAAACGTCTGTGTGAATATACGATTGCACAGGTGAGTTTACATAAGAAAAAGGACCAATTTCACTGAAAAGCTCTTTATTGCCACAATTCCTAATAGTTTATATCGTCTCCTCAAAGGACATATCTGTGGAAAATGTCTCTCTCATGTTTGAGTTGTCTGAGGCATTCAACGCTTTGTCCTTGAGACATGCCTGTGTCCTATTCATCCTGGATAAATTTGACAAAATATGTGCCATGCCATGGTATGCTCGACTCTCTGCTTTGACTTGTTGTCGTAGCTTTGTAGTTTATGGTGCGGTGACGATCTTTTTTGTTCCACTCGTATGCAGGTATCCTCAGCTGATCAAGCGTGTTTTACCAGAGAGTCGTAATTATTTCTTGAGAGTACTGGTTTGACTTCAGTTTTGATCTTTACCTAATTAAAGACTCAGGAATGTGTACAGAAACCGGTTACTTCGCTTTTGAGTAATTGGAACAAACGAAGTGGCAGAGTTTGCTGTCATGATTCGTTATCTCCCATTTTAATGTGAACTCCATTTAATTAATGGTTTATTTCGTTGAACAGCTTATCTAAATAGGCTTGAAGTTGTACCTCGTAGTCTTGGAGATAATTTTTTTTTACATTTTAGGAAAAGTAACCGTCAAACGCTAACAAATTTTAATTTTCCATTTGAAAGGGTAAATTAGTGCATCTGTTCCTTATGTTGGTCAACTCTCTGTTCATCAGTCTTGGGAGTGATTTCAAAAATGCTCCTATTTGGGGTAGTTGTAGTTATTTATTTGTTGGATCTTGTCATACATCATTTCGATAATTATATGCTGAAGTTAATAATATTGAGATCACAGAGTTGAATAATAATAAAGGTTTTACGAACTTAACGCTCAAGAAACCCGTAGGATTATGCTGAATGAATTGAAACACTACTTTTGAAAAACATTATACTAAATTCTTTTATTGCCGGACCCCTGCAACAATGTGGCTGTAGTTTAGTGGTTAGAATTCCACGTTGTGGCCGTGGAGACCTGGGCTCGAATCCCAGCAGCCACATCCCTTCTTTTTTTAATTTTTTCTCATTCTGAAAATTCCCACTATTACAAAAAAATTCCCACTATTGCACCATTTTTTTAGAAATATGATTTGATATTATCAGTAGTCTTGAAATCTGATGCAATATATTTATATCAGATTCGAGGTTCATCATGCAACACAAATGTTGGTGATTTTCACTCGCAAATGTACGGCGTCAAATTCTAATACACGACGAATAAAATATCGTTCTCACGATTAATACAATATTTAAAAATATATAAATATTTTAATGAAAATAACCACAATTTTATTTAGAAAATAAAGAATAGTTTGTATCAATTATTTAAACAGCAAACTGGAATCAAGCAAACATCCCTGACGAGAATTCAATGAGAGAAATAATTTAGAGATTAGATTTCATTTAGCTATCCACTATGCTTAATATTTATTGACGTTTATATTCATAAATTCATTCTATTTATTGGCAAAAAACAGTTAATTATTTTTATTCTTTTTCCGAAGTGATAAATAAAATTTACCATATAATATTGATTTTGATGCTCCTATAAAAAATCAACATCAAACGATATATGCAAACAATTGTTCTTTCGTTAACTTCAATTTCTTTAACTTCGATGGGGTTATACGTCTTCCAAACTCTAAAAATATTTTTGATGTGTTTCCTATGATCTTAGTCTAGATCTTCTCTCCCGACTGATATACCTCAATTATTTTATCAATTAATCTATGATCAATAAATTGAAAGTATTAGAAAAAGGAGAACACAAATAAAGGAAGATGAATTTGAATATACAAATATAAAATTCAGAAATATAGTTTTAACCAGGCTTATTGTCGTTGCTCCAGAAAATAAAAAATTAGTTCATATGAATAAGAAAATAAAACAAATATTTTTTTTTAATGTAAACATCAACTACGAAATTAGAAAGGAAGAATAGAAACAAGGTCGAATATGCTTCTCCGCCCCTGGATGCTGCTTTCTTCATCTTCATACCAAATACCAAGGTTCCTTTGGTCCCAAATTCTTCCGTTCGATCCATTCTCTCATCTTGAAACGTCTACTGCATAACATATTAATAGAAATTTTTTTTAAGCTAAATCTCGAAATATTCAATAATATGCATGCAAGCGATAACCACTGAAATTTACACATTTTAAAATAAAAGTATTCAACTATCAGCAAAAACACTGCATTTAAAAATGTGACAAAACGTCAAACCCTAGACTGTCGAGCAAAGTGATTCAAAAGTGAAACATGCAAAATTCTTGTCAACCATCAACATATAAAAATAAAAAAATATGAAAATAACCAAGATCAGTCCTAACTCATAAACATAATGTACGAAAAATATGCTCCTCGGGTAGCATGCGTACATCCAACCCCGTCTACTCAGTCTTCGACGCCTCCAGTCTCCTCATCAATATGCTCACCTACATCATTCACACATAGTGAGTCTAAAGACTTTACACACCATAATCGTTATAACAAGTACATATACATAACATGAAACATTGAAAATTACCGTAATCAACATACGTTTCATGATCTTAAAAGCGTAAACGTAAACATATCGTATTAAAGCATAAAGTGTCAAAACATGTCTCATAATATCATCATATACGTGTTCATTTTCTTCATTTGAATTCAGTTCATTAGTTGTGACTTTTGTATCAGCTCAATTCAATTGATCCATCTACGTATAACCGTGGTACCCGGTGGTGGGGACATCAGCGACAATATTACTCATCCACTGAGATTTGGCCTTACATGTCATTGTATTCGCATTAGTCACAACCAACTCTCATACTTTAAAACATGTCATCATATCCATCACTTATAAAACACACGCATATACCTAAATTTTTCTTAAAATCAAGCATGCAACGTATTTTTCATATTTCCAAAAGGTCAAATTCAAGATAGCATAAACATTAAAAACATGTAATTTTGTGTTCAGGACACGGCCAGGACAGCTAATTCGACCCGGTAATTGACCATTTTACAACCAAAAACCTCAAAACAT
Source organism: Primulina tabacum (assembly GCF_025594145.1). Taxonomy (NCBI): domain Eukaryota; kingdom Viridiplantae; phylum Streptophyta; class Magnoliopsida; order Lamiales; family Gesneriaceae; genus Primulina; species Primulina tabacum. Next base: position 22,213,779 of record NC_134566.1, read on the forward strand.
ATTTATAACAGTTTCTTAGACGTACACTCGAGCCCGATTCACAACTTATACAATTCGTTTTAAACCTTGGACCGGGGTCCCGGTTTTAACCCGAATTAACCCGAAACTCCACTAAACTTTTTCCAATTTAAACCATGACCCGAACCTACATGCCAGCCCTTAAACCACTCATTTCAGATCGCCTAGGACCCCGGAAAGGACCGACCGGCTGCTGGAAATTTTTTCAGCGAACAAGAACCGAAAACCCTAACTTGCTAAACCTTCAAATTATCGATCCTAGACCCAACCAACCCGAACCAGCATTGAACCAGTGCTACCTAGGACCAAGATCAAGTCAAGGACACCCTATAGAATGAGACACGGTTTCTGCCATTGAGTTGTTTAAGTGGAGTGTTCGAACCTTGGCTGTCCTAGGGACTGTAGCCAAGGTTAGAATTCTCCCTTAACATGTCTAGGGTGTGACCAAATCGGTATTTACAAGCTTTGTACAAGGATCCATCAGATTTTTTTTACATAAACTAGACAGTAGCTCTTCAGTTTTCACATTCTGATTTTATGGGTGAGTAACTTTAGGTTTTGAGATGTTGAATGAATTGTGGTTGGCTCCTAGCCTGTAGCCATGGTTCATACAACACTCCAACATGTCTAGATCGAGCCATGATCAATCAAATGGCCCTTGGAACGAGACAATACAGTGAAACCTTTCAATACCACACACTGCACAGCAAATGGGTGTTCTCGGTTAGTATGTTGTAATGTCCTAGGTGTTGGATTGGTTTTTGGCTGGCTTTTAGCCCTTAGCCATGGTCCAAGCCATGCCTTAGGATGTTGGTAAGAGTCTTGGGTCGATTGTTCAAGCCAAGAGCCATTATTTTCAGTGTTTACTTCACATATTTACCAACTGCCATTGCTGTATTTTGACAGCAACTATGAGTTTGGTTATGAGGTTGGTTTGAGTTCTTGGTTGGCTTTTAGCCCATGGCCTTGGACTTGACAGTACCTTAATGAGTTAGGAAAGTCATGTTTTTGGCCATTCGTGATTTGGTCGAGTTTAGAGGTCGTACGAGAATTTACGGTGAAAGGTGCCAAAATGACTCTCGAAAGAGTGTTTTATGTTTTTGGATTCCATTCACCAATTTTCGTGTACAGTTATCATCATGCATATTTTTCAGTATGTTTGGGGTATTTTTAATCATGGTTAAACGTCGGTTTAATGTTGGTTCGGGTTGGTACGAAGCCATGATTAAAAATCAAGTTATTGGTTCTAATCGTCTCGTTTTTGGTTCTATTGTTAAGTTTTTGTCAAGTTAAGATTTATTGCATGTGTCACATATTAGAATTAAGTCGCAGCAAGCCTGGAAACGATCCAACTCATCCGGTAAAAATAAGGTTATAATTATATTACGTGCATAAAATATAAAATGTTTATTTTTGAGATATATGCTATATGTCTTGTGGCCACCTTATGTTTATGGGTTTGGAAGTCGGTAGGCGCAACCGAGGACCTCTCCGCCCGGTGACTTACGACCGGTTTATGATTATGTATGGGTACGGACATCCAGTCCAAGGGCTGTGATTGATCTCTACCGCCCAGTATACTGTGGTTTAGTCTGATTAGGCACTCACGTTATGTTATGGGCCACTTGCTTAGAAACATTATCTCTAGCAGAAAATTATGATATGTTATGACAGAGCTCGATTGAGCAAAGCTTTTGCGTATGATTTTCAGATATGCACGTAGTTATAATTATTCATGATACGATTTTCACCGTACGCTTTACGATACTTTAGTTTTACGTTGCATGCGATTTTATGATATATTTACTTGTTATTCACGACATATTAGAATTAAGTCGCAGCAAGCCTGGAAACGATCCAACTCATCCGGTAAAAATAAGGTTATAATTATATTACGTGCATAAAAATATAAAATGTTTATTTTTGAGATATATGCTATATGTCTTGTGGCCACCTTATGTTTATGGGTTTGGAAGTCGGTAGGCGCAACCGAGGACCTCTCCGCCCGGTGACTTACGACCGGTTTATGATTATGTATGGGTACGGACATCCAGTCCAAGGGCTGTGATTGATCTCTACCGCCCAGTATACTGTGGTTTAGTCTGATTAGGCGCTCACGTTATGTTATGGGCCACTTGCTTAGAAACATTATCTCTAGCAGAAAATTATGATATGTTATGACAGAGCTCGATTGAGCAAAGCTTTTGCGTATGATTTTCAGATATGCACGTAGTTATAATCACCGTACGCTTTACGATACTTTAGTTTTACGTTGCATGCGATTTTATGATATATTTACTTGTTATTCACGATATATACATGTTGAGTCTTTAGACTCACTAGACTTGATTGTCGTAGGTATTGATGAGGTCGAGACCGCGGGCGGAGACCAGTGAGCGATGTTGGGACAGCAGTAGTAAACCCGAGGACCTCATGATTTAATTTATGCACCTTTTAACATTCAAACTTGATTTTAAAATGTTTGATTTTTTTTTTAAATTTCTGTTTGAAATACTATGTTGACTTCCGCTGTTATTTTAAGGTTATGTTATTTACATGTTTATTTTATAAATTGGGCAAGATATTAATTTATTTAGAAAAATTTTAATAATTCCGCAAAATTATGAATACGAAATACGGGCCTCTACAGTTGGTATCAGAACCTATGATTTTGTAAAGGGTTGTACTACTACTGCTCTCGAGAAGCTCATGAAGTCACGTTTTCGGTCTGTAAGTTTTACGATTACGCATTTATTTTAAAGCTCGATATATTTTTACATCATGATTGCATGAAAGATTTTATGTCAAGATTACGATTATGCATTATTTATTTAAATTTAAAGAAATAGTGGAATTATGCATGTTGGTTACGTATGGGTTATAATTATGGAACAACATGCCTCAAAGACGCCGTGTTGGACGCCCGAGAGGTGATGATGAGCGCCGTCATGAGGACGGTAAGGATCATAACAAGGGGAGAACGAGAAGAGAGATTTACCACCACCCCGTCCACCAGACATGAATGCCCAGATGCTAGCTGGGATGACTCAGTTCTTCGCGTAATTTGCGGGGAATAATGCAGTGGGAGCCAGACAGACGGGGCCAGAGGCTATCTATGAGCGGTTCATGAAGATGCGACCGAAGAAATTCTTAGGGACGTCAGATCCTATGGCTGCCGAGGGCTGGATTAAGTCCCTCGAGGTTATCTTTGAGTTTATGGGGCTTGAAGATGGAGATAGGGTTCGATGTGCGACCTACCTATTCGGAGAAGACGCTCGCCTATGGTGGGAAGGAGCATCAGTGGCTTTGGATTTGACTACTTTGAGCTGGGCTTGCTTCACAGAGGTATTCTAATCTAAATATTTTACTGAAGAGGTGCGTTCGAGGTTGACCACGGAGTTCATGACCCTGAGGCAGGGAGACTTGACTGTTACGGAGTTCATCCGTAAGTTCGAGAGGGGATGTCTATTTGTACCCCTAATTGCTAACGATGCTGGAGCCAAATTGAGGCATTTTCTGAATGGTCTACGGCCGATCTTACGCCATGATGTTAGGGTGGCTGGCCCTACTACCTATGATGTTGCTGTTTCCAGAGCTCTAGCGGCAGAGCAGGACCAGAATGATATTGAGCGCGATCGCCAGGGTAAACGACCATTTCAGGCACCACATCGTCCTCCTCAGCAGCAGCATCAGCATAAGAGACCTTTTCACGGTCCACCCAAGAACAGAGGGCCGCAGCAGCAACAGCAAGGACGAGCAGCCCCGAGGACAGTGGAGTACCCAGTCTGTGCCAAGTGCTCACGTCGTCATGCTGGGACTTGTATGTGTGGTTCGGAAAAGTGTTACAAATGTGGTAGTACTGACCACATATTGAAGAATTGCCCTCAGAAGAATCTGCCTACTCAAGGCAGAGTTTTTGCTCTACATGCTGCGGAGACTAACCCGGAGACGATGCTCATGACAGGTATCCTAAATCTTTAAGTTGTATTTGAAGTTTAATTTTTTGGGTTAAGATTTTGAACTTAGAAGTATGATAGGATTGCATGTTTTAATCAGTGTTATTTACGAGAATTTAGGTTAGAAGAACTTTGACCTTTGCATGTCTATAAGCATAGTTCTTGTAAAACTATTGGGTTTAGCATGATATTTCAATCTTTCAGGGAGAATCTTTATAGTCGGTTCAGCTACGAAAGCCTTGATAGATTCAGGGGCTACTCATTCATTCATTTCAGAAACCTTTGCAAATTCTCTCAAGATCAAGACAATTGGGCTAAACATAGCGTATTCAGTAGCATTGCCTTCTGGAGAAGAGATGACAGCTACTAATGTGATCCGAGATATAGACCTTGAACTTCATGGTAATCTTGTGCATGCGGATCTTATCGTGCTGCCGATGCCTGAATTTGATATCATTCTTGGGATGGACAGGCTATTGAGGAACAGAGTATTGATTGATTTCCAGCAGAGATCTGTTCTCGTCCGACCGCCTGGAATGGAACAATTTTTATTCGAACCAGACATGTATTTTAATTTACCGCGTATAATACCTTATGCCCAGGCTAGGAAACTCATGCATATAGGGTGCCGAGCATTTTTAGCTACTCTTGTATCTGTTCCCGAGACGCCCAAACAGTCAGCATTCGATGTTCCTATTGTCCGGGACTTTCTAGACGTTTTTCCTGATGACGTCTCTGGTTTACCACCTGTGCGAGAGGTGGAATTTTCTATTGAGCTTATGCCAGGTACCACATCGATATCGAAAGCACCATACCGATTAGCACCGACAGAGATGGCGGAACTCAAGAAACATATTCAGGAACTTCTTGACAAGGAGTTCATTCGCCCGAGCTTTTCGCCATGGGGCGCACCGGTCTTACTTTTGAAGAAAAAAGATGGTTCGATGAGGCTCTGCATTGATTACCGGGAGTTGAACAGAGTTACAGTGAATAACAAATACCCACTCCCGAGGATTGAAGATTTATTTGACCAGTTGCAGGGAGCTTCAGTATTCTCCAAGATTGATCTGCGTTCTGGTTATCATCAGCTGAGAGTGAAAGACGCCGATGTTCTCAAGACTGCTTTTAGGACTCGGTATGACCACTTCGAGTTTCTTGTGATGCCGTTCGGTTTGACGAATGTGCCAGCGATTTTCATGGATATCATGAATTGTGTATTTCAGCCATATCTTGATCAGTTCGTGATAGTATTCATAGATGATATTCTCATCTACTCAAAGAATCAAGGGGATCACAGCAGACATCTAACCACAGTACTGCAGACCTTACAAAAGCATAAGCTATTCGCGAAGTTCGGCAAATGCGAGTTCTGGTTAGAGAAAGTGGCGTTCTTAGGCCACGTCGTTTCTAGCAGTGGTATTGAGGTAGACCCGGCGAAAGTTGCAGCAGTCAGAGATTGGGTTGTGCCGCAAAATGCATCAGAGATCCGTAGTTTCCTTGGGCTAGCGGGATACTATCGGAAGTTTATTCAGGGATTCTCCTCCATCACAGTTCCACTCACATCATTGACGAAGAAGAATGTTAAGTATGTGTGGAGCGAGGAATGTCAGAAGAGCTTCGATACATTGAAGCAAGCTCTTATTTCAGCACTAGTGTTGGCCATGCCTTCAGGACCCGGAGATTTTGTTTTGTATACCGATGCTTCGAAACTCGGGTTAGGCGCAGTATTGATGCAGCATGGGAAGGTGATAGCATATGCTTCTCGTCAGTTGAAGACTCATGAGAAGAATTATCCTACCTATGATCTAGAGTTGGCAGCCGTAGTATTTGCATTGAAGATTTGGAGGCATTATTTGTACGGAGAGAAGTGCCAGATCTTTACCGACCACAAAAGTCTCAAATACTTCTTTACACAGAAAGAGTTGAATATGCGGCAGAGGCGTTGGTTGGAGCTAGTGAAGGACTATGACTGTGACATTAGCTATCATCCTGGCAAAGCTAATGTAGTTGCGGATGCGTTGAGCAGGAAAGTCGCAGGGATGGCTCATTTGGTGGTTTCGAGACCTCTTCAGTTTGAGATGCAGAGGTTTGATCTGGAGACATATCCTCGAGGTAGAGTTCCTCATCTATCTACTTTGACGATTCAGTCTTCTCTCCTAGACTATATTCGCAGTGGGCAGTTAGCAGACGAGCAGTTGGCTAATTGGAGACAGAGAGATGAAGCCAAGGGCAGTATCTTGTACACAGTTAGAGACGATATTGTCAGATATCGAGACAGAATGTGGGTTCCGAGCAGCGATTCTATTCGAGAGGATATCTTATCTGAGGCCCATATGTCGTCATACTCTATTCATCCTGGGAGTACGAAGATGTACAAAGACCTGCAGTTATTATATTGGTGGCCAGGGATGAAGAGGGATATCAGACGTTTTGTCTTCGAGTGTCTGACGTGTCAGCTAGTGAAAGCGGAACATCAGAGACCAGTAGGTTTGCTCAAGCCTCTTCCTATTCCCGAGTGGAAGTGGGAGAATGTCACCATGGACTTCGTTGTCGGTCTGCCGAATTCAGTCAGAGGGTCGAATGCTATATGGGTGATTGTTGATCGTCTTACGAAGTCAGCTCACTTCTTGCCTATTAAGACGACTTTCTCCATGATCCAGTATGCAGAGTTATATATCCGAGAGATCGTCAGACTTCATGGTATTCCCGTTTCTATCGTGTCTGACCGAGATCCTAGATTCACTTCATCATTTTGGAAGACTCTACATTCAGCTATGGGTACGAAATTGTTGTTTAGCACGGCTTTTCACTCACAGACAGATGGTCAGTCCGAGAGCGTTATCCAGATTTTGGAGGATCTTCTTCGTGCATGTGTTCTTGATTTCTCCGGGAGTTGGGAATCAAAGCTACCATTGATGGAGTTTACCTATAACAACAGTTTTCAGTCGTCTATAGGTATGGCTCCATATGAAGCACTGTACGGTCGTAAGTGTAGATCGCCTATTCATTGGGATGAAGTAGGGGAGAGCGCAGAATTGGGTCCGGAGATTGTGCAGCAGGCTGCTGATGTAGTGGTCAAGATCTGTGATAGGATGAGGATTGCTCAGAGTAGACAGAAGAGTTATGCGGATCAGAGGAGGAGAGATTTAGAGTTTGCTGTTGGTGACCATGTTTTTGTGAAGATTGCACCGATGAAAGGTGTCATGCGGTTCGGGAAGAAAGGGAAGCTCAGTCCGAGATTCATTGGACCATTTGAGATCCTCGACAGAGTTGGGACATTAGCTTATCGTGTTGATCTTCCGCCGAATCTGGCCGAAGTACGCAACGTGTTTCACGTCTCCATGTTGAGGAAGTATATGGCGAATCCATCGCATGTCTTGAACTTTGAACCGTTGCAGCTCACTTCGAACTTGTCTTATGAGGAAAGACCAGTGCAAATCCTAGATAGGCAGGAGAAAAAGCTTCGGAACAAAATGGTCAAGCTAGTGAAAGTCAAATGGCTCAATCATTCGGAGGAGGAAGCTACGTGGGAATCTGAGCCAGAGATGAGGAGTCGTTATCCCGAGTTATTCGGTAAGTTTTAATTTCGGGGACGAAATTCTTTTAAGGAAGGGAGAGTTGTAGAACTCTAAAAAGTTACATTCTCCTTATAGAAGTCATACTTCTATTTTATTTATGCTTATAAACTCATTTACAAGCCGTTCAACACATTGAACAATTTTACTTCTCAACGGGATCTAGAAAGCTAGTACTTGTGTGGCCCTCAATGGTTCATTGATACAACTAGCCGTGGGTTCACATCTCCATGTGATTCGGATTAAACATGTCCTTAAATGAGCATACCCCAATTGCTTCATTCTTAATTATCAACTCCTTGATAACAAGAACGTCAGAACTCAAGTCTGATAGTACCCAACCAATCATGTTAAACGCCTAGCAGCATCGCTTACATGATTCCCTAGGTATCAAATGATAGTGCCTGCAAGAACCATTCAATTATAGTTAGCGTACAGTACGGTCCCTTCAACTCATATATCCCGACCGATTCGACAACCATTGGTTTATCGAGAGTTGTCAATGAATCGATACTATGTGTCATGTTGTAGTTGCATCGATGGTGTAATCTATAAAACCCCTTTCATAATTACCACCATACTCTGATCAGAGATTTCAACCTACATACACATGAGAACACATAGGATATCCACACCCGAAGGTAAGCGGTGAATCCCCGACTACAATGCATCGACTCCTATATGTTTCGACAGAACACCCAACCTTGCCACCTGATGACCCCATGAGAGTCGGTAAACAAGTCAAAGTGTAATTCTAGCACATAGAGTCTCAATGTTGTCCCGGGTCATAAGGACTAATGGTGTACAACCATAAACTAGGACGTTTTCACTCGATAAGTGAGAACCACTTGGAAAGTCCTTTATGGAGGGTTGTTCAGTGCATTCTACCAGGAGCACCTATCTGCATGCTCGGACATCACAATGTCCCCTACCAATGAAACATGGTACTCACATCGCAGATACTAGTCTCTAACTCGAGCGGCCTATATCCTTCTTAGCGGCGGCTGAATCGACTAGGAACTGTTTAGAATATACAGTATTCCAAATATGAGTTTCATGATACTCATCATATGAGCATCTCATATTCTTTCTACTATTTATATATTCAAGGACTTTATCTATGCAACTATCATGGGTATACAGATAAAAAAGTGCCAAAATAATAATTTCAAATATTATTAAAATAAAGATCGTTTATACATAGAATTTCATTGTGAACACTCGGCCAACACTTGGCTCGACGGGCACCTACTCTAACACCAACACCTAGGACATTACAACATACTAACCGAGAACACCCATTTGCTATGCAGTGTGTGGTATTGAAAGGTTTCACTGTATTGTCTCGTTCCAAGGGCCATTTGATTGACCATGGCTCGATCTAGACATGTTGGAGTGTTGTATGAACCATGACTACAGGCTAGGAGCCAACCACAATTCATTCAACATCTCAAAACCTAGAGTTACTCACCCATAAAATTAGAATGTGAAAACTGAAGAGCTACTGTCTAGTTTATGTAAAAAAAAATCTGATGGATCCTTGGACCAAGCCTGTAAATACCGATTTGGTCACACCCTAGACATGTTAAGGGAGAGTTCTAACCTTGGCTACAGTCCCTAGGACAGCCAAGGTTCGAACACTCCACTTAAACAACTCAATGGCAGAAACCGTGTCTCATTCTGTACTCAAGTAAAAAAAATTGCTGTCATTTCTGCATTTGTGTGTATATGGATTGACACCAATGAACCAATAACACTCTAACACCCCCTAACTCATGCCTAGTAGCAGCCATGTGTGCCTGGAACCGAGCAACCTCCTGAAATCACAAGAAACATCTCCAACCAAAAACATGAGTCAAAGCCGAGAACCTGCACAGTTTTTATTTCGAATATGTTGCTGATGTATTTCGTTTTTTTCATAAATCTTGATCACATACTGATTTAAAGTGTCTATTATGACTTGATGGAAGAGCAAAGAACTAATATATACATGCCTGAAATTTTTTTTGAAGAAAACAAATCAAAACGGCAATACGACGCGACGGAACCGAGTTGGATTTCTCCTCTTGTTCTCCTACTGTTTTGCTCCTGCTTTCCCGGTTATTAGCTGCTGGTTTCTGCTAATTTTCGAAGGTGAGGTTGTGGGGAATGTAAGTGATGAAGGTGAATAATATAATAGGTGTTAAAGGTGCCATTATAAGCCTTTAGTTTGGGAGTTACAAGTCAAGAAGTGGAATGGTTTGAAATGTTTCTTCTTCTCTCTTGCTGCCTAGGCTTCTCATCTTTCAGTTGCACGTTCAGCTCATTTTTAGTCTGATAGGTTGAGGGAAATTGAAGTGGATTTGTTGTATTAGAATTACTACTAATTAGTGAATGAAAATTGAGGAATTGAATACATTATAAAGACCATTTAGAGGTGGCTTGAGTGGGGAGTTACATGTGAAAATTTGAAATGGAAAAATTTGAAATGCTTCTTCACTCCTTGCCTGTCCGATTCTTTCCCTCATTCTTGCTGGATGTTCACGTTTCCCGTTGGTTTGCTAGGTAATTGGTTGAAGGAAATTATGTAAATTATAGTATTTGAATTACTAATAATTAGTGAAATTAACATGATAATTGAATACACCGTGAAGTGTCATTAGGGATGGTTTGAATGGAGAGTTACTAACTCTTGAAAATATTTTAAATGTTAAACCAAAATTATTACTAATTTGCATGGTATATTATTGTTTTAAATCCTGTATTTTAGCTTCTTAATGTTTTAACACCCATTTGAACATTTTAGTGAATTATCACCTTAATTTAAACTGAACTCTTGCATGGCATTGCATGTTTAAAATTTAAGTAATTAAATGTTATGTTTAATTTCTTGAATATATTATACCTAGATTTATTCATCCCCATTTGTTTACACATTTTACTTTAAACTTTAATTAAATATTAACCTAAAAGAATTTATTTAATAACTTGGTTCCAACTAATTTTAATAAATCCTAAAACATTTTTTTTCTTTAAATTAAATTATTCCTTGACTTAAATTAAATTTAGGAATATTTTTCTTATTATTAATCTTATCTTTAACCTCCAAACTCCGGTCCGGCTTCGCGTAAACCTCTATCTTTAAAATAAATAATCATGACTTAAAATTATTAAAACACTTCATATTTATATAAAATATTCATTTTTAATTTAAATAGTAGCAATTATGCATGGCTTATACGTAATCTGATTTTCTTTTAACGAAGTGTTCCTAAATTAAAAGTTGGCCAAACGAATAATGTATTTGAAAATTGTGATTTTCATAAACATTATTATTATGGACTAAATTAAATTAATTCAAGTGTTGAATTAATTAAACACTTGTGGACCTAGTAGAGTCCAAATAATTGAATTAATTCAAGTGTTGGATTAATTAAACAATATTGGGCCTTGTAGAGCCCAATAAGAAATAATTATTAAACTAGTGGGCTTGAGTAAAATCAAGTAAACTTTAAATGGACTCAAATATGTTTGGGACATTTAAATAAAAGTCCATGGGCCTTGTAATTGTTACAAGCCCAAATAGAATGTGCATGGGGAGGTGAAGAGTTGGGAGACAACTTTCTCAATATTCAAGACATGTGTCACACATGCCAACAACAACTTTTTACACTACCAAGGCTAGTCTCCCTCCCCCCATTCAATACCTCACATGCCCGAAACTTGCAAGTATTATTCTCCAAGTTTTTCTCTCATTTTTCTTCTTCAATAGTTGAGGAAAGAAAACACTTCTCAAAGAAAAATGCTCTAATTTTTCTAGTGCAAAATTAGAGTGGTTCTAGCTTGTTAATAGTGGGCTTAATATTTGAGCAAGGTGGGCTCAAAGGGAAGCTTGAAGATTGTCTTGCCATTCAAGAGCTAAGGTGTTTACACCTTAGTTGGAGCCATCATCAATCTTTTAAGATTGATAGGTAACTATTTCTAAACACCCTATGTATGACATTTTGGTGTTTTATTGTATTTGCTACACACAATGCAAGGTGACCGAAATTTTCTTGTAAAATTTAAAATTTTTAACTTCCGTTGCGCATACGGTCACCGTAACCGATCCCCTTTCAAGTGGTATCAGAGCTAAGGTTACGATTTTGTGTAGCAATTACAAGATATTATATTGAGATTGATTTCTAACCGCATGAGAACAAAATTTTGCAACAATGTCAAGGCCTTTTTGGGGCATATTTCGGCAGCTTGTTTCTGCCCATTTCGGGCAGCCCAAGTTGCCCGAGGGGCTGCCCGAAACGGGCAGCAAGGGCAGCCCAAGGGGCTGCCCGAAACCCCCTTTAAAAATAAATTTTTTTTTTGTTACCGGAATCCGGCGACGGAGCTCCGGCGACGGCGATGACGACTAGGGTTTCCAAAAGTGTTTTGGATTATCAAAGTGTCATGGGCCTTGAGTTGTTGGGCCATTGGATGGCTAACATATTTGTGAATTTTAAATGGGCCAAAATGTTTTTGGTGAAAAATAAGTTTTTAGGCCCTTAAGTTTAAAATTACAAAAGTTGCAAATATTTTCCCCATGAAATAAATATTTTAAGTTGGACTTTAAATATTTATAGTAAATGGTGATTTACAAGAAATTCGGTTATAAATAAATTAATTTAAAAGTAGACAAAAGGTGTTTGTATACTTTGTTAATTTAGTTTATAATCGTGGCGGTTAGTGATTGGATCAAGATATATAATATTGGATCAATTAATTATTGTGATAATTAATTGATGGTGTATGATATGTTATATTGTGCATGAAGGATGATCAAAAGCCCAAGCCCAATTTGCTAGGTGTATGCTAGGATATTTTGTGTTGAATGATTGTAATAATTATCAATTTATAAAGTGGGCTTGGTTTATGGCCCGTTCCCACCCCATGAGATGTATCTCTATTTGCCATGGATATTTATTTGTAAATATTAGTATAGTGGATGATCAAGATTGGAAGATGGTGGCCATGATGATTATGAAGATCGAAGACATGTAAATATTGGAAGCTAATGTAATAGTTGCATTTGCATCCCTTGCATTTCCCTAGGATTGGACCTAGGCCCGTGCTTAGCTCACACGGGCCATTAGTATTGGGGCGATTGATCGTCCTTGTTTTGTTTACTGTTTATAATATATGCATGATATGTTATAAATAATGAGTATGTGCGTTATTATTATGATAATAACAAAGTTGCATGAATCCGGCAAACATACGATCAAACATGACGAGCTTTTAAATAAAATTAATGATGAGACCTTTCAAAATTAAAAACCCTCATTTTGAATAAGATTCAAAATTAATATCAAGCCCGAAAAGGGGAATTATAAATTTGTTTATAATTTCCATGTCTTCCATCGACAATGGGTGCATGATGAACGCTACCCGTACTCGGGGCTCGGCTCATATTATTGGGGGGCCCTGGGTGCCGGAAAGCTGTGACATCCATTGACATGGTGATGTGAACTACGTGGAACTCCCATGATTTCGGCTCATATTATTGGGGGAACTCATGGCGACCGTCCATTAAGGTTCAACATCGATGGGTAAGGCTTGACATGTGAAGATGAACGACGTCATATTATTGGGTCCTAATCAAACGTGAGACAAAAGTTTACGTAGAGGGTTGCATTGTGATGCAATTGGAAACTACCTTTTAGGAATTGTGATTGGCTGATATTATTCGGGATCATAATTCGCTAATTGGACCTTACGTACCTACTGAGGAAAGGAGTTTCCCGTTTTCACTAGAGGGTAGTGAAAGATGTCAAAACAGTGGGAGCAAATATTTATGGAGCAAAAGTCCAAACTTCATATCTTACTAAATATTTTAAAATAGTCATAAATATTTCTCTGTTTTTACTTTTCCGTACAAATTAACAATGTCTTCGATTCGCAATCCGATATCTGCAATACTCGACAAACACATATTAACTGGACCTAATTACCTCACTTGGCTAAGAAACCTAAAAATCGTCTTGAATTCGGAAAGGGTAGCATATACACTGACTGAGTCGCCCCCTGTTGAGGCTCCGACTGACTGCACTCCCGAGGAATTGCAGGCTTACATGGAATGGTGTGACCATGACTTGATAGCCAGGTGTTATATGCTGACTTCTATGAATGATGAGCTGCAGAGGCGTTTTGAGGATGCAAAGAGTGTTGCTGACATTCATTTGCATCTCAAGGAGCTCTTTGGTGAGCAAACACGGCCTCTTAGGCATGCTACCGTCAAGGAGCTGATCACTTTGCGCATGCGAGATGGGGCCTCGGTCCATGAGCATGGTCTGAAGTTGATTGGGCTTGTGGACAAGCTCGTTGGCATGGATCTGATCTTGCCTTCGGAGTTGACCACCGACGTGTTGCTGTTATCATTGCCTAGCTCATTTGATCCTTTTGTGGTGAACTTCAACATGAACAAGATGGAGCCGACCCTTGAGAAGTTGGTGAATATGCTTGTTACGTTTGAATCAACTATCAAGAAAGAGAAGTTGGTTCTTTATGTGGGTTCTTCATCTGGTACGAAGATTGATCCACATGGGAAGGGAAAGAAGCGTTCTTTCCAACGTCCCAAGAAGAACGTGCCCTTGTTGAGGCAATCTCCGAATCCCGTTGTGGCAGCCACACCAGTTAAGGCTGACAAGACTAGTGATGTTTGTCATCACTGCAAGAAGCCTGGACATTGGAGGCGAAATTGCAAGGAATATCTGGCCCAGAAGAGTTCTGGAAACGGTATGTTTTCTATATCGAAGTAAACATTTCAATTAACTCTACTTCTTGGGTATTGGATACCGGATGTGGCTCACATCTCTGTAATGATTTGCAGGCGATGAGAAGAAGTAGAAAGCTTAGGGAAGGTGTGACCTTCTTAAGGATGGGCAATGGGACAAGAGTTGCTGCCAAGGCTGTTGAAGATGTTTACTTATTGTTGAACAATAGTTTTAAGTTAATTTTATGAGATGTTTTGTTTGTACCTAATTTTGTGAAAAACATTGTTTCATTTCTATGCTGATAAAAATGGATATTCTTGTTTATTTTGCAAAGGTGTTTGCAACATTTACATGAATGAATATTTGATTGGTACTGGTGAACTTGAAAACGATCTCTATAACTTAAAATTGAATAATATTCCATTAAATGTCCATTCAAAGGCAGACACCATATGAGATATGGATGAGTAAGCCACCCAAATATTCTTGTCTTAGAATATGGGGGTGCCCTGCTTATGTGAAGCAGGTAGTGGGAGATAAATTGGATTGTCGATCCATTTATGTTACTTTATGGGATATCCAAGGAATTCAGTTGGATATCATTTCTATCATCCCCAAGAAACAAATGTGTTTGTTTCTAGGAATGCAACCTTTTTGGAAAAGAAATTTCTATTAGATAGAAAAGGCGAGATGATAGAACTCGAAGAGGTTCGAGAGACACCCACAGTTGTAGAACCCACACCCGAGGAGCCAAGAGAGGAGATATAAGCTCCTAGAAGATCCGAGAGAGTCTCGAGACCACCTATGAGGTATGGTCTGCTTCTTGAAGAGGGCCATGATGAGCCTAACCTTGAATGTGATCCAAGGACCTTCAAGGAAGCGTTATCTGATGCCGATTCATCCAAATGGCTTGAAGCTATGGAATCTGAGATGAATTCCATGCATTCGAACCAAGTGTGGAATCTCGTGGATCCACCTGAGGGAATTGTTCTCATAGGGTGTAAATGGATTTACAAGAGGCAACTTGGGGCGGATGAGAAGGTATTGACCTTCAAGGCGCGATTGGTGGCAAAAAGATATACTCAAAGACAAGGAGTTGACTTTGAGGAAACCTTTTCTCCAGTTGCAATGTTCAAGTCCATAAGGATTTTGCTAGCCATAGCTGCATGGTATGACTATGAGATATGGCAGATGGATGTCAAGACAACCTTTCTTAATGGGGATATTAAGGAAGAGATTTACATGTCTCAAACCTGGAGGGTTTACATCTATCAGAAGTGAGCATATGGTATGCAAACTTCAAAGACCTATTTATGGTCTAAAGCAGGCATCTAGGAGTTGGAACCTCAGATTCGACAGTACAATCAAAGAGTTTGGTTTTGCTAAGAATCCTGAGGAACCCTGTGTGTATAAGAAGGTCAGTGGGAGTGTTGTGACATTCCTGGTGTTTTATGTTGATGACATTCTAATCATTGGGAATGATGTAGGAATGTTGCAATCAACTAAGATATGGTTAGCAAGTAAGTTCTCGATACAGGACTTGGGTGAAGCATCTTTTGTATTGGGAATACAGATCTATAGAGATAGATCAAGAAGATTGCTTGGTCTCACCCAATCCACATACATTGATACCATCATGAAGCGGTTCTCGATGGATGAGTCCAAGAGAGGACATATACCAATGTGTCATGGCGTGTCCCTATCCAAGTCTATGTCTCCCAAGACTGATGCAGAGATAGCGGCGATGACAAGCATTCCTTATGCATCTGCGATTGGTAGCATCATGTATGGGATGATATCTACACGTCCTGACGTGGCTTTCGCACTAAGTGTAGTGAGTAGATATCAATCGAACCCTGGTCTTCCACACTGGAAAGCTGTGAAAGACATCCTCAAGTAGTTGAGAAGGACCAATAAATTATTCTTGGTCTATGGGGTGGAGAACTGAAATTGGAAGGCTATACCGACTCTAGTTTCCAAAGCGATATCGATGACTCGAAGTCAACCTCTGGGTTTGTATTCATGCTCAATGGTACTGCTGTCTCTTGGAAGAGTTCCAAGCAAGACAATACTACGGATTCCAGCACAGAGGCCGAATACATTGCTGCATCAGATGGAGCAAGGGAGGGTGTTTGGATAAGGAATTTCGTCTAAGAGTTGGACGTCATTCCTAATGGAGTTGGTCCTCTCCCGGTGTCGTGTGACAACACGGGAGCTTTAGCTCAAACAAAGGAGCCAAGGTCTCATCAGAAATCCAAACACGTATTGAGAAAGTACCACATCCTTAGAGAGATCGTGGAAAGAGGAGATGTCATGATTGACAAAGTCGACTCCGCAGATAATGTTGCTGATCCACTAGTTAAGCCTTTACCTGGACCATTATTCGAGATGCATCGCGAATCAATGGGTTTGAAGTATATGGGTAGTTGGCTCTAGTGCAAGTGGGAGATTGTTAGAGTAGGTGCCCGTCGAGCCAAGTGTTGGCCGAGTGTTCACAATGAAACTCTATGTATAAACGATCTTTATTTTAATAATATTTGAAATTATTATTTTGGCACTTCTTTATCTGTATACCCATGCTAGTTGCATAGATAAAGTCCTTGAATATATAAATAGTAGAAAGAATATGAGATGCTCATATGATGAGTATCATGAAACTCATATTTGGAATACTGTATATTCTAAACAGTTCCTAGTCGATTCAGCCGCCGCTAAGAAGGATTTAAGCCGCTCGAGTTAGAGACTAGTATCTGCGATGTGAGTACCATGTTTCATTGGTAGGGGACATTGTGATGTCCGAGCATGCAGATAGGTGCTCCTGGTAGAATGCACTGAACAACCCTCCAAAAAGGACTTTCCAAGTGGTTCTCACTTATCGAGTGGAAACGTCCTAGTTTATGGTTGTACACCATTAGTCCTTATGACCCGGGACAACATTGAGACTCTATGTGCTAGAATTACACTTTGACTTGTTTACCGACTCTCATGGGGTCATCAGGTGGCAAGGTTGGGTGTTCTGTCGAAACATATAGGAGTCGATGCATTGTAGTCGGGGATTCACCGCTTACCTTCGGGTATGGATATCCTATGTGTTCTCATGTGTATGTAGGTTGAAATCTCTGATCAGAGTATGATGGTAATTATGAAAGGGGTTTTATAGATTACACCATCGATGCAACTACAACATGACACATAGTATCGATTCATTGACAACTCTCGATAAACCAATGGTTGTCGAATCGGTCGGGATATATGAGTTGAAGGGACCGTACTGTACGCTAACCATAATTGAATGGTTCTTGCAGGCACTATCATTTGATACCTAGGGAATCATGTAAGCGATGCTGCTAGGCGTTTAACATGATTGGTTGGGTACTATCAGACTTGAGTTCTGACGTTCTTGTTATCAAAGAGTTGATAATTAAGAATGAAGCAATTGGGGTATGCTCATTTAAGGACATGTTTAGTCCGAATCACATGGAGATGTGAACCCACGGCTAGTTGTATCAATGAACCATTGAGGGCCACACAAGTACTAGCTTTCTAGATCCCGTTGAGAAGTAAAATTGTTCAATGTGTTGAACGGCTTGTAAATGAGTTTATAAGCATAAATAAAATAGAAGTATGACTTCTATAAGGAGAATGTAACTTTTTATTTGACGAAGTCTTCCTAAATTAAAAGTTGGCCAAACGAATAATGTATTTGAAAATTGTGATTTTCATAAACATTATTATTATGGACTAAATTAAATTAATTCAAGTGTTGAATTAATTAAATACTAGTGGACCTAGTAGAGTCCAAATAATTGAATTAATTCAAGTGTTGGATTAATTAAACAATATTGGGCCTTGTTGAGCCCAATAAGAAATAATTATTAAACTAGTGGGCTTGAGTAAAATCAAGTAAATTTTAAATGGACTCAAATATGTTTGGGACATTTAAATGAAAGTCCATGGGCCTTGTAATTGTTACAAGCCCAAATAGAATGTGCATGGGGAGGTGAAGAGTTGGGAGACAACTTTCTCAATATTCAAGACATGTGTCACACATGCCAACAACAACTTTTTACACTACCAAGGCTAGTCTCCCTCCCCCCATTCAAGACCTCACATGGCCGAAACTTGCAAGTATTATTCTCCAAGTTTTTCTCTCATTTTTCTTCTTCAATAGTTGAGGAAAGAAAACACTTCTCAAAGAAAAATGCTCTAATTTTTCTAGTGCAAAATTAGAGTGGTTCTAGCTTGTTGGTGGTGGGCTTAATATTTGAGCAAGGTGGGCTCAAAGGGAAGCTTGAAGATTGTCTTGCCATTCAAGAGCTAAGGTGTTTACACCTTAGTTGGAGCCATCATCAATCTTTTAAGATTGATAGGTAATTATTTTTAAACACCCTATGTATGATATTTTGGTGTTTTATTGTATTTGCTACACACAATGCAAGGTGACCGAAATTTTCTTGTAAAATTTAAAATTTTTAACTTCCGTTGCGCATACGGTCACCGTAACCGATCCCATTTAAGTTGGATTGGTTTTTGGCTGGCTTTTAGCCCTTAGCCATGGTCCAAACCATGCCTTAGGATGTTGGTAAGAGTCTTGGGTCGATGGTTCAAGCCAAGAGCCATTATTTTCAGTGTTTACTTCACATATACACCAACTGCCACTGCTGCATTTTGACAACAACTATGAGTTTGGTTATGAGGTTGGTTTGAGTTCTTGGTTGGCTTTTAGCCCATGGCCTTGGACTTGACAGTACCTTAATGAGTTAGGAAAGTCATGTTTTTGGCCGTTTGTTATTTGGTCGAGTTTAGAGGTCGTACAAGAATTTACGGTGAAAGGTGCCAAAATGACTCTCGAAAGAGTGTTTTATGTTTTTGGATTCCATTCACCAATTTTCGTGTACAGTTATCATCATGCATATTTTTCAGTATGTTTGGGGTATTTTTAATCATGGTTAAACGTCTGTTTAATGTTGGTTCGGGTTGGTACGAAGCCATGATTAAAATTCAAGTTATTGGTTCTAATCGTCTCGTTTTTGGTTCTATTGTTAAGTTTTTGTCAAGTTAAGATTTATTGCATGTGTCACATATTAGAATTAAGTCGCAGGAAGCCTGAGAATGATCCAACTCATCCGGTAAAAATAAGTTTATAATTATATTACGTGCAAAAAAATATAAAATGTTTATTTTTGAGATATATGCTATATGTCTTGTGGCCACCTTATGTTTATGGGTTTGGAAGTCGGTAGGCGCAACCGAGGACCTCTCCGCCCGATGACTTACGACCGGTTTATGATTATGTATGGGTACGGACATCCAGTCCAAGGGCTGTGATTGATCTCTACCGCCCAGTATACTGTGGTTTAGTCTGATCAGGCGCTCACGTTATGTTATGGGCCACTTGCTTAGAAACATTATCTCTACCAGAAAATTATGATATGTTATGACAGAGCTCGATTGAGCAAAGCTTTTGCGTATGATTTTCAGATATGCACGTAGTTATAATTATTCATGATACGATTTTCACCGTACGCTTTACGATACTTTAGTTTTACGTTGCATGCGATTTTATGATATATTTACTTGTTATTCACGATATATACATGTTGAGTCTTTAGACTCACTAGACTTGATTGTTGTAGGTATTGATGAGGTCGAGACCGCGTGCGGAGACCAGTGAGCGATCTTGGGACAGCAGTAGTAAACCCGAGGACCTCATGATTTAATTTATGCACCTTTTAACATTCAAACTTGATTTTAACATGTTGGATTTTTTTTTTAATTTCTGTTTGAAATACTATGTTGACTTCCGCTGTTATTTTAAGGTTATGTTATTTACATGTTTATTTTATAAATTGGGCAAGATATTAATTTATTTAGAAAAATTTTAATAATTCCGCAAAATTATGAATACGAAATACGGGCCTCTACAGTTGGTATCAGAACCTATGATCTTGTAAAGGGTTGTACTACTACTGCTCTCGAGAAGATCATGAAGTCACGTCTTCGGTCTGTAAGTTTTACGATTACGCATTTATTTTAAAGCTCGAAATATTTTTACATCATGATTGCATGAAGATTTTATGTCAAGATATGCATTATTTATTTAAATTTAAAGAAATAGTAGAATTATGCATGTTGGTTACGTATGGGTTATAATTATGGAACAGCATGCCTCCAAGACGCCGTGTTGGACGCCCGAGAGGTGATGATGAGCGCCGTCATGAGAACGGTAAGGATCAGAGACAAGGGGAGAACGAGGAGAGAGATTTACCACCACCCCCTCCACCAGACATGAATGCCCAGATGCTAGCTGGGATGACTTAGTTCTTCGCGTAATTTGCGGGGAATAATGCAGTGGGAGCCAGACAGACGGGGCCAGAGTCTATCTATGAGCGGTTCATGAAGATGCGACCGAAGGAATTCTTAAGGACGTCAGATCCTATGGCTGCCGAGGGCTGGATTAAGTCCCTCGAGGTTATCTTTGAGTTTATGGGGCTTGAAGATGGAGATAGGGTTCGATGTGCTACCTATCTGTTCGGAGGAGATGCTCGCCTATGGTGGGAAGGAGCATCAGTGGCTTTGGATTTGACTACTTTGAGCTGGGCGCGCTTCACAGATGTATTCTTATCTAAATATTTTACTGAAGAGGTGCGTTCGAGGTTGACCACGGAGTTAATGACCCTGAGGCCGGGAGGCTTGACTGTTACGGAGTTCATCCTTAAGTTCGAGAGGGGATGTCATTTTGTACCCCTAATTGCTAACGATGCTGGATCCAAATTGAGGCATTTTCTAAATGGTCTACGGCCGATCTTACGCCGTGATGTTAGGGTGGCTGGCCCTACTACCTATGATGTTGCTGTTTCCAGAGCTCTAGCGGCAGAGCAGGACCAGAATGATATTGAGCGCGATCGCCACAGTAAACGACCATTTCAGGCACCACATCGTCCTCCTCAGCAGCAGCATCATCATAAGAGACCTTTCCACGGTCCACCCAAAAACAGAGGGCCGCAGCAGCAACAGCAAGGACGAGCAGCCCCGAGGACAGTGGAGTACCCAGTCTGTGCCAAGTGCTCACGTCGTCATGATGGGACTTGTATGTATGGTTCGGGAAAGTGTTACAAATGTGGTAGTACCGACCACATATTGAAGAATTGCCCTCAGAAGAATCTGCCTACTTAAGGCAGAGTTTTTGCTCTACATGCTGCGGAGACTAACCCGGAGACGATGCTCATGACAGGTATCCTAAATCTTTAAGTTGTATTTGAAGTTTAGTGTTTTGGGTTAAGATTTTGAACTTAGAAGTATGATAGGATTGCATGTTTTAATCAGTGTTATTTACGGGAATTTAGGTTAGAAGAACTTTGACCTTTGCATGTCTATAAGCATAGTTCTTGTAAAACTATTGGGTTTAGCAAGATTTTTAAATCTTTCAGGGAGAATCTTTATAGCCGGTTCAGCTATGAAAGCCTTGATAGATTCAAGGGCTACTCATTCATTCATTTCAGAAACCTTTGCAAATTCTCTCAAGATCAAGACAATTGGGCTAGACATAGCGTATTCAGTAGCATTGCCTTCTGGAGAAGAGATGACAGCTACTAATGTGATCCGAGATATATGGTGCCGAGCATTTTTAGCTATTCTTGTATCTGTTCCCGAGACGCCCAAACAGTCAGCATCCGATGTTCATATTGTCCGGGACTTTCTAGACGTTTTTCCTGATGACGTCTCTGGTTTACCACCTGTGCGAGAGGTGGAATTTTCTATTGAGCTTATGCCAGGTACCACATCGATATCGAAAGCACCATACCGATTAGCACCGACAGAGATGGCGGAACTCAAGAAACAGATTCAGGAACTTCTTGACAAGGAGTTCATTCGCCCGAGCTTTTCGCCATGGGGCGCACCGGTCTTATTTGTGAAGAAAAAGGATGGTTCGATGAGGCTCTGCATTGATTACCGGGAGTTGAACAGATTTACAGTGAATAACAAATACCCACTCCCGAGGATTGAAGATTTATTTGACCAGTTGCATGGAGCTTCAGTATTCTCCAAGATTGATCTGCGTTCTGGTTATCATCAGCTGAGAGTGAAAGACGCCGATGTTCTCAAGACTACTTTTAGGACTCGATATGGCCACTTCGAGTTTCTTGTGATGCCGTTCGGTTTGACGAATGCGCCAACGATTTTCATGGATCTCATGAATCGTGTATTTCAGCCATATCTTGATCAGTTCGTGATAGTATTCATAGATGATATTCTCATCTACTCAAAGAATCAAGAGGATCACAGCACACATCTAACCACAGTACTGCAGACCTTACAAAAGCATAAGCTATTCGCGAAGTTCGGCAAATGCGAGTTCTGGTTAGAGAAAGTGGCGTTCTTAGGCCACGTCGTTTCTAGTAGTGGTATTGAGGTAGACCCGGCAAAAGTTGCATCAGTCAGAGATTGGGTTGTGCCGCAAAATGCATCAGAGATCCGTAGTTTCCTTGGGCTAGCGGGATACTATCGGAAGTTTATTCGGGGATTTTCCTCCATCACAGTTCCACTCACATCATTGACGAAGAAGAATGTTAAGTATGTGTGGAGCGAGGAATGTCAGAAGAGCTTCGATACATTGAAGCAAGCTCTTATTTCAGCACCAGTGTTGGCCATGCCTTCAGGACCCGGAGATTTTGTTTTGTATACCGATGCTTCGAAACTCGGGTTAGGCGCAGTATTGATGCAAAATGGGAAGGTGATAGCATATGCTTCTCGTCAGTTGAAGACTTATGAGAAGAATTATCCTACCCATGATCTAGAGTTGGCAGCCGTAGTATTTGCATTGAAGATTTGGAGGCATTATTTGTACGGAGAGAAGTGCCAGATCTTTACCGACCACAAAAGTCTCAAATACTTCTTTACACAGAAAGAGTTGAATATGCGGCAGAGGCGTTGGTTGGAGCTAGTGAAGGACTATGACTGTGACATTAGCTACTATCGTGGCAAAGCTAATGTAGTTGCGGATGCGTTGAGCAGGAAAGTCGCAGGGATGGCTCATTTGGTGGTTTCGAGACCTCTTCAGTTTGAGATGCAGAGGTTTGATCTGGAGACATATCCTCGAGGTAGAGTTCCTCATCTATCTACTTTGACGATTCGGTCTTCTCTCTTAGACCGTATTCGTAGTGGGCAGTTAGCAGACGAGCAGTTGGCTAAGTGGAGACAGAGAGATGAAGCCAAGGGCAGTATCTTGTACACAGTTAGAGACGATATTGTCAGATATCGAGAGAGAATGTGGGTTCCGAGCAGCGATTCTATTCGAGAGGATATCTTATCTGAGGCCCATATGTCGTCGTACTCTATTTATCCTGGGAGTACGAAGATGTACAAAGACCTGCAGTTATTATATTGGTGGCCAGGGATGAAGAGGGATATCAGACGTTTTGTCTCCGAGTGTCTGACGTGTCAGCTAGTGAAAGCGGAACATCAGAGACCAGCAGGTTTGCTCAAGACTCTTCCTATTCCCGAGTGGAAGTGGGAGAATGTCACCATGGACTTCGTTGTCGGTCTGGCGAATTCAGTCAGAGGGTCGAATGCTATATGGGTAATTGTTGATCGTCTTACGAAGTCAGCTCACTTCTTGCCTATTAAGACGGCTTTCTCCATGATCCAGTATGCAGAGTTATATATCCGAGAGATCGTCAGACTTCATGGTATTCCCGTTTCTATCGTGTCTGACCGAGATCCTAGATTCACTTCATCATTTTGGAAGAGTCTACATTCAGCTATGGATACGAAATTGTTGTTTAGCACGGCTTTTCACTCACAGACAGATGGTGAGTCCGAGAGCGTTATCCAGATTTTGGAGGATCTTCTTCGTGCATGTGTTCTTGATTTCTCCGGGAGTTGGGAATCAAAGCTACCATTGGTGGAGTTTACCTATAACAACAGTTTTCAGTCGTCTATAGGTATGGCTCCATATGAAGCACTGTACGGTCGTAAGTGTAGATCGCCTATTCATTGGGATGAAGTAGGGGAGAGAGCAGAATTGGGTCCGGAGATTGTGCAGCAGGTTGCTGATGTAGTGGTCAAGATCCGTGATAGGATGAGGACTGCTCAGAGTAGACAGAAGATTTATGCGGATCAGAGGAGGAGAGATTTAGAGTTTGCTGTTGGTGACCATGTTTTTGTGAAGATTGCACCGATGGAAGGTGTCATGCGGTTCAGGAAGAAAGGGAAGCTCAGTCCGAGATTCATTGGACTATTTGAGATCCTCGATAGAGTTGGGACATTAGCTTATCGTGTTGCTCTTCCGCCGAATCTGGCCGGAGTACGCAACGTGTTTCACGTCTCCATGTTGAGGAAGTATATTGCGAATCCATCGCATGTCTTGAACTTTGAACCGTTGCAGCTCACTCCGAACTTGTCTTATGAGGAAAGACCAGTGCAAATCCTAGACAGGCAGGAGAAAAAGCTTCGGAACAAAATGGTCAAGCTAGTGAAAGTCAAATGGCTCAATCATTCGGAGGAGGAAGGTACGTGGGAATCTGAGCCAGAGATGAGTAGTCGTTATCCCGAGTTATTCGGTAAGTTTTAATTTCGGGGACGAAATTCTTTTAAGGGGGGGGGGGGGGGGAGAGAGTTGTAGAACTCGAAAATCAGATTACGTATAAGCCATGCATAATTGCTACAATTTAAATTAAAAATGAATATTTTATATAAATATGAAGTGTTTGAATTATTTTAATAATTTTAAGTCATGATTATTTATTTTGAAGATAGATGTTTACGCGAGGCCGGACTGGAGTTTGGAGGTTAAAGATAAGATTAATAATAAGAAAAATATTCCTAAATTTAATTTAAGTCAAGGAATAATTTAATTTAAAGAAAAAGAATGTTTTAGAATTTATTAAAATTAGTTGGAACCAAGTTATTAAATAAATTCTTTTAGGTTAATATTTAATTAAAGTTTAAAGTAAAATGTGTAAACAAATGGGGATGAATTAATCTAGGTATAATATATTCAAGAAATTAAACATAACATTTAATTACTTAAATTTTAAACATGCAATGCCATGCAAGAGTTCAGTTTAAATTAAGGTGATAATTCACTAAAATGTTCAAATGGGTGTTAAAACATTAAGAAGCTAAAATACAGGATTTAAAACAATAATATACCATGCAAATTAGTAATAATTTTGGTTTAACATTTAAAATATTTCCAAGAGTTAGTAACTCTCCATTCAAACCATCCCTAATGACACTTAATGGTGTATTCAATTATCATGTTAATTTCACTAATTATTAGTAATTTAAATAATATAATTTACATAATTTCCTTCAACCAATTACCTAGCAAACCAACGGGAAACGTGAACATCCAGCAAGAATGAGGGAAAGAATCGGACAGGCAAGGAGTGAAGAAGCATTTCAAATTTTCACATGTAACTCCCCACTCAAACCACCTCTAAATGGTCTTTATAATGTACTCAATTCCTCAATTTTCATTCACTAATTAGTAGTAATTCTAATACAACAAATCCACTTCAATTTCCCTCAACCTATCAGACTAAAAATGAGCTGAACGTGCAACTGAAAGATGAGAAGCCTAGGCAGCAAGAGAGAAGAAGAAACATTTCAAACCATTCCACTTCTTGAATTGTAAATCTCAAACTAAAGGCTTATAATGACACTTTTAACACCTATTATGTTATTCACCTTCATAACTTACATTCCCCACAACCTCACCTTCTAAAATTAGCAGAAACCAGCAGCTAATAATCGGGAAAGCAGGAGCAAAATAGTAGGAGAACAAGAGGAGAAATCCAACTCGGTTTTGTCGCGTCGTATTGCCGTTTTGATTTGTTTTCTTCAAAACAAATTTCAGGCATGTATATATTAGTTCTTTGCTCTTCAATCAAGTCATAATAGACATTTTAAATCAGTATGTGATCAAGATTTATGAGAAAAACGAAATACATCAGCAACATATTCGAAATAAAAACTGTGCATGTTTTCGGCTTTGACTCATGTTTTTGGTTGGAGATGTTTCTTGTGATTTTAGGAGGTTGCTCGGTTCCAGGCACACATGGCTGCTACTAGGCATGAGTTAGGGGGTGTTAGAGTGTTATTGGTTCATTGGTGTCCATCCATATACACACAAATGCAGAAATGACAGCAATTTTTTTACTTGAGTACAGAATGAGACACGGTTTCTGCCATTGAGTTGTTTAAGTGGAGTGTTCGAACCTTGGCTGTCTTAGGGACTGTAGCCAAGGTAAGAATTCTCCCTTAACATGTCTAGGGTGTGACCAAATCGGTATTTACAAGCTTGGTCCAAGGATCCATCAGATTTTTTTTACATAAACTAGACAGTAGCTCTTCAGTTTTCACATTCTGATTTTATGGGTGAGTAACTATCGGTTTTGAGATGTTGAATGAATTGTGGTTTGCTCCTAGCCTGTAGCCATGGTTCATACAACACTCCAACATGTCTAGATCGAGCCTTGGTTGATCAAATCGCCCTTGGAATGGGACAATACAGTGAAACCTTTCAATACCACACACTGCACAGCAAATGGGTGTTCTCGGTTAGTATGTTGTAATGTCCTTGGTGTTGGATTGGTTTGTGGCTAGCTTTTAGCCCTTAGCCATGGTCCAAGCCATGCCTTAGGATGTTCGTAAGAGTCTTGCGTCGATGGTTCAAGCCAAGAGCCATTATTTTCAGTGTTTACTTCACATATACACCAACTTCCACTGCTGCATTTTGACACCAACTATGAGTTCGGTTATGAGAATGGTTTGAGTTCTTGGTTGGCTTTTAGCCCATGGCCTTGGACTGGACAGTACCTTAATGAGTTAGGAAAGTCATGTTTTTGGCCGTTCGTGATTTGGTCGAGTTTAGAGGTCGTACGAGAATTTACGGTGAAAGGTGCCAAAATAACTCTCGAAAGAGTGTTTTATGTTTTTGGATTCCATTCACCAATTTTCGTGTACACTTATCATCATGCATATTTTTCAGTATGTTTGGGGTATTTTTAATCATGGTTAAACGTCGGTTTAATGTTGGTTCGGGTTGGTACGAAGCCATGATTAAAAATCAAGTTATTGGTTCTAATCGTCTCGTTTTTGGTTCTATTGTTAAGTTTTTGTCAAGTAAAGATTTATTGCATGTGTCACATATTAGAATTAAGTCGCAGCAAGCCTAGGAACGATCCAACTCATCCGGTAAAAATAAGGTTATAATTATATTACGTGCGTAAAAATATAAAATGTTTATTTTTGAGATATATGCTATATGTCTTGTGGCCACCTTATGTTTATGGGTTTGAAAGTCGGTAGGCGCAACCGAGGACCTCTCCGCCCGGTGACTTATGTCCGGTTTATGATTATGTATGGGTACACATCCAGTCCAAGGGCTGTGATTGATCTCTACCGCCCAGTATACTGTGGTTTAGTCTGATCAGGCGCTCACGTTATGTTATGGGCCACTTGCTTAGAAACATTATCTCTACCAGAAAATTATGATATGTTATGACAGAGCTCGATTGAGCAAAGCTTTTGGGTATGATTTTCAGATATGCACGTAGTTATAATTATTCATGATACGATTTTCACCGTACGCTTTACGATACTTTAGTTTTACGTTGCATGCGATTTTATGATATATTTTCTTGTTATTCACGATATATACATGTTGAGTCTTTAGACTCACTAGACTTGATTGTTGTAGGTATTGATGAGGTCGAGACCGCGGGCGGAGACCAGTGAGCGATCTTGGGACAGCAGTAGTAAACCCGAGGACCTCATGATTTAATTTATGCACCTTTTAACATTCAAACTTGATTTTAACATGTTGGATTTTTTTTTTAATTTCTGTTTGAAATACTATGTTGACTTCCGCTGTTATTTTAAGGTTATGTTATTTACATGTTTATTTTATAAATTGGGCAAGATATTAATTTATTTAGAAAAATTTTAATAATTCCGCAAAATTATGAATACGAAATACGGGCCTCTACAGTTGGTATCAGAAACTATGATCTTGTAAAGGGTTGTACTACTACTGCTCTCGAGAAGCTCATGAAGTCACGTCTTCGGTCTGTAAGTGTTACGATTACGCATTTATTTTAAAGCTCGAAATATTTTTACATCATGATTGCATGAAAGATTTTATGTCAAGATTACGATTATGCATTATTTATTTAAATTTAAAGAAATAGTGGAATTATGCATGTTGGTTACGTATGGGTTATAATTATGGAACAGCATGCCTCCAAGACGCCGTGTTGGACGCCCGAGAGGTGATGATGAGCGCCGTCATGAGGACGGTAAGGATCAGAGACAAGGGGAGAACGAGGAGAGAGATTTACCACCACCCCCTCCACCAGACATGAATGCCCAGATGCTAGCTGGGATGACTCAGTTCTTCGCGTAATTTGCGGGGAATAATGCAGGGGGAGCCAGACAGACAGGACCAGAGTCTATCTATGAGCGGTTCATGAAGATGTGACCGAAGGAATTCTTAGGGACGTCAGATCCTATGGCTGCCGAGGGCTGGATTAAGTCCCTCGAGGTTATCTTTGAGTTTATGGGGCTTGAAGATGGAGATAGGGTTCGATGTGCGACCTATCTGTTCGGAGGAGACGCTCGCCTATGGTGGGAAGGAGCATCAGTGGCTTTGGATTTGACTACTTTGAGCTAGGCGCGCTTCACAGAGGTATTCTAATCTAAATATTTTACTGAAGAGGTGCGTTCGAGGTTGACCACGAAGTTAATGACCCTGAGGCAGGGAGACTTGACTGTTACGGAGTTCATCCTTACGTTCGAGAGGGGATGTCATTTTGTACCCCTAATTGCTAACGATGCTGGAGCCAAATTGAGGCATTTTCTGAATGGTCTACGGCCGATCTTACGCCGTGATGTTAGGGTGGCTGGCCCTACTACCTATGATGTTGCTGTTTCCAGAGCTCTAGCGGCAGAGCAGGACCAGAATGATATTGAGCGCGATCGCCAGGGTAAACGACCATTTCAGGCAACACATCGTCCTCCTCAGCAGCAGCTTCAGCATAAGAGACCTTTCCACGGTCCACCCAAGAACAGAGGGCCGCAGCAGCAACAGCAAGGACGAGCAGCCCCGAGGACAGTGGAGTACCCAGTCTGTGCCAAGTGCTCACGTCGTCATACTGGGACTTGTATGTATGGTTCGGGAAAGTGTTATAAATGTGGTAGTACTGACCACATATTGAAGAATTGCCCTCAGAAGAATCTGCCTACTCAAGGCAGAGTTTTTGCTCTTGTATTTGAAGTTTAATGTTTTGGGTTAAGATTTTGAACTTAGAAGTATGATAGGATTGCATGTTCTAATCAGTGTTATTTACGGGAATTTAGGTTAGAAGAACTTTGACCTTTGCATGTCTATAAGCATAGTTCTTGTAAAACTATTGGGTTTAGCATGATATTCCAATCTTTCAGGGAGAATCTTTATAGCCGGTTCAGCTACGAAAGCCTTGATAGATTCAGGGGCTACTCATTCATTCATTTCAGAAACCTTTGCAAATTCTCTCAAGATCAAGACAATTGGGCTAAACATAGCGTATTCAGTAGCATTGCCTTCTGGAGAAGAGATGACAGCTACTAATGTGATCCGAGATATAGACCTTGAACTTCATGGTAATCTTGTGCATGCGGATCTTATCGTGCTGCCGATGCCTGAATTTGATATCATTCTTGGGATGGACTGGCTATTGAGGAACAGAGTATTGATTGATTTCCAGCAGAGATCTGTTCTCGTCCGACCGCCTGGGATGGAACAATTCTTATTCAATCCAGACAGGTATTTTAATTTACCGCGTATAATACCTTATGCCTAGGCTAGGAAACTCATGCATATAGGGTGCCGAGCATTTTTAGCTATTCTTGTATCTGTTCTCGAGACGCCCAAACAGTCAGCATCCGATGTTCCTATTGTCCGGGACTTTCTAGACGTTTTTCCTGATGACGTCTCTGGTTTACCACCTGTGCGAGAGGTGGAATTTTCTATTGAGCTTATGCCAGGTACCACATCGATATCGAAAGCACCATACCGATTAGCACCGACAGAGATGGCGGAACTCAAGAAACAGATTCAGGAACTTCTTGACAAGGAGTTCATTCGCCCGAGCTTTTCGCCATGGGGCGCACCGGTCTTATTTGTGAAGAAAAAGGATGGTTCAATGAGGCTCTGCATTGATTACCGGGAGTTGAACAGAGTTACAGTGAATAACAAATACCCACTCCCGAGGATTGAAGATTTATTTGACCAGTTGCAGGGAGCTTCAGTATTCTCCAAGATTGATCTGCGTTCTGGTTATCATCAGCTGAGAGTGAAAGACGTCGATGTTCTCAAGACTGCTTTTAGGACTCGGTATGGCCACTTCGAGTTTCTTGTGATGCCGTTCGGTTTGACGAATGCGCCAGCGATTTTCATGGATCTCATGAATCATGTATTTCAGCCATATCTTGATCAGTTCGTGATAGTATTCATAGATGATATTCTCATCTACTCAAAGAATCAAGAGGATCACAGCAGACATCTAACCACAGTACTGCAGACCTTACAAAAGCATAAGCTATTCGCGAAGTTCGGCAAATGCGAGTTCTGGTTAGAGAAAGTGGCGTTCTTAGGCCACGTCGTTTCTAGTAGTGGTATTGAGGTAGACCCGGCGAAAGTTGCAGCAGTCAGAGATTGGTTTGTGCCGCAAAATGCATCAGAGATCCGTAGTTTCCTTGGGCTAGCGGGATACTATCGGAAGTTTATTCGGGGATTCTCCTCCATCACAGTTCCACTCACATCATTGACGAAGAAGAATGTTAAGTATGTGTGGAGCGAGGAATGTCAGAAGAGCTTTGATATATTGAAGCAAGCTCTTATTTCAGCACCAGTGTTGGCCATGCCTTCAGGACCCGGAGATTTTGTTTTGTATACCGATGCTTCGAAACTCGGGTTAGGCGCAGTATTGATGCAGAATGGGAAGGTGATAGCATAAGCTTCTCGTCAGTTGAAGACTCATTAGAAGAATTATCCTACCCATGATCTAGAGTTGGCAGCCGTAGTATTTGCATTGAAGATTTGGAGGCATTATTTGTACGGAGAGAAATGCCAGATCTTTACCGACCACAAAAGTCTCAAATACTTCTTTACACAGAAAGAGTTGAATATGCGGCAGAGGCGTTGGTTGGAGCTAGTGAAGGACTATGACTGTGACATTAGATATCATCCTGGCAAAGCTAATGTAGTTGCAGATGCGTTGAGCAGGAAAGTCGCAGGGATGGCTCATTTGGTAGTTTCGAGACCTCTTCAGTTTGAGATGCAGAGGTTTGATCTGGAGACATATCCTCAAGGTAGAGTTCCTCATCTATCTACTTTGACGATTCAGTCTTCTCTCCTAGACCGTATTCGCAGTGGGCAGTTAGCAGACGAGCAGTTGGCTAAGTGGAGACAGAGAGATGAAGCCAAGGGCAGTATCTTGTACACAGTTAGAGACGATATTGTCAGATATCGAGATAGAATGTGGGTTTCGAGCAGCGATTGTATTCGAGAGGATATCTTATTTGAGGCCCATATGTCGTCGTACTCTATTCATCCTGGGAGTACGAAGATGTACAAAGACCTGCAGTTATTATATTGGTGGCCAGGGATGAAGAGGGATATCAGACGTTTTGTCTCTGAGTGTGTGACGTGTCAGCTAGTGAAAGCGAAACATCAGAGACCAGCAGGTTTGCTCAAGCCTCTTCCTATTCCCGAGTGGAAGTGGGAGAATGTCACCATGGACTTCGTTGTCGGTCTGCCGAATTCAGTCAGAGGGTCGAATGCTATATGGGTGATTGTTGATTGTCTTACGAAGTCAGCTCACTTCTTGCCTATTAAGACGACTTTCTCCATGATACAGTATGTAGAGTTATATATCCGAGAGATCGTCAGACTTCAGGGTATTTCCGTTTCTATCGTGTCTGACCGAGATCCTAGATTCACTTCATCATTTTGGAAGAGTCTACATTCAGCTATGGGTACGAAATTGTTGTTTAGCACGGCTTTTCACAACCAGACAGATGGTCAGTCCGAGAGCGTTATCCAGATTTTGGAGGATCTTCTTCGTGCATGTGTTCTTGATTTCTCCGGGAGTTGGGAATCAAAGCTACCATTGGTGGAGTTTACCTATAACAACAGTTTTCAGTCGTCTATAGGTATGGCTCCATATGAAGCACTGTATGGTCATAAGTGTAGATCGCCTATTCATTGGGATGAAGTAGGGGAGAGAGCAGAATTGGGTCCGGAGATTGTGCAGCAGGCTGCTGATGTAGTGGTCAAGATCCGTGATAGGATGAGGACTGCTCAGAGTAGACAGAAGAGTTATGCGGATCAGAGGAGGAGAGATTTAGAGTTTGCTGTTGGTGACCATGTTTTTGTGAAGATTGCACCGATGGAAGGTGTCATGCGGTTCAGGAAGAAAGGGAAGCTCAGTCCGAGATTCATTGGACTATTTGAGATCCTCGATAGAGTTGGGACATTAGCTTATCGTGTTGCTCTTCCGCCGAATCTGGCCGGAGTACGCAACGTGTTTCACGTCTCCATGTTGAGGAAGTATATTGCGAATCCATCGCATGTCTTGAACTTTGAACCGTTGCAGCTCACTCCGAACTTGTCTTATGAGGAAAGACCAGTGCAAATCCTAGACAGGCAGGAGAAAAAGCTTCGGAACAAAATGGTCAAGCTAGTGAAAGTCAAATGGCTCAATCATTCGGAGGAGGAAGGTACGTGGGAATCTGAGCCAGAGATGAGTAGTCGTTATCCCGAGTTATTCGGTAAGTTTTAATTTCGGGGACGAAATTCTTTTAAGGGGGGGGGGGGGGGGGGGGAGAGTTGTAGAACTCGAAAATCAGATTACGTATAAGCCATGCATAATTGCTACTATTTAAATTAAAAATGAATATTTTATATAAATATGAAGTGTTTGAATTATTTTAATAATTTTAAGTCATGATTATTTATTTTGAAGATAGATGTTTACGCGAGGCCGGACTGGAGTTTGGAGGTTAAAGATAAGATTAATAATAAGAAAAATATTCCTAAATTTAATTTAAGTCAAGGAATAATTTAATTTAAAGAAAAAGAATGTTTTAGGATTTATTAAAATTAGTTGGAACCAAGTTATTAAATAAATTCTTTTAGGTTAATATTTAATTAAAGTTTAAAGTAAAATGTGTAAACAAATGGGGATGAATTAATCTAGGTATAATATATTCAAGAAATTAAACATAACATTTAATTACTTAAATTTTAAACATGCAATGCCATGCAAGAGTTCAGTTTAAATTAAGGTGATAATTCACTAAAATGTTCAAATGGGTGTTAAAACATTAAGAAGCTAAAATACAGGATTTAAAACAATAATATACCATGCAAATTAGTAATAATTTTGGTTTAACATTTAAAATATTTCCAAGAGTTAGTAACTCTCCATTCAAACCATCCCTAATGACACTTAATGGTGTATTCAATTATCATGTTAATTTCACTAATTATTAGTAATTTAAATAATATAATTTACATAATTTCCTTCAACCAATTACCTAGCAAACCAACGGGAAACGTGAACATCCAGCAAGAATGAGGGAAAGAATCGGACAGGCAAGGAGTGAAGAAGCATTTCAAATTTTCACATGTAACTCCCCACTCAAACCACCTCTAAATGGTCTTTATAATGTACTCAATTCCTCAATTTTCATTCACTAATTAGTAGTAATTCTAATACAACAAATCCACTTCAATTTCCCTCAACCTATCAGACTAAAAATGAGCTGAACGTGCAACTGAAAGATGAGAAGCCTAGGCAGCAAGAGAGAAGAAGAAACATTTCAAACCATTCCACTTCTTGAATTGTAAATCTCAAACTAAAGGCTTATAATGACACTTTTAACACCTATTATGTTATTCACCTTCATAACTTACATTCCCCACAACCTCACCTTCTAAAATTAGCAGAAACCAGCAGCTAATAATCGGGAAAGCAGGAGCAAAATAGTAGGAGAACAAGAGGAGAAATCCAACTCGGTTTTGTCGCGTCGTATTGCCGTTTTGATTTGTTTTCTTCAAAACAAATTTCAGGCATGTATATATTAGTTCTTTGCTCTTCAATCAAGTCATAATAGACATTTTAAATCAGTATGTGATCAAGATTTATGAGAAAAACGAAATACATCAGCAACATATTCGAAATAAAAACTGTGCATGTTTTCGGCTTTGACTCATGTTTTTGGTTGGAGATGTTTCTTGTGATTTTAGGAGGTTGCTCGGTTCCAGGCACACATGGCTGCTACTAGGCATGAGTTAGGGGGTGTTAGAGTGTTATTGGTTCATTGGTGTCCATCCATATACACACAAATGCAGAAATGACAGCAATTTTTTTACTTGAGTACAGAATGAGACACGGTTTCTGCCATTGAGTTGTTTAAGTGGAGTGTTCGAACCTTGGCTGTCTTAGGGACTGTAGCCAAGGTAAGAATTCTCCCTTAACATGTCTAGGGTGTGACCAAATCGGTATTTACAAGCTTGGTCCAAGGATCCATCAGATTTTTTTTACATAAACTAGACAGTAGCTCTTCAGTTTTCACATTCTGATTTTATGGGTGAGTAACTATCGGTTTTGAGATGTTGAATGAATTGTGGTTTGCTCCTAGCCTGTAGCCATGGTTCATACAACACTCCAACATGTCTAGATCGAGCCTTGGTTGATCAAATGGCCCTTGGAATGGGACAATACAGTGAAACCTTTCAATACCACACACTGCACAGCAAATGGGTGTTCTCGGTTAGTATGTTGTAATGTCCTTGGTGTTGGATTGGTTTGTGGCTAGCTTTTAGCCCTTAGCCATGGTCCAAGCCATGCCTTAGGATGTTCGTAAGAGTCTTGCATCGATGGTTCAAGCCAAGAGCCATTATTTTCAGTGTTTACTTCACATATACACCAACTTCCACTGCTGCATTTTGACACCAACTATGAGTTCGGTTATGAGAATGGTTTGAGTTCTTGGTTGGCTTTTAGCCCATGGCCTTGGACTGGACAGTACCTTAATGAGTTAGGAAAGTCATTTTTTGGCCGTTTGTGATTTGGTCGAGTTTAGAGGTCGTACGAGAATTTACGGTGAAAGGTGCCAAAATGACTCTCGAAAGAGTGTTTTATGTTTTGGATTCCATTCACCAATTTTCGTGTACAGTTATCATCATGCATATTTTTCAGTATGTTTGGGGTATTTTTAATCATGGTTAAACGTCGGTTTAATGTTGGTTCGGGTTGGTACGAAGCCATGATTAAAAATCAAGTTATTGGTTCTAATCGTCTCGTTTTTGGTTCTATTGTCAAGTTTTTGTCAAGTTAAGATTTATTGCATGTGTCACATATTAGAATTAAGTCGCAGCAAGCGTGGGAACGATCCAACTCATCCGGTAAAAATAAGGTTATAATTATATTACGTGCATAAAAATATAAAATATTTATTTTTGAGATATATGCTATATGTCTTGTGGCCACCTTATGTTTATGGGTTTGGAAGTCGGTAGGCGCAACCGAGGACCTCGCCGCCCGGTGACTTACGACCGGTTTATGATTATGTATGGGTACGGACGTCCAGACCAAGGGCTGTGATTGATCTCTACCGCCCAGTATACTGTGGTTTAGTCTGATCAGGCGCTCACATTATGTTATGGGCCATTTGCCTAGAAACATTATCTCTACCAGAAAATTATGATATGTTATGACAGAGCTCGATTGAGCAAAGCTTTTGCGTATGATTTTCAGATATGCACGTAGTTATAATTATTCATGATACGATTTTCACCGTGCGCTTTACGATACTTTAGTTTTACGTTGCATGCGATTTTATGATATATTTACTTGTTATTCACGGTATATACATGTTGAGTCTTTAGATTCTAGACTTGATTGTTGTAGGTATTGATGAGGTCGAGACCGCGGGCGGAGACCAGTGAGCGATCTTGGGACACCAGTAGTAAACCCGAGGACCTCATGATTTAATTTATGCACCTTTTAACATTCAAACTTGATTTTTACATGTTGGATTTTTTTTTTAATTTCTGTTTGAAATACTATGTTGACTTCCGCTGTTATTTTAAGGTTATGTTATTTACATGTTTATTTTATAAATTGGGCAAGATATTAATTTATTTAGAAAAGTTTTAATAATTCCGCAAAATTATGAATACGAAATACGGGCCTCTACCCATGGGCTATCCCGATCTTGGGCTCCCTCGGGGGCCTTTTCCCATCTTGGGTTCCCACTGGGGCCTTTTCCCTCACTAGCTCAACTGGTACCAAGTCTCTTTGAACTATGTACTTATGCCAAGAGGTCATGGGTTCGAGGCTTGGGGAGGTATCACTCCACCAACCTGGTGTGGAGAGTCCTATGAGTAATGACGCATGTGGAAAGCCCGTGAGAGAAAAGGCCCCAGTGGGAACCCAAGATGGGAAAAGGCCCCCGAGGGAGCCCAAGATCGGGATAGCCCATGGTCGTTACACTAACCATGATTACTGATCATGCTCCCATCCCCGTGTGTACAGCCGAAAGCAAGACAACATCCTAACCTAATTGCCCCCTTGCGCTACGGTCGACTATTAGAACATGACCAGCCGTTGTTGAGCCCTTCTCGGTCACGTCTCAGGCCCCTTAGGGTCTGCACCGTGGCTCGGTGTGACTCCCCTACAGCCCGCCCTCGTCTCGAAGCCGACCTAGTTCCAGCATCGAAATACACCCTTGAATCCGATCGGTTTACTCCTAAGCCCGACTGGTTCATGATCCCAGCACCATGACACTCTATCTGACGATGTGTACAACCTTTTAACCCACAGCCATAGCAGCCCATTGCAACAATATCAAGAAAAACGTGAGTTACGTGAAAAGGTGTAGGCATATTTCATGTCAAACTATGCAAAAACAATACCACAACATAAATCAAAAGATTTCTCATGCATAAACAAACAAAACAACACCTAATAGCGTGAATGATGACAAAAAAATTTTTAGGGCATGCCTTTGTGATTAAACGCTCTAAACCTTTGCGTAGAACGTGCACCGGAGAAGTGGGGAGAGATTTCTTCGAAAAAACTCATGAAAAACCAAGGGAATGGCTGCTGAAAAATCGAGAGGCTGCTGCTGCTAGGGGAGGGGCGGCCGTCAGTGAGGAATAGGGTTAGGGTTTAATTTTTGTGTTTAAGTCAATAATATTATATACTAATGGGCCCTTGATATTAATTAAAGGACTTAAAAATGTTTTAGGCCCATTAAGCAAAAAAATAATCTCATCAAGCCCAATAACATTCTTGAAAATATTTCGTTTTCGTTTAGGTACGTTTTTGAAAATATTTCCCGAACACTCAAAAAGTTTCCCGACTCGCAAAATTTTGCGTACCGGTTAAAAAATATGACTCGACGAGTAAAATACCCAACCAAAGACCATTTTCGGAAATCACAATTAATTACACCATATATTAAATAACTAAAAATAATTATTTAATAAAAAACATTTTTTCCTGATTATCTCAGTCTCCGCTCCTCGTTCGAGCGCGAAATGCAACATAAAGCCTTAATGCATGAAACTTTAAATAATCATCAACCAAGCCACATATCATGCAATAATCGTGTAATAATTAAACATATATTTTAGTATAACCCTAGATTGCATTCAGTCAGGCTATGTACTTCGAATTTCCTATACCTTACAATTCTCCCCCCCTTAAACAGAATTTCGTCCTCGAAATTTAAGACGTATCGAAAAACTTCGGGTAGCGATTCCTAATCTCGATCTCAGTATCCCAAGTAACCTCCTCCTCAGAATGATTCAGCCACTTGACTTTGACCATGAGGATCCCTTGTTCTAGATCCTTCTCTCCTGCCTGTCCAATATCTGAGTGGGTCTTTCCTCAAAAGATAGGTACAACATAAACTGCAGTGGCTCATAATCCAGTACGTGCTAAGGGTTCGACATGTACTTCCGTAGCATAGAGAGATGGAACACATTATGAACTCCCGCCAGATTCGGCGGTAATTCAAATCTGTAAGCTAGTGTCCCCACTCTCTCTAGGATCTCGAATGGTCTTATGAATCTAGGACCGAGCTTACCCTTCTTTCCAAATATCATCACACTCTTCATCGATGCGACTTTCACAAAAGCATGATCCCCTACTGCAAACATAAGATCCCTATGTCGCTGATGTGCATAACTCTTCTGTCGGTTCTGAGTGGTCTTCATCCTGTCTCCGATCTTGACCACTAACTCTGCAGTCTGACTGGCAATATCCGGCCCCAACTCTACCCTCTCTCCTAACTCGTCCCAATAAACTGGTGACCTGCACTTCCTCCCGTAAAGTTCCTCGTATGGAGCCATGCCAATAGTTTCCTGATAATTGTTGTTGTACGTGACAAGAGAGGTAGCTTCGGCTCCCAGCTGTCATGGAAGTCGATCATGCAAGCTCTAATAGGTCCTCCAATAACTAAATCACTCCCTCTGACTAACCATCGGTCCGAGGATGGAAGGCAGTACTAAATAGCAGCTTAGTATCTAGTGCCTGATGCAGACTCTTCCAGAATGCAGAAGTGAACCTCGGATCCCTATCTGACATGATTGATACTGCAATCCCATGAAGTCTGACTATCTCTCTTATATACATCTTTGCATAACGAGTCATGGTGAAAGTCTTCCTGATCGGTAGAAGTGTGCTGCTTTAGTGAGCTGATCTAATACCACCCAAATAACATTATATCCTCCAGCTGTCCTCAATATCCTTGCCACAAAATCCATGGTAATGTTCTCCCATTTTCACTCGGGAATACGGAGTGGTCTCAGCTTCCCTGTAGGTCTCTGATGCTCGGTCTTAACCTGCTGTCACGTCAAACACCCAAACATGAAACACAAGATATCTCCCTTCATGCCCGTCCACCAATAAAGAGTCTGTAGATCCTTATACATCTTTGTATTCCCTGGATGAATGGAGTATGGGGTGATGTGGGCCTCACTCATGATATCTGCTCTCAGGGAATCATTGCTAGGAACCCACAGGTGGTCACGATATCTGACTATGCTGTCCTCAACTGTATACAACCTCAGGCCCTTAGACTCATCCCTCTGTTTCAACTTCTATAATTGTTCGTCAGAAGTCTGCCCTGCTCAGATCCTGTCCCTTAGTGTCGACTGCACTATCAGGGTATAAAGACTAGGGGCATTGCCCCTGGTCTTAGAAGCGTCTGTATAAAGCACAAATTCTCCTTGACCTGATGACATAGCTAGAATTGGCGCTGAAGTCAATGCCTGCTTCAGCCTATCAAAACTCTCCTAACACTCTGATCCCCAGATGAATTTTGTATTATTCTTTGTCAAGGTGGTCATAGGCACCACAATAGAAGAGAAGCCAAGCCCTGAATGAATTTCCGATAGCACCCAGCCAACCCCAAGAAAATACGGATCTATGTCACGCTTTTAGACACTGGCCAATATCTTACTGCCTCAACTTTACTGGGGTCGACCTCTATACCATCCCGAGATACAATGTGGCCCAAGAATGCCACTCTGTCTAGCCATAACTCACATTTACTGAAATTGACATACGACCGTCTGTCCTGTAAGGTCTGCAGTACAGTCCTCAGATGCTGACTGTGCTCTTCTCTACTCTTCGAATAGATCAGGATGTTGTCTATGAAAACTATGAAGAACTGGTCTAAGTACGGATGAAACACGCGGTTCATAACATCGCTAGCATGTTCGTCAGTTCGAAGGGCATCACCATAAACTCATAGTGCCCATAACGCGTCCTGAAAGCCATCGTATGCACATCAGAATCTCTCATCTTCAGCTGGTGTAACCTGATCGGAGATCTATATTCAAGAATACTGATGCTCCCTGAAGCTGATCAAATAGATCCTCGATCCTGAGCAGTGGATACTTATTCTTAACTGTGACCCGGTTCAGCTCCAGGTAATCAATTCAAAGCCGCATGCGGCCATCCTTCTTCTTAACAAACAGTACCAATGCGCCCCATGGAGAAAAGCTCGGGCGAATGAATCCATTGTCCATCAAATCTTGTATCTGATCCTTCAGCTCTTTCATCTCTGTAGGTGCTAGAAGATAGGGTGCCTTAGAGATCGGTACTATACCTGGCATTAGCTCGATAGAAAATTTTACTTCTGTCTGGTGGAATGCGTGAAACATCGTCCAGGAAAACGTTGTGGAAATCCCTGACCACTTCGACGTCCTCTAGCCTCTGCCTGACTGGCTCTGTCACTGTCACATTACTCGCCAAAAATTCCTGGCAGCCTCTGATGGATTGTTTGAGAGCACCTTTGAAGGTGTTTCAAACACAATAAATCAATGATCTGAAATACCTCGTGTCCTAAGAATGTAAATACTGATGAATTAGATCAGGTTTGGTTTTAAACCAAGCGAAAAATACTCGAAATAATCCATCGTTAAGAAAACTGATCGGTTTTATAACTTCTGCAATTGACTAACTGAAAGTTATGAGATCAGTTCTGACTTATATCAGTTCAATTATGGACAGAACTAAACTGATATCAGTTGAACTGATCAAATCAGTTAAAAACAAAAACAAGCAGTTAAAAAAAAATAACACAAGATATGTTTATGGATATTCGGAGACTTCAACTGCTCCTACGTCACCCCTTTTTCCACCTCGAGTAGAATCCACTAGAAGGCTTTGATCTATATAATGCTTTGTACAAACCCCCTCAGCTTAGGACTTATTCCACTGCCTAACTGAACTCCTAGCCTAGACTGAAGGCAACACCTTTTAGCCAACACCTGTTTAACGTCTATGTGTTAAAGACTACATACACATGTTTTACGTCTTTGTGCAAGACAAAATTTGAATGGTGGGATGTGTGTGTGTGAGAACTGATCTATGAAAACTACCCGAAATTGTTCTCACACACTGAGAGAAATATGCTTCTAAAACTAAGCTGATAACACGTTGAAGTGTTCCCTCTAGGATGATTGCTTCTTCAAAGCTGATAAGCATTACGCGTGCCCTCTCTGTATTTTATCTTTTCACTCATCAACTCTCATCATCATCTTCACTGAGCTTCTGCTTCTATTTATTGGCGTTTGGCTGAACGTACAGTGAGACTCAGTGAATGAATCAGTTTCAGTTTGAATTTTTCCCTCAAATAGATATCTGGAAAATTTGGCTTTAAGCGCTGCTGCAACGTCTCTTATTGTACCTTGATCGTACGATAGCTTTTGTATCTTTGTGCACAGATGGATTAAGTTTGTCGTATCTGCAATCTGGTTCGCTCCTAACTGATGTTTTGAACTGGTTAGTTGAACTGGTCCTGAATTGGTGAGGTGAAATCAGTTGACTCATCAGTTGAACTGATTTCACTGATTCAATTGAACTGGTCAGTTGAGCTCTTCATCAGTTGAATAGTTCATCAGCTGGCCGGGCTTCTGATGGTTTTCTACCACCACCTATCAACTGGACAATCAGTTGAACTGCTCTTGATAATTCAGTTGTACTGGTTCAGTTTGATCAATCAGTTGACACTTTCAGTTTGCATCTCGATAGCTTCAGTTTAAGCTTGGTAATTGATTAGTTCGAATCCTGATCAGTTTCAGTTTCTGCGAACTTAGGTAAACTCATTAGAAACAAATAAACAAGTTTTGTTAACATCAAAATCAAGATTACGAACATGAAATGTTCCAACAACCTCTCCTCATGAGCATCCTCGCACAGATGCAAGAAATGATGTACGACATCTCCTGGTGTCTGGCTGCCTTAAAAATAAATGGCTGACCGCTGGGCCCTCAAACAGATATTGACCTCCGACAAAAATCTATAGCTGCTCCGTTCGAAGAAAGCCAGTCCATACCCAAAATAATTTCGAACTCTGGTAACGGTAGCACAATCAGGTCTACCTGCACCGTATTTTTCTGTAACCAAAGCTCCAATCTCTTCACTATCTGCAAGGTAATCATCTGATCCCTGGACAGAATCGAAACTCTAAATCCTAAATCCATATACTTTGGTATGATTCCTAGTCTCTTGATAAGTGACTCAGATATAAATAAATGTGTAGCTCCGAAATATTGCAATGCATACGTGGCTATACCCGAAATATATATCCTTCATGCGACAAAACATACCATCAAACCTGTTCGTGTTGAAACTTCAGAGATTTTCTATTAGTAATTAATCCAAAACCCTCGAACAATCACTGATTTACTTCTAGTGTCCCATCAAAATTTCGTATTTTACTCCTAAAAATTTCGGGAATTGCAAATTGACCCCTAAAGTTTCGACTTCTTTAAAATTTGGCCCTTAAAAAATTTCAAAAATTACATCTTAGCCCTCATGAAATGTTGAATTTAGTCAAATTAAACCATAAAATTCTCGAAATTTATTACCTTGGCCCCAAAATTTTTGAAATAAGAAAAACATCCCCTAAATTTTGAATTTTGCAATTAGGTCTTGAGATTTCTGTTATTGAATTTATGGTCCTTAAAGCACTTAATTACTACAATTTAACCCTTAAGTCCATCTATTAGAACATGCAACCTAATTTATTTCTAGGTTCTCAATCCCAAAATAATTCCCATAACCAACATAATAATTCATGCAATCGAGGTGGTAAATAAAAACTCTTAAACGTAAAGGTTACCGGTGATCAGTGTAGAGTCTGGCTCCGCCTCTGCCTCCGCTTCGTGCATCAAATAGGCTCTGCCTGCAGTGGCCTTCTTGTTCTTAGGGAAATCAGCTGCCTTGTGGCCCTCTTCCTTGCATATGAAGTATTTGAAGGTCCCGACATACACTTGCCAAAGTGGAACCGGTTGCACTGATTGCACGGCTGCTTCTCGTCCGGCTTAGGAGCCCCTGGCGCCTGCGGTGGCTTCTGCTGCCCGGGCCTCTAAAACTAACCATGGGGCTTCTGCTGCTCCTGATGCCACGGTGGCCCCGTGAACTACCTCTTTTGTGGCTGCGAGCTAGACTGGGCCTAATGCCTCTTCCGCTGCATCTCGGCGTCGATATCCTAGAGGACATGTTCCGCCTGAAAAGCACAAGCGGTGACCTCATAATAAATCATCAGTCTCATCAAAATTACATCCCGACGCAAAGTGGGTCTGATGCCATCCATGAAGTGCCTCAACTTCTGAGCGGCATCCCTCGCAATAAGGGGTACAAAGTGACAGCTCATGTCAAACTTCCGAATAAACTCTGCCACAGACATGTCTCTCTGTCTGAGACTCATAAACTCCCTCGTCAGGCATCCCCTGACCTCTGTTGGAAAGTATTTACCGTAAAATACCTCCTTGAATTGATCCCATGTAAGAGTAGCCAAGTTCACCCCGTGCGCTGCTCCCTCAAACCAAAGGGATGCATCGTCCCTCAGCATGTACACGGCGCATCTGACCAGATCTATGTCTCTCATGTCTAGATACTGAAAGTGCAGCTCTAGAAACCGGATCCAACCCTCTGCTAAGAACAATCAGTAGTACGCCCGAACTCCTTCGAGTTGAGCCGTCTGTACTGCTCTTTAATGTACGTCTGGGGTCTCGAAGTCTGCTGTGGCTGCTCCATCAGTCTAGCAATACCCTCAAGGACTCGGGTAGCTGGATCTCCTGGCCGGGGTGATGATGGAAGGCCTCTATCGCCTCCAGAAGTATCATCCTGTCTATCGGTGCTGGGGGCACGTCTTGGAGGCATAGTCTCTGAATATAGTCCAAATTCTAAACGTAACCCATCATGCAATTTAATCTAGTTTTTAAAACATTTAATCCTTAAATCATGTAAACAGCTAAATGTATACAGTAAATTGCTGTAAATCATATATCATGTAAACATGCAGGTGATAGCATTAAAAATAATAAAAATGTTTAAACT
Source organism: Primulina tabacum (assembly GCF_025594145.1). Lineage (NCBI taxonomy): Eukaryota > Viridiplantae > Streptophyta > Magnoliopsida > Lamiales > Gesneriaceae > Primulina > Primulina tabacum. Next base: position 22,257,971 of record NC_134566.1, read on the forward strand.
TACAAACTTGAGGCTTGAAGACTAAGCTTCAGAAGCTGGCGATGACACAACCCTATACAGGACCCTAGCTCTGATACCAACTGAAACGTCTACTGCTTAACATACTACTAGAATTTTTTTTAAAAGCTAAATCTCAAAATAGAAACTAATATGCATGCATGCGATAACAGCTGAAATTTACACATTTTAAAATAAAAGTATTCAACTATCATTAAAAACACTGCAATTAAAAATGTGACAAAATGTCAAACCCATGACCGTCGAGCTAAGTGATTCAAAAGTGAAACATGCAAAAATCCTGTCAACCATCAACGTATAAAATAAAAGAGTATGAAAATATCCAAGATCACTCCTAACTCATAAACATAATATGGGGAAAATATGGTCATTGGGTTAGTGTGCGCACATGCAACCCCGACTACTCAGTCTTCGGCGCCTCCAGTCACCTCATCAATATGCTCAACTTTAACATTCACACCTAGTGAGTCTAAAGACTCAAAACACCATAATAGTTACAATACATAATATGCAACAGTGAAAAGTACCATAATCAACATACGTTTCATGATCTTAAAAGCGTGAACGTAAACATATCGTTTCAAAGTATAACGTGTCAAAACATGTCTCTCCATATCATCATATACGTCTTCATTTTATTCACTTGAATTTAGTTCATTAGTTGTGACTTTTGTATCAGCTCTATTCGATCGATCCATCTACATATAACCGTGGTAGCCGGCGGCGGGGATATCATCGACAATATCCACTAAGCCTTGGCCTTACATTTCATCGTATTATCGTATTACTATTAGTCACAACCAACTCTCATCCTTCAAAACATGTCATCATATTCACTAGTTATAAAAATCATGCATATACGTAAAAGTTTATTAAAATCAAGCATGCAACGTATTTTTCATTTTTCCAAAAACGTCATATTCAAGATAGCATAAACATTGAAAACGTGTAATTTTGTGTTCAGAGCGCTGCCAGGACTGCTAACTCGACCCGGGTGAAAAATAACCATTTTCCCCCTACAAAACCCTAATTGACCATTTTATCCCTGGACCTCAAAATTTCGACCCGAAGCCAACCAAACACCTTAAAACACCTCAAAACATATTTATAACCGTTTCTTAGACGTACACTCGAGCCTATTTCATAGCTTATACAATTCGTTTTAAACCTTGGACCCTGGTACCGATTTTAACTCGAATTAACCCGAAACTCCACCAAACTTTTCCCAACTTAAACCATGACCCGAACCTACACGACCAGCCCTTAAACCACTCATTTCAGATCGCCTAGGACCCTTGGAAAGGACCGACCAGCTGCTGGAAAATTTTTCAGCGAACAAGCACCGAAAACCCTAGCGTGCTAAACCTTTAAATTATCGATCCTAGACCCAACCAACCTGAACCAACATGGAACCAATGGTACCTAGGACCAAGATCAAGTCAAGAAAACCCTACCGGACCAATTTTAACCACGCTTACTGATCATGCACCCATCTACGTGTGTTACACCCGAAACCAAGCCAACACCCTAACTTAATCGCCACCTTGCGCTATGGTCGACTACTACAACGTGACCAGCCGTTGATGAGCCCTTCCAGGCCACGTCTCAGACCCCTTAGGGTCTGCACCATGGCTCGGTGTGACTCCCCTGTTGGAAAATTATGCCGAAGCGATGCCGACTACGATGATAATATAGTATCCAAAAATGCGGAATAAAATAACTAACAAGAACACAAAGATTTACGTGGTTCACCCAATATAGGCTCCGTCCACGGAGCACTGCAACTTTTATAACTGGAAGAAATATTATAACAAATGTATTCACCAATACACTCAATATTTCTCACTCCCAACCCGAGTATACCGAGAATATAATTTCTCTATCTCACACAAGAGAATTCCCGCACTCAAGAAAAAAATACACTTTTTTTTCTATGCACTCTCTTTTTATCAAAGCTGAAAAGCTTTTAATTTTGGGATACAATAACTGAAAGAATTGAGCTCTATTTATAACTATTTCCCTCATTTAGTTTTGTAAACTTTCCTATGTGGGATTCCAATTTTCTGAATTTTTTATTCAGCGTGGGCCCCACTTTTACCTAACATTTCTCCCACTTGAAGACTTGATTTCAATCATGTCTTCACACCATCATTGCAGCAGCTCATATATCTCCATTTATACTTTAAGTCCAACTAAAGTTGAACACAACTTCATTTTGTCAATGGTTACCGTTTTCGTGAGCATATCAGCTGGATTTTTACTTCCAGGAATCTTCTCCAGCATCAAAACTCCATCTTCTAGCACAAATATGATGAAATGGTACCTAACCTATACATGCTTTGTCCTAGCATGATAAACATGATTTTTGGCTAAATGAATAGCACTCTGACTGTCACAATGTAATGTGATATCTTCAAGCTTCTGACCCAATTCTTCTAGAAAGGATTTCAACCATATCATCTCCTTGCTAGTGTTTGAGTAGGTGCCCGTCGAGCCATGTGTTGGCCGAGTGTTCACAATGAAACTCTATGTATAAACAATCTTTATTTTAATAATATTTGAAATGATTGTTTTGGCACATCTTTATCTGTATACCCATGCTAGTTGCATAGATAAAGTCCTTGAGTATATAAATAGTAGAAAGAATATGAGATGCTCATATTATAAGTATCATGAAACTCATATTTGGAATACTGTATATTCTAAACAGTTCCTAGTCGATTCAGTAATCGCTAAGAAGGATATAGGCCGCTCGAGTTTGAGACTAGTATCTGCGATGTGAGTACCATGTTTCATTGTTAGGGGACATTGTGATGTCCGAGCATGCAGATAGGTGCTCTTGGTAGAGTGCACTGAACAACCCTCCATATATGACTTTCCAAGTGGTTCTCACTTATCGAGTGAAAATGTCCTAGTTTATGGTTGTACACCATTAGTCCTTATGACCCGGGACAACATTGAGACTCTATGTGCTAGCATTGCACTTTGACTTGTTTACCGACTCTCATGGGGTCATCATGTGGCAAGGTTGGGTGTTTTGTCGAAACATATAGGAGTCGATGCATTGTAGCCGGGGATTCACCGCTTACCTTCGGGTATGGATATCCTATGTGATCTAATGTATATGTAGTATGAAATCTATGATAAGAATATGATGGTAATTATGAAAAGGGTTTCATAGATTACACCATTGATGCAACTACGACATGAAACATAGTATCTATTCTTTGACAGCTCTCGATATACCAATAGTTGTCGAATCGGTCGGGATATATGAGTTGAAGGGACCGTACTGTAAACTAACTATAATTGAATGGTTCTTGCAGGCACTATCATTTGATACCTAGGGAATCATGTAAGCGATGCTGCTAGGCGTTTAACATGATTGGTTGGGTACTATAGGACTTGAGTTCTGACGTTCTTATTAGCAAGGAGTTGATAAGTAAGAATGGAGCAATTGAGGTATACTCATATAAGGACATGTTTAGTCTCGAATCACATGGAGATGTGAACCCACGGCTAGTTGTATCAATGAACCATTGAGGGCCACACAAGTGCTAACTTTCTAGATCCCGTTGAGAAGTTAAAATAGTTCAAGAACGGCTTATAAATGAGTTTATAAGCGTAAATAAAATAGAAGTATGACTTCTATAAGGAGAATATAACTTTTAATTTGAGGAATTGTTTCTAAATTAAAGTTGGCCAAACAAATAATGTATTTGCAAAATGTGATTTTCATAAACATTATTATGGAATAAATTAAATTAATTCAAGTGTTGAACTAATTAAACACTAGTGGATCTAGTAGTGTCTAAATAATTAAATTAATTCAAGTGTTGAATTAATTAAATAACATTGGGCCTTGTAGAGCCCAATTAAAGATAATTATTAAACTAGTGGGCTTGAATAAAATCAAGTAAAGTTTAAATGGTTTCAAATGTGTTTGAGACATTTAAATAAAAAGTCCATGAGCCTTGTAATTGTTACAAGCCCAAGTAGAAAGCATTCAAGGGAGGTGAATGGTTGGAGGCTAGTTTTTCAATATCCAAGGCATGGCATGCACACGCTCACTTTTACTTTTTCATACACCAAGAAAAACACTCCTCCCTCTCTCCTAAAATGCAAATGGCCGAAATTTCAAGCTATAGTTTCCTTCATTTTTGCTTTTTCAATAGTTGAAGATTGCACCCTCTTCTCAAAGAAAAATCCTCCAATTTTTCTAGTGAAAAATTGGAGGGGATCGTCCTTATTGGTAGTGGGCTTAATTTTGAGCAAGGAGTGCTCATTGGAAGCTTGTAGGATAGTCTTGCAATTGAAGAGATTAGTTGTTTGACAACTAAGTTGGAGCCATGATCAATCATTTAAGATTGATAGGTAAAATTCTAAAACACCCTATGTATAACATTTTGTGTTTTATTGTATTTGTTACACACTATAGTTTAGGGTGCTCGATTTTCTTGCTTGAAAAATAATTTTGAAACTTTCGTTGCGCAAGCAAGCACCTTAAACGATCCTCTTTCAGCTAGCTTCTGTTACAGCAACGTACTCGGCCTCAGTAGTAGAAAGCGCAACTATCTTTTGTAGTTTAGACACCCAGCTTACGACCGTACCACCTAATCTGAACACATACCCAGTAGTACTTTTTTTTCCATCTACGTCACAACCCATGTCGGCATCGACAAAACCCTATAAGCCCAATTTTGACCTCCTGAAGCATAAAGAACAACTAGCAGTACCATTCAAATACCTGAGAATCCACTTAACTGCTTCCTAGTGTTGTTTTCATGGATTACTCATAAACCTGCTCACAACTCCCACTGCATGTGCTATGTCTGGTCTTGTACACACCATTGCATACATGAGGTTTCCGACAGCAGAAGCATAAGGAACCTTATTCATATAAGCCTGCTCCTGCTCCGTCGATGGTGATTGTGTTTTGGTTAGTTTGAAATGACTAGCCAAAGGAGTACTCACAGATTTAGCTCCATCCATACTAAATCTACTAACCACGTTTTTCACGTACTCTTCTTGAGATAACTTCAAGAATCCATTCCCCCGATCTCTAAAGATCCTCATTCCAAGGATTTGCTTTGCAGCATCCAAATCCTTCGTGAAAAATTCATTTGATAAATCTTTCTTGAGTTTATGAATTCTTCCAGACAAGCTCCAGTTATCAGCATATCATCTACATATAGCAGTAGTATGATATAAGAACCGTCAAACTTTTCACATAACAGCAGTGATTAGCGTGACACCTTAGGAAAACATTATTACTCATGAATCCATAAAACTTCTTGTACCACTGTCTTGGAGCTTGTTTGAGAACATACAAACTCTTCTAAAGTTTGCACACCATTTTCTCTTTTCCCCGTACTTCAAAGCCCTGTGGCTGCTTCATATAAATTTCTTCATCTAGATCACCATGAACAAACACAGTCTTTACATCCAACTGCTCCAAATGTAAGTCTTCCTTCGCCATTAGTCCAAGTACAGTCCTGATAGTGGTTAATTTAACCACCGGAGAGAAAATCTCAGTATAATCAATTCCTTCCCTTTAATGGAAGCCTTTTATAACAAGTCTTGCCTTGTACCGCTTGCTACCATCATGCTCTTCTTTTAACCGGTACACCCACTTATTATGTAACGCCTTTTTGCCTTGCGGAAGTTCTGTCAACTCCCACTTCTGATTGGATGACAGTGAATCCATCTCATCTTCTATGGCCAAATCCCACTTGGTTGAATCATCTTTTTGCATTGTCTCTTCATAGTTCTCCGATTCATCTTTGTCTGTCAGCAAAATATAGTGAAGTGCAGGGGAGTATCTCTCAGGTGGTCTAATGGTTCTCAAAGATCTCCTGAGTTCAATCACCGGAGTTTGTGGGTCATCATCTTGTGCAGTTTCTTCTTCATCTTCCTGGTTACTGGTTTTTGATTCATTCACAGGAATATATGTCAATGACACTTCATTTGTCTTCTTGACTTCAGGATATTCATCTCCATCTCCAATGTCTAACTTGTCCTTGTACAGAAGTTGCTCATTAAAGATTACATCCCTGCTCCGAATGATCTTTCGATTTTGGTCATCCCAGAAACGATAACCAAACTCATTATCTTCTTAACCAATAAAGAAGCACTTCTTTGATTTTGGATCAAGTTTTGTTATGCTTGCTGAATCAATATGAACATAGGATAGACATCCAAACACTTTCAAGAACGAAAGGTTTATTTCTTTGCCGCTTCAAACCTCTTCGGGTATTTTGTAGTCCAGTGGTACCGAAGGTCCTCTGTTGATCAGATACGCTGCAGTGTTAACAGCATCAGCCCAGAATGATTTTGGCAATCCAGAATGAAATCTCATGCTCCTTGCGCGTTCATTCAAGGTCATGTTCATCCTTTCAGCTACACCATTCTGTTGAGGTGTACCAGGAATGATTTTCTCCATCTTGATCCCGTTCTGTGCACAATATTTCTTTAACTCATCATCTTCATATTCTCCACCATTGTCAGACCGTATGCACTTCACCTTCAAGTTAGTCTCATTTTCCACCATGGCTTTCCACCTTTTAAAGGTCTCGTAAACGTCAAATTTATTTTTCAAAAATAAATCCAAACTTTTCTACTCGAATCGTCAATGAATGTGACATAATATCTCGAGCCTCCAAGGGATGTCACAGGAGATGGTCCCCATACATCAGTATGAACCAGCTCCAACTTTGCTGCTTTCGGTTCTCTACCACCTTTTGAAAAGCTCACCTTCTTCTGTTTTCCAAAGATACAGCTTTCACATAGTTGATGTTCAACTGTCTTTAATTCTGGTAGCTTTCCTTTTGACACCAACATCTTCATTCCCTTCTCACTCATATGTCCAAGTCTATAATACCATATACTTGAATTGGCTCCAGCATCCACAGCTGCTAATGTGTCTCTGCAACTGGAAGTCATATACAGTGTTCCAGTTTTCTTTCCTCGAGCAACAATCATCGCTCCTTTGTTCACTTTACAGGAACCATCACCGAAAGTCACATTGTGGCCTTCATCATCAAACTGTCCCACCGAGATCAGATTGCGTGTCACTTTTGGTACATGCATGACTTTGTTGATTTTCCAGACAGATCCATTTGACATCTTCATCCGTACATGTAAAGGCCCGTAAATCGTATTTGAAAATTTGCAAAAAAATTTAAAATTTTCTCTTTAAGTGAATAAAATGCCTCATTCATAAAATAAACTGATAAAAAGTTTAATATTCAAAATAGCAGCGAAGGTGATTAATGTTTGTAACACAACAATTTAAAATAATTCAACAAAAGATAAAATCTGAGTTTGGCATAAAAAAAATAGTAAATGCTGAAAATGAGGTCCTCGGGTTCCTACTACTGCCGACCCAAGATGGCTCATTGGTCCCCGGCCCCGGCCCCGACCTCATCAGTACCTACAACAATCAAGTCTAGTGAGTCTAAAGACTCAGCATGCATATATCGTAAATAACAAGTAAATATAATAAAATCGCATGCAAAGTAAAAATATCATGAGTCTGGCATAACGTGCAAATATCGTGTCATTAGTAATTATAATACGTGCATAACTGACTGAAAATCATAAGTGAAATGTTTGCTCAATCGAGCCCTGTCATAAAATAGTATATCAAAATTTTCTGTTGAGATTATGTTCTACGCAAGTGGCCCATGAACTGAACTGAATCGCCTGATCAGACTAAACCACAGTATACTGGGCGGTAGAGATCATCACAGCCCTTGGACTGGATATCCGTACCAATAACTGAGCATGAACCGGTAAGTGACCACCGGGTGAAGTAATAATCCCATGATAAGCTGCAATCCCATGATAGTGAAGTGGCCACAAGCAATATCGCATAAATCTCAAAAATGAATATTTTATATTTTTATGCACGTAATATAATTAAATAACATAATTAAATATCATGTATTAATTTTACCGAATGGGTTGGATCGTTTCCAGGCTCGCTGCGACCTAATTCTAACATGAGAAGCATGCAAATAAATTAACTTGACCACAACTTCGTAATTGAGCCCAAAAACGAGACAATTACGCCCATCAACTTAGTATTTAATCATGACTCCGTGCCAACCCGAACCAACATCGAACCATCATTTAGTCATGATTAAAATACACTTAAAATGATGAAATAATGCCCCAAAAATTACAGTACTCGAAATTTTGGTGAATGGAGGCCAAAATATGAAACGCTCTTTCGAGAGTCACTTTGACACATTGTACCGTAAATTCCCGTACGACCTCTAAACTTGACCAAATCACAAACAGCCAAAAACATGACCTTCCTAACTCAATGAGGTACTGTCCAACCCAAGGCCATAGGCTAAAAGTCAACCAAGGACTCGAAACACACCTCTGAACCGACATACAGCTTGCTGTCCAATGAATACAGCAGTAGCGCTTGCGTTCCTTTGCGTTGTTTGCGAGGCTAATGGTCATTGGGGTTTGAACCACCGACCAGAGCCTCTTCCCAACATCCTAAGGTATGGTTTGAACCATGGCTAAGGGCCCTAGGCCAGCCACAATTCAAACACCACCAGCAACAACTCGAAGTTCCACCCGAGAACGCATATGCACGCGTGGGGTGTCTCGCTTTTTCTTGCTGTCACAGACCATTCCAGTGGCCATTTGATTGACCATAGCATGATCTAGACATCAAGAGGTATGATGTGAACCATGGTTAAGGGCCAAGAGGCAACCAAGATCCACCCCAACACCATAAAGCCGAAATTACACATGCAGAAAATGAAGGGATCGAAGGGGGCTGTTCTTATTTTATTTGAAAACCGATGCAACCATGGACCAAGCCTTGAAAGACCGACTTGGTCTCGTTTTAGACATAACAAGGAGATGTTCTAACCATGGTTATAGCCCCTAGGGCAGCCAAGATCAGAAACATCACCCTTGACAGCAAACTGAAAAATTCGACTCATTGTGACACTAGGGAAGAGTTGCTGTCATTTCTGATTTCCAGCATGCATGGGGCTTGAACTAATGGACCAACATGGTCTTGACACACCCTAGTACGTGCCTAGGTGCAGCCTTGGGAGCTTACGGTCGAGCCAACCACCTGAAATAACACCAACATGGAACCCGTGAAGGCACAAAGGAAACAAGAAAATTCTGTACATAATTTTCGCAAGGTGCTGCTGTAGTTTTCGGTTTTTACCTCATAAAATCATGATCATGAAAATTTTAAAATCATATTATGGCTTGATTGAAGAGTGAAAGGAAAATATAAACATTCCTGGAATTGTTTTGAATGAAAAACAATTGAAAACACGACGCGGCGCGGAGGAGGAGGAGTCTTCTTTACTATCTTTTTTTCTTTCTAGTTTAATCCCTAGTTCTCACGATTTTTGCTGCATGAATTCTCTGAAATTTTTCTGAAGTTTTCGAGAATATGGGGAGAGGAAATGGTTAGGAGAAATGAATGGAAGTTGCAAGATAGATGGGAGATTAAATGGCAAAATGAATCTTGCTTTCTTTGAGTTTGTTTGGAGATAGAAAGGATATGATATCAAGGGATTTTGAGGGATATTGAAGAGGTGAGTGGCTGATTTTTTGCTAGATAAAACCAAGGTAGGAATATTTCTTCATTAATAATTATTGGTGAATAAAAGTGTGAGATTATCATACCAAGAAGAATTAAGGAAATACATCAAGAAGGTGAGTTGTCAAATAAGATCACATCTCCAAAATGGGGGCCGAATTCTTTCTTATTAAAAAGGGGAAAAATAATGCTTAATTAATTATTTGTTGGTGATTTAAAAGTGAGAGAAAATATCTTCCTAGAAAAGATTAAGGAAAGATAACAAGGGATGAGTTGTCAAATTAATTTAAATCTTTTAAGAGAAGGGGTGACCGATTTTATTTAATTAAATGGGGTAGAATATTGCTTAATTAATAATTATTGAAGATTTAGTGTGATGGAATTATCTCCCAAGAAAATGAATAACGAAAGGAATCAAGGAAATGGGTTGTTAAACTTTTTAAATCTTCCAAAGGTGATGGCCGATTTTTATTAGATAAAAAGAAGGGAAATATTGCTAGATAAACATGCTAGAATATTGCTTAAATATTAATTAGTGGTGAATAAAAATTTAGGGAATTATCAATGCTAAGAAGGGATAAAGAAATATATCCAAAATTGTGAGTTGCCAAATATTTTCAACCCAATTATGAAGTGGCCGAAAATTACAATAAATTGGAGGGAGAAATATTTCTTAATTATTGAATTTTAAATCTCTAGTGTTTTAGCTACCCATTAAATATTTTAGTGAATTAATAAATTAATTATGAAATAACATTATCTTGCATGCATGGCTAAATATATAAATTACCTAAATAATTCCTTAAACATCTTTACATTAAATTAACTTATTATTTATCTAAAATAAATTCTGGGAATGTTTTCTTAATATTAAATTTTATCTCAAAACTCCAACTCCAGTCCGCCTCACTTATTTAACTAAAAAGGTAAACTACTGCATAAAATAATTAAATTTAAAGAAACGAATTTAGATACTCATGCAATAACATCATTTTAATTTAAATACTAGAAATTATGCATGGCTTATACGTAGTCTGATTTACGGGTCCTACAACTCTCCCCCCCTTAAAAGAAATTTCGTCATCGAAATTAAAACTTACCGAATAACTTGGGACAACGACTCCTCATCTATGGCTCAGACTCCCACGAAGCTTTCTCCTCTGAATTGTTAAGCCATTTGACTTTTACTTGCTGCACCATTTTGTTCCGAAACTTCTTTTCCTGTCTGTCTAAGATCTGCACTGGTCTTTTTTCATAAGACAGGTTCGGAGTGAGCTGCAACGGTTCAAAATTCAGGACATGCGAGGGATTTGCCATATACTTCCTCAGCATAGAGACGTGGAACACATTGTGTACTCCGGCCAGATTTGGCGGAAGAGCAACACGACAAGCTAACGTCCCAACTCTGTCGAGGATCTCAAATGGTCCAATGAATCTCGGACTAAGCTTCCCTTTCTTCCCAAATCGCATGACACCTTTCATAGATGCCACCTTCATGAAAACATGGTCGCCGACGGCAAACTCAAGGTCTCTCCTCCGCTGATCCGCATAACTCTTCTGTCGACTCTGAGCAGTCCTCATCCGATCACGGATCTTGACTACTACGTCGGTTGTCTGCTGAATAATCTCCGGACCCAACTCTGATCTCTCTCCTACTTCATCCCAATGAATAGGAGATCTACACTTACGGCCATACAGTGCTTCATATGGATCCATATCTATAGACGTCTTAAAACTGTTGTTATAGGTGAACTCTACTAATGGCGGCTTCGACTCCCAACTCCCTGAGAAATCAATAACACAAGCACGGAGAAGATCCTCTAAAATCTGAATAACTCGCTCTGACTGCCCATCTGTCTGAGGGTGGAAAGCTGTCCTAGACAACAACTTCGTCCCCATAGTTGAATGCAAACTCTTCCAAAATGAGGAAGTAAATCTGGGATCTCTGCCAGACACGATAGAAACAAGAATACCATGAAGTCGGACTATCTCCCGGATATACAACTCTGCATACTGAATCATGGTGAAAGTCGTCTTGATAGGCAAGAAGTGTGCTGACTTGGTAAGACGATCAACAATCACCCAGATAGCATTTGATCCTCAGACTGACTTCGGCAAACCGGTCACGAAGTCCATGGTAACATTTTCCCACTTCCACTCGAGAATAGGAAGAGGCTTGGGCATACCTGCAGGTCTCTGATGCTCTGCTTTCACAAGCTGACATGACATACACTCGGATACAAACCGTCTGATGTCTTTCTTCATTCCCGGCCACCAATACAATAACTGCAGGTCATTGTACATCTTCGTACTCCCAGGGTGAATAGAGTACGGCGACATAAGGGCCTCTGATAGAATATCTGCTTGGATAGAACCACTGCTAGGAACCCACATTCTGTCTCGGTATCTCACAATACCGTCGCTGACTGTATACAAGACACTGCCCTTGGCCTCATCTCTCTGCTTCCACTTTGCCAACTGCTCATCCGCTGACTGCCCACTGCGAATACGATCTAGAAGAGAAGACTGAATCGTCAAAGTAGCTAGACGAGGAACTCTACCTCGAGGATAAGTCTCTAGATCAAACCTCTGTATCTCAAACTGGAGAGGTCTCGAAACTGTCAAATGAGCCATCACTGCGACTTTCCTGCTCAATGCATCCGCAACTACATTAGCTTTGCCCGGGTTGTAGCTAATGTCATAGTCATAGTCCTTCACTAACTCCAACCAACGCCTCTGACGCATGTTCAGCTCCTTCTGCGTAAAGAAATACTTGAGGCTTTTATGGTCGGTAAATATCTGGCACTTCTCCCCATACAAATAATGCCTCCAAATCTTCAAGGCAAATGTCACGGCGGCCAACTCTAGATCATGGGTAGGGTAGTTCTTCTCATGGGTTTTCAACTGTCGAGAAGCATACTCTATCACCTTCTCATGCTGCATCAACACTGCGCCCAGACCGAGCTTCGAAGCATCGGTATATAGAACAAACTCACCGGGCCCTGACGGCATGGCCAGCACTGGTGCTGAGATAAGAGCTTGCTTCAAAGTATCGAAGCTCTTCTGACATTCATCGCTCCACACAAAATTAACATTCTTCTTGGTCAGTGATGTGAGTGGAACTGCGATAGAGGAGAATCCCGGAATAAACTTCCGATAATATCCTGCTAACCCAAGAAAATTGCTGATCTCTGATGCATTCTGCGGCACAACCCAATCTCTGACTACTGCAACTTTCACTGGATCTACCTCAATACCGCTGCTAGAAACAATGTGGCCTAAGAATGCCATCTTCTCTAACCAGAATTCGCATTTACTGAACTTCGCGAACAACTTATGCTTCCGCAAGGTCTGCAAAACTGTGGTCAGATGTCTGCCGTGATCCTCATGATTCTTTGAGTAGACGAGAATGTCGTCTATGAATACTATCACAAACTGATCAAGATACGGCTGAAATACATGATTCATGAGATCCATGAAGATCGCTGGCACATTCGTCAAACCGAACGGTATCACAAGGAACTCGTAGTGGCCATAACGAGTCCTGAAAGCTGTCTTGGAAACATCAGTCTCTTTCACCCTCAACTGGTGATAACCGGAACGCAGATCAATCTTGGAGAATACCGAAGCTCCCTGCAATTGATCAAATAGATCCTCAATCCGCGGAAGTGGGTACTTTTTCTTCACTGTCACCATGTTCAACTCCCGGTAATCAATACAGAGCCTCACAGAATCATCCTTCTTCTTCACAAATAAGACTGGCGTGCCCCATGGAGAAAAACTCGGGCGAATGAACTCCTTGTCAAGAAGTTTCTGAATTTGCTTCTTAACTTCTGCCATCTATGTCGGTGCTAATTGGTACGGTGCTTTTGAGATCGGAACCATACGTGGCATAAGCTCGATAGAAAACTCCACCTCTCTCTCGGGTGGCATACCGGAGACATCCTCAGGAAAAACGTCTAGGAAATCCCTAACAATCGGAACATCTGAAGCTGACTGACTGGGTGCCTCGGGGATAGATATAAAAGTCGCTAAAAATGCCCGACACCCTCGATGCATGAGCTTCCTAGCCTGGACACAAGGTATAATGCGCGGTAAAGGAAATTTACTGTCTGGCTCAAATAAGAACTGCGCCATCCCAGGCGGTCGGACTAGAACAGATATCCGCTGGAAGTATATCAACACTCTTTTCCGTAGTAGCCAGTCCATCCCCAGAATGATGTCAAACTCTGGCATCGGTAACACGATCAGATCCGCATATACAAGATTTCAATGCAGCTCAAGGTCTATGTCTCGGATTATATTAGTGGCTGCCATCTCCTCACCAGACGACAATACTACTGAGTAGGCTGTATCTAGCCCAATGGTCTTGACCTTGAGAAAATTAGCAAAGGTCTCCGAAATGAATGAATGAGTAGCCCCTGAATCTATCAAGGCTTTCGTAGCTGACCCCGCTATAAAAATTCTCCCTGAAAGTTTGGAACGTCAAGCTGGACCCAATAATTACAAGAACTAACTTATAGACATGCGAAGGCCAAAGTTCTTCTAACTTAATTCCCGAAAATAACCCTGATAAGAGCATGCAATCCTATCATAATTCTAAGTTCAAAATATTAACCCAGATTCCCAAAACATCGAATTTCGAATATAAACTTAAAGCTGTAAGATACCTGTCATAAGCATGGTCTCCGGGTTCGTCTCTATTGCATGAAGGGAAAAAACTCTGCCTTGGGTAGGCAGACTCTCACGAGGGCACTGCTGCAGCAAGTGGTCTGGACTACCACACTTATAACACTTCCATGAGCCATACATACATGTTCCAGGATGGCGGCGTGTGCACTTGGGACAGACTGGGTGCTCAAAGGTCCTCGGGACTGCACGTCCCTGCTGCTGCTGCCGCTGTCCTCTGTTCTTGGGTTGGCCGTTGAAAGGCCTCTTGTTCTAATGCTGCTGCTGAGGAGGAGGAGGACGGTGTGGTACTGGAACCGGTCGCTTACCCTGGCGATCCCTCTCAATGTCATGCTGGTCCTGCTCTGCAGCTAGAGCTCTGGAGACAGCAACATCATAAGTAGTAGGGCCGGCTACCCTAACATCGCGGCGCAAGATCGGCCGCAGACCATCCATAAAATGCCTCAGTTTGGCTCCAGCATCATTGGGGATCAGGGGCACAAAGTGGCAACCCCTCTCAAACTTACGGATGAACTCCGTAACAGTCATATCTCCCTGCCTCAGGGTCATGAACTCCCTGGTCAATCTGGAACGCACCTCATCAGTAAAATATTTGGAGTAGAATACCTCCGTGAAGCGCGTCCAACTCATTGTAGTCAAGTTCAGGGCTACTGATGCTCCTTCCCACCATAAGCGGGCATCTCCTCCGAATAAATAGGTGGCACATCGAACTCGGTCCGCATCTCCAAGCTCCATGAACTCAAAGATAACCTCGAGGGACTTGATCTATCCCTCGGCAATCATGGGATCAGACGTCCCTGAAAACTCCTTCGGATGCATCTTCATAAACCGCTCATAAGTAGCCTCGGGCCCTGTCGGCCTTGGTGCGCAGCATTGTTCCACGCGAACTGGGCGAAAAACCTAGTCATCCCAGCTAGCATCTGGGCGTTCATGTCAGGTGGAGGTGGTGGAGGTCCATTTCCCTCCTGTCTCTGATCCTCCCTGTCCTCCTGGCGAGGCTCATCATCTCTCACGCGCTCAACAAGGCGTCTAGGAGGCATATTGTTCCATACATAACCCATACGTAACCAACATGCATAATTCCATAATTTCTTTAAATTTAAATAAATACTGAACAATAAAAATCTGAACGTAAAAATGTTTCATGAAAACATGCTGTTAAATAATTCATGCTTTAAATAGAATGCGTAAATGTAAAACTTACAGACCGAAGACGTGACTTCGTGATCTTCTTGAGATCAGTAGTAGTACAACCCTTTACAAGAGCATAGGCTCTGATACCACCTATAAAGGCCCGTAAATCGTATTTGAAAATTTGCAAAAAAATTTAAAATTTTCTCTTTAAGTGAATAAAATGCCTCATTCATAAAATAAACTGATAAAAAGTTTAATGTTCAAAATAGCAGCGAAGGTGATTAATGTTTGTAACACAACAATTTAAAATAATTCAACAAAAGATAAAATCTGAGTTTGGCATAAAAAAAATAGTAAATGCTGAAAATGAGGTCCTCGGGTTCCTACTACTGCCGACCCAAGATGGCTCATTGGTCCCCGGCCCCGGCCCCGACCTCATCAGTACCTACAACAATCAAGTCTAGTGAGTCTAAAGACTCAGCATGCATATATCGTAAATAACAAGTAAATATAATAAAATCGCATGCAAAGTAAAAATATCATGAGTCTGGCATAACGTGCAAATATCGTGTCATTAGTAATTATAATACGTGCATAACTGACTGAAAATCATAAGTGAAATGTTTGCTCAATCGAGCCCTGTCATAAAATAGTATATCAAAATTTTCTGTTGAGATTATGTTCTACGCAAGTGGCCCATGAACTGAACTGAATCGCCTGATCAGACTAAACCACAGTATACTGGGCGGTAGAGATCATCACAGCCCTTGGACTGGATATCCGTACCAATAACTGAGCATGAACCGGTAAGTGACCACCGGGTGAAGTAATAATCCCATGATAAGCTGCAATCCCATGATAGTGAAGTGGCCACAAGCAATATCGCATAAATCTCAAAAATGAATATTTTATATTTTTATGCACGTAATATAATTAAATAACATAATTAAATATCATGTATTAATTTTACCGAATGGGTTGGATCGTTTCCAGGCTCGCTGCGACCTAATTCTAACATGAGAAGCATGCAAATAAATTAACTTGACCACAACTTCGTAATTGAGCCCAAAAACGAGACAATTACGCCCATCAACTTAGTATTTAATCATGACTCCGTGCCAACCCGAACCAACACCGAACCATCATTTAGTCATGATTAAAATACACTTAAAATGATGAAATAATGCCCCAAAAATTACAGTACTCGAAATTTTGGTGAATGGAGGCCAAAACATGAAACGCTCTTTCGAGAGTCACTTTGGCACATTGCACCGTAAATTCTCGTACGACCTCTAAACTTGACCAAATCACAAACGGCCAAAAACATGACCTTCCTAACTCAATGAGGTACTGTCCAACCCAAGGCCATAGGCTAAAATTCAACCAAGAACTCGAAACACACCTCTGAACCGACATACAGCTTGCTGTCCAATGAATACAGCAGTAGCGCTTGCGTTCCTTTGCGTTGTTTGCGAGGCTAATGGTCATTGGAGTTTGAACCACTGACTAGAGCCTCATCCCAATGTCCTAAGGTATGGTTTGAACCATGGCTAAGGGCCCTAGGCCAGCCACAATTCAAACACCACCAGAAACAACTCGAAGTTCCACCCGAGAACGCATATGCACGCATGGGGTGTCTCGCTTGTTCTTGCTGTCACGAACCATTCCAGTGGCCATTTGATTGACCATGGCATGATCTAGACATCAAGAGGTATGATGTGAACCATGGTTAAGGGCCAAGAGGCAGCCAAGATCCACCCCAACACCATAAAGCCGAAATTACACATGCAGAAAATGAAGGGATCGAAGGGGGCTGTTCTTATTTTATTTGAAAACCGATGCAACCATGGACCATGCCTAGAAAGGCCAACTTGGTCTCGTTTTAGACATAACAAGGAGATGTTCTAACCATTCTATAGTCCCTAGGGCAGCCAAGATCAGAAACATCACCCTTGACAGCAAACTGAAAAATTCGAGACTCATTGTGACACTAGGGAAGAGTTGCTGTCATTTCTGATTTCCAGCATGCATGGGGCTTGAACTAATGGACCAACATGGTCTTGACACACCCTAGTACGTGCCTAGGTGCAGCCTTGGGAGCCTAGGGTCGAGCCAACCACCTGAAATGACACCAACATGGAACCCGTGAAGGCACAAAGGAAACCAGAAAATTCCGTACATAATTTTCGCAAGGTGCTGCTGTAGTTTTCGGTTTTTACCTCATAAAATCATGATCATGAAAATTTTAAAATCATATTATGGCTTGATTGAAGAGTGAAAGAAAAATATAAACATTCCTGGAATTGTTTTGAATGAAAAACAATTGAAAACACGACGCGGCGCGGAGGAGGAGGAGTCTTCTTTACTATCTTGTTTTCTTTCTAGTTTAATCCCTAGTTCTCACGATTTTTGCTGCATGAATTCTCTGAAATTTTTCTGAAGTTTTCGAGAATATGGGGAGAGGAAATGGTTAGGAGAAATGAATGGAAGTTGCAAGATAGATGGGAGATTAAATGGCAAAATGAATCTTGCTTTCTTTGAGTTTGTTTGGAGATAGAAAGGATATGATATCAAGGGATTTTGAGGGATATTGAAGAGGTGAGTGGCTGCTTTTTTGCTAGATAAAACCAAGGTAGGAATATTTCTTAATTACTAATTATTGGTGAATAAAATTGTGAGATTATCATACCAAGAAGAATTAAGGAAATACATCAAGAAGGTGAGTTGTCAAATAAGATCACATCTCCAAAATGGGGGCTGAATTCTTGCTTATTAAAAAGGGGAAAATAATGCTTAATTAATTATTTGTTGGTGATTTAAGAGCGGGGGAAAATATCTTCCTAGAAAAGATTAAGGAAAGATAACAAGGGATGAGTTGTCAAATTAATTTAAATCTTTTAAGAGAAGGGGTGACCGATTTTATTTAATTAAATGGGGTAGAATATTGCTTAATTAATAATTATTGAAGATTTAGTATGATGGAATTATCTCCCAAGAAAATGAATAAGGAAAGGAATCAAGGAAATGAGTTGTTAAACTTTTTAAATCTTCAAAGTGATGGCCGATTTTTATTAGATAAAAAGAAGAGAAATATTGATAGATAAACATGGTAGAATATTGCTTAAATATTAATTAGTGGTGAATAAAAATTTATGGAATTATCTATGCTAAGAAGGGATAAAGAAAGATATCCAAAATTGTGAGTTGCCAAATATTTTCAACCCAATTATGAAGTGGCCGAAAATTACAATAAATTGGAGGGAGAAATATTTCTTAATTATTGAATTTTAAATCTCTAGTGTTTTAGCTACCCATTAAATATTTTAGTGAATTAATAAATTAATTATGAAATAACATTATATTGCATGCATGGCTAAATATATAAATTACCTAAATAATTCCTTAAACATCTATACATTAAATTAACTTATTATTTATCTAAAATAAATTCTGGGAATGTTTTCTTAATATTAAATTTTATCTCAAAATTCCAACTCCAGTCCGCCTCACTTATTTAACTAAAAAGGTAAACTACTGCATAAAATAATTAAATTTAAAGAAACGAATTTAGATACTCATGCAATAACATCATTTTAATTTAAATACTAGAAATTATGCATGGCTTATACGTAGTCTGATTTACGGGTCCTACAGTACATCACCTATACCAACAATTTCCAAGGGTTTTCCATCAGCCAGGAAAACTTTTCCGTAATCGCCAACAATGTAATTATCAAATACACGCGATCACCAGTGGTATGAAACGAAGCTCCCGAGTCCATAACCCAAGAATCAACTAGGCTTTCCATGGATAATAGCAAAGCATCATGTACTTCCTCAGTGACAGCATTGGCATTATTCTTCGTTGATCTGCAGTTCTTTTTTATGTGACCAGTTTCACCACTGCTCCAGCACTTCAAATTCTTTTCAAAGTTGCTTTTGTCTTTTCCATTTCTTGACTTGGACCTACCGCGCCATCGGGTAGAACTCTTTTCGCCACTCCTACCCCTTCCTCTATTCTCGAGATTTAGAGCAGATCTCGATGATGTTCCTTCACCCGAATCCATCATGCGAACTTGTTCAGCAAGAATTTGATCTCTGACATCATTGAATTGTAGCTTTTTTTTTCCAACAGAGTTGCTAACCGTTGCTCACATTGGTTCCCAAAAATTTGGTAAAGACGTCAAAAGAATAAGTGCATGAATCTCATAATCAAAATTAATTTCAACCGATGTTAGCTGAGAAACAATCGTGTTGAACTCATTGATGTGTTTAGCCACCGAAGCACCTTGACCTATTTTCAAGTTGAATAACTTTTTCATGAGATGTACTTTGTTGTTTGCTGATGGCTTCCCGTACATGTCCGTTAAAATGGACATCATCTCTAATGTGGTTTTTGCCTCTGCTACGTTATGTGCTACATTCTTCGTTAGGGTCAGTCGTACCACACCTAACACCTGTCGGTCAAGGAGCTCCCAATCATCATCCTCCATCTTAAAAATCTTTTTTGATGTGGAAGATCAGACAAAGCTGCAACCACAGAGCATACTCAGAATTCTTAAGAATTTTCACAACAAGGCTCTGATACCAGTTGTTGGGAAATTATGCCGAAGCGATGCCGACCATGATGATAATATAATACCCAAAAATGCGGATAAAATAACCAACAAAAACACAAAGATTTACGTGGTTCACCCAATATAGGCTACGTCCACGGAGCACTGCAACTTTTATAACTAGAAGAAATATTACAACAAGTGTATACACCAATACACTCAATATTTCTCACTCCCAACCCGATTATACCGAGAAAATAATTTCTCTAACTCACACAAGAGAATTCCCGAACTCAAGAAAAAAAAACACTTTTTTTCTATGCACTCTCTTTTCATCAAAGCTGAAAAGCTTTTGATTTTATGATACAATAACTGAAAGAATTGAGCTCTATTTATAACTAATTCCCTCATTTAGTTTTGTAAACTTTCCGATGTGGGATTCCAATTTTCTGAATTTTTTATTCAGCTTAGGCCCCACTTTTACCTAACATCCCCTACAGCCGGCCCTAGTCCCGAAGCTGACCTAGTTCCAACATCGAAATACACCATTGACTCCTATCAGGTTCCTCCTAAGCTCGACTTTTTCATGATTCCAGCACCATGACACCCAATCTCACGATGTGTACAGCCCTTTAACCCAGAGCCAAAGCAGCCCCTTGCATCAATATCAAGAAAAACGTGAGTTACTTGAAAAGGTGTAGGCATATTTCATGTCAAACTATGAAAAACAATACCACAACATAAATCAAAAGATTTCTCTATAGAAGTGGAATTTGAAATTAATTTGTTCTCTAGTGCCGCACCAATTTCAAAGGCACCATACCGAATGGCTCCAGCTGAATTAAAGGAGTTAAAGGAGCAACTTCAGGAATTATTGGATAAGAAACAAATCCGACCCAACGCATCCCCGTGGGGAGCCCCAGTTCTGTTCGTAAAGAAAGAAAGACGTAAGCATGAAACTATGTATTGACTATAGGGAGTTGAATAAGATCACGATAAAGAATAAGTATCATCTCCCACGAATAGATGATCTTTTAGATCAGCTAAAAGGAGCTAAGGATTTCCCAAAACTCGATCTAAGATCAGGTTACCATCAGCTGAAAGTCAAAGTAGAGGATATCCCTAAAACAGCTTTTAGGACAAGATATGAGCACTACAAATTCTCTAACCAAATGCTCCTGCAGCATTCATGGACCTTATGAACCGAGTATTCAAGCCATACCTTGATAAGTTTGTGGTGGTTTTCATAGATGATATCCTTGTATATTTGTCAAGCGAGGAAGACCATCGAGAACATCTGCGTCTTACCTTTCAGACATTGCTGAAAAGGAACTTTATTCCAAATTCAAGAAGTGTGAATTTTGGCTAAAAATTTTGCGTTCTTAGGCCATATAATCTATGAATTAGGGGTGTCAGTGGAACCTAAGAAAGTAGAGGCAATCAAGGACTGTCCCCGATCAAAGACTGTAACTGAAATAAGAAGTTTTCTGGGTTTAGCTGGCTACTATAAAAACTTTGTGGAAGGATTTTCTTCGATAACCATTCCTCTCACTAAACTCATTTAGAAGAACTCAAAATTTATTTGGAATGAAGCAGGTGAGAAAAGTTTTGAAACCCTTAAAACAAAGCTTGAATCTACACCAGTCCTAGTTCTTCCCGAAGATTGCAAGAACTTTACGATATATAGTGACGCTTCAAAAGGAGGACTAGGTTGTGTGCTTATGCAGGAAGGTTAGGTAATTGCCTATGCATGAAGGCAATTAAAACCTTATGAACAAAATTATCCAACTCATTATCTTGAGTTAGCGGCAATCGTATTTGCCTTAAAGATCTGGAGACAATACCTTTATGGGGATAAAATGCGAAGTATTTATTGATCACCAGAGCCTCAAATATATATTCACCCAAAAAGAACTTAACATGACGCAAATAAGGTGGATTGAACTTCTGAAAGATTATGATTTATCAATCAGTTACATTCGAGTAATGCAAATAAATTAGCAGATGGTTTGAGCCAAATGAACATTGGGAAAGTAAGCTTATCTTCTCTATCAGAATAACCATGCCTTAGAAAATCAATCAAATTAAAACAAACCCAAGATCCATCTATCACAAAGATTAAGGAACAAATTCAAGAAGGAAAAACCCAAGAATTCCTGACTGATGAAATTTGTTTTCTCTCGATGAAAGGACGGTTGTGTGTGCCAGACATCGATGGGATACTAGAAAAAGTGATGGCTGAGGCACATAAATCAATATTTTCAGTCCATCCGAGAAGCACCAAGATGTACCAAGATTTGAAAAAGAATTACTGGTAGAATGGAATTTAGAAAGATGTAGCTTTCTTTGTTTCCAAGTGCCTAACATGTCAACAAGTCAAAGCGGAACATTAACGGCCTAGAGGACACCTACAACCATTAGAAATATCAAAGTGGAAGTGGGATAACATCTTCATGGACTTCGTAGTATGTCTATTAAAATCAAGGCAATGTCATGATGGGATTTGGGTAATCGTTGACAGATTGACCAAATCTGTCCGTTTCTTACAAGTTCGAATGAAGTACAACCTAGATAAATTAGCTACCCTGTACATGGAAAACATAGTGAGATTACATGAAGTTCCGGCAAGTATATTATCCGATAGAGACCAAAGATTTGTATCACAATTCTAGAAAAGTTTCCAAAAGGCCATGGGGACCAAAGTAACTCTCAGCACGGCCGATCATCCGCAGACTGATGGTCAAGCTGAAAGGATAATTCAAACCCTCGAGGACATGAGGATAGCATGTGCTCTGGATTTTCATGGAAATTGGAAGTAACAATTACATCTGATAGAATTTGCCTATAATAACAGCTATCACAGTAGCATCGAAATGGCTCCGTATGAAGCATTGTATGGCCGAAAGTCTAGGTCACCTCTATAATGGGATGAAGTCGGAGAAAGGCTATCACTGGACCTGAGCTTGTTCAAGTAACCATTGACAAAGTAGCCATAATCAGAGAGAGACTCAAAACAGCTCGAGATCGACAAAAGAGCTGGGATGATTTAAAGTGAAGACCGTTGGAACTGGAGGTCGGTGAAAAAGCTTATGTAAAAGTATCACCTCTTAAAGGAGTGGTTCGGTTCAGCAAGTTTGGAAAGTTAAATCCAAGATATGTCGGACCCTTTGAGATACTGGAAAAAGTGTGAACCCTAGTCTACCGACTGGCTTTACCACCAGACATGTCCATAATTCACAATGTTTTCCACATCTCACAACTAAGGATATATGTCCCAGATCCGATTCACATTCTTAAAGTTGCACCACTAATGATCGAAGGGAACCTGAACGAGGAAATGAAATATGAAGAGGTCCCTATTCGAATAGTGGACACTAAAGATCAAGTGCTGATGCACCGAACAATCCCATGTGTCAAAATACAGTGGTCAAATCACACTGAGTGAGAAGCAATGTGGGAACTAGAAGAAAGAATGTGCACTCAATATCCTCCTCTCTTTGAAAGATCGAGTTGATCCAACTCGAGGGCGAAACTTCCAATAAGGAGGGTGGGATGTGAGAACCCGAAATTTCCGAAGCAAATCAGGTAAGAATTAAAACTCGGAACTAAGTTCAAAACATTAATCTTAACAATAAAACTCAATCATAAACTTAAATTTTCAGCTAACACGGCTCGAGGAAGTAACTCCAAAGCTCGAAGATTAGCTCAACGGGAAGCTATGCTATGAGAAATCACAATATTCGAAGCGTCATCACCGGAGGAGTTAAACCCCAGCTCATAAACTCAATATTTTAGCTCAAAGAAGCTCATATCTCCTTGTCCTAAAAGAACAAAAAAAGGAGCTAGGAGACGAGCTAAGGGAATGGACAAATTTATTATGTAAGAAATAACCCCTGATGCTTGGATAACCTTGACCACATTGAAGGATTTCTAGGGCACCAAGGTGGACGGCCAAAGGGGTGATGGAAAAGTCACTTTTTACACCTATAAATACACCACACTATGCTGAAGAAAATAATTCCAAAAACCCCACAAAAATTCGGCTCCTTCTCCCTACACTCACCCTCTCGGCCGACACCATTAAAAAAGAAGAATGAAGGTGGTTCCAGCCATTACGTGTAATAATTTGTTGCTTATCCAGTCGTGAAGATCCTGTCCCAAGGTCGGCCACCGTTCGTCCAAGCTTGAGCAAATCTCGTACCACACGTTTAAACCATCGGAAAGTGGGCTTCTGTTATGTATTTTTATTGTAATTTAAATTTTGTATAAATATATCATGACATACTTGTATGTGTGTCAATTTTCGAAAACTGCTGTCTTTTAAAATCTCGATCGACGTACGTTATGTTCTTTCTGTTTTCGATATTCTTTGATTCCGCTGAATTCCTTTAAAAAATATGAAAAGTTTTGTTAAGCAAATCTGATTATATGATACACTGTTACAATTCAAATTTTGATATGGAACGACGATTGTAGTTCTGTATGGCCCCCATTAGTGGATATAAAACTGTGTTCTGATCTTCATCAATGGTTATAAAACTGTGTTCTGTCTGGCCCCCATCAATGGGTGCAAAACTGTGTTCTGGCCTCGCCCTTAGAGGACTAACATATTGAGGATAATTTGACCATAGAAAATGAGATGAATAACAATGTTGTGTTTGTTCTGATCTGCTTTGAATGGTCTCATAATCTTTGTCTCATATTTCGAATTTGATTCGGTTCTGTTATGATAAGTCAATGAAATAAGTTTTGAAAGTCTATGAAAAGATGTTTTAAAATTATGTCTTTATGTATTTGTGGAAATCGATCGGACCCCACTTGCTGATTGTTTCCCAAAACACTCATCCCTTACATCTCTCACCAGATAAGAATGAGAAGCAAATAAATGAGGAGGAACAAGAGGCATTCTGGGGATGGTGATCAAATGAAAAGAACAAAGATCAAGAATTTACTTTTCCTTTTATTTTTTTCTTCTGTAATTCTGATGTAAATTTTATTGTCATTGTAAAGTCAATATTTTGATTTATGAAGAAGACTGGTTTTTGGTCATTTGCTACAAGGCTTAATTGTTTTCATGTAAATTGATAAACAATGTCGGATGTCACCAACGACTCGGTCTCGAGGAGTGACAACTATGGTTGTACACTTGTGTGAAAATTTTTGTGTTTTTAAATAGGTCTAGAAGGGGAGGAACTTAATTTTTATGATGCTTAATGAGATTTTATTATTGTCATTTTGTATCATTTGTTATTTATCTTCTGGAGCAATATATGAATACATAGAAAAGGCAACCACGATGTTGGGATTTGCAGTGCCGATGGAGTGACCAAACGATAGCATCGACAGACTTGAGTTTAAAAGTAATAATCTTGATAATATAATCCTTGTTATTACTAACTTGCTTCGTTTTTGTGTAGGTAGACAAGATTCGAGGACAAATCTTTTTGTAGAGAGTATGATATGAATCTGGCCGGGTATGACGTGCAAATGATTGGAAGGAGGTTCAAGGAAGCATCGCATCAACTCATGAGCAATCGATACGTGTTTGCAAGCAAGGTTCCAAGCCTCAAAGGGTTCGTGCTGCATGGAAATGAGCTTGGGGGCCATAGGATCATTGTGCGAGTGTTAAATGAAGAGGAAAGCAGAATGCTCCGCATCCGAGCGGTCCAATCCTACCACCCGAGCTCCTATATCACTGTCCAGAACGTGAATTCCGAAACCCTCCACTCCTGAGCAGTAACATCTTACCGCCCGAGCGCGCCGTGTCCAGAAGAACCCGCACCCGAGCGGTAGAATCTCGCGCCCGAGCGCGCCCACCCGTGGAAGATTTGATTTTACCTAGTTTAGAGTCCTAGTTAATTTTGCAATTAGATTGTGAGTATCTTTTTGATTTGTAAACAATATATGGACGAATTTTATTCATTGTAAAGAACTTTTGGAATGAATATTGAGTTTTAATTATAACATCGATGGAGTTTTTCTCTCAATTTCAAAGTTTGGCTTTGTATACACCTTTGTGTGTTTCTCAAATCAAATTTATCAAAGTTTAATACTTTGTTACGTTTGTCAATTTTTCTTCACTCGGGTTTTCAAAGAGAGTTCTTTGAAGGTTCCTTTGAATATCTATTATTTATCTCGTTAATATTTGTTGCTGAATTCTTTGTAATTTAGAGTTGAATATTACAAACTTACTTGTTCAAAAAGATCGGGACAACACAACCTTTTTTTGTTTCATCGAATCGAGGGCGTGACTCTGTTTTTGAGCGCGTTTGCTTTTCATGATCTAAGGATTCGATCACCATTTAAATGCAACACTCTACTTCCTTCAACTCCACTATCTCGCATATTCTCACCAACCCGTCTATCATACGTCTCTTCTTCCTCGCACCGACTATACCTCTCACGTAAGGGCTTAAATTGCTTCTACCACATTCTATCAAACTTCACTAACGTCGTTTGAAATTGACGGTCGTTAGACATTAAACCTGCAAGAATGGTTAGTAGAAAATAAAAAAGAATAAAGTTTCCTCACCACAAATCTTCACTAGTCACTCCAACAAAAAATCGCTCGACTCTTTTTTTTTCTCTTTTGTTTGTCCTCACTACAAATATCTCGCACGTCACTCCAAGAAAAAAACGATCACCCTCAAGTAGTTCACTCGATTTTTGAGAGTTTTCTCGTAGTGTGCAGTTTCAGGCTTTGTAGCTTGTGTGCATCAAACTCACAAGTTCAAACTTCACGACACTTGCAAACTGACTTACACGGACTGCGTAAAACAAAAAATTAGAATTTTGTTTTTTTATTGTGAGAGTCATTTGAATATGACTCACAATAGAGATAAGAACAAGATTCAATGCTAAATAATATCACAAATTTTTTTTATTGTGAGAGAGACTTGAAAATGACTCCCACAAAACAATAGAACAAAAACCCAAAACAAATTGTACCAAATTTTCAGAATTTTTGTACTCTTTTTTTATTGCACAAGGTTGACTAAAAAACAAAGAATGAATCACGAAATTAGGAGAATCACCGACTCAAGAACGATGAAGAATGACATGATAAAACAGATCTGATAACAAACTAAGGATAAACATAGATCTAATAATATAAACGATACAATTACTTAATCAAACGGAAACTAAAGCTCTGATATCAAATAATGTGATCCTTCGATCACGAAAATCAAACGCGCTCAAAAACAGAGTCACGCCCTCGATTCAATGAAACAAAGAAAGGTTGTGTTGTCCCGATCTTTTTGAACAAGTAATATTGTAATATTCACCTCTAAATTACGAAGAATTTAGCAACAATATTAACGATATAAACAATCGAAATTCAAACGAACCTTCAAAGAACTCGTCTTTGACAACCCGAGTGAAGAACAATATTTGACAAATGCCACAAGGTATTAAACTTTGATAAGTTTTATTTGAGAAATACACAAGGTGTATACAAAGTCAAGCTTTGAAATTGAGAGAAAAACTCAATCAATATTATTAAAACTCAATATTCATTCCAAAATTTCTTTACAATGAATAAAATTCGTCCATATATAGTTTACAAATCATAAAGATACTCAAAATCTAATTACCTAATTAACTAGAACTCTAAAATAGGTAAAACTCAAATATTATACAGGTGGGTGAGCTTGGGCACAAGATTCTACCGCTCGGGCGCGGGGTCTTCTGGACAGGGCGCGCTCGGGTGGTAAAATGTTACTGCTCGGGCACGGAGGGTTCTGGTATTAATGTTTTGGAAAGTGAAATTAACGATCAGGAGGTAGGATTTGACCGCTCGAGCGCTGAGCATTCTGCCTTCCTCTTCATTTAACATTCGCGCAACGATCCTATGGCCCCCAAGCTCATTTCCATGCATCATAAACCCTTCGAGGCTTGGAACCTTGCTTGCAAGATCTTCTCGATTGATCATGAGTTGACGTGATGCTTCCTTGAACCTCTTTCCAATCACTTTCATGTCATGCCCGGCTAGATTCATATAAATTAATTAGAACTTTCGTATCAGCTGTTGGTCGATTGATCAATCTTACGTATTACCATGGTACCAAGCGGCGGGGACATCAGCGACACTCTCACTCTTCAACTGAGCCTTGGCTTTACATGTCATCATATTCTTTCGAATTCATATTCGTATTAGTTACAATCAAATCACTTCCTTCAAAACCTTTCATCATAACCATCACTTATAAAAATTCATACATAGATACCATTTTTCTTTTAAACCAAACATGCAATACATCTTTTAGCATTTATCATTTTCCATCGTAAAACTCCATAATCTTTTAAAATAAACATTTTAACATTCATTACATCATTCAGGACACTGTCAAGACGTCTTACATTTTCAGGTGTAAAATGACCGTTTTGCTCCTGAAACCCTAAATTTCCCAATTTACCCTTGGACCTTAAAACGACGACCCAAATTTATCCAAAATTACCGTAACACTTTAAAATACATCCATAAACATTTCTTAGATGTAAATTAAAGCTACTTAACTACATTCGGCACTTGTTTTAAAACTTGAACCGAAGTCTCGATCTTAACCCGAACCAACTCAAAACTTAACCAAACTTTACAAAGCTTTAACCATAGCTTATTAACACCTACCTAACCGTTTTACATCCCAAATCAATCCATTTAAGACCTTTTAACAAGCCTAGAAAGCTACTGAAATTTTGCTCTAGTTTCGAACAAAAACCCTAGCCCTAGCCAAGTTCAAGCCCTTCGAGCCTAGCCCTTAACCAAAATTTCCAGATCCTAACCAACCCTCCTAGGACCTTGACTGACCCCTAGGGACCTTTTTGGATTGAGATTAGAGAGCCGTGTACCCAGAACCCCCACACCCGCCCTACATGCCACGCGCGACCCCCAACCTCACACCTACAGCCCGTCTCCTTGCACCAGCACCTCTTATCCCCTCAAGGACCCTCATAAAACCCTCTTAAGACTCTTGGACATAGCCCCTAACCGACGCACAAGCCGCGCCCTTCAAGAAGCCAAAGTTTGAAAACCTAGTTCCCATAAACCCAAAACATTGTGCAGCCTATTTCCCTTCATGTTCATCCCTTAGCCTTGCCTCTATGGACCCTTCAACATACTGGAAACATCCCCTTTAATTACCCTACCACGGTAGCCCTTTTGTGCATCAAGAACATGAATTTAAAGGCATGAAAACTCAAGTTTTATCATGTATATGCCATAAAAACTAAAATAAAAAGAATGGTATCATATTTTTCATGCATTCATGTATAAATACACATAATATGGTATGAATGACGAGTAAAGAAAGATTAAGGTGTGCCGTTGTGTGTTTCAAGCAAGAAAAATAATCCTTGACGCGAGAGACATTGGCGGAGAGACGGGGATCCTTGCTGCGATTTTCCTTCCAAACTTCCACGTGAAAATGGCTTCAAAAACATGTGGTGTGTTGGTGTGTTATTGTGTTGTGGAGAGAAAAGCCCTAGGTTTCTTGTGCGATATTAAGTGTTTTGTTGTTTGGAAACTCCATATTTTGAAATAAATAATTGGGTAAAAATTTAGGCCAAATAACCCTGTTATAATAGGCCCATTAGGCCCATTAAAATGTAGGAAAATTATCTGGTTTAGGAAAGTTTTCGAAAATGATAACTAAACCTCAAAAAAATCCATTTTTTCTTCAAAAATCGATTATCAGTTTAAAATACGACTCGACACTTAAAAACATCTCAAAAGATATCATTTTCGAAAATAATGTATAAAATATACCATATATTAAATAATTAAAAATAATCATTTAATAAAAATATTTTTCCTTTACAGTCTCCGATTTCCGTTCCTCGATCGCGTCTCGAATAACCCTTAAAAATACTGTTTTATGAATTTTATAGAAAACCATATTTTAAACATGTAAATGTGTCTATCACATTCAATTAATGCAATTATAATAATTTAATTAAGAATTTTTTTATTATTCATAGATTTGCATGCAGTTGTATAACATTAGATCATTTTGGACCTTACATAATTCGATACAGCTGCCTCATTTTTTAAGTATCGATACCCTCAAGGACCATATAACGAAAGACTTGAAAAAGCTGACCAAGGAAGTATCTGTCCTGTTCATAACAATCGAAAGATGAAAATAGAGGCACTTACGACTTCTAAACTACCTCCTAGGAACTACTCATCCAACGGATTGATTTTTTGCACTCGAGCTTGTCCAAAAAGATTGATATTGTACAAGACCGGCTAGCTGAAGTATCCGCACAGGTTAGTTCAACATTCATCTTATTTTTCAAGACGGTGGGTGTTGACAAAAAGGGAGAAGAGCAGAAGAGGACAACAAAATCCAGCAAGAAGCGCAGTGAAAGAGATAGTACAACCGATAAAGGAGCAGCTGAAAAGAAAGCCAAGAAATAATCAGAGTCCGGTATCAGTTAGAAGTCTGAGGAAGCTCAATATTTTGTAACTTTTATTTTGAAATATTTATACGACTATATACTTATCTCTTTCAAAAGTAATGAGAAGTTTATTTTTATTTATGTACTTGTAACGTCCAAAAAATTCGTTTATGTAAACCACATGCATGAAAATTGTTAAATTGTTAATTTATTTTAATTGAATGATTTTAAATGCATAAATGATATATTTTGAATATGATTAAATGTTTGATTGTGTAGTTTTGCATGATTTCATTATTCATGATTTTCAAGCGAATATTTGATGCTTGGTCGAAGAAAGGAGATAGGAGAAATTGAGATAAAATATTTTTGTATAATTATTTTATAGGCTCGAAAATATGTATAAATAGGATTTAAATTTACGAGTCGAGTCTTATTTTATTTTAGAAACTTATTTCGTCAAAACGAGGGACTTTTAAGGACTCGTAGATTTATTTTCAAAAAATTTTATAAATAAACTTTTTGTGTAGGAATTAATGGGCTTAATTAGGCCTATTTAACTAAGATTAGCGGACCTAATTATATCATAACAATAAATATCTAAAACCCTAGCCTCCTAAACAAAAAAATTCGAAATTTACCAAAAAAATTAGGGTTTGTGAGGGCTGCAGCAGCTGTGCACCTTGCTGCCATTAAACTAGGATTTTTCGAGAGTTCTGAGAAGAAGAAGCAAGGCCAAGACATTCTCCGATCCATCCTTCTCATCTCCGCGCACTAATAGTCAATTTTTGAGCGTTATAAACTCAAAAGAACTTCTTTAATCTATTCCTTTGCACAATTCAAGCAATATTATGCATGTTTATGATATTTTGAATGAAAAACATGTTGATCAAATTTATTTAACATTTTGAATGATTTATCTCAAAACTTTGAAGTTTTAATGCTTGTTTGAGTCAAGTTATGATTCCTAGAGACTTGCTGCCACTAAACGGAAGAGGTATTAAGTTATGTAGTCTTAAAGGGAGCCCCATACGATCTAAGAGGGGTTGGAACAGGAAGGGAAGTGGGACGAGCCAAGAGTATGGTTTGTTGGCTTGGTTTCGGACGTGGGGATGAAGCACTGCGCTGTCAAGCCATGGTCGAGACCATGTGTTGGGATGATTAGTGGTCCTAGAGGGCCCTAGGGTGGCTGGAGACGAGGGTAGAAGGGTAGGGCCACAAAAATGGCTTGGTCGAGGCTTGGTGCGCGCAAGTGGAGGAAGGAAAGAACATGGTGCGCTGGTGGACGGTGCAAGGGCAGCCAGTGGGGTCCTAGGAGGGTTTCTAAGGGGTTGGAGCCAGATTGGCTAGAGGCTGGTCAAAGATGGATCGTTTGATGAGGGCCGCGACGTGGAGAAAGATGGAACCGAGCGTGTACAGCTAGGGCATAAACTCAAGATAGGCTCGGGTCAAGGAAGGTAGGAAAAAAATTGAAAAAGGTAAGTTAGGGTTTTGGGGGTAAGTCCTAGCAGTGTCCTGAGTAAGATTGGAAGTACGAGGAAGATTGGAAGTCCTGGCAGTGTCCTGAGTAATCATAACACATGATAAATGATGATTGGAAATGAACATGGTAAATTTTGTGAAATTTATTGGTATGTGCTAATGCTAAAGAAAATGTATGCTTATTTTATGAAAAGGAAAGTTATTTCAAATGGAATAAGGGAAAGATTGAAAAATAATTTGAAAGATATGATTTGACTATGACATAGATTATGTGTGAGGGATACGTTGGAAAAAAGGACGGTGAACTTACTTTGATTTAGGTCACGGCCCAGTGACGAGAGTTGCTGATACCCCACCGCCGGGTACCATGGTTTATAGATTGATCAGTCGAACAGATGATGAAGGATAAAGTATAGTCACTTTTAATGATCAAATTTCACCAAAAATGATTTATGATAAATTATGAGAAAATTCTATATAATGTTAAATATTTTAAATGATTTACGAAAATGTGTATGCTAATTATTTTTAAGTTAGATGTATTTTATAAAAAGTATTTTTTTCAAATGCATGTGCTTGTATAGGTATTATTAGCTATTATGGTTGGGATGTATTGAGTCATTAGACTCACTAGATTTTAATGATTGCAGGTGGGGAAAATGATGAGATTGGAGGCTTTGACTCTTGAATAGACCGGGTTTGGCAGTACACTCCCGGAGACCTTGTGTTTTTCCGCCAAACTCTGTCAGATAAAGTTTTATGAGAGTGATATTTTAAAGGAGAAAGGACTAGTATTTTTAAGTTTAAACACTGGATTTCTTTCATTTAACATATGCTTATTTGGTTGACGAATTTTGGATTTTCGATGCGTTTTAGTTTTTGACTCAAAGGTACAATGTTGGTGAAATATTTTTTAATATTTATTTTTATAAGTATAATTTTGGCTATATATATATATGTATAAAAAAATTCCTAGTATTATTTAATTAAAGTAAGAGCGATAGACGTTTCAATTGGTATCAGAGCAACGATCTTGTAAGGGTTGTGTCAACTGCAGTTTCCGAGAAGCTCAAGAAGTAAAGCCTCAAGTTTGTGAGTTTTTATTGTTTTGAATTTTACATGCTAGATTTAGATGTTTTTATGATATAAAAATTATGAGAATAGATGTTTTTAAATTAAAATGCATACCAGTTATGTGATTTGGATGGTGAGTACAGTTATACCTCCGAGATGTATTGTTCCCATGCATATGGAAGAGGAGAGATGTGAGGAGATACCACGAGGACCTCTAGATTCTGCTACTCTGGTGCTAGAAGGGATGGCTCGGTTATTGGAGCAGCATGCTGGTGATGCTAATGGGGTGTGACCAGGAGCATTTTATGAACAATTTAGGATGATGGACCCCAAAGACTTCACTGGCACTACATATCCATTCGTTACAGAAGGATGGATCCGATTTTTAGAGATAATCTTCTAATATATGAATATGGCTGACGCTGATGTGCCATATACATGCTGAAAGATGATGTTCCCTTGTGGCGGGAAGGGGCTGAAAGAGGGTTAATCTAAATACCCTGACTTGGGAAGAGTTCAAGAGGATTTTCTATGAGAAATACTTCACCACAGACGTCGGGTCGAGACTGAAGAGGGAGTTTATGAGTCTCCGACAAGGAGACTTGCCTATGGCTGAGTTCGTCAAGAAGTTTGACAGGGGATGTCTTTTTATGCCCCCAATCGCCAATGATGCTGCTGAGAAATTGAGACGTTCTCTGGATGGTCTTTGGCCTACCATCCGCCGTAACGTACTATTAGCAGATCCGCCTAATTATAATGATGTTGTCACTAGAACCTACAGAGCAGAACATTCCTTGAAAGACATTGAGTGGGAGATGCAGAGGAAGGGGCCCCCCCACAGCAGTAGCAATAGCAGAATAAGAAGCCTTATGCAGGGCTATAGAAACGACAGGGACGGCAGAAGTTTCAAGGGAAACCACAACAACAACCACAAAAAGCAGCTGCCCCAAAAGACTGAAGAGAAGCTGCTGTGCATGGAATGTAATCGCCAGCGCTATGGGAAGTGCATGTGGGTACATACAAGTGCTTTAAATGTCGAGGAGATGGGAACAAATCTGGTTATTTCCCAAAGCTGAGACAATCTGTGACTGGTCGAGCATATGTGATGCATGCTGAGCAGTCAGAGCCAGACACTACACTTATAACAGGTATTCCAGTTATTTCAGCATTTTATGTTGCTTTATTTCTTGAATTGCTAAGTATGGATGCTAGGATTAATTTGAGGTGTATTGGAATTGATGATTTAGGATTGCATGTCTCGAATTTTGCACGCTTTAGGAAGGAATTTTCGAAAAAATATTATGGGCATGTGTTGGAATATTTCATGTTTGCAATCTTGATTTTGATGTTTACAAAACTTGTTAATTTGTTACTATTGATTTATCGTAGTACGCAGGATACTGTAAATGATCAGAAGCCGAACTGATCAGTTATCTCGCCTAACTAAAGCTTTCGAGAACGCCAACTGATAGTGCCAACTGATAGCCCAAGCTGAATCAGTCCAACTGATGTATCGAAGAATAGTTCAACCGATTGATCAGTTGATAGGTAGTTCAGCAGAAGACTTTCAGAAGCTCGGCCAGCTGATGAAGTTCTCAACTGATGGAAAGTCCAACTAACAAGTTCAACTGAACCGGTGTAACCAGTTTAGCTGACGAGCCAACTGATTTCACCAGACCAATTCAACTAACCAGTTCAAGGCATCAGTCGGGAATCAATCAGTATGGAGAACACAACAAGATTATTCAATGGAATCCAGCTGTGCGCACTGGGTATAATATATGTACTATCAGTAGTACAATTAATGGACGTTGCGGCAAAGATTAAATCCGAGAGATTCTTGGAGACTTGTCGTAAAAGTCGAGACACAAAGTCCTAGGAATGAATTCAAGCTGCAACGGATACAATTATTGAGTCTCATTGTACGATCAGTTTTCTACCTATCTATAGAAGATCAGTGGAGACGAAAACAAAAAAGAAGGAAAGAGTGAGAGGAAAATCAAGAAGAGATAGCGTATCTAGAACACATCAATTCAAGTGAGAAAAAGGCACGCTTAATGCTTATCAGCTTTCAAGAAGCAATCAGCCCAGAGGGACACTTTAACGTGTTATCAGCTTAGTTTAGAAGCTCATTTCCCTCAGTGTGGGAACACCTTTCTGGTGTATTGCTTGTTCAGTTCACACACACACACACACTCACTCACTCTCAAATACTGTCTTGCACAAAGACATTAAACTTGTGTATGTAGTTTTGACACACAGACGTTACACAAGTTTTGGCTGAAAGGTGCTGCCTTCAGTCTAGACTAGGATTTCAGTTGAGGTAGTAGTGTAAGTCCTAAGCTGAGTGGGTTTGTACAAGTAATTGTATAAATCAAAGTCTTCTAGTGGATCCTACCTGAGTTGGTAGAAGGGGTGACGTAGGAGCAGTTAAAGTCTCTGAACATCCATAAACATATCTTGTGTACTTAACTGATTAACTTTTGTTTTCAAATTGATTTGATCAGTTGGAGCACCCGTCAGTTCAGTTTTCATCATAACTGAACTGACATATGCGACAACTGATTCTTTGCTTCTCAGTTCTTCAGTTTACATAAGTTAAAATATTTTCTAATTTAATAATTTTCTTCACGAAAAATTACTTCAAGTTTCTTCTGTTTAGTTTTTAAATCAAACTTGATTTAATTCATAGGTGAACACGATCTATTGCAGCTCATTAGAGAATATAGTGTTTGAAGCATCTTCGAAGGTTCTAGCACACGATCCTTCAATTGCTATCAGAGCTAGTTGTTCTAAGAAGAAAATTTGAAGAAAACTGTGTTTTAAATTATATTACTTTAAAATAGTGTTAAAAGCTATTTAAAAGTATTTCATACTATTTTCAAAACTATTTGAAAATGTTTATCTATCACTCATTGCGAAGGGTTGAGAGGATTGGCTCTGCAAGTTACATTGTCACCACTTCTCTAGACTCCGTGCTTTGGGGCTTTAAT
Organism: Primulina tabacum; assembly: GCF_025594145.1. Lineage (NCBI taxonomy): Eukaryota > Viridiplantae > Streptophyta > Magnoliopsida > Lamiales > Gesneriaceae > Primulina > Primulina tabacum. The sequence continues at coordinate 22,293,907 of NC_134566.1, forward strand.
CATCCTGCAGGGTTCTGAGCTTTACCTGTCAAGATGCATAGCTAAATTGTTCTGTGAACAAGGTTTCAGCTACAAAGCCTTTCAGGTCAGCTGTTCTTTAGACGAAACTCATCCATGTTGGGACGTTGGTTGATCTAATCACCAGCTGTATTCCGCTTGAGCCCAGTTTGAGTCAACTCGACCAGCTGGGTAGTACAGAGATCAAGTTCAAAGCAAATTACATCGTTTCTCTAGCAAATTAAAGTCACGAACAATGCAGTATTTCAAGCAGTTAAGGCAACCAGTTGTTGGTATATCCAGTTATGTCATACATAAACCAACTGATAACTGATGTTATTTAAAATATGCTATTGTAGTAGCAATTTTCCTTACAACTGATGTATGTACTCAAATGTAAAATACAAGGAAGTTTATTTGATTTAATAAACATCATGTTTCTCCAGTTGTGTTTCGTTGTGACTGAATGGATATTTCCAAACTTCTTGTCTACATTGCTTGAATGATTATAATATTTGAATGGGTTCTTAGTTAATTTTTTTTCAAATAACAGTTTTTAAATTCAGTTGTTGAGGGGGAATTTTCTTACCCTCAAACTGAAGTTGTTCTTAAAATTTTCTTAAATTCAGTTCCTGAGGGGAGAATTTAACGACGTTTAAATGTACTAACCCTCGAACTTTAAAAGTGTTTTAATTTGTATTTACCGCTTTAATTGTTCAAGTTTTGTGATCATAAAAAAAGGGGGATTGTTGGAACACATTCATGTTCGCAATCTTGATTTTGATGTTAACAAAACTTGTTATTTTATTACTAATGATTTATCGTAGTGCGCAGGATACTGTAACTAATCAGAATTCGAACTGAACAATTATCTCGCCTAACTGAAGCTTTCAAGAACGCCAACTAATAGTGCCAACTGATTGCCCAAGCTGAATCAGTCCAACTGATGTGTCGAAGAACAGTTCCACCGATTGATCAGTTGATAGGTAATTCAGCAGAAGACTTCGGAAGGCCGGACAGCTGATGAAGTGCTCAACTGATGGAAAGTCCAATTGACCAGTTCAACTAAACCAGTGTAACAAGTTAAGCTGATGAGCCAACTGATTTTACCAAACCAGTTCAAGATCAGTTCAACTGACCAGTTCAAAGCATCAGTCAGAAATCAATCAGTATGGAGAACACGACAAGCTTATTCAACGGAATCCAGTTGTGTGCACTTGATAAAATATATGTACTATCAGTATTACAATTAATGGACGTTGCAGCAAAGACTAAAGCCGAGAGATTCCTGGAGGCTTGTCGGAAAATTCGAGACAAAAAGTCCTAGGAACGAATTCAAGCTGCAATGGATACAATTATTGAGTCTCACTGTACGATCAGTTTCCCGCCTATGTATAGAAGATCAGTGGAGACGAAAACAAAAAATATGGAAAGAGTGAGAGGAAAATCAAGAAGAGAGAGCATATCAAGAACACATCAATTCAAGTGAGAAAAGGAAACGCTTAATGCTTATCAGTTTCAAGAAGAAATCATCCTAGAGGGATACTTCAACGTGTTATCAGCTTAGTTTAGAAACTCATTTCCCTCAGTGTGTGGGAACACCTCTCTGGTGTATTCCTTGTTCAGTTCCTACACACACATGCTCACTCACCCTCAAATAATGTCTTGCGCAAAGACGTTAAACTTGTGTATGTAGTCTTTGACACACAAACATTAAACAAGTGTTGGCTGAAAGGTGTTGCCTTCAGTCTAGGCTAGGAGTTCAGTTGAGGCAGTAATGTAAGTCTTAAGCTGAGTGGGTTTGTACAAGTAGTTGTATAAATCAAAGTTTTCTAGTGGATCCTACCCGAGGTGGTAAAAGGGATGGCATAGGAACAGTTGAAGTCTCTGAACATCCATAAACATATTTTGTGTACTTAACTGATTAACTGTTGTTTTCAAATTGACTTGATCATTTAGAGCACCCGTCAGTTCAGTTTTCACCATAATTGAACTGACATATGCGAAAACTGATTCTTTGCTTTTCAGTTATTCAGTTTACATAATTGAAAATATTTTCTAATTTAACAGGTTTCTTCATGAAGGATTACTTCGAGTTTCTTCCGCTTGGTTTTTAAACCAAACTCGATTTAATTAATCGATGTTAACATTCTTATAACACGAGATATTGAAGCTCATTGAAGAATATAGTGTTTGAAACATCTTTGAAGGTGCTATCACACGATCCTTCAGCATGAATTATAGGAAATCGAGAGCGTAGGGCTGAATTTTAATTAATTCGAACATTTTAAAGATTTAATTGCATAACTCGGAAATTTTAAGAACTAAAAGGCGCTAAATTGGGGAGTTTTGGGCTTGTTGGAACATTTCATGTTTGCAATCTTAATTTTGATGTTAACAAAACTTGTTATTGTATTTCTAACATATTTACTCACGTATGAAGTTGCAAACAAAAAAAACAAACTGAAACTGAATTTAGCCATACTAAATTTATTGCTAGCTTTGGTATTTTTTTGATATCTCTTAGCTGGATGATTCAAATGACAATCCGCAAACTATACTGATCAGAACACTCAATTTGGAACAAGTTTTATTTCACATCATTTGGGCAAAATCGTAAGTTATCAAGGTCTAACTGATCGCTGAATTACCGAACTGCTTGCATGAAAACAACAATCAGTTGGGTATGAGCAGTCGCAGTAACTTGCTCATATCTCTCAGCTAGGTTATTGGAATGAAGCGATTCAGTATACATTGGATAGATAAGATGATTATCTACAAATAATATTCAGAAGTAAAATTGTGAATCGAAACTTAAGATGCTGATAAATGATGATGAATCTACCGGTTCTACACAAACTGATTTCAGCACACCAGCTGAAACAGAACTGAACCAGCTGAACTGAACCAAACCAGCTGAACTGAACCATACCAGCTGAAACTGAACTGAACCAGCTGAAATAAACCAAACTAGTTGAACTGAACCAGACCTGAACTGAACTGAACTGAATCGGACCAGCTGAAAGTTGACCAGTTGACCAGAGTTGACCACCTGACCAGTTTAAGCTCTGGAAAATGTACAGCAAGGCTAATTTGCCCATTGCAATTTCAAAAACAGTATATAAACTTTCCAAACGGTCATATTCTTGTATTTTAATGTATATCATTGTTGGGGCCGATAAATGCAACATCTTGAATATCAAACAAGAGCTTTTGAAGGGGGTTCAATGCATAGGCAGTTGGCATTAAGAAATCAGCTAATTGGAAGCACAAGCCCTTGTGTGAGGATACGTTTGAGATGTACACTGTAAGTGATAAATTCCTCACACACAATCACTCACACATATACGAGAGAGTTGAACTTCAAAGATTAGTTGAGTGAGTCTTTACACAAAGACTTAAAACAATGTGTTTGTAGTATTTTCATATGAGACAATGAACAATATGTTGATTGTGAGTTGCTTCCTACAAACTTGAGTTCTAGAAGTTCAGTCAGGCAGAAGTTTAAGTCCTAAGATGAGTGGTTTTGTACAAATAATTGTATAAATCAAAGTCTTCTAGTGATTCTTTCCCAAGGTGGAAGAAGGGATGACGTAGGAGCAATTGAATTCTCCGAACATCCATAAACAAATTCGTGTCTATTTATTTATCGTATTTAATTATCATTTCCACTATTTTAAAGATTCATTGTTAAAGCATTTTATGTGTTCTTCAAATACCAAAATAATGCATATAAAGTGTTTGATGGATCGTGTGAGATCACCTTGGAAGATGTTTCAAACACAATATTCTCAATGAGCAGCAATAGCTCGTGTTCTAAGAATATAACACCGATGAATTAGATCAAGTTTGGTTTTAAACCAAGCAGAAAATACTCGATATAATCCTTCGTTAAGAAAGCTAATCAGTTTAAAGCTTGTAACTTGTGTAAACTGATTAACTGATATAAGGGGGATTAGTTTTTGCATATATCAGTTCAGTTATGGTGAGAACTGAGCTGATAACTGATCGAACTGATCAAATCAGTTTTAAAACAATAGTCAAACAGTTAATAACACAATATATGTTTATGGATTTTTGGAGACTTCAACTGCTGCTACGTCACCCCTTCTACCATCTCGGGTAGGTTCCACTAGAAGACTTTGATTTTGTAACGCTCGGACCCATTTTATAAAATAATAGCGGAATTTAAATAAACATTTCTTTGAAGGGAGGAAGGATTCAAAATACATTTCCAATATATATACCATCAAAAGAATATACATGATCCAAAAAGTGTTGCGTCAAAATACAAAATATCATTTTGATCATGTATAACAAAATAATATTCCACTTCCTTCCATCTCTATATGCATATGACCCCGGCTTCAATCAACGTCCTGGTTCGTCGCTCTTATCTGCATCACATGAATAACTGAAATGAGTATAAAACTCAGCAAGTGGAACTCTTACGTAGCAATGATACAACGCATACTCTGAAAACATGACTTTGAAATCAATAAATACCATCAAATCTTGAAGCATGAATAACATGGCATAATATAACAATAAGATGGTATTACTCTTTTCTCTGTTGGATTGATATTTATATAGTATCTCTGTCTCTGTACCTATATCCCATCGATATACATCGATAACTCTGATAGATATAAGCCTATGGTCGTTGATCAGCTAATTGCATGCAATCTCTGACTATGTATCTATCAATCCATAAATCATTTAAACTCTCTTTTGGGTATTTTAACAAACACTTTGCATACTCTATCTCTTGTATTCCCTTTTACACAATTGAGACATTCAGTTGCCTCCAATATATATAACAAGTGTATCAATACATAATCATGAATCAAATGAAAGGGAATAACATAATAAAACCATTGAAACACAATACATATACTATCATGTGAGCACATGGAATGAAATTCCACTTACAACCACTTGGAACCTAGAATAAATCTCTTGGTACACAACCTACAACAATAAATCATGAAATACACCATTAACATCTCAATAGTCATAAACCTATAACAATTAATCCATAAAACCAACACAATCACCAAACCCATGATTTCTCCCAACACCAAAACCAAGAATAAATAACACCAAAAGCTTACCTTAGCTCCTTGAACCCAAAATAACCTTGCTCTCAACACAAATAACCAACAACAAGCTTGAATCAAAGAAAGGGAAGAAAGAAATGAAGAAACCCTAGTCTCCCCAAGAGCAAAATCGAGAATGAAGGGAAAAGAATGAGAAAAAGTGAACCAACTCATGCCTTATATCACTTAAATCTCGAAAACACGCTTTCACTATTCATGCACCGCGGGTGCGCTCCAACATGCACCGCGGGTGCGGTGTGCCCTCGGCAACTCAACCAAAAATCTGAAAATGTCGACCGCAGGTGCACTCCATAAAAGACCGCGGGTACGCTTTGGTCTCGGCCAATCCACCGCGGGTGCGGTGAAGCTACTGGAAAAACATCACAATTCTGAACATGAAACCGCGGGTGCGGTACCTATATGACCGCGGGTGCGGTCCCCTCTGCATCCAACAACCAACTCTATGCAACAAAGATCGAATCGAAACGCTGATACAATACAACTACACATCAACTAATATTAACAATGCCACAAAACAATAATAACCAACAATACTATGACCCATAAACACAACTCTTAACATCACACTATACTAAAACTCAACTAAATAGTCATTAATCATATAAAATCTTAAACCGTACACCAGGCTTGGCTATTACAATATCCCCTCCTTAAGGGAATTTCGTCCTCGAAATTGACATCACTGCACAAACAACTCAGGATACTTCTCTTTCATCTCATCCTCTGGTTTCCACGTGGCCTCTTTAATCAAATGATTCCTCCAAAGGACTTTAACAATGCCAATCTCTTTGTTTCTCAACACTCTAAGTTTGCGATCCAGAATCTGGACTGGAATCTCTTGGTACGTCATATTCGGCGTCAAATCCAATGGCTCGTGGCGAAGAACATGGGAAGGATTCACAATATACTTCCTGAGCATAGAAACATGAAAAACATTGTGAACTCTGTCAAGATCTGGCGGTAGGGCTAACCTGTAAGCTCGATCACCAACTCTATCCAAGATTTCAAATGGACCAATAAATCTCGGACTCAACTTTCCCTTCTTGCCAAACCGCATCACACCCTTAAGAGGTGATATCTTCAAGAATACATGGTCTCCAACTTCAAACTGCAATGGCCTACGACGCACATCAGCATAACTCTTCTGTCTCGACTGCGCTGTCTTCATCCTCTCTCGAATAACAGCAACAACATCAGCTGTCTGTTGGACCAACTCTGGACCCAACATCTTCCTCTCACCAATCTCATCCCAATACAATGGCGATCTACACTTTCTGCCATAAAGTGCTTCATACGGTGCCATGCCAATCGTCGCTTGGTAGCTATTATTGTACGTGAACTCAACAAGAGGCAATTTGGAATCCCAACTACCAGGATAGTCGATAGTACAAGTTCTGAGCATATCTTCTATAATCTGAATAACTCTCTCTGATTGACCGTCGCTCTGGGGATGATACGCTGTACTAAATGCTAACCGTGTACCCAAGGCTCTGTGCAAACTCTTCCAAAACTCTGAAGTAAACCTAGGGTCACGATCAGACACGATCGACATAGGAACACCATGAAGTCTAACAATCTCTGCTATATACTCTTCGGCATACTGGTTCATGGAATACCTTGTCTTGACTGGAAGAAAATGCGCTGACTTGGTCAACCGATCAACGATAACCCATATAGAGTTATAACCTTTCTGCGTCCTTGGAAGACCAGTCACGAAGTCCATCGTAATATGCTCCCATTTCCATTGAGGAATCGACAATGATAGCAATGTCCCAGCAGGTCTCTGGTGCTCGATCTTCACCTGCTGACAAGTTAGGCACTGAGAAATAAACATGGCAATATCCTTCTTCATACCTGGCCACCAATAGAGTTTACGAAGATCCTGATACATCTTGGTGCTACCTGGATGTATTGAGTATGGCGCGGTATGTGCCTCTGTCAAGACGTCTCGCCGAATATCATCACCAACAGGAATACATATACGACCTCTGAAAGTCACCAAACCATCTCCATTCAATCCAAACTCTGAATTACCTCTCTCCTCTGCTCTGGCTCTCAACTCTGTCAACTGTAAATCATTGACCTGCTCTCTACGGATCCTGTCCGTCAATGTAGCCCGAATGACCAACGCTGAAAAGCGAGCAATGGTTCCTGGAACCACCAAAGCTATCTCCTCTCTCTGTAAGTCTAACAACAACGGTTTCTGAATCAAAGAATTCAAAGAAGAACTCGACTTACGACTCAATGCATCTGCCACAACATTCGCTTTTCTTGGGTGGTAACTAATCGTCACATCATAGTCTTTGACAAGCTCTAACCACCGTCTCTGTCGCATATTGAGCTCTTTCTGGGAAAACAAATACTTTAAACTCTTGTGGTCCGTGAAGATTTCACACTTTTCGCCATATAAATCATGTCTCCAAATCTTCAGGGCGAAAACCACAGCTGCCAGCTCCAAATCATGCGTAGGATAATTCTTCTCGTAGTCCTTCAACTGGCGAGAAGCATAAGCTATAACCTTTCCACGCTGCATCAGCACTGCACCAAGACCTTTCTTTGACGCATAAGTAAAAACAACAAAATCCTCTGAACCATTGGGCAATGCAAGAACAGGAGCTGTCGTCAACTTATCTTTTAACTCTTGAAATCCAGTCTGACATTCATTGGACCACTCAAACTTCACAGTCTTCCTCGTCAGATTGGTCAATGGCAGGGCAATCTTGGAGAAATCTGAAATGAAACGACGATAATAACCCGCCAAACCAAGAAAACTGCGTACCTCTGATATAGTGGTAGGAATAGGCCATTTCTGAACTGCCTCTATCTTCACTGGATCAACAGCTATACCATCCTTCGAAACAACATGGCCTAAGAAAGAAATCCGCTCCAACCAGAATTCACATTTCTTTAACTTAGCATACAACCGCTTCTCTCTCAACAACTGAAGAACAACTCTGAGGTGCTCTGCATGAAGCTCTCTGGTCTTGGAATAAATCAATATGTCATCGATGAAAACAATGACAAAGCTATCCAAATACGGCTTGAACACTCGGTTCATTAGATCCATGAAGACTGAAGGAGCATTAGTCAGACCAAAAGACATCACAAGAAATTCATAATGACCGTACCTGGTCCGGAACGCCGTCTTCGGGATATCAGACTCCCTAACCTTCAACTGATAATAGACAGATCGCAAATCAATCTTCGAAAACACGGTAGCCCCTTGCAGCTGATCAAATAAGTCATCTATCCGTGGCAACGGATACTTATTCTTGATAGTCACTTTGTTGATTTCTCTATAATCAATACACTGCCGCAAAGACCCATCTTTCTTTTTGACAAAAAGAACCGGAGCTCCCCAAGGCGAAGAACTCGGTCGAATAAAACCTTTATCCAAAAGATCTTGCAACTGCGTCTTCAACTCTTTCATTTCTGTCGGGGCCATTCTGTACGGAGCCTTGGAAATAGGAACCGTACCTGGAACTAGGTCAATCACAAACTCCACATCTCTCTCCGGCGGTAAACCCGGCACATCATCCTCAAAAACATCAGAGAACACTCTCACAACATCAATATCATCAATATTCAACTTCGCAATTTTATCCACATCAACAATCGAAGCCAAAAACCCATCACAACCTCTAAACAACAACTTCTTAGCCTCAAGACACGAAATAAAAGGAAGGACCAGCGAAGTACCTGCACTGGCGAGCATACCTTCCTTATTGCCATCATCAGCAAATTTCATCGTCTTAGCAACGCAATCAATCACTGCACGATAGGTTGATAGCCAATCCATGCCAAGTATAATATCAAACGCAACCATTGGAATAACAATCAAATCGGCATAAACCACTCGCTCATCAATTCGAACAGAGCACGCGTACACAATAGATGTCGGGCACAATACATCCCCCGAAGGCAATACAACATTAAACTGGAGGGGAAGAACAGAAGGAACTATACTCAAAGATCTCAAAAATAGTTCAGACATAAAAGAATGAGTAGCACCTGTATCAATCAATGTCGTAGCTACTCTGCCTGAAATTAAAATAGTGCTAGAGATCACAGAAGAATCATGTTTTATACCTTCCTTTGTCATGGTGAAGATGCGTCCCTGCACCTTCTCTTTACTCGCTCTCCTCTTGGACAATCCCTGGCAATATGGCCTGCAGTGCCACATCTATAGCAAGTGTGAGTACCAAATCTGCACTCTCCCCGATGATGCCTACTGCACTTGGGACACAATGGCTTCTCGGGATCAAATGGAACTGCCGGTGCTTTAGGACTCGGCTCTAACTTGCCTTTGCCCTTGAAACGATCCTTTCCTCTTTGGTTCGAACCCTGGCCTCTTTGCACAATGGCCTGCTGCCTCGCTTGTCTCTCTCTGGCAATGTCTTTCTCATCTTGCTCGGCCAACAAAGCCTTAGCCACAATCTCTTTAAATGTCACCATCTTAGACATATTGATGTCTCTCCGAATCTTTGCTCGAAGGCCTCTAATGAAATGAGCCCCTTTATCCTTGTCGTTGGAAGCAATATACGGGGCAAACAGACAGCCCTCCTCGAACATCAGAATGTACTCATCAACATTCAAACCTCCCTGTCGAAGCTCCAAGAACTCTGTCACCTTCCTAGCTCGAAGTGCGTCTGGGAAGTACTTGTCATAGAAAAGATCAGTGAACTTTTGCCACTTCAATGTCGAAATATCCACACTAACCTTGGTAGCATTCCACCAAATGCGTGCAGCCTTGACTAACATGAACACTGCACAACTTATTCTGTCTTTGTCTGCATAGTTGAGAGGATCAAAAATAGCCTCAAGTGCCTTGACCCATTCTACGGCCACTAACGGATCAGTGCTTCCTGCAAATTCAGGTGGATCCATCCTCTTGAAAACAGTAAAGATCCCATCGGTTCCCACTGCCTGAGCCACTTGGCCTCTACCCTGTCCTCTACCTTGACCTGTACCTTGCAAACGTAATAACTGTTGGATCTGCTCACTATGTACCTTGGCTTGCTCTTTCAATAACTTGCCGAACTCGTCGACAACTCTAGAGGAAGAACTATCCTCACCCTCTGCAGCTTTCCTCTTAGGAGGCATCTATTCCTACAATGTGCTCACACAATACATATCAATAGATAACAATGAATAGATGTAGAAGAAGACATACCCGGACTGTTGAAAGTAGACGAAGTCATATGCATTGGTCCGAAGAACGGTGCTCTGATACCACTAAATGTAACGCTCTGACCCATTTTATAAAATAACAGTAGAATTTAAATAAACATTTCTTTGAAGGGAGGAAGGATTCAAAATACATTTCCAATATATATACCATCAAAAGAATATACATGATCCAAAAAGTGTTGCGTCAAAATACAAAATATCATTTTGATCATGTATAACAAAATAATATTCCACTTCCTTCCATCTCTATATGCATATGACCCCGGCTTCAATCAACGTCCTGGTTCGTCGCTCTTATCTTCATCACATGAATAACTGAAATGAGTATAAAACTCAGCAAGTGGAACTCTTACGTAGCAATGATACAACGCATACTCTGAAAACATGACTTTGAAATCAATAAATACCATCAACTCTTGAAGCATGAATAACATAGCATAATATAACAATAAGATGGTATTACTCTTTTCTTTGTTGGATTGATATTTATATAGTATCTCTGTCTCTGTACCTATATCCCATCGATATACATCGATAACTCTGAGGGATATAAGCCTATGGTCGTTGATCAACTAATTGCATGCAATCTCTGACTATGTATCTATCAATCCATAAATCATTTAAACTCTCTCTTGGGTATTTTAACAAACACTTTGCATACTCTATCTCTTGTATTCCCTTTTACACAATTGAGACATTCAATTGCCTCCAATATATATAACAAGTGTATCAATACATAATCATGAATGAAATGAAAGGGAATAACATAATAAAACCATTGAAACACAATACATATACTATCATGTGAGCACAAGGAATGAAATTCCACTTACAACCACTTGGAACCTAGAATAAATCTCTTGGTACACAACCTACAACAATAAATCATGAAATGCACCATTAACATCTCAATAGTCATAAACCTATAACAATTAATCCATAAAACCAACACAATCACCAAACCCATGATTTCTCCCAACACCAAAACCAAGAATAAATAACACCAAAAGCTTACCTTAGCTCCTTGAACCCAAAATAACCTTGCTCTCAACACAAATAACCAACAACAAGCTTGAATCAAAGAAAGGGAAGAAAGAAATGAAGAAACCCTAGTCTCCCCAAGAGCAAAATCGAGAATGAAGGGAAAAGAATGAGAAAAAGTGAACCAACTCATGCCTTATATCACTTAAATCTCGAAAACACGCTTTCACTATTCATGCACCGCGGGTGCGCTCCAACATGCACCGCGGGTGCGGTGTGCCCTCGGCAACTCAACCAAAAATCTGAAAATGTCGACCGCAGGTGCGCTCCATAAAAGACCGCGGGTGCGCTCTGGTCTCGGCCAATCCACCGCGGGTGCGCTGCACTATGGACCGCGGGTGCGGTGAAGCTACTGGAAAAACATCACAATTCTGAACATGAAACCGCGGGTGCGGTACCTATATGACCGCGGGTGCGGTCCCCTCTGCATCCAACAACCAACTCTATGCAACAAAGATCGAATCGAAACGCTGATACAATACAACTACACATCAACTAATATTAACAATGCCACAAAACAATAATAACCAACAATACTATGACCCATAAACACAACTCTTAACATCACACTATACTAAAACTCAACTAAATAGTCATTAATCATATAAAATCTTAAACCGTACCGTACACCAGGCTTGACTATTACAGATTTATAAAAAGATTTGTACAAACCTACTCAGCTTAGGACTTACCCTACTGTCTAACTGAACTCCTAGTCTAGAGCGAAGGCAAAACCTTCCAGCCAACACTTGTTAAACGTCTATGTGTAAAAGACTACATATGTAGAGCCCAAAATCAGAACACGTAAAACCCATGCAGATTTTTTATTGTTAAATTATTTAATTAAGTTTAAAAAGAGTTTTAGCGGTGCATGATTTATGAATTTGTATTATTTTAAATTATTTATGTTTATGTGCTGCACGTTAAAATGTTTTCTTGAGTTTCATGTTTCAGGCGATTATTCAATGCGGGATCGAAGAAAAGAGACCCGCGACGATTTTTGGCGATTTTAAAATTTGGTATTCTATTTTAAGTTAGGATATGGGCATTTTAAATGATTTACTGAGTTTTTAGCACTTTAATAGTCTTATTTAATTATTAGGTGATTTTTAGGATTTTTAAACTTTTAAAGTTGAACACTTGTGTGTTTTATTTTAAATTTAGTGATGCTAATATTTTAGTGAGGTATTAGTATTTGTTGTAGTGGGTTTATTTGTTATTATAATTTTAATTAGTCAATTAACTCACTAATTACCTCATAATGTTACCCAAAACGCACGCCCACACACATTTACACACACCACACACGTTAACACACACATTCATATTTCTTTGCCTCCTCACTTCATTTTTTTAAAGAAAAACCTAAAGTTCTAAGAACTTGCAGCAGCCGCCCCTCTCCCTTCAAATTTTTCCAGCAATTCACGTTGATTTTGTTGCAAGAAATCGAGCCCCAAATCGTTCCGGATCAACCCTCGCAACTTCCTCGCTTCGGTATCATCGTTTCAAACTTTTTAAAGATCAAAGGCTTGTATATTCTATTGCTTCTGCACCGATCTCGTTATATTATTTGTTGTGATGTTTATTATGCATGAAAATCCATGTATGTTGTAAAACGTTTGAGAAAAAATGTTTGAAATGATTTTTGGATCAAAATTTTTAGATCTAAAAACGTGTCTACTGTCATTTCGATTATTGCGAAAATTTGGTCGACTTTCTGGAAAAGTTTTCAACACATATTACATTTCAATATCTTCGATTTGACAGTAAATTCGTAATTTTTGGACTAGAAACGAGTTAGTTATGATCTTTTTTGTGAGACTGCTCAAACTGTGATTTTCTGAAAAATGTGTTCTTGACGTGTTCTTGAAGTTTATTTGTTGCAGACTTTGTTGGGGAACATTGGATGATCATTGCTGCGATTAGGTATATTGCGTATGAGGTTGGGATGATTTTTGGTGCTTCGTTTCGTGTCGATAGGCACTTGGTTGCATTAGAATTTGTAGGAAATGTTTTGGTGTCAAAATTGTGTTCATGAGTCGTGTTGCATTGGAGGTCGTGCTTCGTTGTTTCGGGGTGTTTGTGTTAGTTGAGTCATTGCCATAGTGTCCTAGGATGAGTCATGAAGTGTTGGTTTAAGTCGATTGGGTGGGCATAGTTTTTGTATCCAATTTTGTTCTTTGGGGTCGAGTTTGCGCAGAGTTAGCGCCGCAGCGCTCACTAGGGAGCGCCGTCGCACCCGTTCTACGCAAGTCTAGCGCCGCGCTGCCCAGAGCTTAGGCGCTCGTCCATGACTTTTTAAACCACTATTTTTAGGTTCATGTAATCCATGTTTGGGAAATGTTCACACTTCATATAAAGATTGTTTTGGGGTTCAATGTCATGATTTAGTACGATGAATAAGCGAGGTCAAGTCCCTAGTGATTTAGAATGTCATGAGTAAATTGTCATTTCTGGTGGTGAGCATGACTAATACGTCTAATTTATGAAAGTTAAGTGCTTGAAATCATGTTAGTATGTGCAGCAGTGGCCCCAAGCGAGATCCAACGAATCTTTCAACGCCATGTAAGTATGTTCGAAGTGCAAAGGAAAATGTTTTATTTTTAAGGTATGCTAAATGTCTTGTGACCAATTGAACGGGTTTGGAAGTTGGTGAATGTGGCTGAGGACCTCTCCACCCCGGTAAAGCATGACCGGGTTTACATTAGGATTGGAAAGCGGTAAAGCATGACCAGGGACCAATCCACCCGGTAAAGCATGACCGGGGATCTCATGTATATGGTAGTGGATTTTTCATGCCAGCCTAGTACTGTGGTTTAGACTGATCAGGCACATTTATGTATGGGTCACTTGCTTTGAAACATATCTCTACGCCAAATAATGAAGTTTATGCATGTTCAAGTATGTATGGTGCCAGCATGTTTATGAAAAGTTTTATGATGATGTCACGTCTAAGTTTATGTTATCACGTTCAAGTTTTAGTATGTACGATCTACTTTAAAAATGCATGTGGTTTTATTATATACTACTTGTTATCTCCAGTTTATATATGTTGATTCTTTAGACTCACTAGACTTGATCGATGCAGGTGAAGACGAGTATGAGGAGACAAGGGATGGGGACTAATGAGCCGGCTCGGTCTGCGCAGGAGGCTAAACCCGAGGACCGCCCATGTTTTAAGAATTTATGCATGTTGATTCAAAAACTCTAATTTTCACGAGATTGCTTTATGTTGTTTAAACTAGTTCTTTTCGCAAACTATATTTGTAATCTTTTTATTTCAAATATTTTAAACGAATAGTTTATTTTAACGCAATTTGAATGATTACTATATATTTAAGAAAATTTTATTTTTTCGCAAATTTTATAATAATTTAAAAAGTACGGTATGTTACTATTTGTATCAGATCGGTGTTCTTGTAAAGGGTTATGCCTACTGCCAGTTGCGAGAAGCTCACGAAGTCACACCTCAAGTCTGTAAGTTTTAATGTTTTAAATTCTTTCATGTATTAAGCATCAAGTCATGATTTCAGCATGTACATGTTTAATTTAAAATTACGCGCATCTTATGATATTGATGTTATGTTCATGCATGTTGGGTTTACGTAATGGGTAAATTTTGGGACAGTATGCCTCCTAGACTCATAGTTGCCCGTGGAGCAAGGGATGAGGATAGAGAGCCTCAGGATGGGGAGAGGGCAACTCCTCCTCGTCCACCCCCAGATATACAGGCTCATATGCTTGCAAGGATGACTCAGTTCTTTGCATAGTTTGCGAGGAACCAAACTGCAGTAGACACGGGGGCGAGGCCCAGACCAGAGGCGGTCTACGAGAGGTTTAGTAGGATGGATCCGAAGGAGTTCTCGAGGACTACTGACCCAATGATAGCTGAAGGATGGATTAAGTCCATCGAGGTAATTTTTGCAATCATGGAACTACAGGATGCAGATGGGTTAGGTGTGCCACGTTTCTTCTGACAGGAGACGCCAGATTGTGGTGGGAGACCGCGTCTGTGTCACTGAACCTGCAAACACTGACTTGGTATGGCTTTAAGGAGGTCTTCTACTCCAAGTACTTCACTGAGGAAGTATGATCCAGACTGACCAGGGAGTTCATGACGCTGTAACAGGGAGACAGTAGCGTTGCAGATTTTGTCATGAAGTTTGAGAGGGGGTGTCACTTTGTGCTCTTAATTGCAAATGATGCCCGGGAGAATCTGAGGCATTTTATGGATGGTTTGCGGCTGATCTTGCGTCGTGATGTGAGGCTTGCTAGTCCGACCACCTATGCCATTGTCGTGTTTAGAGCCTTGGCGGTAGAGCAGGACCAGAGAGACATAGATATTGATAGACAGGGCAAGAGGACCTACCAGGCACCTCAGCAGCTGCAACAGCAGCTATTCCAATTTAAGAGGCCTTTCCAGGGACAGCAGGGGAAGAGGCCATTTCAGGGACTGTCGAAAGGCAAGGGTCCTATCCCTCAGCATAAGGCTCCTCAGACGCCAGGAGAGCACCTGGTGTGCCCGAAGTGCAACCGCCAGCATCCGGGACAGTGTTTATGGGGATCGGGAAAATGTGGAGCCAGTGATCATGTGCTGAAGGACTACACACAGTGAAGACAGACAACTCAGAGGAGAGTGTTCGTCATGCAGGCAAAGTAGGCGAACTCAGACACGACCCTTTTGACCGGAAATATTTTCAATTATATTGGACTCGACGTGAGCTATTCAGTGACAGTCCGATCAGGGGAAGAGTTATCAGTTACTAGTGTGGTCAGAGACATTGATCTGGAACTGCAGGGCCACCTAGTGTATGTCGATCTGATTGTGTTGCCGATGCCAGAATTTGATATCATCTTGGGAATGGATTGGCTGACAAAGAACAAAGTTCTTATTGACTTCCAAAAAAGGTCAGTGTTGGTAAGACATTTGGGCATGAAGTAATTTCTCTTTAAGCCGGATAGATGGAAGAGTTTCCCTCGCATGATCTCTTGCATGCAGGCACAGAGACTTATTCATAACGGTTGTCAGGCTTTCTTGGCCAGCTTGATTTCAGCGCCTGACGCATCCACTCCGTCGATATCTGATGTACCGATTATCAGGTATTTTCCCAATGTCTTCTCAGACGACGTCACAGGCCTTCTATCAGAGAGAGTGGTGGAGTTCGCCATTGATCATATGCCAGGAACTGTGCCAATATCTAAGGCACCATACTGTTTAGTTCCAGGTGAGATGTTAGAGCTCAAACATCAGATTCAGGAGCTTCTGGACAACGAATTTATCCGCACTAGTTTTTCACCATGGGGCGCACCAGTGCTCTTTGTAAAGAAAAAAGATGGGAGCATGAGGCTGTGTATCGACTATCGAGAGTTGAACAAGGTAACGATCAAGAATAAATACCCATTTCCAAGGATCGATGAATTATTTGATCAGTTGTAGGGAGCTACAGTTTTCTCTAAGATAGATCTACGATCAGGGGATCATCAGCTGAAGGTAAAAGGTGCAGATGTTCATAAGACAACCTTCAGAACCAGGTATGGGCATTACGAGTTCTTAGTGATGTCGTTTGGACTGACGAATGCTCCAGAAATTTTTATGGACCTCATGAATCGAGTATTTCAGTCCTACTTAGATCCGATCATCATAGTGTTCATTGACGACATTCTTATCTACTCGAAGAGCCATGAGGAGCACAGTCAGCATTTGTGTACAGTTTTGCGGGTCTTGTAGAGTCGCAAGTTATTTGCAAAATTTAGTAAGTGTGAATTCTGCTTAGAGAAAGTAGCATTTTTGGGTCATATAATTTCTAGCAGTGGCATTAAGGTGGATCCAGCTAAGGTAGCAGCAGTTAAGGAATGTTTTGAGCCGAAGAATGCTTCATAGATCCGTAGTTTCCTAGGCTTAGCAGGCTAATATCGGAAATTCATTCAGGGATTTTCTTCGATAGCAGTGCCACTCAATTCGCTGACTAAGAAGAATGCTAAATTCTTATGGAGTGAAGAATTTCAGAAGAGTTTCGATACTTTGAAGCAAGCTCTTCTGTCAGCGCCAGTGTTAGCCATGCCAGTAGGGCAAGGCAATTTTGTACTATACACCGATGCTTCTAAGCTCGGGTTAGGCACATTATTGACGCAGCATTGACGGGTTATAGCATATGCCTCCAGACAGTTGAAAGCACATGAGAAGAATTATCCCACTCATGATCTTGAGCTAGCTGCCGTTGTCTTTGCGTTGAAGATATGGAGACATTATTTGTACGGCGAGAAATGCAAGATATTTACTTATCACAAGAGTCTCAAGTATTTCTTCACGCAAAAAAAAAGCTGAATATGAGACAAAGACGGTGGTTGAAGTTAGTGAAAAACTACGATGACGGGATTAGCTACCATCCGGAGAAAGCTAATGTTGAAGCAAATGCCTTGAGCAGAAAAGTTGCAGTCGTAGCACAACTGTCAGTGCAGAGATCACTCCAGTCAGAGATTCAGATGTTTGGATTAGAGGTTTATCCTAGGGGCAGAGCTCCTATGCTGTCTAATCTGGCATTCCAGTCTTCGTTGCTAAACCGAATCCGTAGAGGTCAGCCTTCGGATGAACAGTTACAGAAATGGAGACTAAAGGATGAAGCCAAGGGCAGTGTATTCTACACAGTGTCTGATGGTATTTTGAGATACAGAGGGACGATGTGGGTGCCTAGTGTTGATTGATCAGGGAGGATATTCTGACAGAGGCACGCATCTCCGTATTCCATCCATCCAGGAGGTACCAAGATGTACAAGGATTTGCAGATTTTGTATTGGTGGCCAGGCATGAAGCGAGACATCCGCCGATTTGTATCTGAATACCTCACTTTTCAGCAAGTGAAGGCAGAGCATCAGAGGCCAGGTGGAATGCTTATCCGCTCCCTATCCCCAAGTGGAGATGAGAGAATATCACCATGGACTTTGTTGTAGGTTTGCCGAGGTCAGTCAGAGGATCAAATGCCATTTGGGTTATAGTTGATCGACTTACCAAGTCAGCACGTTTCTTACGAGTGAAGACGACTTTCTCCGTGACTCAATATGCAGAGCTACATATCAGGGAGATATTCCGATTGCACGAGATCCCAGTTTCTATTGTGTCCGACAAGGACCCGATGTTCACATCGTCCTTTTGGAAGGGTTTACATGCAGTCATGGGGACGAAGTTGCTATTCAGTACAACATTCCACCCTCAGATAAATGGCCAGTCTGAGCATGTGATTCAGATTTTGGAAGACTTGATGCGAGCTTGTGTGATTGATTTCCATGGGAGTTGATAATCTAAGCTACCTCTAGTGGAGTTTATCTACAATAACATTTTCCAATCATCTATAAGTATGGCCCTCTACGAGGCACTGTATGGGAGGTAGTGCAGATCGTTGATTCATTGGGATGAAGTCAGTGAGAGATTAGAACTTGGTCCAAAGATTGTTCAGCAGACTTCCGATGTGGTGGTCAAGATCCGAGACATGACAAAGACCGCACAGAGTCATCAAAAGAGTTATGCTGACAAGAGGAGGAAAGATCTTGAGTTTGCTGTAGTTGATCACGTTTTCGTGAAGATAACATCTATGAAGGGTGTTATGAGGTTTGGGAAGAGAGGCAAGCTTAGTCCAAGATTTATTGGACCGTTCGAGATTCTCTGCAGAATCGGGACACTAGCTTATCATATAGTCTTACCACCGAATTTGGCCGGTGTACACAATGTGTTCCACGTCTCGATGCTGAGGAAGTACCTAGCAAATCCTCCGCATGTGTTTGAGCTATGAACCGTTGCATCTTGTTCCAGATCTGTCGTATTAGGAAAGACCTGTCCAAATCCTAGACAAGCAAGAGTGGAAGCTTTGGAACAAGGTGACCAAGTTAGTCAAAATCCAGTGGTTGAATAAATCAGTGGAGGAGGCCACCTGGGAGGCCGAGACAGATATGAGGAATCGCTACTCGAAAATATTTGGTAAGACTTAATTTCAAGAAAGAAATTTATTTAGGTGGGAGAGGAATTGTAGAGCCCAAAAATCAGAACATGTAAAACTCATGCAGTTATTTAATTGTTAAATTATTTAATTAAGTTTAAAATGAATTTTAGCGGTGCATGATTTATGAATTTGTATTTTTTTTAATTATTTATGTTTATGTGATGCACGTTAAAATATTTTCTTGAGTTTCATGTTTCAGGCGATGGATCGAGGAAGAGAGACCGGCGATGGTTTTTGGCGATTTTAAAATTTTGTATTTTATTTTAAGTTAGGATTGTGGCATTTTAAATGATTTACTGAGTTTTTAGCACTTTAATATCCTAATTTAATTAATAGCTGAGTTTTAGGATTTTTAAACTTTTAAATTTGAACACTTGTGTGTTTTATTTTAAATCTAGTGATGCTATTATTTTAGTGAGGTATTAGTATTTGTTGTAGTGAGTTTATTTGTTATTAACATTTTAATTAGTCAATTAACTCACTAATTAATTCCTAATTTTACACAAAACGCACGCACGCACGCACATTTACACACACCACACACGTTAACACACAAACTCACATTTCTTTGCCTCCTCACTTCATTTATTTTAAAGAAAAACCTAGGTTTCTAAGAACATTCAGCAGCCGCCCCTCTTCTTTCAAATTTTTCTAGCAATTCACATTGATTTTGTCGCAAGAAATCGAGCCACAAATCGTTCTGGATCAACCCTTGCACCTTCCCCGCTTCAGTATCGTCGTTTCAGAATTTTTAAAGATCTAAGGCATGTATATTCTATTTTTTATATATTGATCTCGTTATATTATGTGTTGTGATGTTTATTATGCTTTAAAATCCATGTATGTTGTGAAAAGTTTGAGCAAAAACGTTTGAAATGATTTTTGGATCAAAATTTTTAGATCTAAAAACGTGTCTACTATCATTTCGATTTTTTTTGAAAATTTGTTCGATTTTCTGGAAACATTTTTAACATGTAAAACGTAGTACTTTTTGATACATTCGATTTGACAGTAAATTCGTAATTTTTGGACAAGAAACGAGTGAGTTATGATCGTTTTCGTGGGACTGCTCAAACTGTGATTTTCTGAAAATGTGTTTTTGACGTGTTCTTGAAGTTTATTTGTTGCAGGCTTCGTTGTGGAATGTTGGCTGATCACTTCTGCGATTAGGTATATTGTTTATGAGATTGGGATGATTTTTGGTGCTTCATTTTGTGTCGATTGGAACTTGGTTGCATTCGAAGTCGTAGAAAATGTTTTGTTGTCAAAAAGTTGTGTTCAAGAGTCGTGTTGCATTGCAGGTTGTGCTTCATTGTTTCGGGGCGTTTGTGTTAGTTAAGTAATTGCCAGAGTGTCTTAGGATGAGTCTTGAAGTGTTGGTTCGAGTCGATTGGGCGCGGCATAGTTTTTGTATCCAATTTTGCTCTTTGGGGTCGAGTTTGCACAGAGTTAGCACCGCAGCGCTCACCAGGCGCCGCAGCGCTCACCAAGCGCCGCAGCGCCCGTTCTGCGCAATTCTAGCACCGCGGCGCTGCCCTTGTGGTGCCGCAGCGCTAGGCCGCGGTGCTAGCCAGTGCCGAAGCGCAACGCTGCCTAGCGCCTAGGCGCTCGTCCATGACTTTTTAAACCACTATTTTTAGGTTTATATATTCCATGTTTGGGAAATGTTAACACTTCGTCTAGAGATTTTTTTGGGGTTCTATGTCATCATTTAATACGATGAATAAGCGAGGTTAAGTCCTGAGTGATTTAGAACGTCATAAGTAAATTGTCATTTTGGGTGGTGAGCATGACTAATATGTCTATGTTATGGAAGTTAAGTGCTTGAAATCATGTTACAATGTGTAGCGGTGGTGGCCCCAAGAGAGATCCAACGAATCTTTCAATGCCATGTAAGTATGTTCGACGTGCAAAGAAAAATGTTTTATTTTTTATGTATGCTAAATGTCTTGTGACCAATTGAACGGGTTTGGAAGTCGGTGAACGTGGCCGACGACCTCTCCCCGGTAAAGCATGACCGGGTTTATATCAGGATTGTAAAGCGGTAAAGCATGACCAGGGACCAATCCACCCGGTAAAGCATGACCGGAGATCTCATGTATATGGTAGTGGATTTTCCCTGCTAGCCCAGTACGGTGGTTAAGACTGATCAGGCACATTTATGTATGGGTCACTTGCTTTGAAACATAACTCTAAGCAAAATGCTGAAGTTTATGCAAGTTCAAGTATGTATGATACAAGCATGTTTATGAAAAGTTTTATGATGATGGCACGTCTAAGTTGATGTTATCACGTTCAAGTTTTTGTAAGAACGATATATTTTAAAGATGCATGTGGTTTATTATATACTACTTGTTATCTCCAGTTTATACATGTTGAGTCTTTGAACTCACTAAATTTGATCAATGCAGGTGATGACGAGTATGAGGAGACGAGGGGTGGAGACCAATGAACCGGCTCGGTCTGCGCAGGAGGCTCAACCCGAGGACCGCCCATGTTTTAAGAATTTATGCATGTTGATTCAAAAACTCTGATTTTCACGAGATTACTTTACGTTGTTTAAAACAGTTCTTTTTGATAACTATATTTATAATCGTTTTTATTTCAAATATTTTAGATGAATCGTTTATTTTAATGCAATTTGAATGATTACTATATATTTAAGAAATTTTTTATTTTTCCGTAAATTTTATAATAGTTTAAAAAGTACGGTACGTTACAACATACACAAGTTTAATGTCTTTGTGCAAGACTCACTCAGCTTATCAGTACGCTCAATTCTCTGTATATGTGAGCGATTAAGTGTGTGTGTGTGAAACTGAACTATGAATACAACACAAAAGTGTATTGACACACTGAGATTTTTGCTTCTATACTATGCATTTGGCATGCCCTTTTTCTCTTTTGATCTTCACACACTTGTGTGTTACACACACTTTGTTCATTAGTCTTCACTGATCTTTATCTTCTATTTATAAGCACGAAGCTTGATCGTACACTGAGACTCAATTATTGTATCTGTTGCATTTTGAATCCGTTCCTCAATATTTGTCTTGTACTTTCCGACAGCCATTCTAGAACATTTTGGCTTTAAACAATGCTGCAACGTCTATTATTATTCTTTGATTGGACAAAAGATTTTCTTCAGTGCGCACAGCTAGATTTCATTGAATAAGCTTGTCGTGTTCTGCAAACCTATTTATTCCTAACTGATGTTCGGAATTTGTCAGTTGAACTGATCTTGAACTAGTTCGAGAAATCAGTTGGCTCATCAGCTGAACTGATTTCGCTGATTCAGTTATCAGCTGAACTGATTTCGCTGATTCAGTTGAACTGGTCAGCTGAACTCTTCATCAGTTGAGCTCTTCATCAGCTGACCAAACTTCTGAAGGTCTTTTGCTGAACTACCTATCAGTTGTACAATCAGTTGAACTGGTCTTTTGATGTTTCAGTTCAACTGGTCATTTTGGGCGATTAGTTGGCGCTTTCAGTTTGCGTCTCGATAGCTTCAGTTTTGGCTCGATAACTTATCAGTTCGAATCCTGATCAGTTTCAGTTTCTCCGCACTTAGGGAAAACCATTAGAAACAAAATAAAAAGTTTTATTAACATCAACTAACATGAAATGTTCCAACAATCTCCCCCTTTTTGATAATCACAAAACTTGAACAATAAAAACGTATTGAAAATTTAAAATTTTAAAATTTAACTGATTTCTCCCCCTTTGTGAGAATCAAAGACATTTGAAACAATTGAAAGGAATTTTTGTCAGTTCGATGGATAAGAAAGCTCCCCCTCAAGAACTGAATTTAAAAACGAGTTTAAAATAAATTTTAAACATTTTTCAGTTCGAGGGATAATTTTAAAGAAAGCTCCCCCTCAAGAACTGAATTAAAAACTTCCCCTTAAAAATATAATCATTTACACGTTTTAATGAAGTTTTAGTAGCATTTGACATCCAAGCAGCTTAGGCAACACATTGACTGAAAATATCATTTCAGTTACATTCAAACCAACTGGATAAACATGATGTTTATTTAATCAAATAAATGTCCCTTGTATTATACATTGAGCACACCATCAAGTGTAAGGGAAATTATACTACACTTAGCAAATATTAAAAAACATTAAATATCAGTTAGTTTATACATAATAGAACTGGATATACCAATAACTGGTTGCTTTGAATGTTGCATCGATCTTGAGTCTCTTTTTGCCAGAAGAGGAGCTAATTTTCCTTGGACTTGATCTCTGTGCTGGCTAACTAGTCGAGCTGACTAAAACTGGACTCAACTGATGTTGAACCGCATTGATCATCTTCTCTGATATGATATGGCAGTTAAGCAGCGGTATACTACTGATGATTAAGCTCTATCTTAATCATCCAGCATTTTAGCTTAGCTAGGTTTCATCTGTTGATCGGCTGAGCTGGCAAGCTGGCAATTGAAATTTTTTCCACCGATCAGTTTAGCTGTTATGCTGTCGATTTGGACTCAAAACCCTGCAAATTGCTAAAACAACAAAATCTAGAGTCGAGAGAAGTGGCTATAATGTTATTTACAGATCCAACAATCTTCTCTCTTCCCTCGGTAAGCTCATATAAATTTTTAAGAGGATTTTGAAATCCAATTTAAATATCATTTTGAAACATATTTTTAAATATCGGCTTTCAAATGTTTTTCTTAGAACAGCTAGCTCTGATACCAATTGATGGATCGTGTGAGGGCACCTTGGAATGTGCTTCAAACACAATTCTCAGTGAGCTGCAATAGCTCATGTTTTAAGAATGTAAATAAATATCGATGAATTAGATCGAGTTTGGTTTTAAACCAAGTGGAAAATACTCGAAATAATCTTTCGTTAAGATAGCTAATCAGTTTAAAGTTTTTTAACTTGTGTAACTGATTAACTGATATAAGGGGGATCAGTTCTTGAATATATCAGTTCAGTTATGGTGAAAACTGAACTGATAACTGCTCGAACTGATCAAACCAGTTTTAAAACAATAGTTGAACAGTTAATAAAACAAGATATGTTTATGGACGTTCGGAGACTTCAAATGCTGCTACGTCACCCTTTCTACCACCTCGGGTAAGTTCAACTAGAAGACTTTGATTTATACAAAGATTTGTACAAACACACTCAACTTAAGACTTACCCTACTACCTAACTGAACTCCTAGTCTAGAGTGAAGGCAGTACCTTCCAGCCAACACTTGTTTAATGTCTATGTGTCAAAGATTACATACACAATTTTAACGTTTTTGTGCAAGACTCAATCAGCTTATCAGTACGCTCAATTCTCTGTATATGTGAGTGATTAAGTGTGTGTGTGTGAGAACTGAACTGTGAATATAACACGAAAGTGTTCTCACACACTGAGATTTTTGCTTCTATACTAAGCAGTTGGCATGCCCTTTTTCTCTTTTGTTCTTCACACACTTGTGTGTTCCACACACTTTGTTAATTAGTCTTCACTTATCTTTATCTTCTATTTATAGGCACGAAACTTGATCGTACAATGAGACTCACTATTGTATCCGTTGCATTTTGAATCTGTTCCTCGATATTTTTCTTTTACTTTCCGACAACTATTCTTGAACGTTTTGGCTTTAAGCACTGCTGCAACGTCTATTATTGTCCTTTGACAGGACAAAATATTTTCCTCAGTGCGCACAGCTAGATTCCATTGAATAAGCTTGTCGTGTTATGCAAACCTATTGATTCCTAACTGATGTTCTGAACTAGTCAGTTGAACTGATCTTGAACTGGTTCGGTTAAATCAGTTGGCTCGTCAGCTGAATTGATTTCGCTGCTTCAGTTGAACTGGTCAGCTGAACTCTTCATCATTTGAGCTCTTCATCAGTTGACCGAGCTTTTTAAGGTCTTTTGTTGAACTGCCTATCAACTGGAAAATCAATTGAACTGTTCTTTTGATATTTCAGTTGAACTGGTCAGTTTGGGCGATCAGTTGGTGCTTTCAATTTGCGTCTCGATAGCTTCAATTTTGGCTCGATAACTGATCAGTTCAAATCCTGATTTGTTCCAGTTTTTGCGCACTTAAGGAAAACCATTAGAAACAAAATAACAAGTTTTGTTAGCATCAAAATCAAGAAAGATAGCGAACATGAAATGTTCCAACATTGTTTGATAAAATGCTTCAAATAAAATATTTTTACTCATTCAACTTTCCTATATTTTAAATGCTTTAAAAAATATTTAATCGGTTTCTACAAAGGATTATTTCGAGTGTCTTCCGCTTGGTTTGAGCACCAAACTTTATTTTTTCATCAGTCTTCAATGTTCAAGAACCGATCTATTTTAGCTCAACGATTTACCCCCTAATCGATCCTAACATGGATTAATCTAAATAATCCAGTAACTATAGGGTTTAAATTGAAATTTTCAGATAATTGAGGGGTTGTTCCGCAATTTTCTGAATTTGTTGGGCTATTCTTGCAAGTTTCAGAAATGAAAGGGGCAAGTGTTGTAATATTTCAAAACTTTGAGGGCTTAAATGATAGGAAATTTTAGAAATGTCTAGTTTGATTGGATATGGTGATATTGTTCATAGAGACATGATATTTGTATCTGGTGTAGTCACCTACACTTTGCTAGATTCTTGAACTACACACTCGATTATGAGACTCCGCATCGATTATCGAGAGCTGAACAAGGTGAATGTGAAGAACAAATATCCCTTGTCAAGAATTGAAGATCTATTCGATCAGTGCAAGGATCTCCAGTGTTCTCGAAGATATATCTTTGATCAGGATATCATCAGCTGAGGGTGAAGGAGGCAGGTGTGTATAAGAAAACTTTCAGGACTCGTTATGACATTATGAGTTCCTAGTGATGCCTTTTAGGCAGACAAATGCCCCAAAAATCTTTATGGATCTCATGAATCGCATATTTCATCCATATCTTGATCAGTTCATTATCGTATTCATCGACGATGTATTGATCTACTCGAAGAGCATAGAGGAGCATGGTCGACACTTAAAGACGACATTATAGATATTGCAGGATCGAAAATTATATGCAAAGTTCAGCAAGTGCGAGTTTTGGCTTGAGAATGTAGCATTCTTAGGCCACATAATCTCGAAGGAAGGAGTAGAGGTCTACCTGACCAAAGTCGAGGTAGTCAAAGAGTTGCCAGTGCCTAGAATTAAACAGAGATATGCAGTTTCTTAGGTTTAGCTGACTATTATCGAAAATTCATCAATGGATTTTCCTCCATTGCAGTGCCCTTGACAAGTCTGACGAAGAAGAATGCCAAAGTTTATACGGAGATATGATTGTCAGAACAGCTTGAGCAGTTGAATTAAACACTTAATATGGCTCCAATTCCAGCCATGCTATCAAGACAAGGAGAGTATGTGTTGTTCATAGACGCTTCGAAGCTAGGTTTGGTCGCAGTTCTCATGCAACATGATCGAGTTATTACATATACGTCTAGACAATTGAAATTGCATGAGAAGAATTATCTGACTCATGAGAAAGAGAAGATGATTAGATTTTTTGAAGGATTACGACTGTGATATTAGCTACCATCTCAAGAAAGCTAATGTAGTGTAGATGCCTTAAGTAGAAAAACAACAGTCTTACCCTAACTATCAGTACAGAAACCTCTTCAAAGGTAGATTCAGATGTCTAATCTTGATATGTATACTAGGGTCACGGATCCTAATATATCTACACTTTACATTGCAATCTACCTTAAGAGATAGAATTCGAATTGGGCAAACTACAGATGAGCAATTACCAAAATGGAGACAAAAGGATGAGTCCACGGCTCGGATGTTATATTTAGTTGAAGATGGTGTGCTCAGATAAGAAGCCCGACTTTGGATTCCTAGTATGGATTCTCTTAGATTTTAAATCTCGACAGAAGCCCGTAATGCACCATAGTCTATACATTCAGGGAGTACAAAGATGCATAAGGACTTGCAGTTAATGTATTGGTGGTCGGGTATGAAATGATACATCATACATTTTGTATTTGAATGCCGAAATTGTCAGGAAGTAAAAACAAAACATCATAGGCCGGCAACGATGCTCAAACCACTTCTTATTCCTGAGTGGAAGTGGGAAAACATTACTTCGGATTTTTTAGTGGGCTTACTGAAGACAGTAAAGGGATTCAATGCTATTTGGGTGATAGTTGAACGTCTCATTAAATCAGCACACTTTCTACCAATAAAGACGACTTTCTCCATGACGCAATATGCAGAGCTGTATATTCGAGAGATAGTCAGACTACAAGGAATCCTGGTTTCTATAGTGTTTTATTGATACACGAGATTTACTTCACCTTTTTAGAAGAGTCTGCATTCTGCTATGGGAACTAAGCTACTATTCAGTACGGCAATTCATTCTCAGACAGATGGTCAGTTAGATAGGGTGATATAGATTGTAGATGATGTACTCCGATCTTGTGTGATCGATTTCCATGGAAGTTGGGAGCTGACGCTACCTTTAGTGGAGATCACCTATAACAACAGTTACAAGTCATCTAGGAATAGCTTCTTATGAGGCACTCTATTGAAGGAAATGGAGATCACCTATTCATTGAGATGATGTCGGGGAGAGAGAGTTGAGATTGGGCCAGAGATTGTTCAGCAAACGACGAATTTAGTATTCAAAATCCCTGACAGGATAAAGACTGCACAGAGTAGACAGAAAAGTTATGCTGACAAAAAAATAAGGGATCCTGAGTTTGCAGTTGGAGATCATGTGTTTGTGAAAATAGCACATATGAAGGGTATTATCAGATTTGGCTAGAAATGCAAGCTTAGTCTAAGATTCATTGGACCATTTCAGATCCTCGACAGAGTAGAAGCAATGGCTTATCGAGTGGCGTTGCCACCTAACATTGCAGGAGTGCACAATGTGTTTTAAATTTCGATGCCCCGCAATTACATGTAGAATCCATTACGTCTACTAAATTTTGGACCACTCCAGCTTACACCGAACATGTCTTTTGAAGAGAGGCCTACTCAAATTTTGAGCAGACAGGAGAGAAGACTGTGAATTAAAATGATAAAAATGATCAAAGTCAAGTGGCTGAATCACTCGGAGGAAGAAGCTACATGGGAGACTGAGAGTGATATGAAGAGTCTCTATAGTTTTTCGGTGAGTCATAATTTTGAGGACGGAATTTTATTTAAGTGGGGGAAGAGTTGTAACTTCCAAAAAATCCGTTTACGTAAACCGCATGCATGATAATTGTTAAATTGTTCATTTATTTTAATTGAATGATCTAAATGCATAAATGATATATTTTGAATATGATTACATTTTTATTTGTGTAGTTTTGCATGATTTCATAATTAATTATTTTCAAGTGAAAATTTGATGTTTGGCCAAGAAAAAGAGAACGTGGATGATTAAGATAAAAATATTTTTATATAATTATTTTAAAGGCTCAAAAATATGTCTAAATAGGATTTAAATTTCCTAAAAATGTTATTATTCAAATTATTTTACGAGTCGAGTCTTATTTTATTTTAGAAACCGATTTTCATCGAAACGAGGGACTTTTGAGGACTCGAAGATTTATTTTTAAAAACTTTCCCAAATATACTTTTTTTGCATAATTTAATGGGCCTAATTAAGCCTATTTAACTAGGATTAGTGGGCATGATTATTTCCTAATCATAAATACCTAAAACCCTATCCTCCTAAACACAAAATTCAAAATTTACCAACAAAATTAGGGTTTGTGAAAGCTGAAACAGCCGTGCACCTTGCTGCCATGAAACTAGGATTTTTCAAGAGTTTTTAGAAGAAGAAGCAAGGCCAATACGTTCCCCAATCGCTCCTTCTTGTCTCCTCGCACCAATAGTCGATTTTCGAGCGTTATAAACTCAAAGGCACTTCTTTAAACCCTTTTTTGCACCATTCGAGCTATATTATGCATTTTTATGATATTTTGAATGAAAAACGTGATGCTAAAATTTATTTAACGTTTTGAATTATTTATTTCAAAAATTTGAAGTTTTAACGCTTGTTTGAGTCAATTATGATTCCTAGAGACTTTCACCACTAAAGGGAAGGGGGCCGAACCAAGGGTAGGGTTTGTTGGCTTGGTTTCAGATGTGGGATGACACACCGCAGAAGAGGTTGTCCAACCATGGTCGAGACCCTGTGTTGGATCGAGTCGTGGTACTAGAGGGTCATATGGTGGCTAGAGACGAGGGTAGAAGCGATGGAGCCGGCCTGGCTAGAGGCTGGTCAAGGATGACTCATTGGAGGAGGGCCGCGGGGTGGAGGAAGATGGAACCGAGCGTGTGCAGCTAGGCATGAGGGCAGATGGTGGACTACGGTCTTGTGTGGGCTGGACCGTTGCTCACGAGGGTGTAATATGTTCTTGTAATTCTTCGTTCGAGTTTGGAAAAAAGTTATTATGTTTTGAGTTTGTTCGGGCTACAAATGGGACTACGGTTTAGGGGTTAAGTCGAATCGTGGTAATGGGTCAAGGGGCTCCAGTTTGTGCTTGAGAAAATTGTTAGAAGTAAAAACAAAAAAGCTTATATGATGGTTCAGGATAGGCTTGGGTCAAGGAAGGTAGGAAAAAAGTCGAAAAGGTTAACTTAGGGTTTCGGGGGTAAAATGGTCATTTAACGTCTGAGGAAGTTCGGAAGTCCTGACAGTGTCTTGAGTAATCATAACACATGATAAATGATTATTTGAAATGAATATGGTAAATTTTATGGAATTTGATTATGTATACTAATGATAAAAAAAATTTCCCTGATGTGTGCTTATTTTATGAAAAATGAAAATTGTTTCTAAATGGAATAAGAGAAATGATTGAAAAATAATTTTAAGGATATGATTTTACTGTGACACAGAGGATGTGTGAGGGATCCGTCGGAAAAAGGGACGGTGAACTTACTTTATTTTTTGCCACGACCCAGTGACGAGAGTTGCTGACGTCTCGCCGCCGGGTACCATGGTTTATAGACTGATTAGTCAAACAGAGGATAAAGGATGAAGGATAAATGATAGTCACTTTCAATGATCAAATTTCATCAAAAATGATTTACGATAAATGATGAGGAAAAGCTATATAATGTTAAGTATTGTAAATGATTTATGAAAATATGTATGCTAATGATTTTTTAAGTCAGATGTATTTTATTAAAAGTATTCTTTTTAAATGCATGTGCTTGTAGAGGTATTATTTTCTATCACGGTTGGGATGTGATGAGTCATTAGACTCACTAGGTTTGAATGATTGTAGGTGATGAAAATGATGAGGTAGAAGGCTTTGACTCTTGATTGGACCGGGCTTGGCAGTACACTCCCGAAAACCTTGCATTTTTCCGCAAAACTCTATTAGATAAAGTTTTATGAGATGGATATTTTAAAGGAGAAAACGATTAGTATTTTTAAGTTTAAATGCTAGATTTCTTTCATTTAACATATGATAATTTGGTTGGCGAATTTTGGATTTTCAATACATTTTAGTTTTTGACTCAAAGAAACAATGTTGGTAAAATAGTTTTAAATATTGATTTTTATAAGCACAGTTTCGGCTATATATATATATATGTTAAAAAAAATTCTAGTATTATTTAATTAAAGTAAGAGCGAGGGACGTTTCAGTACGAATCTGTACATATCAGAAGACTTATTTTATCCACACATCAGTTTCAGATAATCAGAATCAGATAATCTAAAGCTTCAGTTAATCAGTTCAAAATTCTAAGTTTGTCAAACATTTAAAAGGGAGAAATTGTTGAAAATTATAAGTTTCAAAGTTTGAACAACTGATCAGTAACCGAACTGAAGACCTGAAATGAACAGTAACTGAACCAAAAGCGTATAACTGAGCTTAGAACTGAAGAATACTTATTGAACTGAAATGCACGAAGTAGAACTGAAGCAAATAAACTAAAGTTCTCAAAAGTATTACTAAGTCTCATAATTTATGATTCAATATAGACAAACTGAACGATACTAGAACTAAATATTTTAATTGAATGTGAACTGGTATAGTATAACTACTGGAACTGAAGCTATAAAAGCGTTCAAACTGAAAGGACATCAGTTAAAACTTATTTAGACTAGTTGGACTGATCAGTCGGCAGTTTGACTCCAAATCAGTTGGACACATCTTCAGTTACAGTTTTGAATCTCCTCAGACAAACTGACACTCCGTACCACAACAGAAGACGAAACGTAAAAGTCTGATTCATCTTACCATTGTCAGAAAAAGATGTGTACATGGACTAAAAGATGATTCAATGGATATTTATCATTAAATGTGTTAGGATCTAGCGCTTACCACTAGGCCAAAAGCAGTAGCTGTTAGCCAAGGCGCAACTTTATTTTATTATACTTGTTGCAGCGCAGAGTGTACCTACTTGGGTGCTAATGGGTCGGGATGTTAAGCCCATGAGATCGGGGAAGTACGTGTTTATCTGCTGGTGCTGTCTCATATCCCTTACTAATCAGTCTCACCCTTTCCCTATCATCGGCCTTGTTCCTAGCAGAGAAAATATTACATGTTATGATCTGATGTCACTATTTTACAGCCCACTTAGCCAACCAGATCAAGTAGCGCAATATCATCAGCTTGACACATGAGAACTTCCTAGGAGGTCACCCATCTCAGTACTACTCTCACTCATACAAGCTTAACCCAACATTTCCCTTCCCCCCTCCCACAAGAAGCATAGAAATATGCTTCGTGGGAGACTTAAACCCATGACCTTGCTCTGATATCAATTGTTAGGATCAAGCGCTTACCACTAATCCAAAGTTATAGTTTCTAGCCAAGGCGCAATTTTATTTCCTTATACTTGTGGCAATGCAGAGTGCACCTACTTGGGTTCTAATGGGTCGGGCTGTTAGGCCCATGAGTTCATGTAGGTGCGTGTCTATCTGCTGGTGTTTTCTCATATCCCTTAGATATCAGTCTTACCATTTCCTTACTGTCGGCCTATCCCCAGTAGACATAGTATTGACCGTTAAGATCTAGTGTCACTCTTTTACGGCCCCACTTAGCCAACTAGATCAAGCGGCGCAATGTCAGCAGCTTGACGCATAATAACTTCCCAGGAGGTCACCCATCCAGTTACTACTCTAACTCATGCACGTTTAACCCAAAAATACATTCAATGTGACTGTTGGAATCGAAGATTATATATCGTTGAGGAGTTTAGTTGTGAAGTAGAGAGCATTTTTACGAAAAAAGATTACGAATGACAATCAATTATCAATCAGTTGCGATTTATTTTCAAGTTTATACTCAGATTGCAAATTGCAATATCAAGCTCACGCTTCACTAAGCTAGTCATTTGAGTCAACTGAAAAATTTTGTAAGAAAAGCTAAGAGTTCCAGTTTTGGAAGTGTTTAAGTCTAAATTGAAGTGACGTTATTACATTGTATTGTAATTAATCAAAGTCTTTCAGTAATAATTATCATTGATATAGAAGGGTGACATAAGAGCATTTGAAGTGTCTGAATATCCATAAAATTCCTTGTGCCTGATATTCTTGTCCATTCAGTTTATTTCTGCACTATCTCAGTTACTTGATTGATATTGACATACAAGCTTTAAGGATCAGTTTCTCAAAGAACTGATTCACAATCCAAAATTACATCAAAATACTAAGTGTTTATTTATCCCTCATTTTAAACACTTTACCACTTTAACCAAATTAACTATCCTAATATTTTCATCAACCCTCGATCAACAACGTTAGAACTCAAGTCTGATAGTACCCATCATATCATGGTAAAAGCATCTAATAACATTGTCTCATTATCCTCTAGATATCACTGATAGTTCTTGCAAGAACCAGAAAGTTATGGTTAGCATACAGTACAATCCCTTCAACTCATATATCTCAATCAAAATATGTAACTATTGGTTTTTCGAGAGTTTCAAATCGATTCGATTACAATGTGATGTTGTAAGGTCCAAAATTTAAAATGACGTAACCCAACAGCATGCAAATTTAGGGGAAATAAAAAATAGCTAATTAAATAGTTTTAATTTATTAATTGAATATGATGTGCATGGTTGCATGTATAAAATGAACTTTCAACATGAATGCATGTAAACTGTATTTTTAAATGTTATTCGAGAGACGATCAAAGAACGGAGACCGAGGGTTGTAAAATGGAAAAGATTTTTATTAAATAATTGTTTTTAATTATTTAAAATAAGGTTGAAGATTTATGATAATTTTAAGAATAAGAAATTTTGAGATGATTTTATACTTCGAGACGTAATTTTTAACGGTATTTAATTTTCAACGAAAAAATGAACTTTTTGAGAACTCGGCTATTATTTTCAAAAACTTTCCTAAATGAAATATTTTAAATATGAACAAATGGGCTTAATGGGCCTAGAAAGCCATGCTAATGGGTCTAAGCTTGCACACTTGTGTATTTACCAAATAAATAAGCACAAACCATCCTCATTATTTTTCATAACGCACACCCAACATGCACACAACACACACAAGACACCTAGCACACATCAAACACAACACACACGAGATTCTTCAAGGCAAAGCATCGGTTTTTCAAAAGGGATTTCAGCCTAGGGATTTCTTCGTCGTCGTTCTTGGCATCGCCGATTCGTTTTAGATCGTAAATTACGCAAATGCGCTCCTTAACTTTCTTTTTCTCATCTATCATACCATAATACCTGTTTTAATTTTTTTTGCATGGAAAAGATGTTTTCCTTGCTTTTATTTTCGTTTTTATGCATTGACATGTGAATAATTCATGATTTTATGTTCCAAAACTTGATATATGATTTTGTGAAGGGACTGCCATGTTAGGATAACTCTGAGGGACGTTTTTCCATCACGTTAATGGTCCATAGGTGGTTAAAGGAAGCCTGCACACGGGAGGATTGAAGCATGAATGAAAATTATTGCTTGATGGCCCTAGGGTTCGGTTAAGGGGAACCACGGCTCATGGCTCGGCTAGGGCTTTACCAGGGCTAGGGCTGGACGTGGTTGGGTGAAGAGAAGAGTCCTAGCCACGCTAGGACTCAAGCACAACGGGTAGGGAAGATACCAAGTGAGCTAGGACTATTCCCAAGCCAACCGAGAGTAACAGTTGTGTGCCGGGGGATCGCGGCTTGGCCGAGGGTCCAGGCTAGGTTTTTCAGGGTCTAGTGAGGGTACAGAGGGTGAGGGCTCGGTGGTGGCTCGAGGGTAGGAGTCCTAGCAGAGTTCGAAGAGTCCTAGGATAAGCTGTTAGGATCGTGCGGCTCCTGTGCATCGCGCATGGTGTTGCAGCGGGTAGGGTCGAGTCCAGGGGGTCCAGGAAGGATCCTATATGGGCTGGGCAAGGGCTGGCTCTAGGTGGCTTGGGCTTGGCTCGAAGAATTCACAATATGGCTCAAGGGTAGCTATTTAAGGGTCGATTTAGGGTTTTAATGGCTAAGGGTTGAATCGTGGGTCCACGGGAGTGACTCATGGCTCACAAGGGTAAATTAAGCAATAAAAAGTATAAGTTAAAATTTGGGAATTTAATAATAAAGTTTGAATTAATTTGAGAATTAAACGATCTACGAATTAATAATTATGAAATAAATAAAAAGCCATGAATTTAAGCTAAATAAAAATATAAAATTTAATTAAGGCTTAAATAATTATTTTGGATGGTCTAGAGTCAACGAAAGTAAGAAAAGTCAAAATCGAGAAATTTTACGTCTAAGGGTAAAACGGTCACTTTACACCTGAAAAATAGTAAACGTTTTGGCAATGCCCTGAATGCTGTAAATAATGATAACATGCTTATTTTTAATGTTTATGAAACTTTACGATAAAACGATTATGACAAAAGATATGTTGCATCCTTGGTTTAAAAGAATAATGATTTATGAATGATTAATTTTATAAGTGATGAAAATACGAATGTTGAAGAAAGTGAAGTACTTGTGACTAATACGATGATTATGATGATATGATGATATGTAAGACCAAGGCTCAGTTGAAGGGTGAGAGTGTCGCTGATGTCCCCGTCGCCCAGTACTGTGGTTACACGTAGATGGATTCATCGACCTTCAGCTAATACGAAAGTCACAATTAACGATCTGAATTCAACAGAAAGGAAAACGTCTACGTAGATGATGAAAATGGAATATGACTATGATGAAAAGAAAAATGTTTATGTTTATGCATGTTCATGAAAAGTTATGGTTATGGTTTGCCGAGTCAATAGATTCACTAGATATGATCGATGCAGGTGAGCATGATATTGAAGTTGAGGGACTTGATGGTTGATATTATGGACTGAAGGTGAACATAACCCGAGGACCAGCGCTAATTTTCCGCATAAATATCAAGTTTATGATTTAAGTTTAGGTTAAAGATTTTACGATATTTATGATGCTTTTGAGTGGTTTTTGAGAGGATATTAGAGTTAAGTTTATTTTTGAAATATTGTTAGTTTAGGTTGATTGACGATTGACGATTTTATGTTTTGAATCCTTTCTTTGAATTTTCAAATACAGTTGGTATGCTTTATTTTAAAAATGGCATCAAAACATTTTATTTATATATGTATGTATCGGCCGAAATTATTAGATAAGAAAAAAAAATTATAGTACTTTTAAGAAAAACGAGTACTGGACGTTTCAGGAGTGATGTATATTTGTGTAACGCCCTAGTTTCGAAGACTGTCCTCACTGTACCAAGACGAGTGTAGAGCCCAAATCAGTACACGTAAAACTCATGCATTTATTTAATTGTTAATTATCTATTTAATTTAAAATGAGTTTAGTGATGCTTAATTTGTGAAAGTTGCATTATTTTAAATTAATTATGTTTATGTGGTGCATGTTAAATGTTTTTCGAGTTTCATGTTTCAGGCGATTATTCGATGCGGGATCGAGGAAAAGAGACCGGTGACGATTTTGGCAATTTTTAAATGTTGTAGTTTATTTTTAATTGAGAATGGTGCATTTGAAAGAGTTATTAAGTTTTTATTATTTTTAAAAGTGTAATTTATTAATTTAGTGATTTTAGAATTTTAAAACTTTTAAAGTTAGCATTGTGTATTTTATTTTGCTAATTAGAGATTTTTGTTATAGTTAAGGGAGAGTTGGTATTTTAAATTAGTTACTAATTAATAATTAAGCAAATTATTACTCTCCCTAATTATCACCTAAACACACGCGCACACACACTTTTACACACACCATTACACGTATAACACACACACACATTTCTCTTGTTACCATTTGATCATTTTAAAAGAAAACCTAGGGTTCCTTGAGTTCATAGTAGTCGTCCCCTCCCTCTCCATTTTCCAGCAAATTTTCGTGTATTTTCTTCAAAGAAAATCGAACCACTATTGTCCTTGATCAACCTTTGCTCCGTCTCCGCTTCGGTATCGTCGGTTCGGTAAATTTTAATATCAAAATGCACGTATATTCTATTTTTCTTGCGTCCATCATGTCATAGTATGTGTTGCGTTATTTTTATGCGTAAAAATACATGTGTGCTGTGTAAAGTTTGAGCGAAAATTGTTTAGATCGCATTTTGAACGTTTTTGGATCAGAAAATCTCGTTTAAGCTGTTCTTTTAAAAACTGCGATTTTTCGGTCCCGATTTTGAGAAAACTTCCAACATGAAAATCTTAGAATTTTTTGATACCTTCGATTTGATATAAAATTCAAAGTATTTGGATAAAAATTGAGTGAGTTATGGTGATTTTCGTGGGACTGCTCAAACTGCGTTTTCTGAAAATAAGTTATTGATGTGTTCTTGAAGTTTATTTGTTGCAGGCTTCGTTGGGAACCGTCGAGCGATCACTGCTGTGTTTAGGTTTATGGAGTATGAGTTTTGGATGAGTTTTGATGCTTCGTTTCGCGTCGATAGTCGATGGTTGCATTAGAAATCGTAGGAAACAATTGGTGTCAAAATTTGAGTTTACAGATTTGTTGATTGTTTGGGTGCATCGTCATTTGGGACATTTTTATGGAGTCGAGTCAGTGTAATTGCGTCCTAGGATGAGTCTCGATGGATTGGTTCACAATTCATATGATTTAGTTAGGAGTATTAAGCTTCGAGTCGCGGAGTCCAGAAGACTCGACGCCCGAGCGGTAATATTTTACCGCTCGAGCGCCATTCTTTCTGTTCGAGTATTTTCCCCAGAAGACTCGGCGCTCGAGCGGTAATTTGTTACCGCCCGAGCGTGGACCTTGGCGCTCGAGCGGTGAAGTTTTACCGCCCGAGCACAGCCCCATCTGTAAAAATGTTTGGTTTCCTTCTTCTTTTCAAGTTCAATAGTGAATTCTTGTCTTTTATTTTTGTGAATGTTCACACATCATTTTAGAGATTGTTCGGGGTTCGATGTCATGGGTTTGTACGATGATTTAACGAGGTCAAGTCCCGAGTGATCTAGAATGTCATAAGCTATTTAATTATTTCGGTGGTGAGCACGAGTACCTACGTCTAAGCTATGAAAGTTAAGTACTTGTAATCATGTTAGTATGTGCAGCAGTGACCCCAAGCGAGATCCAACGAATCCCTCAACGCCAAGTA
The DNA here is from genome assembly GCF_025594145.1 of Primulina tabacum. Classification (NCBI taxonomy): domain Eukaryota; kingdom Viridiplantae; phylum Streptophyta; class Magnoliopsida; order Lamiales; family Gesneriaceae; genus Primulina; species Primulina tabacum. Next base: position 22,331,772 of record NC_134566.1, read on the forward strand.
AGTAAGTATGTTTGACGTGCAAAGAAAATATTTCAAGTTTTTGAGGTTTGCTAAATGTCTTGTGACCAATTATGTATGGGATTGGAAAGCGGTAAAGCATGACCAGGGACCAATCCACCCCGTTAAAGCATGAACGGGTTTAGATCAAGATTGGAAAGCGTAATAGCATGAACGGGGACCAATCTACCCGTTAAAGCATGAACGGTGATCTCATGTATGTGGCAGTGGATTTTTCCCTGTCAGCCCAGTACTGTGGTTTAGTCTGATCAGGCGATTAATGTTATGGGTCACTTTCTTTGAAACATGCCTCTACGCAAAACAATGAAGTTTATGTATGTTCAAGTATGTACAAGTATGCAAGCATGTTTAAGAAAAGTTTTATGATGATGGCACGTCTATGTTTATGTATGTATGTACAAGTTTCAAGTATGTTACGTTCAAGCTTTTAAGTATGCAAGTTCAAGTTTCAAGTATTTACGCTCTATTTTAAAGTTGCATGTGATTTTATTACGTATTATTCGTTACTCCCAGTGTATATGTGTTGAGTCGTTTGACTCACTAGAATTGATCGATACAGGTGATGAGGCATTTGAGGAGACGAGAGATGTGGACCAGTGAGCTGGCCTGGACTGGGCGGGAGGCTAAACCCGAGGACCGCCAAGTTTTAAGTTTTTATGAATTTTCAAAAATACTCTGATTTCATGTTATCGATTTTGAGTTTTAAACAAGTACTTTTAGTAAACATCATTTGAGATCTTTTGTTGCAACAATATTTGGGGATGGACAATTTATTTTATCGAATTTTGAAGTTTCACTTCTTATTGAAGAAAATTTTTAATTTTTCCGCAAATTTTAAGTAGTAAAAAGTACGGTACGTTACAGTTGGTATCAGAGCCGATCTCTCTTAGTACGGTGTGGTTCGGGGACAAACCAAGCGGAAGCTGGTGGGCATGTGAGGCCCGGGGCCGAAGGGGGCGGGAGGTGATCGCCGGTGCCATGAGGTTGCACGGACAATGAGCGGCTCCTGGCAGGCATCTAGGTGGAGGGAACATGAATGAACTGATCCCACACCAGAATGAGAGGGATTCCGAGACTGTTCAATGTAATGGACTGTACAGTTGAATATGGCTTAAAAGATTTGATTGGTACTACTCATATCACGAAGGTGCATCTTCTTTTCTGTATCTCATCACATAAGAACTCCAAAGTTAGGCGTGCTTGACTTGGGGCAATTTTTGGATGGGTTACCTCCTGGGAAGTTTCCCAGGGTGCGTGCGAGTGAGGACATAAGCACGCTGGAAAGACCCGTCTTGATACAGTGAGGACAGTGGTCGAATTTGGGGCGTTACAGTTGGTATCAGAGCGGTGTTCTTGTAAAGGGTTATGCCTACTGCCAGTTGCGAGAAGCTAAGCCACACCTCAAGTCTGTAAGTTTTAAAGTTTTTCATTATGTTTTGTATTAAGCATTAAGTGATGATTTCAGCATGTCCAAGTTTTAGATTTAGATTACGTGCATCGTATGCTATTGATGTTATATTCATGCATGTTCGGTTTACGTGTTGGATAAATTTGGAACAGTATGCCTCCTAGACGTATGGTTAACCGTGAAGCTAGGGAAGAGGACTGAGAGCATCGAGATGAGGGTAGGGCCAATCCCTCACCTCCACCTCCGGATATGTAGGCGCAGATGCTCGCAGGTATGACCCAGTTCTTCGTACAGTTTGCGGGGAACCAAGCTGCGGCAAACACAGAGGCGAGACCTAGACCAGAAGCAGTATACGAGAGGTTCAGGTGGATGAGCCCAAAGGAGTTTTTGGGGACCACCGACTTGATGATATCCGAGGGATGGATTAAATCCATCGAGGTGATTTTTGCCTTTATGGAGTTGCAAGATGCAGATAGGGTCAGGTGTGCCACATTTCTACTGACCGGGGACGCCATACTGTGGTGGGAGAGCGCGTCTGTAGCAGCAAATTTGCAGACCCTTTCTTGGAATGACTTTAAGGAGATATTATACTCCAGTTATTTCACTGAAGAAGTACGATCCAAACTGACCAGAGATTTTATGACCCTGCGACAGGGAGACGGTAGTGTTGCAAAATTGTCAGGAAGTTTGAGAGGGGGTGTCACTTTGTGCCCCTGATAGCTAATGATGCCCAGGTAAGTTGAGACATTTTATGGAAGGGTTACAGCCGGTCTTGCGCTGTGACGTCCGAGTTGCTGGTCCTACTACCTACACGATTGCCGTGTCAAGAGCTTTGGCGGCAGAACAAGATCAGAGGGATATTGAGGCTGACAGGCAGAGCAAGAGGCCCTATCAGGCTCCACAACAGCAGCAGCAGCATCGACCTCAGTTTAAGAGGCCGTTCCAGAGGCAGCCAGGAAAGAAGCCTTATCAGGGACCGCCAAAGAGCAAGGGTCCTATACCACAGCAGAAGGCGCCACAGAGGCCGGGAGAGCACCCGGTGTGCCCGAAGTGCAACCGCCAGCACTCGGGACAGTGTTTGTACGGGTCAGGAAAGTGTTTCAAATGCGGGGCAAGTGACCACATGTTGAAGGAGTGCCCACAGTGGAGGCAGCCGACCCAGGTCAGAGTGTTCTCCATGCATGCGCAGGAGACGAACCCAGACACGACATTACTGATCGGAAAACTTTTCTACCAAAGCTCAGAATTACTTTGTCATGCATGTGTTGGAATTTCATTTGGGTTTATTAGTGTGCTAGTAATATTTTTGGGTGTCATGCGATATAAATTTCTTCTATGCCTTAGATTAAGGTTAAAATTTTGAGGAGATAAGTTTTGTGTTGTGCTAAAGTCTCTCGGGAAATATATTCATAAAGAGACTAGCCACGAAGGCCCTGATAGACTCAGGAGCCACCCACTCCTTTATTTCGGAGACATTCGCTAGTCACTTGGACATCAAGTTTATTGGACTCGACGTGAGCTACTCAGTGACAGTCCCGTCAGGGGAAGAATTGCCCAGCTACTAGCGTGGTCAGAGACATCGATCTGGAACTGCAGGGCCATCTAGTGTATGCCGATTTGATTGTGTTGCCGATGCCAGAGTTTGATATCATTTTGGGAATGGACTGGCTGATGAAGTACAGAGTTGTTATCGACTTCCCGAAAAGGTCGGTGTTAGTAAGACCTTTGGGTATGGAGCAGTTTCTCTTTGAGCCAGCTAGATGGAAGAGTTTCCCTCGCATGATCTCGTGCATGCAGGCGCGGAAAATTATTTCCAAGGGGTGTCAAGATTTCTTGGCCAGAATCATTTCAACACCTGACGTACCCATTCCGTCTATAACTGATGTACCAGTAGTAAGAGATTTTCCTAACGTATTTTCAGATGACGTCACAGGCCTTCCACCAGAAAGAAAGGTGGAGTTCGCCATTGATCTTATGCCAGGCACTGTGCCAATCTCCAAGGCACCGTACCGTTTAGCTCCAGCTGAGATGCTAGAACTCAAACAGCAGATTCAAGAACTCCTTGACAAGGAATGTATTCGCCCTAGCTTCTCACCATGGGTCGCACCAGTGCTTTTTGTGAAAAAGAAGGATGGGAGCATGATGTTGTGTATCGATTACCGAGAACTGAACAAGGTAACGATCAAGAATAAATCCGTTACCAAGGAGCGAGGACTTGTTTGATCAGTTGCAGGGAGCTACGGTGTTCTCTAAAATAGATCATCGATCGGGGTATCATCAGCTGAAGGTGAAAGATGCAGATGTTCATAAGACAGTCTTCAGGACCAGATATGGGCATTACGAGTTCTTAGCGATGCCGTTTGGACTGACGAACACTCCAGCGATTTTTATGGACTTGATGAATCGAGTATTTCAGCCCTACCTAGATCAATTCGTCATAGTATTCATTGATGATATTCTTATCTACTCGAAGAGCCATGAGGAGCACAACCAGTATTTGAGGACATTTTTGAACACCCTGCAGAGTCGCAAGTTATTTGCAAAGTTCAGTAAATGTGAATTCTGGTTGGAGAAGGTAGCGTTTTTGGGTCATGTAGTGTCTAGCAGAGGAATTGAGGTGGACCCAGCTAAAGTGGCAGCCGTTAAGGAATGGGTTGAGCCGAAGAATGCTTCAGAGATCCGTAGTTTTCTGGGTTTAACAGGTTACTACCGTAAGTTTATTCAGGGGTTTTCGTCGATAGCACTGCCGCTCACTTCACTAACCAAGAAGAATGCTAAGTTCATGTGGAGTGGTGAGTGCTAGAGGAGCTTCGATACTTTGAAGCAAGCTCTTATTTCAGCGCCAGTGCTAGCCATGCCATAAGGGCAAGGAGATTTTGTGTTATACACCGATGCATCTAAACTCGGGTTAGGCGCAATGTTGATGCAGCATGGTCGGGTTATAGCTTATGCTTCCAGGCATTTGAAGGTGCATGAGAAGAATTACCCGACTCATGATCTTGAGTTAGCCGCCGTTGTCTTTGCTTTGAAGATATGGAGACATTACTTGTACGGCGAGAAATGGCAGATATTTACCGATCACAAGAGTCACAAGTATTTCTTCACGTAGAAAGAGCTGAATATGAGACAGAGACGGTGGTTGGAGTTGGTAAAAGACTATGATTGCGAAGTTAGCTACCATCCAGGGAAAGCTAATATTGTGGCAGATGCCTTGAGCAGTAAAGTTGCAGTCGTAGCACCGTTGTAAGTACAGAGATCTCTTCAGTCAGAGATTCAGAGATTGTAGTTAGAGGTTTATCCTAAGGACAGGGCTCCTAAGCTGTCTAATCTGACAGTCCAGTCTTCCTTACTAGACCGTATCTGTGCAGGTCAGTCTTCAGATGAGCAGTTGCAGAAATGGAGACTGAAGGATGAGGCCAAGGGCAGTGTGCTCTACACAGTGTCCGATGGTATTGTGAGATACAGAGGTAGAATGTGGGTGCCTAGTGTTGATTCAATCAGAGAGGATATTCTGACAGAGGCACATGTATCTCCGTATTCAATCCACCCAGGAGGTACCAATATGTACAGGGACCTGCAGGTTTTTTATTGGTGGCCAGGGATGAAGCAAGACATCCGCATATTTGTGTCTGAATGCCTCACTTGCCAGCAAGTGAAGGCAAAGCATCAAAGGCCAGCAGGAATACTTAAGCCACTCCCTATCCCCGAGTAGAAATGGGAGAATATTACAATGGACTTCGTTGTTGGTTTGCCAAAGTCAGTCAGAGGTTTTAATGCTATTTGGGTCATAGTGGATCGACTCACTAAGTCAGCGCACTTTTTGCCCGTGAAGACGAATTTCTCCATGACGCAGTATACGGAGCTCTATATCAGGGAGATAGTCCAATTGCACGGAATCCCAGTTTCTACTGTGTCCGACAGGGACCGGAGGTTTACATCGTCCTTTTGTAAGAGTTTACATGCAACCATGGGGACGAAGTTGCTTTTCAGTACAGCTTTTCACCCGCAGACAGATGGCCAGTCTGAACGAGTGATTCAAATTTTGGAGGATCTATTGCAAGCCTGTATGATCGATTTCCAGTGGACTTGGGAATCGAAGCTACCTCTAGTGGAGTTTACCTACAACAACAGCTTCCAAGCATCTATAGGTATGGCTCCCTATGAGGCATTGTATGAACGGACGTGGAGATCACCGATTCATTGGGATGAAGTCGGGGAGAGGTCGGAGCTTGGTCCAGAGATTGTTCAACAGACTGCAGATGTGGTGGTCAAAATTCGAGACAGTATGAAGACGGTGCAGAGTCGTCAAAAGAGTTATGCTGAAGGAGGAGAAGGGATCTAGAGTTTGCCGTAGGTGATCATGTCTTTGTAAAGATAGCACCCATGAAGGGTGTTATGAGATTTGGGAAGAGAGGCAAGCTTAGTCCGAGATTTATTGGGCCGTTCGAAATTCTTGACAGAGTTGGGACACTAGCTTATCGTGTAGCCCTACCGTCGAACCTGGCCGGTGTACACAATGTGTTCCACATCTCGATGTTGAGGAAGTATCTAGCCAATCCTTCGCATGTTTTGAGCTATGAACCATTGGAGCTTGCTCCAGATCTGTCGTATGAGGAAAGACATGTCCAAATCCTAGACAGACAGAAGCGGAGACTTCGGAACAAGGTGACCAAGTTGGTCAAAGTCAGGTGGCTAAATCAATCAGTGGAGGAGGCCACTTGGGAGACCAAATCAGATATGAGAAATCGCTACCCGGAGTTGTTCTGTAAGAGTTAATTTCGAGGACGAAATTTATATAAGTGGGGGAGGAACTGTAGAGCCCAAAATCAGTACACGTAAAACTCATGCATTTATTTAATTGTTAATTCATATATTTAATTTAAAATGAGTTTAGTGATACTTAATTTGTGAAAGTTGCATTATTTTAAATTAATTATGTTTATGTGATGCACGTTAAATAATTTTCGAGTTTCATGTTTCATGCGATTATTCGATGTCGGATCGACGAAAAGAGACTGGTGATGATTTTGGCAATTTTTAAATGTGGTATTTTATTTTTAATTGAGAATGGGGCATTTTAAAAGATTCATTAATTTTTTAGCATTTTTAAAAGTCCAATTTATTTATTTAGTGATTTTAGAATTTTAAAACTTTTAAAGTTAGCATTGTGTATTTTATTTTGCTAATTAGATATTTTTGTTATAGTTAAGGGAGAGTTGGTATTTTAAATTAGTTGCTAATTAGTAATTAAGCAAATTATTACGCTCCCTAATTATCACCTAAACACATGCACACACACACTTTTACACACATCATTACACGTATAACACACACACACATTTCTCTTGTTACCATTTGATCATTTTAAAAGAAAAACTAGGGTTCCTTGAGTTCATAGCAGCCCTCCCCTCCCTCTCCATTTTCCAGCATATTTTCGTGTATTTTCTTCAAAGAAAATCGAGCCACCATCGTCCCAGATCAACCTCGCTCCGTCTCCGCTTCGGTATCGTCGGTTCGGTAAATTTTAATATCAAAAGGCACGTATATTCTATTTTTCCTGCGTCCATCATGTCATAGTATGTGTTGCGTTATTTTTATGCGTAAAAATACATGTGTGCTGTGTAAAGTTTGAGCGAAAATTGTTTAGATCGCATTTTGAACGTTTTTAGATCAGAAAATCTCGTTTTAGCTGTTCTTTTAAAAACTGCGATTTTTCGGTCCCGATTTTGAGAAAACTTTCGACATGAAAATCGTAGAACATTTCGATACCTTCGATTTGATATAAATTCGAAGTATTTGAATAAAAATTGAGTGAGTTATGGTGATTTTCGTGGGACTGCTCAAACTGCGTTTTCTGAAAATATGTTATTGATGTGTTCTTGAAGTTTATTTGTTGCAGGCTTCGTTGGGAATCGTCGAGCGATCACAGCTGTGTTTAGGTTTATGGAGTAATGAGTTTTGATGCTTCGTTTCGCGTCGATAGTCGTTGGTTGCATTAGAAATCGTAGGAAACAATTGGTGTCAAAATTTGAGTTTACGGATTTGTTGCTTGTTTGGGGTGCGTCGTCGTTTGGGACATTTTTATGGAGTCGAGTCAATGTCATAGCGTCCTAGGATGAGTCTCAAGGATTGGTTCACGATTCGTACGATTTAGTTAGGAGTATTAAGCTTCGAGTCGCGGAGTCCAGAAGAATCGGCGCCCGAGCGGTAATATTTTACCGCTCGAGTGCCATTCTTTCTATCCGAGTATTTTCCTCAGAAGACTCGGCGCTCGAGTGGTAATTTGTTACCACCCGAGCGCGGACCTTGGCGCTCGAGCGGTGAAGTTTTACCGCCCGAGCGCAGCTCCATCTGTAAAAATGTTTGGTTTCCTTCTTCTTTTCAAGTTCAATAGTGAATTCATGTCTTTTATTTTTGGGAATGTTCACACATCATTTTAGAGATTGTTCAGGGTTCGATGTCATGGGGTAGTACGACGATTTAACGAGGGCAAGTCCCGAGTGATCTAGAATGTCATAAGCTATTTAATTACTTGTGAGCACGAGTACCTACGTCTAAGCTATGAAAGTTAAGTACTTGTAATCACGTTAATATGTGCAGCAGTGTTGCGACTTTGATTGTTGCACTCCCAAGAGCAGGTTGTCCACAAGTAGTATAATTCGATGAGTCCGAATATCGTATCCACAGGGAACCTAAGGTAATTACAAGTTCACTACAATGTCTTTTTATTTTTATTTTTTTTAGTTGTTTGAATCTTTAATTGGTAATTTTTAATTGTTCAAATTTTAATTAAGTAGTTGAGATTAAAGGATCCACTCTTGGTATTTTAATAAAGTTAACATTAACGAACATTATTGAAATCCACTTAATAAAATGATTCCAATATATTAAATAATCATATTTATATTATGTTATATATTATTATCTTATAAGTATATAATATATACCAAAACTTATAAATATTGTCAAGTATTTATTGTGCTATATATATATTTATAAACATTAAATCAAGGTTCCCATTTTAAATGGTTGATAAAACCAAACTAAAATTTAAATGGTACCAAGAAATTATTATTATGATATATTTATATGTAGTAAATCAAGGTTCCCACTTTAAATGGTTGGTAAAACCAAACTAACATTTAAATGGTACCAAGAAATTAATATTATAATATATTCATATATAATAAATCAAGGCATCCACTTTAAATGGTTGGTAATACCAAACTAACATTTAAATGGTTCCAAGAATTTAGTGTAACAAATAGCAACAATAAATCAAAACTCCCACTTATAAATAGAGTATAAAAATACTTAAAGAAATAAATATAACATAAACAATAAATAATGATTAAATAATATAAAACATAGATTCTTACATTTTAGTAACCTTATTATCATGCCAAGAGTTTCACCTTTTCATCTCAACTTTAGGAAGTTAGCTATTCATTATTCAAAGTGTAAAACTTTGAATATGAAATTAACATGCTAATTATATTTAAATGAAGAAATAAATGAAAAATATAGAGAGAAATATTATGAACTCAAAGGTTTGTTCATAGAATGAGGGATATCTCAATACATTACAATGCACCCCTATTTATAGCCAAATTTGGGGAGACAACCACAAATAAAATATTATTTTTTTACACATAAGTCTTCATTGGTGTTCCAAGATATTATATTATATTACACATCACTTTTGAAAATCTTCTTCTCTGAATTTGCTTCTTCACATAAAAAGAAACATGTGGATAATTGAGTTGTCTAGTTGTGATATTTTTTTCAAACCATTTGACCAAGTAATTTGAGAGATATGGTCAAAATACTAGAGCATGGTAAAACAGCCACTCCTTTGGTAACTTTATTTGTTGCTTAATTTGATCCCAATTGTGAGAGGATTTTTATCTCATGCTTGCCACCAATATTGTAGATATTAACATCAACTTTCTACAGGTCCAAGAATCATCTTAATCTCATTTGCAACGCCAAGTTTATTCTTGTTTTATCGAACCTGTAAAAAATAGTAAAAACTTATAATTACACAACAACTTATATTTTATACAATTTATTATAAAACATATAATATTTAAACATTTAATAAAACAAAAACTATATATTTATATTATAAAACATTTAATTAATGTACACTTTTTATGTTTATCACAACTCTTAACCAGCTTATTGCTAGTCCCTAGCAATTTAAGCGTTAATAGCAATACAAAACATATTGATTAATTTAAATAGAAATGTAATCAAAACTATCTAAGTGTTTAAATTAAATTTGAAAACTTTCAAAGTTATATCAAGATCATCATAATTATAATTTATGAAATAATTTGAGATGATCAATTCAAAGCTTATTTCAGGTAGTTAAATGTACACGGCCTTCAGAAATTCCTAGTAAGAGTCTCAACTCCATATCCTCACAGGTTAATAAATGTTTCAATTTATGGCAACGATTTCTCTAATGGAGTTGGAATACAGATAAATGCTCAGAAAAATGGTTTACAGAATGCAGACAGACAAACGAGCCAAACTAATCAAAAGATAGAAAATCCATTGATTCAAAATCTAGTTGTTTTTATTATATATTTTTTCCTGATATATATATATTTTTTTTTCATAACATCATGGAATCAGACTAAGTTTATGCTTCTTGACCACATATTTATTTAATTTGTACAATAAATTTCTCTCTTTCTTTCTTTCTTTTCTTTTTTTTTTATGAGAGATATATGGGTCGTAGCATATAAGTTAAAAATTACATAGATCTTCAATATCTTTCTTTTTGTATTTTTCTCCCTTTTTTTTCAGGAAATATCATTTTTTTTTTCAAAATAAGAACTCAAGATCTAAACAATAGATAGTCTCTCACATGATCAATAAAGGCTCGAAGGCTGTTTTCTCAGTCCTCTCCACTTACTCACAAAATATGTGTGAGTTTAAAATTTTAGGCACTCTTATAAGGTATATCTTGGGCCATATAGTTTAATTCTTGATTTTATCACAATGGTTAATCACTCAAAAAGATTTCATAAATCATATTTTTATATTGATCAGAATATTAAAATTGACTTTTTTTTTTCAAATAAAAATTTAAACATTCTTAAATAGATTAATGCATGTTCTAATTTAAACCTTTCAAACATGTAATGTATGACATTTTTGCAAAAATTAATAAGATACAAACAATAAACATGATTTTATTTTAAAATAATATATATATTTTTTATTTTTTTAAAAAAAATTTTTTATTTTTTTTTATAAGTTTGTTCTCCCCTCAATCAGAATATGACATTGTCCCTAATGTCAAAATAACTATTAATAAAGAGTACATAATGAAAGAGATATCACCTGGAATTTTATTGAAGATAACAAACTGAAACAAAACGCAAACCAATCCACGACTTTTGAATCAATGATCCAACTTCCTTTTCTTACTTCTTGATTGCGACCAATTTATCTTTGTTATCATCGGATCAGGCTTATGAACAAAAGCTTCCAAATCATCAATTAATTGGTCGGCAGTCGAAGCACAGATGAGCATCCGTCGTGAATTTTCTGAAATGAAATTCTGTTACACAGCTTTATCAAGAAATGTCAGCAAACTGTCATAGTAATTATTGATATTCAACAAGCCCACAGGTTTATTATGGATATTAAGTTGTGCCCAAGAAACAGTGTGAAAAATTTCTTCTAATGTACCAAAACCACCTGGTAGTGCGATAAAAGAATCAGAATTTTCAATCATTTGAGTGATTCTTTCATATATAGAAAAAACTTTTAATTCCTCCCCAATCGTAACATCTGTAATATTTCCTTCAGCTAAAGCTAAAGGAATAATACCCAAAACCTGACTACCTCCAAGATGAGCAGATGTTGAAACAGATCTCATTAACCCAATATTACCTCCCCCATATACCAAGTGAATTTTTCTCTCAGCCAATATCTTTCCAAGATTATTCGCTGCTTCTACAAACACTTCATTTTTTCCAGCACTCGACCCACCAAATAGACAAATATTTTTCAATGTTTGTGCAGAGATCCAGCCATGTTTTTACTTTCTTTTTTTTTCTGCGAAAATAGAGAGAAAGATGAGAGATTTATCGGGGTAATATGTTATCATGATAAAACTATGGGTCAAAGCTGTAAACAGAATAAATAGTAAAAACAATAATGACACACATGCATATAAACAGTAGTGTGATTGTGGCTCACAATTTTCCTCTGGTTTTACGTCCAGAAACGGCTTCAACGCCTTCTATGAGTCGAGGATATGCTTCCCATCCAATTTTCTTATAAATTGGCAAACAGGGTCTTTTTTACTCGGATTCCCAAGACTATGACGCTCATCTTGGAATTATTTCCATAAACGGAGAATTCAATATGCACATGTCCACTAGAATGCGTCTCAAGAGTCAATAAGATGTTATCTAAAACTCCTTACTCAGCCCATTCTTAATGAAACCAATTTTATCTTCTCTGTTATTGGAAACACATCCCAAAGATCTGCATCGTTTGTCACAAGTCCATCTTGCACACTTATGACAAACCCCTAAATTTTTGGCCCTTCGTTTTTTCGCATAAGTGCTTTTTCCTAATCCAGGCAAATACCGAATGAGCAATGATTGTGGAACTTCTCCTCCTAATCGGACCTTAGCTTCTATTACAAGACGAATATCTTCTGGAATTCTTTTTTGCATTAGCAATCTCAATCTTTCACACCTTCCTGCATAAATTTTTCTTAGAACATTTTCAGAAACAGATGGAAAATATTTACAAATTTTTGAGAGAATTTCATCCATTTTGAAAAGAAAAGAAATGATTTTTTTTTATTTTTGTATCAGCAATTGTGGGAAACTGATTTAACCGACTATGAGAGTCACGGAATACCGTTATCCGCCATTTAACCGGGAAAACAAAAAGATTAAGAAAACCTGAAATAAAAACAAACAAACTTAAATGCAACACCAAAAAAAAAATAAAATAAAAAAAATCAAGTATCAGAAAAGGAAATAAACTCTTCTTGAAAGATTTCATTTTCTAAAAATGGTTTAAGCCTTTGTCCATTTACTTTAAAAATATCACAATTTTTAGGATTTTCAATATCCACAGCTCCATAAGTATACACATGCTTTACAACATATGGGCATGTCCATCTTGATCGTAATTTTCCTGGGAATATGTGAAGTCGAGAATTATAAAGCAAAACGTGTTTACCAATCTCAAAAGATTTTTTAAGAATTTTTTTATCATGAAATGATTTGATTTTTGCTTTATAAATCCTTGAATTCTCATACGCGTCATTTCTGAGTTCATCAAGTTCATTAAGTTGCAATTTACGCAATTTGTTGGCATCATCCATGCTTGAATTTAAAGTTTTGATAGCCCAACAAGCTTTATGTTCCAATTCCACAGGCAAATGACAATGTTTTCCATAAACCAACCTATAGGGAGACATATTTAATGATGTTTTAAAAGCTGTTCGATATGCCCAAAGTGCATCAATAAGTCGCAGAGATCAATCTTTTCTATTTGAGTTAACAGTTTTTCCCAAAATTTGCTTTATCTCCCTATTAGCTAATTCAACTTGTCCATTTGTTTGAGGATGATAAGGAGTAGTTACTTTATGAGTAATACCATATTTTTTCATTAATGAAGCAAATGGTTTATTAACAAAGTGAGTTCCCCCATCACTTATCATGGCTCGAGGAATTCCAAATCTACTAAAAATATTTTCTTTTAAAAATTTGATGACGATTTTATGATCATTTTTTTGACATGGAATTGCCTCTATCCATTTGGAAACATAATCAACTGCAACTAAAATATACAAGTATCCAAACGACGATGGAAAAGGTCCCATAAAATCAATTCCCCAACAGTCAAATATTTCAATTTCAATGATAGGATTCAAAGGCATCATGTTTCTTTTTGAAATCGCACCCAATTTTTGACAATTTTCACAGATCTTGCAGATTTCGTTGGTGTCTTTAAACAAAGTGGGCCAATAAAATCCACACTGCAAGATTTTTGCAGCCGTTTTCTTTGAAGAAAAATATCCTCCGCATGCTTCTGAATGACAAAATTTAATGACGCTACTTACCTCATTGTCGGGTATGCAACGTCGAAAAATTTGATCTAGACAATACTTGAACAGATACGGTTCATCCCAATAAAAGTTTTTTACCTCATTCAAAAATTTTCTTTTATCTTGGGAACTCCATTGCGGTGGCATTTTTCCTGTCACAAGAAAATTTACTATGTTAGCAAACCAAGGTGTAGTAGTAACTGAAAATAGATGTTCATCAGGAAAATTATCGTTAATTGGTGTCATTTCACAAGATGATCCTGTTACTAGCCTCGATAAATGATCGGCTACGACATTCTCGGTTCCTTTTTTATCTTTGATCACAATTTCAAATTCTTGGAGCAACAAAATCCATCGTATCAGTCGTGGCTTTGCATCCTGTTTGGTCAACAAATATCTAATAGCAGAATGATCAGTAAACACAATAGTCGTTGATCCAATCAAATAAGAACGAAATTTATCTAATGCAAATATTTTAGCAAGTAGTTCTTTTTCAGTTGTGGAGTAATTCATTTGAGCATTGTTTAAAGTTCTACTTGCATAATATATCACATAAGGCTTACCGTTTCTTCTTTGACCCAGTACTGCACCGACTGCATAATCACTCGCATCGCACATGATTTCAAATGGTAAAGACCAATCAGGAGGTTGCATGATAGGAGCTGATGTTAAATGTCGAATGATTTTATCAAAAGCATTTTGACATTCTTGAGTCCACTCAAATGCAGTGTCTTTTGTTAAGAGGTTACAAATGGGTTTAGAGATTAAACTAAAGTCCTTTATAAACCTCCTATAAAATCCAGCATGTCCCAAAAATGAGCGAATTTCTTTAATGATTTTTGGAGGGGGTAAATTGGCAATGACATCAACTTTTGCTTTATCAACTTCAATTCCATGAGATGACACTACATGTCCCAAAACAATTCCAGAAGTAATCATGTAATGACATTTTTCCCAATTTAAAATAAGACATTTTTCCTCGCATCTTTTTAAAACTTTTTCCAAATTTTCAAGACAATTATCAAATGTATTCCCAAAGACAGTTAAATCATCCATGAAAATTTCCAAACAATTTTCAACCATATCGCAAAAAATACCTAGCATACATCTGTGAAATGTTGCTGTGGCATTGCATAAACCAAATGGCATCCTTCTAAATGCAAATGTTCCAAAAGGACATGTGAATGTAGTTTTTTCTTGATCTTCGACTGCAATGAGAATTTGATAATAACCTGAATATCCATCAAGAAAACAGTAGTATGGATGACCTGCTACTCTTTCTAAAATTTGATCCAAAAATGGTAATGGAAAATGATCTTTTCTAGTGGCGTCATTTAATTTTCTATAATCAATACACATCCGCCAACTAGATGGGACTCAACTTGTTAACAATTCACCTTTTTCATTTTTTATCACTGTGATGCCAGAATTTTTTGGAACTACTTGTGTTGGGCTTACCCACTTACTATCAGAAATAGGGTAGATAATCTCAACATCAAGTAGTTTGAGAACTTCAGTTTTCACAACATCTTTCATGTGTGGATTTAATCTCCTTTGTGGTTGTTGAGATGTTTTAGCATTTTCTTCTAAATGAATTTTGTGTGTGCAAATTAGTGGATTAATGCCCTTGAGATCTTTTAGTGTCCAACCAATTGCATTTTTATGTCTTTTAAGCATATCAACTAATTTACCTTCTTGATCACTTTCTAGTTTGGAAGAAATTACCACCGGATATGTTTCATCTTCTCCAAGAAATGCATACTTCAATTCTTCTGGCAAGGGTTTTAACTCCAATATGGGTGGTTCGTCTTTGTTCTCATATTTTGCATCAAAGTCTTTCTCTGATCCTGGTAACGAGTGATACCTGATAAAATCATCAAGATCAATTTCAATATTTTCTTTAATAGTTTCAATTGAACAAATATCTAATTGATCACGAGTACTCCCTTCTTGAATGTTTTCTTCCACAAGAGTTTCAATAAGATTTTCATCTTCACTTTCATCTCCTTTGTCATGTGGTTGCTTACAAAGATTAAAAACATTGCGCTCCAAGGTCATGTTACCAAATGACAACTTCATTATTCCATTCCTGCAATTTATAAGGGCATTAGAAGTTGCTAAAAATGGACGACCCAGAATTACAGGAATTGCATTACAAGCTTCGATAGATTGTGTATCTAAAACTATGAAATCGACAGGATATACAAAGTTATCAACTTGGACCAATACGTCTTCTATCATACTTTTGGCACTTTAAGAGATCTATCGGCAAGTAAAAATGTTACCGAAGTAGATTTTAACTCGCCTAGATTGAGTTCTTGATAAACTGAATATGGAAGCAAATTCACACTAGCTCCAAGATCAAGCAAGGCTTTTTTAATCTTTCGTTCTCCAATAATACATGAAATAGTAGGACAACCAGGGTCTTTGTATTTCAAAGTATTATTATTTTGAATAATTCCACTTACTTGTTCGGCTAAAAATGCTTTCTTTTTTACATTCAATTTTCTTTTCACAGTGCACAAGTCTTTCAAAAATTTGGCATATGATGGTACCTGTTTTATTGCATCTAATAAAGGAATATTAACTTTTACTTGTTTAAAAATATCATATATATCAGAATTCAAATTTGATTTTTTTGTATTTTTCAATGCATGAGGGAATGGTGGTGACACTGTCTGTTGAACCTCTTCTTCGCAAGTTATGGGCTCCATTTCCTTAGTTGATTTATCATCATCTTCAAAAGGTTCAAGAATGGATTTTTCCACAAACTTACCATTTCGAAGGGTAATAACAGATTTTACCTGATCCATCGATTGAGTTCCAGAAGTTCCAGTTTGTGAATGATGATCCTTGGGATTTGGCAGAGGTTGTGAAGGAAATTTACCTTTTTCATGAACATTAAGTGCAGATGAAAATTTAGCAAGAGTATCTTTCAAATCTGTCATGGTTTGAGCAGTTTGAGTATTGATAGACTCTTGCTTTGCAATGAAAGAATTCAATGTATCTTCCAAATTTCTTTTAGGTGGAGGAACATAAGGTGCATAATTTTGAAAATTTTGTTGATTTTGGAAATGTGGTTGTGAAAATTGTGCAGCATTATCATTCCTCCAACTAAAATTTGGATGATTTCGCCAACCTGGATTGTAATTTTGAGAAAATAGTTCAAAATTTGGCCTTTTGAAATTGTTCAAAACATTGGCTTGTTCATGGAGACATTCTTTAAAAGAGGGCAAAGTGGGACAATCTTTTGTAAAATGATCACTTGTACCACAGATGTGACACACAATTTCTTGAACAGATTTTAATTGACCATTCTTTTTCAATTCAAGTGCCTCAACTTTTCTTGCCAAAGAGGTAAATCTAGCTTGAAGATCATGTTCATCTTTGAGAGTGTACATACCTCCACCAGATGTAGGAGATTGAATCTTGTTTGATGGTTCGATTGTACCTATATTGTCTCAATTTTGAGCATTTTCAGCTAATGAATCGAGATACTCAATTGCCTCATTTGGATCTTTATCTTCAAATGTTCCATTACACATAAATTCAACCATTTGCCTATCTTTAGGTGTTAAGCCTTCATAAAATTGAGAAACAACTCTTCAAATTTCAAAACCATGATGTTGACAAAGATTAAGCAATTCTTTGTATCTATCCCAACACTGATAAAAAGTTTCTCCTTGTTTTTGAGTGAAAGTGATGATTTGCCTTTTGAAAGAATTTGTTCTATGAGATGGAAAAAACTTTTTCAAAAGTTGTTGTTGCAATTCATCCCAAGTTCGAATGGATCCCGATCTAAGATTTTGTAGCCAAGTTTTAGCTTTATCTTTTAAAGAAAAAGGAAAAAGCTTAAGTCGAATGATGTTCATGCTACAATTTAGATCATTATATGTATTGCACACTTCTTCAAACTCTGGTAAATGCATGTATGGATTTTCAGAATCTAAGCCATGAAAATTGGGTAAAAGTTGGATAATACCAGGCTTAAAATTGAAATGAGATGCATCAGGGGGAAAAACTAGACATGAAGGTGCACTAGTACGTGTAGGATTCATGTGATCTCTAAGTGTTCTTCGTCTATCATGATCATGTTGAGATTGAATTTCATCTTTATTTTCTTGGATGGGTTCTTCCGCCATGTTTTGTAAAAATAAAGGGTTATTTCGAATGAGTCGACCACTAAGTATACGTGACCAAATGCTCATGCAAATGCAAAAGAATAAAAACACACAAAAGCAATAAAAATTCAAATAAAGAAAAATAAACTATAAACAAAATTAGATAGACATGAAATTAAATTATACTTCCCCGGCAACGGCGCCAAAAACTTGTTGCGACTTTGATTGTTGTACTCCCAAGAGCAGGTTGTCCACAAGTAGTATAATTCGATGAGTTCGAATATCGTATCCACGAGGAAGCTAAGGTAATTACAAGTCCACTACAATGTCTTTTTATTTATTTTTTCTTTTAGTTGTTTGAATCTTTAATTGGTAATTTTTAATTGTTCAAATTTTAATTAAGTAGTTGAGATTAAAGGATCCACTCTTGGTATTTTAATAAAGTTAACATTAACGAACATTATTGAAATCCACTTAATAAAATGATTCCAATATATTAAATAATCATATTTATATTATGTTATATATTATTATCTTATAATTATATAATATATACCAAAACTTATAAATGTGTCAAAGTATTTATTGTGCTATATATATATTTGTAAACACTAAATCAAGGTTCCCACTTTAAATGGTTTATAAAACCAAAATAACATTTAAATGGTACCAAGTAATTTAATATTATGATATATTTATATATAGTAAATCAAGGTTCCCACTTTAAATGGTTGGTAAAACCAAACTAACATTTAAATGGTACCAAGAAATTAAAATTATAATATATTCATATATAATAAATCAAGGCATCCACTTTAAATGGTTGGTAATATCAAACTAACATTTAAATGGTTCCAAGAATTTAGTGTAACATATAGCAACAATAAATCAAAACTCCTACTTATAAGTAGAGTATAAAAATACTTAAAAAAATAAATATAACATAAACAATAAATAATGATTAAATAATATAAAACATAGATTCTTACCTTTTAGTAACCTTATTATCATGCCAAGAGTTTCACCTTTTCATCTCAACTTTAGGAAGTTAGCTATTCATTATTCAAAGTGTAAAACTTTGAATATGAAATTAACGTGCTAATTATATTTAAATTAAGAAATAAAGGAAAAATATAGAGAGAAATATTATGAACTCAAAGGTTTGTTCATAGAATGAGGGATATCTCAATACATTACAATGCACCCCTATTTATAGCCAAATTTGGGGAGACAACCACAAATAAAATATTATTTATTTACACATAAGTCTTCATTGGTGTTCCAAGATATTATATTATATTACACATCACTTTTGAAAATCTTCTTCTCCGAATTTGCTTCTTCACATAAAAAGAAACATGTGGATAATTGAGTTGTCTAGTTGTGATATTTTTTTCAAACCATTTGACCAAATAATTTGAGAAATATGGTCAAAATACTAGAGCATGGTAAAACAGCCACTCCTTTGGTAATTTTATTTGTTGCTTAATTTGATCCCAATTGTGAGAGGATTTTTATCTCATGCTTGCCACCAATATTGTAGATATTAACATCAACTTTCTACAGGTCCAAGAATCATCTTAATCTCATTTGCAACGCCAATTTTATTTTTGTTTTATCGAACCTGTAAAAAATAGTAAAAACTTATAATTACACAACAACTTATATTTTATACAATTTATTATAAAACATATAATATTTAAACATTTAATAAAACAAAAACTATATATTTATATTATAAAACATTTAATTAATGTACAATTTTTATGTTTATCAAGCAGTGACTCCAAGCGAGATCCAATGAATCCCTCAACGCCAAGTAAGTAAGTATGTTTGACGTGCAAAGAAAATATGTCAAGTTTTTTAGGTATGCTAAATGTCTTGTGACCAATTATGTATGGGATTGAAAAGCGGTAAAGCATGACCAGGGACCAATCCACCTCGTTAAAGCATGAACGGGTTTAGATCAGGATTGGAAAGCATTAAAGCATGAACGGGGACCAATCCACCCGTTAAAGCATGAACGGGGATCTCATGTATGTGGCAGTGGATTTTTCTCTGTCAGCCCAGTACTTTGGTTTAGTCTGATCAGGCGATTTATATTATGGGTCACTTGCTTTGAAACATGCCTCTACGCAAAATGATGAAGTTTATGTATGTTCAAGTATGTACAGGTATGCTGTAGTGCCCAAAAATCAATACACGTATAACCCATGCATTTATTTAATTGTTAAATTATTTATTTAAGTTTAAAATGGGTTTTAGCCATGCATGACTTATTTAAATGCATTATTTTAAATTATTTAAGTTTAGGTGATGCACGTTAAAATTTTTTCCAGTTCCATGTTTCAGGCTATTATTCGAGGCGGGATCGAGGAATAAGACCGGTGATGATTTTGGCAAATTTAAAATGTTGTATTTTATTGTAAGTTGATGTCGGGGCATTTTAAATAATTTATCAAGTTTTAGCATTTTTAAGCCTAAATCATTTATTTGGTACTCTTATGAGTTTTTAAAACCTTTTAAGTTTTAGCCATTGTGCATTTTTTTTATTATTATTATTATTAGGGGATTTTATAATTGAGAGGATAAACTCTTAATTAGCATTTTTTTTATTTATTAATTTAGCATATTATATTCCCCTAATTAACTAAACTCACGCACACACACACACTAACACACACACTTTCACGCCTATTCACACAACACACTTCATTCTATTTTTTTAGAGAAAATATTAGGGTTCTTAGAAAAGACCAGCAGCCGCCCCCTTCCTCTGAAATTCCAGCAAGGTTTTGTTGTGTTTTCTTCAAAGAAAATCGAGCCACCATCGTCCCGGATCAAGCCTCACTTCGTCTCCGCTTCGGTATCGCCGTATCGTGAGTTTTTCACATCAAAAAGCACGTATATTCTGTTATTTCTGCATCGATCATGTCATAGTATGTGTTGCGTTGTGTTTATGTGTAAAAATAAATGTGTGATGTGTAAAGTTTGAGCGGAAATTGTTTTGATCGCATTTTGAACGTTTCTGGATATGAAAATCTCGTCTTTGATGTTCTTTTAAAAACTGCAATTTTTCGGTCGCGATTTTGAGAAAACTTTCGACATGAAAATCGTAGAACTTTTTGATTCCTTCGATTTGATATAAAATTCAAAGTATTTGGATAAAAATTGAGTGAGTTATGGTGATTTTTGTGGAACTGCTCAAACTGCGTTTCGGAAAATTATGAGATTTATGCGTTCTTGAAGTTTTTTGGTTGCAGGATTCGTTGGGGATTGACAGGTGATCTCTGCTGCATTTGGGTATGTGTTTAATGATGTTGGGAAGGTCATAAACATTTTGTTTCGCGTCGTTAGGCATTTGGGAGAGCGAGTAGTCGTGAAAACTATTTTGGTGTTAAAATGTGAGTTTATAGGTTTTATTTCGTTTCTTGGGGTGCGTCGTTTCTTTGGGAACGTTTGGAACGTGTTATAGAGACGAGTCAGTGTCATAGTGTCCTAGGTTGAGTCCCGATGGATTGGTTCACGAATCGTATTTTTGGTTAAGGGCATTAAGAGGCAAATCGCGGGTTCAGTACACTCGGCGCCCGAGCGGTAATTTCTTACCGCCCGAAGGCCACTCATTCTGTCCGAGAGTAGAGCTTCAGAAAACTCGGCACCCGAGCGGTGACATTTTACCGCCCGAGCGCCACCCTCTCTGTCGAAGAAATTATTTTTTTAGCTCAGCGTCCGAGCGGTAATTTCTTACCGCCCGAGCACCACTCCTTCTGTCCAGATATTTTGTTCTTCCTTCTTTTCAAGTTTAATAGTAAGTTCATGTCTTTTATTTTTGGGAAATGTTCACACATCATTTTAGAGATTGTTCAGGGTTCGATGTCATGGGGTAGTACGACGATTTAACGAGGGCAAGACCCGAGTGATCTAGAATGTCATAAGCTATCTATTTAATTCGGTGGTGAGCAAGAATACCTACGTCTAAGTTATGCAAGTTAAGCGTTGAAATTCATGTTAGTATGTGCAGCAGTGGCCCCCAAGCGAGATCTAACGAATCCCTCAACGCCAAGTAAGTATTTTTGACCTGCAAAGAAAATATTTCAAGTTTTTGTGGTATGCTAAATGTCTTGTTACCAATTTATGTATGGGATTGGAAAGCGGTAAAGCATGACCAGGGACCAATCCACCCCGTTAAATCATGAACGGGTTTAGATCAAGATTTAAAAGCGTTAAATCATGAACGGGGACCAATCCACCCGTTAAAGCATGAACGGGGATCTCATGTATGTGGCAGTGGATTCGTCCATGTCAACCCAGTACTGTGGTTTAGTCTGATCAGGCGATTTTTGTTATGGGTCACTTTCTTTGAAACATGCCTCTACGCAAAATGATGAAGTTTAAGTATGTTCAAGTATGTACAAGTATGCAAGCACGTTTAAGAAATTTTTCATATTATGGCAAGTCTATGTATGTTTGTACATATGTTCAAGTTTATTTATGCAAGTTCAAGTTTCCGTATGTATGTTCTATTTTAAAGTTGCATGTGATTTTATTACGTATTACTCGTTACTTCTAGTTTATACGTGTTGAGTCTTTAGACTCACTAGACTTGATTGATGCAGGTGAGGATGACTTGGAGGAGAATAGGGGTGGGGACCAAGGAGCTGGCTTGGACTGAGCAGGAGGCTAAACCCGAGGACCACCATGTTTTAAGCTTTTTGAAATGATCAAAATACTCTGACTTATGTTACTGGTTATGAAATTTTAATCAGATGCTTTTGGTGAACTTTATTCTTAGATATTTGGTTGCAACCACTTTTGGAGACGTACAGTTTATTTTAAATCAAAATTTAGAGTTATTTTATAATCAAGAAAATTTTATTTTTTCGCAAATTTTAAGTAGTAAAAAGTACGGTACGTTACAGTTGGTATCATAGCGGTGTTCTTGTAAAGGGTTACGCCTACTTCCAGTTGTGAGAAGCTCACGAAGTCACACCTCAAGTCTGTAAGTTTTAAGTTTTTTGAATTTTTCCATGTATTATGCATTAAGTCATGAGTTCAGCATGCCTATGTTTTAAGTTCAATTTACGTGCATCTTATGCTATTGATATTATGTTCATGCATATGGGGTTTACGTGTTGGGTAATTGTTGGAACAGTATGCCTCCTAGACGTTTGATTGACCGTGAAGCCAGGGATGAGGATAGAGAGGCTCGAGAGGAGGGGAGAAACGCTCCTCCTCCTCCACCACCAGATATGCAAGCTCAGATGCTTGCTGGAATGACTCAGTTCTTCGCACAGTTTGCGGGAAACCAAGCCGCAGTAGATGCAGGGGCGAGGTCCCGACCTGAGGCTGTGTATGAAAGATTTAGGAGGATGAATCCGAAAGAGTTTTCGTGTACCACTGACCCGATGATAGCTGAAGGATGGATTAAGTCCATCGAGGTAATATTTGATTTTATGGAACTGACCGATGCAGATAGGGTCAGGTGTGCCACGTTCCTTCTGATAGGGGACGCCAAACTATGGTGGGAGAGTGCGTCAGTGTCAGTCAACTTGCAAGTGTTGCTTTGGAATGGTTTTAAGGAGGTTTTCTACTCAAAGTACTTTACTGAGGAAGTACGCTCTCGCCTAACCAGAGAGTTCATGACTTTGCGTCAGGGGGATAGCATTGTTGCGGAGTTTGTGAGGAAGTTTGAGAGGGGGTGTCACTTTGTGCCCCTGATAGCTAATGATGCCCTGAGTAAGTTGAGGCATTTTATGGGTGGGTTGCGGCCGATCTTGAGCCGTGATGTTCGAGTTGCTGGTCCTACGACTTATGCAATTGCCGTGTCTAGAGCTTTGGCGGCAGAATAGGATCAGAGAGATATTGAGGCTGACGGGCAGGGCAAGAGGCCCTATCAGGCTCCACAGCAGCAGCAACAGCAGCGGCCTCCGTTCAAGAAGCCTTTCCAGGGACATCCAGGGAAGAGGCCATATCAGGGACCGCCAAAGGGCAAGGGTCCAATTCAACAACAGAGGGCGCCTCAGAAGCCCGGTGATTTCCCAGTGTGTCCTAAGTGCAACCGCCAGCGCCCGGGACAATGTTTGTATGGGTCAGGCAAGTGTTTTAAATGTGGAGCCAGTGACTACATGTTGAAGGAGTGCCCACAGTGGAGGCAGCCGACTCAGGGCAGAGTGTTCGCCATGCATGCATAGGAGGCGAACCCAGACACGACATTACTGACCAATAAACTTATCTACCTAAGCTCTGTATTATCTTGCCTTGCATGTTGAAATTTTTATTTGGGATTACTAGTGTGCTAGAAATATTTTTGAGTGACTTGGGATATTAATTTTCCGCTATGCTTGATGTTAATGTTAAAATTTTGGGAGATATAAGTTTTGTGTTGTGCTATCTCTCAGGAAATATTTTGATTAAGAGAATAGCTACTCAGGCCTTGATAGATTATGGGGCCACTCATTCATTCATCTCGGAGACGTTTGCTAACCACTTGGATATCAAGACCATCGGCTTTGACGTGAATTATTCTGTGACAGTCCCATCAGGGGAAGAGTTGTCAGCTACTGGCGTGGTCAGAGACATTGATCTCGAACTGCAAGGCCATCTAGTGTATGCAGATTTGATTGTGTTGTCGATGCCGGAATTCGATATCATCTTCGGTATGGACTGACTGACAAAGAATAGAGTCCTGATTGATTTTTAGAAGAGATCAGTATTGGTTAGACCGTTGGGCATGGAACAGTTTCTATTTGAACCAGCAAGATGGAGGAGTTTCCCTCGCATGATCTCTTGCATGCAGGCGCGGAAACTTATTTCCAAGGGATGTCAGGCTTTCTTGGCCAGCATCATTTAATCACCTGACATACCCACTCCGTCATTATCAGAGGTGTCAGTAGTCAGAGACTTCCCAGACGTCTTTCCTGATGACGTCACAGGTCTCCCACCAGAGAGAGAGGTGGAGTTTGCAATCGATCTTATGCCAGGCACCGTGCCAATCTCCAAGGCACTGTACCGTTTAGCTCCAGCTGAGATGTTAGAACTCAAGCAGCAGATTCAGGAGCTCCTTGATGTTGCGCCTTTGATTGTTGCACTCCCAAGAGCAGGTTGTCCACAAGTAGTATAATTCGATGATTCCGAATATCGTATCCACAGGGAAGCTAAGGTAATTATAAGTCCACTACAATGTCTTTTTATTTATTTGTTCTTTTAGTTGTTTGAATCTTTAATTGGTAACTTTTAATTGTTCAAATTTTAATTTAAGTAGTTGAGATTAAAGGATCCACTCTTGGTATTTTAATAAAGTTAACATTAACGAACATTATTGAAATCCACTTAATAAAATGATTCCAATATATTAAATAATCATATTTATATTATGTTATATATTATTATCTTATAAGTATATAATATATACCAAAACTTATAAATGTGTCAAAGTATTTATTGTGCTATATATATATTTGTAAACACTAAATCAAGGTTCCCACTTTAAATGGTTGGTAAAACCAAAATAACATTTAAATGGTACCAAGTAATTTAATATTATGATATATTTATATATAGTAAATCAAGGTTCCCACTTTAAATGGTTGGTAAAACCAAACAAACATTTAAATGGTACCAAGAAATTAATATTATAATATATTCATATATAATAAATCAAGGCATCCACTTTAAATGGTTGGTAATACCAAACTAACATTTAAATGGTTCCAAGATTTTAGTGTAACATATAGCAACAATAAATCAAAACTCCCACTTATAAGTAGGATATAAAAATGCTTAAAGAAATAAATATAACATAAACAATAATTAATGATTAAATAATATAAAACATAGATTATTACCTTTTAGTAACTTTATTATCATGCCAAGAGTTTCACCTTTTCATCTCAACTTTAGGAAGTTAGCTATTCATTATTCAAAGTGTAAAACTTTGAATATGAAATTAACATGCTAATTATATTTAAATGAAGAAATAAAGGAAAAATATAGAGAGAAATATTATGAACTCAAAGGTTTGTTCATAGAATGAGGGATATCTCAATACATTACAATGCACCCCTATTTATAGCCAAATTTGGGGAGACAACCACAAATAAAATATTATTTTTTTACACATAAGTCTTCATTGGTGTTCCAAGATATTATATTATATTACACATCACTTTTGAAAATCTTCTTCTCCGAATTTGCTTCTTCACATAAAAAGAAACATGTGGATAATTGAGTTGTCTAGTTGTGATATTTTTTTCAAACCATTTGACCAAGTAATTTGAGAGATATGGTCAAAATACTAGAGCATGGTAAAACTGCCACTCCTTTGGTAACTTTATTTGTTGCTTAATTTGATCCCAATTGTGAGAGGATTTTTATCTCATGCATGCCACTAATATTGTAGATATTAACATCAACTTTCTACAGGTCCAAGAATCATCTTAATCCCATTTGCAACGTCAAGTTTATTCTTGTTTTATCGAACCTGTAAAAAATAGTAAAAACTTTTAATTACACAACAACTTATATTTTATACAATTTATTATAAAACATATAATATTTAAACATTTAATAAAACAAAAACTATATATTTATATTATAAAACATTTAATTAATGTACAATTTTTATGTTTATCACACCTCCCGACCATCTTATTGCTAGTCCCTAGCAATTTAAGCGTTAATAGCAATACAAAACATATTGATTAATTTAAATAGAAATGTAATCAAAACTATCTAAGTGTTTAAATTAAATTTGAAAACTGCCAAAGTTATATCAAGATCATCATAATTACAATTTATGAAATAATTTGAGATGATCAATTCAAAGCTTATTTCATGTAGTTAAATGTACACGGCCTTCAGAAATTCCTAGTAAGAGTCTCAACTCCATATCCTCACAGGTTAATAAATGTTTCAATTTATGGCAACGATTTCTCTCATGGAGTTGGAATACAGATAAATGCTAAGAAAAATGGTTTACAGAATGCAGACAGACAAACGAGCCAAACTAATCAAAAGATAGAAAATCCATTGATTCAAAATCTAGTTGTTTTTATTATATATTTTTTCCTGATATATATATATATTTTTTTCATAACATCATGGAATCAGACTAAGTTTATGCTTCTTGACCACATATTTATTTAATTTGTACAATAAATTTCTCTCTTTCTTTCTTTCTTTTCTTTTTTTTTTTATGAGAGATATATGGGTCGTAGCATATAACTTAAAAATTACATAGATCTTCAATATCTTTCTTTTTGTATTTTTCTCCCTTTTTTTTCAGGAAATATCATTTTTTTTTTCAAAATAAGAACTCAAGATCTAAACAATAGATAGTCTCTCTCATGATCAATAAAGGCTCGAAGGCTGTTTTCTCAGTCCTCTCCACTCACTCACAAAATATGTGTGAGTTTAAAATTTTAGGCACTCCTATAAGTTATATCTTGGGTCATATACTTTAATACCTGATTTTATCACAATGGTTAATCACTCAAAAAGATTTCATAAATCATATTTTTATATTGATCAGAATATTAAAATTGATTTTTTTTTTCAAATAAAAATTTAAACATTCTTAAATAGATTAATGCATGTTCTAATTTAAATCTTTCAAACATGTAATGCATGACATTTTTGCAAAAATTACTAAGATACAAACAATAAACATGATTTTATTTTAAAATAATATATATATTTTTTATTTTTTTAAAAAATTTTTTTTATTTTTTTTTATAAGTTTGTTCTCCCCTCAATCAGAATATGACATTGTCCCTAATGTCAAAATAACTATTAATAAAGAGTACATAATGAAAGAGATATCACCTGGAATTTTATTGAAGATAACAAACTGAAACAAAACGCAAACCAATCCACGACTTTTGAATCAATGATCCAACTTCCTTTTCTTACTGCTTGATTGCGACCAATTTATCTTTGTTATCATCGGATCAGGCTTATGAACAAAAGCTTCCAAATCATCAATTAATTGGTCGGCAGTCGAAGCACAGATGAGCATCCGTCGTGAATTTTCTGAAATGAAATTCTGTTACACAGCTTTATAAAGAAATGTCAACAAACTGTCATAGTAATTATTGATATTCAACAAGCCCACAGGTTTATTATGGATATTAAGTTGTGCCTAAGAAACAGTGTGAAAAATTTCTTCTAATGTACCAAAACCACCTGGTAGTGCGATAAAAGAATCAGAATTTTCAATCATTTGACTGATTCTTTCATACATAGAAAAAACTTTTAATTCCTCCCCAATCGTAACACCTGTAATATTTCCTTCAGCTAAAGCTGTAGGAATATTACCCAAAACCTTACTACCTCCAAGATGAGCAGATGTTGAAACAGATCCCATTAACCCAATATTACCTCCCCCATATACCAAGTGAATTTTTCTATCAGCCAATATCTTTCCAAGATTATTCGCTGCTTCTACAAACACTTCATTTTTTTCCAGGACTCGACCCACAAAATACACAAATATTTTTCAATGTTTGTGCAGAGGATCAAGCCATGTTTTTACTTTTTTTTTTGTCTGCGAAAATAGAGAGAAAGATGAGAGATTTTATAGGGGTAATATGTTATCATGACAAAACTATGAGTCAAAGCTGTAAACAGAATAAATAGTAAAAACAATAATGACACACATGCATATAAACAGTAGTGTGATTGTGGCTCACAATTTTCCTCTGGTTTTACGTCCAGAAACGGCTTCAACGCCTTCTATGAGTCGAGGATATGCTTCCCATCCAATTTTCTTATAAATTGGCAAACATGGTCTTTTTTACTCGGATTCCCAAGACTATGACGCTCATCTTGGAATTATTTCCATAAACGGAGAATTCAATATGCACATGTCCACTAGAATGCGTCTCAAGAGTCAATAAGATGTTATCTAAAGACTCCTTACTCAGCCCATTCTTAATGAAACCAATTTTATCTTCTCTGTTATTTGAAACACATCCCAAAGATCTGCATCGTTTGTCACAAGTCCATCTTGCACACTTATGACAAACCCCTAAACTTTTGGCCCTTCGTTTTTTCGCATAAGTGCTTTTTCCTAATCCAGGCAAATACCGAATGAGCAATGATTGTGTAACTTCTCCTCCTAATCGGACCTTAGCTTCTATTACAAGACGAATATCTTCTGGAATTCCTTTTTGCATTAGCAATCTCAATCTTTCACACCTTCCTACATAAATTTTTCTTAGAACATTTTCAGAAATAGAGGGAAAATATTTACAAATTTTTGAGAGAATTTCATCCATTTTGAAAAGAAAAGAAATGATTTTTTTTATTTTTGTATCAACAATTGTGGGAAACTGATTTAACCGACTATGAGAGTCACGGAGTACCGTTATCCGCCATTTAACCGGGAAAATAAAAAGATTAAGAAAACCTGAAATAAAAACAAACAAACTTAAATGCAACACCAAAAAAAAATAATAAATAAAAAAAATCAAGGATCAGAAAGGGAAATAAACTCTTCTTGAAATATTTCATTTTCTAAAAATGGTTTAAGCATTTGTCCATTTACTTTAAAAATATCACCATTTTTAGGATTTTCAATATCCACAGCTACATAAGTATACACATGCTTTACAACATATGGGCATGTCCATCTTGATCGTAATTTTTCTAAGAATATGTGAAGTCGAGAATTATAAAGCAAAACTTTTTTACCAATCCCAAAAGATTTTTTAAGAATTTTTTTATCATGAAATGATTTGATTTTTGCTTTATAAATCCTTGAATTCTCATACGCGTCATTTTTGAGTTCATCAAGTTCATTAAGTTGCAATTTACGCAATTTTTTGGCATCATCCATGCTTGAATTTAAAGTTTTGATAGCCCAACAAGCTTTATGTTCCAATTCCACAGGCAAATGACAATGTTTTCCATAAACCAACCTATAGGGAGACATATTTAATGATGTTTTAAAAGCTGTTCGATATGCCCAAAGTACATCATTAAGTCGCAGAGACCAATCTTTTCTATTTGAGTTAACAGTTTTTCCCAAAATTTGCTTTATCTCCCTATTAGCTAATTCAACTTGTCCATTTGTTTGAGGATGATAAGGAGTAGTCACTTTATGAGTAATACCATATTTTTTCATTAATGAAGCAAATGGTTTATTAACAAAGTGAGTTCCCCCATCACTTATCATGACTCGAGGAATTCCAAATCTACTAAAAATATTTTCTTTTAAAAATTTGATGACGATTTTATGATCATTTGTTCGACATGGAATTGCCTCTATCCATTTGGAAACATAATCAACTGCAACTAAAATATACAAGTATCCAAACGACGGTGGAAAAGGTCCCATAAAATCTATTCCCCAACAATCAAATATTTCAATTTCAATAATAGGATTCAAAGGCATCATGTTTCTTTTTGAAATCGCACCCAGTTTTTGACAATTTTCACAGATCTTGCAGATTTCATGGGTGTCTTTAAACAAAGTGGGCCAATAAAATCCACACTGCAAGATTTTTGCAGCTGTTTTCTTTGAAGAAAAATGTCATCCGCATGCTTCTGAATGACAAAATTTAATGACACTACTTACCTCATTGTCGGGTATGCAACGTCGAAAATTTTGATCCGGACAATACTTGAACAGATACGGATCATCCCAATAAAAGTTTTTTACCTCATTCAAAAATTTTCTTTTATCTTGAGAACTCCATTGCGGTGGCGTTTTTCCTGTCACAAGAAAATTTACTATGTTAGCAAACCAAGGTGTAGTAGTAACTGAAAATAGATGTTCATCAGGAAAATTATCGTTAATTGGTGTAATTTCACAAGATGATCCTGTTACTAGTCTCGATAAATGATCGGCTACGACATTCTCGGTTCCTTTTTTATCTTTGATCACAATGTCAAATTCTTGGAGCAACAAAATCCATCGTATCAGTCGTGGCTTTGCATCCTGTTTGGTCAACAAATATCTAATAGAAGAATAATCAGTAAACACAATAGTCGTTGATCCAATCAAATAAGAACGAAATTTATCTAATGCAAATATTACAGCAAGTTGTTATTTTTCAGTTGTGAAGTAATTCATTTGAGCATTGTTTAAAGTTCTACTTGCATAATATATCACATAAGGCTTACCATATATATATTTTTTATTTTTTTAAAAAAATTTTTTTATTTTTTTTTATAAGTTTGTTCTCCCCTCAATCAGAATATGACATTGTCCCTAATGTCAAAATAACTATTAATAAAGAGTACATAATGAAAGAGATATCACCTGGAATTTTATTGAAGATAACAAACTGAAACAAAACGCAAACCAATCCACGACTTTTGAATCAATGATCCAACTTCCTTTTCTTACTGCTTGATTGCGACCAATTTATCTTTGTTATCATCGGATCAGGCTTATGAACAAAAGCTTCCAAATCATCAATTAATTGGTCGGCAGTCGAAGCACAGATGAGCATCCGTCGTGAATTTTCTGAAATGAAATTCTGTTCCACAGCTTTATCAAGAAATGTCAGCAAACTGTCATAGTAATTATTGATATTCAACAAGCCCACAGGTTTATTATGGATATTAAGTTGTGCCCAAGAAACAGTGTGAAAAATTTCTTCTAATGTACCAAAACCACCTGGTAGTGCGATAAAAGAATCAGAATTTTCAATCATTTGAGTGATTCTTTCATATATAGAAAAAACTTTTAATTCCTCCCCAATCGTAACATCTGTAATATTTCCTTCAGCTAAAGCTAAAGGAATAATACCCAAAACCTGACTACCTCCAAGATGAGCAGATGTTGAAACAGATCTCATTAACCCAATATTACCTCCCCCATATACCAAGTGAATTTTTCTCTCAGCCAATATCTTTCCAAGATTATTCGCTGCTTCTACAAACACTTCATTTTTTCCAGCACTCGACCCACCAAATAGACAAATATTTTTCAATGTTTGTGCAGAGATCCAGCCATGTTTTTACTTTCTTTTTTTTTCTGCGAAAATAGAGAGAAAGATGAGAGATTTATCGGGGTAATATGTTATCATGATAAAACTATGGGTCAAAGCTGTAAACAGAATAAATAGTAAAAACAATAATGACACACATGCATATAAACAGTAGTGTGATTGTGGCTCACAATTTTCCTCTGGTTTTACGTCCAGAAACGGCTTCAACGCCTTCTATGAGTCGAGGATATGCTTCCCATCCAATTTTCTTATAAATTGGCAAACAGGGTCTTTTTTACTCGGATTCCCAAGACTATGACGCTCATCTTGGAATTATTTCCATAAACGGAGAATTCAATATGCACATGTCCACTAGAATGCGTCTCAAGAGTCAATAAGATGTTATCTAAAACTCCTTACTCAGCCCATTCTTAATGAAACCAATTTTATCTTCTCTGTTATTGGAAACACATCCCAAAGATCTGCATCGTTTGTCACAAGTCCATCTTGCACACTTATGACAAACCCCTAAATTTTTGGCCCTTCGTTTTTTCGCATAAGTGCTTTTTCCTAATCCAGGCAAATACCGAATGAGCAATGATTGTGGAACTTCTCCTCCTAATCGGACCTTAGCTTCTATTACAAGACGAATATCTTCTGGAATTCTTTTTTGCATTAGCAATCTCAATCTTTCACACCTTCCTGCATAAATTTTTCTTAGAACATTTTCAGAAACAGATGGAAAATATTTACAAATTTTTGAGAGAATTTCATCCATTTTGAAAAGAAAAGAAATGATTTTTTTTTATTTTTGTATCAGCAATTGTGGGAAACTGATTTAACCGACTATGAGAGTCACGGAATACCGTTATCCGCCATTTAACCGGGAAAACAAAAAGATTAAGAAAACCTGAAATAAAAACAAACAAACTTAAATGCAACACCAAAAAAAAAATAAAATAAAAAAAATCAAGTATCAGAAAAGGAAATAAACTCTTCTTGAAAGATTTCATTTTCTAAAAATGGTTTAAGCCTTTGTCCATTTACTTTAAAAATATCACCATTTTTAGGATTTTCAATATCCACAGCTCCATAAGTATACACATGCTTTACAACATATGGGCATGTCCATCTTGATCGTAATTTTCCTGGGAATATGTGAAGTCGAGAATTATAAAGCAAAACTTGTTTACCAATCTCAAAAGATTTTTTAAGAATTTTTTTATCATGAAATGATTTGATTTTTGCTTTATAAATCCTTGAATTCTCATACGCGTCATTTCTGAGTTCATCAAGTTCATTAAGTTGCAATTTACGCAATTTGTTGGCATCATCCATGCTTGAATTTAAAGTTTTGATAGCCCAACAAGCTTTATGTTCCAATTCCACAGGCAAATGACAATGTTTTCCATAAACCAACCTATAGGGAGACATATTTAATGATGTTTTAAAAGCTGTTCGATATGCCCAAAGTGCATCAATAAGTCGCAGAGATCAATCTTTTCTATTTGAGTTAACAGTTTTTCCCAAAATTTGCTTTATCTCCCTATTAGCTAATTCAACTTGTCCATTTGTTTGAGGATGATAAGGAGTAGTTACTTTATGAGTAATACCATATTTTTTCATTAATGAAGCAAATGGTTTATTAACAAAGTGAGTTCCCCCATCACTTATCATGGCTCGAGGAATTCCAAATCTACTAAAAATATTTTCTTTTAAAAATTTGATGACGATTTTATGATCATTTTTTCGACAAGGAATTGCCTCTATCCATTTGGAAACATAATCAACTGCAACTAAAATATACAAGTATCCAAACGACGATGGAAAAGGTCCCATAAAATCAATTCCCCAACAGTCAAATATTTCAATTTCAATGATAGGATTCAAAGGCATCATGTTTCTTTTTGAAATCGCACCCAATTTTTGACAATTTTCACAGATCTTGCAGATTTCGTGGGTGTCTTTAAACAAAGTGGGCCAATAAAATCCATACTGCAAGATTTTTGCAGCCGTTTTCTTTGAAGAAAAATATCCTCCGCATGCTTCTGAATGACAAAATTTAATGACGCTACTTACCTCATTGTCGGGTATGCAACGTCGAAAAATTTGATCTAGACAATACTTGAACAGATACGGTTCATCCCAATAAAAGTTTTTTACCTCATTCAAAAATTTTCTTTTATCTTGGGAACTCCATTGCGGTGGCATTTTTCCTGTCACAAGAAAATTTACTATGTTAGCAAACCAAGGTGTAGTAGTAACTGAAAATAGATGTTCATCAGGAAAATTATCGTTAATTGGTGTCATTTCACAAGATGATCCTGTTACTAGCCTCGATAAATGATCGGCTACGACATTCTCGGTTCCTTTTTTATCTTTGATCACAATTTCAAATTCTTGGAGCAACAAAATCCATCGTATCAGTCGTGGCTTTGCATCCTGTTTGGTCAACAAATATCTAATAGCAGAATGATCAGTAAACACAATAGTCGTTGATCCAATCAAATAAGAACGAAATTTATCTAATGCAAATATTTTAGCAAGTAGTTCTTTTTCAGTTGTGGAGTAATTCATTTGAGCATTGTTTAAAGTTCTACTTGCATAATATATCACATAAGGCTTACCGTTTCTTCTTTGACCCAGTACTGCACCGACTGCATAATCACTCGCATCGCACATGATTTCAAATGGTAAAGACCAATCAGGAGGTTGCATGATAGGAGCTGATGTTAAATGTCGAATGATTTTATCAAAAGCATTTTGACATTCTTGAGTCCACTCAAATGCAGTGTCTTTTGTTAAGAGGTTACAAATGGGTTTAGAGATTAAACTAAAGTCCTTTATAAACCTCCTATAAAATCCAGCATGTCCCAAAAATGAGCGAATTTCTTTAATGATTTTTGGAGGGGGTAAATTGGCAATGACATCAACTTTTTCTTTATCAACTTCAATTCCATGAGATGACACTACATGTCCCAAAACAATTCCAGAAGTAATCATGTAATGACATTTTTCCCAATTTAAAATAAGACATTTTTCCTCGCATCTTTTTAAAACTTTTTTCAAATTTTCAAGACAATTATCAAATGTATTCCCAAAGACAGTTAAATCATACATGAAAATTTCCTAACAATTTTCAACCATGTCGCAAAAAATGTTTAGCATACATCTTTGAAATGTTGCTGGGGCATTGCATAATCCAAATGGCATCCTTCTAAATGCAAATGTTCCAAAAGGACATGTGGATGTAGTTTTATTTTGATCTTCGAGTGCAATGGGAATTTGATGATAACCTGAATATCTATCAAGAAAACAGTAGTATGGATGACCTGCTATTCTTTCTAAAATTTGATCCAAAAATGGTAATGGAAAATGATCTTTTCTAGTGGCGTCATTTAATTTTCTATAATCAATACACATCCGCCAACTAGATGGGACTCAACTTGTTAACAATTCACCTTTTTCATTTTTTATCACTGTGATGCAAGATTTTTTCGGAACTACTTGTGTTGGGCTTATCCACTTACTATCAGAAAGAGGGTAGATAATCCCAACATCAAGTAGTTTGAGAACTTCATTTTTCACAACATCTTTCATGTGTGGATTTAATCTCCTTTGTGGTTGTTGAGATGTTTTAGCATTTTCTTCTAAATGAATTTTGAGTGTGCAAATTAGTGGATTAATGCCCTTGAGATCTTTTAGTGTCCAACCAATTTCATTTTTATGCCTTTTAAGCATATCAACTAATTTACCTTCTTGATCACTTTCTAGTTTGGAAGAAATTACCACCGGATATGTTTCATATTCTCCAAGAAATGCATACTTCAATTATTCTGGCAAGGGTTTTAACTCCAATATGGGTGGTTCGTCTTTGTTTTCATATTTTGCATCAAATTCTTTCTCTGATCTTGGTTACGAGTGATACCTGATAAAATCATCAAAATTAATTTCAATATTTTCTTTAACACTTTCAATTGAACAAATATATAATTGATCACGAATACTCCCTTCTTGAATGTTTTCTTCCACAAGAGTTTCAATAAGATTTTCATCTTCACTTTCATCTCTTTTGTCATGTGGTTGCTTACAAAGATTAAAAACATTGAGCTCCAAGGTCATGTTACGAAATGACAACTTCATTATTCCATTCCTGCAATTTATAAGAGCATTAGAAGTTGCTAAAAATGGACGACCCGGAATTACAGGAATTGCATTACAAGCTTCGATAGGTTGTGTATCTAAAACTATGAAATCGATAGGATATACAAAGTTATCAACTTGGACCAATACGTCTTCTACCATACCTCTTGGCACTTTAACAGATCTATTGGTAAGTAAAAAAGTTACCGAAGTAGATTTTAACTCGCCTAGATTGAGTTCTTGATAAACTGAATATGGAAGTAAATTCACACTAGCTCCAAGATCAAGCAAGGCTTTTTTAATCTTTCGTTCTCCAATAATACATGAAATAGTAGGACAAACAGGGTCTTTGTATTTCAAAGTATTATTATTTTGAATGATTGCACTTACTTGTTCGGCTAAAAATGCTTTCTTTTTCACATTCAATTTTCTTTTCACAGTGCACAAGTCTTTCAAAAATTTGGCATATGATGGTACCTGTTTTATTGCATCTAATAAAGGAATATTAACTTTTACTTGTTTAAAAATATCATATATATCAGAATTCAAATTTGATTTTTTTGTATTTTTCAATGCATGAGGGAATGGTGGTGACACTGTCTATTGAACCTCCTCTTCGCAAGTTATGGGTTCCACTTCCTTACCCTTTAGAGTTGATTTATCATCATCTTCAAAAGGTTCAAGAATGGATTTTTCCACAACCTTACCACTTCGAAGGGTAATAACAAATTTTACCTGATCCATCGATTTAGTTCCAGAAGTTCCAGTTTGTGAATGATGATCCTTGGGATTAGGCAGAGGTTGTGAAGAAAATTTACCTTTTTCATGAACATTAAATGCAGATGCAAATTAGCAAGAGTATCTTTCAAATCTGTCATGGTTTGAGCAGTTTGAGTATTGATAGACTCTTGCTTTGCAATGAAAGAATTCAATGTATCTTCCAAATTTCTTTTAGGTGGAGGAACATAAGGTGCATAATTTTGAAAATTTTGTTGATTTTGGAAATGTGGTTGTGAAAATTGTGCAGCATTATCATTCCTCCAACTAAAATTTGGATGATTTCGCCAACCTGGATTGTAATTTTGAGAAAATAGTTCAAAATTTGGCCTTTTGAAATTGTTCAAAACATTGGCTTGTTCATGGAGACATTCTTTAAAAGAGGGCAAAGTGGGACAATCTTTTGTAAAATGATCACTTGTACCACAGATGTGACACACAATTTCTTGAACAGATTTTAATTGACCATTCTTTTTCAATTCAAGTGCCTCAACTTTTCTTGCCAAAGAGGTAAATCTAGCTTGAAGATCATGTTCATCTTTGAGAGTGTACATACCTCCACCAGATGTAGGAGATTGAATCTTGTTTGATGGTTCGATTGTACCTATATTGTTCCAATTTTGAGCATTTTCAGCTAATGAATCGAGATACTCAATTGCCTCGTTTGGATCTTTATCTTCAAATATTCCATTACACATAAATTCAACCATTTGCCTATCTTTAGGTGTTAAGCCTTCATAAAATTGAGCAACAACTCTCCAAATTTCAAAACCATGATGTGGACAAAGATTAAACAATTCTTTGTATCTATCCCAACACTGATAAAAAGTTTCTCCTTGTTTTTGAGTGAAAGTGATGATTTTCCTTTTGAAAGAATTTGTTCTATGAGATGGAAAAAACTTTTTCAAAAATTGTTGTTGCAATACATCCCAAGTTCGAATGGATCCCGATCTAAGATTTTGTAGCCAAGTTTTAGTTTTATCTTTTAAAGAAAAAGGAAAAAGCTTAAGTCGAATGGTGTTCATGCTACAATTTAGATCATTATATGTGTTGCACACTTCTTCAAACTCTCATAAATGCATGTATGGATTTTCAGAATCTAAGCCATGAAAATTGGGTAAAAGTTGGATAATACCAGGCTTAAAATTGAAATGAGATGCATCAGGGGGAAAAACTAGACATGAAGGTGCACTAGTACGTGTAGGATTCATGTGATCTCTAAGTGTTCTTCGTCTATCATGATCATGTTGAGATTGAATTTCTTCTTCATTTTCTTGGATGGGTTCTTCCGCCATGTTTTGTAAAAATAAAGGGTTATTTCGAATGAATCGACCACTAAGTGTACGTGACCAAATGCTCATGCAAATGCAAACGCAAAAGAATAAAAACACACAAAACAATAAAAATTCAAATAAATAAAAATAATATATAAACAAAATTAAATAGACTTGAAATTAAATTATACTTCCCCGGCAACGGCGCCAAAAAGTTGTTGCGACTTTGATTGTTGTACTCCCAAGAGCAGGTTGTCCACAAGTAGTATAATTCGATGAGTTCGAATATCGTATCCACGAGGAAGCTAAGGTAATTACAAGTCCATTACAATGTCTTTTTATTTATTTTTTCTTTTAGTTGTTTGAATCTTTAATTGGTAATTTTTAATTGTTCAAATTTTAATTAAGTAGTTGAGATTAAAGGATCCACTCTTGGTATTTTAATAAAGTTAACATTAACGAACATTATTGAAATCCACTTAATAAAATGGTTCCAATATATTAAATAATCATATTTATATTATGTTATATATTATTATCTTATAATTATATAATATATACCAAAACTTATAAATGTGTCAAAGTATTTATTGTGCTATATATATATTTGTAAACACTAAATCAAGGTTCCCACTTTAAATGGTTTATAAAACCAAAATAACATTTAAATGGTACCAAGTAATTTAATATTATGATATATTTATATATAGTAAATCAAGGTTCCCACTTTAAATGGTTGGTAAAACCAAACATTTAAATGGTTCCAAGAATTTAATATTATAACATATTCATATATAATAAATCAAGGCATCCACTTTAAATGGTTGGTAATACCAAACTAACATTTAAATGGTTCCAAGAATTTAGTGTAACATATAGCAACAATAAATCAAAACTCCCACTTATAAGTAGGATATAAAAATGCTTAAAGAAATAAATATAACATAAACAATAAATAATGATTAAATAATATAAAACATAGATTATTACCTTTTAGTAACTTTATTATCATGCCAAGAGTTTCACCTTTTCATCTCAACTTTAGGAAGTTAGCTATTCATTATTCAAAGTGTAAAACTTTGAATATGAAATTAACATGCTAATTATATTTAATGAAGAAATAAAGGAAAAATATAGAGAGAAATATTATGAACTCAAAGGTTTGTTCATAGAATGAGGGATATCTCAATACATTACAATGCACCCCTATTTATAGCCAAATTTGGGGAGACAACCACAAATAAAATATTATTTTTTTACACATAAGTTTTCATTGGTGTTCAAAGATATTATATTATACTACACATCACTTTTGAAAATCTTCTTCTCCGAATTTGCTTCTTCACATAAAAAAAAACATGTGGATAATTGAGTTGTCTAGTTGTGGTATTTTTTTCAAACCATTTGACCAAGTAATTTGAGAGATATGGTCAAAATACTAGAGTATGGTAAAACTGCCACTCCTTTGGTAACTTTATTTGTTGCTTAATTTGATCCCAATTGTGAGAGGATTTTTATCTCATGCTTGCCACCAATATTGTAGATATTAACATCAACTTTCTACAGGTCCAAGAATCATCTTAATCCCATTTGCAACGCCAAGTTTATTCTTGTTTTATCGAACCTGTAAAAAATAGTAAAAACTTGTAATTACATAACAACTTATATTTTATACAATTTATTATAAAACATATAATATTTAAACATTTAATAAAACAAAAACTATATATTTATATTATAAAACATTTAATTAATGTATAATTTTTGTGTTTATCACTTGACAAGGAATTTATCCGCCCTAGTTTCTCACCATGGGGCGCATCAGTACTCTTTGTGAAAAAGAAAGATGGGAGCATGAGACTGTACATCGATTACCGAGAGTTGAACAAGGTGACGATCAAGAATAAATACCCACTTCCAAGGATCGAAGACTTGTTCGATCAGTTGCAGGGAGCCACAGTGTTCTCTAAGATAGATCTTCGATCAGGATATCACCAGCTGAAGGTGAAAGATTCAGATGTTCATAAGACAGCCTTCAGGACCAGGTATGGGCATTACGAGTTCTTAGTGATGACATTTGGACTGGCGAATGCTCCAGCAATTTTCATGAACCGAGTATTTCAGCCCTACTTAGATCAGTTCGTCATAGTGTTCATTGACGACATTCTTATATACTCTAAGAGCCAAAAGGAGCACAGTCAGCACTTGAGTACAGTTCTACAGACCTTGCAGAGTCGCAAGTTATTTGCGAAGTTTAGTAAGTGTGAATTCTGGTTGGAGAAGGTAGCCTTTCTGGGTCATATAGTGTCTAGCAGTGGTATTGAGGTGGACCCAGCTAAGGTAGCAGCAGTCCAGGAATGGGTTGAGCCAAAGAACGCATCAGAGATCCGCAGTTTTCTGGGTTTAGCCAGTTACTACCGTAAGTTTATTCAGGGGTTTTCGTCGATAGCAGTACCACTCACTTCACTGACCAAGAAGAATGCTAAGTTTACGTGGAGTGATGAATGTCAGAAGAGCTTCGATACTTTGAAGCAAGCACTTATTTCAGCGCCAGTGTTAGCCATGCCATCAGGGCAAGGAGATTTTGTGCTATACACTGATGTATCTAAACTCAGTTTAGGCGCAGTTTTGATGCAACATGGTCGGGTCATAGCTTATGCTTCCAGAAAATTAAAGGTGCACGAGAAAAACTACCCGACTCACGATCTGGAATTATCAGCTGTTGTCTTTGCGTTGAAAATATGGAGACACTACTTGTACGGCGAGAAATGCAAGATATTTACTGATCACAAGAGTCTCAAGTATTTTTTCACGCATAAAGAGCTGAACATGAGACAGAGACGGTGGTTAGAATTGGGGAAAGACTATGATTGCGAGATTAGCTACCACCCGAGAAAGTCTAATGTTGTCGCAGACGCCTTGACCAGAAAGGTTTCAGTCATAACACAGTTGTCGGTACAGAGACCTCTTCAGTCTAAGATTCAAAGTTTTGGTCTAGAGGTTTACCGTAAGGGCAGAGCTCCTAGGCTAGCTAATCTGACAGTCAAGTCTGATTTGCTAGACCGTATCCGTCAAGGACAGTCTTCAGACGATCACTTGCAGAAATGGAGGCGGAAGGATGAAGCCAAGGGCAGTGTACTCTACACAGTGTCAGATGGTATTGTGAGATACAGAGGTAGAATGTGGGTGCCTAGTGTTGACTCGATCAGAGAAGATATTTTGTCAGAGGCACATACATCTCCGTATTCCATTCACCTGGGAGGGACCAAAATGTACAATGATTTGCAGATTCTGTATTGGTGGCCAGGTATGAAGAGATACATCCGTCGGTTTGTGTCTGAATGTCTTACTTGCCAGCGGGTGAAGGCAGAGCATCAGGGGCCAGCAGGGATGCTTAAGCCACTCCCTATCCCCGAGTGGAAATGGGAGAACATTATCATGGACTTCGTGGTTGGTTTGCCAAAGTCACTCAGGTGTTTTAATGTCATTTGGGTCATAGTGGATAGACTCTCTAAGTCAGCGCACTTCTTGCCAGTGAAGACGACTTTCTCCATGATGCAGTATGCGGAGCTTTATATCAGGGAGATAGTTCGATTGCACGGGATCCCGGTTTCTATTATGTCCGACAGGGACCCGAGGTTTACATCGTCCTTCTGGAAGAGCTTACATGCATCCATGGGGACGAAGTTGCTTTTCTGTACAGCTTTTCACCCATAGATAGATGGCCAATCTGAGCGAGTGATTCAGATTTTAGAGGATTTATTGCGAGCGTGTATGATCTATTTTCAGGGGACTTGGGAATCGAAGCTACCTTTAGTGGAGTTTACCTACAACAGTTTCCAAGCATCCATAGGTATGGCTCCCTACGAGGCATTATACGGAAGGAAGTGCATATCGCCGATTCATTGGGATGAAGTTGGTGAAAGAGCAGAACTTGGTCCGGAGATAGTTCAGCAGACTGCAGATGTGGTGATCAAGATTCGAGACAGGATGAAGACCGCACAGAGTCCTCAAAAAAGCTATGCTGATAAAAGAAGAAGGGATCTAGAGTTTGCCGTAGGAGACCACGTTTTCGTGAAGATAGAACCTATGAAGGGTGTTATGAGCTTTGGGAAAAGAGGCAAGCTGAGCCCGAGGTTTATTGGGCCGTTTGAAATTCTTGACAAAGTTGGGACACTAGCTTATCGTGTAGCCTTACCGTCGAATCTTGTCGGGGTACACAATGTGTTCCACGTCTCGATGTTGAGGAAGTACCTAGCTAACCCATCGCATGTTTTGAGTTACGAGCCGTTGCAGTTGGCTCCAGATCTGTCATATGAGGAGAGACATGTCCAAATCCTAGACAGACAGGAGCAGAGACTTTGGAACAAAGTAACCAAGTTGGTCAAAGTCCAATGGCTATATCAATCAGTGTAGGAAGCCACTTGGGAGTCAGAGGCGGACATGAGGATTCGCTATCCGGAGTTGTTCGGTAAAGTTTAATTTCGAGGACTAAATTTATATAAGTGGGGGAGGAACTGTAGTGCCCAAAAATCAGTACACGTATTACCCATCATTTAATTAATTGTTAAATTATTTATTTAAGTTTAAAATGGGTTTTAGCCATGCATGACTTATATAAATGCATTATTTTAAATTATTTATGTTTAGGTTATGCACGTTAAAATGTTTTTTGAGCTCCATGTTTCAGGCGATTATTCGAGGCGGGATCGAGGTATAAGACCGGTGACGATTTTGGCAAATTTAAAATGTGGTATTCTATTGTAAGTTGAGGTCGGGATATTTTAAATAATTTATCAAGTTTTAGCATTTTTAAGCCTAAATCATTTATTTGGTACTCTTATGAGTTTTTAAAACCTTTTAAGTTTTAG
Source organism: Primulina tabacum (assembly GCF_025594145.1). Classification (NCBI taxonomy): domain Eukaryota; kingdom Viridiplantae; phylum Streptophyta; class Magnoliopsida; order Lamiales; family Gesneriaceae; genus Primulina; species Primulina tabacum. The sequence goes on from NC_134566.1 coordinate 22,374,415, forward strand.
CCATTGTGTATTTCTTTATTATTATTATTATTAGTGGATTTTATATTTGAGGGGATAAACTCTTAATTAGCATTTTTTTATTTATTAATTTAGCATATTATATTCCCCTAATTAACTAAACTCACGCGCGCACACACACACTAACACACACACTTTCACGCCTATTCACACAACACACACACTTTCACGCCTATTCACACAACACACACACACAACACACTTCATTCAATTTTCTTAGAGAAAATATTAGGGTTCTTAGAAAAGATCAGCAGCCGCCACCTTCCTCTGAAATTTCAGCAAGGTTTTGTTGTGTTTTCTTCAAAGAAAATCGAGCCACCATTGTTCCGGATCAAGCCTCACTCCGTCTCCCCTTCGGTATCGCCGTATCGTGAGTTTTTCACATCAAATGGCATGTATATTCTGTTATTTTTGCATCGATCATGTCATAGTATGTGTTGCATTGTGTTTATGCATAAAAATACATGTGTGATGTGTAAAATTTGAGCGGAAATTGTTTAGATCGCATTTTGAATGTTTCTGGATCTGAAAATCTCGTCTTTGCTGTTCTTTTAAAAACTCGATTTGTCGGTCGCGATTTTGAGAAAACTTTCAACATGAAAATCGTAGAACTTTTTGATACCTTCGATTTGATCTAAAATTCGAAGTATTTGAATAATAATTGAGTGAGCTATGGTGATTTTGGTGGGACTGCTCAAACTGCGTTTCTGAAAATTATGAGATTGATGCGTTCTTGAAGTTTTATGGTTGCAGGCTTCGTTGGGGATTGACGGGTGATTGATGTTGCATTTGGGTATGTGGTTAATGATGTTGGGAAGGTCATAGATGTTTTGTTTCGTGTCGTTAGGCACTTGGGAGAGCGAGTAGTCGTGAAAACTATTTTGGTGTTAAAATGTGAGTTTATGGGTTTTATTGCGTTGCGTGGGGTGCGTGGTTTCTTTGGGAACGTTTGGAACGTGTTATAGAGTCGAGTCAGTGTCATAGTGTCCTAGGATGAGTCCCGATGGATTGATTCACGAATCGTATTTTTGGTTAAGGGCATTAAGAGGCAGAACGCGGGTTCAGTACACTCGACGCCCGAGCGGTAATTTCTTACCGCCCGAGCGCCACTCCTTCTGTCCAGATATTTTTTTCTTCCTTCTTTTCAAGTTTAATAGTAAGTTCATGTCTTTTATTTTTGGGAAATGTTCACACATCATTTAAATATTGTTCGGGGTTCGGTGTCATGGGGTAGTACGACGATTTAACGAGGGCGAGTCCCGAGTGATCTAGAATGTCATAAGCTATCTATTTAATTCGGTGGTGAGCAAGAATACCTATGTCTAAGTTATGAAAGTTAAGCGTTGAAATTCATGTTATTATGTGCAGCAGTGGCCCCCAAGCGAGATCCAACGAATCCCTCAACGCCAAGTAAGTATGTTTGACGTGCAAAGAAAATATTTCAAGTTTTTGAGGTATGCTAAATGTCTTGTAACCAATTTATGTATGGGATTGGAAAGCGGTAAAGCATGACCAGGGACCAATCCACCCCGTTAAATCATGAACGGGTTTAGATCAGGATTGGAAAGCGTTAAAGCATGAATAGGGACCAATCCACCCGTTAAAGCATGAACGGGGATCTCATGTATGTGGCAGTGGATACGTCCCTGTCAGCTCAGTACTGTGGTTTAGTCTGATCAGGCGATTTATGTTATGGGTCACTTGCTTTGAAACATTCCTCTACGCAAAATGATGAAGTTTAAGTATGTTCAAGTATGTACAAGTATGCAAGCACGTTTAAGAAATTATTCATGTTATGGCACGTCTATGTATGTATGTACGTATGTTCAAGTTTATTTATGCAAGTTCAAGTTCCCATATGTATGTTCTATTTTAAAGCTGCATGTGATTTTATTACATATTACTCGTTACTTCCAGTTTATACGTGTTGAGTCTTTAGACTCACTAAACTCGATCGATGCTGGTGAGGATGACTTGGAGGAGACTAGGGGTGGGGACCAAGGAGCTGGCTTGGACTGAACGGGAGGCTAAACCCGAGGACCGCCATGTTTTAAGCTTTTTGAAATGATCAAAATACTCTGACTTATGTTACTGGTTATGAGATTTTAATCAGATGCTTTTGGTGAACTTTATTTTTAGATATTTGGTTGCAACCACTTTTGGAGATGTACAGTTTATTTTAAATCAAAATTTAGAGTTATTTTATAATCAAGAAAATTTTTATTTTTTCGCAAATTTTAAGTAGTAAAAAGTACGGTACGTTACATATGCAAGCATGTTTAAGAAAAGTCTTACGATGATGGCACGTCTATGTTTATGTACGTATGTACAAGTTTCAAGTATGTTACGTTCAAGCTTTTAAGTATGCAAGTTCAAGTTTCAAACAAGTACGGTCTATTTTAAAGTTGCATGTGATTTTAATACTTATTATTCGTTACTCCCAATGTATACGTGTTGAGTCATTAGACTCACTAGACTTGATCGATGCAGGTGATGAGGCATTTGAGGAGATGAGAGATGTGGACCAGTGAGCTGGCCTGGACTGGGCGGGAGGCTAAACCCGAGGACCGCCAAGTTTTAATTTTTTATGAATGTTCAAAAATACTATGATTTCATGTTATCGATTTTGAGTTTTAAACAAGTACTTTTAAAAAACATCATTTGGGATCTTTTGTTGCAACAATATTTGGGGATGGACAATTTATTTTATCGAATTTTGAGGGTTCACTTCTTATTGAAGAAAATTTTTAATTTTTCCGTAAATTTTAAACAGTAAAAAGTACGGTACGTTACAACGAGTATTTCCATCGTGCTTATGTCCTCACTCACACGCACCTTAGGAAACTTCCCAAGAGGTCACCCATCCCAGAATTACCCCAAGTTAAGCACGCTTAACTTTGAATTTTTTATGTGATGAGCTACAAAAAAGAAAATGTATCTTCTTGATATGAGTAGTACCTGTCAAATCTTTGAAGCCCTTCTCAACTGCACAGTTCCATACCTGAACAGTTTTTTGAATCCCTCTCCTTCCGGTGTAAGATCAATTCATTCATGTTCTCTTCGCCTAAAAGCCTGTCAGGAGCTGCTCATTTTCCGGGCAACCTCATGGCATCGGCGATCACCCCCACCCTCTTCGGCCCTGGGCCTCATAATTTGAGTAATAATAGTAACATGGTATGTGAAACTAAGGAAACTCTTTGCACTATTAACCCATGTAGAACCCGTAAATCAGTAGACGTATAAGCCATGCATAATTCTAGATTTTTAAATTTAATTGACTTCATTGCATGATTATTTTAAATGCATTTGTTTGAAGTTAATTATTTATTATTTCAGTTCAGCAGTTTGATTTTTAGCATTTCAGTTATTTCAGTGAGGCCGGACTGGAGTTGGAGTTTTGAGATAGAATTTAAGATTTGAGAAATATTTCCAGAAGTTAATTTAGCTAGCAAGTAAGTTCATTTAAGTTAAAAAGAAGTTTAAGGAATTATTTAAGTTAGTTGAGGATTTTAATTTAATTATTTGAGGTGATTAAGAAATGAACTCATTTAAGTTATTAAATTAATGGGTTAGCTCACTAAATTAATTAAAGGATTAGTAAGGCTTTCAAGGATTATTAGTTGACTAGATAACAATATTTCCCCTTCATTTTATTGCAATTTTCGGCCCCCATAGTTGCTAGACAATTTAATTGCCAACTCATCAACCTTTTGACCATTTCTTTGCATGTAAGTTGTAGGATAATTCTAGGATTTTTGGGAGCACAATTTAATTAATTAATGGACATATCCTAGACTAGAAAATAAGCAAAATTTCGGCCATCACCTCCTAGAAGCATCCACCAACTCATTTGATATCAATTCAAAATTCAAATTCAAAAGGGGAGTGGACTTGGTCTTGATATGATCCTATTTTTGTGCACCTTTCTCCTCACCTTCATAACCACTCAATCCCTCTCCCTCTCCACCGAAATACCTCACCATTCAGATCCATTTTCAGTGTAAAAATCGTGAGTCTTAGCTAGAGGGAAGGCAAGAAAAAAAATCGAGAACTAGAAAGAGCAAGAGAAGCGCTCCACCTCCTCCGTGCCGCGTCGTCGTTGTTTCGTTCGTTTTCTTTCAAAACGAAACCAGGCATGTCTAGATTTCTTTCAAACCTCAATCAAGTCATATTATCATTTATTTTTCAGTACATGATCATGTTTTAGCAAGCAAAAACCGAGATACATGTCAAAATATTTTGGGAACACACATGCAGAATTTCGGCCCTTCCCTTGACAAGCTTCACGTTTTTCTGAGTTTTGATGGTTTCAGGTATTGGATCGACTCCAGGCTCCCAAGGCGGCTTGTATACATGTAGTAGGATGCATTAGGACCATGTTGGTCCATTCAAACCAGCCCCATACTTGCTGGAAAACCGAAATGACAGCAAGTTCCCCATAGGTGCAGAAATGTGATTCGAAATTTCAGTTTTGTGTCAAGGGTTGTGGATCTGATCTTGGCTGCCCCAAGGGCCTTTAGCCATGGTTGGATCACTTCCCTAGCATGTCTAAGACGTGACTAAGTTGCCCTTTTGGTGGCTTGGTCCATGGTTCATCGGTTTTTAATAAAAACGTCGAAACAGCCCCTTTCCCCATTCGGCCCTTCCATTTTTCAGCATATGGTTCGTTTCTTTTGTGGCTTGGTGTGGATCTTGGTTGGCCTATGGCCCTTAGCCACGGTTCATATCATGCTCCTAGATGTCTAGATCGTGCCATGGTCAATCAAATGGCCACTGGAACGACGCAAGACATCGATCATAGCATAAACACTACACACGCATGCACGTTGCTCTCGGTTGGACCCTTCGGTTAAGATTTGGTGTGATGCGGATTGTGGCTGGCCTAGGGCCCTTAGCCATGGTTCAAATCATTCCTTGGGATGTTGGTAAGAGTCTCTGGTCGGTGGTTCACGCCCCAATGGCCGGTAGCCTCGAAAACGACACAAGGAAAAACAAGTGCGCAGCTGCTGTATTTTTGACAGCAAGTATGCTGCTGTTCAGAAGCGTCGTTTGAGTTCTTGGTTGGCTTTTAGCCCATGGCCTTGGACTGGACAGTGCCTCATTGAGTTGGGAAGGTCATGTTTTTGACCGCTCGTCATTTGGATCATTTTTGAGGTCGTACGAGAATTTACGGTGCAATGTGCCAAATTGACTCTCGAAAGAGCGTTTCGTGTTTTGGCCTCCATTCCACCTAGATTTCGACCCTATCATTTTAGGAACATTATTTTATGATTTTTCAGCGTATTTTAATCATGACTATATGTCGGTTCAGTGTCGGTTCAGGTTGGCTCGGAGTCATGATTAAATGCGAAGTCATTAGGCGTCATAGTCGCATCTTTTGAACGTAAATTGCATAGTTGGTCATGTTTAAGCTATTGCATATTTTTCATGGCACAGTTAGGTTGCAGCGAGCCTGGGAACGATCCAATCCAATCCAGTTGGTAAAATTACAGGAATTTTCATTATGCCAGTTAATTATTTTACGTGCATTAAATAGAAAATGATTATTTTTGAGATTTATGCGATATGGCTTGTGGTTCATTCACTATGTGGGAGTGTTATTTTATACGGTCGCCAGTGACCGATCAGTTCAGTATGGTACCACCCGGTCGCCAGTGACCGGCCAGCTCAGATCAGTTTCAGCCTCCCCGGTAGCCAGTTACCGATCAGTTCAGCTTAGTGCAGTGGCCACAGGCGTAAAACATAATCTCAACAGAAAATTTTATCAGATATTTCAGTACAGGCTCCAAGGAGCAAATATTTTTACAGTGATTTCCAGTTCAGTTACGCACGTATTATAATTGCTCAGTACAGATTATTTTCAGTATGCCTCAGGACAGGATATGTTAACTCATGCATATTTTAAATTCAGATTTTTACTCGTTACCTGCGATTTATGCATGCTGAGTCTTTAGGCTCACTAGACTTGATTGTTGTAGGTACTGATGAGGCCAGGGCCGAGGGCGGGGACCAGTGAGCCAGCTTGGGTCGGCAGTAGTGGCACCCGAGGACCTCAGAGCAGCAGTTGTTATTTTCTTCGCAAACAATTTTTATCAGTTGTTGGATATTTTTAAATCGTTGTTGTTGGCAAAAACTTTGATTTTCTTCCGCTGCAATATTTTGAAATATTGAACTTGATTCACCAGTGATTTTATGAATGAGGCCATTTAAGTTCTTTTAAAAAGAAAATTTTAAATTTTTCCGCAAATTTCCAAGAAAGGAGTTTTAGGGCCTTCACAGTTGGTATCAGAGCGGTGGTTCTGTATAGGGTTTCACTACTACTGACCGCGAGAAGCTCACGAAGCCACGCCTTTGGTCTGTAAGTTTTTCAGTTCAGCATTTTGTTCAGCATTTCAGTTATAGCATGAATTATTTTGTCAGCATGCTTCCAGATTTTCAGTATTTCAGAGTTCATTTAAAATAAATTATGGAATTATGCATGTTAGTTACGTATGGGTTATGTTGGAACAGTATGCCCCCTAGACGCATTTTAGAGCGCAACAGAGAGGTGGAGCCTCGCCGAGAGGACAGAGAGGAGCATAGACCGGAGGGAGACCTACCACCCCCTCCACCGCCACCACCGGACATGAGTGCCCAGATGTTAGCTGGGATGGCACAGTTCTTCGCACAGTTTGCGGGGGGCAATGCCGCAGCCGTAGCCGCAGCCGCAGCCAGGCCGACAGGGCCCGAGGCAGTGTATGAGCGATTCATGAAGATGCGCCCGAAGGAATTCTCTGGGGCATCAGACCCCATGGTTGCCGAGGGATGGATCAAATCCCTCGAGGTTATCTTCGATTTTATGGAGCTGGGGGACGCAGACCGAGTCCGATGTGCCACCTACTTGTTCACTGGAGACGCCCGCTTATGGTGGGAAGGAGCTTCGGTAGCCCTTACATTGGCTACACTTTCTTGGACCCGTTTTACGGAGGTTTTCTACTCCAAGTATTTTGCTGAGGAGGTTCGCACCAGGCTGACCACCGAGTTCATGAGCCTGAGACAGGGGGATATGTCGGTTACGGAGTTTATCCGTAAGTTCGAGAGGGGCTGTCACTTTGTGCCCCTGATAGCGAATGATGCCAAAGCCAAGCTGATGCACTTCCTGGTGGGTTTACGGCCGATCTTGCGCCGGGATGTTAGGGTATCTGACCCTGCTACTTATGAGGTTGCCGTCTCCAAGGCCTTAGCCGCAGAACAGGATCTGCGGGATATCGAGAGGGATCGCCAGGGCAAGCGCCCAGTCCAGGCACCGCACCGCCCTCCTCCTCATCAGCATCAGCAGCAGAATAAGAGGCCTTTTCATGGACCGCCCAGGAACAGAGGCCAGCAGCAGCAGCAGCAGCAGCAGCAGCGGGGACGCCTAGCCCCGAGGACTCAGGAGCACCCAGTCTGTCCCAGGTGCTCACGTCGCCATCCTGGAGCATGTATGGCTGGCTCAGGAAAGTGTTTTAAGTGTGGCAGTCCAGACCACATGTTGCTGCAGTGCCCTCAGAGGAATCTGCCTACCCAAGGCAGAGTCTTTGCTCTCCATGCCGCGGAAGCCAACCCGGAGACTATGTTGTTGACAGGTACCTTTAAACTTTAAGTTATTCTTCGAATTTCCGCGTTTTGGGAATCGGGATTTAGATTTTGAACTTAGAACTGTTATAGGATTGCATGCTCTACTCAGATTTATTTTCGGGGAAATTAAGCTAGAGGAACCTAGACCTTTGCATGTCTATAAGTTTAGATCTTGTAGTGGGATTCAACTTAGAGCTCCGCTCTTTCAGGGAGAATTTTTATATCTGGTTCCGCTACCAAGGCCTTGATAGATTCAGGGGCCACTCACTCATTTATTTCGGAGGTCTTTGCAAACTTTCTCAAGATCCAGACCATTGGGCTAGATACAGCCTTTTCAGTAGTGTTGCCGTCAGGAGAGGAGATGGCAGCTACCAATGTTATCCGAGATATAGACCTTGAGTTGCACGGTAATCTTGTTTATGCGGATCTGATTGTGCTACCGATGCCGGAATTTGACATCATCCTAGGGATGGACTGGCTATTGAGGAACAGAGTGTTGATAGACTTCCAGCGGAGATCCGTTCTTGTCCGACCGCCTGGAATGGAGCAGTTCTTATTTGAGCCGGACAGGTACTTTTCCTTACCGCGCATTATTCCTTATGTTCAGGCTAGGAAGCTCATGCATAGAGGGTGTCGGGCATTTCTAGCAACCTTTTTATCTGTCCCCGAGGAACCCAGCCAGTCAGCCTCAGATGTTCCGATTGTTAGAGGTTTCTTAGACGTTTTTCCCGAAGACGTCTCTGGTATGCCACCAGAGAGAGAGGTGGAGTTTTCCATTGAGCTTATGCCAGGTACGACTCCGATATCCAAAGCGCCATACCGACTAGCACCGACAGAGATGGCAGAGCTTAAGAAGCAGATTCAGGAACTTCTCGACAAGGAGTTCATTCGCCCGAGCTTTTCTCCATGGGGCGCGCCAGTCTTATTCGTGAAAAAGAAGGATGGCACGATGAGGCTTTGCATTGACTACCGGGAGTTGAACAGGGTTACAGTGAAGAATAAATACCCACTGCCGAGGATTGAGGATCTGTTTGACCAGTTGCAGGGAGCTTCGATTTTCTCCAAGATAGATCTGCGTTCCGGTTATCACCAGTTGAGGGTGAGAGATGCTGATGTCTCGAAGACAGCTTTCAGGACTCGTTATGGTCACTACGAGTTCCTAGTGATGCCGTTTGGTCTGACGAATGCGCCAGCAATCTTCATGGATCTAATGAATCGCGTATTTCAGCCGTACCTCGACCAGTTTGTGATAGTGTTCATAGATGACATTCTCGTCTACTCCAAGAATCGGGAGGAGCACAGCAGGCATCTGACCATAGTGTTGCAGACATTGCAGAAACATAAACTATTCGCAAAGTTCAGTAAGTGCGAATTCTGGTTAGAGAAGGTGGCGTTCTTGGGCCACATTGTTTCTAGCAGTGGCATTGAGGTAGACCCGGCGAAAGTTGCAGCAGTCAGAGATTGGGTTGTGCCTCAGAATGCATCCGAGATCCGCAGTTTCCTTGGGCTAGCAGGATATTACAGGAAATTCATCCAGGGATTCTCCTCCATTGCCGTTCCACTCACAGCACTGACCAAGAAAAATGTGAAGTTTGTGTGGAGCGAGGAGTGTCAGAAGAGCTTCGATACCTTGAAGCAAGCTCTTATCTCAGCACCCGTTTTGGCTGTACCGTCAGGATCCGGCGAGTTTGTCCTTTATACCGATGCTTCGAAGCTTGGTTTAGGTGCAGTTTTGATGCAGCATGGGAAAGTGATAGCGTATGCTTCTCGACAGCTGAAAATCCACGAGAAGAACTACCCCACCCATGATCTGGAGTTAGCGGCCGTAGTTTTTGCTTTGAAGATTTGGAGGCACTATCTGTATGGGGAGAAGTGCCAGATCTTTACCGACCATAAGAGCCTCAAGTATTTCTTTACGCAGAAGGAGCTGAACATGCGTCAGAGACGTTGGTTGGAGCTTGTGAAAGATTACGATTGTGACATTAGCTACCACCCGGGTAAAGCTAATGTAGTTGCGGATGCTTTGAGCAGGAAAGTCGCAGTGATGGCTCATTTGACGATGCAGAAACCTCTTCAGATCGAGATGCAGAGGTTTGATCTTGAGACTTACCCTCGAGGTAGAGTTCCTCGTTTATCTACCTTGACTATCCAGTCCTCTCTTATTGACCGTATTCGCAGCGGTCAGGCAGCAGATGAGCAGTTGGCACAGTGGAAGAAGAGAGATGAAGCTAAGGGCAGTGTTTTGTATACAGTCAGCGACGGTATTGTGAGATACCGAGATAGGATATGGGTTCCTAGCAGTGATTCTATCCGAGCAGACATCTTATCAGAGGCCCATACATCCCCGTACTCCATTCACCCTGGGAGTACGAAGATGTACAAAGATCTGCAGCTATTGTATTGGTGGCCAGGAATGAAGAAGGACATCAGGCGTTTTGTATCCGAGTGCCTGACTTGCCAGTTAGTGAAGGCCGAGCATCAGAGACCAGCAGGTTTGCTCAAGCCTCTTCCTATTCCCGAGTGGAAGTGGGAGAACATTACCATGGACTTTGTGACCGGATTGCCGAGGTCAGCCAGAGGATCGAATGCTATCTGGGTGATTGTAGATCGTCTTACCAAATCAGCGCACTTCTTGCCTATTAAGACGACTTTCACCATGGTTCAGTATGCAGAGCTGTATATCCGAGAGATAGTCCGACTCCACGGTATTCCAGTTTCTATCGTATCCGACAGAGATCCCAGATTCACTTCCTCGTTTTGGAAGAGTTTGCATTCGACTTTGGGTACGAAGTTGCTGTTTAGCACAGCTTTCCATCCGCAGACGGATGGGCAGTCGGAGCGAGTTATTCAGATCTTAGAGGATCTTCTCCGTGCTTGCGTCATTGATTTCTCTGGGAGTTGGGAGTCGAACTTACCATTGGTAGAGTTCACCTATAACAACAGTTTCCAGTCGTCTATAGGTATGGCTCCGTATGAAGCGCTGTATGGTCGCAAGTGTAGATCTCCTGTTCATTGGGATGAAGTAGGAGAGAGAGCAGAGTTGGGTCCAGAGATTGTTCAGCAGGCAGCAGATGTAGTAGTCAAGATCCGTGATAGGATGAGGACTGCTCAGAGCCGACAGAAGAGTTATGCCGATCAGCGGAGGAGAGAGTTAGAGTTTGCAGTGGGCGAGCATGTCTTCGTGAAAGTGGCACCTATGAAGGGTGTCATGAGATTTGGCAAGAAAGGGAAGCTCAGTCCGAGATTCATTGGACCGTTTGAGATCCTCGACAGAGTTGGGACGCTAGCGTATCGTGTGGCTCTTCCGCCAAATCTGGCCGGAGTACACAATGTCTTTCACGTCTCCATGCTGAGGAAGTATATGGCAAATCCTTCGCATGTGCTGAACTTCGAGCCGTTGCAGCTTACTCCGAACTTATCTTATAAGGAGAGACCCGTGCAGATCTTAGACAGACAGGAGAAGAAACTTCGGAACAAGTTGGTTAAGCGAGTCAAAGTCAAATGGCTCAACCATTCAGAGGAGGAAGCTACGTGGGAGTCTGAGCCGGAGATGAGAAGTCGATACCCTGAGTTATTCGGTGAGTTCTAATTTCGAGGACGAAATTTATTTAAGGGGGGAAGGATTGTAGAACCCGTAAATCAGTAGACGTATAAGCCATGCATAATTCTAGATTTTTAAATTTAATTGACTTCATTGCATGATTATTTTAAATGCATTTGTTTGAAGTTAATTATTTATTATTTCAGTTCAGCAGTTTGATTTTTAGCATTTCAGTTATTTCAGTGAGGCCGGACTGGAGTTGGAGTTTTGAGATAGAATTTAAGATTTGAGAAATATTTCCAGAAGTTAATTTAGCTAGCAAGTAAGTTCATTTAAGTTAAAAAGAAGTTTAAGGAATTATTTAAGTTAGTTGAGGATTTTAATTTAATTATTTGAGGTGATTAAGAAATGAACTCATTTAAGTTATTAAATTAATGGGTTAGCTCACTAAATTAATTAAAGGATTAGTAAGGCTTTCAAGGATTATTAGTTGACTAGATAACAATATTTCCCCTTCATTTTATTGCAATTTTCGGCCCCCATAGTTGCTAGACAATTTAATTGCCAACTCATCAACCTTTTGACCATTTCTTTGCATGTAAGTTGTAGGATAATTCTAGGATTTTTGGGAGCACAATTTAATTAATTAATGGACATATCCTAGACTAGAAAATAAGCAAAATTTCGGCCATCACCTCCTAGAAGCATCCACCAACTCATTTGATATCAATTCAAAATTCAAATTCAAAAGGGGAGTGGACTTGGTCTTGATATGATCCTATTTTTGTGCACCTTTCTCCTCACCTTCATAACCACTCAATCCCTCTCCCTCTCCACCGAAATACCTCACCATTCAGATCCATTTTTAGTGTAAAAATCGTGAGTCTTAGCTAGAGGGAAGGCAAGAAAAAAAATCGAGAACTAGAAAGAGCAAGAGAAGCGCTCCACCTCCTCCGTGCCGCGTCGTCGTTGTTTCGTTCGTTTTCTTTCAAAACGAAACCAGGCATGTCTAGATTTCTTTCAAACCTCAATCAAGTCATATTATCATTTATTTTTCAGTACATGATCATGTTTTAGCAAGCAAAAACCGAGATACATGTCAAAATATTTTGGGAACACACATGCAGAATTTCGGCCCTTCCCTTGACAAGCTTCACGTTTTTCTGAGTTTTGATGGTTTCAGGTATTGGATCGACTCCAGGCTCCCAAGGCGGCTTGTATACATGTAGTAGGATGCATTAGGACCATGTTGGTCCATTCAAACCAGCCCCATACTTGCTGGAAAACCGAAATGACAGCAAGTTCCCCATAGGTGCAGAAATGTGATTCGAAATTTCAGTTTTGTGTCAAGGGTTGTGGATCTGATCTTGGCTGCCCCAAGGGCCTTTAGCCATGGTTGGATCACTTCCCTAGCATGTCTAAGACGTGACTAAGTTGCCCTTTTGGTGGCTTGGTCCATGGTTCATCGGTTTTTAATAAAAACGTCGAAACAGCCCCTTTCCCCATTCGGCCCTTCCATTTTTCAGCATATGGTTCGTTTCTTTTGTGGCTTGGTGTGGATCTTGGTTGGCCTATGGCCCTTAGCCACGGTTCATATCATGCTCCTAGATGTCTAGATCGTGCCATGGTCAATCAAATGGCCACTGGAACGACGCAAGACATCGATCATAGCATAAACACTACACACGCATGCACGTTGCTCTCGGTTGGACCCTTCGGTTAAGATTTGGTGTGATGCGGATTGTGGCTGGCCTAGGGCCCTTAGCCATGGTTCAAATCATTCCTTGGGATGTTGGTAAGAGTCTCTGGTCGGTGGTTCACGCCCCAATGGCCGGTAGCCTCGAAAACGACACAAGGAAAAACAAGTGCGCAGCTGCTGTATTTTTGACAGCAAGTATGCTGCTGTTCAGAAGCGTCGTTTGAGTTCTTGGTTGGCTTTTAGCCCATGGCCTTGGACTGGACAGTGCCTCATTGAGTTGGGAAGGTCATGTTTTTGACCGCTCGTCATTTGGATCATTTTTGAGGTCGTACGAGAATTTACGGTGCAATGTGCCAAATTGACTCTCGAAAGAGCGTTTCGTGTTTTGGCCTCCATTCCACCTAGATTTCGACCCTATCATTTTAGGAACATTATTTTATGATTTTTCAGCGTATTTTAATCATGACTATATGTCGGTTCAGTGTCGGTTCAGGTTGGCTCGGAGTCATGATTAAATGCGAAGTCATTAGGCGTCATAGTCGCATCTTTTGAACGTAAATTGCATAGTTGGTCATGTTTAAGCTATTGCATATTTTTCATGGCACAGTTAGGTTGCAGCGAGCCTGGGAACGATCCAATCCAATCCAGTTGGTAAAATTACAGGAATTTTCATTATGCCAGTTAATTATTTTACGTGCATTAAATAGAAAATGATTATTTTTGAGATTTATGCGATATGGCTTGTGGTTCATTCACTATGTGGGAGTGTTATTTTATACGGTCGCCAGTGACCGATCAGTTCAGTATGGTACCACCCGGTCGCCAGTGACCGGCCAGCTCAGATCAGTTTCAGCCTCCCCGGTAGCCAGTTACCGATCAGTTCAGCTTAGTGCAGTGGCCACAGGCGTAAAACATAATCTCAACAGAAAATTTTATCAGATATTTCAGTACAGGCTCCAAGGAGCAAATATTTTTACAGTGATTTCCAGTTCAGTTACGCACGTATTATAATTGCTCAGTACAGATTATTTTCAGTATGCCTCAGGACAGGATATGTTAACTCATGCATATTTTAAATTCAGATTTTTACTCGTTACCTGCGATTTATGCATGCTGAGTCTTTAGGCTCACTAGACTTGATTGTTGTAGGTACTGATGAGGCCAGGGCCGAGGGCGGGGACCAGTGAGCCAGCTTGGGTCGGCAGTAGTGGCACCCGAGGACCTCGGAGCAGCAGTTGTTATTTTCTTCGCAAACAATTTTTATCAGTTGTTGGATATTTTTAAATCGTTGTTGTTGGCAAAAACTTTGATTTTCTTCCGCTGCAATATTTTGAAATATTGAACTTGATTCACCAGTGATTTTATGAATGAGGCCATTTAAGTTCTTTTAAAAAGAAAATTTTAAATTTTTCCGCAAATTTCCAAGAAAGGAGTTTTAGGGCCTTCACAACCCATCCATCACATGATATCTTCACCCATAGGCGAGCATTGAATCTCCGACTACAATGCATTGGCTCCTACGTATTTCGAAACTATATCCAACCTTGCCACCTGATGACCCTCAATGGAATTGCTAAACAGATCAAAGTGTATGCTAGTACGCAGAGCCTCCTTGTTGTCTCGGGACAAAGGATTATGTTGTACAACCATAACTGTGGACTATTCATCTCGATAAGTGATAAATACTTGGACAGTCCGAGGGAGAATTGTTTGTTGCCTCATCAAATGATTTCTCATATGTATGAATAAACATTTTCATGCTCTTTTTACTGAAACGTAACGTTTGCATCATATATATTAGTCTCAAGCTAGAGCGACATTTATCCTTGTTTTAGGCAACTAAATTAACTATGAACATGTTTAGAATATATAGTACATTTCCTGATGAATTTCAATATCCACAAGACTTGTGGACCTCATGATACTTATAGTATATTCAAGGACTTTATCTATCCATGTTGCATAATATGCAGATAAAGTAATTGCATAATTGGATAAAATCATAAAATATTGTTAAAATAAAGATTGTGTTTAAATTAAAATCAATAAAACTCAAACTATAAGTTGGCTCGCTGAGTACCTATTCTAACAAGATGTACGTGAGCATTAGTAAGATTACTTCAAGTGGTCACTCATGTACTTGAAGTAAGATTACTTCAAGATTGTGATCATGACACAGTCTAAAAAGTGATAAAAGATAAACAAGTGGTCACTCACCGCCTAACATCTAGGCGGTTTTATTTTCACTTAATTTAATTATTCTTGTTGATTTCTATATTTTTTCAATAATTTCTCTATATCAGATTCAAAATCAATAGCAAATTTAACTTTTTATCCAATACAAATTGATTGAAAAGTAAGCCAAACTATCTTATTAAAAAATAAAAATATTAATTTATCCTGCCTCCTAAGAGGCCAATATTTTTAACAGCGTCTAGAGGGGCATCACCTTTCTAAAAATAAGGACGGTGAACAGTCTTCCAGAAATATATCATATTTTTTATTAATAAATGAAAATTAAAATGAAATTTTATGTCTACAAGTTCGTGTTTGAATATCCCATCTTTTTTTATCACACACATTCCTTTTATTACTCAACTTGCTTTGACGTTGAGTTAAAACCCATTCAAATTTCATTTCAAAAGCAGTCTTTATGTGAGAACCCGAAATTTTCAAAGCAAATCATGTAAGAAATAAAACTCGAAATTAAGCTCAAAATTTTAAGCTTAACTATAAAACTCTACTATAAAATAAATTTTCAGCTAACACGGCTCGAGGAAGTAACTCTAAAGCTCGAGATTAGCTCAACAAAAAGCTATGCTATGAGAAATCACAATAATCAAAGCGTCATCACTGAAGAAGTAAAACCCCAGCTCATGAACTCGATCTTTTATCTCAAAGAAACTCAAATTTTCTTGTCCTAAAAGAACCAAAAAAAAGAGCTAAAGGATGAGCTAAGGGAATGGACAAATTTATTGTGCAAGAATTGTTTCTTTAGTAAACCAAGGTGTCTCTTGAGATTGGATAGATTTTTTACCACATTTACATCCATGTTTGGGCTCCAAATTTCTGCTGAATGAGGAGATCAAAAGCAAAAAATTTTCTATAAATACCACCTTAAACCTCACAAAAATTACACTTCAAAATCCCTCAAAAGCCTCCCAAATTTCGGCCCCTCAACAAAGCACCCTCATGGTTGCCGATAGCGAGGAAGGAGAATGAAAGCTCATGCCGGAAATTTTTTGCAGGAATCGTTGGTAACACGTCGTAAAGTCCTGAAAAATTTCAGTCACCACCTGTCCGAAATTCAGCAAATTTCGTACGTTCAAGTTCGGCAAATTTCGAACTACACCTTCGAATTTCAGTAAGTGGGTTTTTGTTATGTACTTTTATCGTAATTTAAACTTTGTGTAAATATATCATGACATGCATGTATGTGTGTCTATTTCTTTCAAAAAATGTTATCTTCGTTTTAAAATCTCGATCGATGTATGAAATGTTCTTTCTGATTTTGATATTCTTTGATTCCGATGAATTCGTTCAAAATTCTGATGAGCTCTGTTCAGTAAATCTGATTTTGTGATACACTGTTACAATTCGATTTGGATATGGAACGATAATTGTAATTCTGTCTGGCCCCCATCAGTGGATATAAAACTGTGTTCTGGCCCTCATCAATGGGTATAAAACTGTGTTCTGGCATCGCCCCTTAGAGGACTAACATATTGGGGACAACTTGGCCATAGAAAATGAGATGTGTAACAATGTTGTGTTTGTTCTGATCTGCTTTGAATTATCTGATAATCTTTTTTTCTCAAATTTGATTTGAATCTGTTATGATAAGTCAATGTAATAAGTTTTGAAAGTCTGTTAAAAGATGATTTAAAATTATATCTATATGTATTTGTGGAAATCGATCGGCCCCTCCTTGCTGAGTGTTTCCCAAAACACTCACACCTTACATCTCTCACCAGATAAAAATGAGGAGCAAATAAATGAGAAGGAACATGAGGCATTCTGGGGATGGTGATCGAATGAAAAGAACAAGCATCAAGAATTTACATTTTCCTTATTGTATTTCGTTTCCGCAATTCTGATGTAATTTTTATTATGTTGTCATTGTAAAGACAATATTTTGTTTTATGAAAAAACTGGTTTTTGGCCATTTGCTACAAGGCTTAATTGTTTCATGTAAATTGATAAACAATGCCGAATGTCACCAACGCCTCGGTATCGGGGCGTGACACTTTAATTATTAAATTTAAAAATAATATCTTCATTTAGAAGCAAACTGGTAAAAGTTTAGTTTATCCTTCACAAATAGTTTATCCTTCACAAAGAAACTATTCAAAATGTCAATGCAAAACCATATATACATATATGATCACAAAACCATGACATAAATGTCATCTGCAAACTCAGAATGTCAAAAGGTGTACATTTCTATATTACATAACTTGTATCATCCAAAATTCTCCATGGATTCAAGCTATATATTTACAGATTGAAACCACCCAATAAATTAATCTACTAGATCAAGTTGGAAAAAACAAAGACCAAGTGATCTCCTACTACGTATCAGGCTGCCAAGGATCTGGATTTTCAATCATCCCAACACATAAGCAACACAGTACATATCCATATAATATAAAGCCTCGCCCTTTGCTCTCTGATTTGTTTTGAACAACGTCGGATCAACCGAACTTTCGAACTTCTAGCCGGAAAGACTGAACCAATTGTTGCCATGTCTCTATATATTGCAAGAACTGCTTTGTTTTCCTGGTGCAGGAAAAAGGCCTAGAATACTGGTTTGTGAGGTGGAAATTTTGTGGGGATGATGACTGGGTATATTTTGCTTTTATATAGTACGAGGGAAGAGAGGCGAAGGCGATATGTGGATGTGAATTAAATTAGTGGTGAAAGCAAAATCAATCATGGCCCTTATAATTTAAATTTGAAGGGCCAAGATTTGGCTTCATTCACTGCACTTGAAAAACATTAAGATGACAAACAAAACTTGTAAGCTTTGTCTCCTAGCCTGCCCTACTTCAAAGAAATGGCTTGTTATCAACTTGTGCTTTTAGAGGGCCATAACTGTTTCCTCTTGCATGATCTTGGATAAGGTATTCTGTCTGTAATAATTGTTGGCTTTTTGAAAAATTACTGTATTTGGTGAAAATGCTTATATGGAATTATTGACAGTACTTTAATTTGGTGGCATTTAATCAAGGGTAGGATTTGAAAAGAAAGGATCTGTATATGATTGATTTGATATAAATGGCACATTCAAGAAAATGAACTTGTTGCTTACCATGTGGACAAATTTACGTCAAGAAGTTCTATGCACATCCCAAAATGGATTTCTCGGGTAAGTTACTTTGTCTAGTTATTAATTATTTGCAATTTCAATTCATTAATTTACACTTTTCTTTAATTTAATTTTTTTTTGAAATGTTGATATGACATCAGACACAACAACACTCACTTAGAAAATCACTAGAATTGAAAAAATTCAAATTTATTGAATAACAACTTAAATTTTCGACAATTTTTAATCTGGTACAATCACGTAATCGAGTTAAATGAAGCAAACCTTATCTTCAATATTTTAATATTTTGTACAATGCAAGCATATGGATTTGGCAAAGATACGGGAGGCTAGAGGACAACAGTTGACGGTGGATTTTGAGACAAGAAAGAACTAGTAAATTAATTCAATGGAAGTACACTTGAAAGTTGGATCAATTAAGCCGACGACAGAAAACCCTTTCAAGCAAATATCTGAAATATGCTCAATATCAGTAAATTTACAGGAAATAATGTTTCCCAACACCAAATTAACTGCTGTGAATCTTGAAAGCTTAGCAGGTCACCTAGATGTATTTTGCCTTGAACAATCGAGAGTTGTGGAGCATTCAAAATTAATTTACAAAGAAAGAGTAAAAAAAATTATATTCCTATTTACGACATTCGTACGAATATATCTTGGTCGTGCAAATTGGACATGATACGGATACCTATCAAGATTTCATTATTACCTAAATTACCACGCATTGATAACGAAATATCAACATGCATTCAACACCAGGCCTCGTGCAAATCATATTGAATTCAACCAACCCACGACCTTTGACATGCCGGCCACTATTATTTGCTGGCAGCCACATCCATCGCCAAACCCAAAAAATCACAAGGAGCGAGCAAATATAATATAATTACTTGAAATAAGGTATTTGAATTTTTCAATAAACTTAAAAAAAAACTGATATAATTACTTGAAATAAAGTATTTGAATTTTTCAATAAACTTTAAAAAAAAATTGAAATAAAGTATTTGAATTTTTCAATAAACTTTAAAAAAAAAAAACTGTTTTTTTGCCCTGTTGGTCGCCTTCTACTGGAACAGAAGTTGTTCAAGAGCATCCATGGATGAAATCTAGAGAGGGAGGAGGTGGTTGACTTTTAAGTTTTGAATGGTAATTGTTGAGCGCAATAATTATTATTCTACTGGCACTACAAGAAATTTTACATTTAACGACGTTGACTAACGTAGCAAAATGTAAGGAAAACACGTCGCCGAATATTTGGCGACGCCAAAACTCGTCGCTGAGTTGCGTCACAAAATGTTCGTAGGCAAATGTCAATCTGGCCTTTGGCGACGCAGAAAGTAAAACGCCACTAATGGTATACGCATTTTGCGACACTGATGCGACACGTCGCCAAAAAGTATTTTGCGACACTGATCCGACGCGTCGTCAAAAAGTATTATCATGTGGCGACGCCTTCCTTGCGTCGCGAAATGTATTTTTTAATTCAATTTTCCTATATTATTGTAATTATTTGGCGACGAAAAAAAATTCATCACCAAAGATATTAGACATTTGACGACGCCTTTAGCGTTACCGATTTTTCTATTTTTTATTCATCCTATAAAAACATTGTCAAAATGTGTCATTAATATTATATTTGTCTATTAAATATGAATATCAAATAAAGTAATTATATATAAAACAAAATTTAATAGATGTGCAATTTACTATTGAACAATCAAATATTTTTAAAAAAGATAAACAAACTAATCTAATAATGTCCAAAAACAAACTTACTCAAATACTAATTAGATAATGTTGCAAAATTAAAAAAACTACATAGTCGTTGTTGCAAAATAAATAAAAAAAACTACATAGTCGTTGGAGGCGAGGGAAGTGATGGAGGAGATCAAGTGGAAGAGCCTGTCGATGGAGGCTGAAAAGAGAAACCAGGAATGACATGTTGCAAGTGTTGCAATAATGCATCAAATTTTTGTTGTTGCTCACCTATAGTTTGTTTTTGCTCATATGTTACACTTATACAATGATTTATTCAAATAAAAGAGATTATCTTTTCTGATGATGTCCATATGACGAACATATTCAGTCGACTTCACTTTGCGAACATAACTCTTCTTCAGTATTTGTCAACTCGAACTTTCTTCGATAACTTGTAAATTGTTCTCTCCCGAGAATGTCATCTTTCTCTCCTAATGAATGAATCATCAATAAGTGAATACTTGTGCAACACCAAAAATAGAAAAGTTGTCAAAACAAAATGATAAAGTGACGTTGTTTGAATCTTGTCATAGTAGTTGTCGCGACACATAATATAACAGGGAACGAACAGTCACGTTTTGGCTCGTTAATTTCTCAACCAACCAATCTGGCAAGCTCACAACACAAAATATGTTATATGCACCGCTCTCTCACGAACTCACATTCTTCTCCCGAAGAATGTCTGAATGTATATATATAGTGTATAAAAACAGCAACCAACAAATCAACTATGAAAAATTTAATATTAAAATCTCAACGGTCTGCCTCAACCACACATGACCTCTCGTAACAATCTTCAAAATGAATATAAACTCTAATAAATAGAAAACTTCGTTATATCCAAGATAGACAAACTCTTGCATATTATTTTCTCATATCAATCATAATAATATATTTCTATCTCCATAATATCTTCAACAATTAAATTATATATTTAACAAAATATCTTTTCCAATTATCTCCTTATCTCCAAAATCTTCAAATTAATATTTTTCTTGACAAATTAATCTAAAAAATTAATACAATTAAAAAAATAACATCTAACAATCTCCCTCTTTGACTTATTTTTGAATAATCAAAAAAACAATATTCAAGAAAATTCAAAAAATATTGATATCGCTCTTTTAAGAAAAATAAACAAAGTTTAAAAATCGAACCAAGAGGCTTTCAATCAATTTTTCCCCTATCTTTGAGACGGATACAATGCTCCCCATGAATGTCAACAATGCGACCTTTCTGCTAAATTCATTGTCACATATTATCGCTATTTCTCCAAATGTACTCGTAACGACCTTGTGCGTTCTCCATCATGCATCATATCATTGAGTTCAAAACCAAAATCTACACACCAGGGGCAACATCTTGAAAAAAAAAAAAGAATCATATCTAATACCACTTGTTGATCCGGTTTTCTCTTAATTTCCTTAGTTTTCATGGTTAGTTCACTTAATAAAAATAAAATAAAACTGAAAGCAAAATAATTAAGACACAAGAAATTTTAATGTGGTTCAGTCAAAAGACGTACATCCACGGCACTATGCCCAGATATCAAGCAAATATATTATACTCATACAATGACTTATTCAAATAAAAGACTCATTATTTTCTAATGACACATCTACAACGAACACGTTCAATAGACATCACTTGGCGAACACCACTCATCTTCAATATCAATCAACTCGAACTCCCTTCGATAGCATGCGTATTGTTTTCCTCCGAGAATGTCACCTTCCTCTCTCGATGAATGAATCACCAATTATTTTTCACCACCAACAATAGAAAAGCTTTCAAAACAAAATAATAAAGTTGCACTGTTTGAATCATGTCGTGGTAGTTGTCGCGACACGAATCCAACACGGAATGAACAATCTCATTTTGGCTCGTTAATTTTTCACTCTACCAATCTGACAAGCTCACAACATAAAATATGTTATATGAAATAAATATCGCTCTCTCAAGAGAAATCATATTATTCTATCGAAGAAAGTCTGAATGAATATAATATATAAAACAACAACAACAAAATCAACTCTGAAAGATTTGATATTAAAATCACATTGGTCTCTCTCAACCACACATACCATTCGCGGCAATCTTCAAAATGAATATGAACTTTAATATTAAATATAGAACTTCATTATAATCAATATTGATAAACTCTTTCAAACTTTTGCATATTATCTTTTTACATTAATTGATCAAAATAATATATTTATATCTCTATAAAATCTTCAACAATCAAATTTTATATTCAACAAAATATCTTCTCTAGTTATATTTTTATCTCCAAAATCTTCAAATCAGTATTTTCTTGAGAAACTAATCTAAAAATTAAGACAATTAAAAAATAACATCACGAAGATGATCACATGTTCAATATCCATCACAAAATGATTTTAAGTTGTTATGCAATTTAAAGATTTGAGCTCCACGATTATCATCAACTATTATCTTTAGTCAAAGTTCAATAATTTTTTGGGGAAAATTCACAATTTTCATATTATATTATCAAATTTCAGTCTTAGTTTATATATGTCAAATTTTGATTATTTTTGTGTTTTTTCCGTGACATTATTGATGTGATACTGCTTATGTCAACACCGTTCAACGTCCCATCAGCGACTAAGTCTGAAACTTGATAAACAAATATAGCAAACTCAGAATATTAAAATTTGACAATATAGAAAATCGTAATCGCCAAAAGACAAACATACTATATCAAACTTAAAATTTTTATGTGATCTGGTGTTCTAATCTTGTGACTCGAGAGATAGGTAGAAGAATGAATAAAGATAGAGCTCTAATAATGAATTTCCACCTCATCCAACTCCTGGTTAGGTGCTAGGCCACCTATATGGTTTCGAGAATCGGGTATTGGACCGACTCCCTGACTGGCGAGTGTCTGACACTACAAAAAAACATGTGTTTTAGAACCGGTTTTAGACTATCTGCAGCGGTTTTTCACCGCTTCGAATTTATTTGAAGCGGTTTTTGTACCGACTCCATTTCTTCCGCTCTTAGCGTCTATTGCACCGTAACCACAGCTGGTGGTGAAGCAATAACAACCGATCCTAAAGACCATTATTGACGCGGTTGGTAACCGCTCCTGTAAGAATCAACACAAGCGGTGTATAACCGCTGGTGCTGCATTTCGTTTGAAGCGGTAAGAAACCGCACTTAAAAGTGGCAACACAATTGGCTAGTAACCGTTTGCGGTCCATTTATTTTGAAGCGGTTTATAAACGCTCCTACAAGTAGCAACACAAGCGGTTTTTCACCACTTGTGTTGATTGTTTTTTGCAGCGGTTGGGAACCGAATGAAAAGACCCGCTTTGGTTACTTTGCTCTCGAGGCGATATAGGAGCGGTTAAGTAACGCTTGTAAATGCGATACATTTTAATTTGTAAGAGCAGTTGTAAACCAATTCATAATTATTTAAAAAAAAACAATTCCAAATTATTATATTCATTTCCTTCTACACAAGAAAATGGAAAAAAAAACATGATACATATAAAATAAATAACTCGAAATCAACAAAAACATTTGTCATTTAATGGGAAACCAAATAAAATCCACAAATAAATATCTAAGTTTGCAGAAACATGAAATTCTAAAAAAAAAACATACTGATGATTGCAAACGAAGGCTAAAATTAAAGTATGTTTTTTCTTAAATATCTAATCACCAGATGATTCTTCTGGAGGAGTTCTGCCATCATTTTCTCTTTCATTGGATGTGGCATAAATGTGTTTCTGAATGATGTTTGTCATTACAGTTGCAAAATAAATCGAAATTATCATAGAATAGAACAAGCAACCAATTTTTTCATTTGATATTTTATAACATGTAAATACCTGTGTTGGAACAATTCATGCCCACTAGACCCTCCAGGTATCATACTCTGCAAAACCCGTGTACAACTTTCGAATTGATCTTGCATTTGTCTCATTTTCTCCATTTCTGTCTGTAGTTGTGCTTTTTGCGCCTCCATTTCTGCTCGCAACTGCGATTCACGCATCTCCATATCTTTCTTCATTTGTTCTTGCATTTCTTTGAATTTATTTGTCATCTCCAAAGTAGAATGATAGTTTTGCCTATTGTAGAATGAGCTTCGCCTGCATTGTTCAGGGAAGACTTGGCTAGGCAGTGCTCATGCTCCCAGACATCAAACTCGGCCAGAATGCTCGGTTCCAAATACATCACTGCATAAAACTTGTAATTAATACATATATATTTTGTAATAACATTAACAAAAATAATATGAAATTTTAAAGAAAATATAACCGAAATGCATCCTCACGCACTTCTATTGCTTGTGTCCCCTCAGCCATGTCTTGTAAGCGAGTTTGAACAGCCTCATCCAACAAATTCTAACAAACAAAACGTCACGTAAATGAAAATTTTATTCAAAAGTGATATATAAAATTGTAACCAATCAGCACCTCATAGCGTATGGCTTCAGCATCAACTGGAGCACCTCCTTTCTTTTTAATTCTCCGACTCAAATGCATTATTTCGATGCGAGTCGGCTTCCTACCATTCTCTTTCAACTAATAGAAGAACGATATCATATATACAAAAAATATGAATGCTGAAATTTTACAAACAACAAAACTTATACTCTTAATTCACACATTCACAAACAACAAAATAAATGATAAGAAAAACTAGAATCGATCATTAACAACATATATTTAAATTTTAACTACATCATATATAATTATTAATCTATATTTACAACACCATAAAAGCATATAACACTAGTTATCTATAACATCAAATTTCAAACAACAAATAGGTAATATGAGACTTTTTGCAAAGAAAAATACAGGTTAATGCTTACAAATTTGTCTTCCAGAGAAGGGATACTCGTTCGTCCCTGTGCATGAGTTCCATTTTTATTTTTTCCATTTTCTAGATTTATTTTAGAACTTTTCTGAAAAAAAAATTATGTTTTACTATGAATATCCATAAAAATATAAATACATATATTTAATAATAAATACTCATGATTACCTCAGTAGCCTTCCAGTACGCACATAATCTTTCCCAAACTTCTGTAGCCAACCCATGAGGAATAGGGCGAATGGACACAAGCTCCTCTAATGGGATATTGGAGTCATAAGATGTAGCTTTAACTTCGGTCCTCCATCGCCTCCATGCAACCCCCATCATTTGCATCACAAAATCTTGATGTTGATCGGAGATTATGAATCGTGCCTATAAATATAAACATAAATATGTTAATATTTGAAGCTAATGTGTGATATTAAGTAGTTCTCAACTTACAATAACAAGTTTCCATGCCTCCTCCAACCGATGCTTTGGAACTTTTCTCCAGTCTAAATAATCAAGGGGCAACAAAACTCCATTCCGAGCTATTGTCCCCACATAATTTGCCAGTACCGGTTGTAAATCTCCATAAGTTTGGCCTCTTTCATTAAACGTTATATGTAACAAATCATCATGATGCAATGCATGAACATCTTTCATTACAGTCCTCCCACGTCTATTCGGCTGCCTCTGCGAAGGCAACACTTCATTTTCGCCTGATAAATATATATATATGCAAATTATGATTGTTATTTGGTGCTTTAAACTTAATCATATGTATTAAAAATATATTTCCAACCTTCCTCATGGAACTCCTCGTCATCTTGTTGTGATTCCAGTGCATTGTTTTGGGTCTCCGGTGGTGAATGTGATGTTATGTCTTGTGATCCAACTTCATCGTCACACCTGTTATTTGATTCTTGTCCCCGAGATCGCTTTCTGATATTCTTAATCAACTTCTGAAGTCTTTTGTTTGTCATTTTTAATATGTACTTGAGAATAATAATAATATAAAATTACAACAGTCGAGAAAATGGTTAAAATATAAAGAAGACCATAATTTGCACTAGTATGAGTTTAAAATGAATACTAAAAGAACCAGTTGCAATGAAAAACAAAAATAGTATATGGTCTACCTTTGCTTCTCAATTCAAATTTGAACCTGCATCGGTACTCTTGTTATTAAAACAAGAAAGGCAGCTCACAGTGACATTCTACTTAGTATGATACACCGTGGTGGTTACTTGATGCGATATAAAAGTGATGCTATTACCTGCAATCTGCATATAATGTTATGATAAAAAAATGTTTTCAATCCCTTTGTGTCTTGCTGATGTCTCATTGTGGAAGATGATTAATAAGTGGAAGTCTATTAAGAAGGACAAAGCATTTGTTGAGTGCCTTCATATTCTTATTCCGGCTTAAGAGTAATTATGTAAGGACCGTGTATCGTATTATCGTAAATCTTATGTGATTATCGATAATTCATGAATTTGATATGTGATTATGTATTTGATGTATATTATGACAATGAAAATGAGAAAATGAATAGTGAATATGAATTGACGTTGTAAGAGCTCGAGTGGAGAAGCCGGACGCCGATATAGTACAAAAATTTATATTTGTACAGAATGTGTGGCGCTCGGGCGGTCATATATTGAGATAATATTCAGGCAGAACACTCCGCGCCCGAGCGGTAAGGTTTGACCGCCCGAGCGCGGCACAACTCACACTCGGGGACAGAATGTCTCGCGCTCGGGCGCGAGAATTCTACCGCCCGAGCGCGAGAGAGATGAGGATAAGAATTAGATTTCCTTCTTTCCTTCTTCATTTATCCTTCGACAACTTCGAGAGAATACGAGAAAAAGTGATTTTTTTTATTCGAATCGACTTCGAAACGCTGTCCAAACGCGAAACCAATTATATATTCGGAATCGTCGCGTCGAGGGCTTCTGACTGAGGTAAATTTCTTCTGGTTCCAGCAGCTCTAAATATCAAAGTGCTGGAATAAAATGTATTTGAAGTTGAATTTCTTACATGTAGTAGAATAACCGACAATAAATTCATATTCGAAGTCGGAATTGAATTATGATATGATTTGGATTTGATATGAATTTTTGAAGTTTCAAAAGATATTTGAAACTCATATTAATGATTTTGGATTATGTTATTGATTGGAATGAGTATGTTATTGATGTAGATAAAGTATTATACCGATATTTTCAGGGTACATCAACTGAAAACGAAGAATTGAGGTATGTTGCGATCGGGTAACATACGACAGGTATCTGTATTATATGATATATGTTGGATTGGTTTGATTGATTGGAATGAGAATACATGTCTATATGCCTTATTTGTTGAGTTTATGTGGCATACATGACATTGTGATTGGAATATCGATGTATAAAATAAATGTTTTGTTAACACACATCGTTTGATGCATACATCGATACATGACTTGCACGTTGAGCTATGATCCTTGGATACCCTGATATGACTTGATTGGATTCTGGGGTTTGTGAACACAATGCTATGTTTGGTATTATATGACCCTTAAAACATAGACATTTGTGGCCCCGACGATTGATATGAGATTTGGGATTTGATGGCGCTTCGTCGACGCTATCATACGAGTATCCCTTATTGAGGCCGGTGTGCCAGCTCGAGCATTAATATGATAGCGATTCGTTTGATTCTGACATGTGCTCAGTGGATGGGCATTTGACCTGATACCTCCACGACATACATGCATTGCATACCATATATCATTGTTTAGATACTTGTGGTATATATGATGGTTGTTCCATACGGAGCTTTGCTCACCCCCAAGGAGGGCTGTTGTTGTCTTTGTGTGTGGACAATGGCAGGTACACCAGGATATCAGGAGACCGAAGAGGGTACTTCGGGAGGGAGTCACAGTTTGAGTTGAGGCTTATATTTTGTTCCCAGTATATATGTATATGTAATTATATACCGGGGCATGTCCCGAGGAGATGAGTTGTTTGTATATGAATGGTTTTGATTACGTGTGGGCATGTTTATGATGTGAGATTAAATACTATTTTTAGTATTTAAATTATAGAAGAAATATTTTGGGCTCATTGTAAAGAAATTTTAAACTCGTTTTCCGCTGTAATTAGTCAATCCTAATCAAAGTGCATTATAATAACGATTAGGAGCTAAGGGCCCCACAAATTATGTCCAGCATCTCTGTGGCATATTTTCATCAACTGCTACAGAATGTAAAATCTTCAATTATTCGCAGATAATCATAGTTCAACACAAAGTTCAAGAGGCCACAAAGTGAGCTACAGGAGAATATAGATATCATAAGGTCACAAACTGAAAATTGGGAAGGGATTAGAATCAAAACTCAAAGAGGGTATAAGAATGTTCCCAAATTAGTCTTCAGTTGTTTTGACCAAAACTCATCTTCTACAGCACTTTCTAAGTTGTTGTGCACATACTCCAGTTGTACTTCATAATATTTTTTATAGCTACAAATATTAAAAAGGAATCAATATGATAACCTCAGACTGAAAAGGTTATTCCTTGAACAAAAATAATAACAACTAAACCAAAAGACACCTAGTAAAAGAATGATTCAACTATAACTTTCTTACGACTACATAGTGGAAGGATGCTACTATTGGAGGTAGGAAGCCTAAGAAAGACCAAGAAAACACAAGGGAAATTCAGAAGCTACTGGCAATTTTACACCCTCAGAAATTCAGAAGCTACTGGCAACCATACTCGTTAGGTGCGGTTAGTAAACCGATTGCAAATAACCGATTCTGAATGCACTAAATAGAAACGGTTTGGCCAAACCGCTTCAAATGATATTCTATTAAAGCGGATAATATGTAAACCGCTTTTAAACCCTTCTTCTTTTGCTGCGGTTCATAAACCGCATCCAATCAACCGCTTTTGAATTCACTAAATGGAAGCGGTCTAGTGGAACCGCTTCTACAGAATCTCTATTAAATCGGATAATAAATAACCGCTTCTAAAACCTTACGCATTCGATGCGGTTGACTAACCGCTTCAAAATAACCGGTTCTAAAACACTATTTTTTTGTAGTGCTAGGACCGATGATTGAGCCATGGACCGTATCATGTTAAACTCAATTATTAAGGGCTCCATTTGCACATTCTTGCATATGCCCTCATGTTTCACTAAAGCGAAGCACATGAAGGGGTCCCACCTTATCTTCCTATATATCTTGATGTCAATTCTTGAATTAGATGATGATCATATTTTATATTTGAATTGAGACTCCATAATTGAATGTTTCAAATTTGAGTTTCTCAAGTCTAAATTTGATTTCAAATTGTTTTTGGGGGAAATATAAAAGAAATTGTTGTAAGTGAAGCTAGGTGTGCATTTGGATGGAATTTTTTTGAATCATTTGTATTCGAATCAATTCGATTGTTTGGATTAATGATTGTGATGATAATTGAAATTGATGTAAAATAAAATCCATACGTGTTATTTCAAACTCATCTACATCCCAAATCTTTCTTCCCTCTAAAGTATTTTTAAGAATTTATAACTAATTCAGATATACAGAGAGTTTAATTTTTTTTTTCTTTTTTTAAAAAATATTTTATTAAGTCCATCTTTCTTATTGTTTATCCTTTTTAAAGTATCAATCGATGGCAAATGCCTATGTAAAAATTGTTTGGGCTTAAGAAAGGATCAAAGTAAATTCGTGTTTAGGTTCTGTGATGGAGAAATCTTTTATTTTTCAAAACGAAGCTAAATCTAAAGATTTTAGAGTTCTTTTTTTTACTCCTGAATTTTCGTACTTCAAATCTTTTTTCAAAACAATTTTTTGTGTGTGTTGCAAATGAGCCGAGTCAAATTTGAGTAGCATATTACTCGAACTCGATTCGATTTAAATTTTATAAGCTCGGTCGAACTAGATCGAGTATTATTTTTATGTTCGAACTTGACTGGTGAAAATGTCAAGTTACTCCAACTGGATGATGTTTGTAGCATAATTTTAGATTTTAAATTATGTATTTATACGGAGAGTACTCTTAAATTAAAAATAATAATATAAAGCTATTCAAATATAAATAATTAAAACTTGATCTTGATTCGAGTGAACAGTCGAACTACTCGAACTCGTGTCGAGATTTGATCGAGCCACTAACAAATTAATTACAGTAACTTGACTCGCTTGTACATGTAATTCGCACCGACACATTCTCCCTATGCCACGTGGAAAGAAATATCTATTACGAAGCATACAAATTTGAACATATGTCTCTCATTTAGGCTTTAGCTTATTAGTGATGTAATCGTCAGAAAAAGCAGTCTACGTAAATCGTATGCATGCAAAATTATTTTAATTGATTAATTATTTTTAAATGCTTACATGATATTTTATTATATGATTAAATGTATAATTACATGATTAAATGATAATATGACATGATTTCATGAAATTAAGTATTTTATCCGAATATTCGATAATAGGCATGTGAAAGGACACCGGGGACGACCAAGACCAGAATATGTATTTTTCATTAAATAATGGCAAGGCTTCCTAATATGATTTAAAAATGATTTAATTTT
This sequence comes from Primulina tabacum, assembly GCF_025594145.1. NCBI lineage: Eukaryota > Viridiplantae > Streptophyta > Magnoliopsida > Lamiales > Gesneriaceae > Primulina > Primulina tabacum. The sequence goes on from NC_134566.1 coordinate 22,404,779, forward strand.
CCTAAAAATGTTGGAGTTCGAATTATTTTACGAGTCGAGCTCGATTTTTTCTGGGAAGCCGGTTTTGGGCAAACAAGGAGTTTTAAAAGATCAAAAATATTATTTTATGGAAACAAATTTTATAAACTTTTAGTAATTAATTAATTAAGTGTTGTTGAGCTCAATTTAATTAATTTAAGTAGGCCCAATTATCCTTAAGATTACAAGTCCAAAACCAAAGCCCATTTAACTTACAAATTAAATTATAAATAGGACTTCTAGGCTTTCATAACCTCACAATTCACTCCAATCAGCCGAAAATTCACTCCCACACACATACAATTTTCGAAATTAAGGGAAGGAGAAAAGGCTAGGAGTTTTCGTCGTCCGATAGTCCAACGTCGCACCCTCGCCGAAGATCGTATATCACGTTTTCTAAACCCTTTCAAACATCATATAAATCATATTATGCATGATTTAATTGTTTATGTGTAACATCTCTGATCGATTTTATAAAATAACACAGCGGAAAATTAAGAATTTACTTAGAGGGAAGAAGGATTTAAAATTTTCTTGACATAAAATATTTACAATCAAAAGTAGATACATGATCAATAAAGTGTTGCATCAAAATACAAAATATCATTTTTGATCATGTCAAAATGCTAGCAAAATATCTTCTTCCTTCCATCTCTTGTATGCATATGACCCCGACTCCAATCAACGTCCTGGCTCGTCGCTCTTATCTGCATCACATGAATAACTGAAATGAGTATAAAACTCAGCAAGTGGAACTCTTACATAACAATGGATACATATCATACTCTGTAAAACATGACTTTGAAATCATTAAATACCATCCAACTCTTGAAACATGAATAACATGGTATATCATAACAATAACGATGTTATTTCTCTTTTCTCTGGTGGATTGACATTTAAATAGTATCTCTGTCTCTGTACTTATACTTATATCCCATCGATATAAATCAATACTCTGTTGGGATATAATCCTAAATCGTTGATCAACTAATTGCATGCAATCTCTGATTATCTCTTTATCAATCCAATAAATCATTTGAAATCTCTCTTGGGCATTAAATCAAACACTTTGCATACTCTTTTCTTTTGTATTCTTTTTTACACAATTGAGACATATAAAAGCCTCTAATATACAACAAAGTGTATTTATACATAATATGAATCAAATGGAAGGGAATAACATGTTAAAACCATTGAAACACCATAAATATATTATCATGTGAGCACAAGAAAATGAATTCCACTTACAACACTTAGAGCACTTGATTCAAAACTCTTGGTACAAATCCTACAACAATGACCAATAACTAACCATCAACACCCAAATAATAACATTAGATGATTACTTAACACAATACATCTATCACAACTATCAACCCTAAATTCCACCATCATCAATAACTCAAGAACAAGAAGAAAAACCACTTACCTTAGCTCTTAAACCCCAAAGTAAACTTGTTCTCACTTCAATAATCCAACAATAAGCTTGAATCAAAGAAAGGAAAGAAAGAAATGTAGGAACCCTAGTCTCCCTTGAGCTGAAATTTCAAGAAGTGAGGAGAGAAATGAGGAAATAATGAGCCAACTCTTGTCTTATAACACTTAAACCAAAAACACGCTTTTAATGTACATGCATCGCGGGTGCGCTAAGCCTTGGACCGCGGGTGCGCTGCGTGTACTGGACAACATCCAAAAAATCTGAAAACGACGACCGCGGGTGCGCTCTGGTCTCTGCCCAAACACCGCGGGTGCGGTGTCTTCTCCAGCGCGGGTGCAGTCTCCACTGAAGCCAACAACAAGCTTTGCATCTAAAAATCGAATCGTAACGTCGTTTTTCCTCATAATTCGGCAACACTCTCAACAAGAAAGTTGCACCTCTAAGTCTAATCTAACTACTCCGATTGGCCTCATACCAATAGGCACAACATACAAATTACCATGAATTAAACCACAACGACGCTACAATAAAACCACATATCCTCTATATCAACAATACTATGAATCATAAATCACAACTCTTAACATCTAAAATATACTTAAACTTGACCAAATAGTCCATAAACATAAGAAATCTTAAATCGTACCGTTCACAAAACTTGGCTATTACAATCTCCCCTCTTTAAAGGAATTTCGTCCTCGAAATTGACGTCAATGCGCAAAAAGCTCGGGATATTTTGCTTTCATCTCATCCTCTGGTTCCCACGTGGCTTCTTCAATCAATTGATTCCTCCAAAGGACTTTAACAATGCCGATCTCTTTGTTTCTCAATACTTTAACTTTGCGATCCAGAATTTGAACAGGAATCTCTTGGTACGTTAAATTCGGCGTCAAATCCAATGGCTCGTGACGAAGAACATGGGAAGGATTCGCAATATACTTCCTAAGCATGGAGACATGAAAAACATTATGAACTCTGTCAAGATCTGGCGGTAGGGCTAACCTGTAAGCTCGATCACCGACTCTATCCAAAATTTCAAATGGGCCTATAAACCTTGGACTCAACTTTCCTTTTTGCCAAACCGCATCACATCTTTAAGAGGTGCAATCTTCAAGAACACATGATCGCCAACCTCAAACTGCAACGGCCTTCGCCGTTCATCAGCATAACTCTTCTGTCTCGACTGTGCTGTCTTCATCCTCTCTCGAATAACAGCAACAACATCAGCTGTCGATAGTACAAGCTCTGAGCATATCCTCTAAAATCTGAATAACTTTCTCTGATTGACCGTCGCTCTGGGGATGATATGCTGTACTGAATGCTAACCGTGTACCCAAGGCTCTGTGCAAACTCTTCCAAAACTCTGAAGTAAATATAGGGTCACGATTAATTACGATCGACACAGGAACACCATGAAGTCTAACAATCTCTGCTATATACTCTTCGGCATACTGGTTCATGGAATACGTCGTTTTGACTGGGAGAAAATGCGCTGACTTGGTCAACCGATCAACGATAATCCAAATAGAGTTATAACCTTTCTGCGTTTTGGGAAGGCCAACCACGAAGTCCATCGTAATGTGCTCCCATTTCCATTGAGGAATCAGCAATGACTGCAATGTCCCAACAGGTTTCTGATGTTTGATTTTCACCTGCTGACAAGTTAGACACTGAGAAATAAACATGACAATATCCTTCTTCATACCCGGCCACCAATAGAGTCTTCGAAGATCCTGATACATCTTGGTACTACCTGGATGTATCGAATATGGCGCGGTATGAGCCTCTGTCAAGACGTCTCGCCGAATATCATCACCAGAAGGAATACATATACGGCCTCTGAATGTCATCAAACAATCCTTATTCATTCCAAACTCTGAATTACCTCTTTCCTCTGTTCTGGCTCTCATCTCTGTCAACTGAGTATCATTGGCCTGCTTTCTACGGATTCTATCCGTCAATGTAGCCCGAATGATCAACGCAGAAAAGTGAGCAATGGTTCCCGGAACCACCAAAGTTATCTCTTCTCGTTGCAATTCTAACAACAACGGTTTATGGATCATAGAACTGAAAGATGAACTCGACTTACGGCTCAATGCATCCGCTACAACATTCGCTTTCCCAGGGTGATAACTAATCGCCACATCATAGTCTTTGACAAGCTCTAACCACCGTCTCTGTCGCATATTGAGTTTTTTCTGGGAAAACAAATACCTTAAACTCTTGTGGTCCGTGAAAATTTCACATTTTTGGCCATATAAATAGTGTCTCCAGATTTTCAGGGCGAATACCACAGCTGCCAGTTCCAGATCATGCGTAGGATAATTTTTCTCGTAGTCCTTCAACTGACGAGAAGCATAGGCTATAACCTTTCCACGTTGCATCAGCACTGCACCGAGACCCTTCTTCGACGCATCAGTATATAGAACAAAGTCCTCTGAACCACTGGGCAATGCAAGTACCGGAGGTATCGTCAACCTATCTTTCAACTCTTGAAATCCACTTTGGCATTCATTAGACCACTCAAACTTCACAGTCTTCCTCGTCAGATTGGTTAACGGCAGGGCAATCTTGGAAAAATCTGAAATAAAACGACGATAATAACCCGCAAAACCAGAAAACTGCGTACCTCTGATACAGTGGTAGGGATAGGCCACTTCTGTATCGCCTCTATTTTTACTGGATCAACAGCTATACCATCCTTCGAGACAACATGGCCTAATAAAGAAATCTGCTCCAACCAGAACTCACATTTCTTCAACTTAGCATACAACCTCTTCTCTCTCAACAACTGAAGAACAACTCTGAGGTGCTCTGTATGAAGCTCTCTGGTCTTGGAATAAATCAATATATCATAGATGAAAACAATGACAAAGCTATCCAAATACGGCTTGAACACCCGGTTCATAAGATCCATGAAAACTGAAGGAGCATTGGTCAGACCAAACGACATAACAAGAAATTCGTAATGACCATACCTGGTCCGGAACGCCGTCTTAGGGATATCAGACTCCCTAACTTTCAACTGATAATAGCCAGATCGCAGATCATTCTTCGAAAACACTGTAGCCCCTTGCAGTTGGTCAAAAAGATCGTCTATCCGTGGCAACGGATAATTATTCTTGATTGTCACTTTGTTGATTTCTCTGTAATCAATGCACAGCCGCAAAGACCTGTCTTTCTTCTTGACGAAAAGAACTGGAGCTCCCCAAGGCGAAGAACTCGGCCGTATAAAACCTTTATCTAATAGATCCTGCAACTGCGTCTTCAATTCTTTCATCTCTATCGGGGCCATTCTGTACGGAGCCTTAGAAATAGGAATCGTCCCGGGGACTAGATCAATCACAAACTCTATATCTCTGTCCGGCGGTAAACCCGGCACATCATCCTCAGATACATCAGGGAACTCTCTCACAACATCCATATCATCAATATTCAATTTTACAATTCTATCCATATCCACAATCGAAGCCAAAAAGCCATCACAACCTCTACACAACAACTTCTTAGCCTCAAGACATGAAATAAAAGGAAGGACCAGCGAAGTACCTGCACTGACGAGCATACCTTCCTTATTTCCATCATCTGAAAATTTCACCGTCTTGGCAACGCAATCAATCACTGCACGGTAAGTTGATAGCCAATCCATGCCAAGTATAATATCAAACGCAACCATCGGAATAACAATCAAATCGGCATAAACCACTCGCTCATCAATTTGAACAGAACACGCATACACAATAGACGTCGGGCATAACACATCTCCATAAGGCAATACAACATTAAACTGGAGGGGAAGAACAGAAGGAACTAAATCCAAAAATCTCAAAAATAGTTCAGACATAAAAGAATGAGTAGCACCTGTATCAATCAATGTCATAGCTACTCTGCCTGAAATTAAAATAGTGCTAGAGATCACAGAAGAATCATGGTTTATACCTTCCTTCGTCATGGTGAAGATGCGACCCTGCACCTTCTCTTTACTCGATCCTCTCGGACAGTCCTTGTCAATATGGCCTGCAGTGCCACATCGGTAGCAAGTGTGAGTACCAAATCTGCACTCTCCTCTATGTTGCCTACTGCACTTGGGACACAACGGCTTCTCAAGATCAAATGGAACTATCGGTGCTTTAGAACTCGGCTCTATATTGCCTTTCCCCTTGAAATTGTCTTTCCCTCTTTGGCTCGAACCTTGACCTCTTTGAGCAATAGCCTGTTGCCTCGCCTGTCTCTCTCTAGCGATATCTTTCTCATCTTGCTCGGCTAGCAAAGCCTCAGCCACAATCTCTTTAAATGTCACCGCCTTAGACATATTGATGTCCCTCCTGATCTCTGCTCGAAGTCCTCTAATGAAATGAGCACCTTTGTATTTGTCATTCGAGGCAATATAGGGGGCAAACAGACAGCCCTCCTCAAACTTCAAAATGTACTCGTCAACATTCATACCTTCTTGACGAAGTTCTAAAAACTCAGTCACCTTCCGAGCTCGAAGTGCATCCGGGAAATACTTGTCATAGAAAAGATCCGTAAAATCTTGCCACTTCAATGCCGGAACATCAACACTTACCTTAGTGGCATTCCACCAAATACGTGCAGCTTTGACTAGCATGAATACTGCACAACCAACTCTGTCTTTGTCTTCATACTTGAGATGATCAAATATCGCCTCAAGTGCTTTAATCCACTCTACAGTCACCAATGGATCAGTGCTTCCTGCAAACTCAGGCGGATCCATCTTCTTAAAAGCAGTAAAGATCCCATCGGTCCCAACCACTTGAACCACTTGGCCTCTCCCTTGGCCTCTACCTTGACCTGAACCTTGCAAACGGAGCAACTGTTGAATATGTTCACTGTGAACCTTGGCTTTCTCTTTCAGTAATTTGCCGAACTCGTCGACAACTCTCGATGAGGAGCTATCCTCACCCTCTGAAGCCTTTCTCTTAGGAGGCATTAACTCCTACAATGTGCTCACATAATACATATCAACCAATACTATAAATAGATGTAGAAGAAAACATACCCGGACAGTTAAAAGTAGATGAAGTCATATGCATTGGTCCGAAGAACGTTGCTCTGATACCACTAAATGTAACACCTCTGACCGATTTTATAAAATAACACAGCGGAAAATTAAAAATTTACTTAGAGGGAAGAAGGATTTAAAATTTTCTTGACATAAAATATTTACAATCAAAAGTAGATACATGATCAATAAAGTGTTGCATCAAAATACAAAATATCATTTTTGATCATGTCAAAATGCTAGCAAAATATCTTCTTACTTCCATCTCTTGTATGCATATGACCCCGACTCCAATCAACGTCCTGGCTCGTCGCTCTTATCTGCATCACATGAATAACTGAAATGAGTATAAAACTCAGCAAGTGGAACTCTTACATAACAATGGATACATATCATACTCTGTAAAACATGACTTTGAAATCATTAAATACTATCCAACTCTTGAAACATGAATAACATGGTATAGCATAACAATAACGATGGTATTTATCTTTTCTCTGGTGGATTGACATTTAAATAGTATCTCTGTCTCTGTACCTATATCCCATCGATATAAATCGATACTCTGTTGGGATATAAGCCTATGGTTGTTGATCAACTAATTGCATGCAATCTCTGACTATCTCTTTATCAATCCAATAAATCATTTGAACTCTCTCTTGGGCATTAAATCAAACATTTTGCACACTCTTTTCTTTTGTATTCCCTTTTACACAATTGAGACATATAAAAGCCTATAATATACAACAAAGTGTATTTATACATAATATGAATCAAATGGAAGGGAATAGCATGTTAAAACCATTGAAACACCATACATATATTATCATGTGAGCACAAGAAAATGAATTCCACTTACAACACTTGGAGCACTTGATTCAAAACTCTTGGTACAAATCCTACAACAATAACCAATAACTAACCATCAACACTCAAATAATAACATTAGATGATTATTTAACCCAATACATCTATCACAACTATCAACCCTAAACTCCACCATCATCAATAACTCAAGAACAAGAAGAAAAACCACTTACCTTAGCTCTTAAACCCCAAAGTAAACTTGTTCTCACTTCAATAATCCAACAATAAGCTTGAATCAAAGAAAGGAAAGAAAGAAATGTAGGAACCCTAGTCTCCCTTGAGCTGAAATTTCGAGAAGTGAGGAGAGAAATGAGGAAATAATGAGCCAACTCTTGTCTTATAACACTTAAACCAAAAACACGCTTTTACTGTACATGCACCGCGGGTGCGCTAAGCCTTGGACCGCAGGTGCACTGCGTGTACTGGACAACATCCAAAAAATCTGAAAACGACGACCGCGGGTGCGCTGAATTCTTACCGCGGGTTCGCTCTAGTCTCTGCCCAAACACCGCGGGTGCGGTGTCTTCTCCAGCGCGGGTTCAGTCTCCCCTGAAGCCAACAACAAGCTTTGCATCTAAAAATTGAATCGTAACGTCGCTTCTCCTTATAATTCGGCAACACTCTCAACAAGAAAGTTGCACCTCTAGGTCTAATCTAACCATTCCGATTGACCTCATACCAATAGGCACAACATACAAATTACCATGAATTAAACCACAACGATGCTACAATAAAACCACATATCCTCTATATCAACAATACTATGAATCATAAATCACAACTCTTAACATCTAAAATATACTTAAACTTGACCAAATAGTCCATAAACATAAGAAATCTTAAACCGTACCATTCAGAAAACTTGGCTATTACATTATGTGTGAAAAAATAGGTGTTTGAATATTTTTACAGTAGAACGTTTATTTTCAAAAATACGATGTTTTTACGTTTAGTCGAAAAATTTTATGAATCTAAGTGGTTAAGCTGCCAATACATGATAGAGATAGGAATATATTAGGGACAAAACGTGATAAATTAGTCAAGAGAACATGCTGGAATCGTAGGAACAATTCAGAAATAGGAGCCGCGGGTTTGTTGTTGGGTTTGCAAATTCAAGAGCTCAGTTCTTATGCATGGGGGTAGGTGGCTCGACCAGGTCTGGTGGTTGGGTCCTAGGAGTCATGGTTAGGTCCTGGGTTGGGTCCTAGGGTGGCTAGGGTTCGAGCTTGGGGCTGGGGAAGAGTCCTCGCTGCATAGGACTCTTCCCGTAGGGTGATGGAGTGTTGGCCGAGAGTTTTCAGAGTGTGGCTCGGTCTGGGGCCGGGCAAGTGGTTCATCAGGGTCCAAGGGTCATGGGCAGGGGTCGGACTAGGGGTTGGTGCGGCTGGCTTGTTGCTTGCTCGACCAAAACAAGAAAAACATGAGGGAGCAAGCAAAGAATGTGCAGGTTGTTTTCCAGATTCAAAAGCTTCGTGGTTGGGCTCCAAGGGCTGGGTTGGTCTGGGCTGGGTCTGGACGTGGTCTAGGGATGATCAGGGTCTGGTGGGCTCGGTGATGGCTAAACTGGAGGGGTCCTAGTTGGGTTAGGAGTCCTAGAAGTCATGGGAGTCTCACGCACAACACCTACAGATTTCGGGTTCGGTTCTAGCAGGGTTTGAGCGAGCTAGGGGCTGGTTCTTTGGGCTGTGCTTGGTCAGTAGAGTCCCTAGGTGGGTTGGCTAGGGTTTGGCTCGAGGTGGCTCGGGCATGGCTCGAGTAAATTGGGAGATGGCTCGGTAGGTTCATTAATAGGTCAAATTCGAAAAATAATAAGAGAGAAATTGAATCCATGGATCCACGGGTGTGCTCATGACTTGGAAGGGTAGAATAAATACTAAAAATGTTATGTTTAATATTTGGGATCAAAATAATGAGTTTTGGATTTATCCGGGATTTAATCGCCGCACGAAACATTAATTAAAGAATTAATTGAAATGCCCAGTTTTAAGCTTTATAAAATTATGAAAAATTATATTTAAGCTTAAATAATTATTTAGAATAATCTCATGTCATTAAAAGCGAGAAAAAGATAAATTCGAAAATTTTTACGTCCAGGGGCAACACGCTCTTTTTACACTTAAGAAAATACGAAAAAGCTTGGCAGCGTCCCGATATGATATTTTATGATTTAAAAGAATGATTTTGATGTTAATATGTATTTTTACGATTTTTGAAAAAGCTATGCAATTTATACTGTCTAAAATGCTATTTTTGGAAAATTGTGTTATTTTATGATTTTTAAATAAAAGAAAAATAATTTGAGGGATGTGAATTTACTGTGACATATGATATATGATTTGTGGGGGATCCTCTATGTTGAGGACAGTGAACTTACAATTTTATGGGGATGTCATGAGAGGAAAAAGCCTCAGAGGGAGGCCATTTACGGGAGAAGGCCCCAGAGGAAGCTCATTTACGAGAGAAGGCCCCAGAGGGAGCCCGTCTGTGGGAGAAGGCCCCCGAGGGAGCCCCGACGATCGTATTTCTATTGGTGGAGCCTAGTGCACACCCCCATGGGTCATGTGGAGCTGAAGACTGATCAATCGATCGAGGATAAAAGTGTAGGACCGAATACTTACCGCTTTACCAAAATCTATAGCTAGTAGTAATGGTGCAACTCAAATCTTTTAAACCGTACAGCAGCTCAAGCATCACGATTCGATCACTCTACCTAGCAGGGACAATTATTCACCCAACAATCTCCTTCTCAATAATTGTATTCCTTGAAATCAAAGGGAATCGAACTTGTGACCTTGGCTCTGATACCAATTGTAGGACCGAGTGCTTGCCGCTTTACCAAATGCTATAGCTAGTAGTAATGATGTAACTCAAATCTTTTAAACCGCACAGCAGGGACAATTATTGCACCCAACAAAAAGCTAGTCACTTTCAAGGACAAAACTTCACCCAAAATGATATATGATTGAAAGATTATGATAAAAATGATTTTTATGATATATGATTTATAATGATGATAAAGTTATTTTTAAATGATTTATTTATACTCAAATGACTTTTAATGGTTCATTTATGATTAAAATATTATTTTAAATAAAAATATGATTTTTAAATGTATGTAGATGTATATGTATTATTTGTTATCCATGTTTAGAACATACTGAGTCTTTAGACTCACTAGGTTTGTATGATGCAGGATTTGATGATTTATGGGAGGTGCTAACACTTGAGTGGATCGAGTGCAGCAGTACACATCTGAGGGCCTTTATGTTTCCGCACTAGCTAGATAGATTTATAATTTAAAGATTTATGTTCATGATTTTTATTAGAGATATTTTTATACTTTATTTTTATTGTTAGTTGATCTTTTTAAAGGTCAATTTAGAAAGTTATGGTTAGTCGATGATTTAAGATTTATTTTATGCACTTGAGATTTCATATGTTAAATTATTATGATTGTTGATTATGTTAAATTATTTTATTAGCAATTTAGAATTTATGATTTAAGATTAGAAAAAAAAAATCGAGGTCGTTTCAGTTGGTATCAGAGCCAAGGTTTTCCCCAAAGGGTTGTGTACTGTCACTTCGAGAAGCTCAAGAAGTCACGCCTCAAATATGTGAGTTTTTACTGCTTTATATGCTAAAATTCTTTTAAATGTTTATATGATACATGATATAAATTTTTGTTACATGCTTCATGTAAAATGATTAATGCAAATTGGGTTATGGGAATTGATTGGGATATCGAAGAACTTAGAAAAATAGGCTGCATGCACTACTTGAGCTGGATTTAGGAGTCGAATTTGAGAATTTTTGGGTTAGAATTGCAATTTTCAAGATTTTGATGATCGAATTGAAAGGTAAGATTTAAGTTAGAGGATTAGTTGAGGTGAATAAGAGAATCTAAGCTTTGCAATCGATAAGTCAAGGAAAATTTCGAGGAAGAAATTCTATTTAAAGGAGGGAGAATTGTAACGTCTGAAAAATCAGTCCACGTAAATCGCATGCATGCAAAATTACTTTAATTGCTTAATTGTTTTATTTAATTGTTTTTAAATGCTTGTGTTGGAACTTTTCAAGTTCGCAATCTTGATTTTGATGTTAACAAAACTTGTTATTGTGTTTCTAACATATTTACTCAAATGTGAAGTTGTTAACACAAGAAGCAAACTGAAACCGAATTCTGTACAAACTGAATTTCTAGCAAGCTTTGGTGTTTGGAAGATATCTCTCTACTGGACGATCCAAATAACAATCCGCCAACTGGACTGATTAGAAAACTCAATTTGAAACAAGTCGTATTTCACGTCAGTTGGGCAAAATCAGACGTTATCTAGGTCAAACTGATCGCAACTGATCGTAACCGATCGTACGAAGACAACAATCAAATGGGTTTGAGCAGCTGCGGTATTTTTATCATATGTCTATGCTCAGTTATCCAAATGAGGCGATTCAATATGCGTTGGAAAGATAAGACGATGATCTACAAATCATCTTCAGAAGTCAAAGTCTGAATCGAAGTTTAAAATACTGATAAATGACGATGAAGTTACTGATTCTGCACAAACTGAAATCAGCTAGGCTGATTTCAGCACACCAGCTGAAACTGAACCAACTGAACTAGCTGAAGACCAGTTGAACCAAACTAACTGAACTGAACCAGCTGCTGACCAGTTGAACCAAACCAGTTGCTGACCAACTGAAACGAACCAGTTGAACTGAACCAGACCATCTGAAACTGAACCGAACCAGACCAACTGAACCAGCTGAATTGAACCGAACCAGCTGAATTGAACCGAACCAGCAGCTGACCAACTGAACTGAACCAGCTGCTGACCAGTTGAACTGAATGACCAGTTGAGTTGACCAAAGTTTACCAGTTGGGAAAATGTCTAGCAAGACGAATTTGACCGTTGCAATTCCAGAAACAGTACAGAAAATTTCCAAACGGTCATATTCTTGTGTCTAACGTATATATCAGTGTTGGAGCCTATAAATACAACATCTTGAAGATCAAACAAGAGCTTTTGAAGAGGATTCAAAGCATGGGCAGTTAGCATGAAGGAATCAGCTAGTTGAGAGCACAAGCCCTTGTGTGAGGATACATTTGAGATGTACACTGTAAATGATAAATTCCTCACACACAATCACTCACACATATACAGAGAGTTTGAGCTGAAAAGAATAGTTGAGTGAGTCTTGCACAAAGACATTAAACTTGTGTATGTAGTCTTGGCATAAGAGCCGTTAAACATTATGCTGATTGTGAGGTGATGCCTACAATCTTGAGTGCTGGGAGTTCAGTTTAGGCAGTGAGTAAGTCCTAGCTGAATGGATTTGTACAAAGAGTTGTATAAATCAAAGTCTTCTGGTGAATCCTTCCCAAGGGGAAAAAGGGGTGACGTAGGAGCATTTGAAGTCTCCGAACATCCATAAACAAATTCGTGTCTATTTGTTTATTGCATTTAGTCATCATTTTCATAGTTTTAAAGAAGCATTGTTGAAACATTTTATGTGTTCTTCAAATACCAAAATATTGCATATCAAGTGTTTGATAAAATGCTTCAACCAAAAATATTTTTACTCATTCAACTTGCATATATTTTAAATGCTTTACAAAATATTTAATTGGTTTCTACGAAAGATTATTTCGAGTGTTTTCCGCTTGGTTTGAATTCCAAACTCGATTTAATTCATCGATGCTCAATATTTCAAGAACCGAGCTATTGTAGCTCAACGATTACCCCCTAATCGATCCTATCAGCTTGCATGATATTTTATTATATGATTAAATGTATAATTGCATGATTAAATGATAATATGGCATGATTTCATGAAATTAAGGATTTTACCCGAATATTCGATAATAGGCATGTGAAAGGACACCGGGGACGACCAAGACAAGAATATGTATTTTTCATTAAATAATGCCAAGGCTTCCTAATATGATTTAAAAATGATTTAATTTTCCTAAAAATATTAAAATTCGAATTATTTTACGAGTCGAGCTCGATTTTTTCCGGGAAGCCGATTTTGGGCAAACAAGGAGTTTTAAAAGATAAAAAATATTATTTTATGGAAACAAATTTTATAAATTTTTATTTATTAATTAATTAAGTGTTATTGGGCTCAATTTAATTAATTTAAGTAGGTCCAATTATCCTTAAGATTACAAGACCAAAACCAAAGCCCATTTAACTTACAAATTAAATTATAAATAGGACTCCTAGGCTTTCATGACCTCACAATTCACTCCAATCAGCCGAAAATTCACTCCCACACACATACAATTTTCGAAATTAAGGGAAGGAGAAAAGGCTAGGAGTTTTCGTCGTCCAATCGTCCAACGTCGCACCCTCGTCGAATATCGTATATTCGAGCGTTATAAACGCAAAGGCACGTTTTCTAAACCCTTTCAAACATCATACAAATTATATTATGCATGATTTAATTTTTTATGTGTGAAAAAATAGGGGTGTGAATATTTTTACGGTAGAACGTTTATTTTCAAACACGATATTTTTACGTTTATTCGAAAAACCTTATGAATCCAAGGGGTTAACCTGCCAATACATGATAAAAATATGAATATATTAGGGACAAAACATGATAAATTAGTCAAGAGAACATGCTGGAATCGTAGGAAAAATTCAGAAATAGGAGCCGTGGGTTTGTTGTTGGGTTTGCAAATTCAAGGGCTCGGTTCTTATGCATGGGGGTAGGTGGCTCGATCAGGTCTGGAGGTTGGGTCCTAGGGGTCATAGTTAGGTCCTGGGTTGGGTCCTAGGGTGGCTAGGGTTCGAGCTTGGGGCTGGGGAAGAGTCCTCGCTGCATAGGACTCTTCCCGTAGGGTGATGGAGTATTGGCCGAGAGTTTTCAGAGTGTGGCTCGGTCTGGGGGCGAGCTAGGTGGTTCATCAGGGTCCAAGGGTCATGGGCAAGGGTCGGGCTAGGGGCTGGTGCGGCTGGCTCGCTGCTGGCTCGAACAAAACAAGGAAAACGTGAGGGAGCAAGCAAAGAACACGCAAGTTGTTTTCCTGATTCAGAAGCTTCGTGCTTCGGCTCCAGGGGCTGGGTAGGTCTGGGCTGGGTCTGGACGTGGTCTAATAATGGTCAGGGTCCGGTTGGGCTCGGTGATGGCTCAACTGAAGAGGTCCTAGTTGGGTTAGGAGTCCTAGAAGTCATGGGAGTCTCACGCACAACACCTACAGATTTTGGGTTCGGTTCTAGCAGGGTTTGAGCAAGCTAGGGGCTGGTTGTTTGGGCTGAGCTTGGTCAGTAGGGTCCCTAGGTGGGTTGGCTAAGGTTTGGCTTGAGGTGGCTCGGGCGTGGCTCGAGTAAATTGGGAGATGGCTCGGTAGGTTCATTAATGGGTCAAATTCGAAAATAATAAGAGAGAAATTGAATCCACGGATCTACGGGTGTGGCTCATGACTTGGAAGGGTAGAATAAATACTAAAAATGTTATGTTTAAAATTTGGGATCAAAATAATGAGTTTTGGTTTATCCGTGATTTAATCGCCGTGCGAAACGTTAATTAAAGAATTAATTGCAATGGCAAGTTTTAAGCTTTATAAAATTATGAAAAATTATATTTAAGCTTAAATAATTATTTAGAATAATCCCATGTCATTAAAAGGGATAAAAAGATAAATTCGAAAATTTTTACGTCCAGGTGCAACACGCTCTTTTTACATTTAAGAAAATACGAAAAAGCTTGGCAATGTCCCGAAAGATCATAAAGCGTGTTAAATGATATTTTATGATTTAAAAGGATTATTTTGATGATAATATGTATTTTTACGATTTTTGAAAAAGCCGTGCAATTTATACTGTATAAAATGCTATTTTTGAAAAGTTGTGCTATTTTATGATTTTTAACGAAAAGAAAAAAATAATTTGAGGGATGTGAATTGATTGTGACATATGATATATAATTTGTGGGGGATCCTCTATGTTGAGGACAGTGAATTACAATTTTATGGGGATGTCGTGAGAGGAAAAAGCCCCAGAGGGAGCCCATTTACGGGAGAAGGCCCCAGAGGAAGCTCATTTACGAGAGAAGGCCCCAGAGGGAGCCCGTCTGTGGGAGAAGGCTTCCGAGGGAGTCCCGACGATCGTATTTTTATGGTGGAGCCTAGTGCACACCCCCATGGGTCATGTGGAGCTGAAGACTGATCAGTCGATCGATGATAAAAGCTAGTCACATTCAAGGATCAAACTTAACCCAAAATGATATACGATTGAAAGCTTATGATAAAAATGATTTTTATGATATATGATTTATGATGATGATTAAAGTTATCTTTAAATTATTTTTAAAATAATTTATTTATGCTCAAATGACTTTTAATGGTTCATTTATGATTAAAAGATTATTTTAAATAAAAATATGATTTTTAAATGCATGTAGATGTATATGTATTATTTGTTATCCATGTTTAAAACGTGCTGAGTCTTTAGACTCACTTTGTGAGGCCCGAGGCCGAAGAGGGCGGGGGGTGATCGCCGGTGCCATGAGGTTGCACAGACAATGAGCGGCTCCTGGCAGGCTTCTAGGTGGAGGGAACATGAATGAACCGATCCTACACCGGAATGAGAGGGATTCCGAGACTGTTCAATGTAATGGACTGTACAGTTGAAGAGGGTTTAAAAGATTTGATTGGTACTACTCATATCACGAAGGTGCATCTTCTTTTCGGTAGCTCATCACATAGGAATTCCAAAGTTAAGCGTGTTTGACTTGGGGCAATTTAGGGATGGGTGACCTCCTGAGAAGTTTCTCAGGGTCCGTGTGAGTGAGGACATAAGCATGCTGGAAAGACCCGTCTTGATACAATGAGGACAGTCGTCGAATTTGGGGTGTTACAGTTAGTATCAGAGCCGTGTTCTTGTAAAGGGTTATACCTACTGCCAGTCGCAAGAAGCTCACGAAGTCACACCTCAAGTCTGTAAGTTTTAAGGTTTTAAATTTACGTTATGTAGTAAGCATGAAGCTGATTTCAGCATGTGCACATTTTTAAGTTCAAGTATGTGCATCTTATGTTATTGATATCATGTTCATGCATGTGGGGCTTACGTGTTGGGTAAATTCTGGAACAGTATGCCTCCTAGACGTTTGATTAACCGTGAAGCTAGGGAAGAGGACCGAGAGCCTCGATATGAGGAGAGAGCCAATCCCCCACCTCCACCTCCGGATATGCAGGCGCAGATGCTCGCAGGTATAACGCAGTTCTTCGCATAGTTTGCGGGGGTGGAGTTTACCTACAACAACAGTTTCCAAGCATCTATCGGTATGGCTCCCTATGAGGCATTGTATGGAAGGAAGTGCAGATCGCCGATTCATTGGGATGAAGTTGGTGAAAGAGCAGAACTTGGTCCTGAGATAGTTCAGCAGACTGCAGATGCGGTGGTCAAGATACGAGACAGAATGAAGACCGCCCAGAGTAGCCAAAAGAGTTATGCTGATAAGAGGATGAGAGATCTCGAGTTTGCCGTAGGTGATCACGTTTTCGTGAAGATAGCACCTATGAAGGGTGTTATGAGATTTGGGAAAAGAGGCAAGCTGAGTCCGAGGTTTATTGGACCGTTCGAGATTCTTGACAGAGTTGGGACACTAGCTTATCGTGTTGCCCTTCCGTCGAATCTGGCCGGAGTACACAATGTGTTCCACGTCTCAATGCTGAGGAAGTACCTAGCTAATCCTTCGCATGTTCTGAGCTATGAGCCGTTGCAGCTTGCTCCAGATCTGTCATATGAGGAGAGACCTGTCCAAATCCTAGACAGACAGGAACGCAGACTTCGGAACAAGGTGACCAAGTTGGTCAAAGTCCGGTGGCTGAATCAAGCAGTAGAGGAAGCCACTTGGGAGACCGAAGCAAATACGAGGAATCGCTACCCAGAACTGTTTGGTAAGATTTAATTTCGAGTACGAAATTTATATAAGTGGGGAAGGAACTGTAGAGCCCAAATTCAGTACACGTATAACACATGCATTTATTTAATTGTTAATTCATCTATTTAATTTAAAATTAGTTTAGTGATGCTTAATTTGTGAAAGTTGCATTATTTTAAATTAATTATGTTTATGTGATGCACGTTAAATGTTTTTTTGAGTTCCATGTTTCAGGCGATTATTAGATGCGGGATCGAGGAAAAGAGACCGGTGACGATTTTGGCAATTTTTAAATGTGGTATTTTATTTTTAATTGAGAATGAGGCATTTTAAAAGAGTTATTAAGTTTTTAGCATTTTTAAAATTCTAATTTATATATTTAGTGATTTTAGAATTTTAAAACTTTTAAAAGTTAGCATTGTGTATTTTATTTTGCTAACTAGAGAATTTTGTTATAGTTAAGGGAGAGTTAGTATTTTAAATTAGTTGCTAATTAATAATTAAGCAAATTATTACCCTCCCTAATTATCACCTAAACACATGCACACACACACTTTTACACACACCATCACACGTATAACACACACACAATTCTCTTGTTACCATTTGATCATTTTAAAAGAAAACCAAGGGTTCCTTGAGTTCATAGCAACCACCCCCTCCCTCTCCAATTTCCAGCAAATTTTCGTGTATTTTCTTCAAAGAAAATCGAGCCACCATCGTCCCGGATCAATCCTCGCGCCATCTTCGCTTCGGTATCGTCGGTTCGATAAATTTTAACATAATAAGGCATGTATAATCTATTTTTCCTGCGTCGATCATGTCATAGTATGTGTTGAGTTGTTTTTATGCGTAAAAATACATGTGTGATGCGTACAGTTTGAGCGGAAATTGTTTAGATCGCATTTTGAACGTTTCTGGATCTGAAAATCTCGTTTTTGCTGTTCTTTTAAAAACTGCGATTTTTCAGTCGCGATTTTGAGAAAACTTTCAACATGAAAATCGCAGAATTTTTCGATACCTTCGATTTGATATAAAATTCGAAATATTCGGATAAAAATTGAGTGAGTTATGGTGTTTTTCGTGGGACTGCTCAAACTGCGTTTTCTGAAAAATTTTGTTATTGATGCGTTCTTGAAGTTTTATTGTTGCAGGCTTCGTTGGGATCGACGGGTGACCGTTGCTGCATTTAGGTATATTTAGCATGATGTTGGGTTTGTAATTGGTGTACCGGTTAGTGTCGATAGGCACTTGAATTCATTAGAAGTCGTAAGAAGCGATTTGGTGTCCGTGTTTTTGAGTTGCATCGTGTCGTAGGTTGGATGTCGTTGATTCGGGGTGTTTGTACGGGTTGTATCAATGTAGTAGCATCCTAGGATGGGTCTCGAAGCGTCGGGTCATAGTCCGTACAATCATGTTTAGAATGTTGAGCATCACATGTATTGAATTTTCGTTGGTTTGCTTTCACCGAGGGTACACGGACCTGGACACGGGCCCAGACACGGGGTCCGTGCCTTTGTTTTTCTTCGAAGTGTCAACTTGCAGAGTCTACACGGACCCTTCGACGGACCCTGAAACGGGGTCCGTGTCCTCACTTCTTTTCGGTGTGTTTTTATAGTATCTACACGGACCTAGGCACGGGGTCCGTGCCTCTTTTTTTCTGCACACATCTTTTATAGTACCTACACGGACCCAAAGCCGGACCTGGGCACGGGGTCCATGTACTTCATTCTTGGGAAAACTTAGGCTCAATGCTTTGAGGTTCTGTATCTTAGTCTAATGCAATGTTTAACAAGGTCGAGTCACGGGAATTTTAGAACGTCCTAAGGAAATGAATGAGCTTGTGTGTAAGCATGGTTATTATGTCTAAGTTACACCAGTTAAGTATTCGAATTCATGTTAGTATGTTGCAGTAGTGGCCCCGAGCGACATCCAACGAATCCCTCAACGCCAAGTAAGTATGTTCGATGTGTATGCTAAATGTCTTGTGACCAATTATGTATGGGATCGGAAAGCGGTAAAGCATGACCAGGGACCAATCCACCCCGTTAAAGCATGAACGGGTTAGATCAGGATTGGAAAGCGTTAAAGTATGAACGGAGACCAATCCACCCGTTAAAGCATGAACGGGGATCTCATGTATGTGGCAGTGGATTTTTTTCTGTCAGCCCAATACTATGGTTTAGTCTGATCAGGCGTATTAAGTATGGGTCACTTGCTTTGAAACATGTCTCTACACAAAATGATGAAGTTACGTATGTTCAAGTATGCAAGCATAATTAAGAAAAGTTTTATGACAATGGCACGTCTATATATGTATGTACGTATGTTCAAGCTTTTGATATGCAAGTTCAAGTTTCAGTATGTACTTCCTATTTTAAAGTTGCTTGTGATTTTTATTACGTATTACTTGTTACTTCCAGTTTATACGTGTTGAGTCTTTAGACTCACTATACTTGATCGATGCAGGTGAGGATGATTTTAAGGAGACTAGGGGTGGGGACCAAGGAGCTGGCTTGGACTGAGCAGGAGGCTAGACCCGAGGACCGCCCAAGTTTTAAGTCTTTATGAAATGTCAAATACTCTGATTTCGCGCTACTGGATATAAGATTTCGCGCTACTGGATACACACTTGATTTGTATGATGCAGGATTTGATGATTTATGGAGGTGCTGACGCTTGAGTGGATCGAGTACAGCAGTACACACCCGATGACCTTTAAATATTTATGTTCATGATTTTTATTAGATATATTTTATGCTTAATTTTTATTGTTAATTGATCTTTTTAAAGGTCAATTTAGGAAGTTTTGGTTAGTATTTATGATTTATTTTATGCACTTGAGATTTCATATGTTAAATTATTATGATTATTGATTATGTTAAATTATTTTATTTAGTAATTTATAATTTATGATTTAAGATTAGAAAAAAAAAATCGATGTCGTTTCAAGTAAGGCTCCGATTAAATATTTGCCATGGAATATCCTTGAAATGGTTTGAACTCGAACTCATAAATTATCCTAGTTAAACAATAGAAGTAAAATGTAAAACTGTCAGCTCGTGATTCATCATGTTCAAGGTGATCAAATGGCTCACATTAGAGACAGCCATTATCTCGACATCAGGAAAAAAAATCTTACTTGATCCACGAAAATTTGAAGTAAGATCTCGAAATATAGAAGACAACCATGGTCCATGGTTGATACTAGAAAGATGTAATGATACGTAATACGTGCATTAGGCTCAAAATAGGAGTACATCATCTAAATGAATGAATAACATGAGGAATCGATCAATGCGTGGAAGCAACATATTAGTAAAGATTGCCTGTTAGACTAATAAACTTGCATAAACAATTCTAACCTTACATAGACCAAGATTCGATATTTGATATTCCAACAAAGAAAAAAGGAAAAAAGACAATCTACAACCTTGATTCCTATCGAACAATAAGCAAGGCAGAATCATCATACGTACTTAATCCAATGTATCATTCACTCTGCTTATGAATGTAATTGATTTAAAGTTCTCCCAGAGCTTTCTTTATATCTGCCTGCAAGGAAGTATAGAAACTTAGTTGTCAAAGAACGCAAACACTACACCATATGCACGACACATTAATCATTGCTGAGACAGTTTATACATGTACGCATACGAAGAGGAGAGGGAAAAGAAGATACCTCGATCGCCAATGGAGAGGTAGAGGTTCCATAACGTTTGATCACACAGCCATCTTTATCAACCAGAAACTTGGTAAAATTCCATTTTATGCTAGACCCAAATAAAGTGCTTTGCCTTGCTTTCAGGAACCTATAGACCGGCGCTGTATCCGAGCCATTCACTTTTACCTTTTTGTAGAAATTTATTGCAATTTTGTCAACATGCATCAAAGTTTCAAAGAGAAATAAAAGTTATATTGTAACACAAAAGGACAATAATTTTACACAGTACGAGATGTTTTCCATCCTGTAAACCCTGGATATATGTTGTATATATATACAAGTATGCTCTGAAATGAAAATTGTAAATTTATCCCATGATTCTACATACTTACCTTATGAAAGATAGGGTATTCAGCCTTGAATCTGGTGCAAGCAAATTGTTCTGCTTCTTGGCTTGTTCCAGGTTCTTGACGCAAGAATTGATTGCAAGGGAAGGCCAATATCTCAAAACCTGTGACAAAATCATCGTATAAAAGATAAAGGTATTTTCCAAATCTTCTCATACACTTGTTATATAATGTATTATTTTTAGGTGGAGGCAAAGGCAGAAATTCGTATTGACAACAATGAAACTAAAAACCTCACAAAAAGATTCAATTTAAGACAGGCGAAATCTCACTTTACATAATAAAAAACATATTTGGTGATAGTTTTAAAAATAAGGGCCGCCCGCCCCTGCTAGACACTGATACAAAGAAGGCCACGAACATTCTGAAGAACTAGAAGATTAGGTAACCAACTTTAATTGACAATTAGAAAGAAAGGGATCAACAGTTAGAAAGAGATGGGAGAATTATTACTGCTGCAATATATAAAGAATAAAGGAGAATAGTGATGTATTTCACTCTGGAACTTTTATGCAAAACAAATCTTTTCTATGGACTTTGTTTCTCTTCTTTTCTTCTTGCTTAATTTCTTAAAGACTGGCTATCCCGAACTAGCCATCGTATCGTTTAATGCTCTCGTGAGCTTGAGTTTATGGCGGCAGCTACAAGACAAGATCGATTAAAAGCAATTCTCTTCAAAGTTACAGCCCTACAGGAACATCATGCCGTGTTAATCAAGAAGCAGAATGCGAATATTAAATTTCTCACAGGGCCAATGCATGAATTGACGATTGGATTGCAGCAGGTCGATGCAAAAGTAGGAATTGTTGGCAGATCACACTCTCCTTCAGATATTCAACCGCCATCAACACTTAATCGCAATGCTCAAACATGAAATTGCAATTCGCCAAATCAATTCAGTCAATTGAAATCGATGCGTCTTGATGTGCCACGTTTCTCAGGGGAGATCGAGAAGGCAGTAGGAAATTCAAGGAGCAGCAGCCTTTCTCCTTTATTACCACAAACACCTCAGGCTGATAAGTTTCTTTAGAAACTCAAGAATGGCAACTCAACGAGAAACATATTTATGCTATAATTGTGATGCCAAGGACTTCCTTGGGCATCAGGGTATGGGCAAATTCGATTTTTTTCTTGGTTGAGAATGAAGATAACAAATACTATGAGCAGAATTCCAGTAAAATAGACCAAGAATTTCAAGATTCTACTCCAGAAATAAACTTTCCACCAATGGCTGGGCGGAAAGCTCTTGCCGTTTTCCGGCGCATATTTTCAACTTTCCACCTTGAGGATGAGTGCTTTTTGACGAGGTGGGTAATAATATAAAAACAGGCCACAAAAGTAAAGAGAAGCTAAAGAGCAGGAATCATTCCAAAGAAACTAGCAGATTAGGTAAACAATTTAATTGACGGTTAGAAAGAGAGGGATAATTAGTTACTACTGCAATATATAAAGGATAGAGGAGAAGAGTGATGTAATTCATTTTGGAACATTTGTGCAAATCAAATTTCTTCTCTACAACTTCTTGTTTCTCTTCTTTTCATCTTGCTTAATTTCTTGGAGATAGGCTATCTCGAACTAGCCATCGTATAAGACACGGTCTAGATCTGCCACTGCAATCAGGGTACATTCACTAACTGGATATTTGTCAAATGACCACCGACAGGAAACATGGTAAATAGAAGTAGCAGAGGTTGCAATACCAACTGGCCGCTTGCAAGTTTCATTCTTAAAACACATAAATGCATTGAAAGAAAGAACCAAACACAAAAAGTGATCATATTCATCTAATCCTAAACCTTGGCAATTATGTAGAACACCTTAAAACAACTCAGCACAGAATCCTGGCATCATACGAACAGCTGAAACAAGTAAAGATACAAAGAACTGACCCTTATCTTTGTGACGGGTGTGAAGGTCAGACAATTCTGTGTAGTTTGAATTCGTGAACCCGCTGTTTTTTCAGCAAAGATAAACAATCAAAATCTCAATAAAAGATGAGCTGTAAACATAAATTTTAGAGCAAGAAGATAATGAACGAACCATTTGGAAGCAACATTAACAACAAGCAGGACTTTCCCTTTGTAATTGTTAAGGTTTACATCGTTACCTTTGCTATCCTGCTCAGAATGACATACCATTCCACAATTTTATTAACAACGAGCAAACATCAGCATCGACCCACGAACGAAAAATATTTTAAATTTTCTGAGGTTTTTGCCCACCAAATTCCTGGTCCCTCGCTTTTATTTATAATCGCACTAACACACTAAAAAGATCGATGAAGGGACAAATGAAAGATACCTTGACGGTGAAATCATGGATGGATTTTTCTGGGACAGATACAGAAGCGCCCATTTCTTGTCTCTTTCGTTATAATCCTGAAGATTAATATATGTATGTTTGCGCAAAAACTAGGGATAATCTGGGTTTTATTGTGAAAGCACAGGTACCCAAATTAGGATCGTGAAGAGAATCACGTAATATCGCAGATCACAGCTGTTGAATTCATTTGGAAAGATGGTTTTTCCCTTTTTTTGGGTTTGTGACAGAGGACGCCAGATCAAAGACAGATGTTATTGTATATATACGGAAGTTACCTAATCCGACGCTAAAAGAGCAATTAGAATTTCTTTTTTTAGATTTCTTTGATTAGATCATTGTTTATTTTCAATTGAATTAACATTCAGTATATATTCATAATTTCTAAAAAATTAGTACCTGACAATAGTATAATTGTTGTTTTAACTCTCTACAAACCCACATTGACATTTTATCCTTTTAATATTTAAATTTACATATGTTTTCTCCATTTTAAATATAATTTTAAAAAATATTGGATCTCAATTATAATTAAATAAACGTAAATACTTATTTGATATACAAAGTATCTAATATGGGGTTTCGGATACTTGATTTCGCACTTTCAATATTTCAAATGTATTAAAAAAAATACTATATTTTTGAGTAATTACCACAAATTCATTCATTGTTGATCTTTTCATGAAAAATGCATAAAGATGACTTATTCAAGTTATTTTATTTAAAAAAAACATAGTTCATTACTCGTCATGAAATAAGATTAAGTATTTATTTTGACCAATAAATTACCTATTTTTGAGTTTCAGATACTTGATTTGGCTCTTTGAATACTCCAAATGCGTAATAATATACTAGATCTTCGATCGATTACTATAAATTCAATAATTGTTGATATTTTCATTGAATATGCGTTAAGATGACTTATTCATCTGATCTAAGTTTTGAAAAAACAAAGTTTCTCACTCATCGTCGAATTAGAAAAAAGTACTTATTTTTACTGATAAAGTAGCTATTTTGGTGTTCCAAATATTTGATTTGACAATTTGAATACTTCAAAAGTGTAGGAAAATACTTGAGTTTGAAGTAATATTAAGTGACTTTTGATGATGTCAAAGTATAGTTTGAAGTTAATATTGAGTGATACTAATGACGACATTCGTGAAGTAAAAATGTGATACCTAAATTAATACATATAAGACATAATTTGAGTCCACAAATACTTGATTTTACCGTTAAATACTCAAATTTGATTATTTGATGATTTCAAAATAATACTTCAAATGTGTAAGAAAATACTTGAGTTTGAAGTAATATTAAGTAACTTTTGATGATGTCAAAGTATAGTTTGAAGTTAATATGAGTGATACTAATGACGACATTCGTGAAGTAAAAATGTGATACCTAAATTAATACATATAAGACATAATTTGAGTCCACAAATACTTGATTTTACCCTTAAATACTCAAATTTGATTATTTGATGATTTCAAAATATATAATTTGAAGTTAATATTGAGTGACCTTTGATAATAAGATTTGTGAATTAAAAATGTAGTATCTAAATTGGTACAAATAGTATCTAATTTGATCCCGGATATACTTGATTTTACACTTTTAAGACTCAATTTTGATTATTTTAGGATATAAAAAAATATAGTTTCAAGTAATATTGAGTAACTTTTGATGTGTCATTTCTGAAGTTAAAATGTTATACCTAAATTGATATAAAAAAATCTAATTAGAGTCTATAAAAACTTGATTTTACTCCCTAAATATTAAAATTTCAATTAATTTTTATGTCAAAATATATATTTTGAAGGTAATATTGAGTGTCATTTGATGATGATATTCGTGAAGCAAAAATGTTATACTTAAATTAATACAAATAATACATAATTTGAGTCCAGAAAATACTTGATTTTACCCTTTAATGACTCAAATTTGATTATTTGATGATGCCAAAAAATATAATTTGAAGTTAATATTTAATATGGTATCATTCATGAAGTTAAAATGTAATACATGAATTTGTACAAGAAAAACCTAATTCGAATTACAAATAGTTGATTTTACCACCTAAATACTCATATCCGATTGTTTGGGATTTCAAAATATATAGTTTGAAGTTAATATTGAGTGACATTTGATAATGAAATTCGTAAAGTAAAAGTATGATACCTAATATAATAATAATAGTATCTAATTCGACTCCATGGATATCATTGAGTGGCCTTTGGTAATGGTACCAACAAAAGCTATTAACTTCAAAATATATTCCTTTTACATTCATGAAGTAAAAATGTGATACATAAAAATGTGTGTTGGGATCGGGAAAGAGTTTAGAGATGGGGGTGGATGAACTCTTTCAAATTTTGCTTTTTTAAAATTGGTTTTCAACCGTTTTGAAGCGGTTGAAAATTCTTCTCAAACTTGTTAGAAATATGAATCATGTAAAGTGCGAAAAAATGATTCAAGATTTCTAATGATAGCTTAAAACTTGTTGGCAAACTTACCAACAAATATAGTGAAAAGTAAGTGCTTGCAGGAAGTAAAGACACAAGGTTTTTTATGGATGTTCGGAGATGAAAACTCCTATGTCACCCCTTCTTCCTCTTTAGGAAGGATTCCACTAAAAGACTTTGGCTTTACAAAAAATCTTTGCCAAAAAATTTCCTAGATTATGTTCATTATACTGGTACGTTAGATTTGCTTAGAAAAATATGTATTCAGGTTCCACAAATACCTAATGCTTCTCAAGTCTAAAAAAATTAATATGATTTTCTTCACCATTCACACAATCCATCAATCACAATATAATCACAATATTCACAAAAAAACTTATGTTTAAAAATTAAGTTGCCCTAAACTAATGAAAAAAAGATCAGTGTGTACGTAATTCATATTTATCATCGGCCAAAGATCATCATAATACTTTCCCAAACTAATTTTTTACAAGTAACAAATAACTTGATGCAGTTTTTTTTTATTGAAAAGTCCCCAAATAAATAAACTAAAACAACTACTCCCTCCCCATACTAAATTCATACATTGTCTTCATTTGTAGCTCATCTTCATATGATACTTATTCCAAAACTTCCTCCGATTGAGGTCGATTTTCTATAGCTTTCCCATGCCATGTATTTTTCCGCCATAACCTTGAGTTGATCCATGATGAATTTCAATCTATCTTCATTCCATCTTGATAATCAAATCGTTGGTTCATAAAATCTGAGTAACAATTTTCTGGAGTGCATTGGTGGCTCCAACTTTGCAGTGAACGATCTCAATACTGATGGTAGTCAAAGTACGTCATATCATTGAATAAGTGTATCATCTCATCATCATCTAGACTCAATATGGGACTACCAGCTGCAAGAGCTCCATTGATTACACATCTTTGTGTCACTGCATCCAAATCATTAAAGAAAATTCGATTAAGAAAATATTTAGAACAATTATGACACCTAGATGTGTTTGCTACATTATTGAATTTGTCCCATCCTGAGTAAAATGACTCTCCATGTTATTGGGAAAAACTTGTGAATATTTTTTGACGGACCATCTCGAAGTATTGCACGAGAGAATTTCCTGCAAAAAGATAATAGAAATCGGTAGATCACGCATGAGTGAATTACAATAAATAAAAATAAATAGATAAAAAATTAAATTAACTAAAGAAAATAATAAAAATTAAAATTTGTCAATTTCAATCCATGACATCGGCACCAAAAACTAGATCAAGATTTTTTTGCACTATAAAATCCCAAATAAAATAAATATTTTATTCTCGGAAAAATCGCAAGTGCACGAGTCAATTTATAATATAATATACACAATATGAATTTCGTCTCATATATATTGATATATGACGAACTTATTTTAAACTAAATTTTTTAGTTAATTACAACGACAAATAAATTAATTTATAAACTAAATTAAAATTTAAATAAAAAATAAAAAAACAAAATAAATAATGAAAAATTATTTAGCAAACAATTGTTAAGAAGTCGGTTCACCTAACACTTAATTTTTTTCTAATAATTGAATTTCAATTCTTAAGTCATACTTTTGATGAGTCTTCTAATCTATCAATATACTTTGTCGAGTATATTAATATAATTAACAAAATGTAATATACCAAGTTTCTTTATGTTATTTAACAATTTTAATTGCATTAACGAACCATGAAATCTTCTAGCTTTCGATTTTCGGCCTATGACTAACAACAGTAACGATCATGGGCCATTAATCTAAACCAACATAGGCCTCGGCCCATACCCTGCATCGCTACTGGTCATGGGTCGTTAGGATGGTCCAACATGAGCCCTAGCTCATGTCCATGTACCGTCACTCAGAGAATATCCCACCTATGGAAACTGGTTTCTTTCGCATCCCCCAACACTTGAACCCAGAACCTCCAGGCATAAGTTGAAACGTCTCGCTCATTTTTAAAAATGCGAAAATATATATATTTTTTAAAGCTCACATTTTCGAAATAACATTTAAAATAATTGTAATTATTTTACCGTAAAAATAATGCAGTTTAAATTAATCAAACTCATCCAAAATCATACGTAAATATAAACGAGTAAAAATCTTAAACTCATCAACGTATGAAAATATTCATTTCCTCTCAATCTCATAAATCGTAATGCGGAAAACATGTGGTCCTCGGGTCGTGTCACCCACCAAGTCTGCCTACTCAGAGTTCGGCACCTCCAGTCTCCTCACCATTTAGCTGACCTGCATCACACACGCCTAGTGAGTCTATAGACTCAACACGCCTGTACCAGGAATAACAAGTACATATACATAGCACACAGCAGTGAAAAATATCATATTCAACATATCTTTCATGAACTTAAAAGCATAACGTAAACGTGTTGTGTAAAATCATAATGCCAACATACCTTTCATGAACTTTAAAACATGAACATAAACATGTCGTATAAAATCATGTCGTGTCAAATCATGTCATCTCATATCATCATATACGTGTCAAAACATGTCATCTCATGTTATCATATACATAAACGTGTCGTGTAAAATCATATCGTATCAAAGCATGTCATGTCATCATATACGTAAACGTGTCAAAACAGCTCATCATCATTCATCATTCATCGTTTATCGTTCATCATTCATCGTTCACCATTTATCGTTCATCATTCATCTTTCATCATTTATCATTGGTGAATTCAGTTCATTAGAGGTGACTATCGTACATCATTCATCATTTACGATGGATCCATCATACATAGAACCGCGGTACCCGGCGGCTGTCGGACATCAGTGACAGGATTACCCATCCACTGTGCCTAGGCCTCATCATCATCATCAGCATTTACATATACGTCTTAAACATTTACATATACTTCGATAGCCACAACTAATTCCCGTCATTCAAAACATTATCATTTTCATCACTTATAAAATTCATGTATAAATGCAATTTCCTTTAAATTCAAGCATGCAACGTATATTTTTATAAAATCTTAAAAATCGTGAATCATGATGCGTGAACATTTAAAATATCATGAATTTGTGCTCAGGACGCTGCCAGGACCAACATCTCAACCAGGTGCAAAATGACCATTTTGCCCCTGGAAACTCAAAAATTACCATTTTGCCCATAGACGTAAAATTTCACTTCTTTGACATTTTCTTAATTTCAATGACTCTAACACGTCCCAAATAATTATTTAAGCTTACAAGAACTTTCTCATATTTTTATTTGGCTTAAATCTATGACTTTTAAATTAATCTTTAAATATAACCTATTAATGTGTTTTAATCCCGAATTAAACCAAACCTTAGCATAAAATTTCCAAATTTAAAACTTAAACTTCTAATAATTATTTGAGCTTAAATATAATTTTTCATAATTTTATTAAGCTTAAATCTAAGCGTTTCAATTTAATTCTTTAATTAACGTTTCGTGCACCAACTAAATCTCGGATAAATCCAAAACTCATTATTTTGATCCGAAGCTTACCAAACTCCTAAAAATGTCCCAAAACATATTTAAAAGCATCCTTAGACATAAACTCGAGCCCATTTTATAACTTAACCGAATTGTTTTAAAACTTAGACCGTGGTCCCTATTTTAACCCGAATGGAACCGAAATTTAACCAAAACTTTCCAAACTTTTTACCACACCTTATAAACTCTTAAAAGATCCTAACAACCCTAAAACAGAGCTCTTAAACACCCAAACCCTTCTGGAAAAGCTGCTGGAAAAATCCAGCAAGTTACCCAACTTAAAGCTTGTGCACCCACTCGAGCTATTCACCAACCTAGACCGCCCCACCTACCACCAGCCATGACTCTACCACACTAAGGCCACTCTAGGACCCTAATGGACACAAAGGCTCCACGGATACCCTCCCATGCACGCAGCATAGTTCACCTACCCACAGCCACCCCAAAGCTCGCCTTGTAACCAACTTGCTACCCCCAAGCTCGATCGACTTCATTACTCAACCCAGCAATGGTTGAGCCCTCCTAGGCTGTGGTTCAGACCCACCAGGGTCTGATCCATGACTCGGCTAGGCCCTTGCACCGCCGGTCCTTGTATATCTTTCGATCTCCTCACTGACTAGCTAACACACCCAAGAACTCATCTCGGCTCTCACTAAAACCTGCGCTCCAAGGACTCCAGCCTACTTACAGCAATAATTTCGTCCCTAAACCTTCAGCCACACCTCATAGTAGCCCCCTTTTGCAACAAAAAACAAGAAAACGTGAGTAGCAAAGCATGGAATGCAAGAACACACGTAAAAACCGAAAATTCTTCATGTAAAGGCTTAGATCGAAAATTTTCACACATGAACCCGATCAACAGCATATAAACGTGTATGATGCAGAAAAGAACAAGTACAAAGCGTGGCTTAGATGTTATAGAAGCGAGGAGATCGAAGAACGAGCGCCGGGAGAATTATCCGTTGCAAGAATTGAAGTGGCCGAGAGTTGCATCCATGGAGATGCTGAAAACCCACATGAAATGCTGAAGGAGAAAGAGGGGTGTCGGTTGATATAGAATAATTGGTGTAGGGTAGGTTTAGGTTTAGTTTAAGTGTAGTTTAGGTTAATTAAATTATACATTAATAGGCCTCAATTAAAATAAAAAGGGTTTTAAGCCCAATAAGATTAAAAGTAGGCCCATTAAATCCAAACATACTCCCGAAAAATATTTCGTTTTGGAAAGATTTTAAAATTATTCTCGGAACCTTCAAAAAATCCCCCGATACGATAAAATTTACGTACCGGATAAAATAAAATCCCGCGGATAAAAATACCCAATAAAATCTCATTTCTTGAAAAATACATTTAAAACACCTTATATTAGTTAATAAAAATTAAACATGTAATAAATAATTTTTCCTGAAAATTCTCCGGTCTCCGTTCCTCGTTCGAGCGCGAAATGAAACTTAAAAATTTTTAATGAATGAACCTTTAAAATTTCATGAATTAAATTCTACCATGCATGAATTATGTATAAAATGCATAAAAATATTTAAACACAAATTAACGAAATAAAAATGCATTTAAAACTTTAAAAACAATTTAATAAAATACCAAAGAAATTTAACAACTTGCATGCATGTGTTTTACGTGATCCTTCAAATTCTCGGGACGTTACATAAGTACCAGTTGAGCCCAACTGGTACCAACACTTTAAGAATCTAAGTATTTATGCTTGTAGGTCCTGTGTTCAAGTGTTGGGGGAGGCGAAAGAAACCACTTTTCAGGGGTGGGATATTCTATGAGTGACGATGCATGGGGCGCCTTTTTTTGTAACGATCATGGGCCATTAGGCTGAACTAACATTGACATCGGCCCACACCCATGCACCACTACTGGTCATGGGTCGTTAGGATGGTCCAGCATGAACCCTAGCCCATTCTCATGCATCAAAACTCATAGAATATCCCACATTCTATTAGTGACGATACATGGGCTAGGGCTCATGCTGGACCATGGCTCATGTTGGGCCATCCTAACGACCCATGATCAGTAGTGGTGAATGGGTATGGGCCGAGGTCCATGTTGGTTCAGCCTAATGGCCCATGATCGTTACACAACATGTATCCAACTTCATATGTGTATGCAAGTTGTTGACCTATGTATTATGTTACTTTATCATGTTATAGAATCTCCTCTCAGTCTCAATTATAATATATAAAATCACTTCGAAGTTGATCAAGCGCAAAAAATACAATAAACACAATAATATAATAATCAAGAATGTTTAAAAACCAAATTAAATCTTCCAAAAAAAATCACAACATAATTGTTCGGGATCCCACCCATCAATCCTAACTAAAAGAAAAGAGAATGAGAAAAACGTTGTGTCGATTTCTTGTTCTTCGATTTTTCTTCTGGTGCGGCTTCTCCTTGTTTGCCTCGCTCCCCAAGTGGCTGTTATAACCCTCTAAAATATGATATATGTCTACTTTATTTCATGCATTAGGGTTTTCAATCTCTAGTTGTGCCAAAACTCTAACAAAAATCGGAAAGAAATCGTTCCTGATAAATTTTCATATTGGGTTGGGTTAGGGTGGTCAGAAATTACCGCCTTAGTGCGACATGTTCTGTCTGCGTACTTCATGTATCATCCGTGTAACGTCCCGAAAATTTAAAGGTCCATGCAAACCACATGCATGCAATTATTAAATTCTCTTGTATTTTAATTAAATATTTTAATTGCATGAATTAATTATGTTGTGCATATTTACATGTTTAAAATATATTTTTCTACATTGTTACATTAAAATGTATTTTTAAAGGTTATTCGAGTTGCGATCGAGAAACGGAGACCGATGGCTGAAAAATAGAAAATATTTTTATTAAATAATTATTTTTAATTATTTAAAATATGGGTGATGCTTTTTCCTATTTTTGAAAATATGGGGTTTTGAGGTGATTTTATACGACTGGACTTTAATTTTATCGGTGTTGGTTTTTCAACTAAAATGCGAGCTTTTTGGCAACCCGGCTAATAAATTCACAAATTTATTTAAACAAAGCTATGATAAAATTTTATTTAAATCCTAATTAAGACTAATGGGCTTAATTTAGTGGCTTAATAGGCCTAAAGCCTAGTTAGTAAATTTATTAGTATTTATTAAGTTAAAA
Source organism: Primulina tabacum (assembly GCF_025594145.1). Lineage (NCBI taxonomy): Eukaryota > Viridiplantae > Streptophyta > Magnoliopsida > Lamiales > Gesneriaceae > Primulina > Primulina tabacum. The sequence continues at coordinate 22,437,548 of NC_134566.1, forward strand.
ACCCTACACCTAGCATCAAACTCACGCCTCCCACCTTTGTAAATTCAGAAAACTCTCCCCAACTCTCACAAACCTCACATCACACACACTCACAATTTTAGAAGGGAAATTCGAAGGGTGCTAAGGAAACAAGCCAAGGTTTCGATCCGTTCTTCATCGTCAACGTGAATTCGTGCGTATAAAACGCAAATGCACGCCATACATCTCCTTTTCTCATCCATCATATCATATTATTGTTTGAATTATTGCATGCATGAAGAACATGAAATATCTTTCAGAATTTTCGGTATATGGCATGTATACATGAGGAAACATGATTTTTGAATCCAATAACTTGTGTATTGTTTGGTAAAGGGGCTGCCATGATCATAGGTGTTGCACAGGTGATGTTTATACATGATATAGAGTCACACACACTCACCCTAAACATCACCAAAGTCGAAGAAAAAAGGGGGCTAGCCAATAGCAGAAACCGAAAGTTGCTGTCATGGAGTAAGGGCGATCGGGTTCCTTGTTGTGAAGGCTGGGGAGTCACGGCATGGGGCCATGGCTTGGTCAGGGGATGGTTTAGTCGTAGGGAGGGTCCTATCCAGGCTAGGGCTCGATCTAAGGGGCTTGGGAGGAGTCCTTGGCAGCAAGGACTCCCACCCGAGAATCTGTCCAAGAGGTGGCACAGGATTTGCGCTGCTTCCGGGGGTTCACGGCTCGGTCTGTGGTTCAAGGGCCGGGCTAAGGTGTTGCACTAAATAATATAAAAAGACGAAATTTTGAATTTAGGAATTTTATATTAAAGTTTGGGATTTTTTCGGGATTAAAACACCGTCAAAACGATTAATTAAGGATTAATTTAAAAAGCCTAGTTTTTAAGCTAAATAAAATTATGGCAATTTTAATTTAGGCTTAAATAATTATTTGGGACATGTTAGAGTTAATGAATTCAAGAAAATGTCAAAGTCGAGGAATTTTACGTCTAGGGGTAAAACAGTCTTTTTGCACCTAGAAAATTAGTGAACGTCATGGCAGTGCCCTGAATGCTGTTTTATGTGCTAATATGATTATTTTCTATAATTATGGATGTTTGTGGAATTTTTATGTTAAAAGGATATTTTAAATGTTTATGAGATTTTATATGTTAAAATGATATTTTAAACGTTTAAGAAATTTTAGATGGTGATGATTTAATATGTAAAAATGTTATTTTACATGTTTTGAGGTTAAAATATCATTTTAAATGTTTATGAAATGTTCATGATTAAATTACGATTTTTAAATATATATGGGATTTTTATGATTTAAGGTTGACACTTAAAAGACATGTTGAATGCTTGGTTTCAAAAATAAAAATATATGTTATGCACCATTTTATAAAGTGATGAGAATGTAAAACATTGAAGGAAATGAAGTGATTGTGACTAATTCGCTAATATTGGAGATATCGTGAGGGTGACGGTCCCAGTGGGAGCCCGACAATCGTGTTTCCATTATTACGAATATGAGGATATGAGGTTTGAGGTAAGAATGAGGATATCGTGAGGGGAGAAGGCCCCAGAGGGAGCCCATTTATGGGAGAAGGCCCCAGAGGGAGCCCCGACGATCGTATTTCTATTCGATGAGGATAGGCCAGGGCCCAGTTGACCGGTGAGAGTGTTGCTGGTGTCCCCCGCCACCCAGTACTGTGGTTACATGTAGATGGATCCATCGACTTTTGAGGTTTGAAAAAAGTCACAATTAACGATCTGAATTCAACAAAGGAAAAAGGAAAAATGTTTATGATCATGAAAAATGTTTTATGTCGTGTCATGTTGAGGAAAAAGGAAAAATGTTAAGTCTTATATTATGTTTGTCATGAAAATATTTATGCTTAAAATTTATGCATCATTATGAAAATGTTTCTATTTAAAGTTCATGCATCATAAAAGGTTTACGAAAATGTACATGTTGGAAGTTTATGAATCTTCATGAAAACGATATTTTAAGTACAAGTATTTTTCACTGTTATATGTTGACTGTATTACGTATTACTTGCTATAAAGATGATGGTGTGTTGAGTCTTTAGACTCACTAGGTGTGATGGATGCAGAAGAGGTTGAGGGAGGCCTTGACGGATGATTTGACTGGACTGAAGGCGCACACAACCCAAGGGCCAGCGCTTCTACTTTTCCGCAATTTACGTTTTATGATTCAGGATTTACGTAAAAGATTTTAAGACTATTTATTTATGCTTTGAGAGATTTTTGAGAGGTTTAGTATGGGCTATAATTTTCAAATTTATTGCTTTTTAAGTTTGGTAAAACATGCGACGATTTTATTTTTATGACTATTTACTTGATTTTTAAAATGCTAGTTGGATGATGTTTTATTTTAAAGGGTAAAATATTTTATAAAAATATTTTCATGAGGTTTATGTAAATGGCCGAAATTGAGTGTTTAAAAAAAATTTCTAGTACTTTTACAGCAATAAAAAGGGCAGACGTTTCAATCCGTATTACCGCCCTAGCTCGAGGTCTTCTGTTTTAAATTTTCACTTTTCATATTTTCCATCCAAATTTCCTACAAATCAATCAACACAAATGAGGAGTGACTCAAATGCACAAATTATAAAATAAATATATAAAATACGGACTCGACACAACAATATTACGCAACAAACATTCTCAAAACAACTCGACATGACACGTAAAATTGACCCCTATCACCTATATAAACCTTAAAGGAGCCGATCTTTAGCCAGATACTGCTCTGCTCGGCTCGGCTCATCTCGACTCTTTTACATCATTGCTCTTATACTCCTTCTGGTTTTATGGAACACGTGAATGACCTTCCTTTGGAATATCCTCTTTCCAAAGGTCGAGACTCTAAGGGTAAAGATGTGGTGAAAATTTATCATTCTTACAAAGCCGATTGTGGTGATACAAAAAAAAAAAACAAGAAGGGTAAGGGGGATTGGGCGTGAGCATAGGGTCGGTTCGATTACTGACCGAACCGAATTAGCCATAACCGAACTGAACCAAAATATTTAGCCATAACCGAATAGACCGGATTAATTTTCAGAACCGATGAATACCGAATTGAATTAAAATCGGTTAATTTGGTCGGTGATCGAATTAACCGATTAGTTTTAAAAAAATGTGATTTTATTTTAATTATATATTTAATTTTTTGTTGAACATTAGAGTATACACAAATGAATAAAAACATAAAATCACACACATCACAAATGTATAAGTTTTGTTTGAACACAATTAATACATGTTTTTTTATAAAATAACATAACATGGCCACAAAAAAAATACATATAAATCTAGATTCATGAAGGAGATTCGGCACAAAAATTGGCCAGGAAACAGTGCACTGAATGCATCAAAATATCAAGTTTCTTTCAGCTTGCACATATCTTGAACATCTGAAATTAAACAAACATCTGATTAGTTAACTGATGATACATGTATTTTTTAATGGTAAGAGTCATTCATACTTCACTTATCCCCTTGTGTTGTTGAAGAAGAGTTCAACACAATTTTAGAAAAATCTGAAAAATAAATGGTGGCAAATAAGAAATATAAACTAATTTTTTTTAATGGTAAATAAAAATTCTAACAAAGCTGCTATTTTTCAAAAAATGTTACCTTGTCAAATTTTTTCAACATCTTCTAAATTTTCTTCAACATTGATTGGTATTAGGGATGAACGAAGCCAATCTCGAGCAGTTTGAGCTAGCATGGGAAATCTATGACAATTTTGCTTTCACCATCCCAAAATGTCAAAAGAATCATAATAATCCTCAACCATTTCATTGAGATACTTGTCGAGCTTTGATATACTTCCATCACCAAAAATTTGTGCCTTTTGTCTCTTGTATTTTGCAAGGATTGATTGTCTTTTCAAATCTATTTGGGTCAAGCTTCTAGACTCAATATCACTTGATTCTCGAACAGACAGCATTTTTGAGGTGTTAGGATCCATCTTATCCTTGTAATTCTTGTACAAAGCAAACAAAGTTTCCTTGACTATCTTTCCTACTCTTATCCCATTTTCAGCTCCGTGCAACTCTACCAACATAAATTCTACAAAATCCAACTTTTGCCTAGTATCAAGCACCACAACAATATAATACAATTTGTCAAATTTTTTTTCATTCTTAACCCCATGGAATGCACATCAGTATCATCATTTTCTTGCCACTCATTCAATATAGTATGAATAGAACTAATCTCATGAGAAAAAGTATTGGAAGTGACGTACAATAAACCCGAAACATTTAATGTTATTTCATAACAATTTGCAATAAAGAAGCAAAAAGTCTAACATTACTCCAATCAGTCCATCTTGGTCTCCCATCATAAGTCTTTATTTTTATTTTTTTTTGTGGTTTACCATATGCTCCAAATATCACATTTCCATCATTCAAAACAATTTCCCATTTTCTGAATTGAAGATCTAATGTAAAAAATGGATTTTGTTCATCAAATCTTCAAATGCTCTCTCAAAATTTTGAGCTACATTCAACATCAAGAAAGTCGAGCTCCATCTTGTTGATACATCTAAACATAAAAAACTCTTTGCTTTCAATTTTTTCAAGTTTTGCACATTCCTTAACTTGCTTAATCTAGGAGGAGATTGCTTAACATATTTCACCGCATCTCTAACCCTTGTCACATATTCATTTATATCTTTAAAACCATCAACAACAATTAAATTAATTATATGAGCTACACACCTCATGTGAATATGAGATCCCTTCAAAATAGTAGAATCCCAATTAGTCGTCTTTCTTCTAAAATTATTGACAACATCATTTGAACTTGCATTGTCAACTGTAATAGTGAAAACTCGATCAATTCCTCAATCCCTTAAGCAATTTTCAATTGATAAGCTAATCGTCTCGCCTTTATGACTTGTAATTGAACAAAAATTGATCATTCTTTTGTGTAATTACAATTGTTTAAAGTGGGCTGTTAAACACATGTAGTTGATTTTTTGAATCGATGTCCATGTATCCATTGTCAAACAAACTCTTTGTGCTGCTTTATTCAACAAAATTTTCAAACTGTATATAAACCAACACAATCACGTGCAATCGTCCATCTTGAAGAAATTATAAACCTTGGACACACCATTGCCATAAATACTTTAAACCCTTCTCCTTCTACAAATTTGAAAGGGAGCTCATCAACAACAATCATTCTAGCTAAAGTTTTTTTTACAAACTTCTATATCAAATTTCTAAGATGTTAAAGACACCTTACCCTTTTTTTCACCCGGCTGTAAACTTAATTGTGCTCGAGTTGTTTCAACCGCATTGATGAAACAATGTTACAAAATGCTAAGATCAGTGGAGTGAAATAGTAGAAGTATGGAGATTATGAATGATTTTTTTCTCCAGAACAATGTGTAGAGATTCCTAACCAAAGAAGCACATAAGAAATCAATAGTGTGCAGAAAAGAAAAGGAACACAATACGTAACTTTTAAAGTCTGCTACATAATTCTTTAAAACAATTTTTGCTCCATTAATACAAAAGATGCCAGCTTAATTTATATTTTTATCTGCTTGGCCAATTTCATGTAATGTTGCTACATTTTCGTCCCATTGACCATCAAGAATTTGCTGCATAAACAAATCTACTACAGTAGAGTGCAAATTTCAGGCCATATATGAATACCATCACGAAACAGTAGTGAAAGTGGAGTTCAAATATGCTACAGTGGAGTGCAAATTTCGTCCATTCATTCTTCATCCTTTACACCTCCCATGAAAGGCACATTTCAGAACATATATGAATACCACGAAACAGCACTGCAAGAGTGTAATTCTTTCCAGTATTCAAAACTTACCAGCGAGGAATAGAGAACGACTGGCGATGAGGGATGGGCGGGCGGCATCTCGATCGATGACGAGAGATGGGTGGGTGGCGGATGAACTGAACGAGAAAGCCAAGGCGTTTAGAATTAGATTAGAATTAGAATTCATTTTAAAATTAAAAATCAAAATATATATAAAAATTAATAAATAATAAAAATTTATTACATGATAGTATTTATTATATCGGTTAATTCGGTTAACCGATTTCAAAATTTTGAAAACAGTAACCGAACTGAATTAATCGGTATAACCGAATTTTTTTAATTTGAAAACTGAATTTCCGAAATAAAACGAACAGAATTTCCGAATTGGCTCGGTTCGATCGATTAATTCGATTTAACTGAAATCTTGCTCACGAGATGACCCTCATTCCTCTCTTCCACCCCATGAAGATAGCGTCTTGGAACATTAGGGGCTCTAATCAGCCTCTAAAGTAAAAAATGAGTTCAGCACTTTATGTCTGCACAACAATTGGATGTTCTTGGGATTTTGTAAACAAAATTAAAGGTCTCCTCCATCGATTGGATCATGAGTACTATGTTTCCCACTTTTTTGCAAGTTAAAAATTTCGACGCTAACTCTCATGGTTGTATTCTCATTATCTGAAATTCGTATATGGTTACGCTTGATGTTCTCTCTTATGCTGCTCAGCACTTCCATTGCTCTCTGCTATGTCTCCGTACTAATGTCTCTTTCTATGCCATTTTTTCTATGATTTGCAGTCTATATCTGCTCGCAGACCTCTTTGAGATAGTATCATTAATATTGGTTGGGTATTTCGGGTCTTTGGGTTGTTCTGGTTAATAACTTCTTTAAGCCAAAAGAAAAACTACATGATTTAACAGTCCCTGTTCATAAGATTAGTAAGCCTGTGGATTGTTGTTCTCTTTGTGACGTGATATATTTGAACTCTATTGTTTGTTTCTGTACTTGGTCTAATTATTCGGTGATCTCCAAGTTAGACAAGGCCCTGTTGGGAAAAAACTCATAAATCGCAGAATCAATCACGTTAAATCATTAAGAATTTGACTGAAAACTTAAGCGGAAGTGTACCTGAAGCCATAATCCTGAATTCTTTAGAACGTGTCTTGATCTTCCAGATCTACGTGCTCTTTTTTTGAGAGAGTCCTTTAGTTTCTCTTCAGAACTATTTTCTTAATGAGGGAGAGAATAGTGAAAGTGATAACGCGAGATCTGGGGACCATGACCCATATTTATAGATAATGTTTATCAATATCTTCTGATATTTCTGTTTTAGTCCATCATAAAAACAGAAATTACACTTATGTCTCTGCACATTAAAGGCCCACAGCCCATTAGATACATCAAAGCCCAATAACCCGAAACAATAGTTGATCACTTTATTTTGGGCTTAACTTAATAGACAACCCACAACACATAATTATTCACATATAAGCCCATATAAATAAATTGATCCAACAATCTCCCACTTGGGCTATATGTGCAACTTTATAATTATGTTTGTGAAAATAACCTTATGAGCTCAAAATTGTTGTCATTCCGAAATGTATCTATAACCAATCCGGTCCATCAATCACATCAACATAGGATCAAAGCAGTCTTCGCTACACTCAAGGTAACTAGACTCATCAATGGTCACATATGCCAACACAACTAAATTACATGGATCATGAAGTGGATGCGTAACATGGAAATTTCATGCAATGTGACCGTAACATGCTTATTTCCAACTGATCCTCCTTTTAACCTTATTGAGATCAAACTTTAAATAATAATCAGAGTGTGACTTAACTTGAAATTTATTTCTGCAGAAAATAAATTTACATAAATGTAACTCAAAATGTCTACAACTGAAAAGCATTTAAAGCAACAAACTCCCACTAACTCCCACTAAAACTGAATTTCCTCAATTGACATAACACCCATACTTAGCAGTGTGCTCATGAAACTGTTTGGGTGGTAGTCCCTTAGTAAGCGGATCCGCAACCATGGAGTTTGTACCGATATGCTCAATAGACAACTTTCCACTCTGAATTCTTTCTTTAACAACCAGAAACTTGATGTCAATGTGTTTTGACTTCGTCGAGCTCCTATTGTTATTGGAATACATAACTGCTGATTTATTGTCACAATGTAATCTTAGTGGCCTTTCAATGCCATCAGCAATGCGCAGTCCTGTGACAAAATTTTGCAGCCATATTCCATGATTGGATGCCTCATAACATGCTACAAACTCAGCTGCCATGGTGGAAGAAGCTATAAGAGACTGTTTAGCACTCTTCCAGGAAATGGCACCTCCAGCAAGGAGATAGATGTAGCCCGACGTAGATTCCATACTATCTTGGCATCCAGCAAAATCAGAGTTAGTATACCCAATGATCTCAAGATGATCCAACCTCCGATATATGAGCATGTAATCTTTTGTTCTCTGTAGGTACCGTAAAACCCTTTTGACTGCTTTCCAATGTTCCACTCCTGGATTACTTAAATATCGTCCCAACATTCCTGTCACGTACGCAATATCTGGACGTGTACAAACCTGAGCATACATCAGACTCCCCACTGCAGATGCATAGGGAACCTTCTGCATTTTTTTTCATCAAAATCATTCTTTGGGCATTGTTTGAGACTAAATTTGTCTCCCTTAGCCACAGGGGTATCTGTTGGTTTACAATCTTGCATCCCGTATCGCTTGAGAACTTTCTCGGTATAGCCTTTCTGAGATAATCCAAGAATACCTCGGGAACGATCCCGATGTATCTGAATACCCAGTACAAAAGATGCATCACCAAGATCTTTCATCTCAAAATTCTTAGCTAGAAATCTCTTGGTTTCATGCAACAACTCTATATCGTTGCTAGCGAGCAAAATGTCATCACCATATAAAACCAGAAAAATATGCTTACTCCCACTGAACTTATGGTACACACAATCATCGACCAAATTCATCTCAAAACCAAACGAGATGATCACTTGATGAAATTTGAAATACCATTGTCGAGATGCCTGCTTGAGCCTATAGATGGATTTCTTTAATTTGCAAACCATATTATTTGTGTCTTTGGACACAAAATTTTCTGGCTGAACCATATAAATCGTTTCATCAATGTCACCATTTAGAAACGCAGTCTTTACATCCATCTGATAAAGCTCAAGATCGAAATGCGCCACCAAAGCCATTATAATCCTTAAAGAGTCTTTTGAAGAAACCGGAGAGAAAGTCTCTTTATAATCAATGATTTCTTTCTGTGTAAAGCCTTTAGCGACAAGACGAGCCTTATATCTTTCCACATTGCCTTTCGAATCCCTCTTGGTTTTAAATATCCATTTGCAACCAATAAGCTTCGTACCTTTAGGCAATGGGACAAGATCCCATACTTTATTGTCCTTCATGGACTTTATCTTCTCATTCATGGCATCATTCCACTTTTGAGAGTTAAAACTTTCCATGGCTTGACGGAAGTTAATAGGATCATCCTCCATCAATCCAATGTCTACCTCATGTTCTTGAAGAAATACAATGTAATCATCTGGCAATGCATTTCTCCGCTCTCTAGTGGATCTCCTTAATGACATAGGTTCTGGAGGTGCTTGAGTTTGTTCATCTGGAATGGGAGGATCTCTGATATTGTCTTCATGTATTGTGTCTTGGTCAAAGTAAGGAATATAATCCTGATCAATGTCCAAGACACCTGTGGAAATATTTACATATTCATCTTCAAAGACAATATCCCTTACTTTATCTCCCCCCGCAAACTCAACATCCTCAAAGAACCTGGCATTTTTCCTGACTCAAAAATCGACTTACTCGTGGGATCATAAAACTTGTACCCCCTGGATCTTTCAGAGTATCCAATAAAATAACAACTAACCGTCATTGAGTCCAATTTCTTTTCATTAGGCTTGTAAGGCCTTGCCTCAGCTGGACATCCCCAAAAGTGCAGATGCTTAAGACTGGGCTTTTTACCCGTCCAAAGTTCATAAGGGGTTTTGGTCGCTGCCTTAGTTGGAACCCTGTTAAGGATATATGCTGCGGTCTTTAGTGCTTCTCCCCAGAGTGATTCTGGTAAGGTATAATGACTGATCATACTCCTCACCATGTCCTTAAACGTTCTGTTTCGTCTTTCAGCAACACCATTCATAGTGGGCGAACCCGGCATAGTGTACTGTGGGACGATACCGCATTCCTCCAGGAACCTAGCAAAAGGTCCTGGACGTTGTTCACCTGAACCGTCATATCTACCATAGTATTTACCACGGTCAGATCTAACGCTTTTAATCTTTAACCCAAGTTGATTTTCAACTTCAGCTTTATAGTTTTTGACACATCCAATGACTGTGCCTTTTCATGAATGAGATAAATGAAGCCATATTTTGAAAAATTGTCTGTGAACGTTATAAAATACTGTTGATCATTCCAAGAAGCCGAAGGGAATGGTCCACAAATATCAGTATGTATAAGTTCTAAGAGGCCTGAACACCTGTTGGCTTCAAATCACCTTTTGTTGATTTGTTTTCCCTTTATACAATTAACACAATTATTAAAATCTGTGTAATCTAAAGGTTCGAGAATTTCGTCTGACACGAGTCTCCTTATTCTCTTTTCAGAGATATGACCCAATCTTTTGTGCCATAACGCAGCTGAATTCTCACTGGTTAATTTTCTTTTAGTGCCTCTACTTGTTTGCAGGGATTCATTAAATGAAGCAATAACATTCAAAGAATAGAGATTATCGTATCCTGATAAAGAACCAGAACCAACCAATTTTGAATCGAGAAACAAACTGAATATTCCATTTCCAAAAGAACAAGAATAACCAAATTTGTCCAATGAAGAAATGGAAATTAAATTCCGTCTAAAAGACGACACAACAAATGTTTCATAAAGATCCAAATATATTTCAGTCTTTAACAATAATCTAAATTTTCATATTGCCTCAACTTCAACTTTGTTGCCGTCACCAACATAGATGAATCTTTCAGCATCACTTGGTTTTCGGCAATCCAGGAAACCCTGCATAGACACACTGATGTGAGTTGTTGCACCAGAATCTATCCACCACGTGTGTCTAGGCATTGAAGTTAAATTAACCTCAGAACAAACCATATTCAGAAGCATACTTTTCTTAGCACGCCAAGCGTGATAATTACTGCACTGCTTCTTCATATGCCCATCACTGTCACAGAAAAAACAACCAGAACTTTGAGAATCACTATGATTCTTCTGTTGTTTCTTCGGAGGCTGTGTATCCGCAGCTTCCTTGTCCTTTCGTTTCTTTTCTTTATCTTTCGAGGTAGAGGCATAATGAGCACTTTCTGTCTTGCCTTGCTTCAACCTTTCCTCTTCCTGGACACAGTGCGAGATGAGCTCATTCAGAGACCAAGTCTCTTTCTAACAGTTATACCTCACCTTGAACTGGTTAAACTGAGGAGGAAGAGATATTAAAACCAGATGCACCAGCAAGTCCTCAGAGAGGTCAAGCTTCAGTGCTTTCAACCTTGAAGCAAGATGAGACATTTCCATAATGTACTCCCTGATGTTGCCCTTACCTCTGTACCTCATTGAAACGAGGCTTGCCAAAAGTGTACCAATTTCAAACTTTTCACTTTTAGCAAACCTCTTTTCGAGGTCTTGAAGGAAAGTCTTAGCCGAAGCAATGTCGCTAGACATTGTGCCCCTGAATGTTTCTGGAATGGCCCTCTTCATGATCATCATACACATGCGATTCGATCTCTCCCACCTTTCAAACTCCCTCTTTTCATCAGAGGTACTCTTATCCGTAATGGCGGGAGGAGAGTTAACCCTTATCGCAAGGTCCAAATCCATGACTCCGAGAACTATCATTAAATTCTCTTGCCATGATTTAAAATTAGATCCATTTAACATAGGAATATAATTTATGTTGGAGTGAATATTTGCAGGAGTCAAATCTGAACAGAGAAAAAAAACCAAATATACATGCTCAACCAAATATCCAAACAAAATAATCAATAAATTCAAATAATGTAAACCCCATCAACATAATATCGTGCACTCCATTAATGTTTCATCTTTGGACAAAAGATTAACTTGTAAGTGATATCCTGGTGCAGTAGTCAAACACTGATAGTAAATATCATGTCAAATAACAACCTTCCTTTGGGCCGATTTAATATTCACATGAAAAACCGAACAACTATCAAATGTTTACCACCACAAGTGCATATGTGATTATATTAAATATCAACCTTCCTTTGGGCCGATCAATATTCATATAAATCACATATACCCAAAATCTTTTAGTATTTCAAAATAAAATTAATTTCCATAAAAGAGGTCACTTTGACGACATTTTATTTCAATTAATCAATTTTAAAAATACATATAACCTTATCATTATTTGAATTAATGAATATTAACCGAATAAACCTGAACCGAAAAAAAAAATTAACAAAAATTTCGGAAATTCCGTACGGGTCGGGTTGACGCGGTTCCGTACGACCTGACCCGAATCCGTATGGGTCGGGTCAACCCGGGTCCGTACGACCCGACCCGAAATCCTACCTATTTTTTTTTTAAAAAAAATTTTAATCCAAATATTTGATTTTCCTCTAAAATATTTTGTTGAACAAAACTGGAAGGAAAATCGAAATCTTATGCCAAATCCTTAAAATTTTCAACCAAATCTTTGTTCCAAAACTGAAACTTTAAAAGATTTGGTTTTCAACCAAAATATTTTCCAGATATGAAACCATATCAAAAAAATTTTTCAGATCTAAACCAAATTAATATTCAGATCTGAAACCATTTCAAAATATTTTCAGATTTGAAAACATATCAATATATTTTCCAGATCTGAAGCCATATCAAAAAAATTTTAAACAAAATTTTATTTTTCAGATCTGGATCCAAATAGTATCCAAAACTTAACACAAATCTCAATGATTCAAACATGAATGACTCTGATACCACTTGTTGGGAAAAAACCCATAAACCGCAGAATCAATCATGTTAAATCATTAAGAATTTGACTGAAAACTTAAGCGCAAGTGTACCTGAAGCCATAATCCTGAATTCTTTAGAACATGTCTTGATCTTCCAGATCTACGCGCTCTTTCCTTGAGAGAGTCCTTTAGTTTCTCTTCAGAACTATTTTCTTAATGGGGGAGAGAATAGTGAAAGTGATAACGCGAGATCTGGGGACCATGACCCATATTTATAGATAATGTTTATCAATATCTTCTGATATTTTTGTTTTAGCCCATCATAAAAACAGAAATTACACTTATGTCTCTGCACATTAAAGGCCCACAGTCCATTAGATACATTAAAGCCCAATAACCCGAAATAATAGTTGATCACTTTATTTTGGGCTTAACTTAATAGACAACCCACAACACATAATTATTCACATATAAACCCATATAAATAAATTGATCCAACAGGCCCTTGTTATTTACTTATGGTGGACAACTGATTTTCATTCTTTTGTCGAGTTCCTTGTTCCGGGATGCTTGCCACATCATTCTCTTTCTGTGGTCTCACTCTCTCACATCTCTTTGGTGCATCGATGGCCATTTAAGTTCTCCAATATGTGGACAAAACTGAGCTCTTTATCACCACCGTTCGAGGTACACATCAATTTATTTATTTATTTTTAATCTTAAATTGTTGAAGCATGAACTTAAGAAATTGAATGAGGCTCATTTCTCGCACATCTCTACTCGAGTTAAGAAAGCTAAGTCTTTGTTATAATGCTCAATCGGTTGCTTTTAATCAAACACTAGCTGACAAAGTTGGTCCTCTTCATCTTGCTAACTTGAGAAATTTTCACGGTCGCTTTCAAATGTTGGGAATGCTTTCTTTGGTCAAAAAGTTAAGTGCAATTACATTTTGAATGTGAATCTTTCTACTAGGTTTTTCCATGATCTTTCTAGAACGAATGCTAAGCATACTGCTATTGTCGCTCTTTTGCTTGATGATGGTTCGAATGTCACGGATAATGAACAAATTGACGGACTCTTTGTCGACCAATATATATATGTCTTTATTGGGTGCCTCTTTGCTTTGTGTGTTAGAGTAGATACCCTGCAAGCCAACGGTTGGCTAGGGAATTTATTGACTCAAGTAAAATAAACCATCTTTATTTTAATATAATTTAACATTTTATGGTCTTGTTATACTTTATCTGTATACTCATGTAAACAGCATAGATAAAGTACCTGATTATGCTTTAATACAAATGAATCGTAATTCGATGTTGAAACTCATTTGAAAACACTGCATATTCTAAATTCGTTCCTAGTCGATTCAGCTGCCTAAAACAGGGATAAAGGCCGCTTGAGCTCGAGACTAGCATCTGTGATGTTGTGTACTGCGTTTCTTGGTAAGGGCATAGAGATGTCCAAACATGCAGATGGGTAGTCATATGATGATTATACCGAACAACCCTCCCTCGAACTTTCCAAGTGGTTATCATTCATCGAGAGGATAAGTCCGTGGTTATGATTGTACACCATTAGTCCTTACGACCCGTGACAACACTGAGGCTCTATATGCTAGGGTTGTGCTTTGACTCGTTTACCGGCTCCTGGAGAGTCATCAGGTGGCGAGGTTGGGTACAGTTGCGACACATATAGGAGCCAGTGCATTGTAGTCGAGGATTCACCGCTCACCTACGGGTCCGGATATCCTGTGTGATCTGATGAAATAATAGTGCATGGAATCTCTGGCCAATGTATGAGATGTACGTTAGAGAAAGAGTTCTCAAAATAGTACACGCGATGCCACTAGTATAGTTATCACATAGTTATCGAATTAATATGCAACCCTCGATGAACCAATGGTTGCAGATTCGATCGGGATATATGAGATGAAGGGACCGTACTGTACGTTAATCATAATCGACTGGTTCTTGCAGGCACTATCAGTGATACCTGGGGGATCATGGGACGATGCTACTAGACGCTCTTACCATGATCCGATGGGTGCAATCAGAAATGAGTTTTGACATTCTTTATCAAGGTGTTGATGAAAAGAATGAGGCTAACTAGGGTAATCCCGAATAAGAATAAATATTATTCTGAATCACAAATAGTTGTGAACCCACGGCTAGCTGTATCTCTGAACCATTGAGGGTCACACAAGCACTGGATCGTTTGTTCCCGTTGAGAGAATAAATTCAATGAGTTGAATTTATATTATGATATAGTAAATTCAAGGAGTTGAATTTATGATAATTAAATTTTGAGAAAAATAAATTTTAGGAGTTGAATTTATGATATAGTAAATTCAAGAAGTTGAATTTATAAAATTTGGAGATAATAAATTCAAGGAGTTGAATTTATAAAATTTGAGGATTTAATTTATTAAACTCAAAAGTTGAGTTTATTAAATATTAAATTTTGGAGTTGGTAAATTCAAGGAGTTGAATTTGTAATATTAAATTCAAATGTTGAATTTATAATATATTTAATTTATTAAGCTCAAAAGTTGAGTTTATTAAATATTAAATTAAATATGATGGGAGAGTATGTTTAATGGGCTTATATGAGTACAAGTCCAACATATTAAATAATTAAAGTTATTAATGGACTTTGATTAATTAATTAAACTAGTTGGACTAGCCCAATTAATTAATCAAGCCCATTAATGTTAATTATAGAATTTAGGTCAAAGCTATTGTTTTAAGGAAACAAAATTGACCTAGCCTCCATTATGCCAATTGTGATTCACGAGAGTTGCATCAATAATTCCTCCAAATATTTAGTTTACTTAATTAATGATATTAATTAAGTAAATCATGATTAAAGAAAAATTAAGATTTCTTTATTCCAATTTGTATACATTTTTGAGACATTCTCTCCTAGGATTTTAAAAAAAAGTTTCGGCTATTCCAAAAGCTCTCGAAAATCTCTTATCAAAATCAAGAAAAAATTCGGCTTATAGTGTTGAGTCGATTTCTTCTTCGTGTTTCATCTCTACGCAAAAGTTCTTCTAAATTTCTAGTGCAATTTAGAAGAGGAACAAATATTCCAGTCGTGGACCGGATTAGGAGATCGAAGAAAGTTCGTAGGGAATCAACAAGAGCTAATCTGTTTATACCGGATTAGTTGGAGTCCAGTGATTTATTCACAAAAGGTATAATTTTTAACACCCTATGAATGTTTATGATAAAATCATACGAGCGCCCAAAGCAAAACATATTTTGATTGTCAAAATAAACTAAAATTTTAAAACTTCCGCTGCGTTTGGGCGTGTAGAAAATCGAGATCCAACAGTGGTATCAGAGCCAAGGTTTTTCTAAATCGTATGGTTTTGATATTGAATAATTTATTTCTAACCACACAAGAAATTTTTCAGAAAATTGTAGCACCATTAAAATTTATTTTTTTCAGAAAAAAAAAATTAATCTGCCCGGAACTGTTCCGGGCAGTCAGTGCGCGCAGGGACGCGCACGGCAGCGCGCAGCGTGCTCGCGCGGCGTCGGACTCCCCCGCGCAGCGTGTGCGCGCGGCGTAGGACGCCCGCGCGCAGCACGGAAGCGCGCCGCGCGCACGGCGTCCTGCACGCCAGCGCGCACAGGGGCTGCCGCCACTGCCCGAAGCGTTCAGGCAGCGGGCGGGCAGCGAGGGCGGCTGCCCGGAATCGTCTCGGGAAGCGTGATGAAAGGTGGGCTTGAATTGTTTGGGCCAGGGTGCAATTTTCTGCTTTTTCAAATTTTTGGACAAAATTGATATTTTTGAAAATTGGTTCAATTTTTATTTTGGAAAATTGATTTTTGGAAAATTAAAAATTTTCTTGTAAAATAAATAATTAGAATATGATTGTAATTATTTATGGTAAAATGAGTTTTACAAGAAATCAATTATTATTGATTTAATTGGAAATTAAATAAAGGAGTTTATTTAATTTATTAAATTCTTTAATAATTGTGGTGGTTATTGATAAAATTATTAGATATATGATTTATCAATTAATTAAATTGTTTAATTAAATTAATGTTAATATTTGATATTAAATGCATGAAGGATGATCGAGAGCCTTGTCCAATGTGTTAGGTGTATGTTAGGATATTTTACTGTTTTATTCGTTTTTAATATTTGATATTAATAAAGTGGGCCTGGTTTATGGCCCGTTCCCATCCCATGAGATGTATCCCTTATGTGCCATGGCTATTTAAATATAATTATTAGAAATAGTGGGAGATCAAGACTGGAAGATGGTGGGCCCGATGAACGAGATGAAGACATGTAAAATATTGGAAACTCATGTAATAGTTGCATTTGCATCTCTGCATTCACCTAGGTTTTGGACCTGGATCCATGTTTGGCTCACATGGATCTAATAGTGTTGGCGATCGATCATCCTTATTTATTGTTGAATGACATATTATGATATATGCGATATATAGTAGTATGCATGTATGTATATTATTAGATAATATAGTTGCATGAATCCGGCAAACATACAAACATGGCACGCGATTTTTAAATTAAAATGATGAGACAAATTTTAAAATTAAAATCCCTCATTTTGAATATGATTCAAAATTCATATCAAACCGTAAAAGTAAAAATTAAAAGAGTTTAATTTTTCCTTGCCTTCCATCAACCGTGGTTGCATGTTGATCGCTATCCGCGGACAGTGTCTGGCTCATATTATTGGGGAGGCCTGTACGCCGGAAAGCTGTGACTTCCACCGGACATATGATGTGAATTGTGTGGAACTCCCATGACTTCGGCTCATATTATTGAGGAACTCATGGCGACCATCTACTACAATTCAACATTGATGGGTCGGTTTGACACGCGAAAATAAACGGCGTCATATTATTAGGTCCTTATTAAACGTGATGCAAAACACGCGGAGGTTGCATAGGGATGCAATTGGATTCTACCTTTTAGAAATTATAATTGGCTGATATTATTCGGGATTATAATTGGCTAATTGGACTCTACGTGCCCTCTAAGAAAATACGATTTCCCTTTTTCACCAGAGGGTGGTGAAAATGTCAAAATAGTGGGAAGAAAATTTATAAAATGAAATCCATATTTTATATCTTAAAATTATTTTAAAATAATCAGCAACCATTATTCTGTTTCCATATCAGTATATTTTCGATTTCGTCACGTAATTCATTTTTGTTATCAACAAGCTAATCGAATCTAATTTTCAAGACAGGTTGGGAAAATTGTTCTGAATTCGGAGAAAATAACATACACACTATTGTCAGTCCTGCTGAACTGACAAAGCATGCAAGATGGTAAGACCATAGTATACATGCTAAAGTGTAACATGCTCGCTTCTATGTCAAATGAACTGTAGGGACAATTTGAGGAAATTTTGAATGCTGCTGACATTCGAATGCACATGCAAGAGTTGCATGGTGTATGAAACTATGCACACCACTTTCAAGGAGCTCATGACTACAAACATGCAAGACAGGGCTTTGGCCCACGAGCGTGGTGTACGTATGACTGGGCTTATTGAGAATGTGGTGGGCCAGGAATATGTGATTCCTAACGAGTTAATTGATGACATCAATTTGTTGTCTTTCTCTTCCTCATTTGACGGGGTTATGGTGAACTTCAAGTTGAATAAGATATATGATAGCCTTGAAAAGCTAGTCAATACGCTTATGACTTATGAGATCACCATGAGATAAGAAAATCGTTGTTTTTATTATGGGCCTCTCGTCAGACGAAAATGGCCCATAACGTAAGGGAAAGAAATGTTCTGCCCCTCACAAGAAAAACAATCCCAATAAGAGGCAAACTCTGAAAGACACTT
The DNA here is from genome assembly GCF_025594145.1 of Primulina tabacum. Lineage (NCBI taxonomy): Eukaryota > Viridiplantae > Streptophyta > Magnoliopsida > Lamiales > Gesneriaceae > Primulina > Primulina tabacum. The sequence goes on from NC_134566.1 coordinate 22,456,164, forward strand.
AAAAGGCCTACAAAGCCCGATAAGTTAGAACATATTAATTTCACTGCAAGAAGTCCGGACATAAGAAATTATATGTGACAGAAATGTTCTGGAAATGATAAGTGAATGTCCAAGTAAACATGATTTCAACAGCAAACAAAATAAAGTTAGATGATCCAAATCCCACACAAATATGGCACGCTAGACTAGGTCATATTTCCCAAAGAAGGATGCACAAGCTAGTGGGAGAAGGCATGTTTGACTTGTCAGACAAAAATTCTCTACCTGCTTGTAAGTCCTGTCTAAAAGGAAAAATGACTAAGAATCCATTAAAAGGAAACGTGGAACGTGCGCATGGTCTATTGGATTTGATCCACACAGACATTTGTGGCCCGCTAAGTGTTAGCACAAAATTTGGGCATTCTTACTTCATTACCTTTATTAATGACCATTCGAGGTATAGGTATGTTTATGAAACACAAATATGAAGCATTTGAAAAGTTCAAAGAATTCAGATCTGAAGTAGAAAAACAGCTAGAAAGGAGTATTAAGACACTTCGATCTGATCGAGATGAAGAATACTTGAGTGCTGAATTTTTGGGTTATCTAAAAGAGAATGAGATTCTCTCACAGTGGACTCCACCAACAACACCACAATTGAATGGTGTTTCTGAACGTCGTAAGCGAACCTTGTTGGACATGGTTCGATCCATGATGGGATTCACTGAATTGCCTACATCGTTTTGGGGCTTTGCACTTGAAACTGCGGCAATGTTGTTGAATAATGTCCATACTAAAGCAGTGGATAAAACGCCATATGAGATATGGATCGGAAAAACTCCTAGATATTCTTACATGAGAATACGGGGATGTCCTGCTTACGTGAAGCAGACAGTGGGAGACAAATTAGATAGTAGATCCACTTTGTGCTACTTAGTAGAATATCCAAAGAATTCTGTTAGATATCGTTTCTATCATCCCAATGAAGCAAAAGTGTTTGTTTCAAGAAATGCCGCCTTTTTGGAAAAAGAATTTCTATTAGATAGAAAATGCAAGATAATAGAACTTGAAGAAATTCAAGATACTCCCTCAACTATAGTAGTTGAACCTAATCCCCAACAACCAGTAGTTGAAGTACAAGCTCCTAGAAGGTCTGATATGGTTATTAGACCACCTGCAAGATATACGCTTCTTCATGAACAAGGCCATGATGAGTCGTGTGCTGGATGTGATCCAATGAATTTCAAAGAAGCAATATCTGATACTGATTCAACCAAATGGCTTGAAGCCATGCAGTCACAAATGGACTCTATGTATTCAAACTAAGTCTGGACATTAGTGGATCCACCTGAGGGAATCGTTCCCATAGGATGCAAATGGATCTACAAAAGAAAGCTTGGGGCGGATGGGAAGGTAGTGACCTTCAAAGCAAGGCTGGTTGCAAAAGATTATACTCAAAGGCAAGGAGTTGACTATGAGGAAACTTTTTCACCAGTTGCTATGTTTAAGTCCATTAAGATACTACTAGCCATAGCAGCATAGTATGACTATGAGATATGGCAAATGGATGTAAAACTGCATTCCTCAATGGAGACATCAAAGAGGAAATTGATATGTCTCAACATGAGGGATACGCATCAGTGGGAAGTGAGCATAAGGTATGCAAACTTCAGAGATCAATATATGGTCTCAAGCAGACGTCAAAGAGTTGGAACCTCAGATTTGATAGCACTATCAAAGAGTTTGGTTCTGCTAAGAATCCTGAGGAACCATGCGCGTACAAGAAAGTTAGTGGGAGTGCAGTGACATTCCTAGTACTTTATGTTGATGATATCCTGCTCATTGGGAATGATGTAGGATTACTACAATCAACTAAAATATGGTTAGCGAGTAAATTCTCCATTAAAGACATGGGTGAAGCATCATATGTATTGGGAATACAAATCTATAAATATAGATCAAGAGGATGCTGGGGCTCACCCAATCCACTTATATCGATACCATTCTGAAGCAATTCTCTATGGAAGAGTCCAAGAGAGGATACTTACCAATGTGTCATGGTGTTGCTCTATCTAAAGCTTTGTGTCCCAAAACTGATGAAGAGATAGAGATGATGACACGTATTCCATATGCGTCAGCCATTGGTAGTATCATGTATGGTGTGATATAGACACGTCCTGATGTTGCTTACGCTCTGAGTGTTACAAGCAGATCTCAGGCAAACTTTGGTCCAATGTATTGGAAGACCGTGAAAGATATTCTTAAGTACTTGAGAAGAACTCATAACTTGTTCATGGTCTATGGGGTGGAGAATTGAAATTGGAAGGCTATACTGATTCTAGCTTCCAATGCGACGTAGATGATTCGAAATCGACCTCTGGCTTTGTATTCATGCTTAATGGTGCGGTTGTCTCTTGGAAAAGTTTCAAGTAAGACACCGTTGCGGATTCCACCACTGAAGTTGAATATATTGCTGCATCTGATGCAGCCAAAGAGGTAGTTTGGATGAGGAATTTTGTACAAGAGTTGGGCGTTATTCCTAATGGAGTTGATCCAGTCCCGTTGTACTGGGACAACACTGGTTCCATTGCACAAGCAAAGGAACCAAGGTCTCATCAGCGATCCAAACATGTACTGAGGAAGTTCCACATCATACGGGAGATTGTGGGAAGAGGAGACATATCAGTCAAAAGAGTCCCCTCTGCAGATAATGTTGCTGATCCACTTACATAGCCCTTTCCAGGACCATTGTTTGAAAAGCATCGCGAAGCAATGGGATTAAGGGTAGTTGGCTCTAGGGCAAGTGGGAGATTGTTAGAGTAGATGCCCTGCAAGCCAACGGTTGGCTAGGAAATTTATTGACTCAAGTGAAATAAACAATCTTTATTTTAATATAATTTAACTTTTTATGGTCTTGTTATACTTTATCTGTATACCCATGCAAACAGCATAGATAAAGTCCCTAATTATGCTTTAATACAAATGAATCTTAATTCGATGTTGAAACTCATTTGTAAACACTGCATATTCTAAATTCGTTCCTAGTCGATTCAGCCGCCTAAAACAGGGATAAAGGTCGCTTGAGCTCGAGACTAGCATCTGTGATGTTGTGTACTGCGTTTCTTGGTAAGGGCATAGAGATGTCCAAACATGCAGATGGGTAGTCATATGATGATTATACCGAACAACCCTCCCTTGAACTTTCCAAGTGGTTATCATTCATCGAGAGGATAAGTCCGTGGTTATGATTGTACACCATTAGTCCTTACGACCCGTGACAACACTGAGGCTCTATATGCTAGGTTTGTGCTTTGACTCGTTTACCGGCTCCAGGAGAGTCATCAGGTGGCGAGGTTGGGTACAGTTGCGACACATATAGGAGCCAGTGCATTGTAGTCGGGGATTCACCGCTCACCTACGGGTTTGGATATCCTGTGTGATCTGATGAAATAATAGTGCATGGAATCTCTCGCAAGAGTATGAGATGCACGTTAGAGAAAGAGTTCTCAAAATAGTACACGCGATGCCACTAGTATAGTTATCACATAGTTATCGAATTAATATGCAACCCTCGATGAACCAATGGTTGCAGATTCGATCGGGATATATGAGATGAAGGGACCGTACTGTACGTTAATCATAATCGACTGGTTCTTGCAGGCACTATCAGTGATACCTGGGGGATCATGGGGCGATGCTACTAGACGCTCTTACCATGATCCGATGGTGCAATCAGAAATGAGTTCTGACATTCTTAATCAAGGTGTTGATGAAAAGAATGAGGCTAACTAGGGTAAACCCGAATAAGAATAAATATTATTCTGAATCACAAAGAGTTTTGAACCCACGGCTAGCTGTATCCCTTAACCATTGAGGGTCACACAAGCACTGGATCGTTTGTTCCCGTTGAGAGAATAAATTCAAGGAGTTGAATTTATATTATGATATAGTAAATTCAAGGAGTTGAATTTATGATAATTAAATTTTGAGAAAATAAATTCTAGGAGTTGAATTTATGATATAGTAAATTCAAGAAGTTGAATTTATAAAATTTGGAGAGAATAAATTCAAGGAGTTGAATTTATAAAATTTGAGGATTTAATTTATTAAACTCAAAAGTTGAGTTTATTAAATATTAAATTTTGGAGTTGGTAAATTCAAGGAGTTGAATTTGTAATATTAAATTCAAATGTTGAATTTATAATATATTTAATTTATTAAGCTCAAAAGTTGAGTTTATTAAATATTAAATTAAATATGGTGGGAAAGTATGTTTAATGGGCTTATATGAGTACAAGTCTAACATATTAAATAATTAAAGTTATTAATGGACTTTGATTAATTAATTAAACTAGTTGGACTAGCCCAATTAATTAATCAAGCCCATTAATGTTAATTATAGAATTTAGTTCAAAGCTATTGTTTTAAGGAAACAAAATTGACCTAGCCTCCATTATGCCAATTGTGATTCACGAGAGTTGCATCAATAATTCCTCCAAATATTTAGTTTACTTAATTAATGATATTTATTAAGTAAATCATGATTAAAGAAAAATTAAGATTTCTTTATTCCAATTTTTATAGATTTTTGAGACATTCTCTCCTAGGATTTAAAAAGAAAAGTTTCGGCTATTCCAAAAGCTCTCGAAAATCTCTTCTCAAAATCAAGGAAAAATTCGGCTTATAGTGTTGAGTCGATTTCTTCTTCGTGTTTCATCTCTACGCAAAAGTTCTTCTAAATTTCTAGTGCAATTTAGAAGAGGAACAAATATTCCAGTCGTGTACCGGATTAGGAGATCGAAGAAAGTTCGTAGGGAATCAACAAGACCTAATCCGTTTATACCGGATTAGTTGGAGTCCAGTGATTTATTCACAAAAGGTATAATTTTTAACACCTTATGAATGTTTATGATAAAATCATACGAGCGCCCAAAGCAAAACATATTTTGATTGTCAAAATAAACTAAAATTTTAAAACTTCCACTGCGTTTGGGCGTGTACAAAACCGAGATCCAACATTGTGATCATGTTGACTTATCTGTTATACACTCTGTCCCTTTTTTCATGATGAGCAATGCGATTTCTTACTGTCTTCGGCTTCCTTTGACAAAATTCGTGATGCATTGTTTGATATCGACGACGGTAAACTCCCGGTGCCTGATGATTTTACTGCAAAATTCTTTAACGTTTCTTGGGATGTTATTAAGGATGATTTTTGCTTAGCTGTTATGGAATTTTTCTCTTTTCTTCATTTAGGGGGTGTATTCAATCTAAACTTTTAATGACTTTTTTTAAAATGTGGACTTTTGTGGAGTTGATGGATTTTGATTGACTTTTATAGAATCTCATGTAATTGTAAAACATATTTCATAGACTTTTATAGACTTTTTTTCAAGATTTTTGTAGACTTTTGTAAACTTTTGTAATTGTGATTTATTTTTTTATTAATTTTTTAAAATAATTATTGGACATGTATAACCTATTCAATTTTAATTTTTTATTTATTTATGAAAATGTAAATGAATTTTACTTATTTAAAGGTTAAATAAATTTAATTTGTGAAAAACGACAAATGAACCAATTTATTGAAATCAAAATTTCAATTCTTTATGTCAATTCAACATATTAATGAACAATATTTTTATAAGTTCATAATAAAATTTTATTAAAATGAACAATCAAAATAATAAGCAGACTTTTACATAAAAAAATCTAATCATTATTGACAATTTGGTCAACATCGCTCCATATTCTATTGGCTATGGTATCCATCCATGCATTAGCTCTTGCTCGTTGTTGTTCTTGAGTATCAAATAACTGATCAAAGTTGTCATCTCCATAAACTTGTGCTGATGAAGACAATTGAGCTTCATTATCTGGTTCAATTTGAAATTCATCACATCGACACTCCTTTCGAAGAAAATTGTGTAATCCGGCACAAGCCAATACAAGCTCTGTTTGGGTCGTATATGGAAATGGAGGGGCCATCTTGAATATTTTGAACCGTGATTTAAATATACCAAATGTCCGCTCTATAACATTCCTCAAAGAAGCATGACGAAGATTGAACAACTCTTTAGCATCTTCAGGATGACGACCTTGACATGTGAATTCTTGAAGATGATAACGTACACCTCAAAAAGAAGCCAAGAATTGACGTCGATTTGGATATCCACCATCCACTAAAAAATATTTACCTATCAAATCATATTTGTAAAGTTAATTAACTAATGAATAATATACATAATCTTTGAAAGTTACAAAAAATATAAATAGTCATGTAATATATAGGAAACAAATATATACCTTGTGGCACTTTAAGTCCATTATTTCTTGATAAAGCATCAGCCAACACGTGTGAATCATGAGCAGATCCCTCCCATCCGCTGAGTACGTAAATGAATTCTAAATCAAAGTTACAAGCTGCCAAAACATTTTGAGAAATTACTCCGTGGCGATTACGGTAACTGTTATTGTCACGCCCTGACACTGTCGCTGGAATATGAGTTCCATCAATAGCTCCAATGCAATCCTGCACCAACAAAATGAATAGCAATAACAATAATTACAACAATAAAAACAACAAAAAAAATTAATATAAGAATTTCATTACTTACTTTAAAGTAAGGGTAGAATCTTGTACTCTCTCTTATTTTTCTGGTACAGCTGATCCATGTTTAGCCATCATATCTACTGCAATGCTGTTTAATGCTCTCAACATCTTGTTGAAGTTTTGACTAGTATTGTAGTGTGATCGACCAAATGTTTTACGAATCAAACAATATCGAGTATTTTGACCAACAATAATTAAAAACATGGCAAGCATTTCTTCAACACAAATGTATCTTGTGTCTTGTAAGGGTGTTCTTTCTCTAAGAATGGTGCATAATTTTAAAAATAATATCAGGGTACATTCTGTAAATTTCTCGAAAATTTGTTGGATCCTCTTTTAATATTCTATGAATATAATCGTATCCACTTGTAGTTGTTGATTGTCTAGTTAAGGGAGGATGGACACGTTCTCTATGAATGTTAATTATGTGCTCATTTAGCACATATAGGATCTCAAAAATTTGGATCAAGAAATATTCAAAAGTTTCATGTAATTCTTCTCCCACTTCTTCTTCTTCCATTTGTTCATCTACGTTGTGCACATTGATATTTGACATTTAAATTAACCACCTGACAAAAAACAAGTAATGAAAATAAAAAAAGCTATGAATCCATGAAAAAACATCATATGTCTAACCAAAACAAGATATGTTCAATAAAAAACGGAGTAATTATAGAATAGAAATAATCCAAAAGTTCAAATTCGCTATCAGTTCAATAATTAAAAAGCAATTCAAAAAAATATTAGTAAACATTTTAACACAATGTTTATCACTCATTTATGCAACCAAAAATCGATCATTCATTTAACTTATAGTCTATCCATTCCAAGCGCTCTTCGATTGTCATTTTCAGGAAAGCCATCTTCTTTGATCTAGTATTAAGTAAGTCAAGCACCTTGTACCGAGTACGATTCTCCAAGTTTGGGACTTCCTTAATAGCATCCCAACAATTATCATCTACATCACCAATTGATTCAATCTTAGAAGCTACCTTCTCAAGGTTGTAAGAGAGCTTATGAATAATATCTTGGTCAAGATTCTTTGATGTGCTCGATTTTTTTTCAAACTCGATCCTATCTCGTTTTCTAGTGGCTGGTGGAACCTCTGAGCTCATTGGTTGAGAAGGTAATGGAGAAGTAAAGTTCTCATGAAGTGGAGGCTGATATGAAGATTCTTGCCTTTCACTTTGAATGAATTCACCACTATCGTAATCAAACATGTAATCATCTATTAAGGTAGTACTTTTATTTTGTTCAGTCTCAAATGTTCTCGCATCAGTGTCATCTCCTAATCGAATTGAACACTTTCCTGTGGCTGTTCCATTCCCAACTGCAATTCTCAAATCTTCATAATCTTCAAAAGTTCTTGTCCGATAATGTTCATGTTTAGGATGAGACTGTCAAAGAACAAAAAGCAACAAGTGTTAAAAATAATTCTAATTTTAATTGAAAAATGTAAATTTTATTATTCTAATTTGAGATTCTCACCTTAAAATATTCATCCCATACTTCATCATTAGCCGTGAATTTCTTTGTCTCAGGATCCCATCCAAACCCAGAACTATGACGTGTAAGCTTAGAATAATTATTGTATCGTTGTTTGAACCATTTCAAATGACTTTGATATTGTGCGAAAGTCTTTTCACACCCCAGTTTTCCGTTAAGAGTAGGAAGTATATTTTTTTCCACTGTTCTTTTGTTCAGCATCCCATTCTTATCACGCCATCCTCTCATGGCAGCATCAACCATGAGTTTTAATAATGCATTGCTCTCCTCAGTCGTCCACAAAGTATATTTTGTTTGTGAATCGCCCATTTATAATTTATTAAGAAAATGTAAGTATATTAAAATATAAGCATGGAGTTCTTAAATTTTTTGTCAAACATGTTAGAACATTAAAAATGCATCAGCCTACACGTGTAAAAATGCATCATACCTTCATAGTATATATATTGAAATAAAAATGAATACTTGCAAGAAAATAAAAGGGTTCACAGTCGAGAAGGAAAAATTACTATGCTCCTAACTTTTCTAATGTCAAGTTAGAACCATCAAACATATATAACCATGTCAAGTTAATTGAAAAAATTAAGCTATTGTTTGTCAAGTTAATTGTAAAATTAAGCTATTGTTTGTAATAGCATATGCATGAGAGTACCACCACCATAGTTTCAAAAATAAAATCCCATAAATCTGAACGGAAACTGACACCTGAAAACTCATTATCACTAATAACTGAAAATAATTCCATTCCCACCCGATTCTTTGCGAATGAATACATATATTTTTTGTAAGGATTTATTCAATTAAAAAATGCCAACTCAATAGAAGAAGAAACTTCATATATGAGTTTCCAAAATGCAGCTTGTAAAGGGAGAAGAGAAGACAGATTTGAACATCTAATTATCCCAAGTGCCCGATTAGCTTTTACAAGAGTAAAATCATAGAATAATGATCATATTACGTGGAAAGTGGAATGAAACACCAGATTTTCCATGTGGTTAGATGTCCAATGATCAGATACATTGAACTTGAAATGAATTTTTCATTTAAATACATGAATTGATAGTGACAAATGAAACAAGTCAAAACCAATTCAACGATGTCTAGGGATATTATTTGAAGCTGCGAGGACATGCTTCACTCTGTACATATGTTTGTATCTGGGGGAGGGATGATTTCCCTACTTACAAGTTAAAAATCAAAGGTAAGTATATCTGCTATTACGAGCCGTTAACTCTACTACATAATAAAATCATATCCATTAGCAGGGAATGTGATGCCATTCTAAAATCGTCGTATCGATTACTAGGAATATATACTTTACAATTTCAGCACAAATATATAATTAACCTCTTCAGGATGTACAATTGCATAATCGTGGTTTCATTTTTCAGGATCTAAACATGGAAGCAAGTGGTTATATATTATAAAATGGAACAGCAAATCAACAGGAAACTGTTCTTTACCCAACAAATAATTATCCAGCATACAAAAAAGCAATCCAGGGTCTTTACTATGCTTGAACAGTCCCAACCATCAAACATGATGCTTTAAATTGTGTTACCGAACAAGTTCATTTACGTCAAGTAATAATGTCGATGTGATGAATTTCAAATCGACACTCCTTTGGTATACAATAATCATAATGATTCAAGAAAAAACACAATTCATCACATGTCGGATCATTCATCGTTTTTATGAGATGAAAGAAAATTTATGAAATACAATAATCATAATGATTCAAGAAAAAAACAACAATTCATCTATTTTTACACATAAATATTGGCAATATAAATTCAACAATGACCAATCATACCTTTGAATAGAAGAAATTTGTTTGAGAGAGTGAAGAACATGGCTTGAGATAGAAGAGAGATAGCGTATTTTTCAAAAAAGAAAGTCCATCAAAATCTTTGGTATAGGTGGAAGAATATTTTAGATTTTCTGTAATTGTACATAAGGCTTCAAGGTTTGTACATGAATAATAAAATAAGAATCCTTGAAAATCTATGGATTTTTGGATACCTCTTGACTTATGGAGAGTTTTAAAAAGTCAAGTTTGAATACCACATGACTTTTTAAAAATCTACCAAAATCCATGTTGAATACCACTAAACATATATAGAGTCATTAAAAGTTTAGATTGAATACCTCTAGATTTTAAAATTCCATAAAAGTCATTAGAAGTTTAGAACCACTCGGCTATTGCACTTGTTCCGCAGTCCTCCCATGCTTCTCGTGTGATAGATTTTCGGCGATTTCGTGTTGTAATGTTATGTAAAAAGTTATTACGAAGATTAAACTGACTAGAATTTCTGCATTGTTTGCTTCTAATATTATGTGAGCGCATTGGTATTATGCATTTAGCTTATGCCGACGATCTCCTCATATTTTCTCATGGAGACTCACCCTAAATCTCTATTATTCTTTCTTGTTTGGACGCCTTTAGTAGATGTGCTGGGGGGCTTAAGGTTAACAAGCTGGAATATTAGATCTTTTTGGCGGGTGTGGATGATGCTCTCAAGCTCTCTATTATTAGACACTTGGGCTTCTCAGAGGGTACTTCGCCCTTCAAGTATCTTGGTATTCATCTTGCAGTGAATAGATTGTGTGCATCTGATTACAACGCTCTCATTGATATCTGTCCGACGGTTGTCTTCTTGGCCCCAAAAAACTTGCTTATTAGGGTAAAGTCGAGCTCATACGCTCACTCTTGCAAGGCATAGAATGTTATTAGCTTTCGATTTTTCCTCTTCCTTTTGGGATCATTCACTGACGGTATTCTATCGACCGTGGATTTGTTTAGAAATCTAAACATCCTCCTATAGCTTGAAGTTTCCTCTGTCGCTCTAAGGGCTTGGTTGGTGTGGGCCTTTGTGATCTTCAGTTCGGAATAAAGTGTTACTCTGTTGTCATGCATCAAATGTTTCAATTGAGTCCATTATCATCTTATTCAAAATATATATCAACAATATATTGAATTTTTTTAATTAACATTAAAGTGCAAACAAATTGAGATGACACGAAAAAATATTTGATAGATATTTGGAATTATCGAATTCGAATCAAACTCAAACATGTTCGAATTTAGTTTCGAATCAAATTCAGGTCTTAATTATTTTGTTTGATAGTTCAAAAGTTATCCAGAACTTTAATATTTTATTAGTATAATATAATTATATATTTTATAAATATATTTCAAACATTTCAAGTGTTTATTTTCGAAACATAATTTGAATAAGTCAAGTTGAAAATCTTAGATAAGATCATTAGGATATTTATTTAAGTTAAACTATAATTTTAGAATAGATATATTAGATTTGGTAAAGATATAGATTTAGGTTTTCTTTATATATATTGATTCATGTACGTTCAAGGAATAAGAGATTTTTTATACACCAAATTACATGATATCAGAGTTTTGAGAAACAAACCCTAGCCACCGTGACAATTCCATGGTCCCAGACATCGGAGAGAATTTCCTCCTATATTCTTCTGTCAAAGAAATATGGGATAAAGTTCGGGATACATACTCTGCCCGTGACAACACTTCTGAATTACTTACTGTGGAAAGCAACTTTCATGACGTCCTCAAAGGTGAGGACATGGTCACAACTTACTTCACCACGCTCACAAAACTATGATAGCAGCTCGATCTATTCGAATCACATGACTGGAAGTGAGCATCGGACGAAACACAATTCAGCTTCTCTGAGGTTAGCCATGAGGAAAGTTCGCAAAAGTTGATGTTGGGCTCTTTCCGCCCCCTACTAGTGATGCTTCTACCCTTGCAACCACTCGACCATCATTTTCTTCTATCTCTGACAGTGGTGCGCCATTCACCACATGTGATATCCACAAAGAATATGCATGTGCGGAATGGTCACCTATGGTGTGACAAGTGCAAGAAACCAAACCATAACGTGGACACTTGTTGGCGCATCCACGACAAACCGGCAAATTGAAAACCAAATAGGGAACGCCATGCTAATTCAGCTACCGTCGATGTTTCTTCCCCAGTTTCACAACAATCTTTCACCCAACAGCAGCTTGATGCTCTACAACATCTATTTGGCCAGATTTCTACTCAAAATTCTGCTCAATCCATGATCCTCTTGAGCACTGGCAATGCAGCACACCAAGGTGATTTTCCCATTGCATTTTCCTCGAATCGAGATTTGTCCTCAATTGTAGAGTCGGAAGCCTCTGATCATATGACGGGTAGTCTTTCAATCTTTAGCTCATATAGGTCGTGTGGAGGCTCTCATTCTGTACGAATTGCTAATGGTTCTAGTTCAAAGATCTTGGGTGCTGGTTCTGTACAACTTTCCCATGACATTTGCTTACAATGTGTGCTCTTCGTCCCTAATCTTACTTTTAATTTACAATTTGTCATCAAGATTAATGCCGAACTCTGCTGCACTACTAAATTCTCGATTAACTCTTGTCTTTTTCAAGAAATTGCTTCAGGGAAGACGATTGGCAGTGTTGAAATGTGTGTTGGCTTGTTTCTCTTCCAAATGGAGCCTCACTTCAAGACTGATCCTTGAGTATCCCAAGACCGTCTTTTCCAATTTATTCTTATTGTATAACCTTTTAAATCAGATTATGTATAAGCCATGCATAATTTCTAGCATTTAAAAAAATGATTTCTTTATTTTTTTAAGGCATTTTAAAGTTATTTTTATTTATTTTACGCAGTAGTTTAGTTTTATCTTTTCAGATAAATAAACGAGGCCGGACCGGAGTTGGAGTATTGAGATAAAAAAATTTAATGATAAGAAAATATTCCTAGGATTTATTTAAGATAAAGAATAATTTATTTTAATGAAAAAAATGTTTAGGGATTTAATTAATTAATTGGAGTTAAGTAGTAAATAAGTTCTTTTAGGTTCAATAATTAATTAAAAGCCTAAATTAAAATGTATGACCAATTGAGATAAGTTAATCTAGGCCTATTTTATTTAATAAATTGTAACTTAACTTGTTAGTAGTTTATTTTTAAAGAATAAGCCATGAATGCAAGATAATTACTAACCTAAACTAATTAATTATTTAATTCACTAAAATACTTAATGGGTAAATAAAACTTTAAAGATTTAAAAATACAAGATTTAGCAATATTTCCCCCCATTTTCCTTCAAGAATTCGGCCACCCCTTGTAGGATTTGAATATGGATTGACAACTCACCATTTTGATATCATTCCTTAATCCTTTTCTTGATATGATAATCTCTCACCTTTTAATCAACAAAATTTATTAATTAAGCAATATTCCTACCATATTTGATAGCTAAAAATCGGCCATCACTCCATCAAATCTCATAATATAATATATCTTTCTCTATTAACAAACAACTAGGATAGCAAGATTCATTTTGCCTTTCAAAGCTCCTTTTTTATTTAGTAAACTTCCCTTCATTCCCTAGACATTTCCCTCTCCTCACTCTCGAAATTCAGAAGCAAACTCAGCCAAAAATCGTGAGCCTTCAACAAGCAAACAAGAGAGAAAAGTAGAAAAGAAAAGAGAACTCCGTCTCCGCCGCGCCGCGTTTGTCGTTTTGGTTTGTTATTTCGAAAATCGAATTCCAAGGCATGTCTATATTTTTCTTTGCTCTTCAATCAAGTTATATAAATATTTTAAAACCTTACATGATCACGATTTCATGGCAACAACCGAAATTTTTGACAGCAAGTTCGAAATTCTGCACAGATTTTTCTTGGCTCTCACTTGTTCTTCACGGTTTTGTAGTGCTTTTGTGATTGCAGGGGTTGGCTCGGTTCCAGGCATTCAAGGCTGCTTTTAGACACAATATAGGGTGTGTTAGGAAGGTGTTAGTCCATTGGTTTCAGTCCCTCCCTCCCCCCCCCCCCCCCCCCCCCACACACACACACACACACACACACACACACACAGCAACGAGTTTTGACAGCAACTCCCCATCATGTCATTTTGTGTCTCGATTTACATGGTTTATTGCCTAAGGTGAGGGTTCGGATCTTGGCTGCCCTAGGGGCTGTAGCCATGGTTAGAACCTCTCCTTATCATGTCTAGGACATGACCAAGATGACCTTTCATGGCTTGGTTCATAGTCCCAATGGTTTTAAAACAAAACAAGACAGCCCTTCGGTTTTCGTTTTTTGAGTTTGTGCGAGTAGTTTCGGCCTTGAGGATTGGTGTGGAGCTTGGTTGGCTTTTTAGCCCTTAGCCATGGTTCACACAATGCCTCATGATGTCTAGATCATGCCATGGTCAATCACATGACCACTGGAATGATCCATGACAGCAAAACAAGCAACACCCCCACGCGTGCCATGTGTGTGTTCTCGGGTGAAGCTTGGGATCGTCGTAGGTGTTGGCTTGGATTGTGTTTGGGCTAGAGCCCTTAGCCATGGTTCAAACCATACCTTAGGATGTTGTTAAGAGGCTCTGGTTGATGGTTCAAGCCCCAATGGCCAATAGCCTCATAAACGAAGCAAGAAAGCGCAACAGCTGCTGCTGTATTTTTTGACAGCAACTTTGCCTTCGGTTCAGAGGCTTGTTTCGAGTCCTTGGTTGGCTTTTAGCCTGTGGCCTTGGACTGGACAGTGCCCTAATGAGTTAGGAAGGTCATGTTTTTGGCCGTTTGTGATTTGGTTAAGTTTAGAGGTCGTACGAGAATTTACGGTGCAATGTGCCAAAGTGACTCTCAAAAGAGCGTTTCATGTTTTTGGCCTCCATTCACCAAATTTCGAGTATCACAATTCTTAGGAGCATTATTTCATCATGTTAGGCGTATTTTGACCATGACTAAACGATGATGCGGTGTTGGTTCGGGTTGATACGGAGTCATGGTTAGAAGTTTAGTTGTTGGTCTAGTTGGCCCCGTTTTTGGGTTCCATTACGAAGTTATTCTCAAGTTAAGTTATTTGCATGTTTCTAATGTTAGAATTAGGTTGCAGCGAGCCTGAGAATGATCCAACTCAATTGGTAAAATAACACAGGAATTTAATTATATTACGTGCATAAAAATATAAAAGTTTATTTTTGAGATATATGCGATATGTCTTGTGGTCACCTCACGCTTATGGGATTGCAGCTTATGGGATTATTACTTCACCCGGTGACTTACGACCGGTTCATGTTCATGTATGGGTACAGATATCCAGTCCAAGGGCTGTGATGATCCCTACCGCCCAGTATACTGTGGTTTAGTCTGATCAGACGTGCATGTTATGTTACGTTACGTTATGGGCAACTTGCGTAGAACATTATCTCAACAGAAAATTATGATTTGCTATTTTATGACAGGGCTCTATCGAGCAAACATTTTACGTACGATTATCAGTTATGCATGTATTTATAATTATTCATGGCACTATTTTCACGTTACGCTTTACGATATGATATCTTTAAATGACATGAAATTTTATGATATATTTTACTTGTTATTCACGATATATGCATGCTGAGTCTTTAGACTCACTAGACTTGATTGTTGTAGGTACTGATGAGGTCGAGGCCGAGGGCGGGGACCAGTGAGCCATCTTGGGTCGGCAGTAGTAGGAACCCGAGGACCTCATGTTTCAGTTATTTACCATTTTTATGCTCAAACTCATTTTGTCTTGTTGAAATATTTTTAAGTGATTGTTTTGAAACAGTATTTACTTCCGCTGCTATTTTGACATATGAACCTTTTTATCAGTTTATTTTATGAATGAAGCAAGTTATTTACTTTTAAAGGAAAATTTTAAATTATTCCGCAAATTTTCAAATACGAAGTACGGGCCTCTACACTTACAATCTTAATTCCAATGAAGAGAGTGATTTTTTTTTATGGCAGTATAGACTAGGTCATCTAAACTCTCATTTATGGCACTATAGACTAGATCATACAAACCATCGAAGCACTTCTACCTCATACACAGTGACATCTGGGCTCCATCCAAAATAAAAAATGAAACAGGTAATCGTTGGTTCCTTTTGTTTTTGGATGATCATACTCGCATTTCATGAGTATTACTCACGAATGACAAGTCCGAAACAACTTCCCTTTTCAACCATTTTCATTCAATGATTCAAACTCAATTCTTTGCCCAAATACAAGTCCTCCGCACTGATCATGCTCGTGACTACTTTAATTCTGTGTTGGGAAATTATATAGCTAGCCATGGGAATGTCCATCAAAGTTCCTGTGTCGACACACCTCAACAAAATGGGGTTTCTGAATGGAAAAATTGTAACCTTTGTGAAGTTACTTGTTCTCTTCAGTTTACACACACAGTCACTCACCAATTTTGGGGTGATGCGGTATTCATTGCCACTTACCTAATTAATAGTATGTCTTTCCGTGTCCTCAACTACAAAAACCTTATTGAGGTTCTTCTGGAACACTTTCCTCAAACACATCTCCTAACCTCTATTCCCCTCAAAGTGACACGTGAGCTATCAAATGCATCCTTCTAGGGTACTCCTTTAACCAGAAGGCTACAAATGCTATTGCCCGATCACCAAAAAGTTGTATCATTCTCTTGATGTCACCATCTTCGAAAACGAACACTTCTATACCAATTTATCCATTCAGGGGGAGAGTGAAAACAATGAAAATGGATCTCTAAATTGGGATCCCAATTTATTTGCCGACCCAACCACCTATCACCTTCCCCAAACACACCCCTCAAGTTTTATTCAAGAAGGAAGGTCATCCAAATAGAAAGACAACAAGAAGCAGCACCCAATCAATCAGGACAAGACTCCTCTACGAGGCAAATTCCAAATGAAAAAGACCAAGGTACTGCTGAACTTGACAGTAATTCTCACATAATTGATAACTGAGACATTGATTACAAACCTGTTGCATTGAGAAAGAGAACTAGGACATGTACCCAACATCTGATATGCGACTTTGTCTCATTTAAATCATTATCCTGCATATCGTGCCTTTGTATCCAGTTTTGAAACGTTCCTAACTCTTACTTTAATTAAATAATACTGCAATTTTTTTACTATTCAAATAACCATTATTCACCGAAAATAATTAAATAAAACTTCAATTTGGTAAAATTCCAAATAAAAAGTTAGTTTGATACCATATCCAAATAAATTTCAAAGTCTTCTAAAAACAAAATACTAAAACAACCATAAAACCAAGTATTAAAAAATCATCAAAATAAAAATCAAATTTCATTCAATCCTTTAAAACAATGCGAAAACGAGAAGTCTTCGGGTGTGTACTGTCCAGCCCAATCCGTTCAAACCTCATAATTTTCCTTACTTGTAACAATTCAAACCTAATGAGTCGAATGACTTAGCACGTCCAAACCAAATAGCAAATAATAAATATACACGCACAAACACTTATAAAAAAAATACTTTTACTAGAATGCATATGACTTTAAAATCACAAACATAGGCAATTTCATACATTATGTAAAATCCTCAACATCATGTAGCATTTTCCTCATCGTTTATCATAAAATCATTTTTGTGGTGAAGTTTGATCATTAAAAGTGACTATCCCCTCTCATTTATCCTTCATCCAATATTGGATTGATCAACTATAAACCATGGTAACTGGCGGTGGGGCGTCAGCAACTCTCGTCACTGGGCCGTGGCCTATAAAATAAAGTAAGTTCACCTCCCTTTTTTATGAAGGATCTCTCACGCATCCTCTATGTCACAGTCAATTCACATCCTTCAAAATATTATTTTTTCTTACAATTATATAAAATACCATTTCCTCAAACATCATAAAATAAGCATGCCTCGACATTCTAAAACATAATTAAAAACATTTTCGCATCATAAACATTTCATACGTACAAATTACGTTATATAATCATAAACTTTTCATACAAGTCAAAAACATATTTTTCGGGTTATCGAATTTGCTCGGAACGTTGCCAAAAACATCTGAACTTTAAATTCCTTGATTTTATACTTTAGACCGCTACTCAAGTCCTCTCTAAGCCATCTCGTAAATTTATTTACAGCCTATAACGCGACTAAACTTGCTGCAACAGTCCGTGACTCGACGACGAACGAATCAACCAAAGCCTCGTTTCGACATGTACGCGTATAACCTTCATTCTAACTCCTTCCGAATCGAACCCAGACACAACCCGGCCCTAAAAACCTTCCTAAGACACATACCAGCCCTTGGAACGAGCCCCTCAACCTCTGACTATCTGCTGGGAATCCCTAACAATAGTATAAGCCGCTGCCAAGCCCCCACAACCCGCACATGTGCACACAAGGCCTTGCACCTCACGCAGCCCCTCACAACTCCAGCCCTTAACCAGGCCCTAGACTCCTACCTTAGGAACTCCTCAAGCCCTAGACCAAGTGCCCTACTGTCCTTC
This sequence comes from Primulina tabacum, assembly GCF_025594145.1. Taxonomy (NCBI): domain Eukaryota; kingdom Viridiplantae; phylum Streptophyta; class Magnoliopsida; order Lamiales; family Gesneriaceae; genus Primulina; species Primulina tabacum. The sequence goes on from NC_134566.1 coordinate 22,474,600, forward strand.
ACAAGCCACAAAACGTTGCCGAACCGTGACCCAAAGAAGAAGCAAGAAAGAATAGAATATGTACGCCTCATGATGCTTCTGCCGTATCATCTCCTGGGCCTTTAACGCGACTTCCAGAATACCAAACCCATGAAACACAGTCCCTACAACATCTAGACATGTCCCACAGTAGCCTCACTTGCACAACGTCCCTCAACAAACCCAACAAAACTATAAATATCGTATACGGTCAAAATTCGCACATACCTAAACGAAACTTGAATGTAAAAATTTTCCATGATTAAACAGGCATAATATGTTTTCAATTGTGCAAAAAATAGGATTTAAAAACGTGTCTTTGCGTTTAAAACGCTCGAAATATGAATACCGGTGCAGGGGAGCGTCGGTGATGAATGAAGAACGATTTCTACCTGTTTTTTCTCGACAAAACCGACTGGAAATCCACGTTAGGGTGCAAAGAAGTCGAGTTTCGGTTGCTGGAAGGAAAAACAAGGAAGAACAAAGGAGAAAACCGAACTATGAAGAACAAGCCGCGACCACTGTACATAAAATGTGTGTGTGTCTGCTAGGTGTGTGCTCGTGCACTTAGTTTAGGTTTTGCATAGTAATAATAAAAAAGGCTTTTCTCATTAACTAATTAACGAGCTAAATAAAAAGGCTTTTAGGAATAATTACTTAATTAATGAGCTTAATTAGCTAGTTTTAAAAAATTAATTTGACCCACAAAATTAACAAAATAGAAGCTTCAAATTAAAAGATTTAAAACACTTATTTTCGAAAATTCTGTTTAAAATACATAAATTTCTTGCCCCAATTAATTACTTTATAACTCTAAAAATATTAAAATTCATAAATCATTTAAAAAGAATAATTTCTTAACTAAAAAAAATTAGAATTTAACTTTTAATCTTTAACCTCTTAATATTCTCTTGTCCTGTCTCTCTGCCAACAATTGATTTTCTCTTGAAAGTTTTTAATTATGAAATTAAACAAAATTACACAATTAAACATTTATCATTCAAAATATATCATTTATTTATTCAAAACATTTAATTAAAATAATTTAGTAGTTTAATAATTTCATGAATACGGTTTACGTAAACAGATTTTTGGACGTTACAAGTTTATATCAAGTTCAGATTACAGGTTCAATTGAGGATACACTCAAGGATCCTAAGTGGAAGGATGCTACCCTCAATGAGATCAAAGCACTAGAAAAGAACAGTACATGGCAAATTACAGAACTTCCCCCCAAAAACGAACGGTTGGATGCAAATGGATTTTCACAGTTAAGTATAAGGCTGATGGAAGCATTGAACGATACAAAGCACGACTTTTTGCTAAGGGGTACATTCAGTATAATGGAATTGATAACCCAGATACTTTTGCTCCTGTAGCAAGACTCAACACCGTCAGGGTACTCCTATCAATTGTCGTCAATCTTAATTGGCCATTATCCCAACTGGATGTTAAAAATGCATTCCTCAATGAGGAACTGAAGGAAGAGGTATACATCTATATTCCCACGAGGTTTGTGACAGAAACAATGAAACACAAAGTGTGCAGGTTGAAAAAGTCTCTATATGGTCTTAAACAGTCACCTCGAATCTGGTTTCATCGGTTCACAAATGGATTGACTAAAGAAGGGTATTTACAGTGTCAAGCAGATCACACGTTATTCGTCAAGCACACAAAAGGAATGAATATTGTTCTCATTGTGTACATCGATGACATTGTTCTCACAGGGGAGAGTGAACCAAAAATGACTCGCATAAAAGGAGTCCTCTCAAGGGAATTTGAAATGAAAGATCTGGGAAAATTTAAATATTTTTTTGGATGGAAATTGCGTTATCATCTCATGGAATTTTAAGCTCGCAACGAAAGTATGTTCTAGATCTATTGAGAGAAATTAGAATGATAGGGTGCAAACAAGTTGTCACTCCAATGGACCCAAATGTGAAAATGGGTATGTATCAAGATCGAGTGCTTGTTGACAAAGGAAGATACCAGCGACTGGTTGGAAAATTGATCTACCTATCACACACTCGACCTGACGTAAGATACATCGTAAGTGTTGTCAGTCAGTACATGACTAAACCTAGTAAAGAACACAGGGAGGCGGAATACCGAATGCTGAGATACTTGAAGAGAACACATGGAAAAAATGTTGCTCTTTATAAAGACTGCAATCATAAATGTTAAAGTCTACACGATGTTGATTGGATAGATTGTCCTGTTTATAAGCGCTCTTCTTCCGGATACTGTTCATTTTTATGGGGCAACATCGTGACATGGAGATGTAAGAAACAACTTGTCGAAGCAGTGCAAAAGTAGAATTCAGAGCTTTGTCCAATGGGATTTGTGAAGGCATGTGGCTTAAACACTTCTCAATGTATTAAAGATAGGAAATAGTCATCCGATTGAGATGATGTGTGACAACCAAGCATCCTTAAATATTGTTAGGAATCCGGTTGATCATGACTGAACCAAGCATGTGGAAATCAACAGACACTTCATGAGTGAAAATATTGAGAAGAAAATAGTTGATCTCCACTATGTTCTCTCACACAAGCAGCTGACAGATATTTTGACAAATGAACTCCGTCGGCCGCCCTTTGAAGAATTAAAGACCAAGATTGGCATGACACATATACCGCCAAGCTAGAGGGAGAGTGTTGAAGATCTTAGATAATTTAGATAAGATCATTAGGATAATATTTTTATAGTAGATATATATAAGATATAGTAGAGATATTGATTTAGGTTTTTCTTTGTATTATATTTATTCAAGTACGTTAAAGGAATAAGAGATTTTTGATACACCAAACTAGTGGTCGCAAACATTTTCAAATGTTTTGAATCTAATTTGAACTCAAGTTTTAATTCGAATAAAAAATTTGAACAAAAAATTTCGAGCATTTAGTTGAACTCGAGGTAAAATATATAAAATCAAACCAAAATCAAACCTTATTTTTTAAAAATATTTAACTTGATTCGGTCAACTCACATACCAGATAATGGTTTTATATTTAAAGTAGTTCAAAGTCCCCTAAAAACGTTCGAGTAGCCACACACAAACCCATTAAGCTTAGAAGTAGTTTCTATGCATTAATATCTTACAGTGTTAAGAGATTTGGAAAGACTAGTGGTAATAATTTTTTTTACACAACAGAGGTGAGAATTATTATGTTTCTAAATAACCTAAATGTTAGAGTAGATACACTATAAGCTAACGGTTGGCTAGGAATTTATTGACTCAAGTGTAATTAACAATCTTTATTTTAATATAATTTAACTTTTTATGGTCTTGTTTTATTTTATCTGTATACCCATGCAAATCAGCATAGATAAAGTCCTTGATTATACTTTAATACATATGAATCATAATTCGATGTTGAAACTCATTTGTAAACACTGTATAATCTAAATTCGTTCCTAGTCGATTCAGCCGCCTAAAACATGGATAAAGATTGCTTGAGCTCGAGACTATCATCTGTGATGTTGTGTACCGCGTTTTTTGGTAAGTGCATAGAGATGTCCAAACATGCAGATGGGTAGTCATATGATGATTATACCGAACAAACCTCCCTCGGACTTTCCAAGTGGTTATCATTCATCGAGAGGATAAGTCCGTGGTTATGATTGTACACCATTAGTCCTCTCGACCCGGAACAACACTGAGACTCTATATGTTAGGGCTGTGCTTTGACTCGTTTATCGACTCCAGGAGAGTCATCAGGTGGCGAGATTGGGTACAGTTGCGACACATATAGGATCCAGTGCATTGTAGTCGGGAATTCACCGCTCACCTACGGGTGTGGATATCCTATGTGATATGATGAAATAATAGTGCGTGGAATCTCTGGCCAGAGTATGAGATGTAAGTTAGAGAAGGAGTTCTCCAATTGTACATACGATGCCACTATTTATTCTCAAATATGTGTCACATAGTTATCGAATTTATATGCAACCCTCGATGAACCAATGGTTGCAGATTCGATAGGGATATATGAGATGAAGTGACCGTACTGTACGCTAATCATAACCGACTGATTCTTGCAGGCACTATCAGTGATACCTAGGGAATCATGGGATGATGATACTAGACGCTCTTACCATGATTCGATGGGTTTAATCAGAAATATGATTTCTGACATTCTCATGATCAATTTTTAAAACATAGAATGGGGCAATTAGGGTATACCTGAATAAAGAATTGTGTCCTGAATCACAAGGAGTTGTGAACCCACAACTAGTTGTATCCCTGAATCATTGAGGGTCACACAAGCACTAGATCATTTGTTTCCGTGGAGAGAATAAATTCAAGAAGTTGAATTTATATTATGATATATTAAATTCAATGAGTTGAATTTATGATAATTAAATTTTGAGAAAATAAATTCAAGGTGATGAATTTATGAGATAGTAAATTCAAGAATTTGAATTTATGAATTTATTAAATTTGGATAGAATAAATCCAAAGAGTTGAATTTGTGGAATATGATAATTTAATTTATTAGACTCAAAAGTTGAGTTTATTAAATATTAAATTAAATATAGCGGGAGTATGTTTAATGGGCTTGTAGGAGTACAAATCCAACATATTAAATAATTATAATTTTTAATGGACTTTGATTAATTAATTAAACTAGTTGGACTGATCCAATTAATTAATCAAGCCCATTAATGTTAATTATGATTATTAGGTCATGAATTAATTATAAAAGATAGTAATCAAGCTGAAACGTCTGTCCTTTTTATTGCTTTAAAAGTACTAGAAATTTTTTTTTTAAAATATTTCGGCCAACTCACTTAATACATGAAAATATTTTTATAAAATATCTTGCCCTTTTTAAAATAAAACCTCAATCAACTAGTATTTAAAAATTCGAGTGAAATAGTCGTAAAGTAAAATCGTCTACTGTTTTACCAAACCTAAAAAATCAATAATTTGAAAAGTAAAGCCCATACTAAACCTCTCAAAAATCTCTTAAAAGCATAAATAAATAATCTTAAAAATCTTAACATAAATCATAAGTCATAATCGTAAATGCGGAAAAGTAGAAGCGCTGGTCCTCGGGTTGTGTGCATCTTCAGTCCAGTCAAATCACTCGTCAAGTCCTCCCTCAAACTCACCTGCATCCATCACACCTAGTGAGTCTAAAGACTCAACACACCATAATCTTTATAACAAGTACTACGTAATACAGCTAACATATAACAGTGAAAAATACTTGTACTTAAAATATCGTTTTCATTAAGATGCATAAACATAAACATTTTCGTAAACATTTTCATGATACATAAACTTTAAACATAAACATTTTCATAAAATACTTTTTCATGACATGCAATCATAAACCTTAACGTTTTCATTTTTCCTCAACATGACATGACATAAAACCTTTAACATGATCATGAACATTTTCCTTTTCTTTTTCTCTTTTCTTTTGTTGAATTCAGATCGTTAATTGTGACTTTCCTCAATCCTCAAAAGTCGATGGTACCATCTACATGAAACCACAGTACTGGGCGACGGGGACATCAGCGACACAAGATCGTCCACTGAGCCTTGGCCTATCCTCAATCGTATCCTCATATCCTCATAGTCACAATTACTTCACTTTTATCAATGATTGCATGCTTTCATCACTTTATAAAATCGTGCATAAATATATTTTCTTTTGAAACCAAGCATGTACCATGTATTTTAAATGTCAACTTTCAATCATAAAATTTCATGGACATTTAAAATAATTCATAAATAAATCATGAACATTTCATAAACATTTAAAAATAATCATATTATCATAAAAACAGCATTTAGGGCACTGCCATGACCGTTACTATTTTCCCGGTGCAAAAAGACCGTTTTACCCCTAATCATGACATTTTACGTTTCTGAATTTTTTCTTGATTTCTTGACTCTAACATGTCCCAAATAATTATTTAAGCTTACATGAATTTTTTCGTAATTTTATTTAGCTTAAATAATATACTTTTTCATTTATCTTTAATTAACTGTTTTGACGGTGTTTTAATCCCGAAAAATCCTAAACTTTAATATAAAATTCCTAAATTCAAAATTTAGTCCTTTTATATTATTTTAGCTTTTATGAACCATGACTCGACCCCTGAGAACCATTTTTAAATTTTTCTTTATTAAAAAAAACTCATTTGACACCTAAACTTCGACCCCGAGCCAACTTTCGATTTTCACGAGTTACCCCCGAACCATGTTGGTCCAAAACTTGCCAAACCTCCTAAATTAACCTCCTGGACCCTAAGTTCACTAAGACACTGAACCAAACCATAAAAACGAAAACCCCCTATTTGACCCTATGCTGGCCGAGAGTTCTAAGGGTGGTAGGACTCTTCCTTTTGCTTTCAGGACCTAGCCGATGAGCCCAGGCCCCGAACCACTCACCCTCATACCTTCCTAAGACTCTAAAGACTCGTCCTAGCCCAGCCCCTGAGCCCTGGACCGAGCCCCCATCCCTGACTAGGTTCACGAAACCTGCACAGAATCGTGCACCTTCTCGGGTGGGAGTCCTTGCTTGCAAGGACTCCTCCCTGCCGTTCCGGACCGAGCCCTAGCATGGCTAGGACTCTCCCCCTGACACCACCTGACCCTAGGCTAGCCATGAACCCCAGCCTAGGCCAGCCCTCCTTTTAAAACGTGGAACCCGAAACCCTTAAAGTTCATGACAGCAAATCGAGTTTCCGTGTACAGCTTGTGGTGTAGCGTTTTGAGTGTGTTTAGGACTCTTTCAATTCATGTAAAAACCTCTCTTGATCATGTCCTAACATCATGGCAGCCCCTTGCATGCAAGAACAATTTATTAGATTCAAAAATCATGAATTAACTACATGTCAGTGCATAAATCCGAAAATTTCAGAAAGTTTCTTTGTGATCTTCACGCATCCAATATTTAAACAATAATATGACATGATGGATGAGTAAAGGAAGATTTAGGCGTGCCTTTGCGTTATATACGCACGAAATACCGATGGCGACGAAGAACGGAGAGAACCGAGGCTAGCTTCCCTTAAAAATTTCGAAGAAGAACTGCTGCTTCCCACAGCCGAGGGTTAGCCGCGCCGAGGGAGGAGTTTTGCTTTTCACAAATTAGGGTGGCGTGAGTTCTAGAGTCTAAGCTTAGGGTTTTAGTGTGTTTTATATGCTAAATAATTTATTAAATAGACTTAAGGCCTATTAAGCTCCTAATTAAGCCCACTAGTGCTAATTAGGATTTAAATAAAATTATAAAATTGTTTTCATAAAAATAGTTAGTGAATTAAATAGTCGGACTGTTTAGAAGCTCGTATTTTGGTTGAAAATCCAACACCGATAAAAATTAGTCCCGGCGTATAAAATCACCTAAAAACCCCTTATTTTCAAAAATAAGAAAAAGCAACACCCTTATTTTAAATAATTAAAAACAACTATTTAATAAAAATATTTTCTATTTTTCAACCATCGGTCTCCGTTCTTCGATCGCAACTCGAATAACCTTTAAAAATATATTTTAACGCAACAATGTAGAAAATATATTTTTAACATGCAATTATGCACAACATAATTAATTCATGCAATTAAAACATTTAATTAAAATACAAATAATTTAATAATTTATATGCATGTGGTTCGCGTGGCCCTTTAAATTTCTGGGGCGTTACACAAGCCATAACCCTAGCCTGCATCCTTGTAGAACTTGAAATTCCCTCTCCCAAAGCACAAAAATTTCGGCCACTTCCTTTAGGGAAAAATATTGAGTCGTCTCTCAATTTTTTATCTCAACGTAAAAACTTCTTCCAAATATTCTAGTGCTATTTGGAAGAGGAACAAATCTTCCAGTCATGGACTTGATAGAAGGAGTGAATGAATGAGTTCTTGAAAAAAGTTCGTAGGGAATTCATCAAGAGCTATATCCACCTATACCGGATTAGTTGGAGCCAAGTGAATTAATTCACTAAAGGTATATTACTAAACTCCCTATGAATGTTTAATCATAAAACCGTACGAGTGCTCAAACAAATATATTTTGATTGTCAAATTAGAATAAAAATTTTTAAACTTCCGCTGCGTTTTGAGCACGAATAAACCGAGATCCAACGGTGATGTTAGAGCCAAGGTTTTTCTAAATCGTTTGGTTTTTGATATTGAATAATTTATTTCTAACCACGTAAGAAAATTTTTCAGAAAATTGTAGCACCATAAAATTTTAATTTTTATCAGAAAAAAATTCGGATCTGCCTGGAATTATTCCGAGCAGACCGCGCATAGCGTGCGGACGCGCCGCCCTGTGCAATGCAGCGTTCAGAGCGTCCGCACGATACGCGCGATGCCGCGCGCGCCCTGTGCGCACAAGAGTCCTGCCACTGCCCGTAACGTTCGGGCAGCGGGCGGACAGCGCGAGTGGCTGCCTGAGAATAATGGGCTTGAATTGTTTGGGCCTAGGGTGAGATATTCTGATTTTTCAAAACTATGGATTAGATTGATATTTTATGAAAATTGGTTCAATTTTTCTTTTGAAAAATTAATTTTGGAAAATTAATAATTTTCTTGTAGAATAACTAAAAATCAGTTTTACAAGAAATCAATTATTATTGAATTAATTGGAAAGTAAATAAAATGTTTATTTAATTTATTAAATTCTTTAATAATTGTGGTGGTTAGTGATAAAATTATTATTTACATGATTTATCATTTAATTAAATTTGTTTAATTAAATTGATTTTAATATTTGATACTAAATGCACGAAGGATGGTCGAGAGCCTTGACAAATGTGTTATGTGTATGTTATGATAATTTACTGTTTTATTCATTTTGTTAATATTTGATATTATTAAAGTGGGTCTGGTTTATGGCCCGTTCCCACCCCATGAAATGTATCCCTTATGTACCATGACTATTTAAATGTAATATTAGAAATAGTGGGAGATCAAGATTGAAAGATGGTGGGACCGATGCACAAGATGAAGACATGTAAAATATTGGAAGTTTTTGTAATAAATTGCATTTGCATCCCTGCATTCACTTAGGTTTGGACCTGGATCCATGTCTGGCTCACATGGATCTAATGGTGTTGGTGATCGATCATCTTTGTTTATTGTTTTTGTCATGTTATGATATATATGCGATATATATAGTAGTATGCATGTATGTATATTATTAGATAATATAGTTGCCTGAATCCGGCAAACATACAAACTCGTGGCACGCGATTTTAAATTAAAATGATGAGACAATTTTAAAATTAAAATATCTCATTTTGAATACGATTCAAAATTTATATCAAACCGTAAAAGTAAAAATTAAAAGAGCTTAATTTATTCTCGCCTTCCATCAACCGTAGTTGTATGTTGATCGCTACCCGCGGACAGTGTCTGACTCATATTATTGGGGAGGCCTGGACGCCGGAAATCTATAACTTCCACTGGACATATGATGTGAATTGACCGGAACTCCCATGACTTCGGCTCATATTATTGGGGTAACTCATGGCGACCGTCCACTAATGGGTCGGTTTGACACGTGAAAATAAACGACGTCATATTATTGGGTCCTAATTAAACGTGAGGCGAAACACGGAGAGGTTGCATAGAGATGCAATTGAATTCTACCTTTTAGAAATTATGATTGACTTATATTATTCGGGATCATAATTGTCTAATGGGGCTCTACGTGCCCATTAAGAAAATGTGATTTCTCTTTTTCATAAGAGGGTGGTGGAAATGTCAAAATAGTGGGAGGAAAATCTATATTTTATATCTTAAAATTATTTTAAAATAATTAGCAACCATTATTCTGTTTCCATATCAGTATATTTTCGATTTCGTCACGTAATTCATTTATATTATTAACAAGCTAACTGAATCTAATTTTCAAGACTGGTTGGGAAAATTGTTTGAATTCGGAGAAAATGACATACACCACTAATATCAGTCCTGCTGAACTGACAAAGCATGCAAGATAGCAGGACCATAGTATGCAGCTAAAGTGTAACATGCTCGCTTTTATGCCAAATGAACTGTAGAGACAGTTTGAAGAAATGATGAATGCTGCTGACATTCGAATGCACGTGCAAGAGTTGCATGGTGCATGAAACTCATAAAATGATGCACACCACTTTCAAGGAGCTCATTACTACACGCATGCAAGATGAGGTTTTTGCCCATGAGCGTGGTGTACGTATGTAGAGCTCAAAATCAGTACACGTAAAACTCATACATTTATTTAATTGTTAAATTATTTATTTAAATTTAAAATGATTTTTAGTGATTCGTGACCTATTTAAATTGCATTATTTTAAATTATGTATGTTTATGTGATGCACGTTAAAATATTTTCTCGAGATTCATGTTTCAGGCGATTATTCGATGCGGGATCGAGGAAAAGAAACCGGTGACGATTCTGGTAATTATAAAACGTGGTATTTTATTTTTAAGTGAGGATTGGGACATTTTAAAAGATTTATTTAGTTTCACCAATTTTAAAAGCCTAATTTAATTATTAGGTGATTTTAAGATTTTTTTTAAAACCTTTAAGGATGTAGTACTTATGTATTTTTATTTTTTTTAAACAAGAGATTTTATTCAAGATTATTAGTGGTTAGCATTTTAATTATTTGTTAATAGAGTTAGTATTTAAATTAGCAAAGTAATTGGCTAATTAAGCCAATTTTTATTCCCCTAACTATGCAAACACACGCACACACACTTGAACATACACATACACATCCATTTCTTTCATATTTTTGAAAAAAAAACCTAGGGTTCTAAGAGTTCTTGCAACCGGCCCCTTCCTCTGATTTTTCCAGCAAGTTTTCGATGATTTTTATTGCAAGAAAATCGCGCCACGATCGTCTTGGATCAACCCTCGCTTCCTTCCCGCGTCGAAGTCGTCATTTCGGTAACATTAAAGATTTAAAGGCATGTATATTCTGTTTTTCCTGCGTCAATCTAGTCATATTATGTGTTGCGATGTTTTTATGCGAGAAAATTCATGTATGATGTTCATAGTTTGAGCAGAAAAATTGGTTGGATCAGTTTTGAAATAATTTTTAGATCTAAATTTTTGTTTTTCACTGTATTTTGAAAACTGAGATTTTTCGGTCAAGATTTTGGGAAACTTTCAACATATGAAACGTAGAATTTTTCGATACCTTCGATTTGATTTATAATTCGAAATATTTGGATCAAAATTGAGTGAGTTATGATGCTTTTCGTGGGGCTGCTCAAACTGCGTTTTCTGAAAATTATGCTATTGATGCGTTCTTGAAGTTTATTTGTTACAGGCTTCGTTGGAAACCGTCAGGTGATCGCTGTTGTGTTTAGGTATATGGAGTATGAGTTTGGGATGAGTTTTGATGCTTCATTTCGTGTCGATAGTCGTTGGTTGCATTAGAAATCGTAGCAAACAATTGATGTCAAAATTTGGGTTCACGGATTTGTTGCTTGTTTGCTGTGCATCGTCGTTTGAGACGTTTTGTGGAGTCGATTCAGTGCCATAGTGTCCTAGGATGAGTCTCGAGGCGTTGTTCACTGTCGATGTAATCAAATTTGGAGAGTATAAGTTTCTGAGTTGCGGAGTCCAGAACACTCGGCGCCCGAGCGCCGCTCTTTCTGTCCGAGAGTTAACTCCAGAAGACCTGGCGCTCGGGCGTTAATTTGTCACCGCCCTCGAGCGGTAATTTGTAACCGCCCGAGCGTGGAGCCATCCGTAAAAATGTTTGGTTCTTTCTTCTTTTCAAGTTCAATAGTGAGTTCATGTCTTTTATTTTTAGGAAATGTTCGCAGATCATTTTAGAAATTGTTTGGGGTTCGATGTCATGGGTTAGTACGATAATTTAACGAGGTCAAGTCCCGAGTGATCTAGAATGTCTTAAGCTATTTTCGTACTTCGGTTGTGAGCACGAGTACCTACGTCTAAGCTATGAAAGTTAAGTACATGTAATCATGTTAGTATGTGCAGCAGTGACCCCAAGCGATAAAACCGTACGAGTGCTCAAACAAATATATTTTGATTGTCAAATTAGAATAAAAATTTTTAAACTTCCGCTGCGTTTTGAGCACGAATAAACCGAGATCCAACGGTGATGTTAGAGCCAAGGTTTTTCTAAATCGTTTGGTTTTTGATATTGAATAATTTATTTCTAACCACGTAAGAAAATTTTTCAGAAAATTGTAGCACCATAAAATTTTAATTTTTATCAGAAAAAAATTCGGATCTGCCTGGAATTATTCCGAGCAGACCGCGCATAGCGTGCGGACGCGCCGCCCTGTGCAATGCAGCGTTCAGAGCGTCCGCACGATACGCGCGATGCCGCGCGCGCCCTGTGCGCACAAGAGTCCTGCCACTGCCCGTAACGTTCGGGCAGCGGGCGGACAGCGCGAGTGGCTGCCTGAGAATAATGGGCTTGAATTGTTTGGGCCTAGGGTGAGATTTTCTGATTTTTCAAAACTATGGATTAGATTGATATTTTATGAAAATTGGTTCAATTTTTCTTTTGAAAAATTAATTTTGGAAAATTAATAATTTTCTTGTAGAATAACTAAAAATCAGTTTTACAAGAAATCAATTATTATTGAATTAATTGGAAAGTAAATAAAATGTTTATTTAATTTATTAAATTCTTTAATAATTGTGGTGGTTAGTGATAAAATTATTATTTACATGATTTATCATTTAATTAAATTTGTTTAATTAAATTGATTTTAATATTTGATACTAAATGCACGAAGGATGGTCGAGAGCCTTGACAAATGTGTTATGTGTATGTTATGATAATTTACTGTTTTATTCATTTTGTTAATATTTGATATTATTAAAGTGGGTCTGGTTTATGGCCCGTTCCCACCCCATGAAATGTATCCCTTATGTACCATGACTATTTAAATGTAATATTAGAAATAGTGGGAGATCAAGATTGAAAGATGGTGGGACCGATGCACAAGATGAAGACATGTAAAATATTGGAAGTTTTTGTAATAAATTGCATTTGCATCCCTGCATTCACTTAGGTTTGGACCTGGATCCATGTCTGGCTCACATGGATCTAATGGTGTTGGTGATCGATCATCTTTGTTTATTGTTTTTGTCATGTTATGATATATATGCGATATATATAGTAGTATGCATGTATGTATATTATTAGATAATATAGTTGCCTGAATCCGGCAAACATACAAACTCGTGGCACGCGATTTTAAATTAAAATGATGAGACAATTTTAAAATTAAAATATCTCATTTTGAATACGATTCAAAATTTATATCAAACCGTAAAAGTAAAAATTAAAAGAGCTTAATTTATTCTCGCCTTCCATCAACCGTAGTTGTATGTTGATCGCTACCCGCGGACAGTGTCTGACTCATATTATTGGGGAGGCCTGGACGCCGGAAATCTATAACTTCCACTGGACATATGATGTGAATTGACCGGAACTCCCATGACTTCGGCTCATATTATTGGGGTAACTCATGGCGACCGTCCACTAATGGGTCGGTTTGACACGTGAAAATAAACGACGTCATATTATTGGGTCCTAATTAAACGTGAGGCGAAACACGGAGAGGTTGCATAGAGATGCAATTGAATTCTACCTTTTAGAAATTATGATTGACTTATATTATTCGGGATCATAATTGTCTAATGGGGCTCTACGTGCCCATTAAGAAAATGTGATTTCTCTTTTTCATCAGAGGGTGGTGGAAATGTCAAAATAGTGGGAGGAAAATCTATATTTTATATCTTAAAATTATTTTAAAATAATTAGCAACCATTATTCTGTTTCCATATCAGTATATTTTCGATTTCGTCACGTAATTCATTTATATTATTAACAAGCTAACTGAATCTAATTTTCAAGACTGGTTGGGAAAATTGTTTGAATTCGGAGAAAATGACATACACCACTAATATCAGTCCTGCTGAACTGACAAAGCATGCAAGATAGCAGGACCATAGTATGCAGCTAAAGTGTAACATGCTCGCTTTTATGCCAAATGAACTGTAGAGACAGTTTGAAGAAATGATGAATGCTGCTGACATTCGAATGCACGTGCAAGAGTTGCATGGTGCATGAAACTCATAAAATGATGCACACCACTTTCAAGGAGCTCATTACTACACGCATGCAAGATGAGGTTTTTGCCCATGAGCGTGGTGTACGTATGTAGAGCTCAAAATCAGTACACGTAAAACTCATACATTTATTTAATTGTTAAATTATTTATTTAAATTTAAAATGATTTTTAGTGATTCGTGACCTATTTAAATTGCATTATTTTAAATTATGTATGTTTATGTGATGCACGTTAAAATATTTTCTCGAGATTCATGTTTCAGGCGATTATTCGATGCGGGATCGAGGAAAAGAAACCGGTGACGATTCTGGTAATTATAAAACGTGGTATTTTATTTTTAAGTGAGGATTGGGACATTTTAAAAGATTTATTTAGTTTCACCAATTTTAAAAGCCTAATTTAATTATTAGGTGATTTTAAGATTTTTTTAAAAACCTTTAAGGATGTAGTACTTATGTATTTTTATTTTTTTTAAACAAGAGATTTTATTCAAGATTATTAGTGGTTAGCATTTTAATTATTTGTTAATAGAGTTAGTATTTAAATTAGCAAAGTAATTGGCTAATTAAGCCAATTTTTATTCCCCTAACTATGCAAACACACGCACACACACTTGAACATACACATACACATCCATTTCTTTCATATTTTTGAAAAAAAACCTAGGGTTCTAAGAGTTCTTGCAACCGGCCCCTTCCTCTGATTTTTCCAGCAAGTTTTCGATGATTTTTATTGCAAGAAAATCGCGCCACGATCGTCTTGGATCAACCCTCGCTTCCTTCCCGCGTCGAAGTCGTCATTTCGGTAACATTAAAGATTTAAAGGCATGTATATTCTGTTTTTCCTGCGTCAATCTAGTCATATTATGTGTTGCGATGTTTTTATGCGAGAAAATTCATGTATGATGTTCATAGTTTGAGCAGAAAAATTGGTTGGATCAGTTTTGAAATAATTTTTAGATCTAAATTTTTGTTTTTCACTGTATTTTGAAAACTGAGATTTTTCGGTCAAGATTTTGGGAAACTTTCAACATATGAAACGTAGAATTTTTCGATACCTTCGATTTGATTTATAATTCGAAATATTTGGATCAAAATTGAGTGAGTTATGATGCTTTTCGTGGGGCTGCTCAAACTGCGTTTTCTGAAAATTATGCTATTGATGCGTTCTTGAAGTTTATTTGTTACAGGCTTCGTTGGAAACCGTCAGGTGATCGCTGTTGTGTTTAGGTATATGGAGTATGAGTTTGGGATGAGTTTTGATGCTTCATTTCGTGTCGATAGTCGTTGGTTGCATTAGAAATCGTAGCAAACAATTGATGTCAAAATTTGGGTTCACGGATTTGTTGCTTGTTTGCTGTGCATCGTCGTTTGAGACGTTTTGTGGAGTCGATTCAGTGCCATAGTGTCCTAGGATGAGTCTCGAGGCGTTGTTCACTGTCGATGTAATCAAATTTGGAGAGTATAAGTTTCTGAGTTGCGGAGTCCAGAACACTCGGCGCCCGAGCGCCGCTCTTTCTGTCCGAGAGTTAACTCCAGAAGACCTGGCGCTCGGGCGTTAATTTGTCACCGCCCTCGAGCGGTAATTTGTAACCGCCCGAGCGTGGAGCCATCCGTAAAAATGTTTGGTTCTTTCTTCTTTTCAAGTTCAATAGTGAGTTCATGTCTTTTATTTTTAGGAAATGTTCGCAGATCATTTTAGAAATTGTTTGGGGTTCGATGTCATGGGTTAGTACGATGATTTAACGAGGTCAAGTCCCGAGTGATCTAGAATGTCTTAAGCTATTTTCGTACTTCGGTTGTGAGCACGAGTACCTACGTCTAAGCTATGAAAGTTAAGTACATGTAATCATGTTAGTATGTGCAGCAGTGACCCCAAGCGAGATCCAACGAATCCCTCAACACCAAGTACGTAAGTATCTTCGACGTGCAAAAGAAAATATTTTCATGTTTTTGAGGTATGCTAAATGTCTTGTGACCAAATTTATGTATGGAATTAGAAAGCGGTAAAGCATGACCAGGGACCAATCCACCCCGTTAAATCATGAACGGGTTTAGATCAGGATTGGAAAGCGGTAAAGCATGACCAGGGACTAATTCCCCATTAAAGCATGAACAGGGATCTCATGTATGTGGCAGTGGATCTTCCCTGTCAGCCCAGTACTGTGGTTTAGACTGATCAGGCGTATTTATGTATGGGTCATTTGCTTTGAATCATGCCTTTAAGCAAAATGATGAAGTTATGTATGTTCAAGTATGTACAAGTATGCAAGCATGTTTAAGAAAAGTTTCACGTTATGGCACGTCTATGTAATGTATGTAAGATAAAGCTTTTACACGCATGTTAAAGTTCAAGTATGTATGTTCTATTTTAAAGTTGCATGTGATTTTATTACGTATTACTTGCTACTTCCAGTTTATACGTGTTGAGTCTTTAGACTCACTAGACTTGATCGATGCAGGTGAGGATGCATTTGAGGAGACGAGGGGTGAGGACCAGTGAGCTGGCTTGGACTGAGCGGGAGGCTAAATCCGAGGACCGCCATGTTGTAAGTGTTTATGAATGTTTAAAAATACTCTGATTTATGTTGGTTATGAGATTTTAAACAAATACTTTTGCAAACTTTACCTTGAGATCTTTTGTGCAACTACCTTGGGATGAACAGTTTGTTTTATCGAATTTTGATGGTTCACGATTTATTTATAAAAATGTTTATTTTTCCGCAAATTTCAAGTAGTGTAAAGTATGGTACGTTACAGTTGGTATCAGAACGGTGTTCTTGTAAAGGGTTATGCCTACTGTCAGTTGCGAGAAGCTCACGAAGCCACACATCCAGTCTGTAAGTTTTAAAGTTTTGAATTATGTCATGTATTAAGCATTAAGTCACGATTTCAGCATGTACATGTTTTAAGTTCGAGTTACGTGCATCTTATGCTATTGATATTATGTTCATGCATGCACATTGGATTTATGTGTTGGGTAAATTGTTGGAATAGTATGCCTCCTAGACGCATAATTAACCGAGAAGCAAGGGATGAGGACAGAGAGGCTCAAGAGGAAGGGAGAGACGCTCCTCCTCCTCCTCCGCCAGATATGCAGGCACAGATGCTTGCAAGAATGACACAGTTCTTCGCACAGTTTGTGGGGAACCAGGCAATAGTGGATGCAGAGGCTAGGCCCAGACTAGAGACGGTGTATAAATGGTTTAGGAAGATGAATCCTAAGGAGTTTTTGGGGACCACTGACCCGATGATAGCCGAGGGATGAATTAAGTCCATCGAGGTAATCTTTGACTTTATGGAACTGACAGATGCAGATAGAGTCAGGTGTGCCACATTCCTTCTGGCAGTAGACGCCAGACTGTGGTGGGATAGTGCATTAGTGTCAGTTAATTTGCAAACACTGACGTGGAATGGGTTTAAAGAGGTATTCTACTCCAAGTACTTCACTGAAGAAGTACAATCCAGATTGACTAGGGAGTTCATGACGCTGCGACAGGGAGATAGCAGGGTGGCAGACTTTGTCAGAAAGTTTGAAAGGGGATGTCACTTTGTACCCCTGATAGCTAATGATGCCCAGGGGAAGTTGAGGCATTTTATGGATGGGTTGCGGCCGCTCTTGCGCCGAGATGTCCGAGTTGCTGGTCCTACTACATATGCAGTTGCCGTGTCTAGAGCTTTGGCGGCAGAACATGATCAAAGGGATATTGAGGCTGACAGACAGGGCAAGAGGCCCTATCAAGCTTCACACCAGCTGCAGCACCATCAACAGCGACCTCCATTCAAGAAGCCTTTCCAGGGACGTCCATGAAGAAGCCCTATCAGGGACTGCCAAAGGGCAAGGGTCCAATTCCGCAGCAGAGGGCGCCTCAGAAGCCTGGTGATTTCCCAGTGTGTCCTAAGTGCAACCGCCAGCACCCAGGGAAATGTTTATATGGGTCAGGCAAGTGTTTTAAATGTGGAGCCAGTGACCACATGCTAAAGGAGTGCCCACAGTGGAGGCAGCCGACCCAGGGAAGAGTGTTTGCCATGCATGCTCAAGAGGCGAACCCAGACACGACATTACTAACCGGTAAACTTATTTAAATAAATGCAGTATTGTTTTGCCATGCATGTTTCAAATTTTATTTGGGATTATTAGTGTGCTAGTCGTATTTTGGTGACTTGGGTAGATGTTTTCTACTGTGCTTGAGGTTAAGATTAGAATTGATGGGATATAAGTTTTTGTGTTGTGCTGACGTCTCACAGGAAACATTTTCATAAAGAGAGTTGCCACGAAGGTCCTGATAGACTCAGGAGCCACCCACTCTTTTATTTCAGAGACATTCGCTAGTCACCTGGACGTCAAGTCTATTGGACTCGACGTGAGCTATTCAGTGACAGTCCCATCAGGGGATTGTCAGCTACTAGCGTGGTCAGGGACATCGATCTCGAGCTGCAAGGCCACCTAGTGTATGTCGATCTAATCGTGTAGTCAATGCCAGAATTTGACATCATTTTGGGAATGGACTGGTTGACGAAGAACAGAGTTCTGATTGATTTTCAGAAAAGGTCAGTGTTAGTAAGACCTTTAGGCATGGAGCAGTTTATCTTCGAGCCAGCTAGATGGAGGAGTTTCCCTCGCATGATCTCTTGCATGCAAGCGCGGAGACTTATACACAAGGGTTGTCAGGCTTTCTTGGCCAGCATTGTGTCTGCACCTGACATGCCCACTCCGTCTATAACTGATGTACCGGTGGTCAAAGATTTTCCTGACGTCTTTCCAGATGACGTCACGGGCCTTCCACCAGAGAGAGAGGTCGAGTTTTCCATTGACCTTGTGCCAGGCACTGTGCCAATCTCTAAGGCACCATACCGTTTAGCTCCAGCTGAGATGTTAGAGCTCAAGCAGCAGATTCAAGAGCTCCTAGACTAGGAATTCATTCGCCCTAGTTTCTTACCATGGGGCGCACCAGTGCTCTTTGTGAAGAAGAAGGACGGGAGCATGAGGCTGTGTATCGATTACCGAGAACTGAACAAGGTAACGATCAAGAATAAATACCCACTTCCAAGGATCGAGGACTTGTTCGATCAGTTGCAGGGAGCTACAGTGTTCTCTAAGATAGATCTTCGATCAGGGTACCATCAGCTGAAGGTGAAGGAGGCAGATGTTCATAAGACAGCCTTCAGAACCATGTATGGGCATTACGAGTTCTTAGTGATGTCGTTTGGACTGACGAATGTTCCAGCGATTTTCATGGACCTCATGAACCGAGTATTTCACCCTTACCTTGATCAATTCGTCATAATGTTCATTGACGACATCCTTATCTACTCTAAGAGCCATGAGGAGCACAGTCAGCACTAGAGTACAGTTTTGCAGATTTTGCAGAGTCGCAAGTTATTCGCGAAATTCAGTAAGTGTGAATTTTGGTTAGAGAAGGTAGCGTTTTTGGGTCATATAATATCTAGCAGTGGTATTTAGTTGGATCTTGCTAAGGTAGCAGCAGTCCAGGAATGGGTTGAGCCGAAGAATTTGTCAGAGATTCGCAGTTTCCTAGGCCTAGCAGGCTATTACAGGAAATTTATTCAGGGATTTTCGTCGATAGCAGTGCCACTCACCTCATTGACAAAGAAGAATGCTAAGTTCGTGTGGAGTGGCGAGTGCCAAAGGAGCTTCGATACTTTGAAGCAAGCTCTTATTTGAGCGCCGGTGTTAGCCATGCCAACAGGGCAGGGAGATTTTGTGTTATACACCGATGCATCTAAGCTCGGGTTAGGCGCAGTGTTGATGCAGCATGGTCGGGTTATAGCTTATGGTTCCAGGCAGTTGAAGGTGCATGAGAAGAACTACCCGACTCATGATCTTGAGCTAGCCGCCGTTGTCTTTGCCTTGAAGATTTGGAGATACTACTTGTACGGCGAGAAATGCCAGATATTTACCGATCACAAGAGTCTGAAGTATTTTTCACGTAGAAAGAGTTGAATATGAGACAGAGACGGTGGTTGGAGTTGGTAAAAGACTACGATTGTGAAATTAGCTACCATCCAGGGAAAGCTAATGTTGTGGCAGATGCCTTGAGCCGTAAAGTTGCAGTCGTAGCATAGTTGTCAGTACAGAGATCTCTTCAGTCAGAGATTCAGAGATTCGGGTTAGAGGTTTATCCTAAGGGCAGAGCTCCTAAGCTGTCTAATCTGACAGTTCAATCTTCGTTGCTTGACCGAATCCTTGCAAGTCAGCCTTTAGATGAGCAGTTACAGAAATGGCGACTGAAGGATGAAGCCAAAGGCAGTGTACTCTACACAGTGGATGATGGTATTGTAAGATACAGAGGTAGAATGTGGGTGCTTAGTGTTGATTCGATCAGAGAGGATATCCTGAAAGAGCACACGCATCTCCGTATTCTATTCATCTAGGAGGTCCTAAGATGTACAAGGATTTACAGATTCTGTATTGATGGCCAGGTATGAAGAGAGACATCCGTCAGTATGTGTCTGAATGTCTCACTTGTCAGCAGGTGAAGGCAGAGCATCAGAGGCCAGCAGGGATGCTTAAGCCACTCCCTATCCCCGAGTGGAAATAGGAGAACATCACCATGGACTTCGTTGTTGGATTGCCGAGGTCAGTCAGAGGATTTAATGCTATTTGGGTTATAGTGGATCGACTCACTAAGTCAGCGCACTTCTTGCCAGTAGGGATGGCAATGGGCCGGGGCGGGGGCGGGGGCGGGTTTGCCATCCTCATCCTCGCCCCCGATTTATATCCCCGGCCCCATCCCCAATTCTTCCAAATCGGGGAATCCCCATCCCCGACCCCGCGGGGATGGAGATCCCCGCCCCCATCCCCGTCCCCGCTTGAATTTCTTTTTTATATTTATGAAACTTTAAGTATTTATTGAATTGACACACTTTTTTTTAATTTGACTTAAAAAGTATTGATACAAAAATTCAATGACATACATAACATTAATAATCCATAGTTCAATATTCTCAAAAAAAAATCCATAGTTCCAATAAATATAAAAGATCAAACTCGTTAGCATCATCAGATTACTTTCTTCTCCAGTATATCACATCACTCCATGCTGTAATCAGTGTTACTGTTAGTGCATGACTCCGGCTCCTAAAAAATAATAAGAGAGAGAAAAAATTTATAAATTTAAAACACTTTAATACAATAAAAAAAATCAACTTATTACTTACCTCATATCAGAATCGTTGTCAAAGTTTTGATCCTTCGAAGCTATAGAATCTAAAAAGACAAATAAAAAATATTATAAATTAAAAATATAAATAAAGTATCATAAACAATTTGTTTTGAAACTATTTAATACCTCGAGTTTCACTCCATAACCAATCTCGAGCACACATCAAAGCCTCCACAGTTTTAGGATGAAGTCGATTACAGTGAGCACTTAAAACTCTCCCACTAGTACTGAATGTTGATTCAGAAGCAACAGTCGTCACAGGAATGGCCAACACATCCTTTGCAATATCATGCAAAATGGGATATTTGATCCCATTCGTCTTCCACCAACATAAGATATCAAAGTAACTTGTATTTCTTGGCAACAAAGACTCTTCTAAATAATAATCCAACTCCGACTTCTCAAGTTCAGTATTAGTATTGGAATCCATGAACATCTCAAATTTATCAGCATAACTACCACGCTTAGTAAGTGGAGGCCTTAAATATGCAGATCGTGAATCTTTCACTTCCTGAGATTGTTTGGATTTCTTCTTGTACTCTTCAACAATTTCATACAATTTTTTCTTTATTTTTTCAATCTCAAAAACAAGAGGATAATAAAATTGAATTGTCCTCATCTTGTACCTTGGATCTAAAATGCTCCCAATTGCCAATAAACAATTCATCATCTCCCAATACTTTTCAAACTTTAATTTCATACTTGTTGCCATTGTATTCACCACATTATCATCCAAAAGAAGCCAATCATCAATTGCCAACTTAATATCACAAATAGTTGAGAAGAAAATATTTATAGTGGGATACTTGGTCCCCGAAAGCAACTCTGTGGCATCATAAAAAATCTCCAATTTAGAAGTAATCTCTTTCACTTTTGACCAATCATCTTCTGTGGGAATTCTTTTATACAAACTCTCACGGTGTTTCAAACGAGCAAACACATCTTTATATTCCAATGCAGTGTTAAGCATTAAATATGTAGAGTTCCAACGTGTTTTGCAATCAAGTTCCAATTTTTCAGTGCTTGGAACCTTCAAATTTCGAGTTGTTTCAATAAATTTTTCATCTCTTTTCGGTGTTGCTGTCCAAAATCCGACACTATATCGAATTGTTTCAATACTACCACTGATTAATTGTAGGCCATCCCTCACAACCAAATTCAAAATATGGGCACAACACCGCATGTGAAATAGTTTACCTTCTAAAATAAGTGAACTCGGAGGAAGCTTATCTAGCATGAGCTCAATCATAGCATCATTAGTTGTGCAATTATCAATAGTTAAAGTAGATAACTTACGATCCAAATTCCAATCCAAGAAACAATCAACAAGGGAATTTGCAAATACCTCAGCAGTATGTGGACACGGCACATATATAAACCTAGTAAAAAAAGAAATATAATAAATTTTAACAACAATAGTGATATTATTAATGGTAAATGAAAGTACAAATTTTAAGAGAGAAGAAAAAATTTACCTCAGAAGCCGACTTTGTAGTTCCATGAAGCATCGATGAAGTGTGAAGTGATTGCCATGAATCCTCTTTTTTGATTATTTGACGTCCACATATCAGTAGTCAATGCAATCCGACTAGAATTTGAATCCAGTAATTTCATTGTTTTATCTCTTTCATGCTCAAATATCTTCATGATATCGTTCTTAACTGTGTTCCGGGAAACAACTTTAAATAACGGTTGTAAGGTATAAGAGTACCTTCTAAAGCCCACATGATCATACTCATGCAATATAATCATATTCGCAAGCTCTTCCCTCCCGTGATCTTGGTTGAAATGGTATGTCCCAAGCATCATTGTCTCGTCATTGGATTTTGTTGGTTGCAATAGAGATTGTTTTATAGTCTTTTTTTTTGTGCAAACATGTTTTTATGTGATCAAGCAAATGTCTGGTACCATTCTTGCTTTCACCACATAAAGACTTCTTACAATCATTGCATATTGCTTTCCATTTTCCTCCAATTAGCTTCCTCTCAAAATGATCTCCTGCAGGAGATCTAAATTTTCTTTTATTTCCACTATCTGCTCCTATAATTTTAGCATCTAAATTCTCATTTTGAGGTATTTCATTTTCCTCGATCAAAACACTCTCATTTTTCGATGCAAGTTCTTGACTTCCTTCAGTTGGAGCAGTCTCAACCTCTTTATCATTAGATTTCATCTGAAATGATATCAAATAATTTGCATAAGAGATGGATAATTATGGATAATTAAAACAAACCTCTCATTGTGTTAAAAAAGAACAAGTTTTCACTAAATCCAAAATTTATCGAACAAATAGAAACAAAAAATAACAACAATACACACTTAGTTTTTCCTAGTACCAAGAAGAACCGACACATGATGCAAAAGACATTAAAAATGACAACAATCCACTATCGCGTAAAAAACCTCTATTTTATGTCAAAGATGGTAAAAATTACAGCTACAAAGTCCATGGTTATGTTGAACAGGGGAAATATTCCTTTGGTTTTATAAAACCAATAAAAACACTTATTTGCCAAAATTACACCAAAGAACTTATCCATGGCCTTGGACGAGGGGAAATATTCCTTTGGTTTTATAATTTTGGCATTAAAAATTGTTCAAAAAGAATCTACATACATTGATAAAATATAATTTTGGCATTAAAAATTATAGAGTAGTCAAATAAAATATAAAACTGATAGGATTTTTGGATATGAAACTGTTTTTATTGGTTTTATAAATAATTTTTCGAATATTATATTTAACCACTTTCTTTAATTTACACCTTTTGATAGAGGAGTGGTCTTTGAAAACTACCAAGGCACTGAAAGCAAAATTTCGAAACAAAGTACGCTAACTATTTCATATTCATGCAATATCATTGCGTAAGAGATTTCTATGGTAATCGATTTGGTCTTTTAAAAATATCAAATTTTTTTTATGTCAAGAAGCTAGAAGAATTGAATGAGCATCCCATTAATGGACACACTACTGATGAGGTTGAGGAACAAAGAAGAGGTCGGGGAATTTTCAGGGGTCGAGGAATCAAACGATAATTACTCAAATCGATATACAAATGACAACAAGTCAACAATCAAACCTGGTTTACGTTGTGTTGAGGTCCAATATTCTTTAAAAGCGAGAAATCGCCGGAAATCGGAACGAGATGTCGTGAAGAGTCGGAGACTTGGAGTGTTGGTTGCCCTTGAGAGTCGAGAGTTGAAATGGAGGACTACTGGAGGCGTGAATCTGATTCTGCGAATGGGAGAATGGAATTGAGGGGTTAGGTTAGATTTTTTTATTTTGTATATTATTATTATTATTATTATTATTACTATTATTATTATTATTAATATTATTATTCCATGTGTTCGTTCTCTTGATAACTATAACCAACTTTTTTTTAATTATTATTATTATTATTATTATTATTATTATCGGGGCGGGTTCGGGGATGGGGATATCATCCCCATACCCGCCCCCGAATCATTGCGGGGATTTTTAAAATCCCCAAAACCGAAACCGAAACCGATAGCTCTCCCCCGAAACCGTCCCGTTTTGGGTTTTCCCTGCGGGGACCCGAACCCGCGGGGAAAATTGCCTTCCCTACTTTTCAATGAAAACGACTTTCTCCATGACGTAGTATGCGGAGCTCTATATCAGGGAGATAGTTCGATTGCACGAAATCCCAGTTTCTATTGTGTCCGACAGGGACCCGAGGTTTACATCGTTTTTTGGAAGAGTTTGCATGCAACCATGGGGACGAAGTTGCTATTCAGTACAGCTTTTCACCCTCAGACAGATGGTCAGTCTGTGTTAGAGTAGGTGCCCGTCGAGCCAAGTGTTGGCCGATGGTTCATGATTAAACTCTATGTATGAACAGTCTTTATTTTAATAATATTTGAATTTATCATTTTGGCACTTCTTTATCTGTATACACATGCTAGTTGCATAGATAAAGTCCTTGAATATACAAATAGTAGAAAGAATATGAGATGCTCATATGATGAGTATCATGAAACTCATATTTGGAATACTGTATATTCTAAACAGTTTCTAGTCGATTCAGCCGCCACTAAGAAGGATATAGGCCGCTCGAGTTCGAGACTAGTATCTGCGATGTGAGTACCATGTTTCATTGGTAGGGGACATTGTGATATCCGAACATGCAGATAGGTGCTCCTTGTAGAGTGCACTGGACAACCCTCCATAAAGGACTTTCCAAGTGGTTCTTACTTATCGAGTGAAAAATTCCTAGTTTATGGTTGTACACCATCAGCCCTTATAACCCGAGACAACATTGAGACTCTATGTGCTAGAATTACACTTTGACTTGTTTACCGACTCTCATGGGGTCATCAGGTGGCAAGGTTGGGTGTTCTGTCGATGCATTGTAGTCGGAGATTCACTGCTTACCTTCGGGTATGGATATCCTATGTGTTATCATGTGTATGTAGGTTGAAATCTCTGATCAGAGTATGGTGGTAATTATGAAAGGGGTTTCATAGATTACACCATAGATGCAACTACGACATGACACATAGTATCGATTCATTGACAACTCTCGATAAACCAATGGTTGTCAAATCAGTCGGGATATATGAGTTGAAGGGACCGTACTGTACGCTAACCATAATTGAATGGTTCTTGCAGGCACTATCATTTGATACCTAGGGAATCATGTAAGCGATGCAGCTAGGCGTTTAACATGATTGGTTGGGTACTATCAGACTTGGGTTCTGACGTTCTTATTATCAAGGAGTTGATAAATAAGAATGGAGCAATTGGGGTATGCTCATATAAAGACATGTTTAGTCCGAATCATATGGAGATGTGAACCCACAGCTAGTTGTATCAATGAACCATTGAGGGTCACACAAGTACTAGCTTTCTAGATCCCGTTGAGAAGTAAAATAGTTCAAAGTGTTGAACGGCTTATAAATGAGTTTATAAGCATAAGGAAAAATAGAAGTATGACTTCTATGAGAGAAATGTAATTTTTAATTTATGAATGTGTTCCTAAATTAAAAATAGGCCAAGTGAATAATGTATTTGAAAATTATGATTTTCATAAACATTATTATGGAGTAAATTAAATTAATTCAAGTGTTGAATTAATTAAACATTAGTGGGCCTAGTAGAGTCAAAATAATTAAATTAATTCAAGTGTTGAATTAATGAAATAACATTGGGCCTTGTAGAGCCCAATTGGAAATAATTATTTAACTAGTGGGCTTGAGTAAAATCAAGTAAAGTCTAATTGGGCTCAAATATGTTTGAGACAATTTAAATAGTCCATGGGCCTTGTAATTGTTACAAGCCCACTTGATATGCATGCTTGGGAGATGAAAGGTTGTGGAATACTTTTAATTAAAATAATGCATGGCATGCAACCTTTTTGGATCAACTTTTTGCACTACCAAGACAACTCATCCTCCCTCATTGATGTCATGTGTTGGCCGAAAATTTGAAGGGAATTCTCTCAAATTTTCTCTCATTTTTGTGTTCTTCAATTGTTGGAGAAACAAGTCACTTCTCTTTGAAAAAGCCTTACATTTTCTAGTGCAAGTGTGAGGTGGATCTACAAAGTTGGTGGTGGGCCTAATTCTTGAAGGAAAGGAGGAGAGCTTGTAGATTGCCATCCCATTCAAGAGCTTTGTTGTTTGACAATCAAACAACAAAGTTGGAGCCATCATCAACCTCAAGAGGTTGATAGGTAACGATTTTCTCAACACCCTATGTATGATATTTGGTGTTTTATTGTATTTGCTACACAAAATAAGAGGTGGCCGAAATTTCTTGATGAAAAATCAAAATTTTTAACTTCCGTTGCGCTTCCGATCACCGTAACCGATCCTCTTTCAGTCTGAGCGAGTGATTCGGATTTTGGAGGATCTATTGCGAGCCTGTATGATCGATTTCCATGGGACTTGGGAATCGAAACTACCTCTAGTGGAGTTTACCTACAACAACAGTTACCAAGCATCTATTGGTATGGCTCCCTACGAAGCATTGTATGGAAGAAAGTGGAGATCACCAACTCATTGGGATGAGGTTGGTGAGAGAGCAGAACTTGGTCCAGAGATAGTTCAGCAGACTGCAGATGTGGTGGTCAATATCCGAGACAGAATGAAGACCGCACAGAGTCGTCAGAAGAGTTATGCTGATAAGAGGAGAAGAGATCTAGAGTTTGCCGTATGAGACCACGTTTTCGTGAAGATAGTACCCATGAAGGGTGTTATGAGATTTGGGAAGAGAGGCAAGCTTAGTCCGAGATTCATTGGACCGTTCGAGATTCTTGACAGAATTGAGACACTAGCTTATCGTGTTTCCCTCCCGCCGAACTTGGTCGGGGTACACAATGTGTTCCACGTCTCAATGCTCAGGAAGTACCTAGCTAATCCTTCGCATGTTTTGAGATACGAGCCGTTGCAGTTGGCCCCAGATCTGTCATATGAGGAAAGACCTGTCCAAATCCTAGAAAGACAGGAGTGGAGACTTCGGAACAAGGTGTGGGGACCCGGACGCTAACTCATCTTCTTAATCATCATTAAGATTAATTGCAAACGATTAAATAAACTGGGTCATAAATTTTTTTTTAAAATGTCGAATACCTTATAAACAAGTGTACAAAGTTCTACAACAATTTAGGTCCCATCTCATTCAAATTTCAAATTTGATGTCTACAACAAGATCAAAGTATAAGTCTTGTACTAAAGAAAATCATCACAAACTAAAGTTCAACAACTACATATCAAGTGTTGAAACTAGTTCTACATCTAGGTCCGAATCTCCACTCTAATCTCGATTTTCTATCTTCTTCTCGACCCTAATCATGTCCCACCTGTTTTCATGCACACATACAAACACAACAACAGCCGGATAACTCCGGTGAGAAATATATTCCTAGTATAAACAACATATACATGCATTTCATATAAACATATATAAAAGCATAGAACAATTATCAATAGCATGTATCATAATCTGAAAAACATGAATCAATATAAAAATGTAAATCAAACTCTTTGACTCTTAATTTCTGACTCGACTCTTATCTAGGGATCCCGATTTGAATAAGAACGCAACAGTCTTCCACCTACTCTTCCCAGCTAGATGGTTGTACGTTCTTATTCCCAGACTTTGGCCTTCTATATCGAATCTCTACAATAGGAGTCGATCTACTCCTAAGCAACATCGATATAAATCAAATGTCCAGTGACTTGGCACCTCTGCCAAAGACATGGCACCCCTGTCAAAGACTCAATACATGCTTTGCTATAAATTAATAGATTAAGCATAACAATCTCATGAATTGCAAACATCAAAGCAATTACAATAAAGTATGTGGTTTTGGGAAACTCAAGCTATCTCTTACTCGAGTCGTATCTTCCCGGTTTAACATTGATTTATACCTTTCTTTTCGTAGATCAGTCTGGTCAACGAAATCAAATATCAATCTGGTTCTGATCGTTCTTCGAAGCCTTCAATACCAACTCTGGAATGCCATATTCGAGAAGTACAATATCAATATACAACTCAAAGTAATACTGGATATGATCAGAACTCAATCTAATTCTGTTTCGACGACATAACAACACAATCTCGATATATCCAGCAATACAATATCAATAGATACCAATCACAACTCATAATCAATCGATAAACACAATTCCAATACCAAATCTGTATATTCTCAATCAAATCAAATATGAAAAATGATAACAATTTCATACGGTATCCGTTCTTCAATCCGATTTCGAGTATACGATTATCCCAATCTCAGGAACACATAATATGGATCAAATCATGATTCCTTCAATATCATATTTTCAAACCATATCAAAAAGTAGTAAAACTTACGTCCTTTTGAAGTTCCTGTCGAGAGAAGCACGGAACTAGACTCGGATTGAAATTCTGACTGTCGGATCTCACAAAATCACAATTCTAAAATCTGAAGAAGCTTTGAGGATTTTCCTATGGAAATTTCGATTCTCTCATCTGCAACTTCTGAAGGAAATGAAGGAAGATTATCCTTTTATTGCATGACAAGACATGTGTCTCACTTCTTTGTACTGCACGTCTCGCGCATATGCGCGACCATCACCGGCACATATGCGCGAGACTCTCTGTCTCGGCAATTCTAGATTCATCAGCTCGCGCATATGCGCGCCCTATCCCCGCGCATATGCGCGAGACCTACTGTCTCGGCACTTCTTCATTTCACATGTTCGCGCATATGCGCGAGGTCTTCTGCCTTGCTCGCGCATATGCGCGAGACCTTCTGTCCTCGCACAACACTATATCACATGCTATCTCAAATCGTGCCACGGAGTGGTCCTTCTGTAATTACATCAATTCATAATCAATAATCTCAGATTAACAAGATAAAGTCTCAGGCATTACACAAGATGACCAAGTTGGTCAAAGTCCGGTGACTGAATCAATCAGTGGAAGAAGCCACTTTGGAGACCGAGGCAGATATGAGGAACTGCTACCCCGAACTGTTTGGTAAGATTTAATTTCGATGACGAAATTTATATAAGTGGGGGAGGAACTGTAAAGCCCAAAATCAGTACACGTAAAACTCATGCATTTATTTAATTGTTAAATCATTTATTTAAATTTAAAATGATTTTTAGTGATGCATGACCTATTTAAATTTCATTATTTTAAATTATGTGTGTTTATGTGATGCACGTTAAAAAATTTTCTCGAGTTTCATATTTCAGGCGATTATTCGATGCGGGATCGAGGAAAAGAGACCGGTGACGATTCTAGCAATTTTAAAATGTGGTATTTTATTTTTAACTGAGGATTGGGACATTTTAAAAGATTTATTTAGTTTCACCAATTTTAAAAGCCTAATTTAATTATTAGGAGATTTTAAGATTTTTTTTAAACCTTTAAGGATGTAGTACTTATGCATTTTTATTTTTTTTTAAACCAAGAGATTTTATTCAAGATTATTAGGGGTTAGCATTTTAATTATTTGTTAATAGAGTTAATATTTTAATTAGCAAAGAAATTGGCTAATTAAGCCAATTTTTATTCCCCTAACTATGCAAACACACGCACACACACTTGAACACACACATACACATCCATTCATTTCATATTTTTGAAAAGAAACCTAGGGTTCTAAGAGTTCTTGCAGCCACCCCCTTCCTCTGATTTTTCCACCAAATTTTCGGTGATTTTTATTGCAAGAAAATTGCGCCACGATCGTCCTGGATCAACCTTCGCTTCCTTCTCGCTTCGGAGTCGTCGTTTCGGTAACGTTAAAGATTTAAAAACATATATATTCTGTTTTTCATGTGTCGATCTAGTCATATTATTCGTTGCGATGTTTTTATGCGAGAAAATTCATGTATGATGTTCATAGTTTGAGCAGAAAAATTGGTTGGATCAGTTTTGAAATAATTTTTAGATCTAAATTTTTGTTTTTCACTGTATTTTGAAAACTGCGATTTTTCGGTCGAGATTTTGGGAAAACTTTCAACATATGAAACATAGAATTTTTCGATACCTTCGATTTGATATAAAATTTGAAATATTTAGATCAAAATTGAGTGAGTTATGATGTTTTTTGTGAGGCTGCGCAAACTGCGTTTTCTGAAAATTATGCTATTGATGTGTTCTTGAAGTTTATTTGTTGCAGGATTCGTTGTTAACCGTCGGGTGATCGCTGCTATGTTTAGGTATATGGAGTATGAGTTTGGGATGAGTTTTGATGCTTCGTTTCGTGTCGATAGTCGTTGGTTGCATTAGAAATCGTAGGAAACAATTAGTGTCAAAATTTAGGTTCACGGATTTGTTGCTTGTTTTGTTTGCGTCATCGATTAGGACGTTTTGTGGAGTCGAGTCAGTGCCATAGTGTCCTAGGATGAGTCTCGAGACGTTGTTCACTGTCGGTGTAATCGAATTTGGAGAGTATAAGTTTTCTGAGTCGCGGAGTCCAGAAGACTCGGCTGTCTCTTGGAAAAGTTCCAAGCAAGAAATCATAGCGGATTCCACCACTGAAGCTGAATACATTGATGCTTTTGCTGCAGGCAAAGAGGCAGTTTGGATGAGGAATTTTGTCCAAGAGTTGGGTGTTATTCATAATGGAGTTGATCTAGTCCCGATGTACTGTGACAACATTGGTGTCGTTGCGCAAGCAAAGGAACCAAGGTCTTATCAGCAATATAAACATGTACTGAGGAAGTTCCACATCATCCGGGAGATTGTGAAAAGAGTAGATATATCAGTTGAAAGAATCCTCTCTGCAGATAATGTTGTTGATCCACTTACAAAGCCCTTGCCAGGACCATTGTTTGAGAAGCATCGTGAAGCAATGAGATTAAAGTTATGGGTAGTTGGCTCTAGGGCAAGTGGGAGATTGTTAGAGTAGATGTCCTGCAAGCCAACGGTGGGCTAGGGAATATATTGACTCAAGTGTAATAAATAATCTTTATTTTAATATAATTTAACTTTTTATGGTCTTATTTTACTTTATCTGTATATTCATGCAATCAGCATAGATAAAGTCCTTGATTATACTTTAATACAAATGAATCGTAATTCGATGTTGAAACTCATTTGTAAACACAGTATAATCTAAATTCATTCCTAGTTGATTCAGCCGCCTAAAACATGGATAAATGTCGCTTGAGCTCGAGACTATCATCTGTGATGTTGTGTACCGCGTTTCTTGGTAAGGGCATAGATAGTATAAGTTTTCTGAGTTGCGGAGTCCAGAAGACTCGGCGCCCGAGCGGTAATATTTTACCGCCCGAGCGCCGCTCTTTCTGTCCGAGAGTAAATTCCAGAAGACCTGGCGCTCGAGGGTAATTGATTACCGACCGAGCGCGGCTCCATCCGTAAAAATGTTTGGTTCTTTCTTCTTTTCAAGTTCAATAGTGAGTTCATGTCTTTTATTTTTTGGAAATGTTCGCAGATCATTTTAGAGATTGTTCGGGGTTCGATGTCATGGGTTAGTACGATGATTTAATGAGGTCAAGTCCCGAGTGATCTAGAATGTCTTAAGCTATTTTCGTACTTCGGTTGTGAGCATGAGTACCTACGTCTAAGCTATTAAAGTTAAGTGGATGTAATCATGTTAGTATGTGCAGCAGTGACCCCAACCGAGATCCAACGAATCCCTCAACACCAAGTAAGTAAGTATCTTCGACGTGCAAAAGAAAATATTTTCATGTTTTTGAGGTATGCTAAATGTCTTGTGATCAAATTTATGTATGGGATTGGAAAGCGGTAAAGCATGACCAGGGACCAATCCACCCCGTTAAATCATGAACGGGTTTAGATCAGGATTGGAAAGCGGTAAAGCATGATCAGGGACCAATCCACCCGTTAAAGCATGAACGAGGATCTCATGTATCCGGCAGTGGATCTTCCCTGTCAGCCCAGTACCGTGGTTTAGTCTGATGAGGCGTATTTATGTATGGGTCATTTGCTTTGAAACATGCCTCTACGCAAAATGATGAAGTTATGTATGTTCAAGTATGTACAAGTATGCAAGCATGTTTAAAAAAAGTTTCACGTTATGGCACGTCTATGTAATGTATGTAAGATCAAGCTTTTACACGCATGTTAAAGTTCAAGTATGTATGTTCTATTTTAAAGTTGCATGTGATTTTATTACGTATTACTTGCTACTTCCAGTTTATACGTGTTGAGTCTTTAGACTCACTAGACTTGATCGATGCATGTGAGGATGCATTTGAGGAGACGAGGGGTGAGGACCAGTGAGCTGGCTTGGACTGAGCGGGAGACTAAACCCGAGGACCGCCATGTTTTAAGTTTTTATGAATGTTTAAAAATACTTTGATTTATGTTACTGGTTATGAGATTTTAAACAAATACTTATTGCAAACTTTACCTTGAGATCTTTTGTGCAACTACCTTGGGATGAACAGTTTATTTTATCGAATTTTGAAGGTTCATGATTTATTTATAAAAATTTTTATTTTTCCGCAAATTTCAAGGAGTGTAAAGTACGGTACGTTACAACATATGACTGGGCTTATTGAGAATGTGGTGGGCCTGAAATATGTGATTCCTAACGAGTTACTTGATGACATCAAATTGTTGTCTTTCTCTTCCACATTTGACGGGGTTATGGTGAACTCCAATTTGAATAAGATACATGATAGCCTTGAAGAGCTAGTCAATACGCTTATGACTTATGATTTAACCATCAAACAGGAAAATGTTGTTTTCCTAATGGACTACTCGTCAGGATGAAAAATGGCTCACAAGGTAAGGGAAAGAAATGTTCTGCCCCTCACAAGAAAAACAAACCCGATAAGAGGAAAACTCTGAAGGACACTTAAAGGACCTACAAAGCACGATAAGTCAGAACATATTTATTTCACTGCAAGAAGTCCGGACATAAGAAATTATATGCGTCAGAAATATTCTGGAAATTATAAGTGAATGTCCAAAGTAAAAATGATTTCAACAACAAATAAAAGAAAGTTATATAATCCAAATCCCGCACAAATATGGCACGCTAGACTATGTCACATTTTTCAAAGAAAGATGCACAAAATAGTGGGAGAAGACATGTTTGACTTGTCAGACGTAAATTATCTACCTACTTGTAAGTCCTGTCTAAAAGAAAAAATGACGAAGGCTCCATTCAATGGAAATGTGGAACGTGCACATGGTCTACTGAATTTGATCTACACAGATGTTTGTGGCCTGCTAAATGTTAGCACAAAATATGTGCAATCCTACTTCATTACCTGTACTGATGACCATTTGAGGTATTGGTATGTTTATTTGATGAAACACAAATCTGAAGTATTTGAAAGGTTCAAAGAATTCAGATCTTAAGTAGAAAAACAGCTAGAAAAGAGTATTAAGACACTTCGATCTGATCGATGTGAAGAATACTTGAGTGCTGAATTTTTAAGTTATCTAAAAGAGAATGTTATTATCTCACAGTGGACTCCACCAGCAACACCACAATTGAATGGTGTTTCTGAACGTTGTAATCGAACCTTGATGGACATGGTTGATCCATGATGTGATTCACTAGATTGCCTAAAGCGTTTTGGGGCTTTGTGCTTGAAACTGCGGCAATGTTGTTGAATAATGTCCATATTAAAGCAGTTGATAAAATGCCATATGAGATATAAATGGGAAAAACCCCCAAATATTCTTATTTGAAAATTTTGGGATGTCCTGCTTATGTGAAGCAGACAGTGGGAGACAAATCGGATAGTAGATCCACTTTGTACTATTTTGTAGGATATCCAAAGAATTCTGTTGGAAATTATTTCTATCGTCCCAATGAAGCAAAAATGTTTGTTTCAAGAAATGCCACTTTTTTGGAAAAAGGAATTTCTTTTAGATAGAAAAAGGCAAGATGATAGAACTTGAAAAAATTCAAGATATTC
Source organism: Primulina tabacum (assembly GCF_025594145.1). Lineage (NCBI taxonomy): Eukaryota > Viridiplantae > Streptophyta > Magnoliopsida > Lamiales > Gesneriaceae > Primulina > Primulina tabacum. The sequence continues at coordinate 22,509,263 of NC_134566.1, forward strand.
CCTCAACTGTAGAAGTGGAACCTAATCCTCAACAACCAGTAGTTGAAGTACACACTTCTAGAAGGTCTGATAGGGTTTTCAGACCACCTGTAAGATATACGTTCTCATATGATACAAATGGATCTACAAAAGAAAGCTTGGGGCGGATGGGAAGGTATTGACCTTAAAAGCAAGACTGGTTGAAAATGTTATACTCAAAGGCAATGAATTGACTATGAGGAAACCTTTTCACCAGTTGTTATGTTTATGTCCATTAGAATACTACTAACCATAGCAGCATGGTATGACTATTAGATATGACAAATGGATGAGCATTCCTCAATGGAGACATCAATGAAGAAATTTATATGTCTCGACCTGAGAGATACACATCAGTAGGAAATGAGCATAAGGTATGCAAACTTCAGAGATCAATATATGATCTCAAGCAGGGGTCAAGAAGTTGGAACCTCAGATTTGACAACATTATCAAGGAATTCGGTTTTGCCAAGAATCCTGAGGTACCATGTGTGTACTAGAAATTTAGTGGGAGTGCAGTGATATTTCTAGTACTTTGTGTTGATAACATCCTACTCGTTGGGAATGATGTAAGATTATTACAATCAACTAAAGTATGGTTAGCAAGTAAATTCTCCATTAAAGACATGGGTGAAGCATCCTATGTATTGGGAATACAAATCTATAGAGATAGATAAAAAAGGATGCAGGGACTCACCCAAGCCACTTATATCGGTACCATTCTGAAGCGATTCTCTATGGAAGACTCCAAGAGGGGATACTTACCAATGTGTCATGGTGTTACTCTATCTAAAGCTATGTGTCCCAAAACTGATGAAGAGATAGAGATGATAAGTATTCCATATGCGTCAGCCATTGGTAATATCATGTATGGCATGATATCGACACGTCCTGATGTTGCTTACGCTCTGAGTGTTACAAGCAGATATCAGGCGAACCCTGGTCCGATGCATTGGAAGACCGTGAAAGATATTCTTAAGTACTTGAGAAGGACTAAGAACATGTTCATGGTCTATGGGGTGGAGAATTGAAATTGAAAGGCTACACTGATTCTAGCTTCTAATTGACCTAGATGATTTGAAATTGACATCTGGTTTTGTATTCATGCGGAATGGTGCGGCTGTCTCTTGGAAAAGTTCCAAGAAAGAAATCGTAGCGGATTCCACAACTGAAGCTGAATACATTGCTGCTTCTGCTGCAGCCAAAGAGGCAGTTTGGATGAGGAATTTTGTCCAAGAGTTGGGCGTTATTCATAATGGAGTTGATCTAGTCCCGGTATACTGTGACAACATTGATGCCATTGCGCAAGCAAAGGAACCAAGGTCTCATCAGCAATATAAACATGTACTGAGGAAGTTCCAAATCATCCGGGAGATTGTGGAAAGAGGAGATATATCAGTCGAAAGAGTCCTCTATGCAGATAATGTTGTTGATCCACTTACAAAGCCCTTGCCAGGAACATTGTTTGAGAAGTATCGCGAAGCAATGAGATTAAAGTTATGGGTAGTTGGCTCTAGGGCAAGTGGGAGATTGTTAGAGTAGATGTCCTGCAAGCCAACGGTGGGCTAGAGAATTTATTGAGTCAAGTGTAATAAACAATCTTTATTTTAATATAATGTAACTTTTTATGGTCTTGTTTTACTTTATCTGTATACTCATTCAATCAGCATAGATAAAGTTCTTGATTATACTTTAATACAAATGAATCGTAATTCGATGTTGAAACTCATTTGTAAACATTGTATAATCTAAATTCATTCTTAGTCGATTCAGCCGCCTAAAACATTGATAAAGGTCGCTTGAGCTCGAGACTATTATCTGTGATGTTGTGTACCGCGTTTCTTGGTAAGGGCATAGAGATGTCCAAACATGCAGATGGATAGTCATGTGACGATTATACCGAACAATCCTCCCTCGGACTTTCCAAGTAGTTATCATTCATCGAGAGGATAAGTCTGTGGTTATGATTGTACACCATTAGTCCTTACGACCCGGGACAACACTGAGGCTCTATATGCTAGTGCTGTGCTTTGACTCGTTTACCGACTCCAGGAGAGTCATCAGGTGGCGAGATTGGGTACAGTTGCGACACATGTAGGAGCCAGTGTATTGTAGTCAGGAATTCACCGCTCACCTACGGGATCCTATGTGATATGATGAAATAATAGTGCTTGCAATCTCTGGCTGAGTATGAGATGTACGTTAGAGAAAAAGTTCTCCAATTGTACATGTGATGCCACTATTTATTCTCAAATATGTGTCACATAGTTATCGAATTCATATGCAACCCTCCATGAACCAATGATTGCAGATTCGATCGGGATATATGAGATGAATAGACCGTACTGTACGCTAATCATAACCGACTGGTTCTTGCAGGCACTATCAGTGATACCTAGGGAATCATGGGGCGATGCTACTAGACGCTCTTACCATGATTCGATGGGTTTAATCAGAAATATGATTTCTGACATTCTTATTATCAATTGTTAATACATAGAATGGGGCAATTAGGGTAAGCCCGAATAAAGGATTATGTCTTGAATCACAAGGATTTGTGAACCCACGACTAGCTACATTCCTGAACCATTGAGGGTCACACAAGCACTGGATCATTTGTTCCCGTGGAGAGAATAAATTCAAAAAGTTGAATTTATATTATGATATATTAAATTCAATGAGTTGAATTGATGAGATAATAAATTCAAGAAGTTGAATTTATGAATTTATAAAATTTGGAGAGAATAAATTCAAAGAGTTGAATTTGTGGAATATGATAATTTAATTTATTAGACTCAAAAATTGAGTATATTAAATATTAAATTAAATATAATAGGAGTATGTTTAATGGGCTTGTAGGAGTACAAATCCAACATACTAAATAATTAAAGTTCTTAATGGACTTTGATTAATTAATTAAACTAGTTGAACTAGTCCAATTAATTAATCAAGCCAATTAATGTTAATTATGATTATTAGGCCATGACTTAATTATAAAAGGTAGTAATCAATACATAACCCTAGCATCCATCCTTGTAGAAGTAGAACTTGAAATTCCCTCTCCCAAAGCACAAAAATTTCGGCCACTTCCTTTTGGGAAAAAAATTGAGCCGTCTCTCAATTTTTGATCTCAGCGTAAAAACTACTTCCAAATATTATAATGCTATTTGGAAGAGGAACAAATCTTCCAGTCGTGGACTTGATAGAAAGATTGAAAGAAGGAGTTCTTGAAGAGAGTTCGTAGGAAAATCATCAAGAGCTATATCAGCCTATACCGGATTAGTTGAAGCCAAATGAATTAATTCACTAAAGGTATATTACTAAACTCCCTATGAATGTTTAATCATAAAACCATACTAGTGCTCAAACAAATATATTTTGATTGTCAAAATAAAATTAAAATTTTTAAATTTCTGCTGCGTTTTAAGCACGAATAAACCGAGATTCAACACTAAGTACCACACAAATATAATTTGAAGCCAAGACCTAATGAATTTATGGGCCTCACCCTGCCATTAGTAGGCCAAAGGATCCTTGGCCTGGTAGTAATAATTCACAACCACAAGTTACCTCGAAATAGAATGACAAGGTTATAGACATTTTGGGAAATTCGGAATTGGTACTTTTAAATGTTCCACATCGAATTAGCGTCTTAGCTTGACAAAAGCAAAGCGCACACAAATGCAAAACACAACACACACGTACAACTAAGGAATGTGGAATGCCTAGATTTTGGAATAAGAAAAGACAGAAACATTACATTTACAACCGTCTCTAGATACGCAGCTGCAGATGGAAAAATGTTTTGTAATACCCCTAACGATGGAGCTAAGCTACACATTTTTATCAGCTAAAGGTAATAAGCACGAGTGGCTCCTACAATCTCGGCTTAACACGACGACCATTGGCATCACTTCCGTCGAGAATACCTTCAGTCTCCATCTTAACAACTGCTAAGTTATGTATATTGATCCTAGCAACATATTCTAACAGTTCAGTCAAGACTCGAGGACAGCTTTCTTTCAAGTAGTCAAAACCATCAGTCTGCATAACAGCTGCAAAAATAAAGATCATTTGTAAGCAGGTGACAACAATTTCGATTAGGGCGACTTGACTAAAGAAGTGGGAACACTTGCATCCAAAATTAACCATGCTCAAGAGAAACATTCCACTAAAAATAAAACAGGCTTCAACGTTGTCACAACCATATGAAAATGATGATAAAGAAAGGTGCAGGAACATGAATTCGGACACACAATGAACTAAACTAGGTTGGGCATACAAGTTACCTCTAAGATTTTCAGGCAATGCAACAAATTTGAGACAGGCAGATTTCAACTGGAAACAATGGTGCTGCTCAGCCAACGCTAGTGTTGTTGCCACAGTATTAATAGCGACATCCTTACAGAGTTTATCCTCACAGAGTAACCTGAGTCTATCCAAGCCATATCTGTCAGCAGCTGCTAGTAGATGTTGAGACATCAAAGTTGAAGCCCATTTTGAGCTCAAACCGGTAAGTTCTTCAAAGTCAGGTAGCACATCCCAGTATATAAAATGAAGTAGAGCCTGCAAGTAACAAATGAATGCATACTAGTTTAAAATTTACAAAATCCAAAGATGGAAATTCATCAGATCAAAGATTTTAAAAAGCTTGAAACATTAAAGCATTATCAGAACCGATATATTCATTAAAAGTAAACCGAGTAAACCAAGCTCAATGATGAAGAAAAAGGAAACAAAGATTGATTGGAATTTGGAAACATTTTCACTTGTTTAAGTAGTACAAAAAAATTAGACAAAAAAATGACAAATGATGAACATTGACAAATCCGAAAAAGCACCGAAAAAACCTAGGAAAGGTTAATTGATATTTTTAAGAAATCATTATAGGTAAAATTCAAGAAAAAAATCCTCTACTGTTTAAAGGAAGTGATATCTGATAGGCTGGAAAAGGAAGTTGCAACAGACCTTGAAGACAGGTGCTTCCATGTCTTCAATTTTTATGCATTGGGTATCTTCATCCTTCATTGGGCCATACAATTGAGCTCTAAATACTGGCGAGCGAGCAGCAAGCACCAACTTGTGAGCAGCGAATGCTTCTCCATCAACTTCAAAATTTATATCAGTTCCTTTTCCACTTTCGAGCAACTGCCCAAAATGCTGACCAATGTCTGATGGAGGTAATGATATAGAATAGACCTTAGGTGTCTGAGTACGAGAACTAACAACACCAACACAGCAATGAACTAGTAAGCAATCATCTTTTAGGTAATCTGATGATTCTAGAATAGCCCTTCTGTAAAAACGCTTGTATCCCCTGTGGCCAAGATTAATCATTATGTTAATGTATATTTTGAAGTGGATAATGTGTATTTTGAAGTTGATGTAACAAGTACTATTCTAAAGCGTGTTTGTAGTATTTTTACATCAACTTCAAAATACACATTATCCAACATACAACCAAGACTTTCTGCAAAAAGAAATCTCAAAGCTTTCACCATGAAAGCAGAAGATTATTTAATCCAGAATCAAGTTAATGCACTATCAAAATAAAAATCGAATACAACCAAAGCTAGCCATTAAAGTACATTCTTCTTCTTGCCGACTATATCAACACTTCAGTGAGGACAAAAATGGTAAGAACCTAAAATAGTTATCCAAGCATTCTTACTTAGATTGACCACCTCATCTCTCGTTTTCAAACTTCAATCCTACAAAAATTAACACCGACTATAACAACAACTGTACCACTGAAATTCAAACGAGAGAAACATTATATGATAAGCTATGTGGTGATATTTAAAGCAATTCACAAAACCATAAAAAATTTGATCATTACCCATAAAGTAACAAAACTCGCTACATAATATTAGGCATGGTATCTGAATAACTACAATCATCACTCCGTGATTTTTTCACACTTAAAAACAAAGTAAAGACGTCAAGAGGAAGACACGCTGAAACGTCGGACAAGCTAACACACACACAATTATTGGTTCCAGATAGACAGCCTCACTTGTCATTAACAAGAAAAAATTGAACCGTACCAATGTGATACCAATAAAAAAACATCATTATATGTTAATCAAAGGGGATATAGCTGAAATAAAACACAAATCCCAGACGAAATATTAAAAAAAATCCAAAAAGAAACAAAAACTGACCACATGCTGCCACGGTATTTCAGCGTATATGGCCCAGTCTCTAATGCCCTACCAAAATGGCTATGCACTTTGTGCCTCTCCTTCCCACTCTGATCCAACAGGGTCAACTCAAAAAGCGCCCTTACATCCGAACCCTCACTGGCAAGGGCAATGAAAAGGGAAACGTACGTTGCATTATCCTCCACGCTCTTCCCATCTGGATAGAAATAAATCGCCCACGTATACCCGCCAACCGTGAACGTATCAGATGCTATGTATTTGCCGATCCCAATCCCTTTTGACAAGGAATACCCCTTAATCTTGAAATCGTGCGAGCCATTTATCGTCTCCGTAATGGATGTTGATGTCGTCACCGCAGCTGACGAGTGTGAAGCAGATGACGACGCTGGTTTCGGAGCCGCGTTGCAAACCCTTCCCATCGCAACAAAAGTTTTAAACTCTTGAAATCCGAGATTAGATTTATACACGAGATGCTTTATTTGAAAATAAAGCCGAAATTATAAGGGTTAACGTCCAAAACAAGAGGCAAAGAATGGAATTTGGGGGAAAAGGGGACAGACAAGGGAGAATCTGAACGTAGAGCGGGCGCAGTGGTCTAAGGATATGGAGTTGGGAGAGGAAATCTTGGAGCAGAAACTGAAGGGGGGTATCTTGGATTTATAGGCACTGGACGTTCAGGGTTCCGACGAGAGTCGAGCTCTAAAACTAATGGCCAGAGGGACAGAGAGGAAACTCTGGCTCAAAAGATACCATATGAGACTAGCAATACCCTTCATTGGAAGGTCAATCAGAGATAACCTCAACCTTTAATTCATTTGCCTAATTTTTCAATTTAACAATCCGTCTTTTTATCAATAATAAATCAATGCTATCTATTTTAATAATTATATATATTAATAAAATATTAAAATTTTAATACAAGTTATACGTAGTTCAGCGGATAGAATCAATGTCTCTTAGGATTTAAATTATAGGTTCATTTTTTATTGAGATCGTTTTTAATTCTTTTATTTTTCAATTTATTTTGTAATTTATATATCAAAATTACAGTGTAGTCTCTCATTATTTCTTTCAATTATATTTTGATCCTCATTTATATTTAAATCAAATTAATTATAAAAAATATTATACAAACATGCACGTGCGTGTACTAGTAAAATTTCCTTGATTTACTTCATATATTCAATGAAGTCATAAGTAGATAACTGCCGAAGTAGATGCACGTGAAGTAATATAGTATCATTTTACTTCGCATTATAAGCGAAGTCATATCCAAGAAATTAGCGAAGTCTTTGGTCGGTTTAATGAGGAAAAACTGGTCCGGAATTAGACCGATGCCGAAGTAAAACAACGTCTTTTACTTCATCGATTTTATAAAGTACAGAAATAATAGCTTATATATAACTTTATAGTCTACATTAATTGACGAAGTAAATGTTTTGTATAACTTCATAGGTTTTGTATTTTGGTGTAGTAGTTGATGCGAACGACGTTGTTGTTACGGAACTATGATGAAGTAAATATATTTCATAACTTCGCCATAATTTTTATTTGTTGAAGTAATTGGTATTTTGTTACTTCACAATTTACATTTATTGACGAAGTAGTCGATTTAAAAGACTTCATTTTTTTGTATTATAATGAAGTAATTAATAAAAAAGACTTCACAATTATTAAGTTATGGTGAAGTACATTCATTTGATATACATACACATACACATATATAATTTAAAATACGTTCATTTGATTCATAAATTATCCATCTAAAAATGATGAAAATCCACGAATCCACAAGTATATCTACCAATATTCCACAAGTATATATCCACAAATCCACAAGTACAATCCAAAAATGTATCCACAAGTACGTACCCAAAAATATATCCACAAGTATATCAACAAAACCAAAAATGTATATCCAAAAATATATCCTAAAATGCACAACGACGCATATGATCAATTTAAGCACCTACATAAGAGTAGACGAATTCGCTACATTCACTTCTGACTTCATCATATTGAGATTGGTTGTAATATTGGTTCTTGATTGATCCTGCAAACTGAAATGTAAAAATACAAGATGCATTGGATTAATAAGATCATTCATCCAAAAAAACGACAATATCCACAGAAATCTCACTGCCACTAACAGATCTGCACCGCATATAATAAAAATGAAATTATAGTTGATGGCAAAATATAGAAGTAATTACTAGTTTCAATCACATAAAATCAAGAGATATTGGCTTTTGTAATAAGAAAAGTTGGCCATAGGAGACCAAAAACGAGAAAAGGCTAATCATGAAGAGAAATTATGAGAATATATCATTGAGATGTATAAGCTTGTTATGTATCTTGGAATGCGTCGAAGAATTTACAATGAAAGCATTTGGTTGTATATCATTTTCAAAGTACAAGTCTGGTAAATGCAGGTGTTCAATCTAAAGCTAGAGCATTAAGGAACTAATTCATATATGGCATACCAATATTTTCAAAAAAATATACCACAGACAAGTCATTTTGACGAGATGCAGATTTATATGGGGAATGTCTTATGAACATAGTTACGGTGTGCATGGCAGATCATAAGAATAGCAGACAAGACAAGTATGTATAAAAAAGTAATTTTGGAGGTCATGATTTTGATTTCTTGCACTAGTAGAATATGTCCCTTTAGAAACATCCGTATTAGATTTCTTCGCAAAACCTCCCGGAACCCCTTTCCCTTCTCATGGCATGCAGGTGGCGGGACTCATGGAAGTACGGATGTACAAAGAGATCAAATCTTACCCAAGTAGATTGTGAATATTAAAAATACAGAACATACAAGTGCAAGTCAAAAAGTAAAATTCTGGAGATTTGGCATGTTTCATCACTCCATATGTTGGCATGGGAAGAGTAAAAAAGACATGGAAGAAAACCTTTCGTTCTTTTATCAACTTCTTCTCGACCTCTGCTTTAGCATGTTGATAAACACGAATCATATAGTGTTTTAGGGACTTTATTTTGTCGTATTCGTGTTTATCTGGCGTTTTTATTCCGAGTTTTGCTCTTAATTCGTGTTATTATTGCGATTTGCGGATTTGACCAAAAAGATGATTAAAGCCAACGAAAGGGAAAGAAACTCAAGCTTCGTAATGCCATGTCAAAAATACCCGAAAAAATAGGAAAATAGCACAAGGAGAGTACCCGGAGCTAGACACAGACCCCGTGTAAGGGTCCGTGCCTTATAAGCCAAAAGAAGACTTTTTAGCGAGCCCGGACGGACCCCAAGACAGACCCCTATGCGTTTTTGTTTAATTAAATTCAATTAGAAATAATTGAACTATTAAATGAAAATAAGATTATAAATTCTAGAAATAGATTTATAGTTAATTCAGGGAATTTTATCGTGACATCGAATAATCTGTGATTAATTAATTCCAATGCATGACTATAATCAAAGTTTAGACCGTTGTGTGTTCTCGATCAATTTATTAAATTTGAAAATATCCCAAGTTTCAACATGTTCTGCAAAGTCGAGCGTAGTTAATAATCTAGCATAATTTAATTTAATTTAACTAGTTTAAATTATCATCAAATCACTTATTATTGTTTGCCTAGATTAAATCGAGTAATTTAAATCTTAGTACTTAAACAATAGTCTCCGTGGGATCGATACTTGGACTTGTCGTCCATTTACTATAACTTGACCTAGTCCGCTTGCTAGAATTAATTCCCCAAATCAAGAACAAACATGCTAGGCAAAAATTGAATATTGTACTGAATTACATAAATTACCAGTCAACAGTGTCGTGTCTGGGTTCGCCTCCTAGGCGTGCAAGGCGAATACCCTCCCTTGTGTCGGTTGCGTCCATTGAGGGCAGTCCTTTAACATGTGGTCGCTGGCTCCACACATAAAACATTTTCCTGATCCCCATAGGCACTATCCCGGGTGCTGGCGATTGCATTTAGGACACACTGGGAAATTACCAGGCCTCTGAGTCGCCTTCTGCCGTTGAATAAGAGCCTTGCCCTTTGGCGGTCCCTGATATGGCTTCTTCCCTGGCTGCCCCTGGAACGGCCTCTTAAACTGAGGTCGTTGTTGCTGCTGCTGATGTGGAGCCTGATAGGGCCTCTTGCCCTGTCTGTCTGCCTCAATATCCCTCTGATCCTGCTCTGCCACCAAAGCTCTAGATACGGCAATTGCATAAGTCGTAGGACCAGCAACTCGAACGTCACGGCGCAAGATCGGCCGCAACCCATCCATAAAATGCCTCAGCTTCCCCTGGGCATCATTAGCTATCAGGGGCACAAAGTGACACCCCCTCTCGAACTTCCTCACGAATTCCGCCACGCTGCTATCCCCCTGACGCAATGTCATGAATTCCCTGGACAGTCTGGACCGTACTTCTTTGGTGAAGTACTTGGAGTAGAAAACCTCCTTGAAACCGTTCCACATCAGTGTCTGCAAGTTCATTGACACCAACGCACTATTCCACCAAAGTCTGGCGTCCCCTGTCAGAAGGAACGTGGCACACCTGAACCTGTCTGCGTCTGACAGCTCCATGAAATCGAATATTACTTCGATGAACTTAATCCATCCTTCAGCTATCATCGGGTTAGTGGTCCCCGAGAATCCTTTGGGCTCATCCGTCTGAACCTCTCGTATATTGCCTCTGGTCTGGGCCTCGTTTCTGTATTTGTTGCAGCCTGGTTGCCCGCAAACTGTGCGAAGAACTGCGTCATTCCTGCAAGCATCTGTGCCTGCATATCTGGGGGTGGAGGAGGAGGAGCATCTCTCCCCTCCTCTTGAGTCTCTTCATCCCCATCCCTTGCTTCCCGGTTAATCAAACGTCTAGGAGGCATACTTTTCCATAATTTACCCAACACGTAAGTCCCACATGCATGAACATGATACCAATAATATAAGATGCATGTAAATTGAATTTAAAACATGGACATGTTGAAATCACAACTTCATGCTTACTACATAACATAAATTTAAAACCTTAAAACTTACAGACTTGAGGTGTGACCTCGTGAGCTTCTTGCGACTGGCAGTAGGCATAACCCTTTACAAGAACACCGCTCTGATACCAATTGTAACGTACCGAACTTTTACTACTTAAAATTTACGGAAAAATTAAAAATTTTCTTAAAAGAGTAATCAAACTTCAATTTCGATAATGTCACCCGTACTTCCCAAAAGTCGTTGCAACAAAAGAACAAAAAATAAAGTTTGACAAAAATATTTGTTTGAAATCTCATAACTAGTAGCGTGAAATCAGAGTGTTTGACAATTCATAAAAACTTAAAAACTTGGGCGGTCCTCGGGTCTAGCCCCCTGCTCAGTCCAAGCCAGCTCCTTGGTCCTCACCCCTGGTCTCCTCGAAATCATCCTCACATGCATCGATCAAGTCTAGTGAGTCTAAAGACTCAACACATATAAACTGGAAGTAACGAGTAATACATAATAAAACCACATGCAACTTTAAAATAGAGCATACATACATGAACTTGAACTTGCGCTTAAACTTGAACTTACATACGTACATACATAGACGTGCCACAAACATAAACTTTTCTTAAACGTGCTTGTATACTTGAACATACATAACTTCATCATTTTTTTGCTTAGAGGCATGTTTCAAAGCAAGTGACCTATGCATAATACGCCTGATCAGACTAAACCACAGTACTGGGCTGACAGGGACGAATCCACTGCCACATACATGAGATCTCTGTTCATGCTTTAACAAGTGGATTGGTCCCCGCTCATGCTTTAACGCTTTCCAATCCTGATCTAACCTGTTCATGCTTTAACGGGGTGGAGAGGTTCTCGGCCACGTTCACCGACTTCCAAACACATTCATAATTTGGTCACAAGACATTTAGCATACCTCAAAAACATGAAAATATTTTTCTTTGCACGTCGAACATACTTACTTGGCGTTGAGAGATTCGTTGGATCTCGCTTGGGGCCGCTGCTGCACATACTAACATGAATTTAAATACTTAACTTGCATGTCTTAGATGTAGGTAATCGTACTTACCACCAAAGTAAATAAATAGCTTATGACATTCTAAATCACTTGGGACTCGACCTCATCCAATCATCGTACTAACCATTATCTTGCTCCCCAACACAAACCTGAAATGAAGTCTACCAGCTTTTCCCAAAACATGAAGTACACGGACCCCGTGCTCGGGTCCGTGTAGGTTCGTTAAAAGAAATATCGAAAAGAAGTGAGGACACGACCCCGTGCTAGGGTCCGTCTAGGGGTCCGTGTAGGCTCGCAAATTTGACACTTCCAAGGAAACAAAGGCACGGACCCCGTGTCAGGGTCCGGAGAAGGGTCTGTCTAGGCTCGGTTTACTGACACTAAGGAGGAAACAAGGGCACGGACCCCGTGCCAGGGTCCGTCGAGGGGTCCGGGTACCTGCGCTAATTGGAAACCCACGGAAATTTAATACATGTGCTGCCTATCCTTCTAAACTCGATTGTACGGGCTATGAACCAACACCTTGAGACCCATCTTAGGATGCTACAACATCGACTTAATCCTATGCAATTGCCCTAAAATAACCACGCATCGCAAGTACACAATAAACCCGTAAACACGATCTTTGACAACAAAATGGTTTTCACAACTACTCATTTTCCCAAGTGCCTAACGACATGAAACAAAACATCAATAACCATCCCAACATCATTAACAATATACCTATATGCAGCAAAGATCATCCGTCGATCCCCAACGAAGCCTGCAACATTAAAACTTCAAGAACGCATCAATATCATAATTTTCGGGAAAACACAGTTTGAGCAGTTCCACGAAAAATGCCATAACTCACTCAATTTTTATCCAAATATTTCGATTTATATATCAAATCGAAGGTACTGAAAAGTTCTACAATTTTTGTGTTAAAATTTTTCTCAGAATCGCGACCTAAAAATCGCTGTTTTTTTAAAAGACAGTAAAAACGTGATTTGTGATCCAAAAACCGTTTCAAAATTGATCCAAACATCATTGCTCAAACTTTTACACATCGCACATGTATTTTTACACATAAATAACAACACAAAGCATTATATAATGAGATCGATGCAGAAATAACAGAATATACGTGCCTTTTATTAGAAAAACTCACGATACAACGACACCGAAGCGGAGATGGAGCGAAGGTTGATCCGGGACGATGGTGGCTCGATTTCCTTTGAAGAAAACACAAAAAAACCTTGCTGGAATTTCAGAGGAAGGGGGCGGCTGCTGATCTTTTCTAAGAACCCTAATATTTTCTCTAAGAAAATAGAATGAAGTGTGTTGTGTGTGTTAGTGTGTATAGGCATGAAAGTGTGTGTGTTAGTGTGTGTGTGCGTGAGTTTAGTTAATTAGGGGAATATGATATGCTAAATTAATAATAAAAATGCTAATTAAGAGTTTATCCCCTCAATTACAAAATCCCCTAATAATAATAAAAAAAATACACAATGGCTAAAACTTAAAAGGTTTTAAAAACTCATAAGAGTACCAAATAAATGATTTAGGCTTAAAAATGCTAAAACTTGATAAATTATTTAAAATGCCACATCCTTAAGGAAAAATAAAATACTATCTTTTAAAATTGCCAACATCGTCGCCGGTCTCTTTTCCTCGATCCTGCATCGAATAATCGTCTGAAACATAAAACTCAAGAAAATATTTTAACGTGCATCACATAAACATACATAATTTAAAATAATGCAATTTAATAAATCATGCATCACTAAAAAAATCATTTTAAATTTAAATAAATGATTTAACAATTAAAAAATGCATGAGTTTTACGTGTACTGATTTTGGGCTCTACATTGTACATGATATCATTTAATTATTCATGAGATCAATAGACTTATTTTTTGTGTCTATCAACAAAGTGTGATGAGATTAAGCTAGATACATTTTTTTGAAATATACATTTCTTCATGAGAAGATATATGTGACTTTGAACGATGACGATGATGTTTCAAACATGATTAAACTACACATGCTTGAAATTGACAATAATTGAAATGCGAGGTTTGAGAAGAAGTGATCAAATGCAAAGTAACAAATATGTTGAAAACGATTCTCTGCTTTTCCTTATGATTTTGATTTTGTGTAATGCTACAGATTTTATTACTGATTTCGTGGAAGTGTTGTAATGCATAGATTGATTTTATAGGTCTTCCACTGAATATGAAATGGACTATGCAAATTATAACAACAACAGATTCCATTTGCAAACTCTATTGAGGCTTGGTGTAATTGTATATGGAGAGGGTCAGAATTTTAAAGATGCAAATGAGTTTAGAATTTATTTGAAAAATTATGTGGTTGCAAGAAGATATTTTTTTTAAGAAAAATTATAGTCGTAAAGGTTATATCTATTTATAGCGAGAAGAACTATGAGTGGAGAGTTTATGTTTGAGGCACAAAGAAGACAATATCTTTTCCGTTCGGGCTTACAATCTAAATCACAATTGTGACGAGGTTAACCTTCGTATTAGAGGGCATCCTAGTCCTAGAGTTGATGGTGCGTGAGTGACTAATCTTGTTAGATTAAATTAAGAGGATAATCACACTATCGACCTTCCAGAATGATAAAAAATATCCAAATATATTCTATAATTGAACTCCAATATTTTAAAGCTTGGATGTGTATGGAGCTAGCAGTGCATGATATACACTGCGATAGTGGGCCGTATGATAAATTGTAATGGTATTGTAGAGCTGTTGTACAAAAAATTCAAGTTGCGAAGTTGACTATGAAATATATAATGAGAAACAAATATAATAGATTATTCATTTGCATGAATTCATGTGTTGTTGGATTTGTAAGTGCATGTGGACATTTATTTTTCTTGGATGATTCTCGTATTAAGAATAAGTATAGAGACAACATATCGGTTGTCATGTCCAAAGATGATAACGATGATATATTTTATGTGGTATACGCGGAAGCGGATACGAAAAATGATGATAACTGAACGTGGTTTTGTTAGAATTTGAGAAATGTGTTGCTTCTCTCGTAACATGTGACAATGTTTAATCAGTATTTTTTTATAATCATACTAGGATCACAAAGAACGTTGAAGCCATGTTCCCAAACAATCGTCATGTTTATTGAGAGGATATTTTTGAGTTTATGCATTTTGTGTTTGAAAGTAATATTTTATTCCTTAATTATTTTGCTAAATTGATATTATCAATTTATGATTTTGCATTTCTAGATTATCAAATTTTGCTTGATTTAATTCTAAATGATAATATCTTGGTTTACTTATTTCTAGATTATGAGATCTTGCTTGATTTATTTATTGATGATAAGAATTTAATTGATTAATATCTAGATATTATATGATTTATTTTTAATATCATTCTTATCTCCAAGATATTTTTTCCATGTTTAAAAGAGTGTTATCCCTAATAAAAATATTATTTCTATATTTTCTAGGACTATTTTATGGAATGAATTTTAGATCAAGCAATGGTTATATATATGAAGAACTTCACGGCCGCATGAGAAGGCTTGAGGAGAGAGTTGGACTAGGGAGATTTTCACATAGAAGAAATTATAAGAGTCCAACATATATTTGCTCTGCAGTTTTTATGTGATCGGGTGATCACTTTATTGTGCAGCTGCTGAAGTTTTGTGTGATTGTGGATCACTTTGTTGTGGAGAGGATTAGCTGGAGGTTTTCGGGAGTGCACGTAAAGGTCGGCTAAGGAGTTCTTGCATAGAAGAAATATACCTGAGCCCAACCTATTTTGATGAGACGTTTTTGTGTGATCTGATGATTACTTTGCAGCGTAGGAGAGCTGCTGGGTCTTTCTGAACACAATCAGAGTTCACATATTGAAGTTTTTCGTGTTGAAGATTTTGTGTGATTGATTTACATATACCGTGTTGCTGATTGGTGTTGACAACACTCGAAGAACAACACTGACGCAGATTGTTGATCGAAGAGTGGTTTCTTTTGGTTTTAAGCAATACGTTTTTATTTTATGCATCTAGTTTTTATGTGGTTTATTTTGATGCATTTTTAATTCCTTGGAGTGTCAAGGAATCTTGTTTTGGTATTCTCACTAGTATTGTTTTGGTGTAAACGATTTACATAATTTTCTAGTGAATTTTTTTTTGCCATGAGGCATCGCACAAGTATTCGTACTTGTGCATAATTTAAATCTGGTGTTTATACATTAAAGTTTACGTGTGTGTTAAATATTAATTTCCGCTGCAGTGTTGTGTGATGGTGCTGTCAACACCGAGCACAACACCAAATTCTGATACACATAATATTTTAATTTATTTCCTATACGTTTATGAGCAACATTCCTTTCAAGTGGTATCAGAGCCAACGCTTGATACACTAAGTGATTGATTCTGGCTTATTGTTGTTTTTTTTTTTTTGCAGGAAATTTTACAGAATCCCAATGGATGTAGTGTCTACAAACACTGTTGTTTTGAAGGAAAAATGTTTGCTGCAAGTCAACCCACACGGTGTTGCCTCTGGTGTTGCAACACCGGGCCGCAACACCACTTCAAAATCCTTGTGTCTCAATGCTAAATCTCACAATGACTCAGGTAATCATGAAATCCAGGATACTGATTCTGATGAACTCACATTTGATGGTATGCAGGCTATGTATGAAGAGCTATACGAAGATTGGATCAAAAGAAATGAAACAAATTCTATGCTCTCAAAGGAAAATACTGAGTTAAAGAGTAGCATGTCTCGACTGGAAGTCTTGTTGAGTAAGAAGGACCTCGAACTGTGCAAAGTCAAGGATGATCTTGAGAAGGCCTCAAAGACTATTGCTAAATTCAGCTCAATTTCATCAAAACTTGACTCAATGCTAACTATGGGAAAGGACATCAGAACTGGTCTTGGATATGTTGAAAGCGTATATGAACATGGTGAAACTTCCAACTCTGAATCAAAATCAACTGCATTTGTAAAAAGAATTGAAGACACTTCTCTCTCTCTAATGGTAAACCCTTCTATGAAGACTCTGCCAATCCCAAAGCTAGCCTTGGAACAAAGGCTGAAACAAAATAGAGCTTCTTCCCCTCCTTTGAAAGTTGACTCGCCAGTGAAGATGTCACAAACCAAGAAGCCAGTGTCAACTTCTAAATCAAAGCAAAGAAAGCGACATTTTATTTGCCACTACTGTCATAAGCCAGGTCACATCAAACCTTTATGTTTTAAACTGAGAAATGACTATATGAACTGTCATGCAAATCGGGTGTTGCCCACTGTGTTGCCCAACACCAGGCGCAACACAACAGTCAAGAAACCTCCTGTGAAGAAATTTTGGGTACCAAAAGCTGTTATTCATTGCAAAGTCATTTATACGTCTTTTAAAACTAACGTTGCAGGTCTATGGTATTTTGACACTGGGTGTTCATGCCACATGAGTGGATCCAAAGAATAACGGATTATGTTGAAGTAAAAATTGGGCGTGTAACCTATGGTGGTGGTGCAAAAGGAAGAATTGTAAGCAAAGGAACCCTGAATGTTGACGGGCTTCCTGAACTTCATAATGTTCTACACGTTATAGGATTTAACTAAAAATTAATAAGCATAAGTCAACTTTGTGACAATAATTTATATTTTAAGTTCAATAAAAATAATTGTGAAGTTTTTAATGATGCCAATGTTTGTGTAATGTCAGGTACTCGTTCTGCTGACAATTGCTATCAATTGGGAGAAGGTGATGGTTGCCTAAGTGCTAAGGTGAGTGATTTAGACCCATGACATCAAAAACTAGGACATGTGAGCTTCAAGATTTTGAAGAATCTGTGTAAGTTTGATGCTGTGAGAGGTATGCCAAATTTGAGTTCAATTAATGCTTATGTATGTGGACCGTGTCAGAAAGGTAAACAAACCTGTGTTGCGCACCCGGTGTTGCAACACTTTGGAACAACACGGTGCCTTGAAATCTTGCATATGGATCTAATGGGTCCGATGGAAGTTGAGAGCTTGGGTGGTAAGAAATATTTGTTTGTTTGTGTGGAAGATTTTTTCGCATTTTACTTGGGTAAATTTTCTTAGAGAAAAATCTGATACATTTGATGCTTTTAAGAAGTTGCATGCTAGGATAACAAATCTGTATGATATGAGGGTGGTTAAAATAAGAACCGATCATGGTGAGGAGTTCGAAAATTCTCAATTTATTTCTTTGTGCCATAAGAAAGGTATCACTCATGAAAATTCATCTCCGAAGACCCCTCAAAAAATCGGCATAGCTGAAAGGAAAAATCGAATCCTCCAAGAAATGACTCGGGTCATGCTTAGTTCTAAGAATGTGTCAAAATGTTTTTGGGCCGAAGCTTTAAATATGACATGTCACATTTCCAACCGTGTTAATTTAAGGAGTGGTTCTATAATGACCTCATATGAGATTATCATGGGAAGAAAACCAAACCTTAAATATTTTCATATTTTTGGATGTGTTGGTTATGTGTTGAATGATAGAGATCATCTAACTAAATTTGATTCCAAAAGTGATAAATGTCTTTTTCTTAGATATTCTACTAATGGTCTTGCTTATCGTGTATTTAATCTGAGAACTAGGACTACAATGGAATCAATTAACGTTGTGTTTGATGATCTTGCAGATCTGACAGTTAAAACACCGGAGGATGATGTAGAAGAATTGCTGGATATAAGTGAGGCACTGACCAGAAACAGTGTTGAGTCTGGTGTTGAGACCAGTGAAGCAACACCAAGCACAACACCGCCTCTGAACCAAAAAAAACTGTGGATAATGATAACGGTGATAATGATGATATTGTGATCAATTGTGAAAAAGAAATTCCCAGCAAGATTCAGAAGAATCATCCATCATCACAAATCATTGGTGAATTACATGATGATGTGCAAACAAGAAAGAAAGAAAAGGTGGACTACCGCAAAATGATTGGTTTAATCTGAATGAGCTCCACGTTTTTCCAGGTAAGTCACTCGTGTTTTGTGTCTCAAATTGAACCCAAGAATATTAATGATGCACTAAAAGATGAATTCTAGGTCAATGCAATGCATGAAAAACTCGAACAATTTGTGCGCAATGATGTATGGGATTTAGTGCCCAGACATTTAAATACCAATGTTATTGGAACAAAATGGATTTTCAAGAATAAAACAGATGAATCTGGTAACATTGTTCGGAACAAAGCTCGGTTGGTAGCTCAAGGGTATATTGAGTCTGTCCGATTGTTGCTTGCTGTAGCATGTCACATGCGTATTAAATTGTATCAAATGGATGTAAAAAGTGCTTTCTTGAATGGAATTCTGAATGAGGAGACCTATGTTAGTCAACCTAAAGGATTTGAAGATCTCCACCACTTGGACCATGTCTACAAATTGAAGAAGGCTTTGTATGGACTGAAACAGGATCCACGGGCATGATATGGTAGGTTGGTCAAATACTTGATAAACCTGGGCTTCAAACGAGGTGAAGTTCACAAAACCTTTTTCATTCAAAAACTGAAATCTGATATTTTGATCTGTCAAGTATATGTAGATGATATTATTTTCGGTTCTTCATCTCAAATACTTGTGAATAACTTTGTGGATTTCATGTCATCACAGTTCGAAATGAGCATGGTAGGAAAACTAAATTTCTTTCTTAGATTACAAGTTAAGCAATTACATGATAGTATATTGTGACAACTCAAGTGTTATAGACATTTCTAAGAATCATGTTCAACACTCTCGAACAAAAAACATAGACATAAGACGTCACTTTATTCGAGATTTGGTTGAAAAAGGCATAATTCGACTGGAATTTGTTAGGACTGGGAATTAACTGGCTGATATATTCATGAAACCTTTGGACTTTGAGAGATTTTCCAATCTTCGGAAGTCTCTCAGTATGTGCGTACAATAATCACACACACATGTTGTCATTGGTGTTGCCAACACCGGTGATAACACCATTTTTGCATGTCTATTTTTAGGATGTTAGACATACTGCATAATCATAACCATCCTATTTATTTGTGTAATGTCTGAATAGTGAAGGCAATTTCTTAAAGGTACTCTCTGAGTGTTCATACTTTCAATCAAATGTCGAGGAATAAATTATGCTCAATCCAAGGCACCGAGTAGTTGAGGATATTCTTGGAAATCGTGATCTTGTCTAATGTGAAAAAGTGACTTGGAAAATGCGAGCATAAGGAGAAAAACAGAAAAGAGGTAAATAAAAAAAAATTATTTAGAAGAAAATGGAAAAAGCTACCTAGAAGAGTCACTGAAGACCGTTCTTCTAGTGTGGGAGCTACCACTTCTAAGTAAAAATAGTAATGTAAAAAGCTACCTAGAGGAGTCCACTGAAGACCTTTCTTCTAGTGTGGGAGCTACCATTTCTGAATCAAAAGAAAATTTTATGGAAGTTTGACTAAAACTCAGTGGTGTTGCCAGGAGGTACACCAAGTTCAGACACTACATAATTTATACACTGCCTGACATTTCGATAATTCATCATATTGAAGGCATATTTAGGATATGCATATTGATGTTTTTTTCGTGAATCTATCATGTGCAGTGACATATCAGTATCTGACCTATGAAAGTTGATAAAAACCTTGATTACCTAAATTTTGAATTTATGTGACTACTTGTGTCAGCGTGTTATAATCGACGTGGGTTTCACCGGATATTCTTTTGAAATCGTCGTAACACGAGTTTGAATCAATTTTACTGGTTGATTGTGGGATAGAACCATATTTAGTGTTTTAGGTAAATTTCGGAAATATTACCTTCACCGTGCGGATTTTTCAGAGCTGAAGGATTGAATCGATTTTTTTGTAAGGGTAAATATGTTTTGTTGTCATTAAATGCTTGATAATTACTCTTGCTTGTTCTCATTTACCCTCGCAATTTTTCCTTGCTCTCGTGATTTCTTTGTGCATAACTCCTGATATACCTCTATAATTTTCTCTCATATTCTACAGGTGGCTGAATATACTGCTGATGTTGAGTCTGATGCTGTCAACACCGCTGACAACATTGGCTCTTGTGATTATGATGTCAAGGACTATCTGCTATGATTGTCAAGTTTTCTCCTAGTATCATTAATGAATTCTACAATACCCCCGCAAATGAAGAAAATGAAATCACGGAAGACATCAATGCTATCCCTGATGTACTCTTTTTTTTCTTCCCTGATCTTTGGGATACTGGAGTTATAGGGGTTTCTCAAAGAAGATGACGAGATTTTTTTTGATGCCAAAATTGAGTTTGGTTTACAACAGATTCAAAAAGCCAAATGACTCATTGCTTACTAAGAAGAACAAGTGGCTGAGTAGATGGTGCTTTTGAAAGTTGGCTTACATTCTGTCCAAAAAGGGGGAGTAGGAGAACCAAAAATGACACAGACTATGGATGGTGCTATGGATGGTCTGAGACTGATGAGCTTACGGACACAGAAGAAGATAAAAGATGAATACTTATGCTCTGTCTGTAATGTTGTTTTTGGGTTGCTCTTACATCTGTTTACGTGATTATTGAATTTTTCTTTCGTATGTCTTATTATGTTTTCGGGTGTTCTAATGATGATGTTGACAACACTGTCAACAACACCAGTGCTCGAACATGTTTAATTCAGGGGGAGATGAACTTTGACTCAGGAGGAGACACACTCTAATGCAGGGGGAGCTTAACTGACTACGATGCTTACCAAAATTATCATTTTTGGAAGTTTTGTCCAGAAAGGAAAAAGGGGGAGATTGAAAGGAATATTTTATTCCTATATTATTTTTCTAAATTGATATTATCAATTTATGATTTTGCCTTTCTAGATTATCAAATTTTGCTTGATTTAATTCTAAATGATAAAATCTTGGTTTACTTATTTCTAGATTATGAGATCTTGCTTGATTTATCTAGATTATAAGAACTTAATTGATTTTGATAGGATCGATTAACGTATCAAGAGTGTTTAGAAGGGGGGGTGATAAACATAAAAATTGTATATTAATTAAATGTTTTATAATATAAATATATAGTTTTTGTTTTATTAAATGTTTAAATATTATATGTTTTATAATAAATTGTATAAAATATAAGTTGTTGTGTAATTACAAGTTTTTACTATTTTTTACAGGTTCGATAAAACAAGAATAAACTTGGCGTTGCAAATGGGATTAAGATGATTCTTGGACCTGTAGAAAGTTGATGTTAATATCTACAATATTGATGGCAAGTATGAGATAAAAATCCTCTCACAATTGGGATCAAATTAAGCAACAAATAAAGTTACCAAAGAAGTGGCAGTTTTACCATGCTCTAGTATTTTGACCATATCTCTCAAATTACTTGGTCAAATGGTCTGAAAAAAATACCACAACTAGACAACTCAATTATCCACATGTTTCTTTTTATGTAAAGAAGCAAATTCGGAGAAGAAGATTTTCAAAAGTGATGTGTAATATAATATAATATCTTGGAACACCAATTAGGACTTATGTGTAAAAAAATATTATTTTATTTGTGGTTGTCTCCCCAAATTTGGCTATAAATAAGGGTGCATTGTAATGTATTGAGATATCCCTCATTCTATGAACAAACCTTTGAGTTCATAATATTTCTCTCTATATTTTTCCTTTATTTCTTCATTTAAATATAATTAGCATGTTAATTTCATATTCAAAGTTTTACACTTTGAATAATGAATAGCTAACTTCCTAAAGTTGAGATGAAAAGGTGAAACTCTTGGCATGATAATAAGGTTACTAAAATGTAAGAATCTATGTTTTATATTATTTAATCATTATTTATTGTTTATGTTATATTTATTTCTTTTAGCATTTTTATACCCTACTTATAAGTGGGAGTTTTGATTTATTTTTGCTATATGTTACACTAAATTCTTGGAACTATTTAAATGTTAGTTTGGTATTACCAACCATTTAAAGTGGATGCCTTGAATTATTATATATGAATATATTATAATATTAAATTACTTGGAACCATTTAAATGTTTGTTTGGTTTTACCAACCATTTAAAGTGGAAACCTTGATTTACTATATATAAATATATCATAATATTAATTTCTTGGTACCATTTAAATGTTAATTTGGTTTTACCAACCATTTAAAGTGGGAACCTTGATTTAGTGTTTACAAATATATATATAGCATAATAAATACTTGACAACATTTATAAGTTTTGATATATATTATATACTTATAAGATAATAATATATAACATAATATAAATATGATTATTTAATATATTGGAACCATTATATCAATAATGTTCGTTAATGTTAACTTTATTAAAATACCAAGAGTGGATCCTTTAATCTCAACTACTTAAATTAAAATTTGAACAATTAAAAGTTACCAATTAAAGATTCAAATAACTAAAAGAACAAATAAATAAAAAGACATTGTAGTGGACTTGTAATTACCTTAGCTTCCCAGTGGATACGATATTCGGAATCATCGAATTATACTACTTGTGGACAACCAGCTCTTGGGAGTGCAACAATCAAAGTCGCAACAAGTTTTTGGTGCCGTTGCCGGGGAAGTATAATTTAATTTCAAGTTTATTTAATTTTGTTTATATTTTATTTTTCTTTATTTGAATTTTTATTGCTTTTGTGTGTTTTTATTCTTTTGCATTTGCATTTGCATTTGCATGAGCATTTGGTCACGTACACTTAGTGGTCGACTCATTCGAAATAACCCTTTATTTTTACAAAACATGGCGGAAGAACCCATCCAAGAAAATAAAGATGAAATTCATTCTCAACATGATCATGATAGACGAAGAACACTTAGAGATCACATGAATCCTACACGTACTAGTGCACCTTCATGTCTAGATTTACCCCCTGATGCATCTCATTTCAATTTTAAGCCTGGTATTATCCAACTTTTACCCAATTTTCATGGCTTAGATTCTGAAAATCCATACATGCATTTACGAGAGTTTGAAGAAGTGTGCAATACATATAATGATCTAAATTATAGCATGAACACCATTCGACTTAAGTTTTTTCCTTTTTCTTTAAAAGATAAAGCTAAAACTTGGCTACAAAATCTTAGATCGGGATCCATTCGAACTTGGGATGAATTGCAACAACAATTTTTGAAAAAGTTTTTTCCATCTCATAGAACAAATTCTTTCAAAAGGCAAATCATCACTTTCACTCAAAAACAAGGAGAAACTTTTTATCAATGTTGGGATAGATACAAAGAATTGCTTAATCTTTGTCCACATCATGGTTTTGAAATTTGGAGAGTTGTTTCTCAATTTTATGAAGGCTTAACACCTAAAGATAGGCAAATGGTTGAACTTATGTGTAATGGAACATTTGAAGATAAAGATCCAAATGAGGCAATTGAGTATCCCGATTCATTAGCTTAAAATGCTCAAAATTGGGACACTATAGGTACAATCGAACCATCAAACAAGATTCAATCTCCTACATCTGGTGGAGGTATGTACACTCTCAAAGATGAACATGATCTTCAAGCTAGATTTACCTCTTTGGTAAGAAAAGTTGAGGCACTTGAATTGAAAAAGAATGGTCAATTAAAATCTGTTCAAGAAATTGTGTGTCATATCTGTGATACAAGTGATCATTTTACAAAAGATTGTCCCACTTTTCCCTCTTTTAAAGAATGTCTCCATGAACAAGCCAATGTTTTGAACAATTTCAAAAGGCCAAATTTTGAACCATTTTCTCAAAATTACGATCCAGGTTGGCGAAATCATCCAAATTTTAGTTGGAGGAATGATAATGCTGCACAATTTTCACAACCACATTACCAAAATCATCGAAATTTTCAAAATTATGCACCTTATGTTCCTCCACCTAAAAGGAACTTGGAAGATATATTGAATTCTTTCATTGCAAAGCAAGAGTCTATCAATACTCAAACTGCTCAAACCACGACAGATTTGAAAGATACTCTTGCTAAATTTGCATATGCACTTAATGTTCATGAAAAAGGTAAATTTCCTTCACAACCATAGCCTAATCCCAAGGATCATCATTCACAAACTGGAACTTCTGGAACTCAATCGATGGATCAGGTAAAATCTGTTATTACCCTTCGAAGTGGTAAGGTTGTGGAAAAATCCATTCTTGAACCTTGTGAAGATGATGATAAATCAACTCCAAAGGGTAAGGAAGTAGAACCCTTGCGAAGAGGAGGTTCAACAGACAGTGTCACCACCATTCCCTCATGCATTGAAAAATACAAAAAAATCAAATTTGAATTCTGATATATATGTTATTTTTAAACAAGTAAAAGTTAATATTCCTTTATTAGATGCAATAAAACAGGTACCATCATATGCCAAATTTTTGTAAGACTTGTGCACTGTGAAAAGAAAATTGAATGTGAAAAAAAAAGCATTTTTAGCCGAACAAGTAAGTGCAATCATTCAAAATAATAATACTTTGAAATACAAAGACCTTGGTTGTCCTACTATTTCATGTATTATTGGAGAACGAAAGATTAAAAAAGTCTTGCTTGATCTTGGAGCTAGTGTGAATTTACTTCCATATTCAGTTTATCAAGAACTCAATCTAGGCGAGTTAAAATCTACTTCGGTAACACTTTCTTGCCGATAGATTTGTTAAAGTGCCAAGAGGTATGGTAGAAGACGTATTGGTCCAAGTTGATAACTTTGTATATCCTGTCGATTTCATAGTTTTAGATACACAACCTATCGAAGCTTGTAATGCAATTCCTGTAATTCTGGGTCGTCCATTTTTAGCAACTTCTAATGCTCTTATAAATTGCAGGAATGGAATAATGAAGTTGTCATTTGGTAACATGACCTTGGAGCTCAATGTTTTTAATCTTTGTAAGCAACCACATGACAAAGGAGATGAAAGTGAAGATAAAAATCTTATTGAAACTCTTGTGGAAGAAAACATTCAAGAAGGGAGTACTCGTGATCAATTAGATATTTGTTCAATTGAAAGTGTTAAAGAAAATATTGAAATTGATCTTGATGATTTTATCAGGTATCACTCGTTACCAGGATCAGAGAAAGAATTTGATGCAAAATATGAAAACAAAGACGAACCACCCATATTGGAGTTAAAACCCTTGCCAGAAGAATTGAAGTATGCATTTCTTGGAGAAGAAGAAACATATCCGGTGGTAATTTCTTCCAAACTAGAAAGTGATCAAGAAGGTAAATTAGTTGATATGCTTAAAAGACATAAAAATGCAATTGGTTGGACAATAAAAGATCTCAAGAGCATTAATCCACTAATTTGCACACACAAAATTCATTTAGAAGAAAATGCAAAAACATCTCAACAACCACAAAGGAGATTAAATCCACACATGAAAGATGTTGTGAAAACTGAAGTTCTCAAACTACTTGATGTTGGGATTATCTACCCTCTTTCTGATAGTAAGTGGATAAGCCCAACACAAGTAGTTCCGAAAAAATCTGGCATCACAGTGATAAAAAATGAAAAAGGTGAATTGTTAACAAGTTGAGTCCCATCTAGTTGGCGGATGTGTATTGATTATAGAAAATTAAATGATGCCACTAGAAAAGATCATTTTCCATTACCATTTTTGGATCAAATTTTAGAAAGAATAGCAGGTCATCCATACTACTGTTTTCTTGATGGATATTCAGGTTATTATCAAATTCCCATTGCACTCGAAGATCAAAATAAAACTACATCCACATGTCCTTTTGGAACATTTGCATTTAGAAGGATGCCATTTGGATTATGCAATGCCCCAGCAACATTTCAAAGATGTATGCTAAACATTTTTTGCGACATGGTTGAAAATTGTTAGGAAATTTTCATGTATGATTTAACTGTCTTTGGGAATACATTTGATAATTGTCTTGAAAATTTGGAAAAAGTTTTAAAAAGATACGATGAAAAAGGTCTTATTTTAAATTGGGAAAAATGTCATTACATGATTACTTCTGGAATTGTTTTGGGACATGTAGTGTCATCTCATGGAATTGAAGTTGATAAAGCAAAAGTTGATGTCATTGCCAATTTACCCCCTCCAAAAATCATTAAAGAAATTCGCTCATTTTTGGGACATGCTGGATTTTATAGGAGGTTTATAAAGGACTTTAGTTTAATCTCTAAACCCATTTGTAACCTCTTAACAAAAGACACTGCATTTGAGTGGACTCAAGAATGTCAAAATGCTTTTGATAAAATCATTCGACATTTAACATCAGCTCCTATCATGCAACCTCCTGATTGGTCTTTACCATTTGAAATCATGTGCGATGCGAGTGATTATGCAGTCGGTGCAGTATTGGGTCAAAGAAGAAACGGTAAGCCTTATGTGATATATTATGCAAGTAGAACTTTAAACAATGCTCAAATGAATTACTCCACAACTGAAAAATAACTACTTGCTGTAATATTTGCATTAGATAAATTTCGTTCTTATTTGATTGGATCAACGACTATTGTGTTTACTGATTATTCTTCTATTAGATATTTGTTGACCAAACAGGATGCAAAGCCACGACTGATACGATGGATTTTGTTGCTCCAAGAATTTGACATTGTGATCAAAGATAAAAAAGGAACCGAGAATGTCGTAGCCGATCATTTATCGAGACTAGTAACAGGATCATCTTGTGAAATGACACCAATTAACGATAATTTTCCTGATGAACATCTATTTTCAGTTACTACTACACCTTGGTTTGCTAACATAGTAAATTTTCTTGTGACAGGAAAAATGCCACCGCAATGGAGTTCTCAAGATAAAAGAAAATTTTTGAATGAGGTAAAAAACTTTTATTGGGATGATCCGTATCTGTTCAAGTATTGTCCGGATCAAATTTTTCGACGTTGCATACCCGACAATGAGGTAAGTAGTGTCATTAAATTTTGTCATTCAGAAGCATGCGGATGACATTTTTCTTCAAAGAAAACAGCTGCAAAAATCTTGCAGTGTGGATTTTATTGGCCCACTTTGTTTAAAGACACCCATGAAATCTGCAAGATCTGTGAAAATTGTCAAAAATTGGGTGGGATTTCAAAAAGAAACATGATGCCTTTGAATCCTATTATTGAAATTGAAATATTTGATTGTTGGGGAATAGATTTTATGGGACCTTTTCCACCGTCGTTTGGATACTTGTATATTTTAGTTGCAGTTGATTATGTTTCCAAATGGATAGAGGCAATTCCATGTCGAACAAATGATCATAAAATCGTCATCAAATTTTTAAAAGAAAATATTTTTAGTAGATTTGGAATTCCTCGAGCTATGATAAGTGATGGGGGAACTCACTTTGTTAATAAACCATTTGCTTCATTAATGAAAAAATATGGTATTACTCATAAAGTAACTACTCCTTATCATCCTCAAACAAATGGACAAGTTGAATTAGCTAATAGGGAGATAAAGCAAATTTTGGAAAAAACTGTTAACTCAAATAGAAAAGATTGGTCTCTGCGACTTAATGATGCACTTTGGGCATATCGAACAGCTTTTAAAACATCATTGAATATGTCTCCCTATAGGTTGATTTATGGAAAACATTGTCATTTGCCTGTGGAATTGGAACATAAAGCTTATTGGGCGATCAAAACTTTAAATTCAAGCATGGATGATGCCAACAAATTGCGTAAATTGCAACTTAATGAACTTGATGAACTCAGAAATGACGCGTAGGAGAATTCAATTATTTATAAAGCAAAAATCAAATCATTTCATGATAAAACAATTCTTAGAAAATCTTTTGAGATTGGTAAAAAAGTTTTGCTTTATAATTCTCGACTTCACATATTCCCAGGAAAATTACGATCAAGATGGACATGCCCATATGTTGTAAAGCATGTGTATACTTATGGAGCTGTGGATATTGAAAATCCTAAAAATGGTGATATTTTTAAAGTAAATGGACAAAGGCTTAAACCATTTTTAGAAAATGAAATCTTTCAAGAAGAGTTTATTTCCCTTTCTGATCCTTGATTTTTTTTATTTTTTATTTTTTTTGGTGTTGCATTTAAGTTTGTTTGTTTTTATTTCAGGTTTTCTTAATCTTTTTATTTTCCCGGTTAAATGGCGGATAACGGTAGTCCGTGACTCTCATAGTCGGTTAAATCAGTTTCCCACAATTGCTGATACAAAAATAAAAAAAATCATTTCTTTTCTTTTCAAAATGGATGAAATTCTCTCAAAAATTTGTAAATATTTTCCCTCTGTTTCTGAAAATGTTCTAAGAAAAATTTATGCAGGAAGGTGTGAAAGATTGAGATTGCTAATGCAAAAAGGAATTCCAGAAGATATTCGTCTTGTAATAGAAGCTAAGGTCCGAGTAAGAGGAGAAGTTAAACAATCATTGCTCATTCGGTATTTGCCTGGATTAGGAAAAAGCACTTATGCGAAAAAACGAAGGGCCAAAAGTTTAGGGGTTTGTCATAAGTGTGCAAGATGGACTTGTGACAAACGATGCAGATCTTTGGGATGTGTTTCCAATAACAGAGAAGATAAAATTGGTTTCATTAAGAATGGGCTGAGTAAGGAGTCTTTAGATAACATCTTATTGACTTTTGAGACGCATTCTAGTGGACATGTACATATTGAACTTCTCCGTTTATGGAAACAATTCCAAGATGAGCGTTATCGTCTTGGGAATCCGACTAAAAAAGACCCTGTTTGCCAATTTATAAGAAAATTGGATGGGAAGCATATCCTCGACTTATAGAAGGCGTTGAAGCCGTTTCTGGACGTAAAACCAGAGGAAAATTGTGAGCCACAATCACACTACTGTTTATATGCATGTGTGTCATTATTGTTTTTACTATTTATTCTGTTTACAGCTTTGACCCATAGTTTTGTCATGATAACATATTACCCCTATAAAATCTCTCATCTTTCTCTCTATTTTCGCAGACGAAAAAAAGAAAGTAAAAACATGGCTGGATCCTCTGCGCAAACATTGAAAAATATTTGTGTATTTTGTGGGTCGAGTCCTGGAAAAAATGAAGTGTTTGTAAAAGCAGCGAATAATCTTGGAAAGATATTGGCTGAGAGAAAAATTCACTTGGTATATGGGGGATGTAATATTGGGTTAATGAGATCTGTTTCAACATCTGCTCATCTTGGAGGTAGTCAGGTTTTGGGTATTATTCCTACAGCTTTAGCTGAAGGAAATATTACAGGTGTTACGATTGGGGAGGAATTAAAAGTTTTTTCTATGTATGAAAGAATCACTCAAATGATTGAAAATTCTGATGCTTTTATCGCACTACCAGGAAGTTTTGGTATATTAGAAGAAATTTTTCACACTGTTTCTTGGGCACAACTTAATATCCATAATAAACCTGTGGGCTTGTTGAATATCAATAATTATTATGACAGTTTGTTGACATTTCTTGATAAAGCTGTGGAACAGAATTTCATTTCAGAAAATTCACGACGGATGCTCATCTGTGCTTCGAATGCCGACCAATTAATTGATGATTTGGAAGCTTTTGTTCATAAGCCTGATCCGATGATAACAAAGATTAATTGGTCGCAATCAAGCAGTAAGAAAAGGAAGTTGGATCATTGATTCAAAAGTCGTGGATTGGTTTGCGTTTGTTATCTTCAATAAAATTCCAGGTGATATCTCTTTCATTATGTACTCTTTATTAATAGTTATTTTGACATTAGGGACAATGTCATATTCTGATTGGAGGGAGAACAAACTTATAAAAAAAATAAAAAAAATTTAAAAAAAAATAAAAAAAAATATATATATTATTTTAAAATAAAATCATGTTTATTGTTTGTATCTTAGTAATTTTTGCAAAAATGTCATACATTACATGTTTGAAAGATTTAAATTAGAACATGCATTAATCTATTTAAGAATGTTTAAATTTTTATTTGAAAAAAAAATCAATTTTAATATTCTGATCAATATAAAAATATGATTTATGAAATCTTTTTGGGTGATTAACCATTGTGATAAAATCAGGTATTAAAGTATATGCCCCAAGATATACCTTATAAGAGTGCCTAAAATTTAAACTCACGCATATTTTGTGAGTGAGTGGAGAGGACTGAGAAAACAGCCTTCGAGCCTTTATTGATCATGAGAGAGACCATCTATTGTTTAGATCTTGAGTTCTTATTTTGAAAAAAAAATGATATTTCCTGAAAAAAAAGGAGAAAAATACAAAAAGAAAGATATTAAAGATCTATGTAATTTTTAAGTTATATGCTACGACCCACATATCTCTCATAAAAAAAAAAGAAAGAAAGAGAGAATTTATTGTACAAATTAAATAAATATGTGGTCAAGAAGCATAAAATTAGTTTGATTCCATGATGTTATGAAAAAAAAATATATCAGGAAAAAATATATAATAAGAACAACTAGATTTTGAATCAATGGATTTTCTATCTTTTGATTAGTTTGGCTCGTTTGTCTGTCTGCATTCTGTAAACAATTTTTCTGAGCATTTATCTGTATTCCAACTCCATGAGAGAAATCGTTTCCATAAATTGAAACATTTATTAACCTGTGAGGATATGGAGTTGAGACTCTTACTAGGAATTTCTGAAGGCCGTGTACATTTAACTACCTGAAATAAGCTTTGAATTGATCATCTCAAATTATTTCATAAATTATAATTATGATGATCTTGATATAGCTTTGACAGTTTTCAAATTTAATTTAAACACTTAGATAGTTTTGATTACATTTCTATTTAAATTAATCAATATGCTTTGTATTGCTATTAACGCTTAAATTGCTAGGGACTAGCAATAAGCTGGTTGGGAGGTGTGATAAACATAAAAATTGTACATTAATTAAATGTTTTATAATATAAATATATAGTTTTTGTTTTATTAAATGTTTAAATATTATATGTTTTATAATATATTGTATAAAATATAAGTTGTTGTGTAATTACAAGTTTTTACTATTTTTTACAGGTTCGATAAAACAATTATAAACTTGGCGTTGCAAATGGGATTAAGATGATTCTTGGACCTGTAGAAAGTTGATGTTAATATCTACAATATTGGTGGCAAGCATGAGATAAAAATTCTCTCACAATTGGGATCAAATTAAGCAACAAATAAAGTTACCAAAGGAGTGGCAGTTTTACCATGCTCTAGTATTTTGACCATATCTCTCAAATTACTTGGTCAAATGGTCTGAAAAAAATACCACAACTAGACAACTCAATTTTCCACATGTTTCTTTTTATGTAAAGAAGCAAATTCGGAGAAAAAGATTTTCAAAAGTGATGTGTAATATAATATAATATCTTGGAACACCAATGAAGACTTATGTGTAAAAAAATAATATTTTATTTGTGGTTGTCTCCCCAAATTTGGCTATAAATAGGTGTGCATTATAATGTATTGAGATATCCCTCATTCTATGAACAAACCTTTGAGTTCATAATATTTCTTTCTATATTTTTCTTTTATTTCTTCATTTAAATATAATTAGCATGTTAATTTCATATTCAAAGTTTTACACTTTGAATAATGAATAGCTAACTTCCTAAAGTTGAGATGAAAAGATGAAACTCTTGGCATGATAATAAGGTTACTAAAAGGTAATAATCTATGTTTTATATTATTTAATAATTATTTATTGTTTATGTTATATTTATTTGTTTAAGCATTTTTATACCCTACTTATAAGTGGGAGTTTTGATTTATTTTTGTTATATGTTACACTAAATTCTTGGAACCATTTAAATGTTAGTTTTGTATTATCAACCATTTAAAGTAGATGCCTTGATTTATTATATATGAATATATTATAATATTAAATTACTTGGAACCATTTAAATGTTTGTTTGGTTTTACCAACCATTTAAAGTGGGAACCTTGATTTACTGTATATAAATATATCATAATATTAATTTTTTGGTACCATTTAAATGTTAATTTGGTTTTACCAACTATTTAATGTGGAACCTTGATTTAGTGTTTACAAATATATATATAGCACAATAAATACTTGACAACATTTATAAGTTTTGGTATATATTATATACTAATAAGATAATAATATGTAACATAATATAAATTTGATTATTTAATATATTGGAACCATTATTTCAATAATATTCGTTAATATTAACTTTATTAAAATACCAAGAGTGGATCCTTTAGTCTCAACTACTTAAATTAAAATTTGAACAATTAAAAGTTACCAATTAAAGATTCAAACAACTAAAAGAACAAATAAATAAAAAGACATTGTAGTGGACTTGTAATTACCTTAGCTTCCCTGTGGATACGATATTCGGACTCATTGAATTATACTACTTGTGGACAACCTGCTCTTGGGAATGCAACAATCAAAGTCGCAACAGGGGGTTGAATAAACACTCACAATTAAAACTGATCTTTTCGAATTTTGAGTTCAGCTTGGTGACAAACTGATTCTCGGAATCTTGCTGGTCAATGACAATCAGTTAAACTAAAGTAGTTGCGGAAAGTAACTGACTGAAAGATAGAATACAAACCTGAAATAAAATACACAATGATTGTTTCTGGATGTTCGGAGATTTCAATTACTCCTACGTCACCCCTTCTATCTCAAGGATAGGATTTCCACTAAAAGACTTTGATTGAATACATGATTTGTACTGACCCACTTCAGTTTGGACTTATCACTGCCAAAAGCTGAAACTCTTAGTATTACAAAATGTTCTCAGTGCGTAACTGATCTTAGCACTATCAAATTTAACGATTATTACAAAGTGCTAGTGAGCTCAAATTGTAGCCTTGACTGCTACGAATAAACCAAGTAAGAGTGAGCTAAGATTTTGGCAGAGTAACAGCAAGCTTTGAATAGAGTGATCTTTTTTTTTTCTTTAGCTGTTCTTCTGTCATATTTATAAGCTTCCCTTCCATCGATAACCATAGATATATTTGAATCTTTGTATCCGTTGATTGCCACTTCATTATTTTTTGGGTATTGTTTGCTTCATTTATTGTAATGCGACGTCTTAACTGCTTTAGCCGAAATGCGTTGTTCTAAGCTGTATTGATTGAAGTGCGGCGTTTCATATTCAGTTGCAGTCTTCTATGTCTCTTTGTCGGTTGAATGTTCTTTCCCGAGACATGTTCAGTTGAAGGATGCTTAGCTTAAAATCATATGGCTGAATGTATCAACTGATCGGTTTCCAACTGATCAGTTTTCTTTATTAGATCAGCTGATTTCAGTTGTTAATCCAGTTGCTGAATATAATTGCGCATATCAGTTGGTTCATATTTTGTCAAACGCCGGAATTTAGTTTCCAACAATTTCCCCCTTTATGGTGTTTGACAAAACTAAGTAAATAATAACTGAACGTCTAAACTCATTATAGATAAAATAAGAGATTGATCAACTGAATAATGGACTACACGAATCTGTAGAGATTTTTCTTCAACGAGAAGATTTCTTTTGTTGTTCTAGAATCTCTTTGATCTCTTCCCCCTTTTTGTCAAACAACTCCATCTTCTATGAGAATTTCCGAACATCTGTTGATAAAACATTGACAGCAGTGGATATGCTAGAGACAAAAGAGAGCATTGTGTTTTGCAACGAGTCTATTTTTCTTGTTACAAGCGTCTCTAGATTTTCAACTCGTTTGCTGATAACGTCTTGAGTGATAGAGAGAATCTCAGCCAAACCTTTGTTCTTCTTAATTGCTTCCATTGAGTTTAAGGCTTCTTGAATTGCTTTCAGTTTCTCTGAGTTGAATGCCTCAGAATGTTCTAGCTTCAGAGAATGTTCTAATTGAGTATGCTGAATCTTGTACAGATCATTAATCACTCTATGTATATCATGCTGAATTTTCTGAATTTCTGCAAGAACAAAATCAAGATCTTTGGTGGAGTAAAGATTTGGCTGATCCGACGCTCCAGATTCCTGTGAGATATGATCAAAAACCACCATGGTTCTTTCAGATATCATTGTTTCAGCAATATTCGGTTCTGGAACATCTGTTTCAGTTACTGCCACTTGGACCAGATGAGGTGAAGACTCATGTTGTTCAGCATTTGAGTTTTCCTGCTGAATGTGAGAGTTTGCAGGATCTTCAGCTAGTGAGTCATGAACTGATGCTTCTGCTTGATAGTCATCTGAGATTCGAGTTGACTCTTTAGTTGGAGGATTGTCAGAAGTAGGCAACAGAGCCTCGAGATTCTCAGCAATTTGGTGATCTGGTGATTGAGCAGACATCATTCTTGGATCATTTGGTTCAGAAATGGCGGCCTTAACTGGCTCTTCAGTTAAGATGGTATTCTCTTCAGCTGCTTGATCAGTGGAGTGATCAACTGATAAAGGTTCATTAATAACAGATTATGTCACCACTGCTTGAATAATTTCATCAATGCTGGCAAAATTCAACTCGGCTTCAGAGTACAGCTGATGTTCCAAAGCAGATGATTGTGGCACATCCTGAACTGTTTCTTCAGTTGTAACAATAGTTTGTTCTGAGGGTGGCTCTTTCTGCTGAGAGGAGGGTTCTTCTTCTTCTTCTTCAGAGGCTTCCTCGGGAAGAACTAACTCCTGATCCATTTCCCACACTTTTATCTGAGCTTGCAAGCTAGTAAGATCTGTATCTATCTGAGTGATCACAGCTCGATCATTATAAGCAGTTGGATTGGTGGGAATGTAGTTTGCCTTCAATTTCTCAAGCAGTTGAGATAGCTTCTTAGCTCGAATTTGGTCAAAAAATGGGTTTTCCTCTCCAAAGCCTGAACAATTGTGGCAGCTTTGACCATCTTGGAGCAGCCTGTTGCGTTCCAATCTCCTTTTTGATCTTCACGAACTGATCAGGAGAGATATCTAATTTAGTCTTGGGTTGCAGAACATTCTTCCCATTGAAAATTTTGAATTTAGATAATCGCTCCGAATCATCAGCCACCAACCCTTTGACTTTCATCAAATAGCTCAGCAGCACTGGAAATCCCTTGGATTGCTTGGTGGAGGAAAACATTGTTGAATTTTCTTCCAGCCATAATAACCGTAATAGCTTGAAACTTTTCCAAAGTCAGGGCGGCATACGATCCTGCCTTAGCCAATAGTCCTTTGGCTACGATATCAGCCAGCAACTGATCCTCATGCTTCAGTTCCTTCTTAGGATCAGAAACTTTGATTTTTCGTCCATCAGCAGAGAGTGCAGTTTGCATTTCTTCAATATCTGATGCTTTAACATCAGCAAGGTGTACCGGTCCATCAGAAGGTAATGAAAAGATTTCTCCGAAAGAATCTTCAGAAATGGTCACCAACTGACCATTAATAGTGGAAATGATGCTTTCATCAGAGTTGATATATCCATTTGAGTAGAGGTCCTGGAGTTCTTTTGGGTAAATCTCCTGCGAGTATTGCCCCAAGAATATCCTCAGCCCAGCTGATTCAAGCTTCAGAAATACATTTTTCACATCGACTTCTTCGACTAATAAAGCTGATTCAAAGTTGATAGCCTAGCATTCAATATATGAGCAGTGATCTGATTTGCCATTGCTGAGAGTAAGTAAACCTGAGATTTTGCGAAATTCAAGCTCTGAGTGTATGAGTTTGCTCTAAGAGATGATGTACGCGTAAGAAAGAAACTGAATTGAAGAGGGGAATTATTTATATGTATGTGACTGTTTAAATTCTGGACACGTGTCAGTCCATCAAAATTTTGAATAAAAACGTGTGCTGTATGCGTGTGTACAATTTAAACGGTTCAAATGCTTCCACGTTTTTTTAAAATAAGATTCATCATTAGATAGCAGACAGTCACGTCACTTGATTTGGAATATAATATGATTAATTAGTTAACTTATGTGAGAAGATTAGTGAAATACCCAACTGAACGATCAGTTGTAAGACTGTGTCCTTTCAATTGAGAGTTTACTAACATTTGTCTTCTCAGTTAACCACTTAAAAACTGATATTCCCCCTTAATCGGTGCATAGAATAATTAAAGTGACGATATAAAAATAAATTTAAAGGTCAGAAAGATTATCGTTTGCTGAAACGTTGACGGCCCTTCAGCTTCCATGATTTTCGGCTATAAATAGAAGTAACACGGTTAGTTTCAGTCATATTGGTGAAAATATTCAAGAAAAAAAGAATGACAGATACGAGTAGCTCGAGTGCTTTGCCGTTTGTTCTGGAGACCAGGAAGGCTGTTATAGAAGATGAAGTCTTCTATAAGAGTCTTCACTACTGGGAAAAGTTACAGAAGCTTGAGTTCCTGTATAATACTGGAGAGGCTACCACTCCCGAACTGCTGGCATATTTGAAAAGAGTGCGGGAGCTCTTGAACATAACTGTGTGGGTGGACATCTTTAAGGATGGTCATATCTATCAGCTGCTTCGAAAGGAACTGAAAATCCTTAAGTGCATAACTGTTTCTCAGAGCTTTGTCAAGACATTTACCGCACCTTTATCCACTTGGTTGAAAATGTGGATAATTGTTGTAGAGGAAAAATATGATGATGTAATCCGTGCAAACGGTTATGGTTGAATGAAGTATTTATATGAGCTTA
Source organism: Primulina tabacum (assembly GCF_025594145.1). Taxonomy (NCBI): domain Eukaryota; kingdom Viridiplantae; phylum Streptophyta; class Magnoliopsida; order Lamiales; family Gesneriaceae; genus Primulina; species Primulina tabacum. The sequence continues at coordinate 22,546,928 of NC_134566.1, forward strand.
ACTTTGTTTTTCTCTTTCCTGGTTGATGACAATGTTCTGTTACATGCAATGCTTGTGTTCTTATTTTCTGCAAATAATTTTATTAGTAAAACAACATCAATAATAATTTTAAGACAATTCAATTAAACCAAGAATATTGCGAAAGTAAGAAAACTTAGTCTCGGGTAATGGTTTGGTGAAGATGTCAGATGCTTGTTGCTCAGTTGAAATATACTCCAGTCTAATTTCCTTCTTCAAAGCATGATCTCTAATGAAGTGGTGCCTGACATTTATATGCTTGGTCCTTGAGTGAAGAACTGGATTATAGGTGATGACAATTGTGCTTGTATTGTCACAAAATATGGGCGATTCATTTGTAATTACTCCATAATCTCTCAGTTGTTGCTGGATCCAGATCAGTCGTGCACAACAACTACCAGCAGCAAGGTATTCTGCTTCAGTTGTTGAGGTAGCTATGGATGTCTGCTTTTTGCTGAACCAAGAGATCAGTCTGTCTCCTAGAAACTGACAAGATCTACTTGTACTTTTACGATCAAGCTTACATCCTGCATAATCTGCATCTGAATATCCAACTAAATTGAAAGTAGAGTCTTTAGAATACCATAACCCAACATTTTGTGTACCTTTAAAATATTTCAAAATTCTTTTAGCAGCTGAGAAATGTGATTGCTTAGGATTTGCTTGAAATCTTGCACACATACAGACAGCAAATACAATATCAGGACGACTGGCAGTTAAGTACAACAATGAACCTATTAAACCTCGATATAATGTGGGGACCCGGGACGCTAATCCAGTTCTTAATCATCATTGGGACTAATTAATCAATTAGTAATACAGGGTCTAAATTTTTTTTTTAAAAATGCGGAACGTAGTGACATAAAACATATATACATCTCAGTATAAAAGTACAAGTCCTGTACTACATACATTTATTCAACTAAGGTTTAACAGCTAATGTCAAGTGTCCAACCCTATCTCTAATCCAAGTCCGGAGCCTCCACTCTAATCACGATCTTTCCTCATCTCCTCGACCCTGAGCCTGTCCCACCTGTTGTCATGCACACATACAAAACAAGACAACAGCCGGATAACTCCGGTGAGAATAAATCCCAGTATAAACAATGTAAACATGCAATCATATAGAAACATATACAAAAGCATGTAACAGTTATCATTAACATGTAGCAAATCAACAAACATGAATGATATAAAACTGTAAATCAACTAGTCATCACAGACTCGACTCAAACAACGCGTCGTCTCAGACTCGACTCAACTCTAACCTAGGGATCCCAATGTCTGGATATTGATAATTATATCGAATCTCAGTCGATAGGAATGAATCAACCCTAAACGGCATCGATATAATTCATATATCCAGTGTCTGGGCGAAACAGCCGCAGAATTGACGAATAAGTCAAGAATTAAGCGAATCAGCCAATAACTAGACGAATCAGCTAGTAATTAAGCAAATCAGCCAAAGTTTAGACGAATCAGTCGATAACTAGACGAATCAGTCGATAACCAGACGAATCAGCCGGTGACTAGGCGAATCAGCCAATGACTAAAGAATCAGTAGTCAATACATGCAGTGACTATAAATCAATAGACTACAAACATCAATTTCATCAATTACAAATATCAATGCAATAAACTAAGTATGTGATTTAGGGAGACTCGAGTCAAACCTCACTCGAGTTGTGCAATCCCAACTCAACATTAGTTTATACCTTTCTTTCTGTCACTCTGACTCTGTCAAAGTCTCGAACTCAAAGCCTGACAATATCAATCTGGCAATAACAATATCGAGGAGTATAATATCAATACATTACTCCAATCAAATCTGTTCTGCTCAATACTCAATCTAATTAACTATCGATGGCATAACGGTACAATATCGATATACCCAACAATACCATATTAGTCAGATATCACTTCCAATATCTCATAATCGATAACAATTCAATTCTGATATCAATTCCATTCAAATCAACTCTGAAAATCATAACAATTCTGTACGGTATCCGTTCTTCAATCCGGTTTCGATTATACAATGTCTAATATCGCAAGAACATCATATATGAATCATATCCGATTCCTTCAACATCATAATTTCAAATCATATCAAAACGTATCAAAACTTACGTCCAGTTGTAGCCTGTGTTGATAGGAACACAGTACTGAAGTCGGATTCAAAATCAGACGAACGGATTGAAATATAAAGGCATAAGGATTTCTTTCACAAAATCTCTGAAGATTTTCCGCGACCTTTCTCTTTTGTTTCCTAATGTTTACTGAAGGATTAAGTTATATATATCACGTTGCATGTCTATGAAACGTGGCTCATTTTCAAACAATTCAGGCGGCGCTCGGGCGGTCGAGAATTACCGCTCTGGCGCTTGCTCGGCGCTCGGGCGGTTAAAACTTACCGCCCGGGCGCAAGAGGTTCTGTCCTCCACAATACCCATTGGCGCCCGGGCGGTCAAAACTACCGCCCGGGCGCCACATCTTCTGTCCGAAGCATACTTTGTTGAACATTGGCGCTCGGGCGGTTACTTTCTACCGCTCGGGCGCCAATAGTTCTGTTCAAAACTTGTACCATTCATATGCTTTGCCCAATCTGGTCTCGAAATGGCCCGGCTATAATCACCTCAATTCTTAATCAATAATCTCAGATTAACAGAATCAAAATCTCGGGCATTACAATTCTCCCCCCCTAAGATTTGATTTCGTCCCCGAAATCACAGGCAATTAAATTAGATATCAGAAAGAAATGTATAGCAAAAGCTGAATCAAAATACTCACATCAGTGAAATAACTCAGGAAATCTCTGTCCCATATCAGACTCAGTTTCCCAAGTAGCTTTATCGATGTCATGACGACTCCACTGAATCTTCACAAGTGGAATAGTCTTCGTTCTGAGCTACTTTTCTTTACGATCAATAATCTGAATCGGTTTTTCGAAATAACTCACTGTCTCATCCAATTCAACTTCGTCTGGTTGAATCATATGTGAAGTATCTTGCATGTACTTCTGCCATAAAATTACATGAGAGACATCATGTATTCCAGATAATGAAAGCGGTAAAGTGAATCGATAGGCACGATCTCCTATCTTCTCAAGAATCTCATACGGCCCAATCTATCGTGGAGACAACTCCCCTTTCTTGCCAAATCGAACAATTCATCTGAAAGGTGAAATTTTCAAAAATACTCGGTTTCCAGCCTCAAATACCAACGGTCGTCGTCGGACATTGGCATATTTGGCTTGTCTGTCTTGGGTTGCCTTCATTTCAGCTTCACTTTTTCAGTCATATCTCTGATCATGCCAGGTCCAATCTCAGGAACCTCAGAGATATCATCCCAATAAAGAGGGGATCAACATTTCATTTCGTACAACGCTTCGAAAGAAGTCATTTCAATACTCGTCTGATAGCTGTGGTTGTACGATAATTCATAAATGACAATAAATCATGTCAACCAGTGCTAAAATCCAGCACTACAATTCTTGGATATTCTCCAGTATCCGGATATTTTGCTCCGACTATCCGTCAATCTATAGACGATAGGTGAAGGAGTTTATAATATATTCTGCCAAAAATACAAAATCAACCGAAAATCATGGTATGATATAGTCAATTTTGGCATTCAATGCAGTCTAATCATTTTTCTGACATAACTCTTGATCGTCCGATCTTATCTGTACATCATCCTGTACACCTAGTATATGCAGATTCAAGCATTCTATCAATTATAATCATAATCACATCGCATCACAGTCTTAGGAAAATTTCGATAGTTTCATCACCAATCCATAGAAATGTACTCCCATTTCGATTTAAGTATCAATAATCGGTATAACCCATCTCCTGGTTTCTATCTTTCTTTCTTTATCTGTAGGTAATTAGACATTCTAGTACAAACTCTGTCACATCTACTCTCATCTGTTTCTATCAACACCTTTTCAGCTATCAAAATGCATACTGAATAAGTTATTGCACACTGTCTGGCAATATTTATCATTTTAAATTCGGAACATTTGGAACAACAGATTGGTTATTTATATACAAGGCAGTATTACTTACCTGATTCAAACACAGATTCAAAACAACAGCAAGCTTCAATCAGATTCAAAACATCACTCATCGGTACTGATCTGCTAAACTCATAAACCGCAAATGTTTGACACTGATATCCACCTCGGCCAACTAATTCCGGTTTAGCTCTGCTAAATTCAACAGATATATCATCTTCAGATATAACACACCCTGAATGTAATCCGTCTCAATCAGGATTCACCATTTCAACAGTTTCTGATATCAAATCAAAGCTAAAATCAATCTCTCTGATTGGAATCGAATCGGAAGTCTTATCGGGGAAAACATTATTAACTTTCTTATCATTGGTAAATCAGCCAATGATAGACTCAACTTCAGTAAATCAACTGAATACATAAGGAGTCCCTCTGTTCCTTTCTGTAATAATCGAGTCATAGATAGTACGAATTATCAAAGGAATTCTCAATCTAGAATCCTTATCGTACACTATTCATCCCTTGGCCATCTCAGGTCCGATTCTCACCATCTTCTGGAACTAATCTAGGGTAGCTCTGTACTTGGTCAGCATATCAATATCAGTAATGCAGTCTCAAAACCAGACAACACTAGTACAATACAAGCTACCACACGATCTAACTCAATCTCATTCTCATCCTACTGTAGTATACGATATTTTACAGAATTCACTGATATAAAAACTCTCCCCAACTAGTCAAGAGATACACTACAGTAGAATAAAGCCTCAACAGGCAATGCATGACTCAATGCAAATCGTTCAGAAATAAACATATGGGAAGCATCCGTATTTATCAATACAAAAGCAGGATAACTACATCAAGAACAGTTACCTGCAACATCATCACCTGGTGCTTCCTGAGCCTGCTCCTCAGTCAAAGCAAATACTCTGGCCTGCTGTCTAGGAGGCTGGCCAACTGTCTGACTTCCTCCTGGCCTCTGCTGTGACTGAGATGGTGCTGGCTGAAATGAAGGAACAGCAGCTGATCGTCTACTCCACTGTGCCGCTGATCCAGATGATTCGGCTCTCTGGGATCCTTGAGAACCCTTCTGTGGACACACTCTGGCAAAATGTCCCTGTTGTTTGCAGAAGTGGCAACTACCAAGTACTCCTTGGCATTGCTCAGTGGAATGTCTCGCTCCACAATTTCCGCAGTAAACTACGGTATAACTCTGTTCGGAACCACTGGAGCTAGCAGAACTGCCGCCTGACTTCTTAAACTGCTTTCCTCTAGCCTTCTGAAAATCTTTCTTTCTACCACTGCTACTATCACTCTCGAATCGGGGAGGTGGTTGCTGTGGTTTTGATTCTAGGGGAACAGATGCAGCTCCTCTCTGTCTTATCAGGCCCGTTTCAGCGCCCTTTGCTCTATTCATGGCATCAGCAAAGTTATTCGGTCGTCCTGTGTTCACCAATGTAAATATATCGGGATTCAAGCCATTGATGAACTGATCAGCAACGGCTTCGTCATTTCCAGCCACATGTGGAGCAAACTTCAACAAGGTAGAGAACTTGGTCACATATTCTTCAATGTTCAGCTGACCCTGTCTCAAATTGGCAAATTCCGCCCCCTTGTCTTTTCTGTACGACACTGGGAAAAATCTATGATAAAACTCAGTTTTAAATAGATCCCAATTAATAGTCGTACCCCGATGCTCCAAGGCCTTCTTCATCGTAATCCACCAGTTCTTTGCAACATCAAGCAACTGGTGCCCAATCAATTTAATTCGGCGCTCATCACTGTACTCCAGTGAATCAAACAGCATCTCAATGTTATCTAACCAACTTTCACACTCAACTGATGTCTTAGTACCCTTCAGTGTTGGTGGTTTGAACGACTGAAACCTTTTCAATAATGTCTCCATTGGAGTGGCTGTAACATCCATTGGAGGATTCGATGTGCTACCCTATTCTGGAATTCTTCGAGGAGGCATATCTGAATATCAAAAGGATTAGTAACCCAATCCAACAAACCTGTTTTAATTCAGTCCCTCCTCCGATCATCTTACTGCTGATCGAGAATCGGTTCAGATTTGTTCCCAATAATACATATTACACAATCAAATCAGATAAGTCAAGTAACATGTATTATATAAAGCAGTAAATCATGCTAGCAACCACAAGCAAGGAAGGAAATCTCAATCTACCCCGCTCACTAGCTTCTATCTCAGTCTAAATGATCTATGGCTCTGATACCACCTGTTGTGGGGACCCGGACGCTAATCAAGTTCTTAATCATCATTGGGACTAATTAATCAATTAGTAATACAGGGTCTAAATTTTTTTTTTTTAAAATGCGAAACGTAGTGACATAAAACATATATACATCTCAGTATAAAAGTACAAGTCCTGTACTACATACATTTATTCAACTAAGGTTTAACAGCTAATGTCAAGTGTCCAACCCTATCTCTAATCAAAGTCCGGAGCCTCCACTCTAATCACGATCATTCCTCATCTCCTCGATCCTGAGCCTGTCCCACCTGTTGTCATGCACACATACAAAACAAGACAACAGCCGGATAACTCCGGTGAGAATAAATCCCAGTATAAACAATGTAAACATGCAATCATATAGAAACATATACAAAAGCATGTAACAGTTATCATTAACATGTAGCAAATCAACAAACATGAATGATATAAAACTGTAAATCAACTAGTCATCACAGGCTCGACTCAAACAACGCGTCGTCTCAGACTCGACTCAAACAACGCGTCGTCTCAGACTCGACTCAACTCTAACCTAGGGATCCCAATGTCTGGATATTGATAATTATATCGAATCTCAGTCGATAGGAATGAATCAACCCTAAACGGCATCGATATAATTCATATATCCAGTGTCTGGGCGAAACAGCCGCAGAATTGACGAATCAGTCAAGAATTAAGCGAATCAGCCAATAACTAGACGAATCAGCCAGTAATTAAGCAAATCAGCCAAAGTTTAGACTAATCAGTCGATAACTAGATGAATCAGTCGATAACCAGACGAATCAGCCGGTGACTAGGCGAATCAGCCAATGACTAAAGAATCAGTAGTCAATACATGCAGTGACTATAAATCAATAGACTACAAACATCAATTTCATCAATTACAAATATCAATGCAATAAACTAAGTATGTGATTTAGGGAGACTCGAGTCAAACCTCACTCGAGTTGTGCAATCCCAACTCAACATTAGTTTATACCTTTCTTTCTGTCACTCTGACTCTGTCAAAGTCTCGAACTCAAAGCCTGACAATATCAATCTGGCAATAACAATATCGAGGAGTATAATATCAATACATTACTCCAATCAAATCTGTTCTGCTCAATACTCAATCTAATTAACTATCGATGGCATAACAGTACAATATCGATATACCCAACAATACCATATTAGTCAGATATCACTTCCAATATCTCATAATCGATAACAATTCAATTCTGATATCAATTCCATTCAAATCAACTCTGAAAATCATAACAATTCTGTACGGTATCCGTTCTTCAATCCGGTTTCGATTATACAATGTCTAATATCGCAAGAACATCATATATGAATCATATCCGATTCCTTCAACATCATAATTTCAAATCATATCAAAACGTATCAAAACTTACGTCCAGTTGTAGCCTGTGTTGATAGGAATACAGTACTGAAGTCGGATTCAAAATCAGGCGGACGGATTGAAATATAAAGGCGTAAGGATTTCTTTCACAAATTCTCTGAAGCTTTTCCTCGACCTTTCTCTTTCGTTTCCTAATGTTTACTGAAGGATTAAATTATATATATCACGTTGCATGTTTATGAAACGTGGCTCATTTTCAAACAATTCAGGCGGCGCTCGGGCGGTCGAGAATTACCGCTCGGGCGCTTGCTCGGCGCTCGGGCGGTTAAAACTTACCGCCCGGGCGCAGGAGGTTCTCTCCTCCACAATACCCATTGGCGCTCGGGCGGTCAAAACTACCGCCCGGGCGCCACATCTTCTGTCCGAAGCATACTTTGTTGAACATTGGCGCTCGGGCGGTTACTTTCTACCGCTCGGGCGCCAATAGTTCTGTCCAAAACTTGTACCATTCATATGCTTTGCCCAATCTGGTCTCGAAATGGCCCGGCTATAATCACCTCAATTCTTAATCAATAATCTCAGATTAACAGAATCAAAATCTCGGGCATTACATATAATGTCGCCTCAAGTGGTATTCCCCCTTGATCAGTGTCCAATTTTACTGATGAGCTCATGGGAGTATTTGCAGCTGAACATGATTCCATGCCAAATTTCTTCAGCAGCTCCTTTGTATATTTAGTTTGACTGATGAATATACCAGTCTCCAGTTGCTTCACTTGCAGTCCAAGAAAGAATGTCAGTTCACCCATCATGCTCATTTCAAACTTATCCTGCATTAGCTTAGCAAATTTTTCGCATAATTTGAGATTAGTTGACCCAAATATGATATCATCAACATAAATTTGAACTAATAAAATGTGATCATTCTTAGCAAATTTGAACAAGGTCTTATCAACTGATCCAACAGAAAAATCATGATCAGTTAGAAATTTTGAAAGAGTTTCGTACCAAGCTCTGGGAGCTTGTTTAAGACCATATAAGGCTTTGTTCAAATGATATACATGATAAGGAAAGTTGCGATTTACAAAACCTGGGGGTTGTTCAACATATACTTCCTCTTGTAGTTGACCGTTCAGGAATGCACTCTTTACATCCATCTGATAGACCTTGAAGTTTTTGTGTGATGCATAAGCAAGAAAAATTCTGATTGCTTCCAGTCTTGCAACTGGAGCATACGTCTCATCATAGTCAATTCCTTCTTCTTGCCTATATCCTTTTGCCACTAATCTTGCTTTGTTGCGTCCAACTGAACCATCCTCGTTCAGTTTATTTTTGTATACCCATTTTGTACCTATAATAGTTTTTGAAATTGGTCTTGGAACTAAGTTCCAGACATTGTTATAAGTGAACTGATTTAGCTCTTCTTGCATTGCATTTACCCAGTTAGGATCAGCAAGAGCTTCATCAGTATTCTTCGGTTCTAGTTGTGAAACAAAAGCTGAATAGATAAATAAATTTAGCGTTTGATTGCGAGTTCTTACTGGATCAGATGGATTTTCTATTACCAGTTCAGGTGGATGTGGTTTTCTCCATCTGTACTCAGTATTTGTTGTATCAGCAATTTCTTCAGTTGGTAACTGAACACAGTTTTCAGTCTCAGTTGGTGCTTCGTCAACTGGTATTTGAATGTTATCATTATGCTTTATCAACTGATCATCAGCAAAGACTTCCTGCATATCTGATTGGTCCAGTAATTCTGGTTCAAGTGTTTGAAATATGTTTTGATTGCCATGACTTTCATTTTTGTCATCATCTTCCAAAATGATATCTGTAAATCGATCAACTAGCTCAACTTGATCAGTTGGCTTATCAGTTAGTTCAGTTTCATCGAAATCAACATGAGCAGATTCTTCAACATTTAGGGTTTTCTTGTTGAAGACTCTATAAGCTATACTAACTGATGAGTATTCAAGAAATATTCTTTCTGCAGATTTAGCATCAAACGCTTTTAAATAATTTTTACCATTATCAAGAATAAAACATCTGCAGCCGAATATTTTCAAATAAGTAATTATACTTTTTCTTCCATGCCAGATATCATATGGTGTTTTCATACGATTCTTATTAATCATTGATCTGTTCTGAGTGTAACACGCAGTGTTTACTGCCTCTGCCCAAAATCTTTGAGAAATACAAGAATCAGCAAGCATCGTTCTAGAAGCTTCTTTAAGGGTCCGATTTCTCCTCTCAGCTACACCATTTTGCTGAGGAGTTCTGGCTGCTAAGAGCTCATGCTTAATTCCAGCATTTTCTAGGAAATTTGAAAGAGTTTGATTGATGAATTCAATTCCAACTGATTTTTCATTTAAAAGTCTTTTGAAGAGCTTTATTAGTTGCGAAGCAGTATGGTCTTTAGATTTGAGAAAAATAACCCAAGTAAATCTTGAAAAATCATCTACGACTACCAAGGTGTATTTCATTCCTCCTTAGCTCATGACTGGTATAGGACCAAAGAGATCTATGTGCAACAGTTCTAAGCATCGGGATGAAGATTTACAGCCCTTGTTTTTAAAAGAGGATCGTACTTGTTTACTATACTGACATGCTGAGCAAAGTTTTTCTTTTAAAAAGTCTATTTTGGGCAAACCAGTTACAAGTTCATGTTTACTCAGATAGGCAATGGATTTAAAGTTTAAATGATTTAGTCTCTTATGCCACAACCAGTTTTTAGACGATTTGGAAGCAATAAAACAAACTGGTGCATAAGTTTGATCATTCCAACTGACTTTGAAACGTCCTGTCCTTTTTATTGCTTTAAAAGTACTAGAAATTTTTTTTTCTAATTTTCGGCCCTCACATATAAATATTTTTATAAAATATTTTGCATATAAAAACATCACCCACTAGCATTTTTAAAATCAAGTGCACTAGTCATAAAATGAAATCGTCGCATATTTTACCAAACCTAAAAAGCAATAATTTGAAAAGAATAGCCCATACTAAACCTCTCAAAAATATCTCAAATGCATAAATAAATAATCTTAAAAATCTTTAATCATAAAGCATGAGTCAAAAGTCATAATGCGGAAAAATTAGAAGCGCTGGTCCTCGGGTTGTGTGCGCCTTCATTCCAGTCAAATCACCCGTCAAGTCCTCCCTCAAACTCACCTGCATCCATCACACCTAGTGAGTCTAAAGACTCAACACACCATAATCTTTATAACGAGTAATACGTAATACAGTCAACATATAACGGTGAAAAATACTTGTACTTAAAATATCGTTTTCATGAAGATGCATAAACACAACATTTTCGTAAACATTTTCATGATGCATAAAACTTTAAACATAAACATTTTCATGACATACAAACATGAATTTCCTTTTCCTCAACATGACATGACATAAAACCTTAAACATAATCATGAACATTTTCTTTTTTTTTTCCTTTGTTGAATTCAGATCGTTAATTGTGACTTTCCTGACATGACATGACATGACGATGGATCCATCTACGTGAAACCTCAGTACTGGGCGGCGGGGGATACCAGCAACACTCTCACCGGTCAACTGGGCCCTGGCCTATCATGATCGAATAGAAATACGATCGTCGGGGGCTCCCTCTGGGGCCTTCTCCAATAAATGGGCTCCCTCTGGGGCCTTCTCCCCTCATGATATTCTCATTCTTACCTCAAACCTCATAACCTCATAACCTCATATTCGTAATAATGGAAACACGATCGTCGGGCTCCCACTGGGACCATCACCCTCACGACATCGCCATCATTAACGAATTAGTCACAATCACTTCACTTCCTTCAACATTTACATTCTCATCACTTTATAAAAATCATGCATAACATAACATTTTGTTTTTGAAACCAAGCATGCAACATGTCTTTTAAATGTCTTCCTTAAATCATAAAAATCCCTTAGACATTTAAAAATCATAATTTAATCATGAACATCTTATAAACATTTAAAAATAATCATAATATCATAAAAACAACATTTAGGGCACTGCCATGACCTTTACTAATTTCTAGGTGTAAAAAGACCGTTTTACCACTGGACGTATAATTTCTAGTTTTTGATATTTTCTTGAATTCATTGACTCTAACATGTCCCAAATAATTATTTAATGCTAAATTAATTTTCTCATATTTTTATTTGGCATAAATCGATGACTTTTAATTTAATATCTAAATGTGATGTATTAATGCATTTTAATCCTGAATTAAATCAAAACTTAATATAAAATTCCCAAATTAAAAAATTAGACTTCTAATAATTATTTGAGCTTAAATATAATTTTTCATAATTTTATCAAGCATAAATCTAGCTGTTTTCATATTCGTTTTTAAACTTAGACGTACTTCCCAGTTTTGACTCGTATGGACTCGAAACTTAACCAAACTTTACCAAACTTGAACCAAAGCTTAATAACACCTAACTAACCAATATACAACCAAATACCAGCCTATTAAGTCCATTGAATATGCCTAGGAAGCTACTGAATTTTTCTGCACAAGAGTCCTAGTCCTAATATGATTCGAACCTAGGCTAGCTTCGCCTCTAGCCCTTAACCACCATGTCCAGCCTCTACCCATCCCTCCTATGCAGCCCAATTAATTCTAGTGGACCCTCCCTAACCGCATCTAGCAGCCGTGACCCTCAAAGACTCCTAGTCGAAGAGTCCTTTCCCTTAAGGAGTCTATTTTCGTTTTTATTCCTTCCCTATTTTTTTCAGCCTTTAAACATAGACCTAGGGACCCTTAAACATGTGGAAAAACATCCCTTCAAGTATCCCTACCATGGCAGCCCCTTTGTGCATCATTATGAAGAGTTTTAAAAGATGAAAACACTAGTTTTGTGCATGTATAACCATAAAAACGAAAATATAAAAGTTGTATCAAGTTTTGCATGCAATCATGTATCAAACAAATAATATGGTGTGAAAGATGAGTAAAAGGAGAATATGGCGTGTCTTTGCGTATTTTACGCACGAAAAACTGTTGGCGATCGAAGAACGGCGACGAAGATCCTTGGCTAGAAATTTTCCTAGCAAACCTTTGATATTTTGCCCCCAATTTAATTGTGTGTGCCGTGTAAAAGCTGGTGGAGTTTTGTTGTGTGTGTCGTGGGGTTTGAGGAGTTGTGGGGAGAGTTTTCAGAATATTAAAAGTGTCCGTGAGGTTTGATTGCAAAGTGAAGGGTTTTGATTTAAATTACACATTAAATACTAATTTATTCACTAAGTAGGCTTTAGGCCTATTAAGCCATAAAATTTAAGCCCATTAGTTAAATTAAGATTTAATTAAACTAATAACAAAGTTTTTCTTTAATTAAATGTGTGAATTTATTAGCTGGGTTGCCAAAAAAACTCGTATTTTTGTTAAAAACCCAACACCGATAAAATTTACGTCTCGGTGTATAAAATCACCTCAAAACCCTTTATTTTCAAAAATACTAAAAAGCATCGACCATATTTTTAAATAATTAAAAAAATAATCATTTAATAAAAACATTTTCTATTTTGCAGGCATCGGTCTCCGTTCCTCGATCGCAACTCGAAAAACCTTTAAAAAATACATTTTTATGCAACAATGTAGAAAAATATATTTTAAACATGCAAATATACACAACATAATTAATTCAAGCAATTAAAACATTTAATTAAAATACAAAAGAATTTAATAATTCAAATGCATGTGGTTCGTGTGAACTTTTAAATTTTCGGTACGTTACAATCTCCCCCCCTTAAATTGAATTTCGTCCTCGAAATTCGCTTATCCTTAATAACTCAAAGTTTAGACTTAGTTTTAGTATCCCAAAAATCCACGCTTCCGCTGCGCTACTCTGATAAAACTTATGTTCTAGAATGTCCTTACGTCTACTTGATCTCAATTAATTTTCCTTCTAAATCCTTATTTTCAAATCGCAACTTAAAAAGACCCAAATGACTTAGTGTTGTTACATTATAACCTCGAATTTCAATTTTTCTTAAAATTTCTAATATCAAAAGATGGACGACCATACTTATCGTATATTATTTTCTTTATTTTATACCCAAAATATTCATCAACTTATCATATTTCAACCTTAAATCCCAAATGCATCCGCTAACGCTTAGATTTTTTTCAAGCCTAATATTGTTTCATCCTTAAAAACCCATGAACAACATTCCTTATAACACTATAACCAAGATATCCCAAGGTTCCAAATATTCTTAAAATTCTAAATCATCGAAAATTCTTACTATTTAAACCATTTAATTATCGCTTATTGCTAAACTAGTCCCCAAATTCCTTAATATTTGTAAAATAAATTCTTAATTTTCCCAAAAATATCACATTGGTCCCAAAATTTCGAAAATCCTACCATTATACCATAAGTTTTTGGCATTCTTAATTTCTTTCGACGGGTTTCCCATAACATAAATTTCGAAATTTTAAACTTATTTACCCAAAAATCATTTCCTATAACCAATCTTACCTTTCATGAAACTTAAAATCCCAATTTATACATTTTCTTACTTCCCAAGATAATCGCAGTCCTTGAATAATTATCACTTATGTCTAATTCCCAAAAATTAATTCGACTAGTAACCACGAATCATAAATATTTTCTTAGAAAATCTACGTGTCCCAAAGCATTCATAATATTCATGATTAACTTATACCCCAAAAAGTAGAACGTCAATACTAAAACCCAAAAATCAACATAGTCCAATTCCACCACGAAGCCAACATGCGTTGAAAAATCAAATAATTTTTCATTTCATATCATATCACGTATACAAATTCTAGAGCATGTAAAACATTTATCCTCATAATACTATTAAACATGTGACGTAAACATATAGGCCATGTACTTATGCAGGTAACCTAATAAAATCATATAAAGCATGTAAAACTTACAACTTGAGGCTTGATGACTGATCTTCCCGGCACTGATGGTGGCACAACCCTTTACAGAACCATTGCTCTGATACCAACTGAAACGTCATGTCCTTTTTATTGCTTTAAAAGTACTAGAAATTTTTTTTTCTAGTTTTCGGCCCTCACATATAAATATTTTTATAAAATATTTTGCATATAAAAACATCACCCACTAGCATTTTTAAAATCAAGTGCACTAGTCATAAAATGAAATCGTCGCATATTTTATCAAACCTAAAAAGCAATAATTTGAAAGAATAGCCCATACTAAACCTCTCAAAAATATCTCAAATGCATAAATAAATAATCTTAAAAATCTTTAATCATAAAGCATGAGTCAAAAGTCATAATGCGGAAAAAGTAGAAGCGCTGGTCCTCGGGTTGTGTGCGCCTTCATTCCAGTCAAATCACCCGTCAAGTCCTCCCTCAAACTCACCTGCATCCATCACACCTAGTGAGTCTAAAGACTCAACACACCATAATCTTTATAACGAGTAATACGTAATACAGTCAACATATAACGGTGAAAAATACTTGTACTTAAAATATCGTTTTCATGAAGATGCATAAACACAACATTTTCGTAAACATTTTCATGATGCATAAAACTTTAAACATAAACATTTTCATGACATACAAACATGAATTTCCTTTTCCTCAACATGACATGACATAAAACCTTAAACAAAATCATGAGCATTTTCTTTTTTTTTTCTTTGTTGAATACAGATCGTTAATTGTGACTTTCTTGACATGACATGACGATGGATCCATCTACGTGAAACCTCAGTACTGGGCGGCGGGGGATACCAGCAACACTCTCACCGGTCAACTGGGCCCTGGCCTATCATGATCGAATAGAAATACGATCGTCGGGGCTCTCTCTGGGGCTTTCTCCAATAAATGGGCTCCCTCTGGGGCCTTCTCCCCTCATGATATTCTCATTCTTACCTCAAACCTCATAACCTCATATTCGTAATAATGGAAACACGATCGTCGGGCTCCCACTGGGACCATCACCCTCACGACATCGCCATCATTAACGAATTAGTCACAATCACTTCACTTCCTTCAACATTTACATTTTCATCACTTTATAAAAATCATGCATAACATAACATTTTGTTTTTGAAACCAATCATGCAACATGTCTTTTAAATGTCTTCCTTAAATCATAAAAATCCCTTAGACATTTAAAAATCATAATTTAATCATGAACATTTAAAAATAATCATAATATCCTAAAAACAACATTTAGGGCACTGCCATGACCTTTACTAATTTCTAGGTGTAAAAAGACCGTTTTACCCCTGGACGTATAATTTCTAGTTTTTGATATTTTCTTGAATTCATTGACTCTAACATGTCCCAAATAATTATTTAATGCTAAATTAATTTTCTCATATTTTTATTTGGCATAAATCGATGACTTTTAATTTAATATCTAAATGTGATGTATTAATGCATTTTAATCTAGAATTAAATCAAAACTTAATATAAAATTCCCAAATTAAAAACTTAGACTTCTAATAATTATTTGAGCTAAAATATAATTTTTCATAATTTTATCAAGCATAAATCTAGGTGTTTCCATTTTCGTTTTTAAACTTAGACGTACTTCCTAGTTTTGACTCGTATGGACTCGAAACTTAACCAAACTTTACCAAACTTGAACCAAAGCTTAATAACACCTAACTAACCCATATACAACCAAATACCAGCCCATTAAGTCCATTGAATATGCCTAGGAAGCTACTGAATTTTTCTGCACAAGAGTCCTCGTCCTAATATGATTCGAACCTAGGCTAGCTTCGCCTCTAGCCCTTAACCACCATGTCCAGCCTCTACCCATCCCTTCTATGCAGCCCAATTAATTCTAGTGGACCCTCCCTAACCGCATCTAGCAGCCGTGACCCTCAAAGACTCCTAGTCGAAGAGTCCTTTTCCTTAAGGAGTCTATTTTCGTTTTTATTCCTTCCCTATTTTTTTCAGCCTTTAAACATACACCTAGGGACCCTTAAACATGTGGAAAAACATCCCTTCAAGTATCCCTACCATGGCAGCCCCTTTGTGCATCAGTATGAAGAGTTTTAAAAGTTGAAAACACTAGTTTTGTGCATGTATAACCATAAAAACGAAAATATAAAAGTTGTATCATGTTTTGCATGCAATCATGTATCAAACAAATAATATGGTGTGAAAGATGAGTAAAAGGAGAATATGGCGTGCCTTTGCGTATTTTACGCACGAAAAACTGTTGGCGATTGAAGAATGACGACGAAGATCCTTGGCTAGAAATTTTCCTTGCAAACCTTTGATATTTTGCCCCCAATTTAATTGTGTGTGCCGTGTAAAAGCTGGTGGAGTTTTGTTGTGTGTGCCGTGGGGTTTTGGGAGTTGTGGGGAGAGTTTTCAGAATATTAAAAGTGGCCGTGAGGTTTGATTGCAAAGTGAAGGGTTTTGATTTAAATTACACATTAAATACTAATTTATTCACTAAGTAGGATTTAGGCCTATTAAGCCATAAAATTTAAGCTCATTAGTTAAATTAGGATTTATTTAAACTAATAACAAAGTTTTTCTTTAATTAAATGTGTGAATTTATTAGCTAGGTTGCCAAAAAAAACTCGTTTTTTTGTTAAAAACCCAACACCGATAAAATTTACGTTCCGGCGTATAAAATCACCTCAAAACCCTTTATTTTCAAAAATACTAAAAATCATCGACCATATTTTTAAATAATTAAAAAAATAATCATTTAATAAAAACATTTTCTATTTTGCAGGCATCGGTCTCCGTTCCTCGATCGCAACTCGAATAACCTTTAAAAAATACATTTTTATGCAACAATGTAGAAAAATATATTTTAAACATGCAAATATACACAACATAATTAATTCAAGCAATTAAAACATTTAATTAAAATACAAAAGAATTTAATAATTCAAATGCATGTGGTTCGTGTGGACTTTTAAATTTTCGGTACGTTACAGACTTTATATGTGTATCCACAATGTTTGCCTGTTAGTATGATTTTATCAGTTGAAGTTTTGACTGAACATGAGTTTTTGTCAAATTGTACTGAGAATCCACTGTCGCATAACTGACTGATACTAATCAAGTTATACTTCCGGTTTTCTACTAATAGAACATCTTTAAAAGTAAAGTTACCATGGATAAGCTTACCCTTACCCACAGTTCTATCTTTGGAATTGTCCCCGAAACTGATGTTTGGACCACTGTATTTGATCAGTTGAGATACCGCACCTGCATCTCCTGTCATATGTCGCGAACATCCATTGTCCAAATACCATATTGAATTCTTGTTTGTACCTGTTACCTGCAATCACTCACATAATATAACTTGGTACCCATATCTATTTGGGTCCTGAGCTGATTAGTCCTTTAGGAACCCACACTTGGATTAGTCTAACAGACTTTCCAGTAGCTGTATTCCAAATGGTTTTTCTCGGCTTTTGTGTGATTGGTGTGTAGTGTACAGATGATACAATATGTGTTTTAGCTTTATTCAACTGATTGTTCAGTCTATATCTCTTCTGAACTGGCTTGCAGTTATAGTAATTGAAATAGCTATTCGAATAGTTCTTGTGGAACCTCTTTGATGACTGAATTTGTGAATTAGTTGAGAATTTTTTATTATAACCAATCCCATATCTTCTAGCCTTGTTCATATTCTCAGTAGGTTGCTCAATCAGTTTACAGGGCTCAATTTGTTCTTGTACCACTGTTGTTTTGACAAAGTGAATGTATTTCCCTTTGTCTGTTTTTAGCTTTGGTTGGGTATCATTTGGATACATTTCTCCTTGAGTGTTGAACCCTAAACCAGTTTTATCAGAAATTGATTTTTGTGAATTCTGCATCTCATTCAGTGCAGTAGATGACTTGTTCCAAGACTGAATGAGCTCAGTCTGTTTTGAGTTTTCAAGAATCAACTTCTGGATTAATGACTAATTTTTGTTTCTCTCTGCTTTTAACTCAGCAATTTCCCTTTTTAGACTCAACCCATCAACTGATTCATCAGTTTTGGTTTTATTGTCTGTGGGATCAGTTTGCTTTGCTTTGATTTTTTCAAATGATGATGCAAGCTTTTGATACTCATTTACCATGTCATGTAGTGTTAGAATGAGTTCTTCTCATGTGAAATTAGTTGAGCTGAAATCAAATACCTGTTGACTAGATGATTCTTTTTCTGCATCATTAGCCATCAAGCACTTGACTTCCTCATCATCACTAGAGCTGCATGAGCTTTCTGGTTCTGACTCCTCACTGTCAGTTTCTGCTCATTTAGATTTGTTTTCTTCAGCTAAGAGTACCTCATGTTTCTTTCTGAAGGACTTCTTATCTTCCTTGGGTCTTCTTTTGTGTTCATATGATTTCTTTCTTCTATCAGTTGAGCCTTGACTGTCCTTCTTGGGTTTAGGACAATCAGCAATAAAGTGACCTGATTTGCCACAGTTGTAGCAGGCATTTGATTCATCTTTGGAGCTGTTCCTTTGGTATGGCTTCTGGAAGTTTCCTTGATTCTTTCTCATGAACCTTCCAAATTTTTTGATGAACAATGACATAGCATCACTGCTCAACTGATCAGCAGATTTCTCGACTGAATTGATTGGTTCTGTTTTGACAGCAGCTAGAGCAGTTGTGGCTGCAGGGGTAGATGGTTCTCCTTCTCCGGTCTGCAGCTCAAATTCATAAGCCTTTAAATCAGCAAACAGATCATGAAGTTCAATCTGGTTTAGATCTTTGGACTCCCTCATTGCCATGGTCTTGACATCCTATTTCTTGGGAAGACCTCTCATTACCTTCAGTGCAATCTCTTTGTTGGTATACACTTTTCCAAGTGCATTTAACTCATTGATGATACTGCATACTCTTTCATCATAATCGTGCATTAATTCTCCTGCTTTCATTTTGATGTTATCAAACTTTTGAACAGCAACAGAAAGTTTATTTTCTTTGGTTTGATCATTTTCTTCACACAGCTGGATCATCTTTTCCCAAATTTCTTTGGCTGTCTTACACATCTTTATTTTGCTGAAGGTTACTTTGTCCAGCGTTTTGTACAGAATGTCTTTAGCCACATTATCAAGATTTGCTTTTCTTTTATCTTCAGTTGTTCATTCATCTCTGGGCTTTTCTATTCTTTGTGGTGCCCCTTCTGTTATGACAACTGCTGTATTTGTTTTTAGAATCTTCATTGGTCCATCAGTTATGACATACCACATGTCATCATCTTGTGCAGCTAAATGAGCCTGCATTCTGATTTTCCAATCATCAAATTCTTCTCTGGAGAACATAGGAATTTTGTTGAGTGAAGTCATGCTAGCAAGTTTATAGATCAAAAGTATTCAAGAACAAGATTCAACTGCTCTGATACCACTTGATATGATCGATTAACGTATTAAGAGTGTTTAGAAGGGGGGTTGAGTAAACAATCACAATTAAAACTGATCTTTTCGAATTTTGAGTTCAGTTTGGTGACAAACTGATTCTCGGAATCTTGCTGGTCAATGACAATCAGTTAAACTAAAGTAGTTGCGGAAAGTAACTGACTGAAAGATAGAATACAAAACTGAAATAAAATACACAAAGATTGTTTCTGGATGTTCGGAGATTTCAATTACTCCTACGTCACCCCTTCTATCTCAAGGATAGGATTTCCACTAAAAGACTTTGATCGAATACAAGATTTGTACTGACCCACTTCAGTTTGGACTTATCACTGCCAAAATCTGAAACTCTTAGTATTACAAAATGTTCTCAGTGCGTAACTGATCTTAGCACTATCGAATTTAACTATTATTACAAAGTGCTAGTGAGCTCAAATTGTAGCCTTGACTGCTACGAATAAACCAAGTAAGAGTGAGCTAAGATTTTGGCAGAGTAACATCAAGCTTTGAATAGAGTGATCTTTTTTTTTCTTTAGCTGTTCTTCTGTCATATTTATAAGCTTCCCTTCCATCGGTAACTTGAGATATATTTGAATCTTTGTATCCGTTGATTGCCACTTCATTATTTCTTGGGCTTTGTTTGCTTCATTTATTGTAATGCGGCGTCTTAACTGCTTTAGCCAAAATGCGTTGTTCTAAGCTCTATTGATTGAAGTGCGGCGTTTCACATTCAGTTGCAATCTTCTATGTCTCTTTGTCGGTTGAATGTTCTTTCTCGAGACATGTTCAGTTAAAGGATGCTTAGCTTAAAAGCATACGGCTGAATGTATCAACTGATCGGTTTCCAACTAATCAGTTTTCTTTATTAGATCAGCTGATTTCAGTTGTTAAGTCCAGTTGCTGAATATAATTGCGCGTATCAGTTGGTTCATATTTTGTCAAACGCCGGAATTTAGTTTCCAACATATTTATATCTAGATATTATATGATTTGTTTTTAATATGATTCTTATCTCCAAGATATCTTTTCATGTTTAAAAGAGTGTTATCCCTAATGAAAATATTAATTCTATATTTTCTAGGACTATTTTATGGAATGAATTTTAGGTCAAGCAATGGTTATATATATGAAGAACTTCATGGCCGCTGGAGAAGGCTTGAGGAGAGAGTTGGACTAGGGAGATTTTCACATAGAAGATATTATAGGAGTCCAACATATATTTGCTCTGCAGTTTTTATGTGATCGGGTGGTCACTTTATTGTGCAGCTGCTGAAGTTTTGTGTGATTAAGGATCACTTTGTTGTGGAGCGGATTAGCTGGAGGTTTTCGGGAGTGCACGTAAAGGTCGGCTAAGGAGTTCTTGCATAGAAGAAATATACCTGAGCCGAGCCTATTTTGATGAGACGTTTTTGTGTGATTCGATGATCACTTTGCAGCGTAGGAGAGCTGCTGGGTCTTTATGAACACAATCAGAGTTCAGATATTGAAGTTTTTCGTGTTGAAGATTTAGTGTGATTGATTTACATATACCGTGTTGCTGATTGGTGTTGACAACACTCGAAGAACAACACTGACGCAGAGTGTTGATCGAAGAGTTGTTTCTTTTGGTTTTAAGCAAAACATTTTTATTTTATGCATCTAGTTTTTATGTGGTTTATTTTGATGCATTTTTAATTCCTTGGAGTGTCAAGGAATATTATTTTGGTATTCTCACTAGTATTGTGTTTGTGTAAACGATTTACATAATTTTCTAGTGAATTTTTTTTTGCCATGAGGCATCGCACAAGTATTCGTAGTTGTGCATAATTTAAATATGGTGTTTATTCATTAAAGTTTACGTGTGTGTTAAATATTAATTTCCGCTGCATTGTTGTGTGCTGGTGCTGTCAACACCGAGCTTAACACCAAATTCTGATACTTTTAATTTATTTCCTGTACGTTTATGAGCAAAATTCATTTCAGTGTTATATGTTTGTTGTTGTACGGCTACCAAACTGTTTTAATCATATAACAAGGTATGCATATTGGTGTGATGATTTTATGTCGTCTTTGTTTATTGTGGTTAGATGATGCAGAGATATTTTGTGAGGACCCGGGCTCTAACTCAATTGTCTTTGGGATTAATTGGATATTTGCTAGAAAATGTGGGTCATAAAAAAAAATTTCTTTTAACAACATAAACCAGTGTATATAAATCATACACACATGATAACTCTATTTTATTTCAACCAACATAAATACATGTCTTGTTCCATTTCATTCTTAAAAAAACTAGTATTTGAAACACATTACATATCAAATGTAAAAACTATTAGTCCATCTTCTACGCCCGTAATCACCACGCTATCTCGATCTCTCATCTTTGTCTCAACCCTGATCCTGTCTCACCTGTTGTTATGCACACATACAGACACAACAACAGCCGAAAACTCCGGTGAGAATAAATCCCAGTATAAAACATGTATACATGCATGTCATGCAATTTCATACAAAATCATAACACATAATTCAGTAATTATGACACATTAGTGAATACAAATAAAACAATTCGACTCTTACTCTTTAACTCGACTCATATCTAAATCTAGGGATCCCGGTGTGAATAAGACGTAACAAGTCTCCCACCTACTCCCCCAATCGTGGTGGCGGTACGTCTTATTCCTAGACTTCGGCCCTGTCTGTATCGAATATCTACAATTGGAGTCGATCCTCTCCTATGCCTCGATACCACCGAATGTCTAGAAACTTGGCATATCTGCCAATGACTCTCCTATCTCAATGCTTGTATATAAATCAATATAAAGCACAACATAATAAGGTATAGAAGTATAGTATGTGATTTGTGGGAAACTCAAACCGGATCTGATTCGAGTTATATCTCCCCAATCAAACATTGAATCATACCTTTCGTTGTTTAGTCTTTGTCAAGATCGGAGTCTAGAAGTCAAATCTTGCCGATATCAATCTGAAATGGCAATGTCAAATAGCACCATATCAATTCACAACTCAAACCGATACATGTACATATCAATATTGAATCTCGGTACATTTCGACGGCATAACAACGTAATCTCGCGTTACCGGTCATCTCAAACAACAATAATCAGTCACAATAACTCACAATCTTCATCACAAACACATATCAATGCTGAAATCTGCATATCTCAAATTCGATACATGCTGAAAATTAATAACAATATCATACAATGTCCGTTCTACGCTCCGGTTGCGAATATTCAATCACCGACATCACAATAACACATAATAGAAATCAAAATCCGATTTCCTCAACCTCCTAATCTCGAATCATACAAGAATTGAATAATACTTACGTCCTTTTGAAACTGATGATGAGAGGAATACGGAACCGAAGTCGGATTAAAATTCGGATTGATGGATCTTGCACAAGCTAATTTCTAAGCTTGAAGAACTTTGAAGCTTTCCTGGGGTTGTTCTCGGTGTTTGCTGCTGAAGATGGTGAGGGAAATGAAGACAACACACTATATTGCATGACTAAGGGCAAGTGTCTTATTTTTCATTCAGCACGTCGCACCGCGGGTGCGCTCATTCTTTGACATCGGGTGCGCTAAGCTTACTGATCCACACTCAAAATTTCAGAAGCGACGACCGCGGGTGCGCTATCTTTTCTACTGCGGGTGCGGTCTGGTCTCTGTTCATTTACCGCAGGTGCGGTGGCTTTTCTGGCGTGGGTGCGGTACGCCTACTGTAAACCTTCAACATTTCATGATAAACGACCGCGAGTGCACTGTCTCGGCTGTCCCAACAATATACTTTGCAACTAAACTCAAATTGCCACGTCGCTTCTTCGTGTCTGTTCTTCCATTCCCATATTCATAATACCCAGTAACTCAAACGTATTACACAAAATCTTGGGCGTTACATATTTGAAGCACAATAAGAAGTATTAGAGATGTGTTTTTAAGAAGGCAGCTTATGCTTTGACAGTGAGAGAGTATGAAGAAAATTACCAACCTATAATTTATTTCATGTCCCTTGCTGAAGGATTCATCACGTCTTCACAACCAACCTGTTGGGAAAATGCTTTGTTTTTCAGTGAGGGTTGGGCTGTGATGAACAATAACGTCGCTGAGTTATGGAAAAATTAGGTGAAATCTGCCAGAAGCTTGTCAATTGTTGCGATGGTTGATAATTTTTAATCCAAATAATGAAAATGATGCATCAACGATGCAAATCTTCAACTGGGTAGACAAGTGAGTTAATTCCATAACATAAAAATAAAATAATTGTCATCTACAACAAATCCAAGAGCATAACAGTTAACATATCAACTAGGTGGACATTTGAGGATGTTGACGGAAAAAAAACTCATGATGTTGATTTTTAGATGAGGAAATGCTGTTGTAAAGTTTGGCAAATGTACAAGATTCTATGAGAACACTCTTTTGTTGTAACAAAGTCGAATTCCAATTATTTTCACTTCTTTTGTGACAGATAATACAAAGCAAGCACATATCGACAAACTTACAGAGAAATTATTAGTTTGATACATACAATTGATATATAGTGGACGAATCGGGTTGTCGTCGCATAATTAACATGTCATATAGGCACCTGATGAAAATTTTCAACTGGATCATCGTCGCACGAAGACGATCACATCACAGACTAATGTGGGTTTGCAGACTTGTGGTCGGTGCCATAGGAAGGGGCATTACAGAGACACATGCAAAGAAAGTGTTTAGGAATAGGTTTTCTTGTATTTGAGCATCATTTTGGAAGCATTCTGATGCATATAATGTTTTTATATATTTTATACCTATTTTTCAAGAATTTAATAATGAACTTGGTCTGCTATAATTGCTTGGATGAAATAATATGTTGATGTCTCGATTGTGTCGTAGTTTATATTTGCAGCTATCATTGTTGTACTTATAAAAATTTGATGTGTAGTGCCAGTTTATCTATGTAGCATCCATTAATTTATTATATGAGCAATGGTTGAATGCAAAAATATTACTAATTATGTTACAAAATACATAAGTAGTAATATTACAATCTCATGGTCATGAACATTAGGAAAAATCAAGTCATTTTAATCTAAGAGGAGCTAATCACAAGAAGTAGTGTAGCTAATAGAACTAATGCAATGAAGAAACATGTGACTCCAGAACAAAAATAAATCAGCGTGACTGGGAAAGTTTTTGGGTCACTGCGCTCGTTTTCTTTGCTTTGACTAGGTATTTTTCTCATGTGGAGCTTTGGGTGTGAGAAACCGTTGTTCGCTCACTACTAGTGGCATCCATTGTTTGTTTGGTGGGCGTACGTACTCTAGGTTTTTCTGTTGTATGGTATTCATCATACTGGTAAAAAAAGTTGTCATGTTTATCTCTAAGTGGACAACTGTAATAATACTCTTAGTAAAACAAGAATATTTTGGATAGGAAAAGCGTTTTTTTCATTGATAATATTACATGGTTATATACATCCTAATACAAAGATCTTAGCATAAATAAGCACAATCAAATCTCCTAAATATCTACACTAATCAAGGAAAGAATACATATATACAATATTTGTTTCAATACCTCCCCTCAAGTTGGAGCATTCAAATTGTGAATGCCCAACTTGCGAAGTAAATGCTCTTGTAACGCCCCAGATTCGACGACTGTCCTCACTGTATCAAGACGGGTCTTTCCAGCATGCTTATGTCCTCTCACTCACACGCACCCTGGAAAACTTCCCAGAAGGTCACCCATCCCAAAATTGCCCCAAGTCAAGCACGCTTAACTTTGGAGTTCTTATGTGATGAGCTACCGAAAAGAAGATGCATCTTCGTGATATGAGTAGTACAAATCAAATATTTTAAGCCCTTCTTCAATTGTACAGTCCATTACATTGAAGAGTCTCGGAATCCCTCTCATTCCCGTGTGGGATCGGTTCATTCATGTTCTCTCCACCTAGAAGCCTGCCAGGAGCCGCTCATTGTCCGTGCAACCTTATGGCACCGGCGATCACCCCCCGCCTTCTTCGGCCCCGGGCCTCACATGCCCACCAGCTTTCGCTTGGTTCGTCCCCGAACCACACCGTACTAAGAGAGGTCGGCTCTGATACCAACTGTAAAGTCTCGCTCATTTTTAAAAGTGCGGAATTAAATTTTTTTTTAAAAGCTCACATTTTCGAAATAACATTTAAAAAAAAAATATTGTAGTTTAAATTAACCAAACTCATCCAAAATCTTACGTAAACATAAACGAATAGAAATCTTAAATTTATCAACGTATGAAAATATTAATCTCCTCTCAATCTCATAAATCGTAATGCGGAAAACATATGGTCCTCGGGTCGTGTCACCGCACCAGGTCTACCTACTCAGAGTTCGGCACCTCAGTCTCCTCAACATATAGCTCACCTGCATAATACACGCCTAATGAGTCTAAAGACTCAACACGCCTGTACCAGGAATAACAAGTACATATACATAGCACACAGCAGTGAAAAATATCATACTTAACATATTTTTCATGAACTTAAAAGCATAATGTAAACATGTCGTGTAAAATCATCTCGTGTCAAAACATGTCATCTCATGTCATCATATACGTAAACGTGTCGTATCCTTTCAAAACATGATAATAATCATAGTATGTATCATCGTATCAACATATACGTGTTAAAGCATGTCAACTCATGTCATCATATACGTAAACGTGTCGTATCCTTTCAAAACATGATAATAATCATAGCATGTATCATCGTATCAACATATACGTGTTAAAGCATGTCAACTCATGTCATCATATACGTAAACATTTCCTTTTTAATTGAATTCAGTTCATTAGTTGTGACTTTCGTATCAGCTCTATCGATGGATCCATCTACATGTAACCGTGGTACCCGGCGGCGAGGGACATCAGCGACAGCATTACCCGTCCACTGAGCCCGGGCCTCAGCTCATCATATCTCATATCATCGTATACATATACACCGTCAGTCACAACCAAATCTCATCCTTCAAAATAGCATCATAATCATTACTTAATAAAAACATGTATATACGTAACTTTTCCTTTAAACCAAGCATGCAATGTATTTATCGTAATTCCATAAAATTCTTGAACGTGTTGCATAAACATTTAAAAACATGATAAAATGTGCTCAGGGCGCTACTAGGACCAAAATCTCATCTCGGGTGCAAAATGACCATTTTGCCCCTAGGAACCCAAAAATTATTGTTTCACCCCTGGACCTCTAAAATTGACCCGAAGCTTACCAAACTCCTTAAAATGTCCCAAAACATATTTAAGAGTATCCCTAGACGTAAACTCGAGCCCATTTCAAAACTTAATCGATTCATTTTAAAACTTGGACCGGAGTCCCGGTTTTAACCCGAATCGAACCGAAACTTAACCAAATTTTTCCCAACTTTTGACCACCCCTTCTAAACACTTAAAAGGCCCTAAAACCACTAATCCAGCCCCCTTAGACCTTCGAACAAGACCCTGAACAGCTGCTGGAAATTCCAGCAAGCCATCGCCCAACTCTAGCCGTGACCCTAGCATGCTTCTAACTACTTCATGCTTAAACCGACTCGAACCAGACCCGAACCAGGCCCTAGACCCGACCCTTAGACATAACTTAAGACCATGATACACTCCTTTCAAACTCAGAATTAACGCCTGAGCCCCAAAGCGAGCAAGAGCTATGACTAGCCTAACCCGTCTCCGATTGGTGCAACTCGTTGCTTGCTGGTCCAGCCACCTTCCCTAGCCAACGCGGCCCTGAACCAACACCACCAGGCCCTCCGTAGGACCATATGGAACGACCCAAGACACTGCCCCATGCCCTGGCCCCGTCCAGCAGCCACCCCAAACCCCACAGCTGTGACTTGCTCTACGTGAACCCAAATTGCACAGCCGCAGCTTTCTTTGTTCAGCCTCTTGGCTGCCGCTCCAGGCCATGAACCACCATAAAGAGACTCATCCTAGGACCCTTAGACACGCACCAGACCATAGCCCCAGGCCCTCAGCCGATCCATACACCAGACCGAGCCCCGCAACCAACACAGCGCCTCAAAGCTCAACTCTCGGCCTACAACCAGCTCTCAATGTCTCGACTCCAGCCTATAGCCATCTCGATCCTCAACATGTTCAGCACCTTAGGACCCTAATTCGACAGCCCCTTGCACCACAGTAACAAAAACGTGAGATGTATGCAAAAACATACGGTTTTCGTGCCAAACCAAGAGCATAAAAGCTTTGCCATGCCAATACCGAAAAATGCATAAACATAACACACATGACAGCACATATATGACGTGAATGATGCAGAAATAATGATACAATGCGTGCCTGGATGATTTGATGAACAAGAACGAGAAGAGGAGACGCCGGATGAATTTCTCCTTGCGAGAAAAGATAAAACCGAAGCTTTCTTGATGAAAGCTCTTAAAACCGAGATGCTCAACAGCTGGGGTATGCTGAAAATGGAGAGGATGAAGTGGTTGGAGAGGGTGTCGGTTAGTTTAATGTGTAGGGTAGCTTTAGGTGTAGTTTAGGATATTATTAAAATAGTTAATTAATAGATAATGGACCCTAAATTGTCATTTAAGAGTTTAAAAAAATATTTAAGCCCAATAAGTTTAAAAGTAGGCCCATTAAATCCAAACACACTCCCGAAAAAGATTTCGTGTGGGAAAGTTTTTGAAAATATTAGTCGAACCCTCAAAAAGTCCCTTGATTCGATAAAATTTGTGTACCGTTAAAAAATAAAATCATGCGGATAAAAATATCCAATAAATCCAAATTCTTGAAAAATACCTTTAAAACATCTTATATTAATTAATAAAAATTTAATCATGTAATTAAAATAATTTTCTTGAAAATTCTCCGGTCTCCGTTCTTCATTCAAGCGCGAAATGAAACTTAAAAATCATAGTGCATAAACTTTTAAAATTTCATGAAATAAATCCTATCATGCATAATTTATGCATAACATGCATAAAGATAATTAAACATCATTTAATGAAATAAATAAGCATTTAATGCTTTAAAACAATTTAATAAAAGACCAAAGAAATTTAATAACTTGCATGCATGTGGTTTACGTGACCCTTCAAATTCTCGGGACGTTACAGCTCTAATGAGTGTTTTCCCTGCGCTTTTGTAAACAAATCAGCGAGTTGTTCGGAGGTCTTGACATGGGCTGGCTTGATCATGGCATTGTGTATGGCATCTCGTACAAAGTGACAATCGATCTCGATGTGTTTTGTTCGCTCATGAAACACTGGGTTGGCCGCGATATGTAATGCAGCTTGACTGTCACAATATAAATTAATAGGAGGCGGATGATCCACATTGAGCGCTAAAAGAAGCTCTTGTAGCCATTTCAGTTCACACGTAGTTGCAGCCATCGAACGATACTCCGCCTCAGCCGAAGATCGTGATACTATATGTTGTTTCTTAGTCTTCCAAGAGATCGGTGAATTCCCAAGAAGAATGAACCATCCAATCAGAGAACGACGCGTAAGCGGGCAACCAGCCCAATCCGTGTCGCACCAAGCATACAAACGCAAATCACTGTCGGATCGCAACATAATTCCTTGCCCAGGCTTCCCCTTCAAGTAACGAACAACGCGCAGCGCAGCCTCCCAATGCGGTTCTCGTGGATGTTGCATGAATTGAGCTAACACATGAACACAATAGGCTAACTCAGGACGTGTAACCGAGAGATAAATAAGCCATCCCACCAACCGTCTGTAAGCTTCAGGATTGGCGAGAGGGGTTCCAGTGACCAATGCCAAGTTATGATTTTACTCGAGTGGGATAGAGGCAGGCTTTGCACCAAGTAATCCGACCTCAGATATAATATCTAATGCATATTTACGTTGACATAAGAAGATACCTTCAGAATTTCTAGCCACTTCGATCCCCAAGAAATATTTCAATGTTCCCAAGTCCTTCATATGAAAACATTTGCTCAAGTATGCTTTGAAACTTCTAATGGCTTCATGATCGTTTCCTGGGACAATAAGGTCATCGACATACACAAGAACATGGAGTTGGATCTTGTCCCTTCTCAAAGTGAAAAGAGAGTAGTCGGAGTAGGATTGGTTGAACCCATAATGCTTCAAAGCAGCGGCCAATTTTGCGAACCAACACCTAGGAGCCTGTCGTAATCCGTGCAACGACTTATTTAGACGACAAACCATCCCTGGTTTCCCCGAATCGAAACCAGGAGGCATACTCATGTACACTTCTTCATGCAAATGCCCATGTAAGAAAGAATTATGTACATCCATTTGATGAATTTCCCAATCATTAGCTGCTGCCACTGCCAGAAAAGCACGGATTGTAACCATTTTTTCCACCAGTGCAAACATCTCATGATAGTCGATCCCTTTAAGTTGTTGATTGCCTAGAATCACCAGTATGGCCTTGTAGCGCTCGATAGTGCCATCAGCATTGTATTTGATCTTGTACACCCAGTTACAATTGATGGCTCTTTTTCCATGTG
Source organism: Primulina tabacum (assembly GCF_025594145.1). Taxonomy (NCBI): domain Eukaryota; kingdom Viridiplantae; phylum Streptophyta; class Magnoliopsida; order Lamiales; family Gesneriaceae; genus Primulina; species Primulina tabacum. The sequence goes on from NC_134566.1 coordinate 22,577,407, forward strand.
GCAAGGGCACTACAGTCCATGTCACATTATCCTCCAAAGCTTGTATTTCTTTCTGCATCGCGTCCCTCCATTTCTCATCTTGCACTGCTGTACCAAACGAACTTGGTTCCACACCCCTAGTTACAGTTGCCAAGAAAGAACGATGTGCCACAGAGAATTTATCACAGTTCACATAATGTTCAATGGGATAGAGACTACCTGAAGAATGCATGTGGTCAGGTGAGCTTGGAGAGGGCTTCAAGGACGAAGTGGACTTCTGAACTGTGTGCAAGACATAATCATGTAGGCGAGTTGATTCTCGTTGCTGTCTGTGACCACGCCCCAATGGTTCTTCGGTTTTGTCGTTGATATCTTCGTTAATGCCCCCTAACTTCTGTTATTTCGACAGTTTGGACTCCATCAAGTTGTCCTCCTGTTATGTCTCCATTTTCACTAGAATCTTTTCCTTGTTCGGTCGTCCCTGAGGGCATTTCATATTCACCAAAATAACCATAAGTCCTATTGTCGTTGAATTTGTCATGTTCAACCTTATTCTCGTAAGGGAACTCTTTTTCCATGAATACAACGTCTCTCGAAACAAAGAACTTCTTAGAATCAAGATCATACAAGCTCCATCCTTTCTTCCCAAATGGGTATCCGACAAAGACGCATTTCCTACTTCGACTAGCGAATTTATCACCACCACGTTTCTGATTATGAGAATAAGCCAAGCAACCAAAAACTCGGACATTCTTATATGAAGGAGCATCACCAAATAACAATTCATAAAGTGTCTTTCCTTCTAGAAGAATAGAAGGAGTACGATTAATCAGGTACGCAGCTGTCAAGACACACTCTCCCCAAAACTCAATAGGTAGACTAGCTTGAAAGCGCAGTGATCGTGCGACATTGAGGATGTGGCGATGTTTACATTCCACTCTTCAATTTTGTTGAGGAGTTCCAATACACGAAGTCTGATGTATTATCCCGTTTTTCACAAAATATTTACTCAAGCAAGTAAACTCAGTTCCATTATCAATTCGCACAATTTTCACATGTTTATTAAATTGTCTATGTATCATAGTGATAAAATTTTGAAGAGTTTGTCCCACCTTGACTTTATCGTTCAATAAATAGACCCACACTCCTCTGGAATGGTCATCAACAATTGTCAAAAAATAATGTGCACCACAAAAGGTCGGAGTTCTATAAGGACCCCACAAATCACAATGAATCATCTCAAAAATAGTGGCTGCCTTATTATTACTTAAGAAAAATTCTCCCCGACATTGTTTTGCTCGTAGACAAATGTCACAAGTTCTAACACAATCACTACTAATTCTTTTAACAACTGACAATAACTGAATAATTCTACTAGAAGGATGTCCCAACCTTCGATGTCACAAGTCAAAGGTGTCCCTCGTCACTGTAGTCATAGCTCTTGCTGGCACTATCCCTCTGAATTAGTAAAGCCCCTCACGTTGCTCACCCGCACCAATCAGCATCCTCGAATTACGGTCCTGCATAACACATATTTTATCATTAAATTGAACTACACAATTAAACTCCTCATTCAATTGTGATACTGAAATCAATCTACACTTCAAGTTGGGTACATATAACACATTGTTCAATTTCAAATATTCATTCAACACCACAGTCCCGCTTTTTTCAGCTATTGTCTCCTTCCCATCTGGCAGCCCAACTGGACATGCAGGCACTCTCTCCACATAACTCATCGACTCAAGTCCTCCAGTCATATGATGAGAGGCTCCGGTGTCAATTATCCACTCCATTGTTCTACGCTTACCATTCAGTCTTCCTTGATTTCCATCCTTTTGTGTATTCAGGAGGTTCAGCAACACATTCCATTGCTCACTGCTCAGCCCACTTATTCCACTTTTGTCTGTTTCTGTTATTTATCCTTGAGCTATGGTTCCATGTCCTGTCACTTGTGCTGCATTGGCTCGAATTTGACCGCCATGACCTCTCCCTCCAGTTGCATTACCAGCAGGTCGTTGTCCACTTTCTGCACGACTTGTCACTCCACGCCCTCTTCCTTTAGGTCTATCTCCCCACCAATTGGGATAACCAATCAATTCAAAGCATGAACCTGCATCATGACCAGTTCTCTTGCAACTCGAGCATGCCACAGTTTTCTCCTTTCTATCCGCTCATCCCCTAGAATGACTAGGAGTTTGGATCGCAAAGGCCATGGCATCACTTCGATGTTCTTTTCCGCGAGTTATATCACGCACTCGCTCCTCTTGTATGATCATAGCATAGGCTCGATTCAAGTTTGGCAATGGTTCAGTGCTTAAAATATTTGAGCGGATAGTGCCATAAGTTGTGTCATCCAACCCCATCAAAAATTGATGAAGTCTTTCCTCTTCACGTCTTTTATCCAGATCTCCTCCGATGTTGCACTTGCGCCCTTCACATTGACATGTTGGGTATTGTTCATAGTTTCCCAACTCTTCCCAGATCATTTTCAATTTTGCATAATAATTCATAACAGACATGCCTTGTTGTTTGCATTCGACCAACTCACATTTGAGTTGTTGAATTCTCGGCCCGTTTCCGACAAAAAATCGTTCCTTGATATCCTGCCACAGTTCTTTCGCAGCCTCTATGTAGGTTATGGTTGAGCGCAAGGTTGGATCGATCGTATTCAATATCCGTGACACTAACATAGAATTGACTGTCCACCAATCTTCTAGTTCAACAGAGTCATCGGAAGGTGTCTTTACCGAACCATTGATGAAACCGAACTTTTTATTGGCCCGCAACACCATCTTTATAGCTCGCGCCCATTCATCATAGTTCTCACCCTTTAGTTGAACTTGTGTGATGATGTTTCCTGGGTTGTCGCTGGCAGGAAGGTAAAACGGAGATGTGAACTTCGAAGACACGTCTCCTCCTTCCTTCTTTTTGTCATCATCTTTTCCAGCCATGTATATGGCTCTGACACCATAAAACAAGAATATTTTGGATATGAAAAGCGTTTTTTTCATTGATAATATTATATGCTTATATACATCCTAATACAAAGATCTTAGCATAAATAAGCACAATCAAATCTCCTAAATATCTACACTAATCAAGGAAATAATACATATATACAATATTTGTTTCCAATACTTAGGTCTTGTTGAGTTTAAAATGGCCTTCAACAAGACCAAGTTTTCTTTTTCCCATTGACATATTGGTGTATAGGTTCCTTCCATGGAAACTTCAAAAAAATTGTATGACCTAAATTTGCATCAACCAAAATATCGACTTTTAAAAATATTTCTTGCAGCTGAAACTCAAAACTTATCATTGAAATAACTAATAATAAATAAATTAATTATAAAAAAGAGTGAATGGCGAAGAACAATTACTCAATGAGTGCAGCAACAAAATTGAGACGAATGATTTCCAATTTTGCAAACATCTATATTTATATAGCAAAAAAGAGTTCAGAATTAATCTCAAAAAAAAATTTAATGGACAATGTATATGTTCTTTCTTTGACAGACAAGATGTGTGATGTGACTAATATGTATGCCCCGTATGTTGACGCACAACTTCTTGTATATGGTATGTCTTTGATTGAGAAAATAACTAGTGCATGTGCTCCTTGTACCGCGAATTCAGTATATGTAATACCACAAATAACATAATTTATAATAGGAATTAAGGATTATGTACAACAAATGATATGTATGATAAAGGCATATCTTTGCACGTATATTACCCAATTAATAGGCATGAATTGTGTTAGTTTCGAACGAAATTATTCGTTTTTGGGTTGTTTTAAAAGTCAATACAGAAATGGACAAAAAGATGTACATGAAGCAACAGTGATGCAAGGAAAAACATAAGAGCGTGCGCAACCGCACCAGTTCACGCGCAACCGCAGCAGTTCACGCGACCGCGCCAGATCACGCACAGCTACGCGCACAAAGGCAGAAGGGCACACGCGGCCGTGCAAGATCTTGCGCATCCGTGCACGCAGGGCAAACAAACAACTCCAGAAGCATGCGCATGGTGGTGCCGGATCACGCGCACCCGCGCGCAAGAGGCGTGCAGATACCCACATGCTTTTCATGCAAACATAGTTAAAACATGTAATATGGTGTGATAGATGATAAAAAAGAGATTTATGGCGTGCCTTTGCGTATTTAATGCACGAATTATCATTGGCGAATCGAAGAACGACGACGAGAAGATGGAGGCTTGAAACCCTTGCAAACTTTCGTATTTTTCTCTTGATTATGATGTGTGTGCCGTGTCTTTGGGGTGAAAGAAGTTTGGGATTGGTTGGGGAAGTGGGCGTGAGTTGTTAAGTGAATTATGGGGTGGTTTAAGGCTTTAAAAATTAATTATAACACTAGCAAAAGCCTTGGCCCATTAACAAAGTTAATTAGACTCAAATAGCCCATTAGTGCTTAATTAAAATATTTTATTTAATAAATTTTGTGAATTTATTAGCCGGGTTCCCAAAACGTTAGTCGGGTTCTCAAAACGTTCGTATTTTTGTTAAAAATCCAACACCGATAAAAATCACTTCTCGGCATATAAAATCACCACAAAACTCCTTATTTTCAAAAATAAGAAAAAACATCAATCATATTTTAAATAGTCAAAAACAATTACTTAATAAAAATATTTTCTATTTTTCAGCCTTCGGTCTCCGTTCCTCGATCGCAACTCGAATAACTTTAAAAAAATATTTTATGCATCCATGTAGAAAAGTACATTTTAAATGTGTAAATATGCACACCATATTAATTCATACAATTAAAACCATTTAATTTAAAATACATAAGAAATTTAATAACTTGCATGCTCGTGGTTTACGTGGACCTTCAAATTTTCGGGACGTTACAATCTACCCCCCTTAAATTGAATTTCGTCCCTGAAATTCACTTATCCTCGATAATCAAAAAGTTTAGACTTAGTTATAGTATCCCAATAATCCACACTTCCGCTGCACTATTATGATAAAATAAGTTTTAAGATGTCCTCATGTCTCCTCAATCTCAATTAAACTCGCCTTCTAAATCCTCGCTTGCGAATCGCAACTTAAAACGACATATAGTGACTTAGTTTCATTTTACTATAACCTCGAATTTCGACTTTTCTCACAAATCTCAATATTAGAAATGGATGTCCAAACTTATCGTATCTTAATTTCCTCATAATATACCCAAGATGCTCATTAACCTAATATATTTCAAGGTTCTAAATATTCATTCAAGCCTAAATCATAAAAAATTTCTATCTTTTAACCCATTCAATTTTCATATATTATTAAACTAGTCCCCAAATTCCTTAACATTTGCAAGATAAATTCCTAATTTCCTCAAAAATTATCCAATTTGTCCTTAATTTAGAAAATCCTACAATTAACCCAAAAGTTTTTGGCATTTCTATTTCCCTTCTATAGGTTTCCCATAGCATAATTTCAATGATTTTAAACTTATTCACCCAAAAATCAATTCTCATAATCAATCTTACATTTTCATCAAAACCTAAAATCCCAATTTATACATTTTCTTACTTCTAATGATCATCACAGTCTTCGAATCATTATTCCTTATGTGTAATTCCCAAAAATTAACTCAATTAGTAACCACAAATTATCAGTATTTTCTTAGAAAAATCTACATGTCTCAAAAGCATTCATAATCTTCGCGATTAATTTATGACCCCAAAAGTAAAATATCAGTACTAAAACCCAAAAATCAATATATTCAAATCATTTTCAACTTTTCCTAACGCCCAATAATCAAATTCTTAAACGTGTCCAATTCCAGTAAGAAGCCAGCATGCATGAAAATCATAATAATTTCTCATTCCACATCATATCACGTATAAAAATTATAAAACATCTAGTTTTTTACCTTAACAAAATCATGCAACCATGCAAGATTTTAATAATAAAAATCATTTATCATGCAAACTTAAACGTAAATGTCATTTAACTTCAAAACGTGTATACACATGTAGTTTAAACGTGTAAATCATGCAAATGTGCAGGTAACATTATAAAAATCATATAAAACATTTAAACTTATAAATTTGAGGCTTGACGACTGAGCTTCCCAGCACTGATGGTGGCACAACCCTCTACAGAAACATTGCTATGATACCAATTGAAACGTCCACTACTCATTTTGCTTAAAAAGTACTAGAATTTTTTTTTCTCCTTAATCTCCAAAATTCGAAATATATATATATATATACTTTAAAATACCTTGACACCATTTTTAAAATTAAACAACCAACTAGCATTTAAAAATCCAATGGACATGGTTTGAATCATAAAATCGTCAATTGTTTTCAACTCCTAACTTAGCAATATTGCTAAAACTAATAACCTCTCAAAAACCACTCAAAATCATGATCAAAGTCATAAAATATTTTTAACATAATCATAAAAATCATAAATCACAAACTAATGCGGAAAACTAGCGCTGGTCCTAGGGTTATGTGCACCTTCAGTCCAGTCAGATCAACTCTCAAGACCTCCATTATCATTATTATCATAATCACCTGCATCAATCACACGTAGTGATTTTGAAGACTCAACACGCTATAATCTTGATAACAAGCAATACATGTACAGATCACATGCGACAGTGAAAATACTTTTACATAAAATAACATTTTCATAATCATGCATAAAATTTTAAAATAAACTTTTTCATAAACGTTTTCATAAACATTTTCATAAACACTTTCATATCATCATATTCATATTCATATTCGTATTCGTATTCATATTGGACGATGTGTAATGTCCCGAAAATTTGAAGGTCTACGTGAATCACATGCATGTAGGTTATTAAATTTCTTTGGTATTTTATTAAATTGTTTTAAAGCTTTAAATGCATGTTTATTTCATTAATTGTGTTTTAATTCATTGTTTATTTAAAGTTCATGCAATCTATTATTTAATTTATGTGTTTAATTATTTTATGCATTTTATGCATAATTATTGCATGATATGATTTATTTCATGATATTTTTAAAAGTTCATGCATTAAGATTTTTAGGTTGCATTTGGCGCTCGAACGAGGAACGAAAACCGGAGAATTTTCAGGAAAATCATTTTTATTACACGATTAGTTTTTATTAATTATTTTAAGATGTTTTTAAGTGTATTTTTCAAAAATGGGATTTATTAGGTATTTTTACCCGCATGATTTTAATTTTTAACGGTGCGTAAATTTTATCGAATCGGGGGACTTTTTGAGGGTTCGACTAATATTTTCAAAAATTTTCCAACACGAAATATTTTTCTGGAAGGTGTTTGGATTTAATGGGCCTATTTTTAAGCTTATTGGACTTAAATATCTTTTTAAGCCCTTAAATGACAATTTAGGTCTCATTATCTATTAATCAACTATTTTATTAATACCCTAAACTAAACCTAAACATACCTTACACTTATTTCCCCACCCACCAGCCGACACTCCCCTCCAATCATCAATTTTCTCTCTGTTTTCAGCAGCAAAACACCAAGCATCCATCGGCCCAGCTTGAGCTTTCAAAGAAAATTCCTCTGGTGCCTTCCCTTCGCGCGGTTCTTCAGGTTTTCGTTCAAAATACATCAAGGCACGCCCCGTACTCTTGTTTCTGCATCATTTACATCATATACATGCTGTTGTGTGTGTTATTGGGTGTGAAAATATCGATCCAGCCTTGTACATGAAGAATCTTCGGTTTTTACATATGTTCTTGCATCTTTTGATCAACTAGTCACGTCTTTCCCATTTTTGTGCAAGGGGCTGTCAAGTTAGTGATGTTAGAGGGCTGTGCAGGCTGTGTTTAATGATGTTTAGGTGCTGGAGATTCGGGTTGCCAAGCTCGAGGGGAATTAGTTCGGTCAAGCGCATGTGAGGTTGTTTGAGGTCAAGATCGAGAGACTCGGTTTGTCAGCTGTGCATGGCTCAGTACCGGTCTTATAGCCGACCATATTGAATCAGTGGTAGGTCTGGGAGGGGGCTGTAATAGCTGGTCTCAGTCCAGGAAAAGATCGAAGGGGGTTTAGTTGAAGGGGACTCGGGTAACTTGTTTTAGAGAGGTTCATCGAGTGCTTTGCGTGGGCAGGTTCCTGAATCAGTAAGGCAGCAAGGTCTGGTCCAGGAGGTCTTTGTGAGTTCGGTCTTGAGACCAGCAAGGGTGTTTAGGTGATGCACTCGTCGGCTAGGTAGTTGGGACCAAGAGATTCAAGCTTAGTTGCCTAGGAGTCCATTGAGGGTTGCTGGATTTTTCCAGCCACTGTCCAGCGTAATATTCAAAGGTTTAGGGGGTTGGTTTGGATGATTTTAAGGCGGTAAATGAGTTTATTAGGTGTGTAATAAAGTTGGGAAAAGTTTGGTTAAGTTTCAATTCGATTCGAGTTAAAACCAGGACCCTGGTCCAAGTTTTAAAACGAATCAGTTAAGTTGTGAATTTGGTTCAAGTTTACATCTAGGAATGTTTATAAAAATATTTTGGGACATTTTAAGGAGTTTGGTAAGCTTCGGGTCAATTATAGAGGTTCAGGCGTAAAACGATAATTTTTTGATTTCCAGGGGCAAAATGGTCATTTTGCACCCGGGTGAGATTTTGGTCATGACAGCGCCCTGAGCACAAATTAATGATATTTTAAATATTTATGCATCATTTTTATGATTTTTACGCAATTATGATAAATATGTCGCATGCTTGGTTTAAAGAAAAGTTACGTATAAGCATGTTTTATTAAGTGGTGATTATGATGTTATTTTTGAAGGATATGATTTGGTTGTGACTGACGATGTATATGTATATGATGATATGAGATATGATGAGCTGAGGCCCGGGCTCAGTGGACGGGTAATGCTGTTGCTGATGTCCCTCGCCGCCCGGTACTGTTGTTATACGTAGATGGATTCATCGATAGAGTTGATACGAAAGTCACAACTAATGAATTGAATTCAATTAAAAAAAAATGTATACGTATATGATGACACGAGATGACATGTTTTGACACGATATGATTTTACACGACACGTTTATGTTATGCTTTTAAGTTCATGAAAGATATGTTGAGTATGATATTTTTCACTGTTGTGTGTCATGTATATGTACTTGTTATTCCTCGTACATGTGTGCTGAATCTTTAGACTCACTAGGCGTGTGTGATGCAGGTGAGCTTGATGATGAAGAGACTGGAGGTGCCAAACTCTGAGTAGGCAGACCTGGTGCGGTGACACGACCCGATGACCGCATGTTTTCCGCATTATGATTTATGAGATATGAGAAGATATGAACATTTGTATACGTTGATGATTTTAAGAATTTTTATTCGTTTATGTTTGCGTAAAATTTTGGGATGAGTTTGATTATCTTAAGCTGCACAATTTTTACTGTCAAATATTTAAGTTCATTTTTAAATTATTATTTTTCAGTAGAGGGCATGCATGCAAATCATTTAAGTATTATTTCGAAAATGTGATCTTTAAAAATATATATATATTTCAGCACTTTTAAAATGAGTAGACGTTTCAATTGGTATCAGAGCAAGGTTTTTGTATAGGGTTGTGCCACCGCCAGCTTATGCCGCTCAGTATTCAAGCCTCAAGTCCGTAAGTTTAAATGTTTTTAATGCTATCACCTGGATGTTACATGATATACGTTTTACGGGACATGTTTATCTATCGTTATGTTTTGAGATTAGATGCTTTAAAATTTTTATGCATTTTACGACATGAATTGAGAAATTATATGATTTTCATGCATGTTGGCTTTGTGGTGGAATTGGACATGAATAAGAATTTTGCTATTGGGCATCAGGAGAGGTCGGAAATGATTTGACTATATTAATTTCGGTTAGTAGTACTGATGTTCTACTCGTGGGTCATAAGTTAAACTTAAAAAATTATGAATGCCTTTGGGACTTGTAGATCTTTTAAGAAATCACTGATGGTTCGTGGTTGCTAGCCGAGTTAATTTTTGAAGATTCTTTGTAAGGATTAATGATTCAAAGATTACGACGATCTTTGGAAGTATAAAAACATAGAGTTTATTTAAGACGCATGCTCTACCTAGTTGGATTTAAAGATTGAATTACATGAATTGAGAATTTTGCGTTGATATTCATTGAGGCATACTAGAACCATGAATGCAACGACATACTACTTCTTGTGTTGTTGTGTCCTGCAACCTATTTTGCTCGAGGGTGAGCAAAATGTTAGTATGAGAGGTTGATAGGGATCATATTTACATGTTTTAGTGCATCGTGTGAGTCTTAGTTTGTATCTTTTTGGTTGCATGAAGTCTGCATTTTGTTCATTTTATCTTAAATTATTGCATATGATCACAACTCACTGATTTGTACGAATGTGTAGGAGAATGGCGCAAAAGAAGAAAATTGGACTGAAAATGAGCTGAGGACAGGGCACTTCACACTAGGGCGGTAAAACTTGACCACTCCAGCGCGAGTAAAGTAAAAATAGGATGTCGGGCAGAACACCAAGCGCTAGGACGGTAAAACTTGACCGTCCCAGCGCGAGAGGCTGAAGAATCAATAGAAGACCTTGCGCTTGGGCGGTGAAACTTGACCGCCCCAGCGCGAGAGGCATGTGAGCGACCAACATTGCAGAAGACCTCGCGCTAGGGCGGTAAAATTTGACCGCCCTAGCATGACCGCCCTAGCACGAGTAAATGAGGAAAATTTCCTAATTTTATGGTATTCAACTTGGAAGATGGTGGTTGCACAAAAACAACCCTAGGCACAATTTTCAGACATTATTCAGCAGCCAAGGAGATTGGGAAAAGGAGAAAAAGCTTGGAGCAAGGCTTGGAGTCAAGATTTTAAGAATTTCGGGCACCGTTCTTCGCATTTTCATCATGACTCGTATTTCCAGCTTTTTTTCTTCTTGTTTAAACATTGTTTGCTTATTTTAATCATGACATCGAGTAGCTAAGTTTCATTATTTGTTCGGATTTAAGGGGATCCTACCCCGAAATCGAGTTTAATTAATTCATATATCGACTTTTTATTTATTCTTGATTGTGCTATGATTTTCATTGCGTTGTTGAAGCGTAGCTAACTTTAATAACGATATCGTATTGCGAGTGAGTTCGAGAGAATAGCCCGTGATAGCAACGAGTATCATAATACATGGATTTACAATTTACATAGAAATATGAAGTCGGATACACGTCGATAGTCATAGTCCGGTAGGACGAAAGTTAGGGGATTTCATAGAACGACATGTAATTCACCTTTGATAAATAATTAAAGAGATTTAATTACTTCAGTGAGTAGAATTAGTTTGGCATAGCTCGAGAGGGCATGTTCAATTGGATAGAAAATCTTGTCGGAAGTGTAGATCATTGTCGAATGAATTTAAGTAGATGACGAGAGGTAGGTGAACCGAGATTCCTAACAAATTCATTTATCATTGAATATTTAATCAATCATTTAGCTTATTTATTTCCTCATATAAGTTGTGAAACATTTCTTTGAGTTTTTATTTAATCATAGTAGTAGTAAACGATCATCCAAATTATCGTTGCTGAAGATTTTAATAACTGAGAATAACAATTGCGAAATACAGTCTCTATTGGAACGATACTCGTACTCTGATACACTATATTATTACTTGACATCGTGCACTTGTGATTAATTCGAGTTTGAATTTTATAATTTTTACTAAGGATTTTACAGTGCAAGTTTTGCTCGATCATTAACACATATTTATACATCCAATTTCTAATTTCCTAACAAATATGGTCATTAACACAAACATTTTTATGCATCAAATGTCTAATTTTGTTTCATATGTGATCACAACTCAAATATTTTTATGCATCCAATGTCTATGTTTGCAAAATCTATGGTGTTAAATATTCTTATACATCCAATGTCTAATTTTGTAATATATATGATGATTAACACATATTTATGCATTCATTGTCTAATTTGTAACACATATGATCATTAATACAAACATGTTTATGCATCCAATATCTATGTTTGTAAATCTATGTGGATTAACACGTATTTATACATCCATTATCTAATTTTGTAACACATTTGATAATTAACTCAAATAGGTTTATACATCCAATGTCTATGTTTGTAAATCTATGATGATTACACATATTTATAAATCCAATTTTAATTTTGTAACATATATGGTCATTAACACAAACATTTTTATTCATCCAATATCTAACTAAAATCTAAGTTTAATTTGGTATCTTTAACCATTTTGAAAATGACGAATCTTTTATCTACGCTAGTTGTCTTTCGTTAATTGTAGGCAAAAGCTCTTCCATTCCATCTTACTCCAAAAAATTGAACCAGAGCAACGACTTGGTGACTCGTACTGCCAAAGGGTACTAACCTTCATCTAAGTTGCTCTTCGTTTTTTAACCATTCTAAAAAAAAAATATTGTGCCACAAAGTCATAAAAGAAAGTAATACTCATAAACAAATTTCACTCTATCAAAATTAAACCCAAACATTCATGCAATTAATTACAAACAAATATTCATACCTACACACATACACATTTATACAGTTATCAGAAACCAGGATTATTCAACGTAGTACTAGAAATCCAAATTTTGCACGCAAAAAAAATAGATTGATATCATCATTTTCAAAGAATAAAGTTGTTTATTTTATAAATTTATCACACTAATTAACCCCAAAAATTAGATGAAACCATTATATATACAAAAAAAATTATCTACAAGATAAACCTTAATGCCAAAATTATATATAAATGCATTATCTCAAAATTATTTTTAAAATTTGTTGACTTGATTTTTTCTGGCGCAAGCCCTCGTTGGAAAGAAGAAATTGCTCGCTAGCTAGAAGTTTGGCTGGCAGCTTGAGAAGACCAAATCCTCGGTTGGAATTTTAGAAATGGCTCGCCGGCCTCGGTAGGAAGGCAAAATAGCTCTATATTATTAAACTTTTCGGACTTGAGCTAAAATATTCCTTCATAATCGTCGGTGGAGGAGAATCGACGTCAAAAATGGAGAATCGACGCCGGAGGAAGAGAAATATACGCACGGACGTTATTGTTGATGGCCCAATAAATATTGATATCAGCCCAGGACTCGTGGACAGCCCAAGACTCATGGATCGACAAATTCTGCTCTTTAAACTTTTCATTCCCTTCGGTCCAATAGCAAGGCCTAAACCCTACCCTAGAATGAAAAATTGTCATGCGATGCCTTTTTTACTTTCCAATTCATTCGAACCCACACTATATATATAATGGCTTCTGTTATAACTGTGTGAGACGGTCTCACGGGTCATATTTTGTGAGATAGATATCTTATTTAGGTCATTCTTAAAAAATTATTACTTTTTATATACTAAGAGTATTATTTTTTATTGTGAATATCGGTAGGGTTGACACGTCTCACAAGATACCTACTATATTATAATATATATATATATATATATATATATATATAATATATAAGGCAGATTCTGCACGCACAAGATATAACTAGGCCGCTACTAATAATAAACATTAATGTAGATTCCCATTCACAGCTAATAAATTATTGGATCGATTTTTGGACTTTTCAGACACACAGGAATCCGATTCTCACATCTACATTTTGTCTTCTGGAAATTAAATATAATCAAATTTAGTGTATATTGGAGATGTAACTCAGGGAAATTTCAAATTAAATTTGTTATAATATTATATGTTAATTCTTTTTTGTGTATATATACATGTATATATTTATTAGAGCGAACAATACGGTCCCTCTTTGCACAAGTTCGAAGAATTAGGCTCGAGTATATTTTAAAAATATACATAGGATGTTGTTATCTTGGTATATTTTTAGTAGCAATAATTGTGGATTTAAAGACCGTCGATTATCCAAAATTTCAACCCTCAGCAGCATCCATGTCACATTGTCATCCATTTGAGCATCATGCCCGCTGGCACAATTTATATGGGTACAATTTTTCCCACTCAGATAAGATATATTTTTGAAAGATTACTCTCGTACAATTTATTGAAAATTTTAGGGAAAAAAATTAATTTTTTAAAAATTTTAAGGTACAAGATCATAACAGTCTATATATCTGATCGTCAAGAAAATATAAAGGATACAAAAAATTATTTTGTTACATGTGTTTGTCTCCAAAAAATAAAAATTTAAAATTAAACGGGGCGATCGTTTGTTCATACATATCGCTCGACAGAAAAGGAGAAGAAAGAAGCATCGTTTAGCTACGTTCTCAGCCGCTAAAGTATGTGCTCATTCCAAAAAAGGAGAGAATCTAAGACTTAGTGACAATGCATGCCATCTAAAGTTGGGTTGGAATTTACTCATAAAGTTCCTTTCATATTTCATACGCAAATCATGGTTAAGGAAATAAACCAGCTTGATTTCTTAAAAGAAAATTGAAAATTTAGGGCTCGATTCCAGCAGGTGACACTAGTACCTACACAGGCTTCGATTTGGTTTTGGGCTTGAAATCACGAAGAATACTGTTAGAAGGGGGCCGGAACGGTGTCCCGGCGCAACCCCTCTGACGCTCAAGTCAGAGACTGGGGATATAAAGGAGGGAGCACCTAAGGGTGGAATTGGACGATCAAACCTGATATTTATAAGAGAATACATGGGCCTTTCATCTGGGGTAAGGATGGGTCGGGGATTTGGGCCTGATCTTGAGGGGCCCATTTATGGGGTATCACCGTGCATAAACAAATTAAATAAAAACAACGTACAATAATAATTATTATATATATACTTAAACGTGATCTCTCCTTGATAAATACCAAACACTTGATTTTCTTGTCATCCCACAATATCTTTGAAATGACACAAAACCAAAAGACTACAAACCCCAAGGGGGTGTGCGAGAAACTTTGCAATATTGTAAACCCTTTCAGATCAAGCACTCAAGCCACTGATCATACCAACATACCTATTGGGTTTGATCCCCATGTTACCGATTTCATCTTGCCTAAAAAACCCAAGAAAACCAGCAGAAAGAAACACACTTTCGAGAGAAAAGAGATTGTGGTCTTTAATGGACAAGGAAATGATCAAAAGGATGTTTTAAGAAACGGTGGTCTTGCTCACGGGGTGTTCGAAAAATCAGCTCCAGGCGAGGCTAAAGAGCAGTCTGTTCTTTTTTCGGGGGGAAAGATTAATTCCAAGAAGAACGACGATTCGATGTATGATGGTAAGTTTTCTGATTATATTAGTGAAGTGAAGAAAAAGATTATGAGAACTGTGACGCGCATTAATGGCGCCGATCATAGTCCCGGAAAAGTGACCAAAACAAGGGACAGTTTCAATGATCGGGTCACGAATTATATTGATCAAGCAAAGATTAAGATGATCAGAATGACCACCAATGCTGGAGATGAGAAGGGCTTTTCATCTAAATAATACATATATACACACATGTATATGATATAATCACTATATATTTATATATATCGTAAAAACAATTGGCCCCGAAATATGTTTGAGAAGTTCGGAGTAATACTGATTTTATGAGTTTCTTAAAAGATAAATCAAAGAACTTGTGTGGAAAGAGTTACCGTGATGGTTTAATTGTATGAGAGTATATATTGGATTTAAACGCACACTCAGTGTACACACGATCATTGTGTGTAATATTTATATAATCATATAATATGGCTACTGTTGTTTCATATTATTCTCAAAAAATTCATGTTACAGAAATTAAATCTTAAATTAATAGGGTCAGTCGGAACCGAAAAACATAGGACCGTACAGGAACCACAATTTTTAGGGTGATACATGGCCAACAATATGATTGATTAATATACCGAAAGATAAAAACACAACCACTACAAGAGACAACGGATTTTAAACGACAACTGTTTTATTCTACAATGTTTTTAAACAGATATCTTTTTCTCAAAAACATAAACAGAAAAGTCTTTAGAAGCGGAGCGGTTTACAATTTTTATGATATACAATTTTATTTTGTACTCAATTCATGCAACAATAATAATAAATACCTCTTTAATTATGCAACTAAAACACTTGCGATTATTATCCAATATTCAAAATTCATCTACATCGTTTGTTGCCCGGTCTAAAATAATTCGACTAACGTAGCTGGCAATTCTTTCCACAACGAAGAAGAGCTGAAAATTGAGAAAACAAACTAGTCTCTCTTTATCAGTCAAGGTATTTCCAATAAATATGTTAAATTTAGGAATATGAAACTAAATTATAATGAAAATGAACTAAAATATTATATATGTTTTTGCTTAAAAATCCAATTAAGTGCATGTATTCCTTTAGTTACATACGGATTTGTAGTTATTCCTACGAAGATCTTTGCCCGAAATCCTAATCAAACGGACAATACATCTTTTACCTAAACTTTTGCTCATCCGCCGTTTGGTTTGATTTTTAAGATCTATGATTTTTCTACTTGTCTGATTATTTATCTCACCTCGTTGACGTACTACTTCATCTTCTTCCATCAATTTCGCTATATACCCTCACCTTTTTTACCTCTCTTCACTAAAATATGAAGTTAGAAAATTAGCATTAATATTAACTGTCTCATGTTTTCCCATCATTAACCATGACAAGCATTCAAAATGACGAGGGACGCATGCTATAATAAACCACATATTTGAAACAAACAACCGTAATATTGCCTTTACATATGGTGGCAGAGATCAATAGCAAAAGAGAAAACTTGTACTTTATCTAGTCGCTGTGAAGTTCATACATAATCAAACCCATTTGACCTCAGATACATATTTCAAACAAACAACCGTATCTCGCCGGAATTAATTCGAAGGCAAATTAATTCGTTTATCACGCAAACTAGCTGCAGTTACAATGTAATACCTGAAAATGACACGTTTTAGGAGACAAACTCATAACTAATTCATTCTAAATCCAAATCGATTATAACCAGAGACATTTCAAA
Source organism: Primulina tabacum (assembly GCF_025594145.1). Classification (NCBI taxonomy): domain Eukaryota; kingdom Viridiplantae; phylum Streptophyta; class Magnoliopsida; order Lamiales; family Gesneriaceae; genus Primulina; species Primulina tabacum. The sequence continues at coordinate 22,594,328 of NC_134566.1, forward strand.
GATAACTAAAAAGATCTATTACTTTCATATAGACACCACAACCAAATTATGGACGGATTAATGCCAGTTCCCCACTGAATCCATCGCAATTACATCGGTCCGAATAAGAAATCCAATCTGCACCAGTGTTAGTAAAAATCAAGCCATTGTAAAGCTAACTGGATTATCTACAACTTTTTTTTTTGAACACAAACTTGGAATAAATAATATGTGGAATTTTCCTAGTAATTCGAATTTAATAACACATTTGCACAGACCCAAATGAAACTTCCAACTATATTTCATATCTCATTCATTTCAAATCCAATTTGCTATAAACTGGCGGAATTTTGAAGCCAATTCAAAACGCTACAAGTTTCTTTTGAATCATTTTCCTAACTTCTTAGTGTAAAAATCGTAGAATTGCAAAGAATAGTAGGTAATGGCACAGCCGGATGCATGCCTCTCCCATTTGAGCAGTTTTCAAAAATCTAACACAACTCATTCAATTTTCTATCAAATGGCGTAAAATTGGTGCCAAATCGAAGCCAAGACAAAAATCTATAAGGCCCGATATATTGATTAATCAATGAGGCTCCAAGCCTGACTACAGATGTCTTATCAATAAGGCTTCCTTAATCAGTTCCCCATAAACATAAGAATTTCTAATATAAATCAATAAGTCATAATATATTTCTAAAGTAAGGAAACATTGCATCAACAATGAGTGGTTTAATGAATATCTCAGCTTCCTGTTGTTCTGTGAGACATATCTCAATCTGATGTTCTTCAACACATTATATCGGATGAAATGGTATCTTATATCTATATGCTTGGTCCGAGAGTGAAAGACTAGTTGTACGTGATTGCGATCGCACTAATGCTGTCACAAAAGGTCGGTGACTATGTTGCATCTACTCCTTAATCATTCAATTGTTGTTGAATCCAAAGAAACCGAGCACGACAACTCCCGAAAACTAGGTATTTAGCTTCATCAGCAGATATTGTAATTGATGTATGTTTCTTACTGAATCAAGAAATAAGTCGGTCTCTGAGAAACTGACAAGTTCCACTCATACTCTTCATTTCAAGTTTGTATCTGAAATTTTTTGGAGTTGTAATTTTTAATTGATCACACACATGTATAGGATATTATTTTCAAATTATGTAAATAATGATAAATTTTGAAATATTGAATAATACATGGTATTCAAAAAATTTCTTAAGCTAATAACTACATTAAATTCCAAATCTAGTGTAAGATACACAGTAAATTCGAAATTCAGGGCTGGATATCAACATAATTGGAAGGAAATATTGCATACAAGACAACTTTCTCAACAAGGAAGCTAGAAAATTTGTAATACAATCTAGATACATATGAATATGTAAAAGAAAGCAGTCTACGTTCAACCATCCAGTCAAAGACTAAATTTCAAAATTCAATACATGGTATACACCTTTTTTGGCGCGATTTTTAAGTATGGATTAGATATTTCGAAATTATGGAATAATTATCTCAAAATTTTGAAAGAAATATGTTGGAAACTTAATTTCGGAAGTTTGATAAACCGAGCGTATAAAGATTGAACAAACTGATCAAGAAGACTGAAAAGAACTGATCTAAAAATACGCAAACTATTGGATGCTTAACTGGAGATTAGTGCGCTGCTAAGGCAACTGAACTAAGCTAATCGAACTATGTAGTGGACTGGATGATCAGGTGGAACTGATCAGTTTTACTACAATCAATTGAGAGCTATCAGCTAATTCTATCGGCTGTGTCAAACTGATAAAATAGTTCGACACGTCATCAATTAATGAATATAACTATCAACCGACAACTGTACAAAGGTAGACTGCAACATGTAGTGGGAACGCTGCATTCAGCAATACTACAGTTTACGATTGTCATAAGGATATTGACGTGGTAAACAACGGATAGAAAGATTCAAAAGTATTCATTAATGTTACCGTTGGAAGCAAAACCTATAAATAGCCGAGAAGAGCAGCTGATAAAAATAATGAACTAAACTACCAAGTTGTTATTCTACTGAAATCTCCTCACAAGCTTTCTGTTCATATTCAAAAGATTTCAAAAGCTCACACTTAGTATATAAATTCATAGCATTCAAGGCTATACATTGAGCTTACAAAAACAAACACTTATTGTTGCAACATTCGATCTTGTAGAGATCAGTTGTGCTGAGTAGTTTCAAATCAGTTGAGAACTGAAAAACTGTATTGAAACTAAGAGTTTCAGTTTGGCATTGTTAAGTCCAAAACTGAAGGGGGTCTGTACAAGTCTTTTATTGATCAAATTCTTTTAGTGAATTTCTTATCTTCTAGATAGAAGGGGTGACGTATGAGTGATTGAAATCTCCGAATATCCATTAATCTTGTGTCTCTTAATTTCAATTTTATTCTATTTGTCAGTCAGTTTATTTCCGCACTTTCATTTGTTAACTTATTTACATTGATATAACAAGATTCCCGAATTCAGTTTATCACTATACTGACTCATTATTATAAAAGATGGTAAAATTGTCGAGTATTTATTCAACCCCCCTTCTAAATACTCTTTCACCTACCAACCGATCCTATCAAGTGGTATCAGAGCAGTTAAATCTTGTTCCAGAATATTCTTACCTACAAAATCTGATTATCATGTCTTCCTTCAGCAAAATTCCAATGTTCTCAAGAGAATAGTTCGATGACTGGAAGATTAGGATGCAGGCTCATCTAACTGCACAAGATGATGACATTTGGTATGTCATTACTGACGGACCCATGAGAATACTGAAAGAAAATATTGTTGTTGCCATAACTAATGGCGCACCACACCGTATAGAAAATCCAAGAGAAGAATGGACAACAGAAGACAAAAGAAAAGCCAACTTGGACAATGTGACCAAATATATCTTGTATAAAACGCTGGATATAATCAATTTCAGAAAAATAAAGATGTGAAAAACTGCAAAAGAAATATGGGAGATGACTCAACTCTGCGAAGGCAATGAGAAAACCAAAGATAATAAACTTTCAGTTGATGTTCAAAAATTAGATAATATTAAAATGAAGATTAGAGAATCTATGCACGAATATGATGAGAGAATCAACAGCATAATAAATGAATTGAATGCACTTGAAAAGATGTATTCAAATAAAGAAGTAGCGCTGAAAGTAGTCAGAGGTCTTCCCAAGGAATGCGATATTAAGACAATGGCTATGAGAGAATCAAAAGACCTGAATAAGGTCGAATTACATGATCTATTTGCTGATCTGAAGGCCTATGAGTTCGAGTTGCAAACAAGACAAGGAGAACCTTCCACACCAGCAGCTACAATAGCTCTTAGTGCTGTCAAACTGGAACCAACTGGTTCAGTTGAGAAAACTGCTGATCAGTTAAGCAATGACGCAATGTAATTATTTGTCAAAAAATTTGGAAGATTCATGAGAAGAAATCAAGGCTCTTTTCAAAGACAATATCAGAGGAATAACACCAAGGAAGAACCAAATGCTTGCTACAACTGTGGCAAAACTAGACATTTCATTGCTGACTGTCCTAAGACAAAGAAGGATAGTCGAGTGTCAGCTGAAAAAGGAAAGAAATCACATGAGCACAAGATCAGAACTATAGATGATAAGAAATCATTCATAAAGAAACACGAAGTTCTTCTAGCTGAGGAAAGTAAATCCAAATGGGCTGAATCTGACAGTGATGAATCATAACCTGAGAGCTTGAGCAGCTCCAGTGATGATGAGGAAGTCAAGTGTCTGATAGTTGATGACACATAACTAGAATCAACCAGTGAACATTTATTCGATTTTAGTTCAACTGACTTTACACGTGATGAACTTATTTCCACTGTTATGTTAGAGAGCGGACATCAAGTCCAAGGACTGTGGTGATTCCTGTCGGCCCAATATTGCGGTTTAGTAGTTACATTGCTCCAGCACGGGTTCCCTAGCTTTGATCAAATGATTTATGTGTATAGGCCACTTGCATTGAATATAACTCTACGCAAAAATTATTTATGTTTGCGATTATGTGTGACAAGTGTGAAAATATGATTTTATGTTTTTATGAAATTTTTTATGCAAAAAAGTCAAGTTATACATATTTATGCTTGTGATATTTTATGTACAAACTAAGTTTAAATTGCATGGATTTTATTACGTAGTACTCATTATTCACGGTTTGTGCATGTTGAGTAATTAAACTCACTAGACTTGATCGATGCAGATGATATAGTTGAGGAGATGGGAGACGGTGACCAGTGAGCAGGCTCGGACTAACGGCAGTGCAAACCCGAGGACCTTGTAGTTCGCTAGTTTTACTAGGCACATTTTTAAAACTATTTACTTTGCTTTTATTACACTTATTTTGGTGACTTGTATGCTGAACATTTTACGATATGTTTCAATTTTTCAAATTGTGGTGGATTTTTTTAAATTGGGATTTTATGGTTGTGGTATTTAAAATAATGGAGTTTTAATGTTAATTGTATTTTAGTATGCGTGGTGACCTATTTATTTTACGAGTTATATTTATGATAAATTATTTAATAAGAAAATTTCAAAATTTTTCGCAAATATTAAAATAGTATTATTTTAAGACATGGTTCGTTATAGTTGGTATCAGAGCGCAAAGTTTCCTGATATAGGGTTCTGTCACTAGTGGTTGCGAGAAGCTCAGTAATTCACGCCTCAAGTCTGTAAATTTTTTAAGTTTTAAATGCATTAAATGTTAAGTACGAGTTTTCTTAACTATATGTTTTAGTTTTAAAATCATTTTAGCATGTTATATGAGTAGTTCGGTTATGCATGTTTGTTACGTGTTGGGTTACATTATGAAACAGTATGCCTCCTAGACGTATCATTGACCTTGAGGGCCATGAGGCTCATGATGAGTAGAGAACCTCCCCTCTACGTCCACCACCAGGCCTTCAGGCTCATATGCTTGCGGGCATGACTCAGTTTTTTGTACAGTTTGCGAAAAACAATGCTGAGGTGGATAGAAGGACGAGGCCTAAGGCAATGTATGACCGATTTCGTAAGATGGACCCGAAGGATTTTGGTTATATTAGTAGGCTAATTTCGAAATTTTCGTGAAAAGTTTAGGATAGTGGATTCAGCAATTGCATGAGATTAAGTTTAGTCCTTGTTGAGAATTGTTAAGTTTTAGGGTATGTCAATATTATCTCGGGAAGGAACTACATAGCGGAAGTAGCCACAAATGCTCTATTAGATTCCGGAGTTACTCATTCTTTTATATCAGACGACTTTGTGAGTTACTTGGGCCTCAATCCCATTAGACTGGATGTGAGTTATTCTATGAATGTTCCATTTGGGGAGGAATTGTCTACTTCTAAAGTGGTCAGAGACTTGAGTCTCGAGCTACAGGGCCACATAGTCTATGATGACCTTATTGTATTGCCAATTCCTTAGTTTGACATCATTCTAGGAAGGGATTAGTTGTCAAAGAATAAAATGACGATCAAATTCCAACGAAAATCAGTGAGGGTCAGACCATTGGGCAATGAGGAGTTTGTATTTGAGCCAAATGGACGACATGCCATGGATCGTCTTAAGGCGAGGAAGCTTATCCTTAAGGGGTACCGAGCGTTTTTGGCGAGTATTAATTCAGGCCTGTTACTACCAATAAGATAGTAGCAGACGTTCCGATTGTCAGAAATTTTCCGGACGTTTTTCCTGACCACATTGCGGGTATCCCACCTGAGCGCGAGGTGGAGTTCTCTATTGACCTTATGTCAGATGCCGTGCCAATCTCTAAGGCATCGTATCGATTAGCACCTGCAGAGATAAAGGAGCTCAAACAGCAAATACAGGAGCTACTGGATAAAGGATTCATACGCCCTAGTTGTTCACCTTGGGGCCCACCAGTAATCTTCGTGAAAAAGAAGGATAGAAGCATGAGGCTTTGCATCAACTACCGGGAGCTGAATAGAGTTACAGTGAAGAATAAGTACCCCTTGCCAAGGATTGAGTACTTATTCGATCAATTTCAAGGAGCTTCCATTTTTTCCAAGATAGATATTCGCTCTAGGTATCACCAGCTGAGGGTGAAGGAAGCAGATGTGCAAAGAACAACCTTCAGAAATCGCTATGGGCATCACGAGTTCCTAGTGATGCCATTTGGATTGACGAATGCTCCAACGATCTTTATGGATCTCGCGTATTTCAGCCTTACATGGATCAGTTTGTCATCGTATTTATAGATGACATCTTCATTTATTCAAATAACCAGGAGAAGCATGGACAACATCTGCGTACCGCAATACAAGTACCGCAGAATCGTAAAATGTTTGTAAAATTCAGCAAGTGTGAATTTTTGTTAGAGAATGTGGCATTTTTGGGACATGTTATTCTAAGTAGTGGTATTGAGGTTGACCCGTCCAAAGTGGAAACATCGAAGGAATGGGTTGAGCTTAAGAACGCGTCAAAAATTCGCAGTTTCTTGGGATTAGCGAGTTACTACAGAAAACTGATTCAAGGATTTTTTTCTATTGCAGTGCCACTCACCTCGTTGACGAAGAAAAATGCCGAGTTTGTATGGAGTGCTAACTGTCAGAAGTGCTTCGACAATTTGAAGCCAGCTCTTATAACAGCACCAGTTTTAGCCATTTCATCAGGGAAAGGCAAATTTGTATTGTACACTTTTGCTTTTAAACTCGGATTAGGTGATGTACTGATACAGCATGGCCGAGTCATCGCATATGCCTCCAGACAGTTGAAGGTGCACGAAAAGAATTATCCGACTCAAGATCTGGAGTTAGGGGTCGTGGTCTTTGCTTTGAAGATATAGAGACACTACTTGTATGATGAGAAGTACCAGATATTTACTGATCACAAGAGTCTCAAATATTTCTTCACTTAGAAGGAATATAACATGCGACAGAGATGGTGGTTAGAGTTGGTGAAAGATTATGACTGCGACATTAGCTATCACACGGGAAAATCCAACATAGTTGCTGATGCCTTGAGTAGGAAAGCAGGAGTGTTAGCACAACTTTCGGTTCAGAGACATCTTCAGCTAGAGATGCAGAATTTTGATCTCGAGGTCTATCCTAAGGGCAGAGCTCCTAGATTATTCACACTAACAGTACATTCCACATTGATAGACCGTATTCGTAGTCGAGATTCATCCGACAAGCAATTGCAGAAATAGCGATCAAGAGACGAGTCTAAGGGTCGTAGGATTTATACAGTGAGCGATGGGATTGTAAGATATAGAGGAAGGATTTGGGTGCCCAGAGATAATTCGATTCGAGGAGATATATTGTCAGAATCACATACAATGCCATATTCCATTCATCCAGGAGTCACCAAGACGTATAAAGACTTGAAGATGCTTTATTTGTGGCTAGGAATGAAACGAAACATTCGACGCTTTGTATCTGAATGTCTAACTTGCCAGCAGGTGAAAGCAGAGCATCAGAGACTAGCAGGGATGCTCAAACCTCTTCTAATCCCCGAGTGGAAATGGGAGAAAATTACCATGGATTTTGTAGTCGGTTTTCCGAGGTCAGTCAGAGGATATAACGCCATCTAGGTAACCGTTGATCATCTTACAAGTCGGCGCACTTCTTGCCGATAAAGACGACATTTTCTATGATGCAATATGTAGAGTTGTACATCTGGGAGACAATCAAATTACACGGAATCCCAGTTACCATCGTATCTGACAGAGACCCGAAGTCCACGTCGTTCTTTGGTAAGAGTTTTCAATCCGCAATGAGCACGAAATTGCTATTCAGCACAACATTCCACCCTCAGACAGACAACCAGTCCGAGAAGGTGATACATATTTTGGAAGACTTACTGCGTGCATGTGTGATTGAAGTGCAGATCACCTATTCAGTGGGATGATGACGACTAGAGATCAGAGCTTGGTCCAAAGATTTTCAGTAGACTGTGGATATCATAGTCAAAATCCAAGACATGATGAAGACTGCTCTGAGTCAACAGAAAAGCTACACTGACAAAAGAAGAAGGGACCCTGAATTTGCCGCAAGAGATCACATCTTCATAAAGATAACACCTATGAAGGGTGTTATGAGATTTGAGAAGAAACACAAGTTAAATCCGAAATTCATAGGACCATTCGAGATCCTCGTGAAAGTGGGAACACTAGCTTACCGTGTAGCATCGTCGCCGAATCTGGCATGTGTACACAATGTGGTTCACGTTTCTATGCTAAAGAAGTACATGGGGAATCCTTCACATGTACTAAGTTTTGAACCGTTAAAACTATCACCAAAACTTTCATCCGAGGAGAAGCCTATTCTGATTTTAGATCGACAGGAGAGGAGACTACGGAACAAAGTTATCAAGTTGGTCAAGGTCAAGTGGCTGAACCATTCCGACGAGAAAGCTGCTTGGGAGACCGAAGCCAACATGAGCAGTCACTACACAGAGCTGTTTCGTAAGCCATAATTTTGAGGACGAAATTTATTTAAAGGTGAGAGGAACTATAGTGCCCAAAAACTAGAACGCGCAAACCCCATGCATGATAAAATTATTTTATTTATTTATTTAGTTAAAAATTTAAGCAATCACTACCAGAAAAGTGGGTTTCCGCAGCGTGCAATATGCGCCGCGGAAAGATATCCGCAGCGTGCATTGCACGCTGTAAAGTTGAAAGCCATCTTAAGTTTGACACTATTGGCGGCGTGCGATTACGCTGCGGTTTAGTCTAATAACGGCGTGCAGAGTATGCTATTGATAGTTAAACTATTGGCAGCGTGCATATGTACGCTGTTAATACAACTTTCTGCAGCGTGCACAATTATGCCGTTAATAGTCATAAAACAAAAAATATTAGCGACGGTTTCGACAAAACCGTCACAAACGGGCGACGGGGCCAAACCGTCGCTAATTTAGCGACGGTCTTAAAATTTAGCGACGGTGTTATAATTTCGCGACAGTTCCAAAACCGTCGCTAAATTTTGCGTAAATTTAAAAAAAAATTTGCTTTTATAATTTAATACATTTTTATAAAAATACAATACAACTATAATAATAATACTCATGATCTTAACTAACAATTAAAAAATACTCATGATCTTAATTAACAATTAAAAAATTAACCAAAAATTGAAACAAAAACAGGTATTTAAATCGAAATTCAAATCATGTAACTAGAGAAAAATTTTAAGTGTTGTGAAAAAAATGAACGGAGATCGGGAATAAATAGAGAATTTACGATTTTTTAGCGACGGTTTGTTACTAAACGATCGCCGATGTAAGTCTATTAGCGACGGTTAATTATTAACCGTCGTCGATTCAAATCGGCGACGGTTTATTCTAAACTGTCACTAAATGTGGCCTTAAATCGGCGACAGTTTCTTGTAAACCGTCGCTAAATGTGGCCTTAAAATCGTCGCAAATTTAACTTTAGCGAAATCAGCGACGTTTTTTTCTAAACCGTCGCTAAATGTGGCCTTAAATCGACGGCAGTTTCTTGTAAACCGTCGCTAAATGTGGCCTTAAAATCGTCGCAACTTTAACTTTAGCGACGGTTTTACTAAAGCCGTTGCTACATTAAAATTCGAACTCATTTTCCGCAGCGTGCTTATAATATGCATGCCGTGAATAATACTATTGACGACGTACGATTAATGTACGCCGTTAATGTTTGAACACGATTTTTTTTTAAAAAAAATGATTTACTTTTTGCAGCACACATAAACTTGTACGCCGTTAATAATACTATTAACGGCGTGCCTTTATTGTGCGCTGTCGTTTATATAATTTATTAACAGCACACATAAATGCAAGCTGCAGATATTACTATCCGCAGCGTGCTTTTAATGCACGCCGTTCATAATAATATCCGCAGCGTGCTTTTAATGCACACCGTTAATAGTATCAAGTTACTATCCGCAGCGTGCTTTTAATGCACACCGTCAATAGTAATATCCGCAGCGTGCTTTTAATGCATGCCGTTAATAGTATCAAGTGCAACACTATTAACGGCGCACATATGGGTGCACGTCGTGAAAAGTAGTATTCGCAGCGTGCGTTTAATGCACGCTGTTGATGACGTGCTGCGGAAAATCATTTTTCTTGTAGTGAATTCATGTTATGCGTTAATTATTTTAAATGCATATATATTTATTTTATTATGAAATTTAAAATGTTTTCATGAGTTTATTCTTCAAACGAATATTCGATGTCAAACCAGAAAAAGAGACCATAGAAGATTAAGATGTTAAAAATTTAATTTATATTTTTATTTTAAGTCAAGAAAATAGTATTTTAAAGGATTTATAAATTTTAGCATTTGTCAAATTTAATTTATCGAGTGAAATAGAAATCTTAAGCAATTTATTTAGCAAAATCAGAAAATAAGGGATTTAAATACGTCCACTCGAAATAAAATATTTCAATAATTATTATTATGACTTAGTTAATTAAACTATGTAGTATTTAATTAAGGATATAATTTAAAATTTGTAGTACCCTTAATTTCAAAAGTTGGAAGGCTACATTAGTAATTTAAGTTGTAAGAGCTTAATTGGTAAATTTAATTAGTGTTTTAATTAAAATAAAACACCTAATCATTATCTCATTTAAATACAAGAGTCCTACCATATCCTAGACATAAAACCCATGTCCACACACAAACCACACGTTGAACACACACACACACGACACACTAAGTTGGCCGAGAGTTTGTGAGGCTAGGGAAGAAGAATTTTTTTCTTTCTTCCAACAACAACTTAGGGGGATCATCACCCTACCATACTTGATTTATAAAGCCTTTTTTCAAGCCAAAAAACGCAGCAATTCGTCTCCGTCGGGCATCCGTTTTCCAGCATGTTCATTTGTCGATATTTCATGTGTTTTAACGCAAAAGCACGTCTAAACCATTATTTTATGCATTTAAAATGTTATATACTGTATTTTATATAAAATATGCATGAAAACTCATTTGTTTAATTATATATATAGTAGAATGTGATTAAAACTCGTTTCAATACATATTACGCTTGAACTTATTCGTTTTATCGAGTTTTTAATCGCCGTCTTCGCTGGACCGATCCTATAGCTTACGGCTATGTATGGTCACATTATGGGATGCTTTTAGGTGACATTAGGTGGTCCATGAAGGGCCGATAGGCCTCTGGTACAGTAGGAGTCGAAGGAAGCTCACCGCGCACATTATGGGGATAGCCGCGGGTTCCCTTCGAGCTGGTGGGTTAGGCTGGACCAGGGTGCATGGATAAGGTCTAGGTGGAGAATTATTGTCTCGGGGTAAGCCTAGTATGGGTCGTTTAAGGGCTGGTTGGTTGGAATAGCTGCTGGAGTTGGGAACACACCATGCGCGCATATGGAGAGGCGCGACTAGGGTGCACGGTTTTGGGTTGTTTAAGGGGCTGTGGTGTGTTAGGGGCTGAAACGGGCTGTACCAGAGGCTTAAGATATGTCTAAGGGTCGAGTCTAGGTCATGGTTCAGGCTTGGTTTGAGTTATAATCGATAAGAAGTCGTATGGAATACGTAAGTACCATAGCGTCACTCTTTGGGCAGCTTGTGTCTAGATTGTTCGTTGTGTATGGTACGAGGTTTGGGCATGGTTCGGGGCTGGTCTAAAGCCTTAGGCAGTAGGTTAGAATGTATTTTATGTATGTTTCAAGTCCCGAGTTTATTGGTATGTCCTAAGTGGTTTAATTCGGGAGTTTTACATGTCCGAATGCACCTTAGGAGATGATTTGGGTATAACTTTTAGTATGTTAGGGTAGCAAGTCCAAGGATTATCTAACGGAGTCCACGATGTTCGTAAATATATATCACATGCAAAATAATTATTTTGAGCATATGCGATTTGTCTTGTGGCCAAATTATGTTAATGGTTTGGAAGCTGGAAAACATGTCCAGGGACCTCTCCAACCTTTTCGTAGGATTATGTTATGTTAGAGAACTGACATCAAGTCCAATGGATGTGGTGTGTAGAGCCCAAAATCAATACACATAACACCCATGCATTATTTAAATTGTTAATTAATTTATTTTAATTTAAAATGATTTTTAGTGATGCATGACCTATTTAAATTGCGTTATTTTAAATTGTGTATGTTTATGTGATGGACGTTAAAATGTTTCCTCGAGTTTCATGTTTCAGGCGATTATTCGATGCGGGATCGAGGAAAAGAGACCGGTGACGATTTTGACAATTTTAAACGTGACATTTTATTTTAAGTTAAGGTTGGGGCATTTTAAATAATTTAAAGTTTTTAGCATTTGTAAAGACTAAATTATTTATTTAAGTAATTTTAGAATTTTAAAACCTTTAAAGTTGAGCTTTTGTGCATTTCATTTTTTTTTAAGAGATTTTATTTGTGATAGAAGAAGGTTAGTATTTTAATTAACTATTAATTACTAATTAAGAAATTTCGTTCCCTAATTATATTACTAAACTCACGCACACACCTAATTACACACACGCTCACGTAAAAACACACACGCACAATCACGTTTCAGATTTCTATTATTTTGAGAGGAGTGAAAAACCTAGGGTTCTTCCCCAAGAGAGCAGCCGCCCCTCCTCTTCTCTTCCAGCACCTTTTCGTTGGTTTTCTTCAAGGAATTTAGTGCCACGTTCGTCCCGGATCGTCTCTCGCATCCTTCCCGCTTCGGTGTCGTCGTTTCGGTAACGTTAAAGATTTAAAGGCACGTATATTCTGTTTTTCCTATGTCGATCTTGTCATAGTATTAATTTTATTATGCGTAAAATTCATGTATGATGTTCATAGTTTGAGCAAAAAATTGGTTGAATCGGTTTTGAAGAAATTTTTAGATCTAAAACTCGAACTTGCTGTCCTTTTTGAAAACTGAGATTTTTCGGTCAACAATTCGGAAAACTTTCAACATTTGAAACGTAGAACTTTTTGATACCTTCGATTTGACAGTAAATTCGAATTATTTGGATAAGAAATGAGTGAGTTATGAATGTTTTCGTGGGACTGCTCAAACTGCGACTTTTATGAAAATGTGTTCTTAACATGTTCTTGAAGTTATTTGTTGCAGGCTTCGTTGGGCATCGCCGGGCTTGTGTTACTGCATTTAGATATGTTATAGGATATGTTTATGTGTTATTTGGTGGTTCGTTTGGGTCGGGATTGGCTTGTGATGTAATAGAAGTCGTAGGAAGCGAAACGATGTCGAATTACGGGTTATTGTTTTATTGAAGTTTCTTGTCGATGCATGGGGACGTTTGGGGTGTTTGTACGGGTTTGAATCAATGTAATAGCATCCTAGGATGAGTCTCGAGGTGTCGGTTCATGGTCCTTATGCTTGGATTGAAAGGGTGAATGATTAAGTTGGTGAATTTTCGTGAATTTCCAAAAACAGAGGGTACCCGGACCCCGGCACGGAGTCCGTGTCCTTTTTCATTCAAAAATACGAAATTACAGTGCCTACCCGGACCCGTGCACGGACCCCTACACGGGGTCCGTGTACACCCCTCTTAATTTTTTTTAAATTTGAATATAAAATATAGGATTTGTTTTGTGGTGATGAATATAAAACATAAGATTTGTTTTGGGATTCTTTATCATGGTTTAGTACGATTAAACGAGGTCAAGTCCGGAGTGATCTAGAATGTCATAAGCTATTTATTTACTTCGGTAGTGAGCACGAGTACCTACGTCTAAGTTATGAAAGATAAGGATTTGAACTCACGTTAGTATGTGCAGTAGTGGCCCCAAGCAAGATCCAACGAATCCCTCAACGCCAAGTAAGTATGTTTGACGTGCAAAAGAAAATATTTTCATATTTTTATGGTATGCTAAATGTCTTGTGACCAAATTATGTATGAGATTGGAAAGCGGTAAAGTATGACCAGGGACCAATCCACCCAGTTAAATTATGAACGGATTTAGATCAGGATTGGAAAGCGATAAAGTATGACTAGGGACCAATCCACCCGTTAAATTATGAACGGGGATCTCATGTATGTGGCAGTGGTTCTTCCCTGTCAGCCCAGTACTGTGGTTTAGTCTGATCAGGCGTATTTATGTATGGGTCACTTGCTTTGAAACATGCCTCTACGCAAAATGATGAAGTTTATGTATGTACAAGTATGCAAGCATGTTTAAGAAAAGTTTTATGTTGATGGCACGTCTATGTTATGTATGTATGTTAAAGTTTAAGTGAAAGTTCAAGTTCCAGTATGTACGTTCTATTTTAAAGCTGCATGTGATTTTATTCGTATTACTCGTTATTATCAATTTATACATGTTGAGTATTTAGACTCACTAGACTTGATCGATGCAGGTGAGGATGAATTTGAAGAGACGAGGGATGAGGACCAGTGAGCTGGCTTGGACTGAGCGGGAGTCTAAACCCGAGGACCGCATTATTTTAAGTTTTATGAAATGTTCAAAATACTCTGATTTCACGTTTTGTTTACATTGTTTAAACAAGTACTTTTGTTAGCAAACTTTATTGGTGATCATTTTTATTGCAAATATTTTTGGGTGGACAATTCGTTTATGATCACAATTTGAAAGTTTATTGTTATTTAAGAAAATTTTTATTTTTCCGCAAATTTTAAGTAGTTCAAAAATTACGGTATGTTACAGTTGGTATCATAGCGGTGTTATTGTAAAGGGTTATGCCTACTGCCAGTTGCAAGAAGCTCACGAAGTCACACCTCAAGTCTGTAAGTTTTAAAGTTTTAAATTCATTCGTGTAACATATATCCAGTCATGATTTCAGCATGTGCATGTTTGAGTTCAACTTACGTGCATCTTATGATACTAGTATTATGTTCATGCATGTTGGGTTTTCGTGTTGGGCGAATTGTTGGAACAATATGCCTCTTAGACGCATGATAAATAGGGAAGCCCAGGATGGGGAGAGGGTTACTCCTCCTCGTCCACCCCCAAATTTGCAGGCTCAGATGCTTGCAGGGATGACCCAGTTCTTCGCACAATTTTCGGGGAACCAGACTGCAGTAGACACAGGGACGAGGCCTAGATCAGAGACAGTTTATGAGAGGTTTAAGAGGATGGATCTGAAGGAATTCTCGGGGACTACTGACCCGATGATAGTGGAAGGATGGATTAAGTCCATCGAGGTAATCTTTGCATTTATGGAGCTGCAGGATGCAGACAGAGTTAGATGTGCCACCTCCTTGTTGACTGGAGACGCCAGGCTTTGGAGAGAAGGCACTTCAGTGTCAGTGAACTTACAAATACTGACGTGGAATGGGTTCAAGGAGGTTTTCTACTCCAAATACTTCACTGAAGAAGTACGCTCCCACCTGACCAAGGAGTTCATGTCGCTGCGACAGGGAGACAGCAGCGTGGCAGACTTTATCAGGAAGTTCGAAAGGGGGTGTCACTTTGTGCCCCTGATAGCTAATGATGCCCAGGTGAAGCTGAGGCATTTTATGGATGGGTTGTGGCCGATCTTGCGCCGTGTTGTTCGAATTGCTGGTCTTACGACTTATACAGTTGCCGTGTCGAGAGCTTTGGCGGCAGGGCAGGACCAGAGGGACATTGAGGTCGATAGGCTTGGCAAGAGGCCCTATCAGGCACCTTGTCTTGAGGAATCTTTGTAAGTCATTAAGAAACTTAGTATTAAGTGGATATGAGTACTGGAATTAGGTTATTTAAGACTACTTGGGTTGTGTATGTTTTAATTTCAAGTTTATGAAATAGGTGATCATACGGGGATATTGGGTGAAATAAAAACAAAAAGGAATTAGTTGTATTCAACATAGGTTACCAATGGTCGAATATTAAGATTTTTATCGAGTAAGAATCTAAAATCTTTATATGAGGATTCTAGAATTCTGTGGGTTATAAGTGAAGTTGATTTATTAGAATTAGTCCATCATTAACAGGGGGAAACTTATTAAGCTTTATACGTTCGAATGAATTAAGTATTGAGGATACATCAAAATGTGACATTCGTTCCAATGAGGAAGGTTTAAGTGTCTTAGGCCTCAACTATAATGTAATTGGGAAGGAAATAGTTTAAGCATGTGTTTAATGCTAGGAAGGTTTTATTATCTAAGCAGAATATCGATATTCTATATTTTGGGGTTTTATGAATTAATGTTACTCGAAATTTAAGATTAGCAACAATATTTATTTGGGATGTGCTTGTAAATAGCTAAGTTACGTAAGTTTGGTGTCGTAAGGTAAATATTCGATTCAAGGATTGTAGGTCAATAATATTACGGGGTTAAGATAAGGTTTAAATTTTGAGTGTAGTACCAAGGATAGAAGTTGATCAGTAACTTTTGGTGCTAAGATTTCTTAGGTTGAACTGCATAAATGCTAATGTAATAGATCGATGAACATTATGGGTATAGTATAAGGAAAGTAAGATACGATAAGTTTGAACCTCCATTATATTGGGAATTGTGAGAAATGTCAGAATTCGAGTTCATAGTAAAGTAAAACTAAGACAGCCTTCAGGACTAGATATGGGCATTACGAGTTCTTACTGATGCCGTTTAGACTGAAAATGCTCCAACGATTTTTATGGACTTGATGAACCGAGTATTTCAGCCCTACCTAGATCAGTTCGTCATAGTGTTCATTGACGACATTCTTATCTACTCGAAGAGCCATGAGGAAAACGTTCAGCATTCGAGTACAGTGTTGCAGATTTTGCAGAGACACGAGTTGTTTGCAAAATTCAGTAAGTGTGAATTTTGGTTGGGGAAGGTAGCGTTTTTGGGTCATGTAATTTCTAGCAGCGGTATCGAGGTGGATCCAGCTTAGTTAGCAGCAGTTAAAGAATGGGTTGAGCCAAAAAATGCGTCAGAGATCCGCAGCTTCCTAGGCCTAGCAGGCTACTACAAGAAATTTATTCATGGATTTTCTTCAATTGCAGTGCCACTCACTTCATTGACCAAGAAGAATGCTAAATTCGTATGGAGTGATGAATGTCAGAAGAGCTTTGACACTTTGAAGCAAGCTCTAATTTCAGCACCAGTTTTAGCCATGCCGGCAGGGCAAGGTAGTTTTGTGTTGTACACCGATGCATCTAAGCTTGGGTTAGGCGCAGTGTTGATGCAGCATGGTCGGGTTATAGCTTATGCTTCCAGGCAGTTGAAAGTACATGAGAAGAACTACCCGACTCATGATCTTGAGTTAGACGCCGTTGTCTTTGCGTTGAAGATATGGAGACATTATTTGTACGGCGAGAAATACCAGATATTCACTGATCACAAGTGTCTCAAGTATTTCTTCACGTAGAAAGAATTAAATATGAGACAGAGACGGTGGTTGGAGTTGGTAAAAGACTATGATTGCGAAATTAGCTATCATCCAGGGAAAGAATGTTGTGGCAGATGCCTCGAGCCGAAAAGTTGCAGTCGTAGCACAGATGTCAGCACATAGATCTCTTCAGTCAGAGATTCAGAGATTCGGGTTAGAGGTTTATCATAAGGGCAAGGCTCCTAAACTGTCTAATCTGACAGTCCAGTCATCTTTGCTAGAACGAATCAGTGCAGGTTAGTCTTCAGATGAGCGGTTACAGAAATGGAGACTGAAGGATGAAGCTGAGGGCAGTGTACTCTACACAGTGTCTGATGGTATTGTGCGGTACAGAGGAAGGATGTGGGTGCCTATTGTTGATTCGATCAGAGAGGATATTCTGACAGAGACACATGCATCTCCGTATTATTTTCACCCAGGGGGTACCAAGATGTACAAGGATTTGCAGATTTTGTATTGGTGGCCAGGTATGAAACGAGAAATCCGTCGATTTGTGTCTGAATGTCTCACTTGCCAGCAGATGAAGGCAGAGCATCAGAGGCCAGCAGGAATTCTTAAGCCATTCCCTATCCCCGAGTGGAAATGGGAGAATATTACCATGGATTTCGTTGTTGGATTGCCGATGTCAGTCAGAGGATCCAATGCCATTTGGGTTGTAGTGGATCGACTCACTAAGTCAGCGCACTTCTTGCCAGTAAAGACGACTTTCTCCATGACGCAATATGCGGAGCTCTATATCAGGGAGATAGTCCGTTTGCACAGAATCCCAGTTTCTATTGTGTCTGACAGGGACCCAAGGTTTACATCGTCCTTTTGGAAAAGTTTGCATGCAGCCATGGGGATGAAGTTGCTTTTCAGTACAGCTTTTCACCCACAGACAGATGGCCAATCTGAGCGAGAGATTCAGATTTTAGAGGATTTATTGCGAGCTTGTATGATAGATTTCCATGGGACTTGGGAATCTAAGCTACCTCTAGTGGAGTTTACATACAACAACAGCTTCCAAGCATCTATAGGTATGGCTCCCTACGAGACACTGTATGGAAGGAAGTGCAGGTCACCAATTCATTGGGATGAGGTTGTCGAGAGAGAAAAACTTGGTCCTGAGATAGTTCAATAGACTGCAGATGTGGTGGTCAAGATCCGAGACAGGATGAAGACCGCCCAGAGTCGTCAAAAGAGCTATACTGATAAGAGAAGAAGAGATCTCGAGTTCGCCGTAGGTGATCACATTTTTGTAAAGATGGCACCTATGAAGGGTGTTGTGAGATTTGGGAAAAGAGGCAAGCCGAGTCCAAGGTTTATTGGACCGTTTGAGATTCTTGACAGAGTTGGGACACTAGCTTATCGTGTAGTCTTACCGCCGAATCTGGCCTGTGTACACAATGTGTTCCACATCTCGATGCTGAGGAAGTACTTAGCGAATCCTTCGCACGTTTTGAGCTATGAGCCATTGCAGCTTGCTCCAGATATGTCGTATGAGGAAAGATCTGTCCAAATCCTAGACAGACAGGAGCGTAGACTTCGGAACAGGGTGACCAAGTTGGTCAAGGTTCAGTGGTTGAACCAATCAGTGGAAGAGGCCACTTGGGAGACCGAGACAGATATGAGGAACCGCTACCCAGAACTGTTTGGTAAGATTTAATTTCGAGGAAGAAATTTATATAAGTGGGAGAGGAACTATAGAGCCCAAAATCAATACACGTAACACCCATGCATTATTTAAATTGTTAATTAATTTATTTTAATTTAAAATGATTTTTAGTGATGCATGGCCTATTTAAATTGCGTTATTTTAAATTATGTATGTTTGTGTGATGCACGTTAAAATGTTTCCTCGAGTTTCATGTTTCAGGCGATTATTCGATGCGGGATCGAGGAAAAGAGACCGGTGACGATTTTGACAATTTTAAACGTGATATTTTTTTTTAAGTTAAGGTTGGGGCATTTTAAATAATTTAAAGTTTTTAGCATTTGTAAAGACTAAATTATTTATTTAAGTAATTTTAGAATTTTAAAACCTTTAAAGTTGAGCTTTTGTGCATTTCATTTTTTTTAAGAGATTTTATTTGTGGTAGAAGAAGGTTAGTATTTTAATTAACTATTAATTACTAATTAAGCAATTTTCTTCCCTAATTATATTACTAAACTCACGCACTCACCTAATTACACACACTCACGTAAAAACACACACACACACAATCACGTTTCAGATTTCTATTATTTTGAGAGGAGTGAAAAACCTAGGGTTCTTTCCCAAGAGAGCAGCCGCCCCTCCCCTTCTCTTCCAGCACCTTTTCGTTGGTTTTCTTCACGGAATATAGTGCCACGTTCGTCTCGGATCGTCTCTCGCATCCTTCCCGCTTCGGTGTCGTCGTTTCGGTAACGTTAAAGATTTAAAGGCACGTATATTCTGTTTTTCCTTCGTCGATCTTGTCATATTATTAATTTTGATGTTTATTATGCGTAAAATTCATGTATGATGTTCATAGTTTGAGCATAAAATTGGTTGAATCAGTTTTGAAGAAATTTTTAGATCTAAAACTCGAACTTGCTGTTCTTTTTGAATACTGCGATTTTTTAGTCGAGAATTTGGAAAAACTTTCAACATATAGAATGTAGAACTTTTTGGTACATTCAATTTGACAGTAAATTCGAATTATTTGGATAAGAAATAAGTGAGTAATGATTGTTTTCGTAGGACTGCTCAAACTGCGACTTTTATGAAAATGTGTTCCTGACATGTTCTTGAAGTTATTTGTTGCAGGCTTCGTTGGACATCGTCAGGCTTGTGCTACTGCATTTAGATATGTTATAGGATATATTTATGTGTTATTTGGTGGTTCGTTTGGGTCGGGATTGGCTTGGGATGTAATAGAAGTCGTAGGAAGCGAAACGATGTCGAATTACGGGTTATTGTTGTATTGAAGTTTCTTGTCGATGCTTGGGGACGTTTGGGGTATTTGTACGAGTTTGAATCAATGTAATAAAATCCTAGGATGAGTCTCGAGGTGTTGGTTCATGGTCCTTAGGCTTGGATTGAAAGGGTAAATGATTAAGTTAGTGAATTTTCGTGAATTTCCAAATACAAAGGGTACCCGGACCCCGGAACGGAGTCCATGTCCTTTTTGCTTCAAAAATACGAAATTTCAGTGCCTACACGGACCCGTACACGGACCCCTACACGGGGTCCGTGTACACCCCTCTTAATTTTTTTTTAATTTGAATATAAAATATAGGATTTGTTTTGTGGTGATGAATATAAAACTTAAGATTTGTTTTGGGATTCTTTATCATGGTTTAGTACGATTAAACGAGGTCAAGTCTGGAGTGATCTAGAATGTCATAAGCTATTTATTTACTTCGGTAGTGAGCACGAGTACCTACGTCTAAGTTATGAAAGATAAGGATTTGAACTCACGTTAGTATGTGCAGTAGTGGCCCCAAGCAAGATCCAACGAATCCCTCAACGCCAAGTAAGTATGTTCGACGTGCAAAAGAAAATATTTTCATGTTTTTGTGGTATGCTAAATGTCTTGTGACCAAATTATGTATGGGATTGGAAAGCGGTAAAGTATGACTAGGGACCAATCCACCCTTTAAATTATGAACGGGGATCTCATGTATGTGGCAGTGGATCTTTCCTGTCAGCCCAGTACTGTGGTTTAGTCTGATTAGGCGTATTTATGTATGGGTCAGTTGCTTTGAAACATGCCTCTACGCAAAATGATGAAGTTTATGTATGTACAAGTATGCAAGCATGTTTAAGAAAAGTTTTATGTTGATGGCACGTCTATGTTATGTATGTATGTTAAAGTTTAAGTGAAAGTTCAAGTTCCAGTATGTACGTTCTATTTTAAAGCTGCATGTGATTTTATTACGTATTACTCGTTATTATCAATTTATACGTGTTGAGTATTTAGACTCACTAGACTTGATCGATGCAGGTGAGGATGAATTTGAAGAGACGAGGGGTGAGGACCAGTGAGTTGGCTTGGACTGAGCGGGAGTCTAAACCCGAGGACCGCATTATTTTAAGTTTTATGAAAGTTCAAAATACTCTGATTTCACGTTTTGTTTACGTTTTTTAAACAAGTACTTTTGTTAGCAAATTTTATTGGTGATCTCTTTTATTGCAAATATTTTTGGGTGGACAGTTCGTTTATAATCACAATTTGAAAGTTTGTTGGTATTTAAGAAAATTTTTATTTTTCCGCAAATTTCAAGTAGTTCAAAAATTACGGTACATTACATGGTGAACCCTGCTGGATTAGTACTGCATTTTAGTTTGATTAAACTATTCATGTGTATGCGCCGCTTGCATTGACCAGAAATTCTACGCAAAAATTATTTACTTTTACGATTATGAATGACAAGTGTAAAAATATGATTTTTATGAAATTTTTTATGCAGGAAAATCGCATTATACATATTTATGCTTATAATATTTTATGTACAAACTAAGTTTAAATTGCATGGATTTTATTACGTATTCCTCATTATAAACGGTTTATACATGTTGAGAAATTAGACTAACTGGACTTGATCGATGTAGATGATATAATTGAAGAGACGGGAGGCTGTGACCAGTGAGCAGGCTCGGACTAGCGGCAGGACAAACCCGAGGATCTTGTAGTTCATTAGTTTTATTATGCACATTTTAAAAACTATTTACTCTGGTTTTATTCCATTGATTTTGGTGACTTGTATGTTGAAAATTTTACGTTATGGTTGACTTTTTCAAATTACGGTGGATGTTTTTAAATTGGAATTTTATGGTTGTGGTATTTAAGATGATGGGGTTTAATATTAATTGTATTTTAGTATGCGTGGTGACCGTTATTTATTTTACAAGTTATATTTATGATAAATTATTTAATAAGAAAATTTCAAATTTTCCCGCAAATATTAAAGTAGTAATATTTTAAGACACGGTTCGTTACAGCTTTCCTCCACCTCAAGTGTTAGCTCAGCAGTCTACTTTCGTCTGAAAGGTTAAAAGTTTAAAAATAGTGGTTCTACTACTTCTTCATTATCTTCTAGTTCTAGTGGATCCCAGCTAGGGAGTCCAACTATTGCTCCTTATTGTGGAGGAAAGCATACTATCGAGCAATGTCAGGGTATTTTTCGTACATGTTATAAATCTAGGCAGGAAGGTCATTTTTTACGCTTATCTCCAAATAGGGATATGACTTCTTTCCAACCTCAACCAGGATTTCGAGGTGGCCCTAGTACAATGAGACCTACTACTCCTATTCCCTCTTTCCAACAGTCAAACTTTCCACAATATCGAGGGCCTAGTGGTCAGATTTTCCAAAGCCCTCACCAAGCCAGAGTGTATGCCATGACTGAGGATCGGGCAAAGGAAGCTCATGGTGGTGTTATTGTAGGTATCTACATGTTTGTGATTATCTTGAGCATCTTATTCATTCATATCTCATGCATTTGTTGCATTTCATGATATTATGTGTACTCCATCGTATGATATCTTATCGATAGCCGTGGCAGCAGGAAAGATTAATTTGTTTGAACAAGTTGCGTATAATTGTGTATTGATCTATGAGGATAATTTATTATTTCTGAATTTGATTACCCTTCCAATGCATGACTTTGATTGTATTGTTGGCATGGATGTCCTGACAACCCATCAAGCTATTGTTATTGTTTCGTGGAGTAGTTCGATTTCGACCTGTTGATGGACCAAAGTGGAATTTTTGTGGTAAATGTTCCCAAGCTAAAGTTCCTTTGGTATCTTCTTTGGAAATGTCTCAGCTTTTATTTATCAAGGATGAGGGTTTTTTTTATTTATGTTGTTGATGTCTCCAAAAAAAAACCTTTTTATCTGATATTCATGTCGTTAAAGAGTTCCCAGATGTGTTATCTGGTGAAATTCTTGATTTCCTCATTGAGAATTCGAATTTATTATTGATCTTGTACCAGTGACTGCGCATATTTCTAAAGCTCTTTATCGCATTGCACCATTGGAATTGAAAGAACAATTGCAGGATTTTCTCGATAAGGCATATATTCGACCTAGTGTATCACCTTGGGGAGCTTCAATTTTATTTGTTCGGAAAAAAGATGGTACTATGCAAATGTTTATTGATAACAGACAACTGAATCAGGTTACTGTGAAAAATAAGTATCCATTTCCTTGCATTGATGACTTATTTGATCAGATTCAAGACACTTCTGTCTACTCTAAGATTGATCTTCATTCTGAGTATCATCAAGTACCAGTTCGAGAAGAAGATGTGCCTAAAATTGGTTTTTGTACCAGGTATGGCCAGTATGAGTTTTTGGTTATGCCTTTCGGTCTAACTAATGCTCATGTTCATTATGGACCTAATGAATCATATCCTTCAGGATTTTTTTGACCGATTCATTATTGTCTCTATTGATGATATTCTTGTATATTTGAAAAAGAAAAAAGAGCATGTTGAACATTCCAGACTGGTACTTCAAACACTTTGAATTAGTCAATTATATGCCAAATTGTCTAAATGTAAATTTTGGATGGACAAGTAGTATTTGTGGGTCACATCATTTCGATATATGACATATCTGTTGATCCTGCTAAGTTTGACGATGTATTGAATTGGACGAGACCTGTGGATGTCTCTAAAATCCCTAGCTTCATGGGTTCAGCCGGTTATTATCGTCTTTTTTTTGAAGGATTTTTGAAAATAGCTAAACATATTACTAATAACACAGATGAATCAGAAATTTATTTGGTCAAATGAATATGAAGATAGTTTTCTTGAATTGAAAACAAGATTGACCACAACACCTGTGCTTACTATTCCCTCAGTTGCCAGATGATTTGTAGTGTGTATAAATGCATCGGTAAAGGTTCGGGTTGTGTTCTGATGCAACATGGCAAGTTGGTTGCTTATGCATATCACCAATTAAAATCTCTGAAACTCGTTATCTTGTTCATGATATTGAATTGGTCGCCACTATGTTTACTCTGAAAATTTGGTGCTATTATTTATATAGAGAAAAGTATGTAATCTATTCAGAATATAAGAGTCTTAAATATCTCTTTCTCAATCTGATTTAAATATGAAGCAATGCAGGTGGATGGATCTCTTGAAAGACTTAGATTTTGAGATCAGTATCACCCTGGAACGGTGAATGTTATTGCGGATGCACTTAGTCATAAAGTTTATTACTATGTTTTAGCTTATGTTAATGCCGCCTAAGTACACGAGAATATATGTATTTCTGGCTGGACTTTTCACTCGAATTAAAATTTTGTTACCCTCTTAGCATTGCTAATTGAGCCTAACTTGATATCTAAAATACGAAAGGCCCAACGAAGTGATACTCAAATTTAAAAGTCTAAAGAACTTGTATCTGCAGAACATCCTAATCTAGATTTCAGATTTCTTCTATTGGTTCTTTACGACTTAATGATCGGCTGGCAATCCCTGATAATTCAGATTTTAAATATGTCTTATTCGTGAAGCACATTGTAGCAAATACAGTATTCACCCTGGAGGTCGGAAAATGTATTTGACATCGAGACCTCAATTCTGGTGGAATTATATGAAGAATGACATTACTGAATTCATTTTGAAATGCCTTGTCTGTCAGCAAGTGAAAGTTATCCTTATAAGAAAATGGCTCGTTTATACATCGAGAATATTGTGAGATTACATGATGTGACAGTATTGATTGTATCAGATCGTGATCCTAGATTTGCTTCTAAATCCTAAGGTAGTTTCCAAAAAGCTATGGGTAGGTGTTTGGCTATGAGTAGTGCTTATCATCCTTGCAATGATGGGCATATTGAGCGAACAATTAAAACGTTAGAAGTCATGTTACGTGCTATTGTGCTGGATTTCAAAATTGGATGGCAAGATGCCTTATCATTGGTAGAATTCTCTTATAATAATAGCTTCCAAATGAATATTGTAATGACACTTATATGGGACACGATGTAGGCCATTATTATTGTGGGATGAGATTGGTGAAAGACAAATGATTGGACCTGAAATGATACATGAAATAAATGACAAGGTTCAGTTGATTCGACAGTGAATGAAAGCTTCTCGGAATCATCAAACGAGTTATGATAGCAAACGGAGATGACCCTTAGAACTCCAGAAAGGTAATAGAGTATTTTTGAAAATATATCCCTTCAAAGGCACTGTTTGATTTGGAATACGAGGGAAATTATCTTTTTGGTATATTGGTATATACGATATCCTTTATCAAGTTAAGGATCGTACTTATCGGCTGGCATTGCCACAAGCTTTATCTGTCATTCACGATATATTTCATGTTTCTATGTTGATAAGTATGAACCAAACCCATCACATTTGCTTTGTCCTTATAAGGTTGAACTTGATCCGTATATTTCCTATGTTGAATAACTTTTTTGCATTATGGATCTGAAGCAAAAAGTATTGCGTAAAAAATCAGTTCCACTAGTACGAGTACAATGGATACAACATGGTGTGGAAGATTTGACGTGAAAACTGGAAATCAAGATTCGAGAATCATATGCGCACTTGTTTGATTTATTTCATCAGTTCCATTGTATTCAATGTATTATGATTTATTTATTGATTTTAGTTTTGATATGTACTATAGCTGATGAAGTATTATATGCTTGTCAATGTTATGTATATGTACATACTTAAGATTTCGATGATGAAATCTTTTAAGTGGGGGAAATGGTAAGACCCTCGCATCATATTATCGTAAATCATACTTTTATTTTCGATAATTCATGATATTTGTCATATTATTGAGTATATGAAGTATATAATTGACCATGAAAGTGAGAAAATATGTTGTGATAATGAAGAATTGTATTACTAATTAATTTATGTTTGAAAAGTATGCTAAATTGCTTTGGATAAATGAAACATGTTAGGTTTCTGCCATAATAATCTGAGTGTTATTTCAAACGAAATGAAACCAATTTCATTGTAAGGTAATACATAGAACTAAAATTTTTATGTTATAATTTTAAAAAAAAAAAAAATTTGGAAATAGGGGCAAAATCCCCCGAAGTATGTCGTGTGTGTAGAAGTTCCAGCATCGAGATATTTTAGGAGAATGGACATAACTTTCATCTCTGGTGTTCAAATAGAGTGAGGTCAACGGAAAATGAAAGCCAAGTCATAGATCTACAATTTCATATTGACGAATTTTGCTAATTCAAAGCGCAAAATAAAATTTAGTACAGAACAAGGCGCACACCCGCACAATGAAGATGTGCGCTCGTGCGCCAAACTCTGCCAAACACCTTTCGGATAGCATCAGGGGACGGCCGCACACGAAATTGTGCACTCGTGCCCACCGCCTTAACTGCACAAGATTTAAGGTTGACAAGCATGGTTTTTCTCTTAATTATCCTTTCCTTTTCTCTCCAACTACGAAAGAAAACAAGGAATTTAGGTTACATCGTCTGAATCTACCTCGAAATGTTGTGGAAATTCAAAATAAATTATATATCCAGAATCTTCGTATTGAAAGCGTTCTTTTGAGGTAATTTTCTCTTGGATTCAGCACATTTATTTATCAAAATGCTGAAATAGCATATATTTGATTCAAAATCAATATCTGGATAGAATAATCGACAAGAAACTAACTTTCAAAGTTGGAATTGAATTTTATTACGATTTCAATTTTACATGAATTTTAAAAGTTTCAAAACAATTTTGGAACTTGAAATTTTGACCGTAATGATTAGATGTATATTAATGATCATATAACAATGAGTTATTAAGATTTATATTACGACATAATTATCTTAATAATGTAAATGTTAAATTGAACAGTGTAGAATGAATTGATAATTCAAATTTGCTATTAGAGTTGCATTTGAATGAATTCATTGATTGAAATTAATATTTTAATTGTTTAGATTTATTTTTTGTATTGAAATCTTAATAAATCGGACTATATTAAACTGAGGATGAAGAATTGGGGTATGTTGTAATCGAGTAACATACGGCATGTATCTATGTCATATGATATATGATTGATTGATTTGACTGAAAGTATATGTGTCTATATGCCTTATTTGTTGAATTGATGTGGTCATTCATGATTGGTAGATCGCTGTATAAAATAAATATTTTGTTAACACACATCATTTATGCATATATTGATACCTGAGATGCACGTTGAGCTATGATCCTTGGATCGATGGGGTTAAGTATTGAGTTACAATAACTTGACTTTCGAAATATTGAACATAAAGAAATTAAATCGAGATTTGTTTTAAATAAAATGGAAGACACTCAAAATAATCACTCTAAAAATAAATTAAATATTTTAAAATCATTTAAAAGATATTCAAATTGAATATATAAAATCATTTTGGTTGAAATATTTATCAAATATTTTGTATGCAATATTTTGTCATTTGAAAGAATATAAAATATTTCAACAATGCTACCAAAACGACAACAATAATTAAAATGCACAATTTTTTCTATGGATGCTCGGATATTAATAACTCCTATGTTACATGTTCTTCTCCTTAGAAATATATTCACTAGAACTTTGATTGGTACAACTCTTTATACAAACCACTTCGACTTAATACTTATCTGTTGCCTAATTCAAACTCATAGCACACTCTCGATTGTAGCATGCAACCTCACAATACGCATAATATTTAACTTCTCTTATGTCAAGACTACAAACACTATCTTTTATGTATTTGTGTAAAGACTCACTCAAGTACTATTATTTGAAGCTCAACTCTCATGTATATGTGTAAGATCTAGGAAATTCGAACTACGTGACCCGACTGCATGCAATCTAGGATTTTATTTAAAAATTTGTTTAATGATTTGTATGTGTTTTGTGGCATGAGTATGGCATGGATAGATGTTTTGTAACGTTCGAAAAACCAAACCTACATAAACCACATATATGCAAATTATTTGAATTGTTTAAATGTTTTATTTAATTGATTTTAACTGCTTGCATGATATTTAGTAAATGATTAAAGGGATGATTGCATGATTAAATGATTATATGCCATGTTTCCATGAAATTGAAGGATTTTACCTGAATATTCGATAATAGGCAGTAGAAAGGAGACCGAGGACGACCAAGACTAGAATAAATAATTTTCACTAAATATTTTCAAGGATTCTAAATATGATTAAACATGTTTATTTTTCTAAAAATGTTGGAGTTCGAATTATTTTACGAGTCGAGCTCGATTTTTCCTGGGAAGCCGGCTTTGGGCAACGAGGAGTTTTTAAAAGATCACAAATATTATTTTTGGAAACTAAATTTTATAAAAATTTAGGTTTCAATTAAATAAGAGTTATTGGGCCCAATTTAACCAAATTGAGTAGGCCCAATTTCTCATATACTTAAAAGCCCAAAATCAAAGCTCATTATCATGCAATTAAATTTATAAATAAGTTACCTTGGTGCTTCAAAACACCACAATCAGCCGAAAAATACACACAATACACAAAATAATTTTGAAAATCATCAAAGGAGAAAAACTAGGAGTCTTCATCGCCCATTCATCCTTCCTCACCGACGATCACGTATTCGAGCATTCTAAAACGCAAAGGCACGTTTTCTAAACCCTTTGACGCATCATTCAAATCATAATATACATGTTTCAATTGTTTTTGCATGAAAAATATTTACTTACGATGGTTAAACGATATGATGATTATTTTCAAAGTTTCAAATTTTTTTAAGTATATATGATTGTATTATGATTTCCAACGAGTACAGTGCCAAAGTAGGATGGAATTGTTAGAGTAGATGTCCTGCAAGCCAACTGTTGGCTAGGGAATTTATTGACTCAGTTGTAATAAAAAATCTTTATTTTAATATAATTCATTATTTCATGGTTTTTTATTTATTTATCTGTATACACATGTGAACAACATAGATAAATACCTTGATTATACTTTAATACAAATGAATCGTAATTCAATGTTGAAGCTCATTTGTAAACACTGTATGACCTAAATTCTTTCCTAGTCGATTCAGCCGCCTAAAACATGGATAAAGATCTCTTGAGCTCGAGATTAACATCTGTGGCAAGTATGTTTAAATGGGCTTGTAGGAGTACAAGTCCAACATACTAAATAATTAAAATTTTAATAGACTTTGATTAATTAATTAAACTAGTTGGACTAGTCCAATTAATTAATCAAGCTCATTAATGTTAATTAAATAGGCCCAATTATTATATTATGGTAATTAGGTCATGGAGGTTTTATTTAAGTAGGAAACTTAACCCTAGCCTCCATACCACCACCATAATTTCGAAAAATCCATCTCCCTTCTCCTCTCAATTTCGGCCACCACTCCTAGAATTTTAGGAGTTTTTGTGTCGCCTTTAATTTTAATCTCCAACGAAAAATATCTTCTAAATTTCTAGTGCAATTTAGAAGGGGAACAATCGATCTAGTCGTGAACTTGATAGGAGGATTAAAAAAGGGAGATTTGAAGGAAGTTCGTAGGAAATTCATCCAGAGCTATCTTCGCTAACCCCGAAATAGTTGGAACCTTGTGAATTTTTCACCAAAGGTATAACTTCTAACATCCTATGATGTTTTAATAATAAAAATCATACGAGTGCCCAAAACAACTATATCTTGAATGTCAAGATCTAAAAAAATTTTAAAACTTCTGCTGCGTTTGGGTACGAGAAAACCAAGATTCAACGGGAATATGAATGGAACATGAACAAATTTAGAGGAAATTACATGCTGGAAATCGAGGGGAAAGCAAGAGAGGTGAGTTCTAGGGTTTCGAAGTCATTCCTTGTGCACTAGGAGGGAAAGTGGCTCGGCTAGGTGGGAGCTGGGGTTGCAGCTCGACAAGGTCTTGAGGAGGATTCGTATGGGACAAGGTTAGATCCTAGGAAGAGTCCTGGCATGGCTAGGACTCGAGGGAAACTCTAGGGAAGAGTCCACGAGAATTGGGACTTTTCCCCATGAGCTATCAGGTAAGTCTCGGGCAAAGGGGCTCACGGCTCAGTATGGGGCTGGGCTAGGTGGTCTAAACGGTGCCTAAGGATGGTCTAGTGAGGGATGTGAAGGGCTGGGCTCGGTGGTGGCCAGGGTAAAAAACCCCATGCAAAGAAAGCAGCAGCAGCCAAGAGAAGTGCGTGCAGGTCTTGTTCTGATGGCAGGGCTCGCAACGCTGGTCTAGGATCTTGGGCTGGGCTGGGTTGGGTTGGGGCTAAGCTTGGTCCAGGTTCGGTGAGGGTCAGAGGTGTTCAATGGTTAAGTGGCTAGAGGAGTCCTAGTTTGATCAAGAGTCCTAGGGAAGAAGCTTCATACGCGCAACACTCGTGTCCTGGTTGCAGGGCTCGTGCATGGGCTAGGGGATGGTTCAAAGGGTCAGGGCTGGTCAGGAGAGTACCTAGGTGGGTTAGCTAGGGTCTGGTTCGACCATGGCTCGATAGAATAGGGAGATGGCTCGGTGGGTTCTATCAAGGGTCAAAATCTTGAAATTAATGAACATAATTCGAACCATGGGTCCACGGGGATGTTTCATGGCTCACAAGGGTGGTTTAGGTAATAAAAAATCTATTTTTGAAGTTTGGGAAGAAAATATCAAGTTTTGAATTTATTCATGCCTCACGAATTATTAATTAAAGAATTAAATGAAAACCTCGAATTAAGATGAATAAAATTATGAAAGTTAGATTTAAGCTAAGCCCATGTCATTAAAAGTAAAAAAAAGTCGAAATTGAGAATTGTTACGTCTAGAGGAAAAACGTTCATTTTATACTTGGGAATTTCGTAAAATCTTCGCAGCGTTCTGAAGGATCATAACGCATGTTAAATGATTTAAAATGATGATTTTGATGAAAATAGGATATTTTATGATTTATGGTAAAGTTGTGCAACTTTTGCTGTTAAAATGTTATTTTTTGGAAAGCTATGATATTTTAGGTTTTAAAAGAAAAGAAAAATATTTTGAAGGATGTGAATTAACTGTGAGAAATGATATATGATATGTGAGGATCAGTTTTTAGAAGGAACGGTGAACTTATAATTTTGTGGAGATGTCGTGAGGGAAAAGGCCCCAGAGGGAGCTCGTTTACTGGAAAAGATCCAGAGAGAGCCCGACGATCATATTTTCACGGTGGAGCCTAGTGCATGCCCCCATGGGCCATGTGGTGCTGAAATATGATCAGTCGATCAGATGATAAAAGCTAGTCACTTTCAAAGATCGAACTTCACCCAAAATGATAAAGGTATTATGATATATGAAAATGTTAAGTAACTTTTATTACTAATTTTCGAGTTTATGATTTATAAAAAGAAAAAGAAAAAGTAGTGGACGTCTCATGTTTATTTCATGATTATTGTTAAGTTTCACGCATTAGGATGTTTAGATTCATTTCGCACAAGAACGAGTAACGGAGACCGGGGGATAATCAGGAAAATATTTTTATTTAATAATTATTTTTAATTATTTTCTATGGGTCGTTTTAAATTATGACTTTGAGAATTGGCATTGGTTGGATATTTTTACTCGTCGGGTCATATTTTTAACGATTTAGAGGACTTTTTGAGGGTTCAGCCAATATTTTCAAAAGCGTACAAAAACAAAATATTTTTCGGGAGCATTATTGGGCTTGATTGGTTTGTTTTAATGCTTAATGGGCTCAAACCCTTTTAAATTTTAATTAGGGCCCATTAGTACATGTTTTATTAACTTAAACCAAACCTAATCAAACCGTAAACCTAATACACTCCTTGGCCGCCTCCTCCCCTAATTCAGCAGCCTCCATCCCCACGCTTCACAGCAGAAAGTCAGCAGCAAGCATTGGCCTCTATAGTTCTTTCAAGCGAGCATTTTCCCCGCCTCTCCGTTTCACGTCTCACGCGCGTATCTTCGAGTATTTGAACTCTTAAACGCTAAGGCACGCCATGTATCTTTATTTTTGCATCATTCATACTATATTTATGCTGATATGTGTGCTATATATGTATAATTCTCGGTCCTTGCATGATTTTATGATTATGCTTTCGATTTGTTCATGAAAACGCATGTTTATGCATTCAACTCACGTTTTTATGATTCATGTCCAAGGGGACTGCCGAAAGGGGTTGTTATGGAACTACTTAGGATGAGAGTGAAGGGGACACGATGCTGGAGTCGAGTCTCAATCGGGTTAAGGTGAAGGCCGAAGGGTTTTTGTCTTGGAAAGGCTTGATATGGCTAGATCGAGAGAAAGGGATGGGAGAATCAGGCATGGACTTGGTCCAGAACATGGTTCAGACCCTGGTGGGTCTGTGTCAAGGCTGGGAAAGTGAATGATCATTTGCAGAGCACCTTGAGGTACTTCAGACAAAATATTCTCCAAGAGCTGCAATAGCTCGTGTTCTAAGAATATATACACCGATGAATTAGATCGAGTTTGGAGTAAAACCAAGCGGAAAACACTCGAAATAATCATTCTTAAAAAAAACTGATGTATTTTGTATATCCTATGTAATTGAATAACTAAAAAAAAGAAGATTAGTTTCTGCATTCATCAGTTCAGTTATGGTGACAACTGAACTGACGAATACTCTAACTGATCCAAACATTTTGAAAACAACAGTTAATGAGAAAAATACACAAGATATGTTTATGGATATTCGGAGACTTCAACTGCTCCTTCGTCACCCCTTCTACCCCCTCGGGTAGTATTCACTAGAAGACTTTGATTTATACAACTCTTTGTACAAACCCACTCAGCTTAAGACTTACACTACTACCTAACTGAACTCCTATACTAGACTGAAGGCAGCACCTTCCAGTCAACACTTCTTTAACGTCTATGTATGAAAAACTACATACACAAGTTTATTGCTATTGTGCAAGAATGTATTTGAGTGGTGGTGTGTGTGTGTTTGAGAACTAATCTCTGAAAACTGCTCGAAAGTGTTCTCACACACTGAGGGAAATATTCTTCTAAACTAAGCTGATAACACAATGAAGTATTCCCTCTGGGCTGATTGCTTCTTGTAAGCTGATATGCAATATGCGTGCCCTTTCTTTTTATCTTCACACACTCTAATATGTGCTCTCTCTTATTATTTTTGCTGATGGTATTGAGCGTGTATATATAGAGGCATTGAGACCATACTTCAAGACTCATCACATGTGATCGTTGCATCTTTGAATGCGTTCCTTGGCATATGTGTCTTCACTTTTCTGACATGCCTCCAGGAATATCTCGGCTTTAATTTTTGATGCAACGTCTATTATTGTACCTTTTATCGTACAGGTATTTGTATCTTTGTGCGTAGCTGGAGTCCACTAAGATAAGCTTGTCTTGAACTGCAACTGAATGGTTCCTCACTGATGTTCCTAACTGGTCATCTGAACTGATCTTCAGTTGGGCTGGTGAAATCGGTCGACTCGTCCGTTGAACTGATTTCACTCTTTCAGTAGAACTGGTCAGCTGGGTTCTTCATCAGTTGAGGTCTTCATAAGCTGGCCGGGCTTCTGAAGGTCTTCTGCTGAACTACCTATCAGCTGGACAATCAATTGAACCGTTCTTTGAGATATCAGTTGAGCTGATTCAGTTTGGTCGATCAGTTGGTCTCATCAGTTAATCATCTTGATAGCTTCAGTTTTACCTCTCTTAACTGATCAGTTAGGAATCTGATCAGTTCAAGCTACCTGCGCACTAAAGTAAATCATTAGAAACAAAATAGCAAGTTTTGTTAACATCAAAATCAAGATTGCGAACATGAAATGTTCCAACAGAAAGGTTCATGGGCTGCTGGTCGCAAGGCTAGGGGCGATAAACAGGGTATGTTGATGATTAGGGTTCGAAGAAGGTGATTTCGGGGAAAGATTAAGTAACAGCATGAATGGGGGCTAGGATCCTTGGCTAGATTGATCCAGGAGGGGTCTAGTGGTGAGTTATGAGTGTTGGTTCGGGACTGGTTCGATTTGGATGAGAGTAGGGTAGAAGTTGGCTTTGAGGTGTTTGGGATGCGTTTCACCCGCAGCATTAGCGCCGCGGCGCTACCCTTTAGGCGCCGCGGCGCCTGGGCTTCGAACTAGTAGCGCTGCAACGCTGATACCGCACGCCTAGGCCCTAACCAAGCGCCTTAGTGTCACAGTGTCAGCGCTTAGGCGCTAGTCCATGGTTTGAGGGGCTTTGGTTTTTAGCGCTATTGTCTCATTAGTACGTTGATACGTTGTTATGACCAAGCTTAGGGAGTATTAGATTTGATCATATGAGGCTTGATTAAGAAAATGTTAATTATGATTTAAGCGTGGTCATCTTCGAGTCGAGTTACTAGTCCTGGCAGCGCCCCAAACACGAGTTTTCATGTTTTAAACGTTTATGATATCATGGATATGGTTTTTTATGTGAATATGAAAAATACATTGCATGCTAGATTTAAGAAAAATTTACGTATATGCATGATTTTATTAAGTGATGAATATGATGTCACGTTTTGAAGGATGTGAGTTGGTTGTGACTAATGCGATGACACGATGATGTGTAAAGACAGGGCTCAGTGGATGGGTAATGCTGTTGATGATGTCCCCGTCGCCGGGTGCCACGGTTACACGTAGATGGATCCATCGACTGACACGATGATACGAAAGTCATAATTAATGAACGAAATTCAAATTAATAAAATGAACACTTATATGTTGTTATGATGTGATAGGATGAAAATATTTATGCTTCCACATGTTATTATTATGCATGTGACTTTTACGATCATGAAATGTATTTTCATTACAGTACTTTTCACTGTTGCTTGTTATGTATATGTACTTGCTATAACGTTACAGGTGTGTTGAGTCTTTAGACTCATTATGTGTGAATAATGCGGGTGAGCATATCGATGAGGAGAGTGGAGGCGACGAAGACCGAGTAGGCGGGGTTGGATGTGCGCACGCTAACCTGAGGACCTTATTTCTTCCGCACATCATGTGTTATGAGATAGGATGATTTGGATATTTATTTTTATACGTTATCGTTTTCATATAATGATGGTTGGCAGAAACTTTACACATATTTCATATTTGAAACATTTTTAAAACGTAAGCTTGGGGATGACGATTTGTTGTGAATTTTTATCTGTAGCATTTTTTTTGCTATTTGATTACTGATATTTTAAAAGTGGAAATTTTCAGCAGTATTGCATGCATGCATTTAAATATAAATTTCGAGTAGTAGCTTGTAAAAAAAAATTCTAGTAGCATATTTTAAACAACAGACGTTTCAATATGTGTGAATGATTGTGTGTGTGATGATTTAATCCATTATATTTTATGTTTTCAAAGGTATCCTCGCACTTTCTAAAATGTATCCTCACACTCTTTTTTTGGACTTGCTCTCATTCTAACTTGTTTGTTGTTATAATCTGCACATGCTTTGAAATCCCACTAAAAAGCTTATTTTTGATCTTAAAGTGTTGTATTTATAACCTCCAAGAATTATATAAATGTTAGATACAAGAATATGATCATTTAGAAAAGTTCTATATGGAATATGACATTGAAACAATCATATTTAGAGATGTCAATGGGGCGGGTAAGGGGTGGGTATGGCTAAACCCAAGACCCGCCCCATGAA
Organism: Primulina tabacum; assembly: GCF_025594145.1. NCBI lineage: Eukaryota > Viridiplantae > Streptophyta > Magnoliopsida > Lamiales > Gesneriaceae > Primulina > Primulina tabacum. The sequence continues at coordinate 22,630,137 of NC_134566.1, forward strand.
AAAAACTTTGACTCATTATCCGCCCCACCCCGGTTAAATATTCTTCGGACCCGCCCCACCCTGAATACGAAATGGGGTCGGGTAGACCCGCGAGACCCGTGAGACCCGAATTTTTTTAAAATGAAAACAATAATCTTTTTATCACATGACTGAATTATGAAACAAACAAGCCCCTAAATACAACACAATATAAAACTAATTCATGTCTTTGACCACGCTTAATAATAACAAACAAAGTATTTTCACACATAATGAATTACATAAAAAAAAAAAGAGTTACTAGCTCTTCAAAAAATATCTTGACATCCCCAAAAATAAGTCATAACCGAACTTAAACAGATTAATATAAAATCAGTGAGTAAGCAATATTTCAGACACATTCTTCAGGATCATCTTCCTCTTCATCAAGAATGATGGCACAAGTTGGTAAATTACTTGAAGAAATGAAAGTGAGAGTTTGTGGGAGAATCAGAGATGTCTATAGTTGAGCTTTTCAGGTGGACTGCTAAAAAAATGAAAATTAATAAAACTAAAATTCTAAAGTATTTATATTCACGTATATGGGGCGGGTATGGGGCGGGTATTATAATACCCATGACCCGCCCCATATCCAGACGGGTCTGAAAAATTGGACCCGAGACCCGTCCCATGACCCATTTAGTATGCCCAAATCCACCCCAAACAGGCGGGTCTATTGCGGGTCTGCGTAAAACCCGGACCCATTGACATCCCTAGTCATATTCACCTTGTTGATCAGTTTTCTCGAGCCTTGATATTTTGAGCTTTGTTAGATTCAGCTATGTTGATTTGGGTAAGTTGAGTTCATCTAAGTTGGATTTTAGCCAAGCTCGATTTAGCTAGGCTTGATTTCAGCTACGCATCATTTTAGCTAGGCTTGATTTAAGCTAAGCTGATTTATGTCCGCAAAGTGATGATAAAAAAAATTATAGTAATTTCTCTTAGCTTTTCATAGAATCAAGAATCACACGATTTTGAATTCCTATTAGATATGTATGCCCGAAATACTAGATTGTATACAAGTTGTAATTTATTCTTCATTCAGTGGAGAACTAAAAACTTCATTGTGGTTTTTCTCTTGCTTAACTTCGATTCAGACTTCAACTTTGTGAAGATGATTTGTAGAGCATCATTTTAGCATTGTATTGCATTATGAATCGTTCCATTATGATAATCGAACTGTTCTTGTTGGCCAAATACCAGAACTAATTATGTCAAGCTGATTTATGCCTCAATTAAATTCAGCTTGATCTAGCGACCATCAAGTTGCCTAGATAACATTCAAATCGGCCTAACTAGTCAAAAATATGACTTGTAGCAATTTGATCTTTCTATTTAGTAGTTTTAGTTTATGTTTATTTGCACCACCGAGCTATGAGATATCATCAAACACTTTAACTCATCAGATTTTTAGCTTGACAAAATTTGAATTTCAACAACTATACACTTGATTAAATATATTATAAACACAATGGAAAATTTATTCTCATAAAATCAAGAATTCCAGCGTTTACACAACCCAATAATTTCTCCCTTTTTTATGATCACAAAAATTGGATAAAAATTATTTAATCTAATATATTTCTCATATTTTTTTGTGAAAATAAAAGGATTTATTTTTAAAAAAAATTAAGCACAAAGTTTTTATCACTTTAATAATTAAATTTAATTTCTCCTTTAAAATTATAATTTGATCTTTCCTTATATTTTTTGAAAATTTGAAATTGATAAAAATATAATGATGACTTATAAATGAAAATATTTCAACGAAGATATTTCAAAATATGAAATGCGCATATAATAGCACAAAATATCAAATCCCAACTCATATTCAGCTTGCTTTTGCGACCATCAACTTGTCTAAATAACATTCAAATCAACTTAACTAATCAGAAACGTGACTCGTAGAAATTTGAGTTTTCTGTCCAATCGTTTTTGTTGATGTTCATTTGCCTCATCGAGCTATGAGATATCATCAAAATAATTCAGCTCACCAGATTTTCAGATCGGCTAAATTAGAGTTCCTGGCTTCCAAATTTTGTTATCAACAAATGCAAGATCGATAACATTTTCACAACCCAATGCTAATAGACTTCCGGTTCAGTATTTTTATATACACGGATTTACAACGTAGCGAATCTGAATAATTTGAATAATAAGATTCAAATAAATATTTTTGGACATTAGAGTCTGATTTAACAAATTACTTAATTGACTGAACTGGCTCTCTATTTTCTATTATATTTGACTCTTCACAAACAATATTAAATATAAGGATCATGCGCTCAATGCGTAAGTTGACTTATTATTATTATTATTAAATTTGTGTATATATTTTTCAAGGGTGTCTTTCACAGATACTGAAGAGTAAAGCACATTTCTTTGAGCAAGATAAAATGGCTAAGTTGCTTTTCAGATTTGAAGGAACAATAATGATCTAAAATATTAAGCACGAGACAGCAAATATTAAATATATTAAATAATGTAATAATTTTTTATTCATTTCCAGTCACGTATTTAAGGGAGGTAAATTGCATTTATAACCCCTATATAAAATTTAAAGGGCACGAAATTCTTATGCAAGATAAAATCATATATCCTTTTTATTCACAATCATATTCCCCGATTTATAAGATTTATGCTTGTGACTAAAATTATAAGGTTTTGAGGGCGGAAATTAATTTTAGTTTTTTAGTTGTAGACTGAAGAGAGAGTTTATTATAATTGAATCTTAAATCGGATAAATCAAACCAAACTTGTGACCTTGAACGAGTGCAAATTTTACTTAAATTTTTTTGTGTCCATTTTAGTTTTTGTGTCCATATGGGTATCATCTACCAATACAATTATATAAAGAATCGCTCAAATAGAAGAAAAAAACACCATTTTTTGTTTCCTAAATTGTCCTTAAACCAACGTGTTTTCTCAAATATTATAATTTCAATATTTTCTCTATCAAATTTGCATTATGACACCTCTTTTATTTTAATATAAATCAAATTAATTAAAAAAAATATTGTTCACACATGTTCCGCATGCGTTGAGTATCAATTGTTTCAAATATGATACTCATATATGATTTTTGAGTACTCAAACATGCATAAAAAATGTTGATATTAATGACACATTTGTACTTTCGGATAAATATTGGTACAAAACATTGAAAATATGGTACTAATATATGATAATTGAGTACTAAATGTTTTAGATCCAGTACAAAATATAATATTTGAGTATAAAATTAGAATAGCTTTATTAATATCAACAGTTGATACACATGTTTGGGTGCTCAAAAATCATATATTAGCAGCATATTTGAGACAGTTGATGTAACGTATCGTACTTTTAACTACTTTAAAAATTGCGGAAAAATAAAATTTTTCTTAAATAAGACGTGAATCTTCAAAATTCGATAAAATAAATTGTTCATCTCAACAACCGTTGTAACAAAAGATCTCGAAGTAAAGTTTGCCAAAAGTATTTGCTTAAAATCTCATAACCAGTAACATAAATCAGAGTACTTTTAAACATTTCATAAAACTTAAAACTTGACGGTCCTCGGGTTTAGCCTCCCGCCCAGTCCAAGCCAGCTCACTGGTCCACATCTTTCGTCTCCTCAAATGCATCCTCACTTGCATCGATCAAGTCTAGTGAGTCTAAAAACTCAGCATGTATAAACTGGGAGTAACGAGTAATACGTAATAAAATCACATGCAACTTAAAAATAGAGCATACGTACTTGAAACTTGAACTTGCATACTTAAAAGCTTGAATGTAACATACTTGAAACTTGTACATACATACATAAACATAGACGAGTCATCATCATAAGACTTTTCTTAAACATGCTTTGTCGAGGCCCGAAAATCCTTGCTTGAAAATTTGCGAAAAATTAAAAATTTTTCTTTATAATAAATAGAGTGCCTCAACCATAAAATCAACTGATGAATCAAGTTCAATGTTTTAAAAAAAATATAGCAGCGGAAGAAAATAAAGTTTGCCAAAAATAACAATTCAAAGAATGTCAAATAACTGGTAAAAATGTTTGAGCATAAAATGGCAGGTGCTGAAACTGAGGTCCTCGGGTGCCACTACTGCCGACCCAAGCTGGCTCACTGGTCCCCGCCCTCGGCCCTGGCCTCAACAGTACCTACAACAATCAAGTCTAGTGAGCCTAAAGACTCAGCATGCAAATATCGTAGGTAACGAGTAAATACTGAAGTAAAATGTGCATGGGATAAAATATCATGTCATGAGGCATACTGAAAATAACTTGTACTGAGCAATTATAATACGTGCATAACTGAACTGAAATCATAGTAAAAATGTTTGCTCCTTGGAGCCCTGTACTGAAATAACTGGTAAAAATTTTCTGTTGAGATTATGGTCTACGCCTGTGGCCCCTGCACTGAACTGAACTGATCGGTAACTGGCTACCGGGGAGTATAAAACTGAACTGAGCTGGCCGGTCACTGGCGACCGGGAGGTACCAAACTGAACTGATCGGTCACTGGCGACCGTATAAAATAATGCTCCCATAATAGTGAATTGACCACAAGCCATATCGCATAAATCTCAAAAATAAGTATTTTCTATTTTCATGCACGTAATATAATTAAATGGCATAATGAAAATATCATGTATATTTTACCAACTGGATTGGATCGCTCCCAGGCTCGCTGCAACCTACATATGCCATGAAAAATATGCAATAGCTTATACTTGTCCAACTATGCAATTTAAGTTAAAAAAATGCGACTATGACGCCTAATGACTTCGTATTTAATCATGACTCCGAACCAACCTGAATCAACACCGAACCGACGTATAGTCATGATTAAAATACACTTAAAATAATGAAATGATGCTCCTAAAATGATGAGGGTCGAAATCTAGGTGAAATGGAGGCCAAAACATGAAATGCTATTTCGAGAGTCAATTTGGCACATCGCACCGTAAATTCTCGTACGACCTCAAAAATGATCCGAATCACAAACGGTCGAAAACATGACCTTCCCAACTCAAAGGGGGCACTGTCCAGTCCAAGGCCATAGGCTAAAAGCTAACCGAGAACTCGAACAAGCCTCCGAACCGACACAGCAACTTGCTGTAAATTTCCAGCAGCTGCAACCTTGCTTGCATCGCGTCGTTTGCGAGACTTTTGGCCATTGGGGCTTGAACCACCAACCAAAGCCTCTCCACAACGTCCCAAGGAATGATTCGAACCATGGCTACGGGCCCTAGGCTAGCCACAATCCTCACCTTTCCAGCAACCAACCGAAAACTCTTACCGAGGGCCCTCATGCGTGCGTGTGTAGTGTTTTGTTTTGATTGTTGTCTCGTGTCGTTCCAATGGCCATTTGATTGACCATGGCACGATCTAGACATCTAGGGGCATGGTATGAACCGTGGCTAAGGGCCATAGGCCAACCAAGATCCACACCAAACCAACCAACTCGAAGTACATGGTGCTGTCAAAACCGAAGGGGCCGAGAGGGGAGGGGGCTGTTCTTGATGTTTTATGTAAAAACCGATGAGCCATGGACCAAGCCACCAAAAAGGGCGACTTAGTCACGTCTTAGATATGCTAGGGGAGTGATCTAACCATGGCTATAGGCCACTAGGGCAGCCATGATCAGATTCTTTCCCTTGGACAACCAAACTGAATTTTCGAACGGTACAAATGGACACATGTGGAGTTGCTGTCCTTTCCTTGTTTTCCAGCTAATATGGGGTTAAACCAATGGACAAGTGGGGTCCTAATGCATCCTATTACATGCATATACGTCGCCTTGGGAACCTGGAGTCGATCCATAACCTGAAACCACAAAACAAGAAGGAGCCGTGAACTGCACAAGAAAAATCGAAATCTGCATGGATGTTTTTCTGAAAATTCTTTGATGTATTTGGGTTTTGCATGATAAAACCTGATCATGTACTGAAAAATAATTGACAATATGACTTGATTGAGGTTTGAAAGAAATCTAGACATGCCTGGTTTCGTTTCGAAAGAAAACGAACGAAACGATGACGACGCGGCACGGAGGAGTGGAACGTTTCTTTTGTTTTCTTTCTTGCTCTCGGTTTTTTTTTTCCTTTCTCTCTAGCTAAGACTCACGATTTTACCTCTAAATACACTCTGAATTTTGGTGGTATGGAGGGGAAATAAGTGGTTAAAAGAGTGGAGGAGAATGGTGCAAAATATAAGGCCAAATCAAGATCAAGTCTCCCTCAAATTTGAATTTGAATTGTGGTTTGCTATCAAATCTTTGTTGGATGCTTCTAGAATAGGGTGGCCGAATTCTTGAGTTTATTAGACTAGGAAAATGCTAAATATTTACTTAATTAAGTTGGACCAAGAATTAAAAAGATCATTATGCTAATTCAACCAAGAATGGGTCAAAGGGTGATGAGTTGGCAAGGGATAGTCTAGCAACTTGGGGGGGGGGGGGGGGGGGGGGGGGGGGGGGGCGGGGGCGACAATACATAATAAAAATGAATGGGGAGTGTTGTTTGTTTACTAAATTAATAACTCTTAAAAGCCTCACTAATCCCTTAAATAATTTAGTGAATAAAACCCTTAATTAAGTAATTTAAATGAGCTTATTTTCTACTCACCTCAAGCAACTTAAATTAAATCCTCAAACCTTCTTACTAACTTAAATGAACTTACTTGCTAGCTAAATTAACTTCTGGAAATATTTCTCGAATCTTAAATGCTATCTCAAAACTCAAACTCCAGTCCGGCCTCACTGAAATAACTGAAAAATACTGCAATGAAATAATAAAATAATTAACTTCAAAGAAATGCATTAAAATAATCATGCAATGAAGTCAATTTAATTTTAAAAATCTAGAATTATGTATGGCTTATACGTAGACTGATTTACGGGTTCTACAATCCTCCCCCCTTAAAAGAAATTTCGTCCTCGAAATTAGAACTCACCGAATAACTCGGGGTAACGATCTCTTATCTCCGACTCAGACTCCCATGTAGCTTCCTCCTCTAAATGATTGAGCCATTTGACTTTGACTCGCTTAACCAACTTGTTCCGAAGCTTATTCTCCTGACGGTCTAGGATCTGCACCGGTCTCTCCTCATAAGACAAGTTCGGAGTAAGCTGCAACGGCTCAAAATTCAGCACATGCGAAGGATTTGCCATATACTTCCTCAGCATGAAGACGTGGAACACATTGTGTGCTCCGGCCAGATTCGGCGGAAGAGCAACACGATAAGCTAGCGTCCCAACTTTGTCAAGGATCTCAAACGGTCCAATGAATCTCGGACTGTGCTTCCCTTTCTTCCCAAATCTCATGACACCCTTCATAGGTGCCACTTTCACAAAGACATGATCGCCCACTGCAAACTCTAAATCTCTCCTCCGCTGATCGGCATAACTCTTCTGTCGACTCTGAGCAGTCCTCATCCTATCACGGATCTTGATTACTACATCTGCTGCCTGCTGAACAATCTCTGGACCCAACTCTGCTCTCTCTCCTACTTCATCCCAATGGACAGGAGATCTGCACTTGCGGCCATACAGTGCTTCATACGGAGCCATACCAATAGAAGACTGGAAGCTGTTGTTATAGGTGAACTCAACCAATGGCAAGTTCGACTCCCAACTCCCTGAGAAATCAATGACGCAAGCATGGAGAAGATCCTCTAAGATCTGAATAACTCACTCTGACTGCCCATCTGTCTGCGGATGGAAAGCTGTGCTAAACAGCAACTTCGTACCCAAAGTCGAATGCAAACTCTTCCAAAACGAGAAAGTAAATCTGGGATCTCTGTCAGATACGATAGAAACTGGAATACCATGGATTCGGACTATCTCTCGGATATACAGCTCTGCATACTGAACCATGGTGAAAGTCGTCTTAATCGGCAAGAAGTGCGCTGATTTGGTAAGACGATCTACAATCACCCAGATAGCATTCGATCCTCTGGCTGACCTCGGCAATCCGATCACAAAGTCCATGGTAACATTCTCCCACTTCCACTCGGGAATAGGTAGAGGCTTGAGCAAACCTGCTGGTCTCTGATGCTCGGCCTTCACTAACTTGCAGGTCAGACACTCGGACACAAATCGTCTGATGTCCTTCTTCATACCAGGCCACCAATACAATAGCTGCAGATCTTTGTACATCTTCGTACTCCCAGGGTGAATGGAGTACGGGGACACATGGGCCTCTGACAAGATGTCTGCTCGGATAGAATCACTGCTAGGAACCCATATCCTGTCTTAGTATCTCACAATACCATCACTGACTGAATACAAGGCACTGCCCTTGGCTTCATCTCTCTTCTTCATCTGTGCCAATTGCTCATCTGCTGACTGACCACTGCGAATACGGTCCATAAGGGAAGACTGAATAGTCAAGGTAGATAAACGAGGAACTCTACCTCGAGGATAAGTCTCAAGATCAAACCTCTGCATCTCAGTCTGAAGAGGTTTCTGAATCGTCAAATGGGCCATCACTGCGACTTTCCTGCTCAAAGCATCCGCAACTACATTAGCTTTACCCGGGTGGTAGCTAATGTCACAATCGTAGTCTTTCACATGCTCCAACCAACGCCTCTGACGCATGTTCAGCTCCTTCTGCGTAATGAAATACTTGAGGCTTTTGTGGTCGGTAAAGATCTGGCATTTCTCTCCATACAGATAGTGCCTCCAAATCTTCAAGGCGAAAACTACGGCCGCCAATTCTAGATCATGGCTAGGGTAGTTCTTCTCATGAGTCTTCAACTGTCTAGAAGCATAGGCTATCACCTTCCCATGCTGCATCAATACTGTGCCAAGACCGAGCTTCGAAGCATCGGTATACAGAACAAACTCACCGGACCCTGACGGCACGGCCAAAACTGGTGCTGAGATAAGAGCTTGTTTCAAAGTATCGAAGCTCTTCTGACACTCCTCGCTCCAAACAAATTTCACATTCTTCTTGGTCAGTGCAGTGAGTGGAACTGCAATCGAAGAGAACCCCTTACTGAACTTCCGATAATATCCTGCTAAGCCAAGAAAACTGCGGATCTCTGATGCATTCTGAGGCACAACCCAATCTCTGACTGCTGCAACTTTTGCTGGGTCTACCTCAATACCACTGATAGAAACGATGTGGCCTAAGAACGCCACCTTCTCTAACCAGAATTCGCATTTACTGAACTTTGCGAATAATTTGTGCTTCTGCAATATCTGCAACACTGTGGTCAGATGTCTGCTGTGCTCCTCCCGACTCTTGGAGTAGACGAGAATGTCATCTATGAACACTATCACAAACTGGTCAAGATACGGCTGAAATACGCGATTCATGAGATCCATGAAGATCGCTGGCGCATTCGTCAGTCCGAACGGCATCACAAGGAACTCGTAGTGGCCATAACGAGTCCTAAAAGCAGTCTTGGAAACATCAGCATCTCTCACCCTCAACTGGTGATAACCAGAGCGCAGATCAATCTTGGAGAAAATCGAAGCTCCCTGCAACTTGTCAAACAGATCCTCAATCCTCGGAAGTGGGTATTTATTCTTCACTGTAACCCTGTTCAACTCCCGATAGTCAATACAAAGTCTCATAGAGCCATCCTTCTTCTTAACAAACAAGACTGGCGCGCCCCAAGGTGAGAAGTTAGGGCGAATGAACTCCTTGTCCAGAAGTTCTTGTATCTGCTTCTTAAGCTCTGCCATTTCTGTCGGTGCTAGTCGGTACGGCGCTTTGGATATCGGAGCCGTACCTGGCATAAGCTCAATGGAAAACTCAACCTCTCTCTCGGGTGGCATACCAGAGACGTCTTCGGGAAAAACGTCTAAGAAATCTCTGACAATCAGAACATCTGAGGCTGACTAGCTGGGTTCCTCGGGGACAGATAAAAAGGTCGCTAGAAATGCCCGACACCCTCTATGCATGAGCTTCCTGGCCTGAACATAAGGAATAATGCGCGGTAAAGGAAAGTACCTGTCCGGCTCAAATAAGAACTGCTCCATTCCAGGCGGTCGGACAAGAACAGATCTCCGCTAGAAGTCTATCAACACTCTGTTCCTCAATAGCTAGTCCATCCCCGGGATGATGTCAAATTCTGGCATCGGTAGCACGATCAGATCCGCATAAACAAGATTACCGTGCAGCTCAAGGTCTATATCTCGTATAACATTGGTAGCTGCCATCTCCTCGCCTGACGGCAACACTACTGAAAAGGCTGTATCTAGCCCAATGGTCTGGATCTTGAGAAAGTTTGCAAAGACCTCCGAAATAAACGAGTGAGTGGCCCCTGAATCTATCAAGGCCTTGGTAGCGGAACCAGATATAAAAATTCTCCCTGAAAGAGCGGAGCTCTAAGTTGAATCCAGTAGCTACAAGAACTAAACTTATAGACATGCAATGGTCAAAGTTCTTCTAACTTAAATCTCCAAAATACTACTGAGTAGAGCATGCAATCCTATCACAGTTCTAAGTTCAATCTTAATCCTTATTCCCAAAACACGGAATTTCAAATAATAACTTAAAGTTTAAAGGTACCTGTCAACAACATAGTCTCCGGGTTGGTTTCCGTGGCATGGAGAGCAAAAACTCTGCCTTGGGTAGGCAGATTCCTCTAAGGGCACTGCAGCAACATGTGGTCTGGACTGCCACATTTAAAACACTTTCCTGAGCCAGACATACATGCTCCAGGATGGCGGCGTGAGCACTTGGGACAGACTGGGTGCTCATAAGTCCTCGGGGCTGGGCGTCCCCGCTGCTGCTGCTGGCCTCTGTTTCTAGGCGGTCCGTGAAAAGGCCTCTTGTTCTGCTGCTGATGCTGATGAGGAGGAGGGCGGTGTGGTACCTGGACTGGGCGCTTGCCCTTGCGATCCCTCTCGATATCCCGCAGATCCTGCTCTCCGGCTAAGGCTTTGGAGACAGCAATCTCATAAGTAGCAGGGTCAGACACCCTAACATCCCGGCGCAAGATCGGCCGTAGACCCACTAGGAAATGCATCAACTTGGCTTTGGCATCATTCGCGATCAGGGGCACAAAATGACAGCCCCTCTCGAACTTACGGATGAACTCCGTAACCGTCATGTCTCCCTGTCTCAGGCTCATGAACTCAGTGGTCAACCTGGTGCGCACTTCCTCGGCAAAATATTTGGAGTAGAAAACCTCCGTGAAGCGTGTCCATGACAGTGTAGCCAAGGTCAGGGCTACCGACGCTCCTTCCCACCATAAGCGGGCATCTCCACTGAACAGATAGGTGGCACAACGGACTCGGTCTGCGTCCCCAGCTCCATGAACTCGAAGATAACCTCGAGGGATTTGATCCATCCCTCGGCAATCATGGGGTCAGACGTCCCAGAAAACTCCTTCGGACGCATCTTCATGAATCGCTCTTAAACAGCCTCTGGCCCTGTCGGCCTAGTCACCATCGCATTGTTCCCCGCAAACTGTGCGAAAAACTGTGTCATCCCAGCTAGCATCTGGGCACTCATGTCAGGTGGGGGCGGTGGTAGAGGTGGAGGAGGAGGAGGAGGTGTCTGCCTCTCTTGTCTCTCATCGTCATCGTCCTCGCGACGGTGCTCGCCACTACCTCTCGGGCGTCCTACTTGACGTCTAGGGGGCATACTGTTCCAACATAACCCATACGTAACTAACATGCATAATTCCATAATTTATTTTAAATGAACACTGAAATGCTGAAAATCTGGTCGAAATTATTTCATGGAAGCATGCTGTCAAAATAATTCATGCTATAAATAAAATGCTGAACTGTAAAACTTACAGACCGATGGCGTGGCTTCGTGAGCTTCTCGTGGTCAGTAGTAGTGTAACCCTATACAGAACCACCGCTCTGATACCAACTGTCGAGGCCCGAAAATCCTTGCTTGAAAATTTGCGGAAAATTAAAAATTTTTCTTTTATAATAAATGGAGTGCCTCAACCATAAAATCAACTGTTGAATCAAGTTCAATGTTTTAAAAAAAAATATAGCAGCGGAAGAAAATAAAGTTTGCCAAAAATAACAATTCAAAGAATGTCAAATAACTGGTAAAAATGTTTGAGCATAAAATGGCAGGTGCTGAAACTGAGGTCCTCGGGTGCCACTACTGCCGACCCAAGCTGGCTCACTGGTCCCCGCCCTCAGCCCTGGCCGCAACAGTACCTACAACAATCAAGTCTAGTGAGCCTAAAGACTCAGCATGCAAATATCGTAGGTAACGAGTAAATACTGAAGTAAAATGTGCATGGGATAAAATATCATGTCATGAGGCATACTGAAAATAACTTGTACTGAGCAATTATAATACGTGCATAACTGAACTAAAATCATAGTAAAAATGTTTGCTCCTTGGAGCCCTGTACTGAAATAACTGGTAAAAATTTTCTGTTGAGATTATGGTCTACGCCTGTGGCCCCTGCACTGAACTGAACTGATCGGTAACTGGCTACCGGGGAGTATAAAACTGAACTGAGCTGGCCGGTCACTGGCGACCGGGTGGTAACAAACTGAACTGATCGGTCACTGGCGACCGTATAAAATAATGCTCCCATAATAGTGAATTGACCACAAGCCATATCGCATAAATCTCAAAAATAAGTATTTTCTATTTTCATGCACGTAATATAATTAAATGGCATAATGAAAATATCCTGTATATTTTACCAACTGGATTGGATCGCTCTCAGGCTCGCTGCAACCTACATATTCCATGAAAAATATGCAATAGCTTATACTTGTCCAACTATGCAATTTAAGTTAAAAAAAATGCGACTATGACGCCTAATGACTTCGTATTTAATCATGACTCCGAACCAACCTGAATCAACACCGAACCGACGTATAGTCATGATTAAAATACGCTTAAAATAATGAAATGATGCTCCTAAAATGATGAGGGTCAAAATCTAGGTGAAATGGAGGCCAAAACATGAAATGCTCTTCCGAGAGTCAATTTGGCACATCGCACCGTAAATTCTCGTACGACCTCAAAAATGATCCGAATCACAAACGGTCGAAAACATGACCTTCCCAACTCAAAGGGGGCACTGTCCAGTCCAAGGCCATAGGCTAAAAGCTAACCGAGAACTCGAACAAGCCTCCGAACCGACACAGCAACTTGCTGTAAATTTCCAGCAGATGCAACCTTGCTTGCATCGCGTCGTTTGCGAGACTTTTGGCCATTGGGGCTTGAACCACCGACCAAAGCCTCTCCACAACGTCCCAAGGAATGATACGAACCATGGCTAAGGGCCCTAGTCCAGCCACAATCCTCACCTTTCCAGCAACCAAACGAAAACTCTTACCGAGGGCCCTCATGCGTGCGTGTGTAGTGTTTTGTTTTGATTGTTGTCTCGTGTCGTTCCAGTGGCCATTTGATTTACCATGGCACGATCTAGACATCTAAGGGCATGGTATGAACCGTGGCTAAGGGCCATAGGCCAACCAAGATCCACACCAAACCAACCAACTCGAAGTACATGGTGCTGTCAAAACCGAAGGGGCCGAGAGAGGAGGGGGCTGTTCTTGATGTTTTATGTAAAAATCGATGAGCCATGGACCAAGCCACCAAAAAGAATGACTTAGTCACGTCTTAGACATGCTAGGGGAGTGATCTAACCATGGCTATAGGCCCCTAGGGCAGCCATGATCAGATCCTTTCCCTTGGACAACCAAACTGAATTTTCGAACGGTACAAATGGACACATGTGGAGTTGCTGTCCTTTCCTTGTTTTCCAGCTAGTATGGGGTAAAACCAATGGACAAGTGGGGTCCTAATGCATCCAATTACATGCATAGACGTCGCCTTGGGAGCCTGGAGTCGATCCATAACCTGAAACCACAAAACAAGAAGGAGCCGTGAACTGCACAAGAAAAATCGAAATCTGCATGGATGTTTTTCTGAAAATTCTTTAATGTATTTCGGTTTTTCATGATAAAACCTGATCATGTACTGAAAAATAATTGATAATATGACTTGATTGAGGTTTGAAAGAAATCTAGACATGCCTGATTTCGTTTCGAAAGAAAACGAACGAAACGACGACGACGCGGCACGGAGGAGTGGAACGTTTCTTTTGTTTTCTTTCTTGCTCTCGGTTTTTTTTTCCTTTCTCTCTAGCTAAGACTCACGATTTTACCTCTGAATACACTCTGAATTTTGGTGGTATGGATGGGAAATAAGTGGTTAAAAGAGTGGAGGAGAATGGTGCAAAATATAAGGCCAAATCAAGACCAAGTCTCCCTCAAATTTGAATTTGAATTGTGGTTTGCTATCAAATCTTTGTTGGATGCTTCTAGAATAGGGTGGCCGAATTCTTGAGTTTATTAGACTAGGAAAATGCTAAATATTTACTTAATTAAGTTGGACCAAGAATTAAAAAGATCATTATGCTAATTCAACCAAGAATGGGTCAAAGGGTGATGAGTTGACAAGGGATAGTCTAGCAACTTAGGGGGGGGGCCGAAAATACATAATAAAAATGAATGGGGAGTGTTGTTTATTTACTAAATTAATAACTCTTAAAAGCCTCACTAATCCCTTAAATAATTTAGTGAATAAAACCCTTAATTAAGTAATTTAAATGAGCTTATTTTCTACTCACCTCAAGCAACTTAAATTAAATCCTCAAACCTTCTTACTAACTTAAATGAACTTACTTGCTAGCTAAATTAACTTCTGGAAATATTTCTCGAATCTTAAATTCTATCTCAAAACTACAACTCCAGTCCGGCCTCACTGAAATAACTGAAAAATCAAACTATTGCAATGAAATAATAAAATAATTAACTTCAAAGAAATGCATTAAAATAATCATGCAATGAAGTCAATTTAATTTTAAAAATCTAGAATTATGTATGGCTTATACGTAGACTGATTTACGGGTTCTACATGCTTGCATACTTGTACATACTTGAACATTCATAAACTTCATCATTTTGCGTAGAGGCATGTTTCAAAGCAAGTGACCCATACATAATACGCCTGATCAGACTAAACCACAGTATTGGGCTGACAGGAAAAATCCACTGCCACATACATGAGATCCCCGTTCATAATTTAACGGGTGGATTGGTCCCTGGTCATACTTTACCGCTTCTCAATCCTGATCTAAACCCGTTCATAATTTAACGGGGTGGAGAGGTCCTCGGCCACGTTCACCGACTTCCAAACCCATTCATAAATTGGTGACATGACATTTAGCATACCTCAAAAATAAAATATTTTCTCATTTGCACGTCGAACATACTTACTTGGCGTTGAGGGTTTCTTTGGATCTCGCTTGGGGCCACTGTTGCACATACTAATATGAGTTTCAATACTTAATTTGCATAACTTAGACGTAGATACTCAAGTTCACCACCGAAGTGAAAAAGTAGCTTATGACATTCTAGTTCCCTCGGGACTTGACCTCTTTTAATCATCGTACTAACCATTATCTTGAACCCTAAAACAAAACCTGATGTGAAATCTAATTTTCCCCAAAATATGAAGTACACGGACCCCGTGCCCCGGGTCCGGCTCCGGGTCCGTGTAGGTACTGTAAAATGTGTCGTGTAGAAAAGGGGAGGCACGGACCCCGTGCCTAGGTCCGTGTAAGGGTCCGTGTAGACTCTGGAAAATGACACTTCGGAAGGAACAAGGGCACGGACCCCGTGTCAGGGTCCGGATGGACGTCCGTGTACATACTGGAAAAACACACCAAGTGAAAAACGAAGGCACGGACCCCGTGCAAGGGTCTGTGTAGAGGTCCGGGTGGCCTCGAATGGACGAACCTGCGGGGAAAACTTTACACGGTGCTAATGACCCCAAACCAAACCAAGTAGGCTATGAATCGATACCTCGAGACCCATCCTAGGACGTTATTACCTTGTTCCAAACCCATACAAACACCCCCCAACAATGACATCCAAACTACGACACAATACAACGCAAAAGAAGGAAATTGACACCAAATCTATTCCTACGACTTCTAATGAATTCAAGTGCCTATCGACACTAGCCGGCATACCAAATACTAACCCAACATCATACCAAACATACCTAAATACAGCAAAGATCACCCGTCGATCTCCAACGAAGCCTGCAACAATAAAACGTCAAGAACACATCAATAACGTAATTTTTCAGAAAACACAGTATGAGCAGTCCCACGAAAATGATCATATCTCACTCAATTTTTATCCAAATATTTCGAATTTTACATCAAATCGAAGATATAAAAAAGTTCTACGTTTCTTACGTTGAAAGTTTTCCCAAAATCTCGACCGAAAAATCGCAGTATTTAAAAGATCAGTAAAAACGCGATTTGAGATCTCAAATATGGTTTCAAAAGTGATCCAAACATGATTGCTCAAACTTCTACACATCGCACATGTATTTTCTCACATAAAAATATCGCAACGCATAATATGACTAGATCGACGCAAGAAAAACAGAATATACATGTCTTTTGATAACTAAAAATACCGAAACGACGACACCGACGCGGGAAGGGTGCGAGAGACGATCTGGGACGAACGTGGCGTGATTTTCTTACAATAAAACCAACAAAAATTTTCTGGAAAAGAGAAGGGCAAGGGGCGGCTGCTTTCCTCTCAAGAACCCTAAGGTTTGCTTTCTCAAACATAAATAAATCTGAATTGGAATAAGTGTGTGCATGTGTGTTGAACGGTTTCAGTGTGTGTAAAACATGTAAGTGTGTGTGTGTCTAGCGTGAGTTAAGATAGTAATTAGGGGAAAAATATTTCTTAAATGATAATTGGCATTCTAATTAAAATATTAATAATCACTTAATATCCTAACTAAAATACTAATTCCCCACAAAATACTAGCCTCTTTAAAATTGAAATAAAACACATAATTGATAAACCTTTTAAAATTCTGGAACTTTAAAATCACCTAATAAACAAATTTGGCTTTTAAAAATACTAAAAACTTATAAATCATTTGAAATGCTCCAATCTCAACTTAATATAAAATACCACGTTTTAAAATTGTCAAACTCGTCGCTGGTCTCCTTCCATCGATCCCGCATCGAATAATCGCTTGAAACATGAACTTAAGAAATATTTTAACGTGCATCACATAATCAATAAAATAATGCAATTTAATTAAATCATGCGTCACTAAAATCATTTTAATTTAAATAACTGATTTAACAATTAAATGATTGCATAGGTTATACGTGTACTGATTTTTGGGTCATACAGTTGATATTCAAATATTATATATTAGTATTATATTTTCAATGTTTTGTATCGTTTTTTTATCCGAAAAGACAAATTGGGTCATTGATACTAGTATATATTATACTTGTTTGAGTACTCATGTGGCGCCCCAAACCTCGCCACGTAATCATGCAACATGTGACGTCATATGCATAAATTTTTTTCTTTTCGACGACGTAATAATATAATGCATATACGACAAAATAGTGCAATCACCCCACTATCTACGTTAGTGTAGCAGAAATAGTATAATAAATACACACATACAACTCAAATAAGACAATAAGCTATACTGTCTCTATCTACTATCAACTACAAGACTGTTTGACTAGACACACCTAGTCCTTCACCACTATCATGTCTCACGCATAGTCCTGTAACCTGCCCAACAGAAACAGCCCTCAAAGGGTGAGCATATACAACAATCATCATCGTAATACATAACAGTTATATTAACAACATAAAATATAACTGAAATCATAATAGAAATACCCCCTTTGCCGTTTCCGGACAATCAGCCAACAACAACCTCAACAACATCACAATGCAACAACATCGACGATACGTCGCACCCCAACACCGGCGACAACAATATCGTCGAACGAACAACAACATCGACGATACATCGCACCCCAACACCGGCGACAGCAATATCGTCGAACGAATAACAACATCAACGATACGTCGCACCCCAACACCGGCGACAGCAATATCATTGAACGAACAACATCAACGTGATAACATCAACGAGACGTCTCCCAACAACGATAACCAACAACATCCACAATAATAAACAACAAATATAATACCAAATCACCCAAATCCAGTGATTTATCGTCGTTCAACATAATAGTTTTCATCAATACTAAACAATAACAACATATGCTCGTACGTCAACACGTACCTGATAATCGATTATATATACAATCTGGCTATTTCTTTGATCCTGAGGCTTGTGATGTATCTAAATAATTCAACAATAATTATCGGATCATTGTCACCGTATCAACAGAGTTATAACAGCCTCAATATATAACATCAAATAGCCCAACAACAATTAATTCAACAAAATATAAAACTCGATTATAAATTCGTATTGTTCAAAAATTTAATAATCTGGTGTATTTAATTCACAATACTACCATCAAATACACCCTAATTAATTAACTTCAAATAATAGGCTATTTTACAACTTCCGTCAAATTACGAAAACTTTATATCAACGTGTAGCATATACTTCGTAGACTCCGAATATATAATCAGAATTAATAACAACTGAAAAACAACTCTCCGATCTCAATCCAACGATTAAAAATCCCTAATTATAATAAATTGGGAATAATTCAAAATAACACCATTATAATCTTCTCTACTTCGTTAAAATCATACACTATTCAATAATCTTTAATTTCAGTATGATTTAACAATTTATCAGATTTATTCCAGAAATCGACGAATTTCAAACATCACCAAAACTATAAAATTTATACCTCAAATCGAAGATCTCGTGTCAACGATTCCAAAACTGAAGTCGATTCGTCGATTGGATAAACCGATAAGTCGCAAGATCGAAAAGAAAATCGAAACTCTATTCTTCTCTCTCGTCTCTCTCTTCTGTGAATTTCTTTCTTTCTATTCAATTGAATTAAATTCAACGTAATTGTGATATTTATCTCTTTTTTTTTATTTTTTTATTATATTATATTAATAAAATAATATAATATAATATTTAACATTTTAACACCGGTATATTCCTTCAGACTGGTCAAACGATCATATGATCAAAATATGTCATATTTCTCTATTTAAAAATCGTTAATTATCTAGTAATCTCATATTACTAAATCAACTACTTGTGATATTTACTTCAGGCATTACATTTCTACCCCCCTTAAATGAATTTCGACCCCGAAATTAATCAACAACAGTAATAAAATGCATAAATAACAGATACGCCATACCATCAGAATAAGTAGGGGTAGAGCTCCCTCATATGCCGCTCTGTCTCCCAAGTGGCCTCTTCGACACCTCTATGCTCCCACTGAACCTTCACCATCGGTATAAGCTTACTACGAAGCTTCCGTTCAGATCGATCCAAAATACAAACTGGTCTCTCAACATAAGACACGTCAGGATCTAACTGAACCTCAGAAATATCCAACACATGTGAAGGATCCGGCTCATACTTCCGCAACATCGATACATGAAACACATCATGAATACCAGATAAAGATGGAGGTAGAGCCAATCGGTAAGCCAAAGTGCCTATCCGCTGCAATATCTCATACGGGCCAACATACCTCGGTGCCAACTTTCCTTTCATGCCAAATCGCACTGTGCCACGAAAAGGAGAAACTTTCAAAAATACTCGATCGCCCTGCTCAAACTCTAAAGGTCTTCGTCTTTTATTGGCATAGGCGGCATGTCTATCTTGAGCTGCTTTCAATCGTTGCTGTATCAACTTTACTTTCTGTTCCATCTCATGAATCATATCAGGACCGGTAACTGCAGCTCGATCAACATCATCCCAATATAACGGAGATCTACAACGTCTCCCGTACAATGCCTCAAATGGAGCCATCTGAATACTACTCTGATAACTATTTTTATACGCAAACTCTACCAATGGAATAGATGACTGCCAAACAGATTTAAAATCTATAACATAAGCATGCAACATATCCTCCAGCGTCTGAATAGTACGCTCAGTCTGACCATCTGTCTGGGGATGATAAGCCGTACTCAATCTCAACTCTGTCCCCATCGCAGTCTGCAATCCTTCCCAAAAATGAGAAGTAAATCGAGGATCTCTATCAGAAATAATAGACACTGGAATCCCATGCAACTGTTCAATCTCTCGTATATACAATTGTGCCATCGTCAAGTACGTACTACTCATGCTATAGGGTATAAAATGTGCAACTTTCGTCAATCGATCAACAATCACCCAAATAGCATCAATAGTTCCAGTGCTTATTGGCAAATGAGTCACAAAATCCATCGATATGTGCTCCCATTTCCAAGTCGGCACTTCTAAACTCCTCAATTCACCTCTCGGCCTTCTCTTCTCAGCTTTGATCTGTTGACAATTAAGACATCGACGTACAAAATCAATCACATCACGTTTCATTCCTTCCACCAAAACTGAGAATGTAGATCCTTATACATCTTCTTGTCACCAGGGTGGATAGAATATCGACTACAATGTGCACGCCGCAACAGGCCCTGGCGCAACTCAGATATATCAGGAACTACCCATCTATCGTTCATCCTCAAACTGCCATCATCAGCCACTCTAAAACGAGTATCTTGTTTCTGAGAAACTAACTCCCTCCATCGCTGAACTCTCTCGTCTGTCATCTGTGCATTACTAATACGACCATATATATCAGGTTCAGCAAATAAGGTAGATACCTGGATAGGAGTCGTCGAGATATCAAAATCATATCCCAAGGAACAACAAGACATCATCATAGCTGATAAACGACTCACATCCTCTGCAGTACAATTCACTTTACAGCTCAATGCATCAGCTGAAGATTGGCTCGACCAGGATGACATTCAATCTCACAATCATAATCCTTCAGCAAATCTAACCATCGTCTCTGTCTCATATTCAACTCTGTCTAGGTAAACAAAAATCTCAAGCTCTTATGATCAGTATAAATCGTAAACGAGGTACCATATAAATAGTGTCGCCATATCTTCAAGGCAAAGATAATGGCTGGCAACTCCAAGTCATGCACAGGGTACCTTGTTTCGTGTGGTTTCAGCTGTCTCGAGGCATATGCCACAACATGTCGATCCTGCATCAAAACACATCCCAAACCATGTAATGATGCATCAGTATAAACGACAAACCTCTCATTTTCTGTAGGAATTGATAACACCGGTGCAGTCGTAAGTCGGTGCTTCAACTCCTGAAAACTCCTCTCACATGCTTCAGACTACTGAAATCGCACACCTTTCTGAGTCAACTGTGTCAAAGGCCTAGCAATCTTTGAAAATCCCTCGATAAATTGACGATAATAACCTGCTAAACCCAAGAAACTATGAATCTCAGGTACACATGTAGGTGCAAACCATTGTAACACAGCTTCGACCTTCGTTGGATCAACATAAATCCCATATCTCGATATAACATGACCCACGAAGACCACTCGATCCAACCAAAACTCACACTTACTGAGTTTGGCATACAACTGTCTATCTCGCAACACCTGTAACACTGAACCGCAAGTGCCCTGCATGCTCAGCCTCACTCCTGGAATATATCAATATATCATCAATAAACACAATAACAAATCGATCGAGATAAGGCTGAAATACCCTATTCATCAAACTCATGAACACAGCTGGAGCATTCGTCAACCCAAACGGCATAACTAAAAACTCGTAATGCCCATATCTGGTCCTGAATGCTGTCTTCTGAATATCCTCCTCTCTAACTCGTATCTGATGATATCCTGACCTCAAATCAATCTTCGAATATACTGAGGTTCCCTGTAACTGATCAAACAAATCTTCAATACGAGGGAGGGGATATTTATTCTTAATCGTTACCTTATTCAGCTGTCGATAGTCGATACAAAGCCGCATAGTTCCATCTTTCTTTCTCACAAATAAGACTGGTGCACCCCAAGGCAATACACTAGGGCGAATGTATCCCTTGTCCAGCAAGTCCTGCAACTGGGCTTTCAACTTTTTCAACTCTGTTGGTGCCATTCTGTAAGGAGTACGAGAAATAGGGGAAGTATCTGGCATCAACTCAATCCCAAACTCCACCTCACGGGCCGGTGGGAAGCCTGGAATCTCATCAGAAAATACATCGGCAAACTCAGCAACTATAGGTATCTCCTCTATTCCCACCTCCTTCTTCTTTTCTGTCACATCTACAGCATAAATAAGATAACCCTCATGCCCATGCTCCAATAACCGAGACATCCGGATGGCAGATACCAACGAAACACGGGGACGAGAACCCTTCCCATAAAATGTCCAACGCTCTTTCTCATCTGTATAAAAATATACCACCCGCTGATAACAATCAACTGTCGCACAATATCTCCTCAGCACATTAATTCCCACAATACAATCAAAATCAGTCATCTCTAGAATAATCATATCAGATCTCAGCTCATAGCCCTCATAAGAAATAATACCATCTGATATCATAGATACAACTGATATATCAACTCCAGAAGGTGTCGAAACAGAAAGAGGCATAGACAATGGAGACGAGCGCATATGATGCTCAGCCACAAACCTCTTCGATATAAAAGTATGCGAGGCACCAGTATCAACAAGAATATAAGCAGGATAAGAACATAAATAACACTTACCCGCTATCATCTCCTCTCGTGCCTCCTCTGCCTGCTCTCGTGTCAAAGCATACACCTGTGCCTGAGGCGGACCAGCTCCCTGCATACGTGGTTGTCCTCCAGAAGGTCGTGGTGTAAACTGCTGAGGCTGTCGTCCTCCTCTCTCTGAGGATCTACCTCTAGCACTCTTAGGCTCTCGCTGTCCCTCACGACTAGGACACTGTCTCGCCAGATGACCAACACCGCCACACTCAAAACAGGCGATCTCGGTCTGTGTACACTCTCTGATCAGATGTGGTCCCCAACAACGATAACATCTCACTGCTCTGGACTCTCCTCTCTGCCCCTGAACAGACTGAGAACTGCCTCCACGACTCTCAACACGTCGTGAATCAAATCGACGCTTCCCAGATGATGCTGAAGAAGAAGATGAACCCTTCTGATATTTAAAAGAGTGTCCCTGAGGTCGCAACGACTCCCTAGTCGGCTCTGATAATCGTCCCTGAGCCCCATACTCTTGCATAACTAACTCAGCCATCTCAGCACTCGTCACTGCATCCTCAAATGATACCGGGTTGTTTGATTGCACATGATCAAATAACTCTAACTTCAACCCTTTCAAGAAATGCCTCATCTTAGCATGAACATTCGTAGCAATATGTGGCACATATTTCAACAATGCAGAATATTGAGTCTCATACTCAGCAACAGACATACTACCATGTCTCAAATCCTCAAATTCTTTCTCTTTCTTTTGTCTGGCTGCTATAGAAAAATATTTATCAAGAAAACGAGATCGAAACACATCCCAATCAACAGTACGGCCATGAGCTCTCAATCCGGCCTCAGTCGTCTACCACCACAATAGTACATTCCATGAAAGCTGAAATGTAGTCAATCGTAACCAAGCAGACCTAGCTCACGGTGCAGTCACAAATATCTGCTCTATCCTCTCAATCCACTCCTCTGCTCGCTCACCGGTCTCAGAACTATCAAATCTCGGCGGAAGATAACTGCTGAACTGTGCCAAAGTCAACTCACCGGGCAATAAAGGCTGATCTGCTGGTGCCTGTCCCATAGGAGGAGGTGGCAATGGATTTATCCGTCCAAATCCACTGTCAACCTCGTCTGTTTCCTCGTGTGGATGTACCTGTTCTCTAGCTGCCATCACTGGAAATCAAATTGTTAATCATAACATTTAACAATTACAATCCAGTAATCATCATCACACCTTTCGCACGAAAGTACACGCAACTAAAGAACAATGAATCATATCGAGAAATCATCAATAACAAGTCAAATGCACAGACACACGCAGATAATATCGTCATCCAACTCCCTCATCACAAACCCAACTCCTAACCATCCCAGACATCTAACATATGCTCTGATACCACCAAATGTGGCGCCCCAAACCTCGCCACGTAATCATGCAACATGTGACGTCATATGCATAAAATTTTTTCTTTTCGACGAAGTAATAATATAATGCATATACGACAAAATAGTGCAATCACCCCACTATCTACGTTAGTATAGCAGAAACAGTATGATAAATACACACATACAACTCAAATAAGACAATAAGCTATACTGTCTCTATCTACTATCAACTACAAGACTGTTTGACTAGACACACCTAGTCCTTCACCACTATCCTGTCTCACGCATAGTCCTGTAACCTGCCAAACAGAAACAGCCCTCAAAGGGTGAGCATATACAACAATCATCATCGTAATACATAACAGTTATATTAACAACATAAAATATAACTGTAATCATAATAAAAATACCCCCTTTGTCGTTTCTGGACAATCAGCCAACAACAACCTCAACAACATCACAATGCAACAACATCGACGATACGTCGCACCCCAACACCGACGACAGCAATATCGTCGAACGAACAGCAACATCGATGATACGTCGCACCCCAAAACCGGCGACAGCAATATCATCGAACGAATAACAACATCAACAATACGTCGCACCCCAACACCGGCGACAGCAATATCGTTGAACGAACAACATCAACGTGACAACATCAACGAGACGTCTCTCAACAACGATAACCAACAACATCAACAATAATAAACAATAAATATAATACCAAATCACCCAAATCCAGTGATTTATCGTCGTTCAACACAATAGTATTCATCAATACTAAACAATAACAACATATGCTCGTACGTCAACACGTACCTGATAATCGAGTATATATACAATCTGGCTATTTCTTTGATCCTGAGGCTTGTGATGTATCTAAATAATTCAACAATAATTATCGGATCATTGTCACCGTATCAACACAGTTATAACAGCCTCAATATATAACATCAAATAGCCCAACAACAATTAATTCAACAAAATATAAAACTCGATTATAAATTCGTATTGTTCAACAATTTAATAATCTGGTGTATTTAATTCACAATACTACCATCAAATACACCCTAATTAATTAACTTCAAATAATAGGCTATTTTACAACTTGCGTCAAATTACGAAAACTTTATATCAACGTGTAGCCTATACTTCGTAGAATCCGAATATATAATCAGAATTAATAACAACTGAAAAAACAACTCTCCGATCTCAATCCAACGATTAAAAATCCCTAATTATAATAAATTGGGAATAATTCAAAATAACACCACTATAATCTTCTCTACTTCGTTAAAATCATACACTATTCAACAATCTTTAATTTCAGTATGATTTAACAATTTATCATATTTATTCCAGAAATCGACGAATTTCAAACATCACAAAAACTATAAAATTTATACCTCAAATCGAAGACCTCGTGTCAACGATTCCAAAACTGAAGTCGATTCGTCGATTGGATAAACCGATAAATCGCAAGATCGAAAAGAAAATCGAAACTCTATTATTCTCTCTCGTCTCTCTCCTGTGAATTTCTTTTTTTCTATTCAATTGAATTGAATTCAACGTAATTGTGATATTTATCTCTTTTTTTTATTTTTTATTATATTATATTAATAAAATAATATAATATAATATTTAACATTTTAACACCGGTATATTCCTTCAGACTGGTCAAACGATCAAATTTTTCAAAACTCAAAACATTGAACTTCTATATCTTTCAGTTTTCTATGTTATATCCAAATTTCAAATCATTTGGACTTCATATGACCAAAATATGTCATATTTCTCTATTTAAAAATCGTTAATTATGTAGTAATCTCATATTACTAAAGCAACTACTTGTGATATTTACTTCAGGCATTACATTTCTACCCCCCTTAAATGAATTTCGACCCCGAAATTAATCAACAACAGTAATAAAATGCATAAATAACAGATACGTCATACCATCAGAATAAGTAGGGGTAGAGCTCCCTCATATGCCGCTCTGTCTCCCAAGTGGCCTCTTCGACACCTCTATGCTCCCACTGAACCTTCACCATCGGTATAAGCTTACTACGAAGCTTCCGTTCAGATCGATCCAAAATACAAACTGGTCTCTCAACATAAGACACGTCAGGATCTAACTGAACCTCAGAAATATCCAACACATGTGAAGGATCCGGCTCATACTTCCGCAACATCGATACATGAAACACATCATGAATACCAGATAAAGATGGAGGTAGAGCCAATCGGTAAGCCAAAGTGCCTATCCGCTGCAATATCTCATACGGGCCAACATACCTCGGTGCCAACTTTCCTTTCATGCCAAATCGCACTGTGCCACGAAAAGGAGAAACTTTCAAAAATACTCGATCGCCCTGCTCAAACTCTAAAGGTCTTCGTCTTTTATTGGCATAGGCGGCCTGTCTATCTTGAGCTGCTTTCAATCGTTGCTGTATCAACTTTACTTTCTGTTCCATCTCATGAATCATATCAGGACCGGTAACTGCAGCTCGATCAACATCATCCCAATATAACGGAGATCTACAACGTCTCCCGTACAATGCCTCAAATGGAGCCATCTGAATACTACTCTGATAACTATTGTTATACGCAAACTCTACCAATGGAATAGATGACTGCCAAACAGATTTAAAATCCATAACATAAGCACGCAACATATCCTCCAGCGTCTGAATAGTACGCTCAGTCTGACCATCTGTCTGGGGATGATAAGCCGTACTCAATCTCAACTCTGTCCCCATCGCAGTCTGCAATCCTTCCCAAAAATGAGAAGTAAATCGAGGATCTCTATCAGAAATAATAGACACTGGAATCCCATGCCCGTACAATCTCTCGTATATACAACTGTGCCATCGTCAAGTACGTACTACTCATGCTATAGGGTATAAAATGTGCAACTTTCGTCAATCGATCAACAATCACCCAAATAGCATCAATAGTTCCAGTGCTTATTGGCAAATGAGTCACAAAATCCATCGATATGTGCTCCCATTTTCAAGTCGGCACTTCTAAACTCCTCAATTCAACTCCCGGCCTTCTCTTCTCAGCTTTGATCTGTTGACAATTAAGACATCGACGTACAAAATCAATCACATCACGTTTCATTCCCTTCCACCAAAACTGAGAGCGTAGATCCTTATACATCTTCTTGCCACCAGGGTGGATAGAATATCGACTACAATGTGCACGCCGCAACAGGCCCTGGCGCAACTCAGATATATCAGGAACTACCCATCTATCATTCATCCTCAAACTGCCATCATCAGCCACTCTAAAACGAATATCTTGTTTCTGATAAACTAAATCCCTCCATCGCTGAACTCTCTCGTCTGTCATCTGTGCATCATGAATACAACCATATATATCAGGTTCAGCAAATAAGGTAGATACCTGGATAGGAGTCGTCGAGATATCAAAATCATATCCCAAGGAACAACAAGACATCATCATAGCTGATAAATGACTCACATCCTCTGCAGTACAACTCACTTTACGGCTCAATCCATCAGCTGTAAGATTGGCTCGACCAGGATGATATTCAATCTCACAATCATAATCCTTCAGCAAATCTAACCATCGTCTCTGTCTCATATTCAACTCTGTCTAGGTAAACAAAAATCTCAAGCTCTTATGATCAGTATAAATCGTAAACGAGGTACCATATAAATAGTGTCGCCATATCTTCAAGGCAAAGATAATGGCTGGCAACTCCAAGTCATGCACAGGGTACCTTGTTTCGTGTGGTTTCAGCTGTCTCGAGGCATATGCCACAACATGTCGATCCTGCATCAAAACACATCCCAAACCATGTAATGATGCATCAGTATAAACAACAAACCTCTCATTTTCTGTAGGAATTGATAACACCGGTGCAGTCGTAAGTCGGTGCTTCAACTCCTGAAAACTCCTCTCACATGCTTCAGAC
The DNA here is from genome assembly GCF_025594145.1 of Primulina tabacum. Lineage (NCBI taxonomy): Eukaryota > Viridiplantae > Streptophyta > Magnoliopsida > Lamiales > Gesneriaceae > Primulina > Primulina tabacum. Next base: position 22,658,006 of record NC_134566.1, read on the forward strand.
CACTGAAATCGCACACCTTTCTGAGTCAACTGTGTCAAAGGCCTAGCAATCTTTGAAAATCCCTCGATAAATCGACGATAATAACCTGCTAAACCCAAGAAACTACGAATCTCAGGTACAGATGTAGGTGCAGACCACTGTAACACGGCTTCGACCTTCGTTGGATCAACATAAATCCCATCTCTCGATATAACATGACCCAAGAAGACCACTCGATCCAACCAAAACTCACACTTACTTAGTTTGGCATACAACTGTCTATCTCGCAACACATGTAACACTGAACGCAAGTGCCATGCATGCTCAGCCTCACTCCTGGAATATATCAATATATCATCAATAAACACAATAACAAATCGATCGAGATAAGGCTGAAACCCTATTCATCAACTTAATGAACACAGCTGGAGCATTCGTCAACCCAAACGGCATAACTAAAAACTCGTAATGCCCATATTGCTTTTACCTTTGATTTATCTAATGAAATTATCAGATATATAAATTTAGAGTAAATAATTTTAGCATTAATATCGGTACCACACATATATATAATTTTGATATGATGTTCATCAACTGTGCTCATCGCTGAAGTGATACTCATCTATCAGATGTAATGAAACATATCAAAATTTACATCCACTAGATGATTATCACCTCAATAGTAAACACGATTACTAAACAACATATCAAAATTCTACAAGTGTGAAGATTGAGTGACTAATTGCAATATTTTATTTTTTGAGTTTGGAATTTTGTCTAAAAGTGTTTTTTTCACCTAACATCATGTGCTTAAACTTTGACATAAGGTAGAAACTTCTCACTTGGGTTGTTTGGTGTCTAATTAAAACTATGAAAAAGTGTCATATAAATATATATATGAAAAAGTGTGTGTATATATATATATATAAGACCATCAAATTTCATCACCTCTCATGCCACGCGTGTCTTTGTAGATGTCACAACTCACATGTTTCATTTATATTAAAATATACAATGAACCAAACAGACAATAATTGACATCACAAATTAATTAACGCGAAGACCAATTCAAACTAAAACATCAATAATAATTATTTATTATTATTATAATTCAATTTTCATTTGAAAGTTCAGTTTTAGCCCAACACCATCTCTAAAATTCTTTCCACAATTATAAATCCAGCATATGTTAAATCTCTGCTTCGGTTTATGAGGTCGGGAATGCACGTAAGTACCATATTTCTAGCCTCCGCTGGAAAAAAAAAACAAAAAATTGAAGCAGTCCTTTTCTGTTTTACCTGATTTGGTTGAGAAGATTGTTTTTTTTTTTTGGAAAAAAGTTAGAGTAGGTGTCCAGCAAGCTAACTTGTAGCTCGAACTTTTATTGACTCTAACGTAAAACAATCTTTATTTTAATAATATTTTACGATTTCATTCGATCATGACATTATACTTTATCTGTATACCCATTCAAGCTGCATAAATAAAGTCATTGAATATACAATAGTTATCATGAGGTCTGCGTCGCAACGTAAGATCATGGAACTCATTAAGAAGTGTACCGTATATTCTAAACATGTTCTTAGTCGAATCAGCCGCCTAAAACAAGGATAAAGATTGCTCGAGCTTGAGACTAGCATCTGTGGGGTAAACGTCATGTTTCATTGGCAAGGACATAGAGATGTCTATTCACATAGATGGGTGATCATATGATGATGCACTGAAAACTCTCCATCGGACTGTTCAAGTGGTTCTTAATTATGGAGTGTAATAGTCCGCAGTTATGGTTGTACATCATTAAACCTTTGACACGAGACAATGTAGGGGTTATATGTACTAGCATGCACTTTGATCCGTTTACCGACTCCATCGAGGGTCATCAGGTGGTGAGGTTGGGTGTAGTTTTGAAATACGTAGGAGTAAATACATTGTAGTCAGGGATTCACTGTTCGCCTATGTGTGAAGATATCCTATGTGATCTGATGAGTTAATAGTGCAAAAAGTTTCTGTCAGAGCAAGAAGTGTGCTTTAAGGAAAGATGTTTTTCTAGTTGCACATATTATGCAATTATTAGTATTCAAAGATAAATCGCATCGTTATCGAATTCATACGCAACTCTCGATATACCGATAGTTGCATATTCGATCGGGATATATGTGTTAAAGAGACCGTACTGTAAGCTAACCATGACTAAATGTTCTTGCAGACACTATCAGTGATACTTAGGGGATCATGAGAGGATGCTACTAGACGCTCTTATCATGATCTGATGGGTGCAATAAGAAATAAGTTCTGACATTCTTGATCAAGGAGTTGATGAAATGAATGAAGTTAACTAGGGTAAACTCGATTAAGAATAAATGTTATTCTGAATCACATGGAGATGTGAACCCACAACTAGCTGTATCCCTGAACCATTAAAGTTCACACAAGCATCGGATTATGTGTTCCCATTGAGATATTCGAATTTCAAAGGGTTGGAATTTGGCGACTATAGTTTGATGGAGATCAAACAGGAAGCTTATTAAAGGAGTTTATGAGTTGATTCCATGGGATGGAAGACATGGAAGTTAGAATGATTGCTAAATAAGGAAGTAGAGTGGAACTGTCTGTTTTGTGAAGGAGTTCGCTAAAACCGGCAGTTGCCTATTATGGTAAGTCAAAATTTTGATGAAAGAGAGAGGAACTGCCTGTTTTGTGAAGGAGTTCGCTAAAACCGACAGTTGCCTAATATGGTAAGTGAAAATTTTGATCTTCGAAATTTTCTATTTTCATTATATGAACAAGACTTGTATCCTTGATACATCGGCGCTCCCAAATCGTCGATCGGGGTTATAATGAGTTCAGAATCGTTTATTTTGTGAATTTAGAATTTACTAATTAAATGTTTGTGCTAGTAGTGGTGGTTACTAACATGCACAAATTTCCATAATATTCTAGAGGAGTCTAGAACTAAATTAACTAAATAGTTAGTTTATAAATTAAATAATGGTTATTTAATTTAATATACATATACATGTATATGATATTGATATATCATGTATTATTAAAGGCTAATAAATACATTATATATTAATTATTTGAGAATTTGAATATAATGAAATTATTAGATTCCTTGTGGGAGAGGAACTTCTAATTAGATTAGGATCTCTCTATATATAAACCACTATGACTTATAATTAATAACCATAATATTCACACAAAACACAAGAAAAACTCCTTCCTTTCTCCCTTGAAAGTCACGATCATCACCTTAAGGAAAGAAGGAAGAAAATTTGGCAAAAGAGCAAATTAGATTTGCTTAATTATTGATTAAAAATCCATAATATTGATTAAGAATCATTAAGCACAAAATTAACAAAATCTTCCCATCTTTTAAAAGGCAAATTCAAGGCCACCTTGTAGAAAATTTGTGTGAAAATTTCGGTCACTTTTTATCTTTCATCGCCGCGCTGCTTCGTCTCCAGATTTTTGAAATTCGGAAGCTACAGTCTCAATGCATAAATCGTTTTGATTTTCTAATGCAAACAAAAGCGAGGAAGACAGTCTTCGATCGTGGACCTAATTAGGCGATCAAAGGAGAAGAGCCGTTCGCAAGGATATACAAAAAGGGCTATATCCGCCTAAACACCGTAATAGTCAGAGCCCACCGTTGGGAATGCAAATGTATAATTTTAAACGCCCTATGAATACTTTTCAACACACGACGTTCAAACAAAAAAAATTTAAACTTCTGCTGCGTCTTTGGTGCGAGAATACGATGTCCCAACAAAAAATTGCCATATGTTGTAATTTCAAGCAAAATTTGTCACATACATTTATTGCTTCTCACGCGATATTTATTGTTCTTTAGACATCTTAATTAATAAATTGGTTCATCAAACGAGAATTATCCTCATAAAAATAGATTTGTGAGTGTGGCGCATATTCCAATGACAATATATGGATATCAATCTAGCGGTGGTGCAAGCCATTTGGTATACTCGGCATTAATCATTTATAAATAGATTAATGGCAAATGGGCAATGACTTCCCAATCTCATTCTAATTTTGTCCTTGCTCCATACTCTGTAAAATTTTTGTTTGAGATTCCTGATAACTTAAATTTTCCAAAAAAACCCTTTAATAATTGAATTTGGCACGTGAAATTTTTATATCTATTGATTCTGTTCTTTAAGACACATAGCCTGAAGACATGCAGTTGCACAAGGTTTACATCTTATATACTATAATTCAGATTTTTTAATATATGTAGATCATCATGTTTCACTATAATAAACTAAACATTTTACTTTTTTTGACCGGAGTGTCTTTGAGTTATATCGAACGGATTTTACAGATTGTTCCTCACAGCCTAACCACGGAATCACAGCAGATAGTTTCTGACGTAGATTCCTTCAACAATACTTAGCACAACCTTGTATCATTTCCTACCTCAAGGTGTATAGTAAAATTTTAATTTTGAAAATTATACATAAGAGGGGCAATAAGTCATGGTTCTTTTATTCAAATATACAACATATTATTACATAGTAACCTCCTGTAGAATAGGAAAAACTTGTTTAGTTACATATAGTAAGTAGCTGAGAATACAACACACATACGCTATGAGATAAATTTTGCAATTTACTTGAAGGAAAATGAATAGATTGAGTGATGTTTTCATCTTTCTTCGACCTTGGTATTTATAAGAGTCTCACTCGGATTTGAAACTCAGACTTCATTCTTGTGAATTGCTTTGCCAGTTGTGACCGACAACGTCTTTTACTGTGTACCACTAGTTAGTAGTCTGTCATATTATGGTGATTGAGTGGTTTATCTTCCATTAATGAAGTAGTTGGATAACATGTCTTTTTACTTTTGTCTGGGAATCTTTTGCTTTGTTATGATTCCCGAGAAAAAAGTGACTTGTGTGGACCTTCACTACTTCGACTTGTCTCCACATTATGTTTTCGGTTAGATTTTGGCAAAAATCATTTCTCGAATTCTGGCACTTTCTGGTTTGGGTAATCTGGGAAGATTTCTTCTAACAATCTTCCCACATAAGCCATATTGCAGAATTTCCGACGAGTTTCTTTACTCCCGACAGTTTGCTGTTCTATAAAAGATTTCTTTTCTTTTCAATATTTCTTCTGCAAAGCTTGTAGTTTTTCATGTCATTGTATTTAACAGAAAAGATCCATTTACAGAATTTTGATAAGAAAAATGAAACTTGACTTTGTACATCTCTGTGAGAAAGACCTATAATCATTATGCTCGTGTAGTTGAAATGTCATCTTTAGTGAATGATGAAACAAGATATGTTTCATTCTCTAGAAGATCCTTAATAAAATTTTAAATATTCATGTCAGGTATTCTCAACTTGATGAAGTGAAAGACTTCATGTGATCTTTTCTGATATGAATCTGGCCGGACATGACGTGCTAAGTCTTGCGATTCGAAACCTTAAAGAATTCGGCATGCATAGCAATATATTTGGAAGATTTTTCAATGTTATTCAAGACTAAATCATGAAGAAGGGGCCAAATCAAGACCCGAACTCGAGAGCCCCACGCTAGGGCGGCCAATTAATACCGCTCCAGTGCCAAAGACAATATCTTGTGCCATGTTTTCCTGAACACTCCGCGCTAGGGCGGCCAAACATTACCGACCCAATGCCAAAGGCACTCTCCAGCGCGTGAATTCCAGAATCCTTGGCGCTAGGGCAGCCAAACATTACCGCCCCAGCGTGCCGCCTGCGTGAAGAAATCCTAGTTTCCTAGTTTAGAGTCCTAATTTTTTAGAGTCCTAGTTTAGAGTCCTAGTTTAGAGTCCTAACTCAGAGTTCGGCACCTCCAGTCTCCTCAGCATCAAGCTCACCTGCATCACACACGCCTAGTGATTCTAAAGACTCAATACACCTGTACCAGGAATAAAAAGTACATATACGTGGCACACAGCAGTGAAAAATATCATACTCAGCATATCTTTCATGAAATTAAAAGCATAATATAAACGTTTCGTGTGAAATCATATCCTGTCATATCATGTCATCTCGTGACATCATATACGTATACATTTTCATTTAATTGAATTCAGTTAATTAGTTGTGACTTTATTATCAGCTCTATCGTATTAGCTCTATCGATGGATCCATCTACGTATAACCACGGTACCGGGCGGCGGGGACATCAGCGACAATATTACCCGTCCACTGAGCCTTGGCCTCAGCTCATCATATCTCATGTCATCATATATATATACATCGTCAATCACAACCAATTCTCATCTTTCGAAAATATCATCATATTTACCACTTAATAAAAACATGCATATACGTAACTTTTTCTCTAAAACCAAGCATACACCGTATTTATCATAATATTATAAAAATCATAAAAATGATGCATAACCATTAAAAACATGATAAAATGTGCTCAGGGCGCTGCCAATACCAAAATCTCACCCCAGGTGCAAAATGACCATTTTGCCCCTGGAAACCCAAAAATTACCGGTTTACCCCTAGACCTCTAAAATTCACCCGAAGTTTACCAAACTCCTTAATATGTCCCAAAACATATTTAAAAGCATTCCTAGACGTAAATTAGAGCCCATATTACAACTTAACCGATTTATTTTAAAACTTGGACCGGGGTCCCGGTTTTAACTCGAATCGACTCGAAACTCAACCAAATTTTTCCCAAATTTTTATCACACCTAAAAAACACTTAATATGCCCTAAAACTATCAAGACTCAGCCCTTAAACATTTCTGAAAGGCCCTAGACATTGCTGGACAGTTCAGCTATTCCATCCTCTAACCTTGCATTGCACTACCCGAACTATAGCACCCCTAAGCTCGCAACAGCTCACACCAGCCATGAGCAAAGTCTTCTAGGACCTAGACCAGACCCTAAGGGGCCTAATGAACCCTTGCAGCAAGCTCCACGCACGCTCATAAGGCTCGCACATCCGAACCCCGCGAGGAAGCACCCACGCGTCTCCTACTCTCCACCCGATCGATCGCGCTTGTGGTTGGTTCCAGCAGCCTCAAACCTCTCCAAGCCTTGTCGCAGACCCACCAGGGTCTAGTCTAAGGCACGGATAGGTCCTTGCATTGCTGGCTGGCCCCTGCATGCTCATAACCCAAAAAAACGAGCCACCCTCAAAGAAACCCTTCCCTCGGTCCTTCCCTTGCAGCGTCCAGCAACCAATCTAACCCCAAGACAGCACTTTGACACCACTAGCAGCCCCTAAACAATCAAGAACCGCAGCCCCTTGCACCAAAATTAAAAAAAATTGTGAACATTAATTAGAGAATGCAAGAAACCACATGAAAGCCGCAAATCTTTCATGGAAAAGCTTAGATCAAAAATTTTTATACATGAACCCAATCAACAGCATATAAAACGTGTATGATGTAAGAAACGATGAACAAAGCATGCCTGGTAAATTTATATTTCGCAAGAAAACCGAAGAACGAGCGTCGGGAATCAAGCAGGGGAATTTTTCTTGAAGGAGAACTCCTTGGCCGAGGTAATCAGCTGCACTTCATGAGGAAAAATGCTGCTGAGGGAGGGTGTCGGCTGCTGAACGTATTAGTTTTAGGTTTAGAGATAGGTGGTAATTATATAGTAAACTAATAGATAATGGGCCTTTTTTACAATTAAAAGTTTAAAAAAGATAATTAAGCCCAATAAGCTTAAAAATACGCCCATTAAATCCAAACACACTCCCGAAAAATATTCCGTGTTGGAAATTTTTTGAAAATAATAGCCGAACCCTCAAAAAGTCCCCCGACTTAAAAAATTTACGTACCGTTAAAAATTAAAATCATGCGGGTAAAAATATCCAATAAATCTCATTTTTGAAAAATACACTTAAAAACATCTTAAAATAATTAATAAAAATTAATCGTGTAATAAAAATAATTTTCCTGAAAATTCTCCGGTCTTCATTCCTCGTTCGAGCGCGAAATGCATCTAGAAATCCTAATGTATGAACTTTTAAAATTTCATGCATGAATTATGCATAAAATGAATAAAACTAATTATACATAATTTAAAATAAAATCTTAGATTGCATGCATTCAGGTTACGTTATTTTAATTCCTGGACCTTACAACTCTCCCCCCCTTATATAAAATTTCGTTCATCGAAATTTAGAACGTACCGAATAACTCCGGGTAGCGACTCCTTATCTCGGTCTCGGTCTCCCAAGTAGCCTCCTCCTCGGAATGATTCAGCAACTTGACCATCTGGATCACCTTGTTCTGGATCCTCTTCTCCTGCCTGTCGAGTATCTGAGTGGGTTTCTGCTCGAATGACAGGTGCGGTGTCAGATGAAGTGGCTCATAGTTAAGCACATGTGAAGGATTCGGTATGTACTTCCCGGAGCATAGAGACGTGGAACACATTATGAACTATTGTTGTATGTGAACTCCACAAGAGGTAACTTCGGCTTCCAGCTGCCCTGGAAGTCGATCATGCAAGCTCGGAGTAGGTCTTCCAGAATCTGAATCACCCTCTCTGATTGACCATCTGTCTAAGGATGAAATGCGGTGCTGAACAGTAGCTTAGTACCTAACGCCTGATGGAAACTCTTCCAGAATGCAGACGTGAAACTCGGATCCCTGTCTAACACGATGTACACTGGAATCTCATGCATTCTGAATATATCTCTGATGTACAGCTCTGCCTACTGAGTCATGGTAAATGTCTTCTTGATCGGTAATAAATGAGCTGATTTAGTGAGCCAATCAACAATCACCTAGATGACTTTAAATTCTCCAGTAGTCCTCGGAAGCCTTGTCACGAAGTACATAGTAATGTTCTCCCATTTTCACTCGGGAATAAGGAGTGGTCTCAGATTCCCTGCAGGTCTCTGATGCTCTGCCTTAACCTGTTGACAAGTCAAACACTGGGAGGCGAATCGCAGAATATCCTGCTTCATGCCCGGCCACCAATACAGAGTCTGTAGATCCTTATACATCTTCTTACTCCCTGGATGGATGGAGTACGGGGTGCTGTGGGCCTCACTCAAGATATCTGCTCGAAGGGAATCATTGTCAAGAAACCATAGGCGGTCCCTATATCTGACTATGCCGTCCACAACTGTGTACAGTCTCTGGCCCTTAGCCTCGTCCCTCTGTCTCCACTTCGGTAACTGCTCGTCAGAGTCTACTCTGTCCGGATTCTGTCTTTCAGAGTCGGTTGTACTTTCAGAGTAGCAAGATCCCTGGCATAAACTGCAAGCTCAAATCTCTGAATCTCAGCCTGTAGCGGTCTCTGCACTGACAGATGAGCAATCACTGCGTGCTTCCTGCTCAAAGAGCCTGTAACCACATTAGCCTTACTCGGATGGTAGTTAATGTCACAATCATAGTCCTTCACCAGCTCAAGCCACCTCCTCTGTCGCATATTCAGCTCCTTCTGTGTGAAGAAGTACTTCAGGCTCTTATGATCTGTAAAAATTCTGCACTTTTCCCCATACAGGTAGTGTCTCCAGATCTTCAGGGCGAATACCACTGCTGCTAGTAGTGGTGCGGTGGTCAACGCTAGCTTCCGTCTGTCAAACCTATCCTGACACTCAGGTCCCCAGATAAACTTTGCATTCTTCTTCGTCAAAGCGGTCATCGGTATCACAATAGAAGAGAAGCCCTGGATGAACTTCCTGCAGTGACCTGCCAATTCCAAGAAGCTAAGGATCTCTGTCACACTCTTAGGAACTGGCCAATCTCTGACTGGCTTCCACTTTGCTGAAGTCAACCTCTATGCCATCCTGCGATACAATGTGGCCTAAGAATGCCACTCTATCAAGCCAGAACTCACATTTGCTGAACTTGGCATACAATCGTCTATCCTATAGAGTCTGTAACATTGTTCTCAGATGCTGACTGTGCTCCTCCCCGCTCTTCGAATAGATCAGAATATCGTCAATGAAGACTATGACGAACTGATCTAAGTATGGCTGAAACACGCGATTCATGAGATCCATGAAGATCGCTGGCGTGTTCGTCAATCCGAAGGGAATCACCATAAATTCATAGTGCCCATAACGCGTCCGAAAGGCTGTCTTATGCACATCTGACTCCCTCACTTTCAGATGATGATACCCAGATCGAAGGTCTATCTTGGAGAACACTGAAGCTCCCTGCAGCTGATCAAACAAATCCTCGATTCTCGGCAATGCATACTTATTCTTGACTGTGACTCTGTTAAGATCTCGGTAGTCAATACACAGTCGCATGCTTCCATCCTTCTTCTTGACAAATAACACTGATGCGCCCCAAGGAGAAAAACTAGGGCGAATGAAACCCTTATCTAGGAGGTCCTGAATCTGATCTTTGAGCTCCTTCATCTCTGTAGGTACTAACCTGTAGGGTGCTTTAGATATCGAAACTGTGCCTGGCATAAGCTCAATCGAAAATTCCACCTTTCTGTCTGGTGGGATGCTTGAAACATTGTCAGGGAAAACACCGGAGAACTTCCTGACCACATCAACATCCTCTAGCCTCCGCTCGACTGGCTCAGACACTGACACGATGCTGGCCAAAAATGCCTGGCAGCCTCTCCTCATCAGCTTCCTCGCGCACAAGCAGGAAATGACGTGCGGCATCTGCTGATGTCTAGCTGCCTCGAAAACAAATGGCTTCCCACAGGCCAATCTGACAGACACTGACCTCTGTCGGAAATCTATGACTGCTCCATGAGAAGATAGCCAGTCCATTCCCAATAATTTCAAACTCTGGTAATGGCAGCACTATCAAATCTGCGTGCACTGTGAACTTTGTAACCGAAGCTCCAATATCTTCATTATCTGCGAAGTCAACATCTGATCCCTAGATGGGATCAATACTCTGAACCCAGAATTCATCGCTATTGGTATGATTCCTAGTCGCTTGACGAAGGATTCAGATATAAACGAATGCGTAGCCCCTGAATCTAGCAATGCATGTGTGGCTACACCTGCAATATATATCCTCCCAGTAATCAGCATCGAGTCTGGCTCTGCCTCAGCCTCCTCGGCATGCATCATATAAGCTCGGCCGGTAGTAGGGCCCTTGTTCCTAGGGAAATTCGCTACTTTATGGCCTTCCTGTCCGCACACAAAGCATTTGAAGGTCCCCCACCTACACTCACCGAAATGGAACTTGCTGCACTGGGGCACAACTGCCTGTCATCTGGCTTAGGGCGCCTGAGGAGGTCTCTGCTGCTGCTGCTGTGGCCTCCTAAACTTCCCTTGAGGCTTCTGCTGCTGCTTCTACGGCTGGGCAATGGACTGAGTCTGCTGCCGCTTCCTATGCATCTTGAAGTCTATGTCTCACAGTGCCTGCTCTATCTGAAAAGCGCAGGCAGTGGCCTCATCATAACCTGGCGGCCTCATCATCATGACGTCCCGACGAAGAGTGGGTCTCAGTCCATCTAGGAAATGCCTCAGCTTCTGGGCGGCGTCTCTTGCTATCATGGGCACAAATTGGCAGCCCATGTCAAATATGCGGATAAACTCCGCCACGGATAAGTCCCCCTGCCTGAGGCTCTTGAACTCCTTTGTCAGGCGGCCCCTGACGTCACCTGGGAAATACTTCCCGAAGAACATCTCTCTGAATCTAGCCCACGTGAGAGTAGCCACATCCACTGCATGTGCAGCTCCCTCCCACCATAGGGACGCGTCATCCCTCAGCATATAAATGGAGCACCTGGCCCGGTCGCCATCCCTCATCTGCAGATACTAAAAAATTAACCCCAGAGACCTAATCCCCATTCCTCGGCAACGAATGGATCGGTGGTATCCCTGAACTCCTTCAGGTTGAGCCTACAGAACTGCTCAAAAACATCTGTCTGAGGCCTAGGAGCCTGCTATACCTGCTCCAGTAGCCTAGCCATACCCTCCAGAACTCGAGTGGTTGGGTCCCCTGGCGGTGGTGGTGGTGCGCCTTTGCCATCTCCTGGAATATCATGTTGTCAGTCAACGCTCGGTTCGCGTCTAGGAGACATGATCTGAATACAGTCCAATTTATAAACGTATCCCATCATGCAATTAATCTAGTTTTTAAAATAATAAACCTTAAATGGTAAAAGCAGTTAAACAAGTACAGTAAATCATCGTAAAGCGTAAATCATGTAAACATGCAGGTGATAACAGTAAATCATTTAAAACATAAAGCTTACAGACTTGAGGTTTGAAGACTGAGCAGCAGAAGCTGGCAGTGGCACAACCCTATACAGGACCCTTGCTCTGATACCAACTGTAACGTCTACTCATTTAAAAAGTGCAGATTTTTTTTTAAAGCTCGCATTCTTAAAATAACATTTAAAATAATCGTATTTAACTGACAATAAAAATACCGCAGTTTAAATAACCAACATTATCCAAGATCAAACGTAAACATAAACGAATAAAAATCGTAAGATCTTCAAAGAATAAAAATGTTTAACTCCTTTAAAAAACTCATGAATTGAGATGCCGAAAAACATGCAGTCCTCGGGTCGTGTCACCGCACCAGGGCTGCCTTACTCAGAGTTCGGCACCGCGAGTCATCTCAGCATCAAGCTCACCTGCATCACACACGCTTAGCGAGTCTAAAGACTCAACACACATGTACTAGGAATAACAAGTACATATACATGGCACATAACAGTGAAAAATATCATACTCAACATATCTTTCTCATGAACTTAAAAGCATAAAATAAACGTGTCGTGTAAAATCATGTCATGTCAAATCATGTCATCTCGTGTCATCATATACGTATACATTTTCATTTAATTGAATTAAGTACATTAGTTGTGCCTTTCGTATCAGCTCTATCATATCAGCTCTAACGATGGATCCATCTACGTATAACCACGGTACCGGGCGACGGGGACATCAGCGACAACATTACCCGTCCACCTAGCCTTGGCCTCAGCTCATCATATCTCATGTCATCATATACATATACATCGTCAATCACCACCAATTCTCACCCTTCCAAAATATAATCATATTCACCACTTAATAAAAACATGCATATACGTAACTTTTTCTCTAAAACCAAGCATGCATCATATTTATCATAATATTATAAAAATCATAAACATGATGAATAACCATTAAAAACATGATAAAATGTGCTCAGGGCGCTGCCAATACCAAAATCTCACCCCGGGTGCAAAATGATCATTTTGCCCCTGGAAAGCCAAAAATTACCGTTTTACCCCTCGACCTCTAAAATTCACCCGAAGTTTACCAAACTCCTTAAAATGTCCCAAAAAATATCTAAAAGCATTCCTAGACGTAAACTCGAGCCCATATTACAACTTAACCGATTCGTTTTAAAACTTGGACCGGGGTCCCGGTTTTAACCCGAATCGACTCGAAATTTTTCCCAAATTTTTGTCACACCTAAAATACACTTAATATGCCCTAAAACCACCAAGACTCAGCCCTTAAACATTTCTGAAAGGCCCTAAACATTGCTGGACAGTTCAGCTATTCCATCCTCTAACGTTTCCTTGCACTACCCGAACTCTAGCACCCCTAAGCTCGCACCAGCCGCACCAGCCGCACCAGCCAAGAGCCAAGCCTTCTAGGACCTAGTTCAGACCCCAAGGGGCCTACTGAACCCTCGCAACCAGCCCCATGCATGCTCATAAGGCTCGCACCTCCGAACCCCGCGAGGAAGCACCCACGCGTCTCCTACTCTCCACCCGATCGATTGCGCATGTGGTTGGTTCCAGCAAGCCTCGAACCTCTCCAGGCCTTGTCTCAGACCCTAAGGCGCGGCTAGTTCCCTGTGTTGCTGGCTGACCCCTGCACGCTCATAACCAAAAAAAAAAAAACGAGCCACCCTCAAAGAAACCCTTCTCTCGGTCCTTCCCTTGCAGAGTCCAGTACCCAATATAACCCCAAGACAGCACCTTGACACCAATAGCAACCCATAAACAATCAAGAACCGCCACCCTTTGCACCAAAATTCATAAAAAAAAATCGTGAACATCAATTATAGAATGCAAGAAACCACATGGAAACCGAAAAATCTTTAATGGAAAAGCTTAGATCAAAAATTTTTATACATGAACCCAATAAACAGCATATAAAATGTGTATGATGCGAGAAAAGATGATACAAAGCATGCATGATAAATATATATTTCAGAAGAAAATCGAAGAACGAGCGTCGGGAATCAAACCGCGGAATTTTTCTTGAAGGAGAACTCCTTGGCCGAGGTAATCAGCTGCACTTCACGCGGAAAAATGCTGCTAAGGGAGGGTGTCGGGTGCTGAACATATTAGGTTTAGTTTTAGAGGTGTTTAGGTGGTAATTATATAGTAAACTAATAGATAATGGGCCCTACTTTGATAATTAAACGTTTAAAAAAGATAATTAAGACTAATAAGCTTAAAATTAGGCCCATTAAATCCAAACACACTCCCGAAAAATATTCTGTGTTGGAAAGTTATTGAAATAATAGCCAAACCCTCAAAAAGTCTCCCGATTCGATAAAATTAACGTACCGTTAAAAATTAAAATCCTACGAGTAAAAAAACACAACAAATCTCATTTTTAAAAATACACTTAAAAACATCTTAAAATAATTAATAAAAATTAATCGTGTAATAAAAATAATTTTCATGAAAATTCTCCAGTCTCCATTCCTCGTTCGAGCGCGAAATGCATCTAGAAACCTTAATGCATGAACTTTTAAAATTTCATGAAATAAATCCTATCATGTATGAATTATGCATAAAAAGCATAAAAATAATTACATATAATTTAAAATAAAATCCTAGATTGCATGCATTCAGGTTAGTGATTTAAATTCCCGGACCTTACAACGTTTATTGCATATCAGCTTACATAGAAGCAATCAGCCCAATCGAAGGAACAATTCAAGTTATATCAGCTTAGTGTAGAAGCTTATTTACCTCAGTGTGTGAGAACACCTTTTGGGTTGTTTTCAGAGATTAGTTCTCACACACATACACTCACCACCACTCAAAATACCGTCTTGCACAAAGAGGTAAAACTTGTGTATGTATTCTTTGACAAATAGACGTTAAACAAGTATTGGCTGGAAGATAATGCCTTCAGTCTAGACTAGGAGTTCAGTTAGACAGTAGGTAAGTCCTAAGATGGATGGGTTTGTATAAGGTGTTGTACAATTCAAAGTCTTCTAGTGGATCCTACCCGAGATGATAGAAAGGGTGATGTAAGAGCAGTTGAAGTCTCCGAGCATCAATTAACATATCTTGTGTATTAACTTCTCAATTGTGTTTATTAAACTGATTTTATAAGTTCAGCAGATATCAGTTCAGTTCTATCCATAGCTGAACTGATAGAAGCCATAACTGATTCCCCGTATTTCAGTCGATCAGTTTACACAAGTCTTTAGATTTTAAAATCTATCATTTTTCTTAACGAATTATTACTTCGAGTGTTTTCCGCTTGGCTTGAAATCAAACTCGATCTACTTCATCGGTGTATGCATTATTTGAACACGAGCTATTGTAGCTCATTGAGTATATTGTATTTGAAGCACCCTCGCAGGTGCCCGAACCGATCCATCAGATTCTTATAGTTGATATCCAGTCTTCTATGATATCTTTTTTTTTTTTTTTGAAATCCAGTACATCAAGGTTAAGTATAATCCTATAAGGAGGTATTGGTTTAAGACAGACTTCCCATTGGGGGGGTTCGGTACAAGAGAATTTGATTTCTCCCCGACCTTTTTCCCGTTAGTTGTACTTCTCCACTTACTTGGAAATCTGTTTGGGGTTCTCTCATATTTGTATTATGAGATCTCATACTGCTCTTGGTGGTTTATGGGAAGATGACCAAGTTATTGAGGGAGGTTCGCTCCCTGTTGTATTCATCTTCAGATCTACGATCTTATCGCAAAAGATTTTGCGAGGCATTGAAGATATTTAGACAAATCCTTTCTATAGCTTTTATCAGTTTAAATTTTTTTTTTTTGTGATAGTTTTAATCAGATCGATCATTTTTCTTTTCGGTTAAATGTTTTAACATTACCTTGCCTTCTTTTTTTGGTGTAATAATGGTTCAATACCAAATGATGATAACCTTCCTTCTGAGGTCCTAATTTAAAATAAGCGACGAATTAACCAAAAATCGTCGCAAATTCTCTATAAATAACCTCATTTTCAGTCCATTTTCCTCCACAACACTTCAAATTTTTCTCTCTTACACGATTTTATCACTTCACACAACACTTAAAATTTTTCTCACTACTTCATAACACTTAAAATTTTTCTCTCTTACACGATTTTACTACTTCACAACACTTAAAATTTTTTTCTCTTACACGATTTTAGTTTCGATTGTTAGTTTCTTTTAGATTTATTAAATTATTAAAAGAATTTTTTTTATTTTTCGAAACAAATTAGCGTCGGAAATCTTGATTAAAGACCGTCGCTAAAATGAGCGACGTTCTTGATTGCTAACCGTCGCTAATTTTATTAGCGACGATTTTCAAAAACCTTCGCAAATTCTACCTACCACAACGGATAAAAACCGTTATTGTTGAACAAACTTTCAACAACACCCTCAGTTACAACAGTTTTAAAAAGGCTACAACAACGGATTTTATCCGTTGTCGTATGCCGTTTTTGTTGTAGTGTTTTATTAAAACTTGATTGTTGTTCTAGACTTTAGATTCTTGTTTGAATATTTTTTAATGTTCCAAGAATTTTTTCTTGTCTTTCTAGGATTTTCTCGATTTTATATGTTACATAGTATAACTGATTGTCATATTTTTGTACCTTTTTATGGATCTCTCTTAGATATCCAAACAGTTTAGAGCAATCCGATATTATTTCTAAGAATTAATTCGAACAACCCCTTATTTTTAAACATAAGTTTACCTCAAGACTCTAATGTGTTCCTATTTGTTCCTAATGTCTAACATTGGTTAAATCTTCTTTTAATTATTCCAATGTATTGAAATAAGTTCTGTATATAATTAATCTCGAACATATGTTCGAATACGTAATTTTTTAGAAAAATTTCCTCCTCAAACATTTAATTACACAATAATAATAAACCTTGTATGTTTGAAATTATTTTATCTCGGCTCTGCTACCAATTATGATCCAGTTATAAATAATTAATAAATGTAAGCATATTTTTGTCACGGTTAAGGAGCTTAAACAAAATTTTTAGGCCATATAGAATAAATTTGGTCTATTATCCTCCTTCGTCAAATAATTAAACAAATAATATTTAAAACATATTGATAGCGAGGACGATCGCGTAGCTAGCAAATGATTTTGGGATTTCATCGTGTTTGTGGTCAAATTGATCTCCTCATCCCATAAACAAAAGCAATGGTCAATATAACCCGATACTTGATTTTAGTCACTTGAATAAGATATCATTTTCAAAATGGTCAATATATGATATACATATAGCTTTATTTTTTAATTTTTGGGGAAATTATACTTTTTTAAAATTTACGGATTTAAAAATAACAAACGACTTCAGCAAATTAAGTTAACAATCGAAGTCGACTGATTACCAATCAATTGAGTGCACCTGCAGACAACTAAAAAAATATTTTTTAAATACGAAAAGAACATGTTAGACTCAGTGACATAAAATAAGATGCAAAAATTAAATAAGACAAGAGTTTGTTTTTGGAAGTTCGAAGACAATACTTCCATGTCTCCCTTTCTTCCTTAGTCATGAAAGATTTCATTAAAAAATTTTGGTTGATATAACAATTTGTACAACCCCACTTGAACTAATGGATACCTTAAACAATGAAATGCCTGGTAACTAACATATGTTAAAACATGATATATTTCTTGAAAGAGTGCTCATGTACTTGAATGTTTTCATAAGATAATATAGATAAATAATAATTTTAACATATACTTTTTTCGATTATTTTAGAAAATATATAATAATTTGTATATGTCTTGGCTAGAGTACTGACTCATGTATCATTTTCAAAATGTCAATTGATAACGCAAAGTTGTATAGTAAATTTATGTTGTGTAACGTGAATCATGAGGAAGTGTCCATTCAATTACTAAGCTTTAGGAATAGCTTTTAACCATCACCTCTCATGCGGCTCTTTTCTCGACTTTTTCCTTAGAAAGGAAGGGAATCACGCACTTTCATTGTTGGATCCCACTTACCCTTTTTATTAGCTTTGATTAATGATATATTAATTTCATATCCTAAATAAGTTAAATTTGGATTAACAATATTGCAAACAAATTGATTTGGTTAGAACTTATTAATTTAAGTTGGAGTTCGAGTTCCAATTTGTTAATTAGCTTGTTCAAAACTTTATATATATACCGAATCCTAATTTGGATCTCCTATGATGTTTGCTTCGAAATTAAGCAATGAGGGGGAAAATTTTGAATTCGAGCTCAAACTTATAAGCACTTACATTAGATAATATTTACAAAACATTAAATAAAATGTTAAAAGTTGCGAGCTTTATTCTCAAATTCAACTGAAAAACAAGATTTTTGTGTTCGAACTTATGAGGTTTGGTAATTTAATAATATTCTAGTCAGCTGGAAAATCTCATTCGTGATCTTGATTTATTTCAATCACTAGACGTCGATCAACCCGTATTCAAATTTTTTACTCAATTTATGTAATATTTATATTAATTTCTTCAGACAACATATTGTATAACATTTAAGAGTTTATTAAAAAAAATTAGAATCCGGTTTGAAATCTAATAAACTGTTAATATCCGGGTGAATCGGGTATAAGATATGTGGGCAATCCACCGGATGATGAAGGTAAATTTGTGTTTAGGAAATTTGAGTAAGGATAATAATAGCTTCAATTAAGACATGCAAATAAGGAAAAGAACTCGTGAATAGGCGCCGGAGGGGTGTTCGACGTGGCCATTCCAATGCTTAAGTCAGCAGGTGAAGAAGAAAAGCAGAGTGGCTGTATATGTGAGGATATACGTGAAATGCTTAAGAATTCAAACTTCCAGCCTCTGTAAATGAGAAATGTACCTTCTATTTATAGGAGAAAATCTCATCATTATCTTGTTTTCAGTGCCCACCTGCTAAGTATGGTAAGTCGGCTTCCCATACTTTCTTATGACTTTTCTCACACGCCAAACCCATGTTGTTCTGACAGATAAGATAGCTCATACCAATACACTCGAGGATGGTGCCTTTCTCGAGGTAGTCCGGGTAGAAAGTACCCGGGAGCTTGCATAATAGCCCGGGCTCTTAATTTCCCGGGAAGAGAATAAATGCTCAGCTGATGAGGAGAGTGCCCGGCATATTGGCTCTGATTTGAGCTATGTAATTAATGTTTCGGGTCATCCATGACCCGGGCTCTTATAGGGGTATCACCACTCATCCCTTAAATAGTCGGGCTAGAGTCTGACTCGCTGTCTCGATCAGTCATTTTTGGCCAATAAGAAGATAACCAATTTCAGATTATAAAATTATCGGGGGCTTTGAATATCCCATAGATGGGATGAGATACCGCGGCCTAATATCTCCCGGGCTCTGAATAAGATGCCGGGACCTCATGTATCCTGGACTTTGAATAAGGTGTCGGGGACTAATATCTCCCGGACTTTGAATATTCTTGTCGCTTAGTATTCTCGGATAGTCAGGATTATGTCACAATGACGCATGCCTTAGAATTCTAACGGTCTGAATCGTTTCACATTCCGAGGTAATAATGAGGCAGATGCCTCGATAACCGTGCACGTCCTTTCGCCTACCTGCACAATTTTCTAGATGCATTATGACCGTCCGATCTGCCTCTAGATCAACAGTTGAGATCATACCCCATTTCGCTTATATAAAACCAAACACCCCCTTCATTAGTCACTTTCTGCAAATTTGAATTTCAAACACCCTCAAACTCTCTTCCCCCTTCGCGGCGCAGTGCTTTCCTAGCTCAGGCGATCCTCAAACACTATTACAACTCCGTTCGCACAGTCACCGTCTTTCTCCTACTACACTCGTAAGTTCCTTCTCTATCCTCTTTTCCATAATGTCTAACTCCACCTCTTCAACCTCCGGAGCGAATGCGCGAGGCTCGCCTAGCTACGAGTCCACCGCGATGCTCTCCGGTTCTCCCCCTTCTCCTCCTCTCCAATGCTTTACTACCACTTTTTCCAAAAAACCCAAGTCTAAAAAAACCAAACCCTCGTCCTCTGGCCCTTCCCGAGCTCAGCAAAGGTAAGGGCAAAGCCCGGGCTTCAAGTCCTCCCCAAATTGAGGCTTTGGGAGTTTCCTGGTTCGCCTCAATGAGCAGCACATTGCGCTTGGGGGCTGATGAGGAACTACGAATCTTAGGCTCTATCCCTTCCAAATTTCATATCATAATTCTCGGGCCTTCTGAAAGGGCAGACATCTCTCCCCCTGGTTACACCACTTTCTTCCGGGACCAAGTTAGAAATGGTCTTCGGTTCCCCGTCCCTCCTTTTTATATCGCGGTCGCCAAGTTTTTTGTGTGCCTATTAACCAACTCCACCCAACTCCTTCCGCATCATGGCTTCGGCCTATGTTCTCTTCAAAATGGACAATATCCTTATCAACCCCCTCGTACATCATTATTTCTTTTTTTGCAGACTCGGAGATAATGCATTCTCCCCGTCTGCTCATCTTAACTCTCGGTTCCTTGATGATATCCCTTCTTCCCAGAAGGGATGGAAAGGACGATTCTTTTTCATTCAACTCTCGTGTCCCCTCCCTTGTCTGACCGAGTTTCTCCCTTCTCTTCCTCCGCAACCTGCCCTTCCCAAGGCTTATAAATTTGAGGATCCTTTCCTAAGAAGCCAAATTCTGGTGGAGGGCCACAAATATTCTTCCTCCGTTCTCATTTCAGATGAAAACTTAGTTGCCTATGGGTTGAGTGCCCGGGCTGAGGACCCTTTGGATTGGGTAATTGACGAGGTGGCAGGCTCGGGCGCTCAACCTGGTAATTTTCCTCTTCCTCTCTTTTATATACTCTTAATTTGTATTCTTGATTTTACATAACCACGTATCTTCTCTTATTTCTGCAGATTTAATTGACGAGGTGGCAGGCTCGGGCGCTCAACCTGGTAATTTTCCTCTTCTTCTCTTTTATATACTCTTAATTTGTATTCTTGATTTCACATAACCGTGTATCTTCTCTTATTTCTGCAGATAATACTGAAATGTAAGAAGCATTTCTAGGAAGAGGGTGGCCGAGAAGGCAGCCGAGGAGAAAAAGATGGCAACTCAGCAAGCAACTGCCGAGAAGAAAAAACTAGCCGAGGAGGAGGCGGCCCGACATACTGAATCTGTCCAGGCAAACACTCAACAAGAAAGGGAAGCATCTTGAGCTAACTCCCCGGAAGACTCCGATGACCACGTTCCTCTTCTACAAAGAAAGCGAAAAGCTACAACAAGACCGGAACTTATTTTGCTGAAAAGCAACAGGGAGGGAGACCAGGGCACCTCCCAAAACAATCGATCTACTCATCCTTATATCCAAGACCAACCACGGCAAGAGCTGCTTCAACCTGGACAAATGACCTGGGCCAACATCTTCTCAGAGGGAGTTACCCCAACCAGCATCCACCTCCTCAAGAAGATTTTGATTCCTGCGGAGGAGGCCTTTTTAAAGACCTCCAGGTCAACCGCCAAATTTTTCGATGGTTCAAACCGGCTCCTATCCGTAATCATTCCTTCTCTTTCTCTTTTTTTTTACTAACTCCTTTTATCCAGGGTGTTCAAATGCTGGTGGCAGCCTTTGAAGAGGTGGCTGCAGCAGCCTCTGTAAAGAATCATCAATCCCGGGTTGCTCGAGAGGTTCATGAGCAGGTTCAAGGAGAGCTTGCTCGGGCTCAAACTGCCCATGAAGAAGAGGTAGCTGGCCTCCGTGCTTCCCTGGCGAGGCCAACCGGCAACTAGAGAAGGCCAGGGACAATATTAATGAAGGCCTCATCCGGGAAGAGACTTTGCAGGGTACTATATCTGCCTTGGAGTCAAAAAATCACTCTTTATCAGAGAAGGTAGAGGTACAGCAAACTCGAGCGGAAAGAGCTGAAAATGCCTTGCTGACTGAGTACAATAAAGACAAGTGGCAAGATTCTTTCCTCCAGTCTCCTGAATTTAAAGCGGCTGTTGAAGATAAGTCCTACGACTACTTTAAGGTCGGCTTTGCAAAATGCCGGGAGCAATTTGAGGAGGAGGGCCTCATCCCTACGGATAAGGAAGGCTTCCCAGACATAGATAAGGCCATCGACTCCCTTCTCAAGGATGATGCAGCCAATAAAGAAACCGAGAAGGTTCCTGAAGAGGAGGCCGGGGAGCAGCCTAGATTAATAGACTTAGAGTAGGATTGTACCTTTTCATTTTTTCTTTCCTTTTTAATTCATGCCTTCAGGCTTTTTAATAAAAATGTCACTTCTTTCTCCTGGACTTCTTTTACCTTCTGTGCTTCGAATAATGTCTTAGTAACTTTTCAATACCCGGTTAGTATAACTAATCGTGACTATCAAATCACAAAAATTTCTAAGTGTTGAAAACCAACCGAGAAGTTTGACAAGCATCCAAGTTGTTGAAATTTGAACTTGAATAAGAATCTTTATAAATGTTTGTGGTTTAGACCCCCTTAAGTCGGGTGCGAAGCCTTATATTTGTTTGCTTAACCAGAGTGAGGAAACCCTGGGCCGGGGATCATGTCTCGAGACTTGGGAATGGTCGAGGTGTGGTGCCTCGAGCCAAGGTGTAGTGCCCTGGGCTTATTAGATAACCAAGGTACGGAGCCTTGGGCCGAGGATCATGTCCTAGGACTTGGGAATGGTCGAGGTGTGGTGTCCCGAGCCTGGGTGTAGTTCCCTGGGCTTATTAGATAACCAAGGTACGGAGCCTTGAGCCGGGGATCATGTCCTGAGAGTTGGGAATGGTCGAGGTGTGGTTCCCCGAGTCAGAGTATAGTTCCCTGGGCTTATTAGATAACCAAGGTACGGAGCCTTGGGCCGGGGATCATATCCCAGGACTTGGGAATGGTCGAGGTGTGGTGCTCCGAGCCAGGGTGTAATGCCTTGGGCTTATTTATTTAACCGGGGCTTTGTTCCTCCCGTGCCTAGATAATTCAAATTTTTACACTTTTGTGAGAAGAACAGAACTTTTATTATATCTTCAAACAAATCATTACATCTGTCAAGCATAATACTTCTTTAAATGAAATATATTCCAAGGTCTTTTGAGAGAGCGTCCTTGGGCATTTTCTAAATAACAAGCTCGGGCTAACCTTCCGGGTTATTTTAAAAGGTCCTTCCCAACGAGCTTCCAACTTTCCCACATCTCCAGCTGGGTTAACTTTCTTCATGACCAAATCTCCTACTTGGAAGTCTTGGATTCGGACTCTCTTGTTTTATGATTTCAGAACCCGGCCTCGGTAAGCTTTCATTCGAATCAGTGCATGCTCTCTCTTCTCTTCTCCCAAATCCAATTCCATTGCCCGGCTTTGATCATTATCACCTGGGTAAGATTCTACCTAAGCAGAAGTTTGTCCTATTTCCACTGGAAGAACTGCTTCAGAACCATACACCAGATTAAAAGGAGTCTCTCGAGTAGGTGCCCGGGGAGTAGTTCTATAAGCCCAGAGAACACTAGGCAATTCCTCCACCCAGTCTTTTCCCTTACCCTGTAGCCTTATTTTTAATGCTTGCACAATAATCATGTTCACTATTTCTGTTTGACCATTAGCCTGAGGATAAGCAACAGAAGTGAATGACTAGGTGATTTTCATTTCCTGGCACCAAGTTGTAATCTCCTTTCCCTGAAATTATCTACCATTGTCTGAGATTAGTCTCCTGGAAACTCCAAATCGGCACACAATATTCTTCCATAGAAACTTTAAAACTTCCAGCTTAGTAATCTTGGCCAAGGGATCGGCTTCTACCCATTTAGAAAAATAATCAACGTCCACCAAAAGAAACATCTTCTGAGCCCGGGCAATCGGAAAGGGACCTACAATTTCCATACCCCATTGATCAAAGGGGCAAAAGGCCCAGATAGGCTTCATGAGAGTGGCCGGGCTATGCTGAAAATTTGAATGATGTTGACAACCATCACAAGCCTGGACCACTCGGACAGAATCCTGGCTTATAGTAGGCCACCAAAATCCAGCAAGCATTGCTTTCCGGACTAATGCCATTCCTCCAAGATGCTCTCCGCAACACTCTTCATGAATCTTTCGGAGGACATAATTCACCTCACCCACCAGTAAGCATTTTAACAGAGGCCCCTGATATGATCTCCTGTACAAGATATTATTTAAGAGAACAAACATGTGAGCTTTTCTCTTGATCTTTTGAGCTTGAGCTTTGTCTTCAGGGAATTCATTGCTTACAATGAATTTGATCAGGGGGGTCATCCATGAATCCTCTGACGCTGGCAATGTTTCCTCCTCAGTGGAAAGAATTAACCGAGAAACATGCAATACTTCCAGGGTGCTGACTTCTGATATGGAGGCAGCCATCTTCGCCAAAACATCTGCTTCCTCATTCTCTTCCCGGGGTATTTGTTCAATACTTCAAACCACAAAAATTTCTGACTGGGCTTTTATGAGCTTGAGATATTTAAGCATCTTGTCATCCTTAGCCTCATAAACACCCTTTATCTGTTGAGTAATCAATTGTGATTTAGATTACAAAATGATTCGAGAAGCTCCAACTTCCCGGGTAGCTCGGATACCGGCAAGAACAACTTCGTACTCTGTCTCATTGTTAGTTATCCGGGAGTCAATTCTTAGTGCCAGTTTAATCTTCTCTCCTGGGGGAGCTATAAACACCACTCCTACCCCACATCCTGAAAACTGCCCATCCACAAATACTCTCTAGATCTCCTCTCAATCAGGCTGAAACATGTCTGATAAGAAATCTGACAAGGCCTGTGCTTTGATGGCAACCCGGGGTCTATATTCATTATCATACTCACCCAACTCCACTGCCCACTTGATCATCCGCCCGGATACTTCCGAATGAGTCATAATCTTCCCGAGAGGACTATTCGTTAGCACCATGATTTGATGCGACAGAAAATAAGGTCGCAACCTCCGGGCAGTCATGACCAAAGCCAAAGCTATTTTTTCCACCTCACTGTAACGCAGCTCGGACCTCTTAGAGCATGACTGACATAATAGACAGGCTTCTGATAAGATCCTTCTTCCTTTATTAGGACGGAGCTGACAGCGTACTCTGTAGTGGATAGATAAGCAAATAGTTTCTTCCCGGGATCTGGCTTCACTAAGAAAGGTAGCTCTGCTAGATGATTCTTCAGATCCTGGAAGGCTTGTTCACATTTCTCATCCCATCCAAACTTCTGGGCCTTCCTCAAAACCTGAAAAAATGGTTAACTCTGATGCGTTGATCGGGAGATGAACCGAGAGAGATAAGCAATTCTTCCGGTCAGCCTCTAAACTTCTCGGACAGACGAGGAGATGACATGTCCAGTACAGACTTGACTTTTTCTTGATTCACCTCGATACCCCGGTTTGTCACTACAAAGCCCAAAAATTTACCACTCTTCACGCCAAAGATACATTTGGACGGATTAAGCTTGATCCCATAATGCATGAGGATGGCAAAAGTCTTTTCCAAGTCAGAGATAATCTTGGTAACCTCCTTGGACTTGCCCAATATATCATTCACATACACCTCCACATTCCTACCCAACTTCTTCTTAAACACTTTTCTCATAAGAGGCTGATAGGTGGCCCCAACATTCTTCAACCCGAAAGGCATAACAACGCAACGGAATATGCCCCCCGAGGTGATGAAGATGGCCTTCTCTTGATCACTTTTGGCCAAGGGAATTTGATGATACCCCTGATAAGCATCCATGAAACTGAGCAATTTACAACCCGAGGTGGAATCCACCAACTGGTCAATCCTAGGCAGGGGGTAATGGTCCTTGGGACAAGCTTTGTTGAGATCTCTGAAGTCTAAACACATCCTCCACTTCCCGGTGGACTTTGGCATCAACACCACATTCGAGAGCCATGTAAGAAATTGTATTTCCCAAATGTGACCGGCTTTCAGCAAATCCTTCAACTGCACATCAATAACTTCGTCCTTCTCAGGACCAAAGTGCCTCTTCTTTTGCTTCATGGGATGAGATCCCGGGAGGATGTTTAAGTGATGCTCCGCTATCAAGGGTGAGATCCCTATCAGATCCTGCTGGGACCAGGCAAAAACATTAAGATTAGTTTTTAAACAATTGATTAAACTAACTCGGGTGGATAAGTCAAGGTCTCAGGCCACCCGGATTTCCTTGCCTGGCCCAATCTCCACCACCTCCTGCTCCTCTTCTGCCACAAACTGGACTTCTCTCCCCCCCACTACCCTCTCCATCTCCCCACGACTATGAACTTTCTTTCCTTCCTTTCTCGCTCTCTTTTGCTCTCCCCGGACCATTTCAACGTAACACTTCCGGGAAGAAGGTTGGTCTCCCCGGACTTCACCGACTTGACTCCCACTGGGAACTTAATCTTTTGATGGTAGGTGGATGCTACAGCCCTCAGCTCGTTCATGGCCGGCCGCCCCAAAATAATATTATATGATGACGGGGCATCCACCACAGTTAAAATAGTCATCACCATCTTCATCAGCTCTCCGGTAGCCAAAGTCAAGGGCAACACAATCTCTCCCTCGGGATAAACAACATGTCCAGCAAAGCCAAAAAGTGTTGTGTCCACAGTCTCCAGCTGATATCCCTGCAAATTAATTTGTGCAAAGGCCTCTTTGAATATGACATTAACAGAACTGCCCGAGTCAACAAAAACCCTCATAATGTCATAATTTGAAACCATGGCTTGAATTATCAGGGCATCGTTATGGGGAAGATTGACACCCTTGAGATCCTTAGGACCAAAACTAATGACGGCCTCATTCCTTCTTACTCCCTCCATCTCCAAACACTCCCTCCTACTTCTTGACTTCCTCGCCCGATTGGAATCTCCATTAGTGGAGCCTCAAGATATCATCTTGATTACCCCAGGGACAATGGGTGAGGTCTTCCTCCTCTCGGGCTCTGGATCTCTTCTTCTACTCAAATCACTTCTCGGGGCATTTTTTGAATCTCCCTTGGCACTGGGTCCTGGCTGCCTAGATGTCCAAGGTGGCAACCTCGGCTTCTTATTAGATTGATTATGCCCCTGTATGGAGGGTGTGACATAATCTCTTTTCAGCGTTTTACAATCTTCGGTATTGTGGTAACACACCTTATGGAAGGTGCAAAATCCCCTCTTCTTGGTCCTGGTAAGCTGATGATCCGGGGGAAAATCCCTGCTGTATTCCTGAACTTCCCTATCCTGGGTAATTTTCAAGGGCACATGATGTGAGAATTGCCTCTGGTTACCCCTTCTCTGCCCCTTATCCTCGGGTTTAGTTATCCGGTCTCCTCTCTCCCTTCTTACAGACTCTCTCTGATGCTTCTGCGTCTCCTACAAATTGATATACTTCTCAGCTCGGGACAACAAATCCTCAAAATCCCCGCGCACCTTCTTTGTCAACGATCAGAAAAACTCACCCTCCCTCAGCCCCTGGGTGAATGCCGTTGTCTTGCTCTCGGTGGCACATGTGGGAACCCCCAGAGCAACTCTGTTAAACCTTCTAATATAAGTCATCAAACTCTCCTCCGGGCTTTGATTAACTTCAAAACGACTAAAGGCAGTCTTTTTGTACTTTTTGCTGCTACTGAAATGGTGTAAAAACACCTTCTGAAAGTCCTCAAAATAATGGAGACTCTGAGGGGCCAGTCCCTCAAACCACCTCTGTGCCAAGTCAACCAGAGTAGTTAAGAACCCTTTGCACTTAATTCCTTCAGTATAGCAGTGGAACAAGGCCATATTCTCAAACCTGGCCAGGTGTTCCTCAGGATCTGCGTTGCCATCATAATCTTCAACTTTGACAGACTTGAAATTACTGGGAGGAGGTTCCCGGACTATAGCTTCAGAACGGGCATCCCTTAATAACTGTCCGAGAACGACTCCTACCCTCCATTTGTCCTTCCAATACCCTCATCTTCTACCTCAAGTCTTGTAACTCCTCTACCAAAGTTGAGGATTTGGACCCGGCACTCGATTCTCGCTCATTTCTCCCTGCATCCTCCTCTCCCGCCTCCTGCTCTCCCTCCTGATCTCCTCTTGCACGCGTAGCTTGATGAGAAGCATCTCTCCGAGCTACGACTTTTTCCACTACCTCGGATATCATCCGAGCCAATTCCTCCGTGGATAAAGTAATGAGAGGGGGAGGCCCTGTGAGTAGAGGACCACCACCTTGTTCCGAAGTAAGTGCACCCTCTTCAGCAGCCCGGAAAGTGTCCTGATTAGTTCTTCTAGTATGAGCCATATCAACGTCTCAGACTTAATTTCCCACAGACGGCACCAATGTTAATATCCAGGTGAATCGGGTATAAGATATGTGGGCAATCTACCGGATGATGAAGGTAAATTTGTGTTTAGAAAATTTGAGTAAGGATAATGGCTTCAATTAAGTCCTGCAAACAAGGAAAAGAACTCATGAATGGGCGCCAGAGAGGTGTCCGGCGTGGTCACTCCGATGCTTAAGTCAGCAGGTGAAGAAGAAAAGCAAAGTGGCTGTATATGTGAGGATATACGTGAAATGCTTAAGAATTTAAAGTTTCAGCCTCCGTAAATGAGAAATGTACCTGCTATTTATAGGAGGAAATCCCATCATTACTTTGTTTTCAGTGTCCACCTACTAAGTATGGTAAGTTGACTGCCATACTTTCTGATGACTTTTCTCACACGCCAAACTCATATTGTTCTGACAGATAAGATAGCCCATACCAATACACTTGATTATGATGCGCTTCTCGAGGTAGTCCGGGTAGAAAGTACCCGAGAGCTTGCATAATAGCCCGGGCTCTTAATTTCCCGGGAAGAGAATAAATGCCCGGCTGATGAGGAGAGTGCCCGGCATATTGGCTCTGATTTGGGCTATGTAATTAATGTTTCGGGTCATCCATGACCCGGGCTCTTATGGGGTTATCATAAACCATGCTTGGAAATTAGATATTCAATGTATTAGTACCCGTGCACATCTTTTCATATCCAAATGTTATAATTTATACATTGTCAGAATATTTGTATTGTTCATTAGTTCAAATTTAATTTTGTTATCCGTAACGACATTGTCAAGATTACCAACACCTAGATACATGTTTCGTGCATGATTATTTACAAAAGCAAGGGACTGATGCTGCATTGGAAAATCGGGTGAGTTGGGTGGACAATTTCACGGA
Organism: Primulina tabacum; assembly: GCF_025594145.1. Classification (NCBI taxonomy): domain Eukaryota; kingdom Viridiplantae; phylum Streptophyta; class Magnoliopsida; order Lamiales; family Gesneriaceae; genus Primulina; species Primulina tabacum. The sequence continues at coordinate 22,687,212 of NC_134566.1, forward strand.
CAGAGATATGTTCCTTCCCTGGGAATGTGGGAGATCGGGCTACAATGAACATGAGCTCAATGGTCTGCTCACTTGAAAACAAAAAATGTTAGAGGGGCGTCGGAAGAATTTCCTACGTCACCACTCCAACGCTCAAGTCAGTCAAATATTTATATAAGGGAATGAAAGCATTTTAAGTGAATATAAAGTAAGTGCATGTGGAATAAAAGTGAAAAATCTCTCTTTTTACCTCTGCCGAGGATATTTATAAGGTATTAGAGTAGGTGACCAATCCTAGATGTTCAGGTAATAGTTATGATGTGAGGATGTGGCCCACAACTAGGTTTCAACACAATCTGAGAACGTGGAGGAGAACAAGCCCTTGATTATCCGTGGAATTGACTTAGTATTCATGTGTTGCCTGTTTGGGACCATGGGACCGCGCTTGTGCAAGTCGGTAATGATTTGATAGGTCTCCTGGGTCGAGACATATCAGTGGTGGTATAAATAGGGTGCACTTTCTTTACTCGGGCTAGTTTCACCCGATCTCCTCTTGGCTTCCCAGGACAATCTCTGGTTCCCGGTATTTCTTCCCACGCTCGAATCCAAGGAAGGTCCGTGCCCTTTCTAGAGTATCACCACTCTTTCCTTAAATATTCAGGCTAGAGTCATACTCTCTGTCCCAAGTGGTCAGACTTGGACTAGGGCGAGACAATTTATGTTTTGAATTTTAGGTTGATTAGGCCGACGGGAGAATGATGTAAGCACTCACATTTGAAAAGACAGGTGCCATGTCAGACGTCTCTTCAACTACTTGACCCGAACTTTCGTCTTTCTGGGTGGTCCGGTTCAATTTTCGAGATACATCTTGTCTGTTCACTTTTCCAGAGATCAATTGTCCGAAGTACTCTTTCCATGCCTATAAATACCGATTGCCTTCCCCCATTTCTCACTCTTTTAAGCTCAAATTTCTTACTCTTCTGTTCTCGTGACTCCGGTGTGCTTTTCGATTCCTTGTTTGTTGCCATTCCAGCTAACTCGTTTCTGCAATTCCGGCCATTTCCTACTCTTTCAACTTTGTAAGTTTTCTTTTAAGTTCCAGCATGTCTAATTCTGCCTCTTTTACCTCGGGTGCCAACACTCGTAGTTCATCGGGCTTAGAGTCTGCCGCATCTCACTCCTATTCCACCCCTCCACTTCCCTTGTTGTCCCTTTCACTGCTACCTCTAAAAAACCCAATATCGCCCTTTCGCCCAAAATGTCCAAAAAAACCCACACTTTCTTAGGTTTTTGGGCCTTCTAGTACCCAGGAGAAGGGAAATGGAAAGATGAAATCTACCCCTAAAGCTAAAACTCAAGTCCTTATTCTCTTCCTTCTGAGGAGACAGGTGCTCAGTGGTTTTCTACAATGGCGTGTACCATGCGTTACCTCGGGTCCATCACCTCTACTTATTTTATCATTATTCATGGTCCCTAAGACCGATCTGACCAGTCTCCACAGGGTATTACACCTTCTTACGGGTCCAAATCCGTAGTGGTCTCTAGTTCCCCATTCATCCCTTCTATCTCGAGGTGGCCCACTTTTTCGAGGTCCCTCTGAACCAAATTCAGCATAACTCTTTCCGCATAATGGGTTCAGTCTTTGTGCTATTTAAAATTAATAATCTAATAATCAACCCCCTCATCCTCCATTACTACTGCTTTAATGAGTGTGCATTCTCCCTCATTGCCTCTCATTGAATAGCGCTTCTATTGGAACTTTTCAAGTTCACAATCTTAATTTTGGTGATAACAAAACCTGTTAATTATGTTACTAATGATCTACCTTAGTGTGCAGCATCTAGGATCACTTACGAGATGTTTACATCGCAAACTGATCGCACAAATGAATCGGTCTAATTGATTACGTCAATTGAGCAGTCCGGCTGATTGTCCAGTTGATAGGTGATTCAGCAGGAAAACCTCAGAAGCCTGGCTAGACGAAGGAGTGTTCAACTGATGAAGAAACCCAGCTGACCAATCCAACTGAACAAGTGTGAAATCAGTTCAACTGACGAGTCAACTGATTTCACCAAGCCCAACTGAAAGATCAATTCAACTGACCAGTTCGAAGCATCAATTAGAATCCTTCAGTTATGGATGAAGACAAACTCTTTCAAGTGGAATCCAGCTGTATGTGAAGGTACAAAGCCATTACCCAGTCAAAGGACAGTAATGGACGATTACATCAGAACATTAAAGACAAAACGTTTCAGAAGGGCGGTCGAAAAGTCGAGACACAAAATCCAAGAAACTAATTCAAGATGCAACGGATACAACCAATGAGTCTCACTGTACGATCAGTTTTCCCGCCTATATAAAGAGAAGATCAGTAAAGACTCAAACAACACAATAAAAAACAACATACAACACAAGAGAGAAAAGAAAGGGCACGCTTCAAAGTCATATCAGCTTAAAGAGAGAAGTATTCAGCCCAGTCGAGGGAATTTCTCTACAGAAATATCAGCTTAGATTAGAAGCGTATTTCCCTCAGTGTGTGAGAACATCCTTGTTCAGTTCTCAGACACAAACACTCTCATCCACTCAAATACAGTCTTGCACAAAGACGTTAAACTTGTGTATGTAGTCTTTCTCACAAAGACATTGTAAAGGCCCTAGAACTCCTTGCTTGAAAATTTGCGGGAAAATTAAAATTTTTCTTTTTAAAAGAACTTAAATGGCCTCATTCATAAAATCACTGGTGAATCAAGTTCAATATTTCAAAATATTGCAGCGGAAGAAAATAAAGTTTGCCAAAAATCACAATTTAAAAATATCCAACGACTGATAAAATGTTTGCGGAATAAAATAACAACTGCTGCTCTGAGGTCCTCGGGTGCCACTACTGCCGACCAAAGCTGGCTCACTGGTCCCCGCCCTCGGCCCTGGCCTCATCAGTACCTACAACATTCAAGTCTAGTGAGTCTAAAGACTCAGCATGCATATATCGCAGGTAACGAGAAAAATCTGAAGTAAAATATGCATGGGATAAAATATCATGTCATGAGGCATGCTGAAAATAATCTGTACTGAGCAATTATAATACGTGCATAACTAAACTGCTAATCACAGTAAAAATGTTTGCTCCTTGGAGCCTGTACTGAAATAACTGATAAAATTTTCTGTTGAGATTATGTTTTACGCCTGTGGCCACTGCACTAAGCTGAACTGATCGGTAACTGGCTACCGGGGAGGCTGAAACTGAACTGAGCTGGCCGGTCACTGGCGACTGGGTGGTACCATACTGAACTGATCGGTCACTGGCGACCGTATAAAATAACACTCCCACATAGTGAATGAACCACAAGCCATATCGCATAAATCTCAAAAAAAATATCATTTTCTGTTTTCATGCACGTAATATAATTAACTGACGTAATGAAAAATCCTGTAAATTTTACCAACTGGATTGGATTGGATCGTCCCTAGGCTCGCTGCAACCTAACTGTGCCATGAAAAATATGCAATAGCTTAAACTTGACCAACTATGCAATTTAGTTCAAAAGATGCGACTATGACGCCTAATGACTTCGCATTTAATCATGACTCCGAGCCAACCTGAACTGACACCAAACCGACGTATAGTCATGATTAAAATACGCCGAAGAATCATAAAATAATGCTCCTAAAATGATAGGGTCGAAATCTAGGTGGAATGGAGGCCAAAACACGAAACGCTCTTTCGAGAGTCAATTTGGCACATCGCACCGTAAATTCTCGTACGACCTCAAAAATGATCCGAATCACAAACGGTCAAAATCATGACCTTCTCAACTCAATGAGGCACTTTCCAGTCCAAATCCATGGGCTAAAAGTCGACCGAGGACTCGAACGAGCCTCTGAACCGACACAGCAACTTGCTGTAATTTCTAGCAGCTGCGCAACTACAAGACTTGTGTTGGTTTCGAGACTATCGACCATTAGGGGCGTGAACCACCAACCAGAGACACTTACCAACATCCCAAGGAATGATTTGGACCATGGCTAAGGGCCCTAGGCCAGCCACAATCCGCGTCACACCATAACTCAACCGAAACTCCAACCGAGAACCAACGTGCATGCGTGTGTAGTGTTTTGCTTAGATCGATGTCTTGCGTCGTTCCAATGGCCATTTGATTGACCATGGCACGATCTAGACATAAAGGGGCATGGTATGAACCGTGGCTATGGGCCATAGGCCAACCAAGATCCATACCAAGCAACCAAAAACCGAAACCATATGCTGAACCAATGAAGAAGCCGAATGGGGAAAGGGGCTGTTCTTGTTGATTATTTAAAAACCGATGACCCATGGACCAAGCCACCAAAAGGGTGACTTAGTCACGTCTTAGACATGCTAGGGAAGTGATCCAACCATGGCTATAGGCCCTTGGGGCAGCCAAGATCAGATCCAACCCCTTGACATAAAAACTGAAATTTTCGAACACAAAAAGGGACACAAATGGTGTTGCTGTCATTTCTTACTTTCCAGCGAGCATGGGCTGAAACCGATGGACAAATGTGGTCCTAATGCATCCTATTACATGTATATAAGTCGCCTTGGGAGCCTGGAGTCGAACCAATCACCTGAAACTCACAAACCAAAAGAAACCGTGAAGCTTGCCAAGGAAAATCGAAAATTCTGCATGTGTTGTTTCAAAATGTTTTGACATGTATCTCGGTTTTTGCTTGAATAAACATGATCATATACTGAAAAAATAATTGATAATATGACTTGATTGAGGTTTGAAAGAAATCTAGACATGCCTGGTTTTGTTTCGAAAGAAAACGAACGAAACGACGACGACGCGGCACGGAGGAGGTGGAGCGCTTCTCTTGTTCTTTCTAGTTCTCGATTTTTCTCTCTTTCTCCCTAGCTATTACTCACGTTTTTTCTACTGAAAAGGGGTCTGATTTCGGTGGGGAGGGAGTGTGATGGAGTGGTTATGAGGGGTGAGGAGGATGGTGCAAGATATAAGGATCATATCAAGACCAAGTCTTCATGCATTTGAATTTTGAATTTTGAATTGCTATCAAATGATCTCTTGGGTGATTCTAGAGTATAGTGGCCGATTTTATCATGCCAAACAAGGGTTAGGATAGTGGTCTAGTATTAATTAATTAAGGTGGAAAAATAGCTAAAAGAATTAGCATGCTAATCAACCAAGAATGGGTCAAAGGTGAGTTGGCAAGTCCTAGTTTGTTCTTCTAGGGGTGTGGCCGAAAATGCATGATAAATGGTAGGGGGAAATTGATTATCTAGTAATTTAATAACCCTTAAAAGCCTTACTAATCCTTTAATTAATTTAGTGAGCTAACCCCTTAATTAAGTAACTTAAATGAGCTCATTTCTTAATCACCTCAAATAATTAAATTAAATCCTCAAACCTCCCTTTCTAACTTAAATGAACATACTTGCTAGCTAAATTAACTTCTGGAAATATTTCTCGAATCTTAAATTCTATCTCAAAACTCCGACTCCGGTCCGGCCTCACTGAAATAATTGAAATGCTAAAAATCAAACTACTGAACTGAAATAATGAATAATTAACTTCAAATAAATGCATTTAAAATAATCATGCAATGAAGTCAATTAAATTTAAAAATCTAGAATTATGCATGGCTTATACGTCTACTGATTTACGAGTTCTACAATCCTTCCCCCCTTAAAAAAAATTTCGTCCTCGAAATTAGAACTCACCGAATAACTCGGGGTAACGCTCCCTCATCTCTGACTCAGACTCCCACGTAGCTTCCTCCTCAGAATGGTTGAGCCTTTTGACTTTGACTCGCTTAACAAGCTTGTTCCGAAGTTTCTTCTCCTGTCTGTCTAGGATCTGCACTGGTCTCTCCTCATAAGATAAGTTCGGAGTAAGCTGCAACGGCTCGAAATTCAGAACATGCGAAGGATTTGCCATATACTTCCTCAGCATGGAGACGTGGAACACATTGTGTACTCCGGCCAGATTCGACGGAAGAGCCACACGATACGCTAGCGTCCCAACTCTGTCGAGGATCTCAAACAGTCCAATGAATCTCAGACTGAGCTTCCCTTTCTTCCCAAATCTCATGACACCCTTCATAGGTGCCACTTTCACGAAAACATGATCGCCCACTGCAAACTCTAAGTCTCTCCTCCGCTGATCGGCATAACTCTTCTGTCGGCTCTGAGCAGTCCTCATCCTATCACCCAAATGGCATTCGATCCTCTGGCTGACCTCGGCAATCCGGTCACAAAGTCCATGGTAATGTTCTCCCACTTCCACTCGGGAATAGGAAGAGGCTTGAGCAAACCTGCTGGTCTCTGATGCTCGGCCTTCACTAACTGGCAAGTCAGACACTCGGACACAAATCGCCTGATGTCCTTCTTCATCCCTGGCCACCAATACAATAGCTTCAGATCCTTGTACATCTTCGTACTCCCAGGGTAAATAGAGTACGGGGACATGTGGGCCTCTGATAGAATATCTGCTCGGATAGAACCACTGCTAGGAACCCACATCCTGTCTCGGTATCTCACAATACCGTCGCTGACTGTATACAAGACACTGCCCTTGGCTTCATCTCTCTTCTTCCACTGTGCCAACTGCTCATCTGCGGCCTGACCACTGCGAATACGATCCAAAAGGGAAGACTGAATGGTCAAGGTAGATAGACGAGGAACTCTACCTCGAGGGTAAGTCTCAAGATCAAACCTCTGCATCTCGATCTGAAGAGGTTTCTGAATCGTCAAATGAGTCATCACTGCGACTTTCCTGCTCAAAGCATTCGCAACTACATTAGCTTTACCCGGGTTGTAGCTAATGTCACAATCGTAATCTTTCACAAGCTCCAACCAACGCCTCTGACGCATGTTCAGCTTCTTCTGCGTAAAGAAATACTTGAGGCTCTTATGGTCGGTAAAGATCTGACACTTCTCTCCATACAGATAGTGCCTCCAAATCTTCAAAGCAAAAACTACGGCCGCTAACTCCAGATCATGGGTAGGGTAATTCTTCTCGTGGATTTTCAGCTGTCGAGAAGCATACGCTATCACTCTCCCATGCTGCATCAGAACTGCACCTAAACCAAGCTTCGAAGCATCGGTATAAAGGACAAACTCACCGGGCCCTGATGGCATGGCCAAAACTGGTGCTGAAATAAGAGCTTGCTTAATAGTATCGAAGCTCTTCTGACACTCCTCGCTCCACACAAATTTCACATTTTTCTTTGTCAGTGCTGTGAGTGGAACGGCAATGGAGGAGAATCCCTGAATGAACTTTCTGTAATATCCTGCTAGCCCAAGAAAACTTCGGATCTCGGATGCATTCTGAGGCACAACCCAATCTCTGACTGCTGCAACTTTTGCGGGGTCTACCTCAATACCACTGCTGGAGACAATATTGCCCAAGAACGCCACCTTCTCTAACCAGAATTCGCATTTACTGAACTTTGCGAATAATTTGTGCTTCTGCAATGTCTGCAACACTGTGGTCAGATGTCTGCTGTGCTCCTCCCGACTCTTGGAGTAGACGAGAATGTCATCTATGAACACTATCACAAACTGGTCGAGGTATGGCTGAAATACGCGATTCATGAGATCCATGAAGATCGCTGGCACATTCGTCAGACCGAACGGCATCACAAGGAACTCGTAGTGGCCATAACGAGTCCTGAAAGCTGTCTTCGAAACATCAGCATCTCTCACCCTCAACTGGTGATAACCGGAATGCAGATCTATCTTGGAGAAAATCAAAGCTCCCTGCAACTGGTCAAACAGATCCTCAATCCTCGGCAATGGGTATTTATTCTTCACTGTAACCCTGTTCAACTCCCGATAGTCAATGCAAAGCCTCATCGTGCCATCCTTCTTTTTCACAAATAAGACCGGCGCGCCCCATGGTGAAAAGCTCGGGCGAATGAACTCCTTGTCGAGAAGTTTCTGAATCTGCTTCTTAAGCTCTGCCATCTCTGTCGGTGCTAGTCGGTACGGCACTTTGGATATCGGAGCCGTACCTGGCATAAGCTCGATGGAAAACTCCACCTCTCTCTCGGGTGGCATACCAGAGACGTCTTCGGGAAAAACGTCTAAGAAATCTCTGACAATCGGAACATCTGAAGCTGCCTGGCTGGGTTCCTCGGGGACAGATAAAAAGGTCGCTAGAAATGCCCGACACCCTCTATGCATGAGCTTCCTAGCCTGAACATATGGAATAATGCGCGGTAAAGGAAAGTACCTGTCCGGCTCAAATAAGAACTGCTCCATTCCAGGAGGTCGGACAAGAACAGATCTCCGCTGGAAGTCTATCAACACTTTGTTCCTCAATAGCCAGTCCATCCCTAGGATGATGTCAAATTCTGGCATCGGTAGCACAATCAGATCCGCATAAACAAGATTACCTTGCAGCTCAAGGTCTATATCTCGGATAACATTAGTGGCTGCCATCTCCTTGCCTGACGGCAACACTACTGAAAAGGCTGTATCTAGCCCAATGGTCTTGATCTTGAGAAAGTTTGCAAAGACCTCCGAAATAAACGAGTGAGTGGCCCCTGAATCTATCAAGGCCTTGGTAGCGGAACCAGATATAAAAATTCTCCCTGAAAGAGCGGAGCTCTAAGTTGAATCCAGTAGTTACAAGAACTAAACTTATAGACATGCAAAGGTCAAGGTTCCTCTAGCTTAATTCCCCCGAAATAAATCTGAGTAGAGCATGCAATCCTATAACAGTTCTAAGTTCAAAAATCTAAATCCCGATTCCCAAAATGCTGAAATTCGAATAATAACTTAAAGTTTAAAGGTACCTGTCAACAACATAGTCTCCGGGTTTGTTTCCGCGGCATGGAGAGCAAAAACTCTGCCTTGGGTAGGCAGATTCCTCTGAGGGCACTGCAGCAACATGTGGTCTGGACTGCCACACTTAAAACACTTTCCTGAGCCAGCCATACATGCTCCAGGATGGCGACGTGAGCACCTGGGACAGACTGGGTGCTCCTGAGTCCTCAGGGCTGGGCGTCCCCGCTGCTGCTGGCCTCGGTTCCTGGGCGGTCCATGAAAAGGCCTCTTATTCTGCTGCTGATGCTGATGAGGAGGAGGGCGGTGCGGTGCCTAGACTGGGCGCTTGCCCTGGCGATCCCTCTCGATATCCCGCAGATCCTGCTCTGCGGCTAAGGCCTTGGAGACGGCAATCTCATAAGTAGCAGGGTCAGATACCCTAACATCCCGGCGCAAGATCGGCCGTAAACCCACCAGGAAGTGCATCAGCTTGGCTCTGGCATCATTCGCGATCAGGGGCACAAAGTGACAGCCCCTCTCGAACTTACGGATAAACTCCGTAACCGTCATATCTCCCTGTCTCAGACTCATGAACTCGGTGGTCAGCCTGGTGCGAACCTCCTCAGAAAAATACTTGGAGTAGAAAACTTCCGTAAAGCGTGTCCATGAAAGTGTAGCCAAGGTCAGGGCTACCGAAGCTCCTTCCCACCATAAGCGGGCGTCTCCAGTGAACAGGTAGGTGGCACACCGGACTCGGTCTGCGTCTCCCAGCTCCATAAAATCGAAGATGACCTCGAGGGATTTGATCCATCCCTCGGCAACCATGGGGTCAGATGTCCCAGAGAATTCCTTCGGGCGCATCTTCATGAATCGCTCATAAACAGCCTCGGGCCCTGTCGGCCTGGCTGCGGCTGCGGCTACGGCTGCGGCATTGTTCCCCGCAAACTGTGTGAAGAACTGTGCCATCCCAACTAACATCTGGGCACTCATGTCCGGTGGGGGCGGTGGAGGAGGTGGTAGGTCTCCCTCCGGTCTACGCTCCTCCCTGTCCTCTCGGCGAGGCTCCTCCTCTCTGTTGCGCTCTAAAATGCGTCTAGGGGGCATACTGTTCCAACATAACCCATACGTAACTAACATGCATAATTCCATAATTTATTTTAAATGAACCCTGAAATACTGAAAATCTGGAAGCATGCTGACAAACTAATTCATGCTTTAACTAAAATGCTGAACAAAATGCTGAACTGAAAAACTTACAGACCAAAGGCGTGGCTTCGTGAGCTTCTCGCGGTCAGTAGTAGTGAAACCCTATACAGAACCACCGCTCTGATACCAACTGTAAAGGCCCTAGAACTCCTTGCTTGAAAATTTGCGGGAAAATTAAAATTTTTCTTTTTAAAAGAACTTAAATGGCCTCATTCATAAAATCACTGGTGAATCAAGTTCAATATTTCAAAATATTGCAGCGGAAGAAAATAAAGTTTGCCAAAAATCACAATTTAAAAATATCCAACGACTGATAAAATGTTTGCGGAATAAAATAACAACTGCTGCTCTGAGGTCCTCGGGTGCCACTACTGCCGACCCAAGCTGGCTCACTGGTCCCCGCCCTCGGCCCTGGCCTCATCAGTACCTACAACAATCAAGTCTAGTGAGCCTAAAGACTCAGCATGCATATATCGCAGGTAACGAGAAAAATCTGAAGTAAAATATGCATGGGATAAAATATCATGTCATGAGACATGCTGAAAATAATCTGTACTGAGCAATTATAATACGTGCATAACTGAACTGATAATCACAGTAAAAATGTTTGCTCCTTGGAGCCTGTACTGAAATAACTGGTAAAATTTTCTGTTGAGATTATGTTTTACGCCTGTGGCCACTGCACTAAGCTGAACTGATCGGTAACTGGCTACCGGGGAGGCTGAAACTGAACTGAGCTGGCCGGTCACTGGCGACCGGGTGGTACCATACTGAACTGATCGGTCACTGGCGACCGTATAAAATAACACTCCCACATAGTGAATGAACCACAAGCCATATCGCATAAATCTAAAAAAAAATATCATTTTCTGTTTTCATGCACGTAATATAATTAACTGACGTAATGAAAAATCCTGTAAATTTTACCAACTGGATTGGATTGGATCGTCCCCAGGCTCGCTGCAACCTAATTGTGCCATGAAAAATATGCAATAGCTTAAACTTGACCAACTATGCAATTTAGTTCAAAAGATGCGACTATGACGCCTAATGACTTCGCATTTAATCATGACTCCGAGCCAACCTGAACCGACACCGAACTGACGTATAGTCATGATTAAAATACGCTGAAAAGTCATAAAATAATGCTCCTAAAATGATAGGGTCGAAATCTAGGTGGAATGGAGGCCAAAACACGAAACGCTCTTTCGAGAGTCAGTTTGGCACATCGCACCGTAAATTCTCGTACGACCTCAAAAATGATCCGAATCACAAACGGTCAAAAACATGACCTACCCAACTCAATGAGGCACTGTCCAGTCCAAGGCCATAGGCTAAAATCCGACCAAGGACTCGAACGAGCCTCTGAACCGACACAGCAACTTGCTGTAATTTCCAGCAGCTGCGCAACTACAAGACTTGCGTTGGTTTTGAGACTATCGGCCATTAGGGGCGTGAACCACCGACCAGAGACTCTTACCAACATCCCAAGGAATGATTTGAACCATGGCTAAGGGCCCTAGGCCAGCCACAATCCGCGTCACACCATAACTCAACCGAAACTCCAACCGAGAACCAACGTGCATGCGTGTGTAGTGTTTTGCTTAGATCGATGTCTTGCATCGTTCCAGTGGCCATTTGATTGACCATGGCACGATCTAGACATAATGGGGCATGGTATGAACCGTGGCTATGGCCATAGGCCAACCAAGATCCATACCAAGCAACCAAAAACCGAAACCATATGCTGAACCAATGAAGAAGCCGAATGGGGAAAGGGGCTGTTCTTGTTGATTATTTAAAAACCGATGAGCCATGGACCAAGCCATCAAAAGGGCAACTTAGTCACGTCTTAGACATGCTAGGGAAGTGATCCAACCATGGCTATAGGCCCTTGGGGCAGCCAAGATCAGATCCAACCCCTTGACAACCAAACTGAATTTTTGAACTCAAAAAGGGACACAAATGGTGTTGCTGTCATTTCTTGATTTCCAGCGAGCATGGGCTGAAACCAATGGACAAATGTGGTCCTAATGCATCCTATTACATGTATATAAGTCGCCTTGGGAGCCTGGAGTCGAACCAATCACCTGAAACTCACAAACCAAAAGAAACCGTGAAGCTTGCCAAGGAAAAGTCGAAAATTCTGCATGTGTTGTTTCAAAATGTTTTGACATGGATCTCGATTTTTGCTTGAATAAACATGATCATATACTGAAAAAATAATTGATAATATGACTTGATTGAGGTTTGAAAGAAATCTAGACATGCCTGGTTTCGTTTCGAAAGAAAACGAACGAAACGACGACGACGCGGCACGGAGGAGGTGGAGCGCTTCTCTTGTTCTTTCTAGTTCTCGATTTTTCTCCCTTTCTCCATAGCTATTACTCAAGTTTTTTCTACTGAAAAGGGGTCTGATTTCGGTGGGGAGGGAGTGTGATGGAGTGGTTATGAGGGGTGAGGAGGATGGTGCAAGATATAAGGATCATATCAAGACCAAGTCTTCATGCATTTGAATTTTGAATTTTGAATTGCTATCAAATGATCTCTTGGGTGATTCTAGAGTATAGTGGCCGATTTTATCATGCCAAACAAGGGTTAGGATAGTGGTCTAGTATTAATTAATTAAGGTGGAAAAATAGCTAAAAGAATTAGCATGCTAATCAACCAATAATGGGTCAAAGGTGAGTTGGCAAGTCCTAGTTTGTTCTTCTAGGGGTGTGGCCGAAAATGCATGATAAATGGTAGGGGGAAATTGATTATCTAGTAATTTAATAACCCTTAAAAGCCTTACTAATCCTTTAATTAATTTAGTGAGCTAACCCCTTAATTAAGTAACTTAAATGAGCTCATTTCTTAATCACCTCAAATAATTAAATTAAATCCTCAAACCTCCCTTTCTAACTTAAATGAACTTACTTGCTAGCTAAATTAACTTCTGGAAATATTTCTCGAATCTTAAATTCTATCTCAAAACTCCGACTCCGGTCCGGCCTCACTGAAATAACTGAAATGCTAAAAATCAAACTACTGAACTGAAATAATGAATAATTAACTTCAAATAAATGCATTTAAAATAATCATGCAATGAAGTCAATTAAATTTAAAAATCTATAATTATGCATGACTTATACGTCTACTGATTTACGGGTTCTACAGACATTAAAGAAGTGTTGACTGGAAGGTGCTGCCTTCGGTCTAAGTCTAGGAGTTCAGTTTAGGCAGTGGGTAAGTCTTAGCTGAGTGGGTTTGTACAAGTTGTTGTATAAATCAAAGTCTTCTAGTGGATCCTACCCGAGGCGATAGAAGGGGTGACGTAGGAGCAGTTGAAGTCTCCGAACATTTATAAACATATCTTGTGTATTTAACTGTTTAAATTTTGTTTTCAAACTGTTTGGATCAATTAGAGTATCCATTAGTTCAGCTGTCACCATAACTGAACTGATGAATGCAAAAACTAATCTATCTCTTTTCGTTTATTCAGTTTACATAAGATAAAATGCTTTCTAATATAACAGTCTTCTTCACGAAGGATTACTTCGAGTTTCCTCCGCTTGGTTTTTAATCAAACTCGATTTAATTCATCGATGTTAATATTCTTATAACACGAGCTATTGCAGCTCATTGGAGAATATTTGTTTGAAGCATCCGAAAGATTGCTCAGCAAACGATCCTTCAGCTTCCTTGAAAGGTTTGAAAGGCCAGTAATTTTATATCTGACTTCCTTCCGCTCTTTCCAAACTGATCTATTTTCAATCTAAACTACTTGCCCAACCTGAGCTCCTCGGTGAATAAAGACCCAGAGCTCGTGGAAGGGAAAAAATTTTCCTCCTATACTCTGATCTTGGAGAATCTAATTGCATATGGTTTGGGTACCCAGGCTGAAGATCCCATGGACGGCCAATTGATGAATTTATGCCCTGGATGCTCAACTCAGTATGTTTCCCTTACATGCTTATGTTTTGCCTCCTACGATTTCTTCATAACTGACCCTGACTCCTTTGACTCTTGTAGAAAACCTATAAATTAAGTAACCTTAGCCAAAAATCCTGCTACAAAGAAGGCAGCCGAGAAGAAGAAACATGAAACTCAGAAGGCTGCTGCTGAGAAGAAGGCCCTGGCCAAGAAGGCGGCTGAGGAGGCTAGGAAAGCTTCTGGGGCCTAGGAGGCTGAAGTTCATGAAGCCCAAGAGAAGGTCAATCCATAGGTCGCCCAGGTTGAGGAGAGGGACCAAGGTTTCTAATCTCCTCCCGAGGAGTTAGAAGATCATACGTGGAAAGAGGAAGGCCACTATTGACCTTGTGTTGGTTATTATGAGTGATAACTGAGAAAAGGGTTCCAGAGTTTACCTGGGCAGCTAGTCTATCCTCACCAAAGTTGGTTGTCCAAAGTCCATCTTTGTTGAGTCCCCAGCAGCCCGGGGGAATATCTTCTTGGACATGTTTCTTCCGTCGAGGTCTGGTTTGTAAAGAGCTTGACTTCCCAGGCCTAGCAGGCCCATCTTCTAAGCCTGGCCTCGACCATAAAATTTTTGAGGGCACCAAACGGCTTTCTCGGTAAGCCTCCCTTCACTTCTACTTTCTTCTATTCCCCTTTTTTTCTTCAAAATTTTCTAAAACTTTTATGGAGGGCATCCGAATGTTGCTAGATGTCCGGACCGAACCCAGGCTATTGGAGAACTCTATAACCAACTGCATGGTAAGTTAGCTAGAGCTCGATAGGTGCATGTGCATATAATATACGAGATAAGGATGACTTGGGAGGTGGCCTATAATAAAGTATTTTGGCCCAAACTGACTTATAAAAGGCCCTGGCCGAAGAAAAGAGCTCCTGTTTGAGGGCAGAGGCTGCAAAGAATAAGTTTGAGGCCTATAAGATGTGGGATCGAGAAGGCAATGATGGCCAAGGTTTCATCGGTCTGGGACGATGCTGTAGTGGTTTACTTGGAGACTCGGCAGAGGTCCGAGGAAGAATGGCAGACTGCCTTCCTCTTGTATAAGGAGTTTGAACATGTGGATGACAAAGCTTACTCATTCCAAATGAGTTTCCAAAAATGCATGGAGCAGTCTGAGGAGGCATGTCTCATCCCGATAGACAGGGAGAACTTTTCGAATTTTTACAAAGCTATTGAATCCCTTCTGGATGAGGCTGTTGAGGATACAGGGAAGAAGGACGCCGATGATGTCGAGCCCGCGAATATGTAGATATTAGAATAGGTTTAGTAATTCTGGGCCTGGAGCCCTTTTTGAACTTGTCTTTACTATCGTCGAATTTGTGGCGTTACATGAAACCTGAACTCTTGGGCACCCATGGAGATCCCCATGCTCTTTTTATCGACGGACCGGCCTCGGTCAAGCTTGGTCAGGAATGGGCCAACTTCAATTTCTTGCATGCACTGATATCATGGGCATATTCATGATTGTACGCGAAGAATTTACCAGTCATCCGCTGGTCCTGGGGTGGGGGCTATAAGGATTTGGGACAACCTTGTCCTCATCGTAGATATGTATTGCCCGATCTCTTGAAATCTTCAAGGGTGTATATCGGGAAAATTGCCCTGGAGGGTTTTTTCTCTGTACCTAGTCCTCCTGCTTGCCTGCCTGATTTCCTCTTTTCTTCTTCACAATTTCTCTTCTCTTTCTTTGGGCCTCTTCCATATTGATTTATTTTTCCGTCCCGAGACAAAAGATTTTCAAAGTTCAGGGCAACCTTTTCACCAGGGACCAGAAAAATCTCTTTCTTGGAGCCCCTAAGTGAAAGCTGTAGTCTTGGTCTCGGGGCCATAGGATGGTACCTCTATGGCCACTTTATTAAATCGGCGGATGTATGCTCGGAACGATTTATCACGTTTTGCTTTACTTCAAACAAAATAAAATCATTCTTCTTGTACTTGTTGCTGCTGCTGAAGTGATTAAAGAATATGTTCTTGAAATCATTGGAATATCTAGATGCTTTTAGGTTCGAGCTTTTCAACCAACACCGGGCTGATTCCATCAGTGTGGTTAGAAAAGTTTTGCACTTGATTATGTCTTCATAGCAGAGCAACATGGCCATGTTCTCGAACTGGGCCAGGTGATCCTCTGGGGCTTCGGGAAAAAGATGTGTTCCTTCCCTGTGAGTTTTTAGCTAGATGGTCTGCACACTTGAAAAATACCACTCCGACACTCAAATCAGTCAAGTATTCATGTAAAGAAAATGTTTTTTAAGTGAATATAAAGTAAGTACATATGAGAATAAAAGTGAATTCCCTCTTTTGCCTCCGTTGAAGGTATTTATAAGATACCGGAGTGCGTGACCACTCCGAGATGCTCGGGTAATGGTCACGATGTGAGAACGTGACCCACGACTGGGCTTTAGTACGATCTGAGAGCGTGGAGGAGAACAGACTCTTTGATTATCGGTAGAAAAAACTCATGATCAATTGAGTTAGTCTTCTTATGTCCGAATTCAAAGATGACCCGATCTCTTTCTAGGGTACCAGCGACAAAAAATGTAAATTTAAAAAATGAAATGAAAAAATAAATCAAATTATGTATAATTTATTTTCTATGATTCTGTATAATAATTTTATCATTTTTTATTGTATATTGTTCTTTACTTTTACCCTTTCCTCTTATATTTTTTATGTATTCCTTCTGGAAAAAAATATACAGTTAAAGAAATTCTCTCAAGATTAGCTGTCGAATTAAGTCAATTAATGACTTAAAAATATAATGATATAAAGACGAAATAATTATTTATTAATTAATATATAGTTTAATTAAATAAATATTTTTTATATGTTTATCCATAATGATTAACTTTGGGAAAAAAATATGTCTGCTAAAGTTACTGTCTACAAGAATTAACTCTTTTTTTTAAAAAAAAGAGTTAATTCAAATCAATTCAACGTAAAGAAACAACTTTTATATCTTTAAGAAATTATTCGATAGAATAAGACAGCGCATCTCTTTTTGCAACAATCGGCAGTACATTTAAACAAAATTAAGGTACAAATACTTAATTTAGGGCTAAACGACGTCTTTCAGGCCTTGGATACCAAATATACATCACAATCCACCCAACGGAAGATGGTAGGTCCCGGAGCGAAAATTCCATGCTAAATAATCTAAATATTATATATACAAATTTTTAAAAATATAATATTTCTAAAAATAAAATGCAACGGATCGGTCGATGAACAACAAGAGTGAATAATAGTACTTCTCTTATCCTTATCTGTTTCATATCGTATTTAAATGTAACGAGTTTAAAATTCTTTATGATTACTATCAAATTGAAATATGAAAATTTTGAAATCATGGATTTTGTGATTTCAAATAACACAATCTATATGCACCATGATATTATATTTATAATCTATTTTTTTCATAACTGAATCGATAAACAAACATGTCTATCAAAAAAACGGTTCAATTGATCGATCCGAAAATTGTTATATAATATAAAAATAATAAAATATATTAAGTAATATATTTTAAATTCTATGGATAATAAATTTATATATAAATAATAATAAAAAATATATTTATCAAAATTTAAAATCTAAACAACACACATATTATAGAGCCCAAATTTAGTACACGTATAACCCATGTATTTATTTAATTATTAAAGCATTTATTTAATTTTAAAATGAGTTTTAGTGGTGCATGATTTATTTAAATGCATTATTTTAAATTATTTACGTTTATATGATGCACATTAAAATGTGTTTCAAGTTTCATGTTTCAGGCGATTATTCGAGGCGGGATCGAGGAATAGAGATCGGTGACGAGTTTGGAAATTTTTTTTATGCGGTATTTTATTTTAAGTTGAGGTTGTGGCATTTTAAATAATTTGTTAAGTTTCAGCATCTTTAAAGTCTAAATTATTTATTTAGGAATTTTGGAGTTTTAAAACTTTTAAAAATTTATTTCTTGTGCACCTTATCTTAAATTAAGGGATTTTGTTAAAGTTAGAGGTGGATTAGCATTTTTATTAGTTATTAATTATTATTAAGCAATTTATTTTCCTAATTAACATCCCTAATCCCCTCCCCACTACCCAAACACACGCACACACACACTCACACACTCAAACACACGACACAAACACACACACACATATTTTTAGATTTTTATTATTTGAGAGGAGAGAAAAGTTAGGGTTCTTAGCCCTAGTAGCAGCCGCCCCTCTCTCTTCAAGAATTTCAGGGATTTTCGTCCCTTTTCTTCAAGGAAAATAGTGCCACGTTCCTCCCGGATCGTCTCTCGCATCCTTCTCGCTTCAGTATCGTCGTTTCGGTAACGTTAAAGATTTAAAGGCATGTATACACTCTCGTTTCTGCATCGATCTTGTCAAAGTAATGATTTTTATGTTTATTGTATGAAAAACATGTGTATGTTATGAAGAAGTTTGAGCAAATATGGTTGGATCACTTTTGAAACTGTTTTTGGATCTCAAAACACGAATTTGCTGTCATTTTAATTACTACGATTTTTTGTTCGGTTTTCTGGAAAAACTTTCAACAAATAAAACGTAGAACTTTTCGATACCTTCGATTTGATATAAAATTCGAAATATTTGGATAAAAATTGAGTTGAGTTATGACGTTTTTCGTGGGACTGCTCAAACTGCGTTTCTGAAAAATTATGTTATTGATGTGTTCTTGAAGTTTTATTGTTTCAGGCTTCGTTGGGAATCGACGGGTGAGCGTTGCTGCATATAGGTATGTTTAGTATGATGTTGGGTTGATATTTGATATGCCGGTTAGTGTCGATAGGCACTTGAATTCATTAGTAGTCGTAGGAAACAATTTGGTGTCAAATTCCATGTTTTGAGTTGTATTGGGTCGTAGGTTGGATAACGTCGTTTCGAGGTGTTTGTACAGGTGGTGTCAATGTATTAGTAACCTAGGATGGGTCTCGAGGTGTCGGTTCATAGTCCGTACAATCGAGTTTAGAGCATTTTTCGTGGGTTTTCTCCTACCGCGGCTACACGAACCCCCACACGGACCCTTACACGGGGTTCGTTCCTTTGTTTCCTCCGAAGTGTCCACAAACAGAGTCTACACGGACCCCTACACGGACTTAGGCACGGGGTCCTGCCTTCCCTTTTCTATACGAAACACTTTACAGTACCTACATGGGCCCGGAACCGGACCTGGGCACGGGGTCCGTGTACTTCAGGTTTTTGGGAAAAATTTAATGTTTGCTTTGGGGTTTCATGTAATGGTTTAGTACATTGATTGAATGAGGTCAAGTCCTGAGTATTTTAGAATGTCTTAAGCTATTTACTTGATTCGGGGCGAGTACGAATACCTACGTCTAAGTTATGCAAATTAAGAGTGTGAATTCAGGTTAGTATGTTGCAGCAGCGGCCCCAAGCGAGATCCAACGAATCCCTCAACGCCAAGTAAGTATATTCGATGTGCAAAGAAAATATTTTAAGTTTTTGAGGTATGCTAAATGTCTTGTGACCAAATTATGTGGAATTGGAAAGCGGTAAAGCATGACCAGAAACCAATCCACCCCGTTAAAGCATGAACGGGTTCAGATCAGGATTGGAAAGCATTAATGCATGAACGGGGACCAATCTACCCGTTAAAGCATGAACGGGGATCTAATGTATGTGGCAGTGGATTTTTCCCTTTCAGCCCAGTACTGTGGTTTAGTCTGATCAGGCGATTTATGTTATGGGTCACTTGTTTTGAAACATGCTTCTACGCAAAATGATGAAGTGATGTATGTACAAGTATGCAAGCATGTTTATGAAAGTTTTCACGTTATGGCACGTCTATGCTATGTATGCATGTTCAAGTTTAGTTGCAAGTTCAAGTTTCAAGTATGTACTCTCTATTTTGAAGTTGCATTTGATTTTATTACGTACTACTCGTTACTTTCCAGTTTATACGTATTGAGTCTTTAGACTCACTAGACTTGATCGATGCAGGTGAGGATGATTTCGAGGAGACTAGGGGTGGGGACCAAGGAGCTGACTTTGACTGAGCGGGAGGCTAAACCCGTGGACCGCAATGTTTTAAGTTTTATGAATGTTTAAAACATTTTGAGTTACGTTACTGGTTATGAGATTTTAAGCAAATATTTTGGTGAACTTTACTTTGAGATCTTTTGTTACAATAGTTTTGGGATGAACGGTTTACTTTATCAAAATTTTGAAAGTTTACTTCTTATTAAAGAAAATTTTTAATTTTTACGCAAATTTTAAGTAGTTAAAAGTACAGTACGTTACACATATAATCATATATATTTATATTTATATTTTTTAGACGAACAATACATCAAAATAAACTTTAAGACCGTTAAAATAATATTTTTAACAAAAATTCAAAATCCAAATAATCATATATATATATATATAACTAAAAATAAATTTAAAATAAAAGTTTTTTTTTTTAAAAGAAAGTAATCAAAATTCTAAACAAAAAATTTAAAAATTAAAAAGATCAAGTGAACCGATTGGACCGATTTTTAAATGATTTATTACCAATCTAAACGGTTCTTAACCTCTTTGATTGTAAAATGATTATTAAACGATATTCGTACCGAGTGCTTATCGGTTTTCGATCGAAAAGACATGTTCAACCCAATTTTGAAAACTTTATTCATAGTAACTATATAGAATCAAAATCCTTTTGTTGATTAGACAAATCAATTGATATCAAGGACCATCACAAATCAAAAGTTCAAATATTACATATATATATATATATATATAATTTTTTTACTATAAAATTTTCAAATCATATATAAAAAGAATTGACTAAGTAAAATTTCATCGATTGACTGTTAGACAAAAAGTGAGTAAAATAACAAGTGGCTATGTTGCGTTAACCTGCGCCACGTTTGGTGGTAAAAGGAATCGTCTGCAGCATGTGCGATTCGCCTCATCAACAAATGGGACCCAGTCTCTAATAATACCCCATTGGCCTGCTTCACCCAAACCCGAATCATTTTCGGGTGAGGGCCCGAATCATAAAAAAAGTCCATTCTTTGAATACATGGATATTAACACATGTAAAATATCAGCCTTAAAACGTAGCTTACATTATTATTTCGCAATCATCATAATTTCCTCCTAAGAAATTTGTACCAAACATATTCCCAACGGTTTTATTATTTTTCCCACGCTAAATTTGATTCGTCACAAATACTCATCTGAAAATACTATTAATTATAAAAATATTTCATTTATTTACATCCTAAATAAATTCTTGACTAATAATGAGAACGATAGTCATTAGAAATTCACAGACGACATAATAATAAAGAAGAATATGTACAAGCAAATACAAAAAAATTGGAACAGAAACCTTAGTGTAAGACATATGACGTGGACATAGAAATTACATTCAGGCAGGAAGATCAGCTCCTTAAACATTGACACGTCGTCTCAAATTCGGACACGTCATCATGTGTTCCCCACCTGGTACGGACTATTCCACACACACACACACATAAATCCTCACAACTCCAACGATTTTTTTCGCTCTCTAAATTTCAACAATCTCATTTTGCTTTTCCAACAATTTCCTGTAATTCCACAAAGTTTTACCGAGATTTAGGCACAATGATGTAACCGACTATTTCACAGTGACAATCCCAAATCACGGTATTCACTGAAAACTTCTTGAACTGATTCACCCGCCTCTGTCGGACAATCTACGCTACATCCAAATGCCGCCGGCGGCCGGCGTTTTAGCTCAGGGTGATCGGATTCAGGTGAATCCATTGATGGCGCCCGCGGTTGTGCAGCAGCCCCAGCCGCCGCCTCCAGGGGTGATGATGACGACCGTGTCGGAGACGTTTGCCAAGGATGCTATCATCTCGTGGTTCCGTGGGGAGTTTGCGGCGGCGAATGCTATCATCGACGCGCTCTGCAGCCACCTGACGCAGCTGGAGAGCGGTGGAGCGGCGGAGTACCAGTCGGTTTTCGCGGCTATACACAGGCGGAGGATGAACTGGATCCCGATCCTCAACAGGCAGAAGTATTTCTCCATCGCGGATATTCCGATGGAGCTCAAGAAAGTGGCCGCGAAGAAGATAGAGGAGAGGAACGTCGCGTGTACAGAATCGTCTGATGAGAAAATGAAGAACCAAGAAAGCCCGGCGGACGTCATTGAGAATGACGGCGGTGAAGTGGCGCGTGAGGAATCCGAGAGAGATGATTCGCCTGAAAGTGAGATCACCGATACAGGTAAGTCCATTGAGCCTCCACCTGTTCATCGCAAATCAAACCTATTACAATGAGGATCAAGATTATTCTTTTTTATTTAACGTTGTTTTCCTGTGGAAAAATGATTGATTGGTTATTGTATCATAATATTTGTTACTGCCAAGCAGCAGACTTTCCTGAACATTCCAGAATATTTAATATGAAAAATCACATATTTGGTAATGTGATATTAAATTTGAACGTATATCATTTCATTATTTATTGTAAAATTATATAATTTCCGAGTATTTTATGGGAGATTTGAGAAAATCGAGATGTGTAAAGAAAAAGTTAGTTTCTGGAACTGCAAAAAATCCGAGTCCTTAATTAAGTTGTAAGAAAACAAAATTCTGAAGAAAACCATTTAATTTTTTTAATTATAAAGTTTGAATCTGGGACGCCATTAATGGAGCAAGCTCATTGATCTGTGGCGACAATGGGTCTAGAAAGCATTTGAATTAAAAATTCTTCTGGTGGGCTGCGGTTGGTCTGGACCGTCGGATTTTTTTTTGGAGGGGGGTGGCTGCCTTGAGTTGGCTTTTCTTGGCTGCGATTGGCCCACTGGTCCACTTCGTTATTGGTATATTCGGATCCGAAATGGGTTCTTCTTGTTGTTTCCACAGGCAATTCGGAGTTTCCAACTCGTTTGACTTTACCGACTTCACTCGGTGAGAGAATTTGGCCAAAATCTCCACGTGGATTTCAATTTTAAAAATAATCTTTTTTCTGTGAAGCACAGAATTTTTAAACTATTCCTTGATGATTTTGAGACATGCACCTTTTTGGGGAAAAAAGAAAAAAGGGAGTTTACCTTCAATATATGAAAAAACTCTTCAAGTGAACCAACAAGTGTAATATAGAAGGCCCTTTTGATCGAGATTCTTGGTCCGATAAGGCTAAGTGCAGCATTTAGGTACTATTCCACTATGCTCTATGAATGGTGCACAAATGATGCTTTTTCGTTTTTGTCATGGTCTGTTAGTGGGCTTCTTGGTTACAGCAAATTATTATTACGGTATCTCTCACTTTTCCTTTTCCCCACACCTATCGAGACGACCTAAAAATCTTGGAAAAACAACCTTAGGGGCAGCTGTTTTTATTATCAAA
Source organism: Primulina tabacum (assembly GCF_025594145.1). Classification (NCBI taxonomy): domain Eukaryota; kingdom Viridiplantae; phylum Streptophyta; class Magnoliopsida; order Lamiales; family Gesneriaceae; genus Primulina; species Primulina tabacum. The sequence goes on from NC_134566.1 coordinate 22,710,490, forward strand.
AGTTGAGAATGTTCAGTACGGTAGTAGAAGTGAAATGATTCTAGACCACAAGATGACTTTTTAGGAGACAACTTCATATAGTGAAAAGTTCTTGAATTCAAAACTTTAAAACTGTAGACAAAAGAAACAGAGGGAGGCAGAGGTTTTGGATAATGTGAAGTTTTGGTGCACATATATTGTTGATCCCAAGAGAGAGAACAGGTCCTTCAGATGACAGTTTTTGGCTTCGCTTGCCTATTGTAATGACTTTTTTTTTGAAGAAACCTTTTACAATGACTCTTCCATTGAATATATTCTTTCATTGCATTGGTTATTGTACAAGAAGGTCGTATTCATTCATTTAATGCGTTTATTCCTCTTAGTTCTGTTCCGGGATGATTCCAAAATTCGTTATTTCTTATGATGCATCACAGGATCTCATGAAGTGCAGCCATCTCTTGAACATGTTGATATATGTTCCAACCATGAAGAGTGTGATGCACGTCGTGCCCAGATCAAGATGACGAAAGGTTTCATCGCTAAGGAGCCGGTTAAAGGGCACATGGTGAGTCTGTCTTTTTATTAATCTTTTAGTTTTCTTGTGCTGAAAAGATTCAATTTCATGATGAATGTCCGTTCATATAACTTCTTGTTGACTGTAAATTGTAATGCAGGTGAATGTTGTTAGAGGTCTTAAGTTGTATGAAGGCTTGTTCACTGATGTCGAGCTCTCTAAATTGAATGACTTCGTGAATGAACTTCGAGTCGCTGGTCAGAATGGTGAACTGTCAGGTGGATCCTGTGATCCGTGATGCTTATATAGTTAAACTAGTTGTTTCGTTTTGGACCAGAAGTTTTGAGGTTGTAACCAGGTTTGGGGATTTATTTTGCTTGAGATTAAATATAAGATTTGCTGCTAAAACTATTTTGCCAACGACAAAGTATGGCATACTGATTAAAAACATATTCAACCCACCCAGAACACCAATATGTGCTCAAATTTACCAACTGAATTTCTGGTGCTTATTTTTTCGTTCGATATGTTGCGATGAGTCTTATGCACAATTTGATCCTTTGGACTTGATTCTACTACAGCAAAGCTCTGATCCAATGCTGAATATGTTTTCAGATGAGACCTTTATTCTCTACAATCAACAAGTGAAAGGAAACAAGAGGGAGTTGATTCAGCTAGGCATTCCCATTTTCGGGAAGATAAACAATGATTCAACAACCCAAAAGAGTAAGTAGTTAGAGCGTAGTTTGTTTTGCTATACTGATTTGCTCTTTTTCCATTGCAACAGCGATTACCTGCAAGAAATTTTGATATTTCTTTCTTTTAATTATGTTAACAGACTATGTCGAGCCAATCCCAGCTCTTCTCCAAGGTGTGGTTGAGCACTTGATTCAATGGCATTTGATTCCAGAACACAGGAAGCCAAACAGCTGCATCATTAACTTCTTTGATGAGGTATATGTACTTCAAATTCGTATCATTTGTCTATTCTCTAGTTCCATGCCTTGTGTACAGTATTAACAAGTTCTTTTGGTATTAGGGCGAATATTCCCAGCCTTTTCTTAAACCGCCTCATTTGGACCAGCCTCTTTCTACACTCCTCCTTTCCGAATCAACAATGGCATTCGGCCGCACGCTAGTGAACATCGGTGAAGGAAATTATAGAGGGCTACTTATGCTTTCTCTGAAGGAAGGGTGTGTGTTCAACTTAATCACCTTAACCCCCTCCAGATTTTATGGATAGTGTAGTGTTTAATTCCAAACATTTTGTGCAGGTCTCTTTTAGTCATGAGAGGGAACAGCTCAGACACAGCAAGGCATGTTATGTGCGCATCGCTTAACAAGAGGGTGACCATCACTTTCTTCAGAGTTCGAACCGAGACCCAAAACAACACACCTGCAGAAAGCCCTTTAAGTAAAGCTATGACTTTATGGCAACCTGGTGCCCCAAATCCAAACACTATAGTCACTGGCTACGAACCAGTGAGTATGATCCCAAAATGGAGTCTCCTGCGCTCCCCTTTGGTGATGTTAGCCCCGGTGCGTCCTATGGTTGTGAGTCCTAAAAGGGTTCCGGGTGGTGGCACTGGGGTGTTCTTGCCCTGGACTGTTGGCTCACGAAAACCTGCAAAGCATCTTCCTCCACGTGCTCAAAGAGGACGGTTTCTTTCACTGCATTCCTCGGTTGAAACACGTGAAGAAGATTAATTCTGATTCAGGGCTCTACAATTCATAAAATTTATACTTGTGATTTCCAAGTAATTTCGGTGACGCTCTCATGTCCAAAGAAGTTCCCAATACTGATTAAAGTTGTGCATTTTCTCTTCTTTTTTTTAATCTGCCAGGTTTTTAGTGTTGGTCTTTATACATTCACTGAATTTATGTAGTCTCCAGAAATGGTTGATCTTGAGGTTAAATCGAGTGTGACTTAGTCCTGTTGAAGGCTTTGTATCGACTCGTGTTTTCAGATCGAGTTACTTTTAGAGTATGGTATACTTTTATGTTCAGGAAGAAGAATTTTTCCAACTGATGTGTTTCACAAAACTAATCTTTTCAAATTGTGTGATTCTTGGTGAAACCACTCTGAGAAACACAAGTTTTAAACATGTCTTGCCGCATCTGATTTTTTGCTACTTTCACAGATTGAGAGCTTTGAATAAGAAAACTTCGCATACGATTAACAGTTAGAACAAAGGCTTTAGGATACAAGGTACGACCAATATAATAGAACCATGATCCACATAAAATACAAGTGAGGAGGAAAACAATCCTTCATCAAGTAGCAGAGAGACCAATTAACATCAAGACAAAAAGAATGGAAAATTGCATCAGTTTGATATGTTAACTTTCTCAAAATGTACTAGACACGGTTGAGTTCAAGCTACCCTATGGAAATAGTTACCCTTACGGAAATATCCTCAAGTAGATCCAATTGTCCAAATTTTTTTGATCTTGTGGGGTTGACTGAGAAGGTATGAAGCACGCACAACCAAAAGAATTAGGCCATTTGATATACAATGGGCATTACATGGGGTTTTTATATTTCTCTCCACTTTCCAAACCCCACAGCTAGTTCTTGAATTAACAAAGTATAAGGTTTTGCAATTAAGCTTTCGCTGGCTCATCATCCTCCTCAATATCCCAACTCAAGTCGTCATCATCTACTGCAGTACTTAACAGCTTGCTCAGTTCAGCCTTACTTGTGTTGTTGATGTGTGTCATTTTTACGTATTTTATTGCATTAGTTTTATGTGTATTTGCATTGTGTGTGCGTGCAATTCATATACATTTTGTTCATTTTAGAATTAGCATATGCATATAATCGTGTCTCATTCGTACGTGATGAATTTGCAGGTGAAATGGCCCGAGAGCTGAAATCGGGAAAGAAATACACAAGCCACGCGAGAAAGAGAGGAACGAGGGAGAAAAGTTGGCGCCGGCCTGTAGAATCTTACCGTTCGGGCACAAAGATGGATTTCTGGACAGAAGAGTTGGCGCCCGGGTGATAGAATCTTACCGATCGGGCGCGAGATGTGCCTTTCGAAGACTGGATTACAGAGGACTCGACTGTGACGTCTACTGTTTTAAAAAGCTGCTAAAATAAATTTTTTTACAAGATTATTTTTCAAAATATTAGAATTGTGCATGCATGCAAGAGTACTGAAAAATACATTTTTTTTAATAATCGTAGTCAAGTGACAAATGAAATACTGCGTTTTAAAAAAATTTGCCAACGCGGTCCTCAACCATGAGTTAACAACATAAAACAAGAAAAATCCTGAAAATCATCAACATAACAAATAACGTACTCAACTGATCATGTCTACTCAAAACTCATAAAATCGTGATGTGCGGAAAAGTGTGGTCCTCGAGTCGTGTGCGCACAGCCAGCACTGCCTACTCAGAATTCAGAACCTCCAGTCTCCTCATCGACATGCTCACCTGCATCATTCACACCTAGTGAGTCTAAAGACTCAACACACCTGTATCGTGATAACAAACACATACACATATAATGCAGCAGTGAAAAATACCGTAATCAACATACATTTCATGATCGTGAAAAGTCGTATGCATAATTAAAAACTTGTCAAGCATAATCATAATCATAGTACGTATCATCATATCAACATATATGTTTTCATTCTCTTAATTTTAATTCCATTCATTAGCTGTGACTTTCGTATCATCATGTCAGTTGATAGATCTATTTACGTGTAATCGAGGTACACGGCGGCGATGATATTAGTGACAACATTACCTGTCCACTGAGCCCTGGCCTTGCATGTCATCGTGTCATCGTATTAGTCACAACCAACTCTCATCCTTCAAAAATGTGTCATCACATTCATAACTTAATAAAAATATACATATACGTAATTTTTCCTTAAAACTAAGCATGCACCGGATTTTTCATAATTACATAAAAACCATATACATGATGCATAAACATTTAAAAACATGATAAATTTGTGCTCAGGGCACTGCCAGGCCAAAAAATTAACCCCGAGTGCAAAATAACCATTTTGCCCCTGGAAACCCAAAATGACCATTTTACCCCTGGACCTCAAAATTTCGAACCGAAGCTTACAAAAATCCTTAAAACATCCCAAAAAATAATCAAAAGCATTTCTTAGACGTAAAATCGAGCTCGTTTCAAAACTTAAGCGATTCGTTTTAAAACTTGGACCGGGGTCTCGGTTTTAACCCGAAACTTAACCAATTTTTTCCCAAACCTTTACCACACCTAAAACACATTATAACAGCCCATAAACTTCACATTCCAGCCCACTATGACTCCTGAAAACATGACCACAAGCTGCTGGAATTTCTCTACTCGATCTAGTCGAACCCTAGCCGTGGCCCTCGCACACAATCACGACCCTACAACAAAACCATTGGGACCAGCCACAAACCAGCCTCTCCTAGACCACCCTAGGACCCCTCCGGACCTTCTGAACCCACGGCCACAGCCCATGCAAGCCGTAAATTTCCTATACTCGCTAGTCACCAAAGGATGCACACCCGCGACCAACCCCTATTCCACGATGCCAAACGACTCTAAAGGCAAGACCAGCAGGTTGTGGACCTCCCCTAGCCTCGCTTGGAGCCTCATGGATCGCGCCTCAGCATGGTTCAGCCCTTGCTAGGTCGATCCCGCCCTAACCCTACACCAAGACAACCTGAAACCCTAGCCACCGAAATGACACCTTCGGCCTTCACCAAGAACCGAGCACACCCTAGACTCCAATCATCATGTCACCTTAAACACAGCATGTTCGCCCCTAATCAACCAAAAATCGGCATCCCCCTTGCAACCATATAACAAAAATGTGAGTATCATGCAAAAATAATCGAATTTCATGTCAAAATTTAAATAAAAATGCAACCACAAGGTAGGTGTAACGCCCCGAAAATTTAAAGGTCCACGCGAACCACATGCATGCAATTATTAAATTCTCCTGTATTTTTATTAAATGTTTTAATTACATTAATTAATTATGCTGTGCATAATTGCATGTTTAAAATATATTTTTCTACATTGTTGCATTAAAATGTAATTTTTAAGGATATTCAAGTGACAATCGAGGAACGGGAACCGAGGGCTGAAAAGTGTAAAAATGTTTTTATTGGTTAATGGTTTTTAATTATTTAAATTAAGGGTGATGCTTTTTAGTATTTTTGAAAATAAAGGGTTTTGAGGTGATTTTATACGCCGGGACGTAAATTTTATCGGTGTTGGTTTTTCAACTAAAATACGAACTTTTTGGCAACCGGCTAATAAATTCACATGTTTAATTAAACAAAACATTGTTAATATTTTATTTAAAACCTAATTAAACTAATGGGCTTAATTTAATTGGCTTAATAGACCAAAGCCTAGTTAGTAGTTAATTAGTGTATAAAATATATTAAACCCTACACTACTAGCATCACAATCAATCGGCCACCACTTTTTAAAATCTGAAAAACTCTCCCCACACTCTCACAAACACACGGCAGCACACTTACACATCACATTCAAGGGTGTTTCGAAGGTTCAAGGGAAAACAAAGCCAAGGTTGTGTCCCGTTCTTCGTCGTCAACGGATATTCGAGCGTATTTAACGCAAAGGCACGCCTTAATCTTCCTTTTCTCATCCATCATGTCATAATATGTTTTAAAAGTTTTTTTTTATGAAACATGAAAAACCGAAGTTGCTGCCTTTGTTTTCTATTTTGCATGATTTACGTATCTCTTATTGCATGCCTTGATTCACGTTTTTTTTGTTAAACCAAGGGCTGCCATGACATAAGGTAAGTTCAAGAGTGGTATACACCTGTTTTAGAATCTCACAAACTCACCCTGAACATCCCAAAAATTCGGCAGAAGCAAAAACACCCAAGCAACCGTGAGTTGCTGTCATGGGTTATAGGGTTCGGGTTTTTCATTGCAGGGGCTGGGGCTTGGTTGGCTTGTTTCGGGGGCTAGCCAAGGTCATGGGTGAGTCAGGGAGGGAGTCCTAGCAAAGCTAGGACTCACGGTAAGGGTTGGGGAAGAGTCCTAGCCACTCTAGGTGTGGGGACCCGGACGCTAATCATGTTCTTAATCATCATTAGGACAATTTAATCAATTACAATAAATATGGTCTAAATTTTTTTTTTAAATTGCGGAACGTAATGGAATACATGCAAATATACATATCAGTATATTAAAAGTAGATGTCTGGTAATATATACAATCATCCGAGCTAAGGTTTAATAACTCCATATCAAGTGTTCCATTCCCTATCTCATATCAAAGTCCGTAGTCTTCACTCTAATCACGATCTCTCTTCATCTCCTCGACCCTGAACTTGTCCCACCTGTAGCCATGCACACATACAAACAAGACAACAGCCGGATAACTCCGGTGAGAATTACATTCTCGGTATAAATCATGTATACATGCATTTCATATAAACAGATATAAAAGCATAAACAGATAATCATAAAATGTATTAAATCAGAAAACATAAACTCTGAATATAACATGTATCGGATCCGACACATAAATCAACACGGACTCTGAATCACACTCCGTGACTCTTGGACTCTGACTCGACTCGTCCTAATCTAGGGATCCCGATCGGAATAAGAACATACACCCACCTACACTCCCGATCGGGGTGGTGGTATGTTCTTATTCACGGACTTTGGTTCTTTCCATATCGAACATCAGCAATAGAAGAAACTCCAACTCTATCCACTTCGATATAACTAAACATCCGGTGTCTTGACCTAACCGTCACAGACTTTGGCATTTTCACCAATATCGTATCCTGTGACAATGTGCAATGTGCCAGTGACGATTCCATCACTATCCGGCACTACTGTCACAAGTTCACTCATCTACGACTAGGCGTATCCGCCTATGACTCAATACATAAATCAATAGATCAAAGATATCAATATCATTCAATTGCAAATAACAATGCAATAAAATAATGTATGTGATTTTGGGAGACTCAAGTTAAATCCAACTCGAGTTGTGCAATCCCACATCGACATTAATTTATACCTTTGTCTTCTCGGTCTGACGAAGTCGAAGTCTCGAAATCAAATCTGTCCATATCCAATCTGAAATGACAATATCGGATAGACTATGTCAATATGCAGCTCAATTCACAGCCTGTTCTGATCAATACGCAATTCAAGACATAATCTGACCAATATCGAATCAAGATACAATCTAATCCATATCGACGATATCACGATATAATCGAAGTCACTACTGAATCTGATCAATATCAACTCACTGATGTTTCGACAGTATAACAATACAATCTCAATAAACCCAGCAATATCAACATCACAGATATAATACCACGAGGTATAATCGATATCAATACAACTCATAACCCCAGCGATAATAGATCATAATCTCAAATCTGTCTAATCTCAGTCATATTATTTTAAAAAATCATAACGATTATATAAACAGTCTGTTCTTCGATCTGACTTCAATTATATACTGATCAATATACTCAAAACACAATATATCAGTCAAATCGTAATTCCCCCCAATATCATAATTTCAAACGATATCAGAACTCAATGAAACTTACGTCCTGTTGTAGCTGTCGTCGCTAGGAACTTAGTACTGTAGTCGGATTCAAATTTGGACGGTCGGATTTCGCAACATCATAATTATACCCTTCGAAAGAAATTTTGAAAGCTTTTCTTCAGAATTCTCGTTCCTTCTTGATAAATGAAGGAGAATCAATAATTTATATATATATATATATATACATGTTGCACACGTAAGGGGCAAGTGGCTTGTTCTTGTTCTGCATGTCGCGCGCATATGCGCGCCCAGCCCCGCGCATATGCGCCAGAAGTTCTGCCCGAATATTTTGCTACTGGACTGCTCGCGCATATGCGCGCACACAAGCCACGCATATGCGCGAGACCTACTGTCTCGGCGTTCAACACTCGCGCATATGCGCGCCTCTACGCCGCGCATGTGCACCCAACTCTCTGGACTTTGCAGCTTGGTTAATAAACCTCCTCGCGCATCTGCGCGCCCTGTCTCGTGCATATGCGCGAGGTCCTCTGCCTCTGCGCTTGGCCTTGCGCGCATATGCGCACATCCTTTCGCGCATGTGCGCGCCATATTCTGTCCCCCGCACATTACCTCTTTCTTGCAACTCCAATCGCATCTTGGTCTTTCTAATCACATCACATACATCCTATGCTATCTCACAATCATGTCTCGGAATATTCCGTCATAATCATATCAATTATTACCCAAATTATTTCAGATCACGGTAATCAAATTCTCGGGCCTTACATTTCTCACCCCCTAAGATTCGATTTCGTCCTCGAAATCACAGGCAATCAACTCAGATAAAAAAAGAAATGTATGATAGAGGTTAATCAGAAAACTCATTGCAATGCAATAATTCTGAAATTTCAGTCTCATAACAAATCAATACTATCATCTCCTATCAATCTGATAATTTCAATCAGGGTTATATTCAATCTTCAACCTTAAATATCAACAGTCATCGTCCGACGTTGACATATTCAGTCTAGTTATTCTGAGCTGTCTTTATTCTCCTCTGAATCAGTTTCAATTTCTTTTTCATATCTCGGATCCTATCAAATCCAATCTCAGGTATCACCGAGATATAATCCCCATACGAAGAAAATCTGTAGTTTTCACTGTACAATGCCTCGAATGATGCTATCTCCATACTCATCTGATAACTATCGTTATACGATAATTTACAAGTGACAATAAATCATGTCAACTAGTGCTAAAATCCAGCACCACAGTTCCTGGATATTCTTTAGAATCAGGATAGTTCGCTCCGACTATCCGTTGATCTATAAACGATAGGTGAAAGATCTTGTTGTATATTCTGCCAAAAGTACAAAATCAACCGAAAATCGTGGTATGATAAAATCAACTTTGGCATTCAGTGCAATTTGCTCACTTTTCTGACATACAATTCAGTCATCTGATCATGTCTGTACATCTTCCTGTACAAAATAATATATACAGCTTCGAGCAATCTGTCAATCACAATCGTATCACATCATAATCTTGAAAATATTGTGATAGTTCCATCACCACATCCATAGAAATGTACTCCCATTTTTATTCAGGAATCAATAATTTATATAACCAATCTCCTGGTTCCTCTCATTCTCTCCTATTGGTGGCCAATATAGATATCTCAGTACGAATTTTGCCACAACTAATCTTATCTGTTTCTATCAAAACTATCTTTTTCGAACTATCATATATTGTCTATCACCAGAATAAATACTGAATCGGTTACTGTGCACTTCTAACCATATCTATCATTTCAAATTCAAATATTCGGCACAACCAAGTCGATTATTCACATACAATACCGTATCACATACCTGATATTTTGATCGACACCCTGTTCTGATTATCGAAATCGAGTTCTAAACATTCTGATCAAATTTCTGAACTGCTTTAATTTTCAAATTCAGCTCTGGTTCTGTTTGAACTGTATATAATTCCAACGATACATAACAATCTGTATCAACCACGGATTCAGAACAACAGTAATATCGGATTAGATTCAAAATTTCAATCACTGCTCTATTAAACTCATAAAATGCAATGTCTGACAATACTGTCGATTCGGACTAACCGATCACATCTTCGAGTTGTTTAGATCAACGGCTATATCATCTTCAAATATAACAAACTCTGAACACAATTTATCTCAGTCAAGATGCACATTTCAACAGTTGCTGCATACAACTTTTCAGTTCCCAGAACATTCAATACAATACTCAGATATTCAATAAAAGCAATCATAATCTTCGAATATACCAGAATACCATAGATAAATAAATCAGAAAATTATTAAATATTCCGAACACGGAGTTTATCAACTCACCACTATAGCTGATACATCCCTAACGAGAAACATTCAATCAGATGTAATTCTCGGTTAAATCTGCTATCCGATCTTTCAAATCTTTCAATTCAATCAATATCATCCGGTACGAAGTTCTAAAAGTAGTAACAATATCTGATATCAAGTCAAGACTGAAATCAATCTTCCTGATTAAAAGCAAACCGGGAAATTCATTTGAGACGACTTTAGCAACTCTTCTATCACTGGCAAATCAGTCAATGATACACTCCATCTTAGTAAATCAACTAATTATATAAGGAATCACTCCGTTCCTTTTGATAATCATCGAGTCATAAACATCATATATATCAAAGGTATTCTAAATCCAGAATCCTTATCGTACCATGTTCATTCTTCGGCCATTTCAGGTCCGAATCTTGCCATTTCCTGGAAATAATCTGCGATAGCTCTGTACTTGGCCAACACATCAATATCAATAATGCGGTCAGAATCAAATGACATCAAGTACTATATCATCTAACTCAATCTCATATATGTCATACTGCAGCATACAAAATCTAACAGATGTCACTGCTACAAAACCTCTCCCAAACAGAAAAGAGATCAATACTACAGCATATAATAACTCAATACTCAAGCATATATCCATGCAATTCATTCAGAAATCATATACAGGATGTACTAATATTTCTCAATACGTACACGAAATAACCATAAAGGAACAGTTACCTGCCACTATAGAATCAAGTGCATTCCGGGTCTGTTCCCCGATCACTGCGACCAGATGCCTCTGCTCCCTGGAATCTTCGGGAACCTCGCTGTGAACATACTCTAGCAAAGTGTCCTTGCTATCGACAGATGTTACAACTACCAGACACACCTTGGCATTGTTCTGTGAGATGTCTTTCTCCACAGGTTCTACAATACACTCCGGTATAACTCGGGCTAGAACCACTGGAGCTAGATGAACCGCTCCCTAACTTCTTGAAATGCTTCTTTCGAGCTTTCAACTGTTCTTTCTTTTCACTACTGCTGCTACCAATCTCGATTCTGAGAGGCAGTTGCTGGGGTATCGGTGTTGGAAGAACATATGAAGCTCCCTTTTGTCTCATCAGAACTGTTTCTGCTCTTTTGGCTCTGTTCAGAGTATCAGCAAGGTTATTCGGTCGTTTCACATTTACCAATGTACGTATCTCCGGATTCAATCTCTGGATGAACTGATTAGATACAGCTTCATCGTTCCTAGCCACTTGAGGGGCAAAACGTAGCAAGGTAAAGAACTGGGCCAAATACTCATCAATATTTAACTGACCCTGTCTCAGATTTGCAAACTCGGCACCTTTATCCTGTCTGTATGATACGGGGAAAAATCTTTGATATAATTCAACTTTAAAAATTTTCCACGTAATCACTGGACCACGCTGTTCTAAGGCTTCTTTGGTTACCAGCCACCAACTCCTTGCGACTTCCCGTAACTGGTGCCTAATCAATTTAACTTTACAATCATCTGTGAAACCAAGAAATTCAAATAGCATTTCTATATCATCTAACCAATTCTCACAATCGACTGACGTCTCAGTACCCTTCAGAATCGGCGGTTGAAACGAGTGAAACCTCTTTAACTGTGTTTCCATCAGAGTTTCTGACACATTCATCTGATTAGTCGAAGTACTACCTCGTTCTGGAATTCTTCGAGGAGGTATATTTGATTACCACAAAAGTTAGCAATCACATGAGATAAATCCGTCTCAGCCCCCTTTCTTATCAGCTTACCTCTGACCAAGAATGGGTTCTGATTCATTTCCAAATAATACACCTTACCAGATCAACTAAGATATCCAGGCACCATGTATCTCCAAAAACAGTAAGCACATATTGCAACATTAACATATACAATGTAACTCAACATTATAATAAATCACATGCTAGCAATCACATGCAAGGAAAGAAAATTCATTCTAGCCCGCTCACTAGCTTCTATTTCAGTCTCAAAAACCTACAGTTCTGGACCTATTGCTCTAATACCACCTGTTGTGGGGACCGGACGCTAATCATGTTCTTAATCATCATTAGGACAATTTAATCAATTATAATAAACAGGGTCTAATTTTTTTTTTAAATTGCGGAACGTAATGGAATACATGCAAATATACATATCAGTATATTAAAAGTACAAGTCTGGTACTATATACAATCATCCGAGCTAAGGTTTAATACTCCATATCAAGTGTTCCATTCCCTATCTCAGATCAAAGTCCGTAGTCTCCACTCTAATCACGATCTCTCTTCATCTCCTCGACCCTGAACCTGTCCCACCTGTTGCCATGCACACATACAAAAAAAACAACAGCCGGATAACTCCGGTGAGAATTACATTCTCAGTATAAATCATGTATACATGCATTTCATATAAACAGATATAAAAGCATAAACAGATAATCATAAAATGTAGCAAATCAGAAAACATAAACTCTGAATATAACATGTATCGGATCCGACACATAAATCAACACAGACTCTGAATCACACTCCGTGACTCTTGGACTCTGACTCGACTCGTCCTAATCTAGGGATCCCGATCGGAATAAGAACATACACCCACCTACACTCCCGATCGGGGTGGTGGTATGTTCTTATTCACGGACTTTGGTTCTTTCCATATCGAACATCAGCAATAGAAGAAACTCCAATTCTATCCACTTCGATATAACTAAACATCCGGTGTCTTGACCTAACCGTCACAGACTTTGGCATTTTCACCAATATCGTATCCTGTGACAATGTGCAATGTGCCAGTGACGATTCCATCACTATCCGGCACTACTGTCACAAGTTCACTCATCTACGACTAGGCGTATCCGCCTATGACTCAATACATAAATCAATAGATCAAAGATATCAATATCATTCAATTGCAAATAACAATGCAATAAAATAATGTATGTGATTTTGGGAGACTCAAGTTAAATCCAACTCGAGTTGTGCAATCCCACATCGACATTAATTTATACCTTTGTCTTCTCGGTCTGATGAAGTCGAAGTCTCGAAATCAAATCTGTCCATATCCAATCTGAAATGACAATATCGGATAGACTATGTCAATATGCAGCTCAATTCACAGCCTGTTCTGATCAATACGCAATTCAAGTCATAATCTGATCAATATCGAATCAAGATACAATCTAATCCATATCGACGATATCACGATATAATCGAAGTCACTACTGAATCTGATCAATATCAACTCACTGATGTTTCGACAGTATAACAATACAATCTCAATAAACCCGGCAATATCAACATCACAGATATAATACCACGAGGTATAATCGATATCAATACAACTCATAACCCCAGCGATATCAATACAACTCGTGAGGGTGATGGTCCCAGTGGGAGCCCGACGATCGTGTTTCCATTATTGCGAATATGAGGTTATGAGGATATGAGGTTTGAGGTAAGAATGAGAATATCGTGAGGGGAGAAGGCCCCAGAGGGAGAGTATTTATGGGAGAAGGCCTCAGAGGGAGCCCCGACGATCGTATTTCTATTCAATCATGATAGGCCAGGGCCCAGTTGACCGGTGAGAGTGTTGCTGGTGTCCCCTGCCGCCCAGTACTGTGGTTACATGTAGATGGATCCATCGAATTTTGAGGTTTGAGGAAAGTCACAATTAACGATCTGAATTCAACAAAGGAAAAAGGAAAAAGTTTATGATCATGTTAAAATGTTTTATGCCATGTCATGTTGAGGAAAAAGGAAAAAGATTAAAGTTTATTAATGTCATGAAAATGTTTATGTTATGCAACTTCACGAAACGATATTTTAAGTACAAGTATTTTTCACTGTTATATGTTGAGTGTATTACGTATTATTTGTTATAAAGATGATGGTGTGTTGAGTCTTTAGACTCACTAGGTGTGATGGATGCAGGTGAGGTTGAGGGAGGCCTTGACGGATGATCCTACTGGACTGTCGGTGCACCCAACCCGAGGACCAGCGCTACTATTTTCCGCATTACGTTTTATGATTTCTGATTTAAGTTAAAGATATTTAAGACTATTTATTTATGCTTTTGAGAGATTTTTGAGAGGTTTAGTATGAGATATTCTTTTCAAATTATTGATTTCTTTAGGTTTGGTAAAACAGTAGACGATTTCATTTTATGACTATTGCACTTGATTTTAAAATGTTAGTTGGATGATGTTTTATTTTAAAAAGGGCAAAATATTTTATAAAAATATTTTGGGGAAAGCCGAAATTTAGAGGATTTAAAAAAAAATTAATTTCTAGTACTTTTAAAGCAATAAAAAGGGTAGACGTTTCAGTTGGTATCAGAGCAAAGGTCCTGTAAAGGGTTGTGCCACCATCAGCGCCAGAAAGATCAGTCGTCAAGCCTCAAAGTTGTAGGTTTTTACATGCTTTATATGATTTATATGTTGTCACCTGCATGACTACATGAATTATATGTTCACGTTACATGTTTAATAGCTTCATGATAATATATGATTTATATGCTTTGGAATTTTTTTATATGTGATACGATATGAAATGAAAAATTATTTGATTTTAACGCATGTTGGTTTTGTGGTGGAATTGGACTATGTTGATTTTTGGATTTTAGTATTGACGTTTTACTTTTTGGGCTATAGGTTAATCGTGAATATTATGAATGCTTTATGGGACACATAGATTTTCTAAGAAAATATTTATGATTCAAGGTTACTAGTCGAATTAATTTTTGGGAATTAGACATAAGGAATAATGATTTAAGGATTTGCAACGACTTGGGAGTAAGAAAATGTATAAATTGGGATTTTAAGTTTTGATGAAAAGTAAGATTGGCTATAGAAATTGATTTTGGGAAAATAAGCTTAAAGTTTTTGAAATTATGTTATGGGAAACTCGTAGCAGGAAATTAAGAATACCAAAAACTTATGAGTTAATCGTAGGATTTTTGAAATCAAGAACCAATTAAGATAATTTTTGAGGAAATTAAGAATTTATTTTGCAATTTCTAAGAAACATGGGGACTAGTTTAGCAATAAGCGATAATTGAATGGGTTAAATGAGAAGAATTTTGAGGATTTAGACTTTTTAAGAATATTTGGAAACTTGGGATATCTTGGATATAGTGTTATAAGGATTGTTATTCAAGAGTTTTTAAGGATGAGTTGATATTAGGCTTGAATAATTTAAGCGTTAGCGGATGAGTTTGGGATTTTAAGGTTGAAATATGATAAGTTGATTAATATTTTGGGTATAAAATAAGGAAAGTAATATACGATAAGTATGGTCATCCATCTTTTAATATTGGGAATTGTAAGAAAAATTGAAATTCGGGGTTATAATAGTATAGCAGTAAGTCATTATGGGTTTTCTTAAGTTGCAAATCGCAAATAAGGATTTAGAAGGAAAATTTAATTGGGATCAAGGAGACGTAAGGACCTTCTAGATTTTAAGTTTTATCATAGTAGCGCAGCGAAAGCGTGGATTTTTTAGATATTAGAACTAAGACTAAACTTTGGGTTGTTAAGGATAAGCGAATTTCGAGGACGAAATTCAATTCAAGGGGGGGAGACTGTAACGCCCCGAAAATTTAAAGGTCCACGCGAACCACATGCATGCAATTATTAAATTCTCCTGTATTTTTATTAAATGTTTTAATTGCATTAATTAATTATGTTATGCATAATTGCATGTTTAAAATATATTTTCCTACATTGTTTCATTAAAATGTAATTTTTAAGGATATTCAAGTGACGATCGAGGAACGGGAACCGAGGGCTGAAAAGTGTAAAAATGTTTTTATTGGTTAATGGTTTTTAATTATTTAAATTAAGGGTGATGTTTTTCAGTATTTTTGAAAATAAAGGGTTTTGAGGTGATTTTATACGCCGGGACGTAAATTTTATCGGTGTTGGTTTTTCAACTAAAATACGAACTTTTTGGCAACCCGGCTAATAAATTCACATGTTTAATTAAACAAAACATTGTTAATATTTTATTTAAAACCTAATTAGACTAATGGGCTTAATTTAATTGGCTTAATAGGCCAAAGCCTAGTTAGTAGTTAATTAGTGTATAAAATATATTAAACCCTACACTCCTAGCATCACAATCAATCGGCCACCACTTTTTAAAATCTGAAAAACTCTCCCCACACTCTCACAAACACACGGCAGCACACTTACATATCACATTCAAGGGTGTTTCGAAGGTTCAAGGGAAAACAAAGCCAAGGTTGTGTCCCGTTCTTCGTCGTCAACGGATATTCGAGCGTATTTAACGCAAAGACACGCCTTAATCTTCCTTTTCTCATCCATCATGTCATAATATGTTTTTAAAAGTTTTTTTTATGAAACATGAAAAACCGAAGTTGCTGCCTTTGTTTACTATTTTGCATGATTTACGTATCTCTTATTGCATGCCTTGATTCACGTTTTTTTTGTTAAACCAAGGGTTGCCATGACATAAGGTAAGTTCAAGAGTGGTATACACCTGTTTTAGAATCGAACAAACTCACGTTGAACATCCCAAAAATTCGGCAGAAGCAAAAACACCCAAGCAACCGTGAGTTGCTGTCATGGGTTATAGGGTTCGGGTTTTTCATTGCAGGGGCTGGGGCTTGGTTGGCTTGTTTCGGGGGCTAGCCAAAGTCATGGGTGAGTCAGGGAGGGAGTCCTACGGTAAGGGCTGGGGAAGAGTCCTTGCAGAGGCCCTGTAACTTCTTGCTTGAAAATTTGCGGAAAAATTAAAAATTTTCTTTTCAAAAGAACTTAAATGGCCTCATTCATAAAATCACTGGTGAATCAAGTTCAATATTTCAAAATATTGCAGCGGAAGAAAATATAGTTTGCCAAAAATCATAATTTAAAAATATCCAACGACTTATAAAATATTTGCGGAATAAAATAACAACTGCTGCTCTGAGGTCCTCGGGTGCCACTACTGCCGACCCAAGCTGGCTCACTGGTCCCCGCCCTCGGCCCTGGCCTCATCAGTACCTACAACAATCAAGTCTAGTGAGCCTAAAGACTCAGCATGCATATATCGCAGGTAACGAGTAAAAATCTGAATTAAAATATGCATGAGTTAACATATCCTGTCCTGAGGCATGCTGAAAATAATCTGTACTGAGCCATTATAATACGTGCATAACTGAACTAATAATCACAGTAAAAAAAATGTTTGCTCCTTGGAGCCTGTACTGAAATAACTGATAAAATTTTCTGTTGAGATTATGTTTTACGCCTGTGGCCACTGCACTAAGCTGAACTGATCGGTAACTGGCTACCGGGGAGGCTGAAACTGAACTGAGCTGGCCGGTCACTGGCGACCGGGTGGTACCATACTGAACTGATCGGTCACTGGCGACCGTATAAAATAACACTCCCACATAGTGAATGAACCACAAGCCATATCGCATAAATCTAAAAAATAATCATTTTCTGTTTTTTCATGCACGTAATATAATTAACTGACGTGATGAAAAATCCTGTAATTTTACCAACTGGATTGGATTGGATCGTCCCCAGGCTCGCTGCAACCTAACTGTGCTATGAAAAATATGCAATAGCTTAAACTTGACCAACTATGCAATTTACGTTCAAAAGATGCGACTATGATGCCTAATGACTTCGCATTTAATCATGACTCCGAGCCAACCTGAAAAGACACCGAACCGACGTATAGTCATGATTAAAATACGCTGAAAAATCATAAAATAATGCTCCTAAAATGATAGGGTCGAAATCTAGGTGGAATGAAGGCCAAAACACGAAACGCTCTTTCGAGAGTCAATTTGGCACATCGCACCGTAAATTCTCGTACGACCTCAAAAATGGTCCAAATGACAAACGGTCAAAAACATGACCTTCCTAACTCAATGAGGCACTGTCCAGTCCAAGGCCATGGGCTAAAAGCCGACCGAGAACTCGAACGAGTCTCCGAACCGACACAGCAACTTGCTGTAAAATTCCAGCAACTGTACAATCGTGTAACTTGTGTTGTTTTCGAGACTACCAGCCATTGGGGCGTGAACCACTGACCAGAGACTCTTACCAACATCCCAAGGAGTGATTTGAACTGTGGCTAAGGGCCCTAGACCAGCCACAATCCGCGTCACACCAAAACTCAACCGAAACTCCAACCGAGAACCAACGTGCATGCGTGTGTAGTGTTTTGCCTAGATCGATGTCTTGCGTCATTCCAGTGGCCATTTGATTGACCATGGCACAATCTAGACATAAAGGGGCACGGTATGAACCGTAGCTATGGGCCATAGGCCAACCAAGATCCACACTAACCCAACCAACTCGAAATACATGTGCTGAAAAATGGAAGGGGCCGAAGGGTATAGGGGGCTGTTTTGATTAAAAACCGATGAGCCATGGACCAAGCCACCAAAAGGGCGACTTAGTCACGTCTTAGACATGCTATGGGAGTGATCCAACCATGGCTAAGAGCCCTTAGGGCAGCCAAGATCAGATCCAACCCCTTGACAACCAAACTGAATTTTCAAACTCAAAAAGGGACACAAATGGTGTTGCTGTCATTTCTTGCTTTCCAGCGAGCATGGGCTGAAACCAATGGACAAATGTGGTCCTAATGCATCCTATTACATGTATATAAGTCGCCTTGGGAGCCTGGAGTCGAACCAATCACCTGAAACTCACAAACCAAAAGAAACCGTGAAGCTTGCCAAGGAAAAGTCGAAAATTCTGCATGTGTTGTTTCAAAATGTTTTGACATGGATCTCGATTTTTGCTTGAATAAACATGATCATGTACTGAAAAATAAATGATAATATGACTTGATTGAGGTTTAGAAAAAATCTAGACATGCCTGGTTTCGTTTCGAAAGAAACGAACGAAACGACGACGACGCGGCACGGAGGAGGTGGAGCGCTTCTCTTGTTTTCTTTACTCTCGATTTTTCTCTCTACTCTAAGGCTATGAACTCACGACGTTTCTACACTGAAAATGGATCTGAATGATGAGGTATTTTGGTGGTGAGGGAGGGGAGATAAGTGGTTACGGGAGTGAGGGGGATAGGTGCAAGATATAAGGAAAGATCCAAGACCAAGTCTTCTCATTTTGAATTTTGAATTATGGTTTGATATCAAATGAGTTGGTGGATGCTTCTAGGAGGTAGTGTCCGATTTCCTCCCTTGATATCTAGACTAGGATGTGCCCATTAATTAATTAAATTGTGCTCCCAAAAATCCTAGAATTATCCTACTAATTACATGCAAAGAATTGGTCAAAGTTGATGAGTTGGAAATGTGTGGTCTAGGCAAGGGGTGGCCGAAACATGCATGATAAATGGTAGGGGGAAATTGATTATCTAGTAATTTAATAACCCTTAAAAGCCTTACTAATCCTTTAATTAATTTAGTAAGCTAACCCCTTAATTAAGTAACTTAAATGAGCTCATTTCTTAATCACCTCAAATAATTAAATTAAATCCTCAAACCTCCCTTTCTAACTTAAATGAACTTACTTGCTAGCTAAATTAACTTCTGGAAATATTTTCTGGATCTTAAATTCTATCTCAAAACTCCAACTCCGGTCCGGCCTCACTGAAATAACTGAAATGCTAAAAATCAAACTACTGAACTGAAATAATAAAATAATTAACTTCAAAGAAATGCATTTAAAATAATTATGCAATGAAGTCAATTAAATTTAGAAATCTAGAATTATGCATGGCTTAACGTAGACTGATTTACGGGTTGTACAGTCTTAGCCACTCTAGGACTCTACCCGAGAGCACAGCCCACAGCTGTTGCAGACTTCGCACGGGTCCAGGGGTTGAGGGGCTCAACTCAGGGTCACGGGCTGGGTTAGGAAGAGACCTTAGGGTCCTAGGTAAGTGCTAGGTGCGATGGTTCGTGGCTAGAAGGTCGGCTAGGGTCCTGGTTGCATCAAACATAGAGTCCATGTAGGATACTACTCTCGGCCAGCATAGGGTCACATGGGAGGGGCTTCGTTTTTGTTGTTTGGGCAGCGTTCTTAGTGGTCTAAGGGTCCAAGAGGCTCTTTTAGGATGTTGGTCAAGTTTTGGTTCGACATGGTTGGGGGTTAACTCGTGAAAATCGGAAGTTGGCTCGGGGTCGAAGTTTAGGTGTCAAATAGGGTTTTTTAAATAAAGAAAAATTGGGAAATGGCTCACGGGGTCGAGTCATGGTCCTTAAGGGCTAAAATAATATAAAAAGACTAAATTTAGAATTTAAGAATTTTATATTAAAGTTTGGGATTTTTCGGGATTAAAACACCGTCAAAACAATTATTTAAAGATAAATGAAAAAGTATAACATTTAAGCTAATTAAAATTATGGAAAAATTCATGTAAGCTTAAATAATTAATTGGGACATGTTAGAGTCATGAAATCAAGAAAAAAGTCGAAAACGAAAATGTCGAGTCCAGGGGTAAAACGGGCTGTTTACACCGGGAAATTAGTAAAGGTCATGACAGTGCCCTAAATGCTATTTTTATGATATTATGATTATTTTTAATTGTTTATAAAATGTTCATGATTAAATTATGATTTTTAAATGTCTATTTGATTTTTATGATTGAGGGAAGGCATTTAAAATACATGTTGCATGCTTGGTTTCAAAATGAAAAATGCAAATATTATTCATGATTTTTCTAAAGTGATGGGAATGAAAAATGTTGAAGGAAGTGAAGTGATTGTGACTAATTCGTTAATGATGGCAATGTCGTGAGGGTGATGGCCCCAGTGGGAGCCTGACGATCGTGTTTCCATTATTGCGAATATGAGGTTATGAGGATATGAGGTTTGAGGTAAGAATGGGAATATCGTGAGGGGAGAAGGCCCCAGAGGGAGAGTATTTATGGGAGAAGGCCCCAGAGGAAGCCCCGACGATCGTATTTCTATTCGATCATGATAGGCCAGGGCCCAGTTGACCGGTGAGAGTGTTGCTGGTGTCTCCCGCCGCCCAGTACTGTGGTTACATGTAGATGGATCCATCGACTTTTGAGGTTTGAGGAAAGTCACAATTAACGATCTGAATTCAACAAAGAAAAAAGAAAAAAGTTTATGATCATGTTAAAATATTTTATGCCATGTCATGTTGAGGAAAAATGAAAAGATTAAAGTTTATTCATGTCATGAAAATGTTTATGTTATGCAACTTCACGAAACGATATTTTAAGTACAAGTATTTTTCACTGTTATATGTTGAGTGTATTACGTATTATTTGTTATAAAGATGATGGTGTGTTGAGTCTTTAGACTCACTAGGTGTGATGGATGCAGGTGAGGTTGAGGGAGGCCTTGACGGATGATCCTACTGGACTGTCGGTGCACCCAACCCGAGGACCAGCGCTACTATTTTCCGCATTACGTTTTATGATTTCTGATTTAAGTTAAAGATATTTAAGACTATTTATTTATACTTTTGAGAGATTTTTGAGAGGTTTAGTATGAGATATTCTTTTCAAATTATTGATTTCTTTAGGTTTGGTAAAACAGTAGACGATTTAATTTTATGACTATTGCACTTGATTTTAAAATGCTAGTTGGATGATGTTTTATTTTAAAAAGGGCAAAATATTTTATAAAAATATTTTGGGGAAAGCCGAAATTTAGAGGATTTAAAAAAAAATTAATTTCTAGTACTTTTAAAGCAATAAAAAGGGTAGACGTTTCAGTTGGTATCAGAGCAAAGGTCCTGTAAAGGGTTGTGCCACCATCAGCGCCAGAAAGATCAGTCGTCAAGCCTCAAAGTTGTAGGTTTTTACATGCTTTATATGATTTATATGTTGTCACCTGCATGACTACATGAATTATATGTTCACGTTACATGTTTAATAGCTTCATGATAATATATGATTTATATGCTTTGGAATTTTTTTATATGTGATACGATATGAAATGAAAAATTATTTGATTTTAACGCATGTTGGTTTTGTGGTGGAATTGGACTATGTTGATTTTTGGATTTTAGTATTGACGTTTTACTTTTTGGGCTATAGGTTATCGTGAATATTATGAATGCTTTATGGGACACATAGATTTTCTAAGAAAATATTTATGATTCAAGGTTACTAGTCGAATTAATTTTTGGGAATTAGACATAAGGAATAATGATTTAAGGATTTGCAACGACTTGGGAGTAAGAAAATGTATAAATTGGGATTTTAAGTTTTGATGAAAAGTAAGATTGGCTATAGAAATTGATTTTGGGAAAATAAGCTTAAAGTTTTTGAAATTATGTTATGGGAAACTCGTAGCAGGAAATTAAGAATACCAAAAACTTATGAGTTAATCGTAGGATTTTTGAAATCAAGAACCAATTAAGATAATTTTTGAGGAAATTAAGAATTTATTTTGCAATTTCTAAGAAACATGGGGACTAGTTTAGCAATAAGCGATAATTGAATGGGTTAAATGAGAAGAATTTTGAGGATTTAGACTTTTTAAGAATATTTGGAAACTTGGGATATCTTGGATATAGTGTTATAAGGATTGTTATTCAAGAGTTTTTAAGGATGAGTTGATATTAGGCTTGAATAATTTAAGCGTTAGCGGATGAGTTTGGGATTTTAAGGTTGAAATATGATAAGTTGATTAATATTTTGGGTATAAAATAAGGAAAGTAATATACGATAAGTATGGTCATCCATCTTTTAATATTGGGAATTGTAAGAAAAATTGAAATTCGGGGTTATAATAGTATAGCAGTAAGTCATTATGGGTTTTCTTAAGTTGCAAATCGCAAATAAGGATTTAGAAGGAAAATTTAATTGGGATCAAGGAGACGTAAGGACCTTCTAGATTTTAAGTTTTATCATAGTAGCGCAGCGAAAGCGTGGATTTTTTAGATATTAGAACTAAGACTAAACTTTGGGTTGTTAAGGATAAGCGAATTTCGAGGACGAAATTCAATTCAAGGGGGGGAGACTGTAACGCCCCGAAAATTTAAAGGTCCACGCGAACCACATGCATGCAATTATTAAATTCTCCTGTATTTTTATTAAATGTTTTAATTGCATTAATTAATTATGTTATGCATAATTGCATGTTTAAAATATATTTTCCTACATTGTTTCATTAAAATGTAATTTTTAAGGATATTCAAGTGACGATCGAGGAACGGGAACCGAGGGCTGAAAAGTGTAAAAATGTTTTTATTGGTTAATGGTTTTTAATTATTTAAATTAAGGGTGATGTTTTTCAGTATTTTTGAAAATAAAGGGTTTTGAGGTGATTTTATACGCCGGGACGTAAATTTTATCGGTGTTGGTTTTTCAACTAAAATACGAACTTTTTGGCAACCCGGCTAATAAATTCACATGTTTAATTAAACAAAACATTGTTAATATTTTATTTAAAACCTAATTAGACTAATGGGCTTAATTTAATTGGCTTAATAGGCCAAAGCCTAGTTAGTAGTTAATTAGTGTATAAAATATATTAAACCCTACACTCCTAGCATCACAATCAATCGGCCACCACTTTTTAAAATCTGAAAAACTCTCCCCACACTCTCACAAACACACGGCAGCACACTTACATATCACATTCAAGGGTGTTTCGAAGGTTCAAGGGAAAACAAAGCCAAGGTTGTGTCCCGTTCTTCGTCGTCAACGGATATTCGAGCGTATTTAACGCAAAGACACGCCTTAATCTTCCTTTTCTCATCCATCATGTCATAATATGTTTTTAAAAGTTTTTTTTATGAAACATGAAAAACCGAAGTTGCTGCCTTTGTTTACTATTTTGCATGATTTACGTATCTCTTATTGCATGCCTTGATTCACGTTTTTTTTGTTAAACCAAGGGTTGCCATGACATAAGGTAAGTTCAAGAGTGGTATACACCTGTTTTAGAATCGAACAAACTCACGTTGAACATCCCAAAAATTCGGCAGAAGCAAAAACACCCAAGCAACCGTGAGTTGCTGTCATGGGTTATAGGGTTCGGGTTTTTCATTGCAGGGGCTGGGGCTTGGTTGGCTTGTTTCGGGGGCTAGCCAAAGTCATGGGTGAGTCAGGGAGGGAGTCCTACGGTAAGGGCTGGGGAAGAGTCCTTGCAGAGGCCCTGTAACTTCTTGCTTGAAAATTTGCGGAAAAATTAAAAATTTTCTTTTCAAAAGAACTTAAATGGCCTCATTCATAAAATCACTGGTGAATCAAGTTCAATATTTCAAAATATTGCAGCGGAAGAAAATATAGTTTGCCAAAAATCATAATTTAAAAATATCCAACGACTTATAAAATGTTTGCGGAATAAAATAACAACTGCTGCTCTGAGGTCCTCGGGTGCCACTACTGCCGACCCAAGCTGGCTCACTGGTCCCTGCCCTCGGCCCTGGCCTCATCAGTACCTACAACAATCAAGTCTAGTGAGCCTAAAGACTCAGCATGCATATATCGCAGGTAACGAGTAAAAATCTGAATTAAAATATGCATGAGTTAACATATCCTGTCCTGAGGCATGCTGAAAATAATCTGTACTGAGCCATTATAATACGTGCATAACTGAACTAATAATCACAGTAAAAAAAATGTTTGCTCCTTGGAGCCTGTACTGAAATAACTGATAAAATTTTCTGTTGAGATTATGTTTTACGCCTGTGGCCACTGCACTAAGCTGAACTGATCGGTAACTGGCTACCGGGGAGGCTGAAACTGAACTGAGCTGGCCGGTCACTGGCGACCGGGTGGTACCATACTGAACTGATCGGTCACTGGCGACCGTATAAAATAACACTCCCACATAGTGAATGAACCACAAGCCATATCGCATAAATCTAAAAAATAATCATTTTCTGTTTTCATGCACGTAATATAATTAACTGACGTAATGAAAAATCCTGTAATTTTACCAACTGGATTGGATTGGATCGTCCCCAGGCTCGCTGCAACCTAACTGTGTTATGAAAAATATGCAATAGCTTAAACTTGACCAACTATGCAATTTACGTTCAAAAGATGCGACTATGATGCCTAATGACTTCGCATTTAATCATGACTCCGAGCCAACCTGAAACGACACCAAACCGACGTATAGTCATGATTAAAATACGCTGAAAAATCATAAAATAATGCTCCTAAAATGATAGGGTCGAAATCTAGGTGGAATGAAGGCCAAAACACGAAACGCTCTTTCGAGAGTCAATTTGGCACATCGCACCGTAAATTCTCGTACGACCTCAAAAATGGTCCAAATGACAAACGGTAAAAAACATGACCTTTCTAACTCAATGAGGCACTGTCCAGTCCAAGGCCATGGGCTAAAAGCCGACCGAGAACTCGAACGAGTCTCCGAACCGACACAGCAACTTGCTGTAAAATTCCAGCAACTGTACAATCGTGTAACTTGTGTTGTTTTCGAGACTACCAGCCATTGGGGCGTGAACCACTGACCAGAGACTCTTACCAACATCCCAAGGAGTGATTTGAACCGTGGCTAAGGGCCCTAGACCAGCCACAATCCGCGTCACACCAAAACTCAACCGAAACTCCAACCGAGAACCAACGTGCATGCGTGTGTAGTGTTTTGCCTAGATCGATGTCTTGCGTCATTCCAGTGGCCATTTGATTGACCATGGCACGATCTAGACATAAAGGGGCACGGTATGAACCGTAGCTATGGGCCATAGGCCAACCAAGATCCACACTAACCCAACCAACTCGAAATACATGTGCTGAAAAATGGAAGGGGCCGAAGGGTATAGGGGGCTGTTTTGATTAAAAACCGATGAGCCATGGACCAAGCCACCAAAAGGGCGACTTAGTCACGTCTTAGACATGCTAGGGGAGTGATCCAACCATGGCTAAGAGCCCTTAGGGCAGCCAAGATCAGATCCAACCCCTTGACAACCAAACTGAATTTTCAAACTCAAAAAGGGACACAAATGGTGTTGCTGTCATTTCTTGCTTTCCAGCGAGCATGGGCTGAAACCAATGGACAAATGTGGTCCTAATGCATCCTATTACATGTATATAAGTCGCCTTGGGAGCCTGGAGTCGAACCAATCACCTGAAACTCACAAACCAAAAGAAACCGTGAAGCTTGCCAAGGAAAAGTCGAAAATTCTGCATGTGTTGTTTCAAAATGTTTTGACATGGATCTCGATTTTTGCTTGAATAAACATGATCATGTACTGAAAAATAAATGATAATATGACTTGATTGAGGTTTAGAAAAAATCTAGACATGCCTGGTTTCGTTTCGAAAGAAACGAACGAAACGACGACGACGCGGCACGGAGGAGGTGGAGCGCTTCTCTTGTTTTCTTTACTCTCGATTTTTCTCTCTACTCTAAGGCTATGAACTCACGACGTTTCTACACTGAAAATGGATCTGAATGATGAGGTATTTCGGTGGTGAGGGAGGGGAGATAAGTGGTTACGGGAGTGAGGGGGATAGGTGCAAGATATAAGGAAAGATCCAAGACCAAGTCTTCTCATTTTGAATTTTGAATTATGGTTTGATATCAAATGAGTTGGTGGATGCTTCTAGGAGGTAGTGGCCGATTTCCTCCCTTGATATCTAGACTAGGATGTGCCCATTAATTAATTAAATTGTGCTCCCAAAAATCCTAGAATTATCCTACTAATTACATGCAAAGAATTGGTCAAAGTTGATGAGTTGGAAATGTGTGGTCTAGGCAAGGGGTGGCCGAAACATGCATGATAAATGGTAGGGGGAAATTGATTATCTAGTAATTTAATAACCCTTAAAAGCCTTACTAATCCTTTAATTAATTTAGTGAGCTAACCCCTTAATTAAGTAACTTAAATGAGCTCATTTCTTAATCACCTCAAATAATTAAATTAAATCCTCAAACCTCCCTTTCTAACTTAAATGAACTTACTTGCTAGCTAAATTAACTTCTGAAAATATTTTCTGGATCTTAAATTCTATCTCAAAATTCCAACTCCGGTCCGGCCTCACTGAAATAACTGAAATGCTAAAAATCAAACTACTGAACTGAAATAATAAAATAATTAACTTCAAAGAAATGCATTTAAAATAATTATGCAATGAAGTCATTTAAATTTAGAAATCTAGAATTATGCATGGCTTAACGTAGACTGATTTACGGGTTCTACAATCCTTCCCCCCTTATAAATTTCGTCCTCGAAAATAGAACTCACCGAATAACTCGGGGTATCGATCTCTCATCTCCGGCTCAGACTCCCACGTAGCTTCCTCCTCTGAATGGTTGAGCCATTTGACTTTGACTCGCTTAACCAACTTGTTCCGAAGTTTCTTCTCCTGCCTGTCTAGGATCTGCATTGGTCTCTCCTTATAAGATAAGTTCGGAGTAAGCTGCAACGGCTCGAAATTCAGCACATGCGAAGGATTTGCCATATACTTCCTCAGCATGGAGACGTGGAACACATTGTGTACTCCGGCCAGATTCGGCGGAAGAGCCACACGATAAGCAAGCGTCCCAACTCTGTCAAGGATCTCGAACGGTCCAATAAATCTCGGACTGAGCTTCCCTTTCTTGCCAAACCTCATGACACCCTTCATAGGTGCCACTTTCACGAAGACATGATCGCCCACTGCAAACTCTAAGTCTCTCCTCCGCTGGTCGGCATAACTCTTCTGTCGGCTCTGAGCAGTCCTCATCCTATCACGGATCTTGACTACTACATCTGCTGCCTGCTGAACAATCTCTGGACCCAACTCTGCTCTCTCTCCTACTTCATCCCAATGAACAGGAGATCTAAACTTGCGGCCATACAGTGCTTCATACGGAGCCATACCAATAAAAGACTGGAAGCTGTTGTTGTAGGTGAACTCAACCAGTGGCAAGTTCGACTCCCAACTCCCTGAGAAATCAATGATGCAAGCGCGAAGAAGATCCTCCAAAATCTGAATAACTCGCTCCGACTGCTCATCTGTCTGCGGATGGAAAGCTGTGCTAAACTGCAACTTCGTACCCAAAGTCGAATGCAAGCTCTTCCAAAATGAGGAAGTGAATCTGGGATCTCTGTCGGATACGATCGAAAATGGAATACCATGGAGTCGGAATATCTCTCGGATATACAGCTCTGCATACTGAACCATGGTGAAAGTCGTCTTAATAGACAAGAAGTGCGCTGATTTGGTAAGACGATCTACAATCACCCAAATGGCATTCGATCCTCTGGCTGACTTCGGCAATCCGGTCACAAAATCCATGGTAATGTTCTCCCACTTCCACTCGGGAATAGGAAGAGGCTTGAACAAACCTGCTGGTCTTTGATGCTCGGCCTTCACTAACTGACAGGTCAGACACTCGGACACAAACCGTCTGATGTCCTTCTTCATCCCTGGCCACCAATACAATAGCTGCAGATCTTTGTACATCTTCGTACTCCCAGGGTGAATGGAGTACGGGGAAGTATGGGCCTCTGATAAGATGTCTGCTCGGATAAAATCACTGCTAGGAACCCATATCCTATCTCGGTATCTCACAATACCGTCGCTGACTGTATACAAGGCACTGCCCTTGGCTTCATCTCTCTTCTTCCACTGTGCCAACTGCTCATCTGCGGCCTGACCACTGCGAATACGGTCCAAAAGGGAAGACTGAATGGTCAAGGTAGATAGACGAAGAACTCTACCTCGAGGGTAAGTCTCAAGATCAAACCTCTGCATCTCGATCTAAAGAGGTTTCTGCATCGTCAAATGAGCCATCACTGCGACTTTCCTGCTCAAAGCATCCGCAACTACATTAGCTTTACCCGGGTGGTAGCTAATGTCACAATCGTACTCTTTCACAAGCTCCAACCAACGCCTCTGACGCATGTTCAGCTCCTTGTGCGTGAAGAAATACTTGAGGCTCTTGTGGTCGGTAAAGATCTGACACTTCTCTCCATACAGATAGTGCCTCCAAATCTTCAAAGCAAAAACTACGGCCGCTAACTCCAGATCATGGGTAGGGTAATTCTTCTCATGGATTTTCAACTGTCGAGAAGCATACGCTATCACTCTCCCATGCTGCATCAACACTGCACCTAAACCAAGCTTCGAAGCATCGGTATACAGAACAAACTCACCGGACCCTGACGGCACGGCCAAAACTGGTGCTGAGATAAGAGCTTGCTTCAAGGTATCGAAGCTCTTCTGGCACTCCTCGCTCCACACAAACTTCACATTTTTCTTGGTCAGTGCTGTGAGTGGAACGGCAATGGATGAGAATCCCTGAATGAACTTCCTGTAATATCCTGCTAGCCCAAGAAAACTGCGGATCTCGGATGCATTCTGAGGCACAACCCAATCTCTGACTGCAGCGAATTTCGCCGGGTCTACCTCAATGCCACTGCTAGAAACAATGTGGCCCAAGAACGCCACCTTCTCTAACCAGAATTCGCACTTACTGAACTTTGCGAATAGTTTGTGCTTCTGCAATGTCTGCAACACTGTGGTCAGATGCCTGCTGTGCTCCTCCCGACTCTTGGAGCAGACGAGAATGTCATCTATGAACACTATCACAAACTGGTCGAGGTACGGCTTAAATACGCGATTCATTAGATCCATGAAGATCGCTGGCGCATTCATCAGACCGAACGGCATCACAAGGAACTCGTAGTGACCATAACGAGTCCTGAAAGCTGTCTTCGAAACATCAGCATCTCTCACCCTCAACTGGTGATAACCGGAACGCAGATCTATCTTGGAGAAAATCGAAGCTCCCTGCAACTGGTCAAACAGATCCTCAATCCTCGGCAGTGGGTATTTATTCTTCACTGTAACCCTGTTCAACTCCCGGTAGTCAATGCAAAGCCTCATCGAGCCATCCTTCTTTTTCACAAATAAGACCGGCGCGCCCCATGGAGAAAAGCTCGGGCGAATGAACGCCTTATCGAGAAGTTCCTGAATCTGCTTCTTAAGCTCTGCCATCTCTGTCGGTGCTAGTCGGTACGGCGCTTTGGATATCGGAGCCGTACCTGGCATAAGCTCAATGGAAAACTCCACCTCTCTCTCGGGTGGCATACCAGAGACGTCTTCGGGAAAAACGTCTAAGAAATCTCTGACAATCGGAACATCTGAGGCTGACTGGCTGGGTTCCTCGGGGACAGATAAAAAGGTCGCTAGAAATGCCCGACACCCTCTATGCATGAGTTTCCTAGCTTGAACATACGGAATAATGCGCGGTAAAGGAAAGTACCTGTCCGGCTCAAATAAGAACTGCTCCATTCCAGGCGGTCGGACAAGAACGGATCTCCGTTGGAAGTCTATCAACACTCTGTTCCTCAATAGCCAGTCCATCCCTAGGATGATGTCAAATTCTGGCATCGGTAGCACAATCAGATCCGCATAAACAAGATTACCTTGCAGCTCAAGGTCTATATCTCGGATAACATTAGTGGCTGCCATCTCCTCGCCTGACGGCAACACTACTGAAAAGGCTGTATCTAGCCCAATGGTCTTGATCTTGAGAAAGTTTGCAAAGACCTCCGAAATAAACGAGTGAGTGGCCCCTGAATCTATCAAGGCCTTGGTAGCGGAACCAGATATAAAAATTCTCCCTGAAAGAGCGGAGCTCTAAGTTGAATCCAGTAGCTACAAGAACTAAACTTATAGACATGCTAAAGGTCAAGGTTCTTCTAGCTTAATTTCCCCGAAATAAATCTGAGTAGAGCATGCAATCCTATAATAGTTCTAAGTTCAAAATCTAAATCCCGATTCCCAAAACACGGAAATTCAAATAATAACTTAAAGTTTAAAGGTACCTGTCAACAACATAGTCTCCGGGTTGGTTTCCGCGGCATGGAGAGCAAAAACTCTGCCTTGGGTAGGCAGATTCCTCTGAGGACACTGCAGCAACATGTGGTCTGGACTGCCACACTTAAAACACTTTCCTGAGCCAGCCATACATGCTCCAGGATGGCGACGTGAGCACCTGGGACAGACTGAGTTCTCCTGAGTCCTCGGGGCTGGGCGTCCCCGCTGCTGCTGCTGCTGGCCTCGGTTCCTGGGCGGTCCATGAAAAGGCCTCTTATTCTGCTGCTGATGCTGCTGAGGAGGAGGGCGGTGCGGTGCCTGGACTGGGCGCTTGCCCTGGCGATCCCTCTCGATATCCCGCAGATCCTGC
This sequence comes from Primulina tabacum, assembly GCF_025594145.1. Taxonomy (NCBI): domain Eukaryota; kingdom Viridiplantae; phylum Streptophyta; class Magnoliopsida; order Lamiales; family Gesneriaceae; genus Primulina; species Primulina tabacum. Next base: position 22,741,942 of record NC_134566.1, read on the forward strand.
TCTGCGGCTAAGGCCTTGGAGACGGCAATCTCATAAGTAGCAGGGTCAGATACCCTAACATCCCGGCGCAAGATCGGCCGTAAACCCACCAGGAAGTGCATCAGCTTGGCTCTGGCATCATTCGCGATCAGGGGCACAAAGTGACAGCCCCTCTCGAACTTACGGATGAACTCCGTAACCGTCATATCCCCCTGCCTCAGACTCATGAACTCGGTGGTCAGCTTGGTGCGAACCTCCTCAGCAAAATACTTGGAGTAGAAAACTTCCGTAAAGCGGGTCCATGAAAGTGTAGCCAAAGTCAAGGCTACCGAAGCTCCTTCCCACCATAAACGGGCGTCTCCAGTGAACAGGTAGGTGGCACATCGGACTCGGTCTGTGTCTCCCAGCTCCATAAACTCGAAGATAACCTCGAGGGATTTGATCCATCCCTCGGCAACCATGGGGTCAGATGTCCCAGAGAATTCCTTCGGGCGCATCTTCATGAATCGCTCATAAACAGCCTCGGGCCCTGTCGGCTTGGCTGCGGCTGCGGCTACGGCTGCGGCATTGTCCCCCGCAAACTGTGCGAAGAACTGTGCCATCCCAGCTAACATCTGGGCACTCATGTCCGGTGGGGGCGGTGGAGGAGGTGGTAGGTCTCCCTCCGGTCTACGCTCCTCCCTGTCCTCTCGGCGAGGCTCCTCCTCTCTGTTGCGCTCTAAAATGCGTCTAGGGGGCATACTGTTCCAACATAACCCATACGTAACTAACATGCATAATTCCATAATTTATTTTAAATGAACACTGAAATACTGAAAATCTGGAAGCATGCTGACAAAATAATTCATGCTTTAACTGAAATGCTGAACAAAATGCTGAACTGAAAAACTTACAGACCGAATACGTGGCTTCGTGAGCTTCTCGCGGTCAGTAGTAGTGAAACCCTATACAGAACCACCGCTCTGATACCAATTGCAGAGGCCCTGTAACTTCTTGCTTGAAAATTTGCGGAAAAATAAAAAATTTTCTTTTTAAAAGAACTTAAATGGCCTCATTCATAAAATCACTGGTAAATCAAGTTCAATATTTCAAAATATTGCAGCGGAAGAAAATAAAGTTTGCCAAAAATCACAATTTAAAAATATCCAACGACTGATAAAATGTTTGCGGAATAAAATAACAACTGCTGCTCTGAGGTCCTCGGGTGCCACTACTACCGACCCAAGCTGGCTCACTGGTCCCCGCCCTCGGCCCTGGCCTCATCAGTACCTACAACAATCAAGTCTAGTGAGCCTAAAGACTCAGCATGCATATATCGCAGGTAACGAGTAAAAATATGAATTAAAATATGCATGAGTTAACATATCCTGTCCTGAGGCATGCTGAAAATAATCTGTACTGAGCCATTATAATACGTGCATAACTGAACTAATAATCACAGTAAAAAAAATGTTTGCTCCTTGGAGCCTGTACTGAAATAACTGATAAAATTTTCTGTTGAGATTATGTTTTACGCCTGTGGCCACTGCACTAAGCTGAACTGATCGGTAACTGGCTACCGGGGAGGCTGAAACTGAACTGAGCTGGCCGGTCACTGGCGACCGGGTGGTACCATACTGAACTGATCGGTCACTGGCGACCGTATAAAATAACACTCCCACATAGTGAATGAACCACAAGCCATATCGCATAAATCTAAAAAATAATCATTTTCTGTTTTCATGCACGTAATATAATTAACTGACGTAATGAAAAATCCTGTAATTTTACCAACTGGATAGAATTGGATCGTCCCCAGGCTCGCTGCAACCTAACTGTGCTATGAAAAATATGCAATAGCTTAAACTTGACCAACTATGCAATTTACGTTCAAAAGATGCGACTATGATGCCTAATGACTTCGCATTTAATCATGACTCCGAGCCAACCTGAAACGACACCGAACCGACGTATAGTCATGATTAAAATTCGCTGAAAAATCATAAAATAATGATCCTAAAATGATAGGGTCGAAATCTAGGTGGAATGGAGGCCAAAACACGAAACACTCTTTCGAGAGTCAATTTGGCACATCGCACCGTAAATTCTCGTACGACCTCAAAAATGGTCCAAATGACGAACGGTCAAAAACATGACCTTCCTAACTCAATGAGGCACTGTCCAGTCCAAGGCCATGGGCTAAAAGCCGACCGAGAACTCGAACGAGTCTCCGAACCGACACAGCAACTTGCTGTAAAATACCAGCAACTGTACAATCGTGTAACTTGTGTTGTTTTCGAGAATACCGGCCATTGGGGCGTGAACCACCGACTAGAGACTCTTACCAACATCCCAAGGAGTGATTTGAACCTTGGCTAAGGGCCCTAGGCCAGCCACAATCCGCGTCACACCAAAACTCAACCGAAACTCCAACCGAGAACCAACGTGCATGCGTGTGTAGTGTTTTGCCTAGATCAATGTCTTGCGTCGTTCCAGTGGCCATTTGATTGACCATGGCACGATCTAGACATAAAGGGGCATGGTCTGAACCGTGGCTATGGGCCATAGGCCAACCAAGATCCACACTAACCCAACCAACTCTAAATACATGTGCTGAAAAATGGAAGGGGCCGAAGGGTATAGGGGGCTGTTTTGATGTTTTGATTAAAAACCGATGAGCCATGGACCAAGCCACCAAAAGGGCGACTTAGTCACGTCTTAGACATGCTAGGGGAGTGATCCAACCATGGCTAAGAGCCCTTAGGGCAGCCAAGATCAGATCCAACCCCTTGACAACCAAACTGAATTTTCGAACTCAAAAAGGGACACAAATGGTGTTGCTGTCATTTCTTGCTTTCCAGCGAGCATGGGCTGAAACCGATGGACAAATGTGGTCCTAATGCATCCTATTACATGTATATAAGTCGCCTTGGGAGCCTGGAGTCGAACCAATCACCTGAAACTCACAAACCAAAAGAAACCGTGAAGCTTGCCAAGGAAAAGTCGAAAATTCTGCATGTGTTGTTTCAAAATGTTTTGACATGGATCTTGATTTTTGCTTGAATAAACATGATCATGTACTGAAAAATAAATGATAATATGACTTGATTGAGGTTTAGAAAAAATCTAGACATGCCTGGTTTCGTTTCGAAAGAAAACGAACGAAACGACGACGACGCGGCACGGAGGAGGTGGAGCGCTTCTCTTGTTTTCTTTACTCTCGATTTTTCTCTCTACTCTAAGGCTATGAACTCACGACTTTTCTACACTGAAAATGGATCTGAATGATGATGTATTTCGGTGGTGAGGGAGGGGAGATAAGTGGTTATGGGAGTGAGGGGGATAGGTGCAAGATATAAGGAAAGATCCAAGACCAAGTCTTCTCATTTTGAATTTTGAATTATGGTTTGATATCAAATGAGTTGGTGGATGCTTCTAGGAGGTAGTGGCCGATTTCCTCCCTTGATATCTAGACTAGGATGTGCCCATTAATTAATTAAATTGTGCTCCCAAAAATCCTAGAATTATCCTACTAATTACATGCAAAGAATTGGTCAAAGTTGATGAGTTGGAAATGTGTGGTCTAGGCAAGGGGTGGCCGAAATATGCATGATAAATGGTAGGGGGAAATTGATTATCTAGTAATTTAATAACCCTTAAAAGCCTTACTAATCCTTTAATTAATTTAGTAAGCTAACCCCTTAATTAAGTAACTTAAATGAGCTCATTTCTTAATCACCTCAAATAATTAAATTAAATCCTCAAACCTCCCTTTCTAACTTAAATGAACTTACTTGCTAGCTAAATTAACTTCTGGAAATATTTTCTGGATCTTAAATTCTATCTCAAAACTCCAACTCCGGTCCGGCCTCACTGAAATAACTGAAATGCTAAAAATCAAACTACTGAACTGAAATAATAAAATAATTAACTTCAAAGAAATGCATTTAAAATAATTATGCAATGAAGTCAATTAAATTTAGAAATCTAGAATTATGCATGGCTTAACGTAGACTGATTTACGAGTTGTACAGTCTTAGCCACTCTAGGACTCTACCCGAGAGCACAGCCCACAGCTGTTGCAGACTTCGCACGGGTCCAGGGGTTGAGGGGCTCAACTCAGGGTCACGGGCTGGGTTAGGAAGAGACCTTAGGGTCCTAGGTAAGTGCTAGGTGCGATGGTTCGTGGCTAGAAGGTCGGCTAGGGTCCTGGTTGCATCAAACATAGAGTCCATGTAGGATACTACTCTCGGCCAGCATAGGGTCACATGGGAGGGGCTTCGTTTTTGTTGTTTGGGCAGCGTTCTTAGTGGTCTAAGGGTCCAAGAGGCTCGTTTAGGATGTTGGTCAAGTTTTGGTTCGACATGGTTGGGGGTTAACTCGGGGTCGAAGTTTAGGTGTCAAATAGGGTTTTTTAAATAAAGAAAAATTGGGAAATGGCTCACGGGGTCGAGTCATGGTCCTTAAGGGCTAAAATAATATAAAAAGACTAAATTTAGAATTTAAGAATTTTATATTAAAGTTTGGGATTTTTCGGGATTAAAACACCGTCAAAACAATTATTTAAAGATAAATGAAAAAGTATAACATTTAAGCTAATTAAAATTATGGAAAAATTCATGTAAGCTTAAATAAATAATTGGGACATGTTAGAGTCATGAAATCAAGAAAAAAGTCGAAAACGAAAATGTCGAGTCCAGGGATAAAACGGGCTGTTTACACCGGGAAATTAGTAAAGGTCATGACAGTGCCCTAAATGCTATTTTTATGATATTATGATTATTTTTAATTGTTTATAAAATGTTCATGATTAAATTATGATTTTTAAATGTCTATTTGATTTTTATGATTGAGGGAAGGCATTTAAAATACATGTTGCATGCTTGGTTTCAAAATGAAAAATGCAAATATTATTCATGATTTTTCTAAAGTGATGGGAATGAAAAATGTTGAAGGAAGTGAAGTGATTGTGACTAATTCGTTAATGATGGCAATGTCGTGAGGGTGATGGCCCCAGTGGGAGCCTGACGATCGTGTTTCCATTATTGCGAATATGAGGTTATGAGGATATGAGGTTTGAGGTAAGAATGGGAATATCGTGAGGGGAGAAGGCCCCAGAGGGAGAGTATTTATGGGAGAAGGCCCCAGAGGAAGCCCCGACGATCGTATTTCTATTCGATCATGATAGGCCAGGGCCCAGTTGACCGGTGAGAGTGTTGCTGGTGTCTCCCGCCGCCCAGTACTGTGGTTACATGTAGATGGATCCATCGACTTTTGAGGTTTGAGGAAAGTCACAATTAACGATCTGAATTCAACAAAGAAAAAAGAAAAAAGTTTATGATCATGTTAAAATATTTTATGCCATGTCATGTTGAGGAAAAATGAAAAGATTAAAGTTTATTCATGTCATGAAAATGTTTATGTTATGCAACTTCACGAAACGATATTTTAAGTACAAGTATTTTTCACTGTTATATGTTGATTGTATTACGTATTATTTGTTATAAAGATGATGGTGTGTTGAGTCTTTAGACTCACTAGGTGTGATGGATGCAGGCGAGGTTGAGGGAGGCCTTGACGGATGATCCTACTGGACTGTCGGTGCACCCAACCCGAGGACCAGCGCTACTATTTTCCGCATTACGTTTTATGATTTCTGATTTAAGTTAAAGATATTTAAGACTATTTATTTATGCTTTTGAGAGATTTTTGAGAGGTTTAGTATGTGATATTCTTTTCAAATTATTGATTTCTTTAGGTTTGGTAAAACAGTAGACGATTTCATTTTATGACTATTGCACTTGATTTTAAAATGCTAGTTGGATGATGTTTTATTTTAAAAAGGGCAAAATATTTTATAAAAATATTTTGGGGAAAGCCGAAATTTAGAGGATTTAAAAAAAAATTAATTTCTAGTACTTTTAAAGCAATAAAAAGGGTAGACGTTTCAGTTGGTATCAGAGCAAAGGTCCTGTAAAGGGTTGTGCCACCATCAGCGCCAGAAAGATCAGTCGTCAAGCCTCAAAGTTGTAGGTTTTTACATGCTTTATATGATTTATATGTTGTCACCTGCATGACTACATGAATTATATGTTCACGTTACATGTTTAATAGCTTCATGATAATATATGATTTATATGCTTTGGAATTTTTTTATATGTGATACGATATGAAATGAAAAATTATTTGATTTTAACGCATGTTGGTTTTGTGGTGGAATTGGACTATGTTGATTTTTGGATTTTAGTATTGACGTTTTACTTTTTGGGCTATAGGTTAATCGTGAATATTATGAATGCTTTATGGGACACATAGATTTTCTAAGAAAATATTTATGATTCAAGGTTACTAGTCGAATTAATTTTTGGGAATTAGACATAAGGAATAATGATTTAAGGATTTGCAACGACTTGGGAGTAAGAAAATGTATAAATTGGGATTTTAAGTTTTGATGAAAAGTAAGATTGGCTATAGAAATTGATTTTGGGAAAATAAGCTTAAAGTTTTTGAAATTATGTTATGGGAAACTCGTAGCAGGAAATTAAGAATACCAAAAACTTATGAGTTAATCGTAGGATTTTTGAAATCAAGAACCAATTAAGATAATTTTTGAGGAAATTAAGAATTTATTTTGCAATTTCTAAGAAACATGGGGACTAGTTTAGCAATAAGCGATAATTGAATGGGTTAAATGAGGAGAATTTTGAGGATTTAGACTTTTTAAGAATATTTGGAAACTTGGAATATCTTGGATATAGTGTTATAAGGAATGTTAATCAAGGGTTTTTAAGGATGACTTGATATTAGGCTTGAATAATTTAAGCGTTAGCGGATGAGTTTGGGATTTTAAGGTTGAAATATGATAAGTTGATTAATATTTTGGGTATAAAATAAGGAAAGTAATATACGATAAGTATGGTCATCCATCTTTTAATATTGGGAATTGTAAGAAAAATTGAAATTCGGGGTTATAATAGTATAGCAGTAAGTCATTATGGGTTTTCTTAAGTTGCAAATCGCAAATAAGGATTTAGAAGGAAAATTTAATTGGGATCAAGGAGACGTAAGGATCTTCTAGATTTTAAGTTTTATCAGAGTAGCGCAGCGAAAGCGTGGATTTTTGAGATATTAGAACTAAGACTAAACTTTGGGTTATTAAGGATAAGCGAATTTCGAGGACGAAATTCAATTCAAGGGGGGGAGATTGTAACGCCCCGAAAATTTAAAGGTCCACGCGAACCACATGGATGCAATTATTAAATTCTCCTGTTTTTTTATTAAATGTTTTAATTGCATTAATTAATATATTATGCATAATTGCATGTTTAAAATATATTTTCCTACATTGTTGCATTAAAATGTAATTTTTAAGGATATTCAAGTGACGATCGAGGAACGGGAACCGAGGGCTGAAAAGTGTAAAAATGTTTTTATTGGTTAATGGTTTTTAATTATTTAAATTAAGGGTGATGCTTTTTAGTATTTTTGAAAATAAAGGGTTTTGAGGTGATTTTATACGCCGGGACGTAAATTTTATCGGTGTTGGTTTTTCAACTAAAATACGAACTTTTTGGCAAGCGGCTAATAAATTCACATGTTTAATTAAACAAAACATTGTTAATATTTTATTTAAAACCTAATTAAACTAATGGGCTTAATTTAATTGGCTTAATAGGCCAAAGCCTAGTTAGTAGTTAATTAGTGTATAAAATATATTAAACCCTACACTACTAGCATCACAATCAATCGGCCACCACTTTTTAAAACTGAAAAACTCTTCCCACACTCTCACAAACACACGGCAGCACACTTACACATCACATTCAAGGGTGTTTCGAAGGTTCAAGGGAAAACAAAGCCAAGGTTGTGTCCCGTTCTTCGTCGTCAACGGATATTCGAGCGTAATTAACGCAAAGGCACGCCTTAATCTTCCTTTTCTCATCCATCATGTCATACTATGTTTTAAAAGTTTTTTTTTATGAAACATGAAAAACCGAAGTTGCTGCCTTTGTTTTCTATTTTGCATGATTTACGTATCTCTTATTGCATGCCTTGATTCACGTTTTTTTTGTTAAACCAAGGGCTGCCATGACATAAGGTAAGTTCAAGAGTGGTATATACCTGTTTTAGAATCTCACAAACTCACCCTGAACATCCCAAAAATTCGGCAGAAGCAAAAACACCCAAGCAACCGTGAGTTGCTGTCATGGGTTATAGGGTTCGGGTTTTTCATTGCAGGGGCTGGGGCTTTGTTGGCTTGTTTCAGGGGTAGCCAAGGTCATGGGTGAGTCAGGGAGGGAGTCCTAGCCAAGCTAGGACTCACGGTAAGGGCTAGGGAAGAGTCCTAGCCACTCTAGGACTCTACCCGAGAGCACAGCCCACAGCTGTTGCAGAATTCGCACGGGTCCAGGGGTTGAGGGGCTCAACTCAGGGTCATGGGCTGGGTTAAGAGGAGACCTTAGGGTCCTAGGTAAGTGCTAGGTGCGATGGTTCGTGGCTAGAGGGTCGGCCAGGGTCCTGGTTGCATCAAACTTAGAGTCCATGTAGGATACTACTCTCGGCCAGCATAGGGTCACGTGGGAGGGGCTTCGTTATTGTTGTTTGGGCAGCGTTCTTAGTGGTATAAGGGTCCAGGAGGCTAGTTTAGGATGTTGGTCAAGTTTTGGTTCGACATGGTTCGGGGGTAACTCGTGAAAATCGGAAGTTGGCTCGGGGTCGAAGTTTAGGTGTCAAATAAGGTGTTTTAAATAAAGAAAAATTGGATAATGGCTCACAGGGTCGAGTCGTGGTCCATAAGGGCTAAAATATTATAAAAAGACTAAATTTAGAATTTAGGAATTTTATATTAAAGTTTGGGATTTTTCGGGATTAAAACACCGTCAAAACAATTATTTAAAGATAAATGAAAAAGTATAACATTTAAGCTAATTAAAATTATGGAAAAATTCATGTAAGCTTAAATAATTAATTGGGACATGTTAGAGTCATGAAATCAAGAAAAAAGTCGAAAACGAAAATGTCGAGTCCAGGGGTAAAACGGGCTGTTTACACCGGGAAATTAGTAATGGTCATGGCAGTAAATGCTGTTTTTATGATATTATGATTATTTTTAATTGTTTATAAAATGTTCATGATTAAATTATGATTTTTAAATGTCTATTTGATTTTTATGATTGAGGGAAGACATTTAAAATACATGTTGCATGCTTGGTTTCAAAATGAAAAATGCAAATATTATTCATGATTTTTCTAAAGTTATGGGAGTGAAAAATGTTGAAGGAAGTGAAGTGATTGTGACTAATTCATTAATGATGGCGATGTCATGAGGGTGATGGTCCCATTGGGAGCCTGACGATCGTGTTTCCATTATTGCGAATATGAGGTATAATGGCCCGAAAATTCGTGTTTGAAAATTTGCGGAAAAATTAAAAATTTTCTTTTTAAAATAATTAAGGTGCCTCATTCACAAAATAAACTTATAAATCAAGTTTAATGTTCAAAAATCGCAGCGGAAGAAATTATTGTTCGCAAAATAACAAGTTTAAAGTAAACCAACAACTGATAAACTGTTTGAGCATAAAAATGGCAAGTGCTGTAAATGAGGTCCTCGGGTTCCACTACCGCCGACCCAAGCTGGCTCACTGGTCCCCGCCCTCGGTCCCGACCTCATCAGTATCTACAACAATCAAGTCTAGTGAGCCTAAAGACTCAGCATGCATATATCGTAAATAACGAGTAAATAATATAATAAAGTTGCATGGGAGTAAAAATATCATGTCATGAGGCATAATGCGAAAATAACTTATCATGAGCAATTATAATACGTGCATAACTGAATTGAAAATCACAGTGGAAATGTTTGCTCCTTGGAGCCCTGTAATAAAATAGCATGTCATAAATTTTCTGTTGAGATTATGGTCTACGAAAGTGGCCCTTACACTGAACTGAACTAAACTGACCGGTAACTGGCGACCGGGTGAAGTAATGAACGTCTGATCAGACTAATGCCACAGTATACTGGGTGGTACATAAATGAACTGACCGGTAACTGGCGACCGGATAATACAATGCTCCCATGATAGTAAAATGGCCACAAGAAATATCGCATAAATCTCAAAAATGAATATTTTATATTTTTATGCACGTAATATAATTAAATGGCATAATGAAATATCATGTATTATTTACCACATGTATTGGATCGTTCCCAGGCTCGCTGCGACCTAAATTTAACATGAAAAATATGCAAATGATTTTCTTGACCAAACTTTGTAATTGAATCCAAAAACGAGACAATTACGCCCAACGACTTCGTATTTAATCATGACTCCATGCCAACCTGAAACAACACCGATACATCATTTATTCATGATTAAAATACACTTAAAATGATAAAATAATGCTCCTAGAATGATAAGGGCCGAAATTTTGGTGAATGGAGGCCAAAACATGAAACGCTCTTTCGAGAGTCAATTTGGCACATCGCACCGTAATTTCTCGTACGACCTCTAAAATGATCCGAATCATGAACGGCCAAAAACATGACCTTCCTAACTTGATGAGGCACTGAACAGTCCAAGGCCATAGGCTAAAAGACAAACAAGAACTCGAACGAGCCACTGAACCAAAGCAGCAAGTTGCTGTCCACAAAATACAGCAGCTGTGCTTTGGTTTCCTTGCGTCGTTTGCAAGGCTATTGGCCATTAGGGCTTGAACCACCGACAAAAACCTCTTACCAACATCCTAAGGAATGATTTGAACCATGGCTAAGGGCCCTAGGCTAGCCACAATTCGCACCACACCCGAAACCAACCGAAAGTCCCACCCGAGAGCACCCTTGCATGCGTGTGGTGTTTTGCTTCGTTTGCTATCTTGTCTCGTTCCAGTGGCCATTTGATTGACCATGGCAGGATCTAGACATCTTGAGGTATGGTATGAACCGTGGCTAAGGGCCATAGGCCAACCAAGATCAACACCATTCCACAAAACCGAATGTTACAATTGCTGTAAAATGAGAAGGCCGAAGGGGGAAGGGGCTGTTCTTGTGTTTTGATTTAAAAACCGATGCAACCATGGACCAAGCCTCAGAAGGGCAACTTGGTCACGTCTTAGACATGTCAAGGAGGGATTCTAACCATGGCTACAGCCCCTAGGGCAGCCAAGATCAGAAACCACACCTTAGGTAAAAAAACAAGAATCGAATCATGCAAAAATCTGCACTATGGGAGTTGCTTTCCATTTCGTCTTGCTTGCGGCGAAGGGACTACCACCGATGGACCAGCACCTCCCTAACACACCCTAGTTCATGTTTAAAAGCAGCCTTGAGCCCCAGGAAATCGAGCCATATCCTGAACCATCAAAAACATACCAAACCGTGAAGGCATAGGAGAAACCGAAAAATTCTGTACATAAGTTTTCGAAATGTGCTTGATAAAATTTTGGTTTTGGCTATCAAACCATGATCATGTAATGTTTAAAAATCATAATACGACTTGATTGAAGATTCAATAAAAATATAAACTTGCCTGGTTTCGTTTTGAAAAGAAAACGAACGAAACGCAATGACGCGGCGCGGAGGAGACGGAGCGTTTTTCTTTCTTGCTTGCTACTCGATTTTTCCCTCTTGTTATTAGCTATGAGGCTCACGTTTTTCTACTCTGAAATGCTCTCAGTTTTGGTGATGGGGGAGGGGAAATGGTGGTTAGGAGAGTGAGGGGAAGGGGTTGCAATATAAGTGGGATGGCAAGACCAAGTCTCCTCTCTTTTGAATTTTGAATTTGATTGATATCCAATGATTGTTGGAGGGATCATATGACCGAATCCTACATGCTATACAAGGCTAGGATGTTGATCTAATATTAATTAATTAAGGGTGATTAATAATTGAAAAGATTATCATGCTAAAGGATGACAAGGAAAGGGTCAAAGGTGAATTGGCAAAGAATTGATCAAACATCTAAGGGGGCCGAAAATTATCAACTAAATGGAGGGAAAATATTGTTTAGTTAGTGTATTTTTAAACCTTAAGAGCCTTACCTATCCTTTAAATAATTTAGTGAATTAACACCTTAATTAAGGAACCTAAATGAACTTATTTCCTACTCACCTCAAGTTACTTAAATAAATACTTAACCCTCCTTCTAACTTAAATCAACTTATTAGCTAGCTAAAATAAACTCTGGGAATGATTTATTAATCTTAAATTCTATCTCAAAACTCCAACTCCAGTCCGGCCTCACTGAATTAACTGAAAAGATAAAAATTAAACTACTGCATAAAATAATTAACTTTAAAGAAAAGCATTTAAATACTCATGCAATAAAATCATTTTAATTTAAAATACTAGAATTATGCATGGCTTATACGTAGTCTAATTTACGGGTTCTACATGAGGTTATGAGGATATGAGGTTTGAGGTAAGAATGAGAATATCGTGAGGGGAGAAGGCCCCAGAGGGAGCCCATTTATGGGAGAAGGCCCCAGAGGGAGCCCCGAGGATCGTATTTCTATTTGATCATGATAGGCCAGGGCCCAGTTGACCGATGAGAGTGTTGCTGGTGTCCCCCGCCGCCCAATACTGTGGTTACATGTAGATGGATCAATCGACTTTTGAGGTTTGAGGAAAGTCACAATTAACAATCTGAATTCAACAAAGGAAAAAGGAAAAAGTTTATGATCATGTTAAAATGTTTTATGTCATGTCATGTTGAGGAAAAATGAAAAAGATTAAAGTTTATTCATGTCATGAAAATATTTATGTTATGCAACTTCACGAAACGATATTTTATGTACAAATATTTTTCACTGTTATATGTTGACTGTATTACGTATTATTTGTTATAAAGATGATGGTGTGTTGAGTCTTTAGACTCACTAGGTGTGATGGATGCAGGTGAGGTTGAGGGAGGCCTTGATGGATGATCCTACTGGACTGTCTGTGCACCCAACCCGAGGACCAGCGCTACTATTTTCCGCATTACGTTTTATGATTTTTGATTTAAGTTAAAAATATTTAAGACTATTTATTTATGCTTTTGAGAGATTTTTGAGAGGTTTAATATGGGCTATTCTTTTCAAACTATTGCTTTCTTTAGGTTTGGTAAAACAATAGACGATTTCATTTTATGACTATTGCACTTGATTTTAAAATGCTAGTTGGATGATGTTTTATTTTAAAAAGGGCAAAATATTTTATAAAAATATTTTAGGGAAAGCCGAAATTTAGAGGATGTAAAAAAAAAATTTCTAGTACTTTTAAAGCAATAAAAAGGGCAGACGTTTCAGTAGGTCACTACATTTTCGAGCAAATACATGATTTTCAGCATAATATTGGAGTGAATGATGAGAAACACGAGAATACAAGCGTGCCTTGATTATTTCCTAAACAAAAGTTTAAATAGATTAAAAGGGCTTTGAGCCCATTAATTAATAAAATAAACCCATCAAGTCCAAACACACACTTAAAAATATTTCGTTTTGGTACGTTTTTGAAAATATTGTCCGAGCCCTCAAAAAGTCTCTTGTGTAACGTTCCGAAAATTTGAAAGACCACGTAAATCACATACATACGTGTTATTAAAATTTTTTTATATTTTATTAATTTTTTTTAATGCATTAAATACATGTTTATTTCATGAATTTGTGTTTTAATTCATTGTTTATTTAAAGTTTCATGCATTAGGATTTTAAGTTGCATTTCGCGCTCGAACGAGGAACGGATACCGGGGAAAATTAAGAAAAATATTTTTTTGAATGATTAATTTTAATTAATTAATATAATGTGTTTTAAATGTATTTTTCAAGAAATGGACTTGGTTGGGTATTTTTACCTGCCTGAGCATATTTTTAATCGGTGCGTAAATTTTATCGAAACGAGAGACTTTTCGAGGGCTCGGACAATATTTTCAAAAACTTACTAAACTAATTATTTTTTTGGGAATATTTTTGGGCTTGTTGGGCTTGTTTTAGAGAGTAATGGGCTCAAAAACCCTTTTAAACCATTTAATTTAATTATGATTTTGGCCCATTAGTGACTTAATTAGCACCTAAACCAAAACCCTAAACCTACTTAACTATTAGTGGCCAACCCTCCCCAACCTACAACAGCCATTTTCAAAATTTCCAGCAGCCACTCTCCTTGGTTTCCGCAAAGCTTTCAAGAAAAACTCATCCCCACCTCTCCGGTGAACGTTCTACGCAAGGATCTTCGAGTTTTCGAGCGTATAAATGCAAAAGCACGCCTTGTATCTCTTTTTCTCATCATTCACACCATTTATGTGCTGATATATATATGTATTTGCATGAGGAATTCTTTAATGTATCAAGTGGTGTCATTTTGCAAAGGTTGACATGAAATATGTGTTTTTCTTGAACATACGCTATTGTTTATTGTATGAAAGAAGCTGCTAGGTCTTCGAGTTTAGGGGCTGTAAAAGCTGAGATATGTGGAGTTAAGGTGTCAAGAGGCCGGAATCAGGAGTTAGTCATGTTTTGATGAGGGCCGATTGGGTTTAACGGGGGAGATATGATTTTTATTGTAAAACCATACAAGCTGTGAAATTTCTGTGTCACAAAACCCGTCACCCTCTGTTATTTCGAATTCTCCAAATTATAGGTTGGTTTTCTAGAAATGTGTTCAACATATGATTTGTAGCACTCTGTGTTATATTCGATTCGATAGCAAATTCGTAATTTTCTGATAAAAAAATAGGGAGATGTGATTTTTATCGTAAAACCGCACAAGCTGTAAAATTTATGTGTCACAAAACCGATAACCCTCTGTTATTTCAACTTCTGCGACTTATAGGTTGATTTTCTGGAAATGTGTTCAACCTCTGATTTGTAGCACTTTGTGTTATCTTTGATTTGATAAGAAATTCATAATTATTTGATAAGAAACGAGGGAGATATGATTTTTATCGTAAAATCGCACAAGCTGTGAAATTTCTGTGTCACAAAACCCGTCACCCTCTGTTATTTCAAATTCTGCAAATTATAGGTTGTTTTTCTGGAAATGTGTTCAACATATGATTTGTAGAACTCTGTGTTATCTTCGATTCAATAGCAAATCCATAATTTTCTGATAAGAAATGTTAAAGGTATGATTTCTATCGTAACATCGCTCAAGATGTGAAAATTTGTGTGCATACGCTGGAGATTTCCAGCAACCTTTGGGCTTGTTTCGTGGGTCATAAGTGGTCTAGAATGGGTGGTTTATAGGCTGGTCATGTAGGTTCAAGTCACGATTTAAGTTGAGAAAAATTTGGTTAAGTTTCGGGTTGATTCAGGTTAAAACCGGGACCCATGTCCAAGTTTTAAAACGAATCGTTTAAGTTTTGAAACGGGTCGAGTTTACGTCTAAGAAATACTTATTATTATGTTTTGGGTGTTTTAAGGTGTTTGGATGACTTTAGATTGAAATTTTGAGGTCCGGCGGTAAAACGGTCATTTTGGGTTTCCAGGGTGCAAAATGACTTAGAAGAGCTGACAGCGCCATAAACACGATTTTATATGTTTTTTAATGTTTATGCATCATGTATGGGACTTTTTTCGTAAATATGAAAATTCGCTGCATGCTTGATTTTAAGGAAAAATTACGTATATGGATGATTTTGATAAATGATGAAAATGATGATGTTTTTGAAGGATGTGAGTTGGTTGTGACTGATGATATGTATACGATGATATGATTGGATATATCGTGAGGGAAAATACCCCAGAGAGAGCCCGTTTACGGGAGAAGGTCTCCGAGAGAGCCCGACGATCGTATTTCCATTGAAATGATATGATGATATGATAGGCCAAGGCTCAGTTGACGGGTGAGAGTATCGCTGATATCCCCGCCGTCCGGTACCGTGGTTATACGTAGATGGATCCATCGAATAGAGCTGATACGAAAGTCGCAACTAATGAACTGAATTCAATTAAAGAAATTGTATAAGTATATGATGATATGATGAGCTGTTTTGACACGTATGCTTTTACAATGTGCTTACATTTACGCTTTTAAAGATCATAAAATGTATGTTGAGTAAAATAGTTTTAAATGTTTCATGTTATGTATATGTATTTTCTATTAACGTTACAGTCGTTTTGAGTCTTTAGACTCACTAAGTGCGAATGATGCAGGTGAGGACATTGATGAGGAGGCTGGAGGTGCCGAGGACTGAGTAGGCAGAGTTGGTTGTGCGCACGCGAATCCGAGGACCTTGTATTTTTCCGCAAATATATGATTTTATGGGAAAATGTTTAAGCAAATTTTTAAATGGTTGACGTTGTTATTGTGTTTATGTTTTGACAGATTTTAATATGCTTGTTGTTTTATTCTTTAAATGGCAAATGTTTAGGTCGGTTGTTCTTTTCATAATTTTAACTGCAGTTATTTTATTTGACAGTCGGATGATTTTATAGAATACATGATTCAAATTTTTTGGAATTTGTAGGCATGGTTTCAGCCATTGCATTTAAAAAAAAATGTTTCAGTAGAATTTTCAAATGAGTAGATGTTTCATCCCGATTCACTAAAATTTTCGTACCGGTTAATAATATTATCCGGCAAGTGAAAATTATGCACCAAGGTCCATTTTAGAAAAATACACTTAAAAACATTCATATTAAATAATTAAAAATTATTCGTTCAATAAAAAATATTTTTCCTAATTATCCCCAGTCTCCGTTCCTCGTTCGAGAGCGAAATGCAACTTAAAACCCTAATACATGTAACTTTAATAAACCAAGAATTTAAAACACTTATTCATGTTAAAATCATACATTTAATGCATTAAAATAATTTAATTAAAATCCATAAGAAATTGATAACTTGCATGTGTGAGGTTTATGTAGATTTTCAAATTTTCAGGACGTTACAATCTATCCTCCTTAAAATGAATTTCGTCCCGAAATTCACTTATCCTCGATAATCAAAAAGTTTAGAATCTTAATTCTAGTATCTCAATAATTCAGGCTTTCGCTGCGCTACTTTAATAGAATAAGTGCTTGTTTGTCCTTATGTCTTCTCAATTCTAATTAAATTTGCCTTCAACATCCTCGTATACGAATAGACGTATGACGACTTATTTCTATTCTACTATGACCTCGAATTTGACCTTTCTCGCAATTTCTCATACTAGAATTGGATGTCCAACTTATCACACTTTTTTTTATACAATACCCATAATGTTCATCAACCTATTACATTATCATTTATGCAGTTCGACTTATGAAAACTTAGCACCAAAATATATTGATCGACTTTTATCCTCGGTAATACACTTAAAAGCTAAGCCTTATCTCAACCCCATAATAATATTAGTCTAAGATCCTTGAATCGAATCTTTATCTGACGGCACCAAACTTACGTAACTTAACTATTTATAAGTAAATCCCAAATATTAAATTGTTGCAAATCTTAAACCTCGAGTAACGTTAATCCATAAAACCCAAATTTACAATATAGATCTTCTACCTATAAAATAAAACACTTCTAGCATCAATTACATGCTTAAACTATTATCTTCCCAATTACAATAAAGTGGAGGCCTAAGACCCTTGGACTTCCACCTTGAAACAAATGTCGCATTCTTTCGTATCCTTAATGCTTAATTAATACTAGCGTAAAAAACTTAATAAGTTATCCCATGGTAGCATTAGACTAACTCTAATAAATCAACTTCACTTATAACCCATAGAGTTCTAGAATCTTCATATCAATATTTCATATTTCTTACCCCATAAAAATCTTAATATTCATTCTTTGGTAATCTATGTTGAACACAACTAACACCCTTTTGTTTTTAATTCATCCAAAATTTTCCGTATGAACACCTATTTCATAAACTTGAAATTCAAACTTACACAACCCAAGTAGTCTTAGATAACCTAATTTCAACACACATATTCACTTATTCCCAATTTCTTAATGACTTTCAAAAAAATTCCTTAAGACATGGTGTCTAACCTACTTCTTACTTGCGTCTATCGAGTAACTTAACCATCAATCATACACAAATTTCTAGAAAGAATTTATCCCTAACAAAATTATCACCTTAACTGTTAAGATCATGACTAAAACTTATGCTACATCAAACTTAAGTTCCCAAAATAAGTTAACTTAATGTCTAAATTTATAACTTAACTAATTGATCATCTTTACCTTAAATTGTTATCACTCTAAATTCTTAGATTGCTATAGTATTATTTCACTAACACTTTAAATTCTTCAAGTCTAATATTGATTCATCCTACAGTACCATTGATTAACAATCCTTACAACATTATAACACACATATTTCAAGGTTCTAAATATCCCTTCAAGCCTGAATCATCGAAAATTCCTATTACTTAAACTATTCAATTCTCACTTATTTCTAAACCAGTCCCCAAATTTCTTAACTATTGCAAGATAAATTCCTAATTTCCTCAAAAATTATCCAATTGGTCCTTAAATTTCAAAAATCCTACAATTGCCCATAAGTTTTTGGCGTTCCTAATTCCATTTTATAGGTTTTCAATATCATAAAGTTCGATAATTTTAAGCTTATTAAATCCAAAAATCAATTCTCACGACCAATCTTACCTTTCCGTGGAAACCTAAAATCCCAAAATTTTAATTTTTTACTTCTAAAGGCCGTCGCAGTTTTCAAATCATTATTCCTTATATGTAATTCCCCAAATATTAACTCAATTAGTAACCGCGAATCTTCAGTATTTTCTTAGAAAATCTACATGTCCCAAAAGCATTCAGATTCTTTATGACTAACTTATGACCCAAATAGTAGAACATCAGTACTAAACACCACAAATCAATCTAGACAAATTATTTTAGCTTTTCTTAACGCCCATTAACCAAATTCTTAAACTCTTCCAATTTCAAATGTAACCACCATACAATCCAATCTAGTTTTTAAAATATTTAATCTCCAAAACATAAAAACAGCTAAACATGTACTTAAAACATACATCATGTAAACATGTAGGTGATAGCATTAAAATTTTCAAAACATTTAAAACATTAAAGCTTAAAAACTTGAGGCTTGAAGACTGAGCTGCAGAAGTTGGTGGTGGCACAACTCTATACAAGACCCTTGCTCTGATACCAACTGTGACGTCTACTGTTTTAAAATGCAGCTAATTTTTTTTTTACAAGTTTATTTTCCGAAAATATTAGAATTATGCAGGCATGCAGGACTACTGAAAAATACACATTTTTTTTAAAATCAAAGTCAAGTGACATATGAAATTGTGCGTTCTAAAAAATTTGCCAATGCGGCCCTCAAGCATGAGTGAACAACATAAAACAAGTAATATACTAAAAATCATCAACGTAACAAATAAATGTACTCAACAGATCATGTATACTCAAAACTCATAAAATTGTGATGTGCGGAAAAGTGTGGTCCTCGAGTCGTGTGCGCACAGCCAGCACTGCCTACTCAGAATTCAGAACCTCCAGTCTCCTCATCGACATGCTCACCTGCATCATTCACACCTAGTGAGTTTAAAGACTCAACACATCTGTATCGTGATAAAAAATACATATACATATCATGCATAAGTGAAAAACACCGTAATCAACATACATTTCATGATCGTGAAAAGTTGTATGCATAATTAAAAACATGTCAAGCATAATCATAATCATAGTACGTATCATCATATCAACATATACGTGTTCATTCTCTTAATTTGAATTCCGTTAATTAGCTGTGACTTTCGTATCATCATGTCAGTCGATGGATCCATCTACGTGTAACCGAGGTACCCGGCGGCGAGGAGATTAGTGACAGCATTACCCATCCACTGAGCCCTGGCCTTAAATGTCTTCGTGTCATCGTATTAGTCACAATCAACTCTCATTCTTCAAAAATGTGTCATAACATTCATCACTTAATAAAAGCATGCATTATATACGTAATTTTTCCTTAAAACCAAGCATGCACCGTATTTTTCATAATTATATAAAAACCATATACATGATGCATAAACATTTAAAAACATGATAAATTTGTACTCAGGGCGCTGCCAGGCCTTAAAACTCACCCCGGGTGCAAAATGACCATTTTGCCCCTGGAAACCCAAAATGACCATTTTACCCCTGGACCTCAAAATTTCGACCCGAAGCTTACCAAACTCCTTAAAACATCCCAAAACATAATCAAAAGTATTTCTTAGACGTAAACTCGAGCCCATGTCAAAACTTAGTCGATTCATTTTAAAACTTGGACGGGGGTCCCAGTTTTAACCTGAAACTTAACCAAAATTTTCCCAAACCTTTACCACACCTAAAACACATTCTAACAGCCCATAAACTTCACATTCGAGAACACTATTACTCCCGAAAACATGACCACAAGCTGCTGGAATTTCTCTACTCGACCTAGTCGAACCCTAGCCACGGCCCTCGCACACAATCTCGACCCTACACCAAAACCATTGGGACCAGCCACATGTGTGAATAGGGCCTGGTAGGGTGTGAATAAGTGGTGGTTAAAATTTGGGATGGTCTGGTTAAGTTTTGAATTGATTCGGGTTAAAACCGGGACCCCGGTATAAGTTTTAAAACGAATCGTAAAAGTTACGGGACGAGCTCGAGGTTATGTCTATGAAATGATTATAAATATGTTTTGAGGTATTTTAAGGAGTTTGGTTGGCTTCGGATCGAAATTTTGAGGTCAATGGGTAAAATGGTCAATTAGGGTTTTGATAGGTGTTGTTTTTACGTGTTTTATTGCAATAGTTTTGTGTGTGTTTGCGTTGTGTGTGCGTACATTTCATATGCATTTTGTTCGTTTTAGAATTAGAATATGCATATGATCGTGTCTAACTTGTACGTGATGAATTTTCAGGTGAAATGACCGGAGAACTGAAATCGGAACAGAAATATGCAAGACACAAGAAACTGACAGAAAAAACTAGCGCCCGAGCGGTACAGTCTTACTGCTCGGGCGCGAAGATGGATTTTCGGACAGAAGAGTTGGCGCGCGGGCGGTAGAATCTTACTGCACGGGCACGAGATGTGCCTTTCGGAGACTGGATTATAAAGGACTCGACGCTTGGCGATATAATCTTACCGCTCAAGCGCGAGTACCGCACACGGCGAGAGAAATTACAGAGGAGTTGGCGCTCGAACGGTAGAATCTTGCCGCCCGAGCGGGACTCAATTTGGAAAAAAATATTGAAGATGATTTTTTGCCTTCCGGGGAGTTGTTTCCAAGTGTGGTTGTACAAAACAAACCTAGGGACAAAAATTCAAGGATTTTTCAGCAACCACAAAGTTGGGAAGAGAGAAAAGGCTTGGAGAAAGCTTGAAGTTGAAGATTTCAAGATTTTTGGGCAACGTTCTTCGCGTTTTCGTCACGTCTAGTATTTCTAGTTTAATTTCTCTTATTTAAATATTATTTTGCTTAGTTTGATCATGAATTTTAGTAGCTAATTTTCATTATTTGTCGGGATCTAAAGGGATCCCCCTCCCCGAAACCGAGTTTAGTTAATTAATCTATCGACTTTTGATTTATTCTTGATTGTGCTATTATTTTCATTGCGTTGTTGAAGCATAGCTAACTTTAATAATGATTTCATATTGTGAGTGAGTTCGAGAGAATAGCCCGTGATAGGAACGAGTAGCATAATCCGTGGATTTACAATTTACATAGAAATATGAAGTCGGATACACGTCGACAGTCATAGTCCATTAGGTCGAAAGCTAGGGAATTTCATAGAATGACATGAAATACACCTTTGATAAATAATTAAAGAAATTTAATTACTTCACTGCGTTGAATTATTTTGGCAAAGCTCGAGAGGGCATGTTCAATTGGATAGAAAATCCCATCGAAAGCGTAGATTATTGTCGAACGAATTAAATAAATTAGTGATGGGTAGGTGAACTAAGATTCCCAACAAATTCATTTCTCATTGAACTTTACTCAATCATTTTAGCTTATTTATTGCATCATTTAATCCTTGAAACATTTTTTTGATATATTATTTAATCATCGTAGTAGTAAACAATCATCCGAATTACCATTGCTAAAAGTTTAATAGCTGAGAATAACAATTGTTAAATACAGTTTCTAGATGATCGATACTCGTACTCTCGTACACTATATTATTATTTGACATCATGCACTTGCGATTATTTCGAGCTTGAATATTATTTATTTTTACTAAGGATTTTACAGTGCAAGTTTTGCTTGATCATGTTTTTGGTGCTGTTGCTGGGGATTGTTAATCCAAAATTTTATTTTTAGTTATTTACTTTAGCATTCTTTATTTTGTTTTATTTGAGTTGACACCTTCAATTTCTTTTCTTATATCTCTTTTGGTGCATGCAGAGATCTATAGAGTCTGAACTAGAGATATTCGACCCCGAGATTGAAAGAACCCTACGTAGACGAAGACAACATAGAGGCTTAGGACATGATGAACAGTAACGAGAGTGAGGAGGAGCAGCATGAAGATCTAAGAGTCGAGGAACCAAGACGAATACCCATGTTGGAGTACGCACAACCTTCGCTTCCTAGAGCATGTCTGAGCATAGTGCGACCAACCGTCAGGGCGAACCAGTTTGAGATCAAACCAGCCATAATCCAGATGATCCAGAACACTGTCCAATTTAGGAGAAATGCGCTAGATGACCCAAACATTCACTTCACCGACTTCTTAGAAATTTGTGAAACTTTTAAATTTAATGGAGTTTCTGATGATGCTGTTAGATTGCTTTTATTTCTTTTTTCTTTGTGTGACAAAGCTAACGCCTGGTTGAATTGTTTACCTGTAGGTTCAATCACAACTTGGGAAGATATGCCCAAGGCGTTCCTCTTGAAATAGTTTCCTCCATCAAAAACCATGAAGCTGCGAGCGGATATAACCACCTTCTCTCAATTTGAGCAGGAGTCACTCTACGAAGCTTGGGAGCGCTACAAGGACTTACTGCGGAGATGCCCACATCATGAGTTGCCTCTTGGGTTAGTTGTCCAAACTTTTTACTATGATTTAATTATATCTAACCGTACCATGATAGATGTTGCGGCCTGTAGGAATCTGCTGAGGAAAACTGCCGAAGAAGGGTATGAGTTACTGGAGGAGATGTCTGCTAGTAGTTATCACCCTCAATCTGAGAGGAACAATCAGAGGAGGAGTGCAGGAGTTCACCAGGTAACTAACTTTTTTGATGTCGCTACACAATTAGAAGAACTTAACAGGAAAATAAACATCTTGAATGTAAACGGGATAGAGATGCGCCTGCAAGAGATATTCTGTGATAAATGCAGAGGAGAACATTATGTTAAGGATTATCAAGACAGTGGTCATTTCTATGTGCAAGATGAGGCACCAGTAAATCAAGTGGGGATTCAAAACCGTCCTAGGAATAATCCATATTCGAAAACATTCAATCCTGGATGGAGACAAGATCCCAACTTCTCACGGTGTGGTCAAAACAGCCAGAATCGGCCATAGAGAGGACAGCTGTATGGTAAACAACCAATGTATAAACCTAGGCCTAGAGAGAAGAAGTCTAGTTTGGAGAAAATTATGTCTAAATTTATCCCATCCACCGAAAATAGACTATAGAAGTAGGATGCATTGATAAAGGGGTTAGAAAATCAGATAGGACATTTAGCTAATATGATTGCTAGTAGAGAACCAGGCACCTTGCAAAGAAACACCGAGATTAATCCTAAAGAGCAAGTGAATGCCATTGAGTTAAGGAGTGGGAAAACTTTAGAGTCAGAAGAGGACGCAAAAATGCACTCGCAAGAGGAACATTTTGAAACACCCAATGGCAAGTCTTCTAACTCTACACCTGCACCCACGACACAATCTAGAGTTGTTATTCCTCCGCCTTTTCTGACAGCATTGAAAAAAGCTAAAATTGATGCGCAATTAGGTAAGTTCCTTGAAGTATTTAATAAATTGCACATTAATATTCCTTTTGCTGATGCTTTGATGCAAATGCCTAGTTATGCTAAATTTATGAAGGACATCTTATCAAATAAGAGGAAGTTGAAAGACCATATGACGGTAAACTTAACTGAAAACTGCTCTGCAATGGTGCAAAACAAGATCACACCAAAACTCAAGGATCCATGGAGTTTTTATATTCCTTGCATGATTTGTGATGTTGCTTTTCATAAAGTTTTTTGTGATCTTGGTGCAAGTATTAACCTTCTGCCTTTGTCTGTATGTAGGAAACTTGGATGTGGAGAGCCTAAGCTAACGAGGATGTCTCTGCAGTTAGAAGACTGATGAAACGGTTCGGGCACCTTTGAAGGTGCTTCAAATACAATATTCTCAATGAGATGCAATAGCTCGTGTTTTAAGAATGTAAACACCGATGAATTAGATCGAGTTTTGTTTTAAACCAAGCGGAAAATACTCGAAATAATCTTTCGTTAAGAAAGCTAATCAGTTTAAAGCTTTTAACTTGTGTAAACTAATTAACTGATATAAGGGGGATCTGTTCTTGTATATATCACTTCAGTTAAACTGATTAACTGATATAAGGGAGATCAGTTCTTGCATATATCAGTTCCGTTACAATAAACGAGTGAGTTATGATCATTTTTGTGTGATTGCTCAAATTGTGGCGTTTTGAAAAATGTTCTTCATGTTTCTTGAATTTTTTGGGTTGCAGGCTTGTTGGGAATCGCCGAGTAGCCATTGCTGCGTTAGGACATGTCGTGTGTTGCGATCAGCGGGTCAGTATGGGTTTGGTTGCATTAGAAGTCACAAGGGAGCGAATGGGTAGAAGATGTCATTTTGAGGTTTGGTTCGCATAGTTAGCGCCGCAACGCTGCATTTGGAGCGCTGAAGCTTCGTGCTGAGCACCGCCGCGGCGCTGCAGGGTAGCGCCTAGGCACTTCAGCGCTATTCCTCAGCGCCTAGGTGCTGGTTCACCAGCCTTCGAGCTTCAAGTGTAGGTGCTATTGCTTCATTTGGGTATTAATACGTCGTATGTCCAAGCTTGATTAGGGTTAGAATATTTGTTACGAGTATTGAATGGGAATCTTTGAGTCACAGTTTAAACAGGGTTCGGGTTTTTCCATTTCTTGGGAAATGTTCTTACTTCACATCAGGATTTGGTTCGGGGTTCGATGTCATGATTTAGTATGATGTTTAACATGGTCAAGTCCCGAGTGGTCTAGAAATTCATAAGTTATTTATTTACTTCGGTGGTGAGTTTGACTGGTATGATTAAGTTATGAAATTTGAGTTGCTTGAAATACGTGTTAGCATGTGCAGCAGTAGCCCAAGCGAGATCCAACGAATTTCTTTACGCTATGTGAGTATGTTTGACGTGCAAAAGAAAATATTTTATGTTTTTGAGGTATGCTAATTGTCCTGTGACCAAATATGAACAGGTTTGGAAGCCGGAGAACGTGTCTGGGGACATCTCCACCCCGGTAAAGTATGACCGGGTTTTGATCAGGATTGGAAATCGTTAAAGTATGACCAGGGACTAATCCACCCGGTAAAATATGACTGGGGATCTTATGTATGTGGTAGTTGTGGGGACCCGGACGCTAATCATACTCTTAATCATTATTAGGACAATTTAATCAATTATAATAAACAGGGTCTAAATTTTTTTTTAAAATGCGGAATGTAATGGGATTCAATCTAATATACATATCAGTAGTAAAGTACAAGTCTTGTACTATATATACAATCATTCAACTAAGGTTTAACAACTAAACGTCAAGTGTCCAAACCCTATCTCTAATCCAAGTTCGTAGTCTCCACTCTAATCTCGATCTATCTTCATCTCCTCGACCCTGAACCTGTCCCACCTGTTGTCATGCACACATACAAACACGACAACAGCCGGATAACTCCGGTGAGAATAAAATCCCAGTATAAATCAATGAAACATGCAATCATATAAACAATGTAAAAGAATGTAACAAATATCAGTAACATGTATCAATTCTGAAACATAATCAATATGAAATCGTAAATCATACTCGTGACTCCACGACTCAGACTAGACTCAATCCTAGTCTAGGGATCCCGGTTTCCAGATGTTGGTATTCCTATATCGAACATCAGTAATAGAAGAAAATCCAATTCTATCCACTTCGATATAACCAAACATCCGGTGGCTTGACCTATCCGTCACAGACTGTGGCACTATCGCCAATTCAACTATCGTGTGACAACGTGCAATGTGCCAGTGACGATTCCATCACTATCGGCACTGATGTCACAAGATCACTCGACTAATACATGCTTTCTATACATTCATAGAACAAGCATATCAAATCAAATCAATGAACATAATAATAATAAGTATGTGATTTAGGGAAACTCAAGTATATCCTACTTGAATCGATCTCCCAATACCACATTGACTTATACCTTTCTTTTATTGCAGTTCTGATGTCGTTCCTGCCTGGAGTTCAAAATATGTCAACCCTCACTCTGGCAAGGACAATATCAATAATACCATATCAATATACCGTTCAAATCAATACCAATCTGATTAATCTGGACTTAATTCAAAATCAACGGCATAAGGGCACAATCCCGATATCCCGGTCAATACAATCTCAACAGATATTAATTAAAATCGATAACCAATATCCAATACCACCGGTAATCAATCAACAATCCAAATCTGTTCAATATCAATCGATATATTCTGAAAAATCATAACAATTCCATAATCAATCTGACTTTGATTCTATGATGTCTCACATGCCAAGAACATCATATATGAAGTGTATTCGATTCCAACAACATCATAATTTCAAAACATATCAAAACGTAACAAAACTTACGTCCAGTTGTAGCCTGCGTCGATAGGAGCACAGTACTGAAGTCGGATTCAAAATCAGACGGGCGGATTTCTCGCAAATTGAATTCTAATATCAAGAATCCAAACTTCTCGCTGACCTCGTTTTCCTCTTTCTGAATGTTGAGGGAAATGCCCGTTTCTTAATATATATACTATGCATGAAAAGAGGCAAGTGGCTTATTCTTCATAAAACACGTCTCACCGCGGGTGCGCTACACATTGGACCGCGGGTGCGCTGAGCATACTGTAACACTTCCACAAAATCAGAAGAAACGACCGTGGGTGCGGAGCATTTTGTACCGCGGGTGCGCTGACTCTACTGTACCCACACCGCGGGTGCGGTAGCTTTTCTGGCGCGGATGCAGTGTCTCTTTGCCACTAAACTCAAATTGCAACATCGCTTCTCCATGTCTGGTCTTCCATTCTCTTATTCATAATATATGATAACTCAAAAGTATCAAACTAAAATCTCGGGCATTACATTTCTCCCCCTCTTAGATATGAGTTCGTCCTCGAACTCGCAAGCAATCAATCAAAGCGTGTAAAAGAAGCAATATAATCAAAAGTTGAATAAATACTCACATCATGGAAATAACTCTGGATATCTTTGTCTCATCTCTAATTCTGTCTCCCAAGTTGCTTCTTCGATGCCATGACGAGTCCATTGCACTTTCACAAGAGGAATAATCTTCGTTCCGAGTTGCTTTTCCTTACGATCGATAATCTGGATCGGTTTCTCGACATAACTCAAAGTCTCGTCAAACTCGGTCTCGTCTGGCTGAATAATGTGAGAATCATCAGGGAGATATTTCCGCAGCATAGATATATGAAAGACGTCATGTATCCCCGATAATGAAGGCGGTAATGCAAGTCGATAGGCACGATCTCCTATCTTCTCGAGAATTTCATATGGACCAACGTATCGTGGAGACAACTTTCCTTTCTTGCCAAATCTGACCACTCCTCTGAAAGGTGAAATCTTTAAAAATACTCTGTCTCCTGCCTTGAATACCAACGGTCTACGTCGAATGTTGGCATATTTGGCTTGTCTGTCCTGTGCTGCCTTCATTCTTTTCTGAATCAGCTTCACTTTTTCAGTCATATTTCTGATCATATCAGGTCCAATCTCAGGAACTTCAGAGATATCGTCCCAATACAAAGGGGATCGACACTTCTTTCCGTACAACGCCTCAAATGGTTCCATCTCAATACTCGTTTGATAGCTATTGTTGTACGAAAACTCACAGAGAGGCAATGCATCTTGCCAATTAGTGCTAAAATCAAGCACTACAGCTCTCAGCATATCTTCCAATGTCTGAATCATTCGCTCTGACTGTCCGTCAGTCTGTGGATGATATGCGGTACTTAGATGTAACTTCGTACCTAGAGCCTGCTGTAAACTCTGCCAGAAGTGCGAAGTAAACCGAGGATCACGGTCTGAAACAATCGACTTCGGCACTCCGTGCACTCTGACCACCTCTCGGACATAAATATCGGCCATCTGGTCATATCTGTATGTCATTTTGTATGGAATAAAGCATGCAGATTTGGTCAATCGATCAATCACGACCCAAATCGCATCACAACCTCTGGAGGATTTCGGTAACTGCGTCACAAAATCCATGGAAATGTGGTCCTATTTCCATTCAGGAATGGACAAACTCTGCAGTAACCCTCCTAGTTTCTTCCTTTCAGCTTTCACCTGTTGGCAATTCAGACACTTGGCTACAAATTTAGTAATATCAGATTTCATCTGTTTCCACCAATACTGTGTCTTCAAATCATTATACATTTTCCTGCCACCAGGATGAATGCTAAAACGACTGTTGTGCGCTTCTGTCAGTATCCGTTGTCTCAAATCTGAAACGTTTGGCACAACCATACGATTATTCACATATAAAACACCGTCACGAACCTGATATTCCGAGTGATGTCCAGCTCTGACTATAGCAATCGAATTTTGCACATTCTGATCAACTTTCTGTGCCTCAATATCAGTTCTGGTTCAGCTCGAATCGCACATAATCTCAGAGGCTGACAATCAGTTTCAAAGGCTAATCCGGACAAACAGCAATCTTTTATCAAATTGGAAACACCGATCGTCGACAAGGATAAAGAACATACCTTTCGACTTAGTGCATCAGCTGCTGCATTGGATTTTCCAGGATAATACTTGATTTCACAATCAAATTCTTTAAGCAAATCAAGTCATCTTCATTGTCTCATATTCAGCTCTGACTGTGAAAAGAGATACTTCAAACTCTTGTGATCAGAATATATCTCAAACTTCTCGCCGTACAGATAATGTCGCCATATCTTCAAAGCAAAGACGATGGCAGCCAATTCAAGATCATGAATTGGGTAACGAGTCTCATGTGGCTTAAGCTGTCTCGAGGCATAAGCAATAACATGCCCTCGCTGCATCAGAATACAACCCAATCCTCGATGAGATGCATCACAATAAACCACAAAATCATCAGTACCTGATGGAATAGTCAGTATCGGTGCACTGGTCAATCTTTTCTTCAATTCAAGAAAACTGATCTCACACTCTTCAGACCATACAAACGGAGCATTTTTCTGAGTCAAATGAGTAATAGGCTTGGCAATACTCGAGAAATTTTTAATAAATCGACGATAATATCCTGCCAAACCCATAAAACTGCGAATCTCGGGTACTGAAGTCGGTCTCGGCCAAGAAATCACGGCTTCAACCTTGCTGGGATCAACTGATATCCCGTCTCCGGATATAATATGACCCAAGAATACAACCTGCCTCAACCAAAACTCGCATTTCGACAGTTTAGCATATAACTTCTCATCCCTCAGAATTTTCAACACAGTTCTCAAATGATCAGCATGCTCAATCCTATTCTTCAAATAAATCAAGATCTCATCAATGAATATGATAACAAAATCATCAAGATACCTCTGGAATATACGGTTCATCAAACCCATAAACACAGCCTGTGCATTCGTCAACCCAAACGACATGACAATAAACTCATAATGTCCATACCTGGTTCTGAATGCAGTCTTCGATATATCAGAATCCCTGACTCTCAGCTGATGGTAACCAGATCTCAGATCGATCTTGGAATATACAGATGAACCCTTCAATTGATCAAACAAATCATCAATGCGAGGCAAGGGATATTTATTCTTTACCGTTGCTTTATTCAATTGCCGGTAGTCGATACAGAGTCTCATAGAACCATCTTTCTTTCTCACAAACAGTACTGGAGCACCCCAAGGAGACACACTCGGTCTGATATACCCTTTGTCCAGTAGATCCTCCAACTGTTCCTTCAACTCTTTCAACTCAATCGGTGCCATTCTGTACGGAGCCCTCGAAATCGGAAATGTACCTGGCATCAACTCAATACTGAAGTCTATCTCTCGCATCGGAGGCAATCCAGGAATCTCATCTGGGAAGACATCAGCAAACTCACACACCACTGGCAAATCCGCCAATGATGGACTCGATTTCAGTAAATCTACTGAATAGACAAGGAATCCTTCCGCTTCTTTCTGTAACAATCGAGTCATAGACAATACGGATATCAAAGGGATTCTAGATCGAGAACCCTTACCGTAGAATTTCCACTCATCAGCCATATCCGGTCTGAATCTCACAATCTTGTGGAAGCAATCGACAGTAGCTCTGTACTTGGTCAACATATCGATACCGATAATACAGTCAAAATCAGACAACCCAAGCACAATACAATCTATCTCAATCTCATGCCCATCGTACTGTAGCATACAATGTTTAACATACTTCACTGATATCAAGCCTGTCCCCAACGGAGAAGAGAACGACACTACAGCAGACAATGACTCAATAGGCAATGCATGACTCAATGCAAATTGCTCAGATATAAATGTATGTGATGCACCAGTATCAATCAATACATATGCAGGATAACCAGAAATAAAACAGTTACCTGCAACAACATCAACAGGTGCATCCTGACCCTGCTTCTCTGTCAAAGAAAATACGCGGGCCTGCTGTCTAGGAGGCTGGCTCACTGTCTGGCTACCTCCTGTCCTTTGCTGTGACTGAGATGGTGCTGGCTGGAATGAGTGCACAGCGGCTGATCGTCTGTCAGACTGTGCCGCTGATCCAAATGATTCGGTATCCTGTGATCTCTGAGTATCCCTCTGTGGGCAGACTCTAGCAAAGTGTCCCTGCTGCCTACAAATACGGCAACTGCCGAACACTCCTCGGCACTGCTCAGTGGAATGCTTCCCTCCACAAGTGCTGCAGTAAGGTCCAGTATAGCTCTGGCTCTGTCGAGGACTCCCAGAGCTAGAAGAACTACTTCCTGACTTCTTGAATTGGTTTCCTCTAGCTTTCAAGAAGTCCTTCTTTCCGCCACTATTGCTGCCACTTTCAAATCGGGGAGGTGGTTGCTGTGGTCTCGGCGTTGGAGGCACAAACGAAGCTCCCTTCTGTCTCATCAGACCGGCTTTGGCTCCCTTGGCTCTGTTCCAAGCATCGGTAAAATTATTCGGTCTCCCAGTGTTCAGCAAAGTAAAGATCTCCGGGTTCAGGCCATTAATGAACTGATCAGCAATGGCTTCGTCATTCTCGGCCACATGTAGAGCAAATCATAGCAGTGTAGAGAACTTGGCCACATATTCTTCGATGTTCAGCTAACCCTGTCTCAAATTTGCAAACTCTGCTCCTTTATCCTTCTTGTACGACACTGGAAAGAATCTCTGATAAAATTCGGTTGTAAAGACATTCCAGGTAATAATCGTACCTCGATGCTCCAAGGCCCGCTTGGTTGTAATCCACCAGTTCTTTGCCACATCGTGCAACTGGTGCCCTATCAGTTTCACTCTGCTCTCATCCGTGTAACCCAAGGACTCGAACAGCATCTCAATATCGTCTAACCAACTCTCGCAATCAACTGAAGTCTCAGTACCCTTCAGAGTCGGTGGATGGAGTGACTGAAATCTCTTCAGTAATGTCTCCATCGGTGTTGCTGTCACATCCATGGGAGGATTCGAAGTACTACCCTGTTCCGGTATTCTTCGAGGAGGCATATCTGATTATCAAAAAGGTTAGCAACCAAATACCATAAATCTGTTTCAGTCCTCCTCCGGATCATCTTACTGCTGATCAAGAATCGGTTCTGATTCATTTTCAATAATACATCTTACCATATCAAAATCAGATAAATCAGGTAGACATGTATTAAAGCAGTAAATCATGCTAGCAGGAAAAGGCAAGGAAAGGAAACTCATTCTACCCCGCTCAGTAGCTCCTATCTCAGTCTAAAGGATCTATCGCTCTGATACCACCTGTTGTGGGGACCCGGACGCTAATCATACTCTTAATCATTATTAGGACAATTTAATCAATTATAATAAACAAGCTATAAATTTTTTTTTTTAAAATCCGGAATGTAATGGGATTCAATCTAATATACATATCAGTATTAAAGTACAAGTCTTGTACTATATATACAATCATTCAACTAAGGTTTAACAACTAAACGTCAAGTGTCCAAACCCTATCTCTAATCCAAGTTCGTAGTCTCCACTCTAATCACGATCTATCTTCATCTCCTCGACCCTGAACCTGTCCCACCTGTTGTCATGCACACATACAAACACGACAACAGCCGGATAACTCCGGTGAGAATAAAATCCCAGTATAAATCAATGAAACATGCAATCATATAAACAATGTAAAAGAATGTAACAAATATCAGTAACATGTATCAATTCTGAAACATAATCAATATGAAATCGTAAATCATACTCGTGACTCCACGGCTCAGACTAGACTCAATCCTAGTCTAGGGATCCCGGTTTCTAGATGTTGGTATTCCTATATCGAACATCAGTAATAGAAGAAAATCCAATTCTATCCACTTTGATATAACAAAACATCCGGTGTCTTGACCTATCCGTCACAGACTGTGGCACTATCGCCAATTCAACTACTTGTGACAACGTGCAATGTGCCAGTGACGATTCCATCACTATCGGCACTGATGTCACAAGATCACTCGACTAATACCTGCTTTCTATACATTCATAGAACAAGCATATCAAATCAAATCAATGAACATAATAATAATAAGTATGTGATTTAGGGAAACTCAAGTATATCCTACTTGAGTCGATCTCCCAATTCCACATTGACTTATACCTTTCTTTTATTGCAGTTCTGATGTCGTTCCTGTCTGGAGTTCAAAATCTGTCAACCCTCACTCTGGCAAGGACAATATCAATAATACCATATCAATATACCGTTCAAATCAATACCAATCTGATTAATCTGGACTTAATTCAAAATCAACGGCATAATGGCACAATCCCGATATCCCGGTCAATACAATCTCAACAGATATTAATTAAAATCGATAACCAATATCCAATACCACCGGTAATCAATCAACAATCCAAATCTGTTCAATATCAATCGATATATTCTGAAAAATCATAACAATTCCATAATCAATCTGACTTTGATTCTATGATGTCTCACATGCCAAGAACATCATATATGAAGTGTATTCGATTCCAACAACATCATAATTTCAAAACATATCAAAACGTAACAAAACTTACGTCCAGTTGTAGCCTGCGTCGATAGGAGCACAGTACTGAAGTCGGATTCAAAATCAGACGGGCGGATTTCTCGCAAATTGAATTCTAATATCAAGAATCCAAACTTCTGACCTCGTTTTCCTCTTTCTGAATGTTGAGGGAAATGCCCGTTTTTTAATATATATACTATGCATGAAAAGGGGCAAGTGGCTTATTCTTCATAAAACACGTCTCACCGCGGGTGCGCTACACATTGGACCGCGGGTGCGCTGAGCATACTGTAACACTTCCACAAAATCAGAAGAAACGACCGCGGGTGCGGAGCATTTGTACCGCGGGTGCGCTGACTCTACTGTACCCACACCGCGGGTGCGGTAGCTTTTCTGGCGCGGATGCAGTGTCTCTTTGCCACTAAACTCAAATTGCAACGTCGCTTCTCCATGTCTGGTCTTCCATTCCCTTATTCATAATATAGATAACTCAAAAGTATCAAACTAAAATCTCGGGCATTACAGTAGTGGACATCTCTGCCAGATAAGTATTGTGATTTAGTCTGATCAGGCGCACTATGTTATGAGTCACTTGCTTTGAAACATATCTCTACGCAAAATGATGTTGATGATGCATGTTTAAGTATATACGATGCAAGCACGTTTATGAAAAATTTTATGAATTGATGGCACGTCTATGTTTACGTATGTATGTTCAAGATTTAAGTATGTATGAGCTACTTTAAAATGCATGTGGTTGTATTATACATTACTTTTTATTCCCAGTTTATACATGTTGAGTCTTTAGACTCACTAGACTTGATCGATGCAGGTGAGGACGAGTATGAGGAGGCGAGAGGCGGGGACCAGTGAGATGGCTCGGACGGTGCGGAGGCCTAACCCGAGGACCGCTTAGTTTTCAAGGATTTTTATGCATGTTATTTGATTTACTCTGATTTTTTTTCTTTGGGAATTATTTCATGTTGTTAAAAACAAGTACTTTTGCAAGCTCGTTTACATTCCAATTATGTTGTCAAACATTTTATTTGTATTGCATTTTGAAAGATGATTACTTATTTAAGAAAAAATTTTATTTTTCGCAAATTTTAAGTATGTTTAAAAGTTTACGGTACATAATAGTTGGTATCAGAGTGGTGTTCTTGTAAAGAGTTATGCCTACTGCCGGTTGCGAGAAGCTTACGAAGTCACGCCTCAAGTCTGTAAGTTTTAAAGTAAATTATTTCATGTAGTAAGCATCAAAGTCATGATTTCAGCATGTACATGTTTAAATTTGATTTACGTGCATCTTATGATATGGATATTATGTTCTTGCATGTTGGTTTACGTGTTGGGTAAATTTTGAAACAGTATGCCTCCTAGACGTATGATCGCTCGTGGTGCAGGTGAAGAGAATAGAGATGCTCGAGATGGAGAGAGAGCCACTCCTCCTCGCCCACCGCCAGATATGAAGGCACAGATGCTAGCAGGGATGACTCAGATCTTCGCACAGTTTGCGAGGAACAATGCTGAAATAGATACGGGGGCGAGGACAAAGCCAGAGGCAGTTTATGAGAGGTTCAGGAGGATGGACCCAAAGGAGTTCTCGGGAACTACTGACCCAATGATAGGTGAGGGATGGATTAAGCCCATCGAGGTGATTTTCGCTTTTATGGAGCAGCAGGATGCAGACAAAGTTAGATGTGCCACCTTTCTGTTGACATGAGAAGCTAGATTGTGGTGGGAGAGCGCGTCTGTGTCAGTGAACTTGCAGACTATGTCTTGGGATGGTTTTAAGAAGTCTTCTACTCCAAGTACTTCACTGAGGAAGTACGCTCCTGAATGACCAGGGAGTTTATGACTTTGCGATATTGGGACAGCAGCGTTGCAGAGTTCGTAAGGAAATTTGAGAGGGGGTGTCACTTCGTGCCGCTAATTGCAAATGATGCCCGGGAGAAGCTGAGGCATTTCATTGATGGGTTACGGCCGATCTTGCACCGTGACGTTAGAGTTGCTGGTCCTACCACTTATGTTGTTGCCGTGTCGAAAGCTTTGGCGGCAGAGTAGGACCAAAGGGATATTGAGAATGACAGGCAGGGCAAGAGGCCCTATCAGGCGCCCCAGCAGCAACCCTCACAACAACAACAGTTTAAGAGACCTTTCCAGGGGCAGCAGGGAAAGAGGCCGTTTCAAGGACCGTCGAAAGGCAAGGGTCCTATGCCACAAAAGAAGGCTCCTCAGAAGCTTGGTGAGTACCCACCTTGCTCGAAATGCAACCGTCTACATATGGGGCAGTGTTTATGGGGCTCGGGCAAATGTTTCAAGTGTGGAGCCAGTGACCACATGCTGAAGGAATGCCCGCAGTGGAGGCAGCCAACCAAGGGAAAAGTGTTCTTCATGCATGCCGAGGAAGCGAACTCAGACACGACCCTACTGACTAGTAACCTATCTTATTCAGCACAGTATTTATTTTTGGTCATGCATGCTTCGAATTTTTTCTTGGGATATTAGTATGTTGTTTTCGTATTTTGGAAACTTTAGATAGAAATTTTCAACTATGCATGAGGTTAAGATTAGTATTTTGAGGTATAATTTTATGTGTTGTGCTAACATCCTTCAGGAAACATTTTCATAAAGAAAGTGGCCACGAATGCTTTGTTAGATTTCGGGGCCACTCACTCTTTTATCTCGGAGACGTTCACTAATTATTTGAGTGTCAATTTGTATGTGTTTAGTACTTATATATGTATGTTCATTAAACATTTCAAACTATTTGTTTTTTATGATCCATTTTTTTATATCAAATAGGTCGTAGTATTAAACATTGAAATCATTTGTTTTTTGAGTTTTAGAGTTGTATCATAGTCAAATTATATGCAATATTTCTATCACCTACTTGACTGTAGATTTTTTAATTTTTTTTTCTAAAATTTCATAAATAATTAAATTATATATATATATATAAATTAAAAATTATAAATAAAAAAATCGCATACTACCAAATTTTGTATATTTAATTTATAAATTTGTCTGACATATAATTTTTTTAAAAAATTGCTATTATCATCCATTTTAAAATATTAAATAAAATAGTTATACAATATGTGAGACAATGAAATTAATTGTTTAACAGTTATATCTTAAATTTATATATTATGAGAGCTGATTTTGGAACTGAACTCAATAAAAATTAGTTCTGATTTTGGTTTCAGTGCTCCTGAAACCATGGTCAAGTTTATGTGAGAACCCGAGATTTTACGATCCGAAGCAAATCAAGTAAGTAATACGAACTTGAAACTTTACTCAAACTAAGCTCAAAAATGTTTGTTCCAACTAAATAACTTGATTGTTAACTTAGATTTTCATTAAATTTAACTCGAGGAAGCAACTTCAAAGCTCGGAAATGAGCTCAGCAGGAGGCCAAGCCACAAGTAACCGAATCCATCGAAGTGTTGTCACGAGAGGAGTAAAACCCCAGCTCAAGGACTCGAACTTTCAGCTCAAAGAAGCTCAACCAGGCTTGTCCTAACAAGACCAAAAAGGGAGCTAAAAGTTAAGCTAAGGGTTTGGACAAACTTATTATGCAAGAAGTGACCTTTGAGATAACCAAGGTAGAAGCTAAGGTATGAACTAAAGGTTTGGACAATTTAATGATGCAAGAAATGACCATTGGGATAATCCATGAAGGAGCTAAGGGAGGAACTAGGAGACCAGGACACATTAATGATGCAGGAAGTGGCTCTTGGTGCTTGAGATGGAGCTTGACCACATTAAAGGCTACTTGGAGCCCAAGTTGGCATTAATATGGGGGAGGAGAAGAGTCACAAATTCACCTATAAATAGAGCATGAGGGCTAAGGAAAAACACTCCAAAAACCTCTCAAATTTTCGGCCACTCCCTCACAAAAGAATTGTCCCAAAATTTCGTCCAAGGAAGAAGGAACTCGTGTGGTTCGAGTGCTAGATTCTACGTCGAAGTGCTGATGGAGTGAAGACAGTAATTGCTAAGATTACGACGTAGTGCTGTCAAATTTTCGAGAAACAAGTTCGCCACAAAGTCGAATCTATTTCCAAAATTCTGTAAGTGGGCTTTTGATATATATTCGTTTGTATTTTAAAACTTGAATATGTATATCATGACATGCATGTATGTGTGTCTTCATTTTCAAAAATTGCTATCTGTTCTATTTAAAATTTCGATCGATTATGTGTTCTCTTTTATGCTTCGAAATTCGTTGATTCCGCTGTGTCCGTATGAAAACTCTGAAATCTGAAAATCTGAAAAGTTCTGTCTGTTACTTCTGAATTCTGTTGCACTGTTGCGATTCGAAGTTGAAATGGGATGAGAATTGTGATTTTGTCTGGCCCCCAATAGTGGGTATAAAACCATTTCTGTCCGGCCCCCATCGGTGGGTATAAAACCGTGTTCTGGCCTCACCCCTTAGAGGACTAACATATTGGGGACAATTTGACCATGGAAATGAGATGAGTAACAGTGTTCTGTCTGTTCTGATATGTTCCATTTTGAATTGAGTTAATCTGTTTCTGAATTTTTCTGAATCATCTGATGAATTCTGTCAGTTATTCGATTTGTCTCTGTCCTGATAAGTTGAGAATATTAAGTTTTGAAAGTCTGTTAAAAGAACATTTTAAGAAAGCTAAGTTCTATATGTATCTTTGGAATCGATCGACCCCCACTTGCTGAGTGTTTTCCAAAACACTCACCTCTTACAAATTTCAGATAAAAACGAGGAGCAACTGAATGAGGAAGAGCAAAACGCTTTCTGGGGTTGGTGAACCGGAGATCAAGATCAGAACTCAAGATTTTGTTTTCATTTCGTTTCCGCTATTTTGAACTCTGATGTATTTTATTCCATTGTCATTGTAAGACAATACTTTATTTATGAAAAAGACTGGTTTGATTTGATACGAGGCTTTATTGTTTTCAATTTAATTGTTAAACAATGCCGGATGTCACCGATGCTTCGGACTCGGGACGTGACATTTAAGTGGTATCAGAGCCGCCAGGTTCATAATCCCGCTGGGATTTTGATAGACAAAATTTGGCGAAGTCAAATTTTGGCAAAAGCCTAGTGTATCCCAATTTGAGTCCAACTTTCACCAGTTCTTGAAGTCTAACCTTCATCTGTTTCCTAAATTTCGAATAGACTTGAAATATCTATCCTTCGATCATTCCACAAACTCTGAGTATCGAAAATTTTCCCTGACAACTTTGTTTCTACTATTTGTGCCTTTCTATCCTTTATACGATTCTGATGCTTTACTTCCATTTTTATCCTAGGAAATGGCTGCTCCTCGTACCCGCGCACAGGCTGCTCTTCGTATGCGTCAGCTTACCATAGATAATCAAACTAGGGAGATTGCGACTTTGAAGGCGCAACTGGCAAAGGAAAAGTTGGAGAAACTGGAGCTTAGTGAGATTAGACACATGCTTGAGACTGATGTGCAGCGATTGACTCATCATCTGGACTTGGCGGAGAGCCAGCTGTTGCAGATACCGACCGATTCCGTTTGCATCACACACTTAGTTGCACTTAACAAGGAATTATTGGAGAGAGTGGAGATAGAGCGAAGACGTGCTGCTCAGGCCCGTCAGCGCCAGGACGAGTACAACGCCAGACAGGATCGGTACATTTCGAAGCTCCACAGCGCTATGGACAGACTTTAGGATCAAAATAACTACCTACATTTGGTGATAGAGAACATGGAGGAAGAGGAGGTAGCACCGATGGAGGTAGCCGGAGATGACAGTGCCAGCGACAACGACAGCGACGGCGGAGAGATGTTCGATTAGATTAGCATTATAATAAAGTATCTGTAATGTAGTAAACTTGTGACTAAGAAAATAATATGTGTACCAAACTATTTTTAAACTTTCTATTATCTTATTGCATATTTAAGAATGGATGAGTATCTTATTTAAATGTTTTTATAGGAAACCAACATGGACTTTCAAAGCATTATAAATGAACTTCAGAAACAACTTCAGGAAAAGGAGTCAGAAATTAAAACTCTGAAAGAAAAGAATGATAAACCTGAGAGAGATAACTATCAGTTGGACGGAAATAACGTGTGCATGATGTAGGATCTTCGTGAGGCCAGAGTGGAAGAGAAGAAACTACGCGAAGACGTTAGACGTTACGCGGCTTATCATCTAGAGTCAGAGCGTCAGCACGAGATCACCAAGCAAGAGTTGAAGAAAGCGCAAGATAGGATTTTTACGCTCGAAATTCGGGAAAATAGTCTTCTCAAAACCCAACGTCGTCTTCAGGAGCGGATTGAAGAGCAAGAAATCGATGAAAAAGTGAGTCAATCAACAATACAAGAACTACAGGATCAAGTAAACAATCTCGATCACCACAACACACAACTGCAGAATTACATTGAGCACCTACAAAATGAGATGGTCAATATGGAAGAACTCATAGAACAACTGGAAGAGAACCCTGTGGAGGAAGAAATTAATGAGGCAGTAGGAGACGGAGAAGTAATAGACGAGTAGGGAGAGAAAGTTCTAGAATATGCTTCGATTGTATCTAGAAATATTTGATTAATCATTTGTTTTGAAAAATATTTGGGTGTACGAAAAATTTTTACAATTTAATGAAATTATTCCTTTAAATATTGTGGCAAACGAGTTAATAAAATACATGTTTATAGGAAATGGCAGGCAGACCACCCCGAAACAACCGTAACCCTCGTGGTGCCAACCAAAACGAAAATCCACCACCACCACCACCCAGAGTGAACCTCAGTCAAGAGGATATGATGGCAATAGAAACTATCGTAGCTGCGACGTTGCAAGGATTCGTGAACCCATTGGCTAACGCCATCCAACCACCACCTGAACCGCAACCGCGTGGGATTAAGTACCATTACGAATCTCTCAGAAGGAATCGAGTTCCAACTTTTGATGGGATCCCAGACCCAGAGGTCAGCCACAACTGGCTCAAGAACGTCGAAACACAACTACATTTACTGGAGATACCTGAAGAACTGAGGGTGGAGGTTGTAACACCGTTTTTGGAAGACCGAGCTAGGAAATGGTGGAAAACTGTGTCGCCATCTTTGGCAGAAGTGGAAGAGATCACATGGCAGATTTTTAAGAGAGAATTTTTGAAACAATATTATCCCGCTGAATTTCGACTACAGAAGTTGGGTGATTCGAAAACTTCAAACAGGCTCCGGACATGTCAGTGATGGAATACACTTCACGGTTCAACGATCTGGGAACCTATGTCCCAACGATCATGTCAGATGAAACGTTAAAAATGCATCGATTCAAGAAGGGACTCAACAGTCGAATTCAGTTGGCATTGGCAGTATTCAAGCCAAACAGCTTTGCGGATTTGATGGGCGCTGCAATGAGCGCAAAAACTGATATCAATCGATGCGAGGAAGAAAACAAGAACAAAAGACCGATGAGCAGTCAATCTACTCAGAATGGTCCCAAGTTTAAGAAACCAAATTATTCAGGTGGGTCTTTCAAAGGAAATTCTGGCAGTGCTGGTAACACCGAAGGAAAGTGGTGTGATACATGTCGACAGAAACATGTTGGAGAATGTTATCGGAAGACAGGCGCTTGTTTTAAGTGCGGAAAGGTGGGTCATAGAATTAAAGATTGTCCTGACAACAAGGACAAAGGGACGGGGCCCAGCAAGCAACATGAAAACAAGACTAATGCTCGGGTTTATGCAATAACCCAAGAGGAAGCTGATAACACCAATGAAGTGGTGGCAGGTACCATTTTACTCAATAAAATGCCTGCATATGCTTTGTTTGATTGTAGTGCCACACATTCATTTGTGTCTAGAAGATTTGCTAAAAAGCTTAAACTTGAACATGATATTCTTAGTGAACCGTTAAGAGTAGCACCACCTGCCAGCAAAACAATTGAAACACGCAAAGTGTATCGAAACTGTAAAATTTGTATCAGCAACCAAACTTTTGAAGTGGAATTAATTCAACTCAATATGGTTGAGTTTGACATCATCCTTGGAATGGACTGGTTAGCCAAAAACCATGCCATAGTAGACTGTCAAAAGAAAGATATTATACTTCAAACTTCGACAAAAGGGGAAGTCGTATATCACGGAAAATCCAAAGAAAGAAAATCTCTACTATCGGCTTCACAAGCCTGGAAAGCTATAAAGGGAGGAGAAGAAATTTATCTGGCAGTGATCAATGAAATCAAAGAAGAAGAAGTCCCAAGGTTGGAGGATATTCCAATTGTTCAAGAATTTCCAGACGTTTTCCCCGAGGAACTACCGGGAGAGATACCAGATAGGGAAGTAGAATTTGAAATCAATTTGGTCCCTGGTGATGCGCCAATATCAAAGGCACCATACCGAATGGCTCCAGCCGAATTAAAAGAGCTAAAGGAGCAATTGCAGGAATTACTAGACAAGAAGCAGATTCGCCCCAGTGCATCCCCATGGGGAGCCCCAGTGCTTTTTGTAAAGAAAAAGGACGGAAGCATGAGGCTATGCATCGACAACTGGGAGTTGAACAAGATCACCATAAAGAATAAGTACCCACTCCCAAGAATAGATGATCTTTTCGATCAGTTAAAGGGAGCCAAGGTCTTCTCAAAACTAGATCTGAGATCTGGTTACCATCAGTTGAAGGTCAAAGCGGAAGACATCCCTAAAACTGATTTTAGGACAAGATATGGACATTACGAATTCACGGTAATGCCTTTTGGCCTAACAAATGCTCCTGCAGCATTCATGGACCTGATGAATCGGGTATTCAAACCATATCTCGACAAGTTTGTGGTTGTCTTCATAGATGATATCCTTGTATACTCACGAAGTGAAGAAGAACACAAAGAGCATATGCGTCTCACTTTGCTGACACTTCGAGAAAAGGAGCTATACGCCAAATTCAAGAAATGTGAATTTTGGTTAAAAAGTGTGGCGTTCTTAGGTCATATAATTTCTGAATTAGGGGTGTCAGTAGACCCTAAGAAGGTGGAAGCAATCAAGGATTGGCCACAACCAAAGACAGTAACTGAAGTCAGGAGTTTTCTGGGTTTAGCAGGCTACTATAGAAAATTTGTGGAAGGATTTTCTTCGATAGCCATTCTACTCACCAAACTTACTCAGAAAAATTCGAAATTCATTTGGAATGAAGAAATTGAAAGAAGCTTTGAAACCCTGAAGACAAAACTCACATCCACACCAGTACTAGTTCTTCCCGAGGATGGTAAGAATTTCAATGTATACAGTGACGCTTCAAAGGGAGGATTAGGGTGTGTGCTTATGCAAGAGGGTCAGGTAATTGCTTATGCCTCACGGCAACTAAAACCATATGAGCAGAATTACCCCACTCATGATTTGGAATTAGCCGCAGTGGTATTCGCGCTTAAAATCTGGAGGCACTACCTTTATGGAGTAAAATGCGAAGTTTTCACTGATCACCAGAGCCTCAAGTACATTTTCACTCAAAAAGAATTAAATATGAGGCAAAGAAGGTGGATGGAACTTCTCAAGGACTATGACCTGTCAATTAATTACCATCCGGGTAAGGCAAATAAGGTGACAGATGCGTTGAGTCGAAGGAACCCTGGGAAGGTGAACTTAAATTCCCTATCAGTGCAACCAAATCTTCGAGAAACCATCAAATTGAAGCAGAGTCAAGACACCTCCATCCTTAAAATTAAAGAACAAATCCAAGAAGGAAAAGCTCCAAAATTTCAAATTGATGAAAATGGAATACTCTGGATGAAAGGACGATTGTATGTGCCAAACGTCGATGGAATTCGAGAAGAAATGATGGCCGAGGCACATAAATCGAGATTTTCAGTACATCCAGGAAGCACCAAGATGTACCGGGATTTGAAAAATAACTACTGGTGGAACGGTATGAAGAAAGATGTAGCTGTCTTTGTTTCTAAGTGTTTAGTCTGTCAACAAGTCAAGGCGGAACATCAAAGGCCTGGAGGACTTTTACAGCCATTGGAGATACCAGAATGGAAGTGGGATAACATCTCCATGGATTTCGTAGTAGGACTACCACGATCAAGGCAGGGTCACGATGGGATCTAGGTGATCATTGATAGATTGACCAAGTCTGCCCATTTCTTGCCAGTACGAATGAATTATAATTTAGATAAATTAGCCACTTTGTATGTGGACAACATAGTGAGGCTACATGGAGTTCCAGTGAGTATTCT
Source organism: Primulina tabacum (assembly GCF_025594145.1). Classification (NCBI taxonomy): domain Eukaryota; kingdom Viridiplantae; phylum Streptophyta; class Magnoliopsida; order Lamiales; family Gesneriaceae; genus Primulina; species Primulina tabacum. The sequence goes on from NC_134566.1 coordinate 22,785,451, forward strand.
GTCTAACAGAGATCCAAGATTTGTATCAAGATTTTGGAAAAGTTTACAGAAGGCTATGGGAACCAAGGTTACTCTCAGCACGGCCTATCATCCCCAGACTGATGGCCAAACCGAAAGGACAATTCAAACCCTCGAAGATATGCTGAGGGCATGTGCACTGGAATTTTCTGGAAATTGGAGTGAACAGTTACCCCTGATCGAATTCGCTTATAACAACAGCTATCATAGTAGCATTGAGATGGCTCCGTATGAGGCATTGTATGAAAGGAAGTGTAGGTCGCCCCTATATTGGGACGAGGTCGGAGAAAAAGCTGTTACCGGACCAGAACTCATTCAGCTAACCGTTGATAAAGTAGTAATAATCAAGGAAAGACTCAAGGCAGCCCAGGATAGGCAAAAGAGCTGGGCCGACCTGAAGAGACGACCCTTACAGTTGGAAATTGGTGAGAAAGCTTATGTCAAGGTCTCCCCTATGAAAGGAGTAGTTCGATTCAGTAAATCCGGAAAGTTGAATCCGAGATATGTGGGACCGTTCGAGATACTGGAAAAGGTAGGAACCTTAGCCTACCGATTAGCGTTACCACCAGACATGGCCAGAATACATAACGTTTTCATCTCACAACTGAGGAAGTATGTCCCAGACCCGAGTCATGTACTCAAAGTTGCACCACTGATGATTGAAGGAAACATGAATGAAGAACTCAAATATGAAGAAGTCCCTACCCAAATAGTGGACTCGAAAGACCAAGTGTTGAGGAATCGGACAATACCTTATGTCAAGGTACAGTGGTCAAATCATACTGAAAGAGAGGCAACTTGGGAACTCGAAGAGAAAATGCGATCACAGTAACCTCATCTGTTCGAAAGATCAAGCTAATGCAAGTTTCGAGGACGAAACTTTTAATAAGGTGGGAGGGATGTGAGAACCCGAGATTTTACGATCCGAAGCAAATCAAGTAAGTAATACGAACTTGAAACTTTATTCAAACTAAGCTCAAAAATGTTTGTTCCAACTAAATAACTTGACTGTTAACTTAGATTTTCATTAAATTTAACTCGAGGAAGCAACTTCAAAGCTCGGAAATGAGCTCAGCAGGAGGCCAAGCCACAAGTAACCGCATCCATCGAAGTGTTGTCACGAGAGGAGTAAAACCCCAGCTCAAGGACTCGAACTTTCAGCTCAAAGAAGCTCAACTAGGCTTGTCCTAACAAGACCAAAAAGGGAGCTAAAAGTTAAGCTAAGGGTTTGGACAAACTTATTATGCAAGAAGTGACCTTTGAGATAACCAAGGTAGAAGCTAAGGGATGAACTAAAGGTTTGGACAAGTTAATGATGCAAGAAATGACCATTGGGATAATCCATGAAGGAGATAAGGGAGGAACTAGGAGACCAGGACACATTAATGATGCAGGAAGTGGCTCTTGGTGCTTGAGAAGGAGCTTGACCACATTAAAGGCTACTTGGAGCCCAAGTTGGCATTAATATGGGGGAGGAGGAGAGTCACAAATTCACCTATAAATAGAGCATGAGGGCTAAGGAAAAACACTCCAAAAACCTCTCAAATTTTCGGCCACTCCCTCACAAAAGAATTGTCCCAAAATTTCGTCCAAGGAAGAAGGAACTCGTGTGGTTCGAGTGCTAGATTCTACGTCAAAGTGCTGACGAAGTGAAGACAGTAATTGCTAAGATTACGACGTAGTGCTGTCAAATTTTCGAGAAACAAGTTCGCCACAAAGTCGAATCTATTTCCAAAATTCTGTAAGTGGGCTTTTGATATATATTCGTTTGTATTTTAAAACTTGAATATGTATATCATGACATGCATGTATGTGTGTCTTCATTTTCGAAAATTGCTATCTGTTCTATTTGAAATTTCGATCGATTATGTGTTCTCTTTTATGCTTCGAAATTCGTTGATTCCGCTGTGTCCGTATGAAAACTCTGAAATCTGAAAATCTGAAAAGTTCTGTCTGTTACTTATGAATTCTGTTGCACTGTTGCGATTCAAAGTTGAAATGGGACGAGAATTGTGATTTTGTCTGGCCCCCAATAGTGGGTATAAAACCATTTCTGTCTGGCCCCCATCGGTGGGTATAAAACCGTGTTCTGGCCTCACCCCTTAGAGGACTAACATATTGAGGACAATTTGACCATGGAAATGAGATGAGTAACAGTGTTCTGTCTGTTTTGATATGTTCCGTTCTGAATTGAGTTAATCTGTTTCTGAATTTTTCTGAATCATCTGATGAATTCTGTCAGTTATTCGATTTGTCTCTGTCCTGATAAGTTAAGAATATTAAGTTTTGAAAGTATGTTAAAAGAACGTTTTAAGAAAACTAAGTTCTATATGTATCTTTGGAATCGATCGACCCCCACTTGCTGAGTGTTTTCCAAAACACTCACCCCTTACAAATTTCAGAGAAAAATGAGGAGCAACTGAATGAGGAAGAGCAAAACGCTTTCTAGGGTTGGTGAACCGGATATCAAGATCAGAACTCAAGATTTTGTTTTCATTTCGTTTCCGCTATTTGGAACTCTGATGTATTTTATTCCATTGTCATTGTAAGACAATACTTTATTTATGAAAAAGACTGGTTTGATTTGATACGAGGCTTTATTGTTTTCAATTTAATTGTTAAACAATGCCGGATGTCACCGATGCTTCGGACTCGGGGCGTGACAGTTTACCTTTAGACTCTTATTATCTAAATCTTAAACATTCTTATTACATATTTCAAATTCTACCAAATTTTTGTTTATTGAATGTATAAATTTGTTTGATATATAATTTTTTAAAAAAAGATTACTAAAATCTTTAAATTTCTTATTATAGCTAAATTGATTGAATTCTTCTAAGATATTCATATTTTATATATTATTAATATATTAACACTCATAATTATTGATAAAAATTCTCCTAAATAATTTATTAAACTCTTTATTTTCAATTTTTAGTTAAAAAACCAAAAACAATATTAGTATTAAACTTCATATTATTATATACATATCATGTTATTATACTTATTGCATATATAATTAGTTTTTTCATATTTCTTCTTGTGATACTATAATTTATTACTTAATTAGAAAATGCACTAAAAATATAATTACAAATTTGCTTTAAAATAATAAAATATGATGTAGAGAGAAAATTAAAAAGATAAAATATTTAAAGGTAATATAAAGATGAATTATTTGAGAAAATTAATTAAGAGTTAAATTTATTTCTTGAAACGATATAAATTACTACAATCAATGTAATTGTAGTGATAATTCATTAGCAATTTGTTATAATTTTACATATATATCCTTATTGAGTTTTTGGATTTTTATTAATAAAGAGGACATTTATGTTTTATCATGAGTCCTTTATATATATAATTTTTTGAAGTTTTTTTTAAAAATCTATATACTTTATAATGGGTTATTTCATTATGAATATAATTCAACTTTATTTTTCTCACGATTGGAAAAATCCACACATTTGTATGTATATAGAATGAAATATTGTTTTTTTAAAAGAAAAAGAATGAAACATGACATAATTAAATATTATAACGAAAAAAAGATAAGAGTAGAAAGTCAAAAACACAAAACCATAACCATAAAATGTAATTAATTAGTATTAATTATTAATTAATAAAGTAAGTGTGAAATTACAACATATGTTACTTGATAATGAAAAGAAGAAAAAATGCGATTGGAAAAATCCACACATTTGTATGTATATAGAATGAAATATTGTTTTTTTAAAAGAAAAAGAATGAAATATGACATAATTAAATATTATAACGAAAAAAAGATAAGAGTAGAAAGTCAAAAACACAAAACTATAATCATAAAATGTAGTAAATTAGTATTAATTATTAATTAATAGATTAAGTGTGAAATTGTCACGTATGTTACTTGATAATGAAAAGAAGAAAACATGTTAAGGGTAATTATGTCAGTTCACAATTGGAAAACTTTTCAAGTACGCACACTTTTATAGGTATATATATATATATATATATAGATGAGTTAAAAATTATTTTCTCTTTTCCTGTTTTTGTATCATTGTATGATGAGAAATGGAAATGAGAAGGGATGACGACTTACAGGACAAATTTGACAATTTTTCCTCAGCTATATACAAACCGGTTAAATTTCACAACGCCCTTGAAGAAAATAAGAATCAGAAGGCTTGGTAATGCTAATAAATTTACAAGTATTGGCATTAGTATGGCTGCATCTTCTATGACATTAGGTGATCCTACCATCGCCAGTTCGTCTGGAAAGGTATATAATGGTCATCAGCTCAAAAAGAACTAGTAAGGATTGATATACTCGAGCATGTAATAAAGGTCGTCAACTCAAAGAATTAGTCGGGATTGGTATACTCGAGCAACATGTGAGGTGACCTGTAAATTTTCACTAATGTCCAGTATAGTACCTCTTCAACTCCAAGTTCACCTTCTGCTCTCGCGGCATATATATCCTGACAGATAGCTATCAACCTAAAGAAACATGAGAATTACTTAGTGCACAATTGGATCTAGTTTTATTTTTATGAAAACTCGGGACTGAAACAAGCTGTCAAGTTAAGAGCACGCATCTCCACGGCCTAAAAATAGATGCATCTTTCAAAAAATAAATTTTGATAATTTCCATCCAATGAGTGTAGATAATTATAGATAACATTAACCGGTTCATTTAATATTATAATTAATGAGATAATGGTAAGATTTCGGGTTCTTTACAAATTTGAGTACCTGTCACATGACGGAAGATTCTCATATGGTATTCTCATCCGTAAATCGGAACACTGCATTCTGATAAACCGTCCAACTGCAAGTACAAATGTGATGTAGAGACCCCATATGCTGAATTTACTTAGTGTTTCACCAAGAAATCCCTCTGGTATAATATAACAGATCAATCCCTCTAGATGTTATATTCAATTAAAATTCATTCCACAGTTGTGTAAGACAAAAGATGTGATAAATCTTACGTGGGATTTCTTCTGATACAACATGTGACTCATGAAACAATTTTACATTTCATTTTTAAAGGCTGCGGTGAGTCGATAGTTATATCATATTGAAATGGACAATTTTGGTTTTGAACACATAAGACTTTATATGAATGCTTCTGAAGTGAATACCTAGTCACAACTTGAAAGCTCCCGACTGGAATTGACTTTTTAAACCGAAAGCAACTTTATGGTAATTCAATGGTAAATCATTTTATAGAGAGAATCAGTTTCACTCATTTAAAACTGTTTGAATAGCATGCCCAAAATTTATATTATATTAAGAGGACTTATTTTTAGAAAAATAAAATATAATTGATGTTTAATTTCTATGATGGCCAGCTTGCCATCTCTGGCTCAACCTCTGCTCAAGCACCCCTTTTACATGCCAAGCAAAATAAAGCCACCTGCATAAAAGGATGTCGAAGTGCTTGTGCAGATAATGCCAACAAAGTCCCCTACACTCTAACAATCCCCTCTCCCACAAATTTGAATTTCGCTTTGGTGATCCTAAAATCAACCAAGAACTTAGAGGGGTCTTCAAACTACTGCCCAAATTTTCCATTATATTGATGGCGTCTTTCCCTAAATAAAAAAACTTGACACATGAGGGCTTAACATTGTGTATGTGTGTGTGAAAAAAAGGAGCGAGGGAGGGCTTGAAAGCATACCTCTTGCTCAAAAGGTCGAATTTCTCCAGACCCTGTAACCCGAAAATATCTTGGATAAATGTTGTAAACCCTAAAGCTGCTGAAGGAACCTTTCAGAACCCTCTCAACTTCTGATGATTTGGGAAGATCTGATGGATCAACGCTTCTCTCGTATTTCACAGTTTCCTTTCCTTTTGGCCGGTCTCTTGTAAGAACCCAAGAAAATTTTATATCCATGCTACTGCTGTTAAGAGAACTAATAAACTGCTTCTGAACCACATCAGGGACAAGCCACATAGTGCTTGGATCAGCTTGACAGCAAACCAGTTGGATGTCATTCACATTGTATGAGCTCAAATATCCTTCAGGATCAATATCAACATTTGCATTGAAATCATTCCACAAAAATTTTTCACAAAGAGTTGTCTGGTACAAAGTCAACCTGCCATCGACTGTCTTGATATCAAACTGAAAACTTGCATCATTAATCGGATTTGCTATGTTTGTCGGATTACCATTACTGTATATCTATCTATAAGAAAACAATTAGCTTCATTGAAAATAGTAATCATTGCTATATTTATCATTTCGGTCAGTTTTTGGAGGAGCGTCATGCTCCGATACAACACTTGATTATGGCCCATAGTAGGTGCTTTTTAACAACTGCCAATTTTAGAACATGATAATTTCAGGAGATTCTAACAGCATGCCATAGAAATTATAAAATCAATGAGTAATACCAATACTCAGATACCATTGAACAAAATAAACACGAACAGAAAATAAATGCTATTAGCAATCACCAAATAAAAAGGAATTTGTTACTAAGATTAGCATCCATATCTTTTCAAAAAGAAGAGAACATATACTCTTTTTTGGAGTTGAGCCACGAGCTACGTACCAGCATGGGGGCCCAAATGACACATATTAATATGAAAAACAGACGTATACCGTTGCAAATCTTAGTCATTTTGGTCTGCTTTTCTCCTTGTTTATGCTTAGCTCTGTTCAGAACATTATCGCACTTGACAAGGTACAAGCTTGCATTAATGTCTTCCAACTGAAAACATAGAAAACATCGCCTTATAATGCGATCTCAGATTCTCAATCTTGTGCATGGGAAATGATTCGCCAAACAACTGAATACAGTAAATACAGTAATCAAAGATTCACATATTCAATTTTCAACAAGTACTTGGAGCAGTTGTGACATGAAAATCAAAGAACTCGCCTTCAGCCAGTCATACATAGTTAATGATGTTGTTGTGCAAGACCAATCAAGGACGCATCTCAATTCGTACAAAAAAGGCAAAGCACGAAAGAGCCTGTGGCCAAGATAATTAACCCGAGAAATTTTGCTCGTTAGAAACTGACGATATAATGTGCATTTGTGGGGAACCCCATATCGAATTTGTGTCGCTTGCAGTGCTAGAGAAAAAGATTTAGTAAGAAATATTGCTCGAAGAGCCAATCCAGCAGCATTTTTCTGAGAATTATCCATGTTCCAAGCATAATCGGTGACAGTATAAGTGGAGAGGATGAGGTTGAAAACGTAAAATATGACCTTTCCTGTCCCCAATGAGCATAGGTACATGATGCGATCAACAATCATTAAGAAGAAGATTATCTGCATGCAAGAAAAAAAACCCCAGCATGATAAATAACCATTTATTTGTAATCCAAAGATGAAAAAGGCATATAATCGCACCATTAGAATAAATAAAAACTCTTTTGGAAACTGATCCTCCAGTTGATAGTACTCCAGAATTTCACTTTTATTCTATATAACAGATTGGTAGAATATAGCAACCAGAAAGAAAACAGTCAAATCAGCACCAAAGATATATGCGTAGAGATCAACTTCTCTCTTGCCACCACCAATTACTGAGAGTACATCATATGGAAATCTAATTTTTTCAGCAAGTCCCCTGCTTCGAGCTCCAAGGATTTCTTTAGCTACATCAGCAGCTGGAGTTAGAGATTTATAATTTTCTGATGGCGTGCATTCACTTAATGGAGAGGCATAAAGAACCTCAAAAATTGCCAAAGCCACATTGCTATTTTCAGTACTGTTTTCAATACTTCGAACTTGAACCTTGCTAGCGCAAGTCCATTGATTAGGCACTACATTCTTGCACTTTTCATCATGTACAAGCTGCAGAAGCTGATTCATTCCAGATTCTAGTCTCTCTAGTTGGATCCCATCCTCTGGCCATACTTTGACATCCATGGACTATTGAACAAAATATGGAGGAGATTCTGCTTGCTGTGTCAGAGATTTCCAGTATCTTGAACAACTACTAACCATCATTTCAACTATTTGTTTCATAACTTGGACAAATTTAATAGATTCCTCAACCCAGCTAGAATCTGATTGAACCTCATTTTTATTAAGCACCCCCCCTTTTCCATAATCAAATCCAGCTGAAAACCATTCACCGTCTTTGGCAGTTATAGAACACTGTATTAGAGTAGATAAGTAAGCTAAAAATAGAGGTAGCAAACTTATAACAAAAGACGATGTTATTCTTTTTGTTGGAAACCCCAACCCGCGCAGAAGGCCTGACTGAATGCTGAAACCACAGTGTTGGATCATGATTTGATAGAAATACTGAATCAAAACATACATTTCGGTGTATATTAGCATTATAACCCAGAAGATGTAGTCAGGTCCAGTATTTACGCACAGAGCATAAAGGAACAAAGCCCCCAAGTACACCATAGAAAGTAAACTGAAATTCCAAAGAAAAACAAGAACGAAACAACAGTAACACACTACATCGTTATTAGATCTCATATGGGACCATATATGCTGGACTATCTGCGGAATCTGCAGACTCGAGAAATCTGAAGTTCTACTACTTTCTGATTGAAGAGAAGATGATCGATTCAAGTGCAAATGTCTAATGTCAGAACTCTTTTTCTCATCAGAGTCCTTCCATATGTAAGGGGCTCACGTGAATTTGAATATGAATCTTGAGGTGCAATATTTAAAAAGCTCACGAGACTGTTAACAGCATGATTTCCAATTGACTGTACTTGGGAAACACCGTCACCTATCAACTGTACAGCAGAAGCTAAAGGGTTTTCTTGGGATTGGGTTTTACCTTTCTTAACTTTGTCCAAATCATTAACAACATTATAACTGCCACACTCCTCTTGCTCTGTTATTTCACCAAAAAAAGCATCTATCGTGTACTTTGTGAAATCTACTGTACATGGACTCTCTGGTCTTGAGCTACTCGGGGAATCATGCACATTGGATGTGAAATCATAACTCATGTTTCCATCTTGTTCTACAAGTCTGCAGGTATCTATCTGATTAAGTGAAGCATTCTTCCTTCTTCTCAATCCTTCATTAACAGGTGAAGAATCATCAGCAGTCAAGGAATTCATACTGTGGAGCTGAACTTGTAGGTTGAGCATTTCAGATTTCATCTTCTCCACTTGTAAGTTACGTTGACGTTTCTCCTCCTCAGATTTGCGAATATGCTGCAACTGTTCAGTCTTCCAAGCAGCTTTCTTTTCTTGCTCTCGGACAATTGCACCAATTTGTTCAGCTTCAAGGTACCGAAATACATTATCAAATTCCGACAAGGAGAACATATATGATTTAAGTGATACCAGAAAAAATATGATGATTTCGACTAAAGCGGATCTTGAGGTGATCAGAAACCCATAATCATATTTATAGAATCCAATCGCCTCGTATATGTACGTTGGATCTCGTTTTCTACACGCCCAAATGCAGCGGAAGTTTTAAAATTTTTTATTTTATTTTGACAATCAAAATATGATTTGCTTTGGACGCTCGTATGATTTTAACAAAAACATACATAGGGTGTTACAATCGTTATACCTTTGGTGAATTAATCACGTGGCTCCAACTAATCCGGTATAAACGGATTAGCTCTTGTTGATTCCCTACGAACTTTCTTCGATGAAATCCTTGTTTGATCCTCCTATCAAGTTCACGACTAAATTGTATGTTCCTCTTCCAAATTGCACTAGTAAATATGGAAGAGATTTTGCATAGAATAGGAAAAATTGAGAGACGGCTCAATATTTCTTTTCAAAACAAGTGGCCGAAATTTTTTTTTTCTTTTTGGAGGTGTGATTCTCGAAAATCATGTGGTGGTGGGGCTAGGGTTTTGACTTGAATACATTATTTATAGTAAATCCATACCCTAATTACATAATTAACATTAATGTGCTTGATTTAATTAATTGGGCTAGTCCAACTAGTTTAATTAATTTAATCAAAGCCCATTAAAACTTTAATTATTTATTATGCTGGACTTGTACTCCTACAAGCCCATTAAACATATTATCCACCATATTTAATTTATTAATTAATCAACTCAACTCTTGAGCTTAATAAATTAAATATATTATAAATTCAACATTTGAATTTATTATTTAAATTATAAATTCAACTCCTTGAATTTTTATCACCTCAAAAATTTAATATTTAATAAACCCAACATTTGCGTTTAATAAATTAAATTCTCAAATTTTTATAAATTCAACTCCTTGAATTTATTCTCTCAAAATTTAATTATCATAAATTCAACTCCTTGAATTTACTATATAATATAAATTCAACTTCTTGAATTTATTCTCTCAACGGGAACAAACAATCCAGTGCTTGTGTGATCCTCAATGGTTCAGGGATACAGCTAGCCGTGGGTTCACAACTCTTTGTGATTCAGGACATAATCCTTTATTCGGGCTTACCCTAGTTAGCCCCATTCTTTTCATCAGCACCTTGATCAAGAATGTCAGAACTCATTTCTGATTGCACCCATCGGATCATGGTAAGAGCGTCTAGTAGCATCGCCCCATGATCCCCTAGGTATCACTGATAGTGCCTGCAAGAAACAGTCGATTATGATTAACGTACAGTAATGTCCCTTCATCTCATATATCCTGATCAAATCTGCAACCATTGGTTCATCGAGGGTTGCATATTAATTCGATAACTATGTGATAACTATAATAGTGGCATCGCGTGTACTATTTGAGAACTCCTTCTCTAACGTACATCTCATACTCTGACCAGAGATTTCATGCACTATTAATTCATCAGATCACACAGGATATCCACACCCGTAGGTGAGCGGTGAATCCCCGACTACAATGCACTGGCTCCTATATGTGTCGCAATTGTACCCAACCTCGCCACCTGATGACTCTCCTGGAGCCGGTAAACGAGTCAAAGCACAGCCCTAGCATATAGAGTCTCAGTATTGTCCCGGGTCGTAAGGACTAATGGTGTACAATCATAACCACGGACTTATCCTCTCGATAAATGATAACCACTTGGAAAGTCCGAGGGAGGGTTGTTAAGTATAATCATCATATGACTACCCATCTGCATGTTTGGACATCTCTATGCCCTTACCAAGAAACGCAGTACACAACATCACAGATGCTAGTCTCGAGCTCAAGCGGCCTTTATCCCTGTTTTAGGCGGCTGAATCGACTAGGAACGAATTTAGATTATACAGTGTTTACAAACGAGTTTCAACATCGAATTACGATTCATTTGTATTAAAGTATAATCAAGGTCTTTATCTATGTTTGATAACATGGGTATACAGATAAAGAAATAACAAACCATGAAATAATGAATTATATTAAAATAAAGATTGTTAATTAAACTGAGTCAATAAAATCCCTAGCCAACAGTTGGCTTGCAGGGCATCTACTTTAACAATCTCCCACTAGCCCTAGAGCCAACTACCCATAAACTTTAATCACATTGCTTCGCGATGCTTCTCAAACAATGGTCCTGGCAAGGGCTTCATAAGTGGATCATCAACGTTATCTGCAGAAGGGACTCTTTCGACTGATATGTCTCCCCTTCCCACAATCTCCCGGATGATGTGGAATTTCCTCAGTACATGTTTGGATCGCTGATGAGACCTTGGTTCCTTTGCTTGCGCAACGGCACCAGTGTTGTCGCAGTACACCGGGACTGGATCAACTCCATTAGGAATGACGTCCAACTCTTGGACAAAATTTCTCATCCAAATTGCCTCTTTGGCTGCAGCAGATGCAGCAATGTACTCAGCTTCAGTGGTGGAATCCGCAACGGTGTCTTGTTTGGAACTTTTCCAAGAGACAGCCGCACCATTAAGCATGAATACAAAACCAGAGGTCGATTTCGAATCATCTACATCACATTGGAAGCTAGAATCAGTGTAGCCTTCCAATTTTAAATCTCCACCCCCATAGACCATGAACAAGTTCTTAGTCCTTCTCAAGTACTTAAGAATGTCTTTCACGGCCTTCCAATGCATTGGACCAGGGTTCGCTTGATATCTGCTTGTAACACTCAAAGCATAAGCAATGTCAGGACGTGTCGATATCATGCCATACATGATACTTCCAACAGCTGATGCATATGGAATGCGTGTCATCATCTCTATCTCTTCATCAGATTTGGGACACATAACTTTAGATAGAGTAATACCATGACACATTGGTAAGTATCCTCTCTTGGACTCTTTCATAGAGAATCTTTTTATAATGGTATCGATATATGTGGCTTGGGTGAGCCCCAACATCCTTTTTGATCTATCTCTATAAATTTGTATTCCTAATACATAAGATGCTTCATCCATGACCTTCATGGAGAATTTACTGGCTAACCATACTTTAGTTGATTGCAGTAATCCTACATCATTCCCAATGAGCAGGATATCATCAACATAAAGTACTAGGAATGTCACTACACTCCCACTAACTTTCTTGTACACACATGGTTCCTCAGGATTCTTTGCAAAACCAAACTCTTTGATAGTGCTATCAAATCTGAGGTTCCAACTCCTTGATGCCTGCTTGAGACCATATATTGATTTCTGAAGTTTGCATACCTTATGCTCACTTCCTACTGATTTGTATCCCTCGGGTTGAGACATATAAATTTCTTCTTTGATGTCTCCATTGAGGAATGCAGTCTTTACATCAATTTTCCATATCTCATAGTCATACCATGCTGCTATGGCTAGTAGTATTCTAATGGACTTAAGCATAGCAACTGGTGAAAAGGTTTCCTCATAGTCAACTCCTTGCCTTTGAGTATATCCTTTTGCAACCAGTCTTGCTTTGAAGGTCACTACCTTCCCATCCGCCCCAAGCTTTCTTTTGTAGATCCATTTGCATCCTATGGGAACGATTCCCTCAGGTGGATCCACTAATGTCCAGACTTGGTTTGAATACATAGAGTTCATTTCTGACTGCATGGCTTCAAGCCATTTGGTTGAATCAGTATCAGATAATACTTCTTTGAAATTCATTGGATCACATCCAACACAAGACTCATCATGGTCTTGTTCATGAAGAAGCGTATATCTTGCAGGTGGTCTGATAACCCTATCAGACCTTCTAGAAGCTTGTACTTCAACTACTGGTTCTTGGGGATTAGGTTCAACTTCTAAAGTTGAGGGAGCATCTTGAATTTCTTCAAGTTCTATCATCTTGCCTTTTCTATCTAATAGAAATTCCCTTTCCAAAAAGGTGGCATTTCTTGAAACAAACACTTTTGCTTCATTGGGATGATAGAAATAATATCCAACAGAATTCTTTGGATATCCTACAAAATAGCACAAAGTGGATCTACTATCCAATTTGTCTCCCACTGTCTGCTTCACATATGCAGGACATCCCCATATTCTCAAGTAGGAATATTTGGGAGGTTTCCCCATCCATATCTCATATGGTGTTTTATCCACTGCTTTTGTATGGACATTATTCAACAACATTGCCGCAGTTTCAAGCGCAAATCCCCAAAACGTTGTAGGCAATTCAGTGAATCCCATCATAGATCGAACCATGTCCATCAATGTTCGATTTCGACGTTCAGAAACACCATTCAATTGTGGTGTTGCTGGTGGAGTCCACTGTGAGAGAATCCCATTCTCTTTTAGATAACCCAAAAATTCAGCACTCAAGTATTCTCCACCTCGATCAGATCGAAGTGCCTTAATACTTCTTTCTTGCTGATTTTCTACTTCAGATCTGAATTCTTTGAACTTTTCAAATGCTTCAGATTTGTGTTTCATCAAGTAAACGTACCCAAACCTCGAATGGTCATCAGTAAAGATAATGAAGTAGGAATGTCCAAATTTTGTGCTAACCCTTAGCGGGCCACAAACGTCTGTGTGGATCAAATCCAGTAGACCATGCGCACGTTCCACGTTTCCATTGAATGGAGTTTTAGTCATTTTTCCTTTTAGACAGGACTCACAAGTTGGTGGAGAATTTATGTCTGACAAGTCAAACATGCCTTCTCCCTCTAGCTTGTGCATCCTTCTTTGGGAAATATGACCTAGTCTAGCGTGCCATATTTGTGCGGGATTTGGATCTTCTATTTTTCTTTTGTTTGTTGTTGTTTTCGTATGCGCTTGGATATTGTTTAACGGAATATCTTTTAATTTTAAGTTATAGAGATCGTTTGTTAATTCTCCAGTTCCAATCAAACATTCATTCTTGTATAATTGCAAACACCTTTAGCAAAAACACAAGAATAACCATCACTATCAAGCGTAGAAATAGAAATAATGTTTTTAACCAATTCAGGAACAAATAAAACGTCTCTTAAAACCAACTCAAAATTATTGTCCAAAATTAAAGTAACGTCTCCAATGGCAGTGACAGCAACTCTTGCTCCATTTCCTAGTCTTAGAAAGGTCTCACCATCTCTAAGCCTCTTGCTTCTTCCCATCACATGCAAATCATTGCATAGATGAGAACCACATCCGGTATCCAATACCCAAGAAGAGGAATTAATAGAAACATTAACTTCAATATAAAACATACCATGGCCAGAACGCTTCTGGGCTAGATATTCCTCGCAATTACGCCTCCAATGTCCAGGCTTGTTGCAGTGGAAACAGACTTGTTCTGACTTGTCAGGCTTTGTGGGACCCGGTTTGGATTTCTTGTATGGCTTCTTGTTGGGCTTGTTCTTCTTTGGAGGGGCAGAACACTTCTTGCCTTTATTTGGGGCTCTCTTTTTCGTACCATACGAAGGACCCACTAGAAGAACAGGCTTTTCCTTTTTAATTGTGGCCTCATAATTAGTAAGCATATTGACCAACTCTTCAAGGGTGGCCTCAAGCTTGTTCATATTAAAATTAACCACAAATCCATCGAACGAGGCAGGCAAAGACAGCAAGAGAATGTCAGTCAAGAGCTCACTAGGTATAACCACGTCAAGCCCCACCAACTTCTCGATGAGCCCAATCATCCTAACACCATGCTCATGGACCGAAGTCCCCTCTCGCAAGCGTGTAGTCATGAGTTCTTTAACAGTCGCATGTCTTTCTGAACGAGTTTGTACAGCATACAATTCTTTCAGATGAAGGTGAATGTCAGCAGCATTCACCGCCTCCTCGAACCTCCTCTGAAGTTCATTCGACATGGAAGCCAACATGTAGCTCTTAGCTTGAAGATCATGATCCGAATGTTTCTCAAGCTTAGCCAATTCAGTCCTACTGATATCAGGAGCCGCCTCCTTAGGTGGCCTCTTCTCAAGCACATACGCAATCCTTTCGGAGTTCAGAACAATCTTTAAGTTTCGAAACCAGTCATGATAGTTAGGGCCAGTCAATTTGTTTTGATCGAGAATGATTGAAAGCGAGTTACGAGTAGACATCGTAAATATACTGAAATTGAAAAACAGATAATGGTTACTGATAATTTTAAAATAAATCTAAGATATAAAATATGGATTTCATTTTATAAATTACCCTCCTACTATTTTGACATTTCCACCACTCTCTGATGAAAAAGGGAAATCGTATCTCCTTAGTAGGCACGTAGAGTCCAATTAGCCAATTATAATCCCGAATAATATCAGCCAATTATAATTTCTAAAAGGTAGAATCCAATTGCATCCCTATGCAACCTCCACGTGTTTTGCCTCACGTTTAATAAGGGCCCAATAATATGACGCCGTTTATTTTCCCGTGTCAAACTAACCCATCAATATTGAATTGTAGTAGACGGTCGCCATGAGTTCCCCCAATAATATGAGCCGAAGTCATGGGAGTTCCACTCAATTCACATCATATGTCCGGTAGAAGTCACAGCTTTCCGGCGTACAGGCCTCCCCAATAATATGAGCCAGACACTGTCCGCGGGTAGCGATCAACATGCAACCACGGTTGATGGAAGGCAAGGAAAAATTAAACTCTTTTAAATTTTACTTTTTCGGTTTGATATAAATTTTGAATCTTATTCAAAATGAGGGATTTTAATTTCAAAAATTGTCTCATCATTTTAATTTAAAAACGCGTGCCACGAGTTTGTATGTTTGCCGGATTCATGCAACTATATTATTTAATAATATACATACATGCATACTACTATATATCGCATATATCATAATATGACATTCAACAATAAATAAAGATGATCGATTGCCAACACTATTAGATCCATGTGAGCCATACATGGATCCAAGTCCAAAACCTAGGTGAATGCAGGGATGCAAATGCAACGATTACAAAAGCTTCCAATATTTTACATGTCTTCATCTTGATCATCGGGTCCACCATCTTCCAGTCTTGATCTCCCACTATTTCTAATAAATACATTTAAATAGCCATGGCACATAAGGGATACATCTCATGGGGTGGGAACGAGCCATAAACCAGGCCCACTTTAATAATATCAAATATTAACAAAATGAATAAAACAGTAAAATATCCTAACATACAATTAACACATTGGTCAAGGCTCTCGATCATCCTTCATACATTTAATATCAAATATTAACATCAATTTAATTAAACAATTTAATTAATTGATCAATCATATATCTAATAATTTTATCACTAACCACCACAATTATTTAAAATTTAATAAATTAAATAAACTCCTTTATTTAATTTCCAATTAAATCAATAATAATTGATTTCTTGAAAAAACTCATTTTTACAATAAATAATTAAAATCATATTTTAATTATTTATTTTACAAGAAAATTATTTTCCAAAATAAAAATTGAACCAATTTTCAAAAATATCAATTTTATCCAAAAATTTGAAAAATCAGAAAATTGCACCCTGGGCCCAAACAATTCAAGCCTTTCAATTTACACGCTTCCCGAGACGATCTCGGGCAGCCGCCCTCGCTGCCCGCCCGCAGCCCGAACGTTTCGTGGTGATAAATTTTCTGAAAAATTTTCTTGTGTGGTTAGAAATACATTATTCAATAGAATTTAAAATCATACGATTCAGAAAACCTAGCTCTGATACCACAGTTGGATCTGGTTTTCTACACGCCCAAACGCAGCGGAAGTTTTAAAATTTTTTATTTTATTTTGACAATCAAAATATGATTTGTTTTGGGCGCTCGTATGATTTTAACAAAAACATACATAGGGTGTTACAATCGTTATACCTTTGGTGAATTAATCACGTGGCTCCAACTAATCCGGTATAAACGGATTAGCTCTTGTTGATTCCCTACGAACTTTCTTCGATGAAATCCTTGTTTGATCCTCCTATCAAGTCCACGACTAGATTGTATGTTCCTCTTCCAAATTGCACTAGTAAATATGGAAGAGATTTTGCGTAGAAGAGGAAAAATTGAGAGACGGCTCAATATTTCTTTTCAAAACAAGTGGCCGAAATTTTTTTTTTCTTTTTGGAGGTGTGATTCTCGAAAATCATGTGGTGGTGGGGCTAGGGTTTTGACTTGAATACATTATTTATAGTAAATCCATACCCTAATTACATAATTAACATTAATGGGCTTGATTTAATTAATTGGGCTAGTCCAACTAGTTTAATTAATTTAATCAAAACCCATTAAAACTTTAATTATTTATTATGCTGGACTTGTACTCCTACAAGACCATTAAACATATTACCCACCATATTTAATTTATTAATTAATCAACTCAACTCTTGAGCTTAATAAATTAAATACATTATAAATTCAACATTTGAATTTATTATTTAAATTATAAATTCAACTCCTTGAATTTTTATCACCTCAAAAATTTAATATTTAATAAACCCAACATTTGCGTTTAATAAATTAAATTCTCAAATTTTTATAAATTCAATTCCTTGAATTTATTCTCTCAAAATTTAATTATCATAAATTCAACTCCTTGAATTTACTATATAATATAAATTCAACTTCTTGAATTTATTCTCTCGACAGGAACAAACAATCCAGTGCTTGTGTGATCCTCAATGGTTCAGGGATACAGCTAGCCGTGGGTTCACAACTCTTTGTGATTCAGGACATAATCCTTTATTCGGGCTTACCCTAGTTAGCCCCATTCTTTTCATCAGCACCTTGATCAAGAATGTCAGAACTCATTTCTGATTGCACCCATCGGATCATGGTAAGAGCGTCTAGTAGCATCGCCCCATGATCCCCTAGGTATCACTGATAGTGCCTGCAAGAAACAGTCGATTATGATTACCGTACAGTAATGTCCCTTCATCTCATATATCCTGATCAAATCTGCAACCATTGGTTCATCGAGGGTTGCATATTAATTCGATAACTATGTGATAACTATAATAGTGGCATCGCGTGTACTATTTGAGAACTCCTTCTCTAACGTACATCTCATACTCTGGCCAGAGATTCCATGCACTATTAATTCATCAGATCACACAGGATATCCACACCCGTAGGTGAGCGGTGAATCCCCGACTACAATGCACTGGCTCCTATATGTGTCGCAATTGTACCCAACCTCGCCACCTGATGACTCTCCTGGAGCCGGTAAACGAGTCAAAGCACAGCCCTAGCATATAGAGCCTCAGTGTTGTCCTGGGTCGTAAGGACTAATGGTGTACAATCATAACCACGGACTTATCCTCTCGATAAATGATAACCACTTGGAAAGTCCGAGGGAGGGTTGTTCGGTATAATCATCATATGACTACCCATCTGCATGTTTGGACATCTCTATGCCCTTACCAAGAAACGCAGTACACAACATCACATATGCTAGTCTCGAGCTCAAGCGGCCTTTATCCCTGTTTTAGGCGGCTGAATCGACTAGGAACGAATTTAGATTATACAGTGTTTACAAACGAGTTTCAACATCGAATTACGATTCATTTGTATTAAAGTATAATCAAGGTCTTTATCTATGTTTGATAAGATGGGTATACAGATAAAGAAATAACAAACCATGAAATAATGAATTATATTAAAATAAAGATTGTTAATTACAACTGAGTCAATAAAATCCCTAGCCGACAGTTAGCTTGCAGGGAATCTACTCTGACAATGTAATCAATTGTTTCGCACTTTTCTGCATTAAAGACACCAACAAAGGGAGATTGATAGGCCAGAGAGAGAACTGTTGGATCTCGATTTTTTACGCGCCCAAACGCAGTGGAAGTTTAAAATTTTTTTATTTATTTTGACAATCAAAATATGTTTTGCTTCGGGCGCTCGTATGATTTTAAACATAAACATTCATAGGGCGTTAGAATTTTATACCTTTGGTGATTAAATCACTTGGCACCAACTTATCCGGTATGACTGATCTAGCTCTTGATGAATCCATACGAACTTTCTTCAAGAGACTCCTTTCTTTTCTTCTAATCAGGTCCACGACTGGATGATCTATTCCTCTTCCAATTTGCATTAGAAAATTCGGGGAACTTTTACGTTGAGATCAAATATTTGAGAGAGGAATCAAAATTATTTTTCTTGGAAAAAACCAAAATAATTTGGAGGATTTTTATATGCCTTTCACGTGAATCACCCAAAAAGAAAAAGGTGGAGTCTACGTCAATTTATATTTATTTCCTTAAAAACAATAGTCTTGACCTAAATTTCATAATTAACATTAATGGGCTTTATTAATTAATTGGGCTAGTCCAACTAGTTTAATTAATTAATCAAGGTCCATTAAGAACTTTAATTATTTAGTATGTTGGACTTGTACTCCTACAAGCCCATTAAACACACTACTCACTATATTTAATTTAATGTTTAATAAACTCAACTTTTGAACTTAATAAATTAAATTAATTATAAATTCAATATTTGAATTTTTTTATTTAAATTATAAATTCAACTCTTTGAATTTATCACCTCCAAAATTTAATATTTAATAAACCCAACTTTTGAGTTTAATAAATTAAATTATCAAATTTTATAAATTCAACTTCTTGAATTTATTCTCTCCAAATTTCATAAATTCAACTTCTTGAATTTACTATCATATAAATTCAACTCCTTGAATTTATTTTCTCAAAATTTAATTATCATAAATTCAACTCCTTGAATTTACTATATAATATAAATTCAACTTCTTGAATTTATTCTCTCAACGGGAACAAACAATCCAGTGCTTGTGTGATCCTCAATGGTTCAGGGATACAGCTAGCCGTGGGTTCACAACTCTTTGTGATTCAGGACATAATCCTTTATTCGGGCTTACCCTAGTTAGCCCCATTCTTTTTCATCAGCACCTTGATCAAGAATGTCAGAACTCATTTCTGATTGCACCCATCGGATCATGGTAAGAGCGTCTAGTAGCATCGCCCCATGATCCCCTAGGTATCACTGATAGTGCCTGCAAGAACCAGTCGATTATGATTAACGTACAGTACGGTCCCTTCATCTCATATATCCCGATCGAATCTACAACAATTGGTTCATCGAGGGTTACATACTAATTCGATAACCCATGTGACACATATAATAGTGGCATCGCGTGTACTATTGGAGAACTCCTTCTCCAACGTACATCTCATACTCTGGCCAGAGATTCCATGCACTATTATTACATCAGATCACATAGGATATCCACACCCGCAGGTGAGCGGTGAATCCCCGACTACAATGCACTGGCTCCTATATGTGTCGCAACTGTACCCAACCTCGCCACCTGATGACTCTCCTGGAGCCGGTAAACGAGTCAAAGCACAGCCCTAGCATATAGAGCCTCAGTGTTGTCCCAGGTCGTAAGGACTAATGGTGTACAATCATAACCACGAACTTATCTTCCCGATGAATGATAACCACTTGGAAAGTCCGAGGGAGGGTTGTTCGGTATAATCATCATATGACTATCCATCTGCATGTTTGGATCTCTCCATGCCCTTACCAAGAAACGCAGTACACAACATCACAGATGTTAGTCTCGAGCTCAAGCGACCTTTATCTTTGTTTTAGGCGGCTGAATCGACTAGGAACGAATTTAGAATATGCAGTGATTACAAATGAGTTTCAACATCGAATTACGATTCATTTGTCTTAAAGCATAATCAAGGACTTTATCTATGCTGTTTGCATGGGTATACAGATAAAGTATAACAAGACCATGAAAAGTTAAATTATATTAAAATAAAGATTGTTTATTTCACTTGAGTCAATAAATTCCCTAGCCAACCTTTGGCTTGCAGGACATCTACTCTAACAATCTCCTACTTACCCTAGAGCCAACTACCCTTAATCACATTGCTTCGCGATGCTTTCAAACAATGGTCCTGGCAAGGGCTTTGTAAGAGGATCAGCAACATTATCTGCAGAGGGGACTCTTTCAACTGATATGTCTCCTCTTCCCACTATCTCCCGTATGATGTGGAACTTCCTCAGTACATGTTTGGATCGCTGATGAGACCTTGGTTCCTTTGCTTGCGCAACGGCACCAATGTTGTCCCAGTACAACGGGACTGGATCAACTCCATTAGGAATAACGCCCAACTCTTGGACAAAATTTCTCATCCAAACTACCTCTTTTGATGCAGCAGATGCAACAATGTATTCAACTTCAGTGGTGGAATCCGCAACGGTGTCTTGCTTGGAACTTTTCAAAGAGACAGCCGCACCATGAATACAAAGCCAGAGGTCGATTTCGAATCATCTACGTCACATTGGAAGCTAGAATCAGTGTAGCCTTCCAATTTTAATTCTCCACCCCCATAGACCATGAACAAGTTCTTAGTCCTTCTCAAGTACTTAAGAATATCTTTCACGGCCTTCCAATCCATTGGACCAGGGTTCGCCTGATATCTGCTTGTGACATTCAAAGCATAAGCAACATCGGGACGCGTCGATATCATACCATACATGATACTACCAATGGCTGACGCATATGGAATACGAGTCATCATCTCTATCTCTTCATCATTTTTGGGACACATTGTCTTAGACAGAGTAACACCATGACACATTGGTAGTATCCTCTCTTGGACTCTTCCATAGAGAATCGCTTTATAATGGTATCGATATAGGTGGCTTGGGTGAGCCCCTACATCCTTTTTTATCTATCTCTATAGATTTGTATTCCCAATACATAGGATGCTTCACCCATGTCTTTCATGGAGAATTTACTTGCTAAACATACTTTAGTTAATTACAATAATCCTACATCATTCCCAATGAACAAGATATCATCAACATAAAGTACCAGGAATGTCATTACAATCCCACTAACTTTCTTGTACACGCATGGTTCCTCAGGATTCTTAGCAAAACCAAACTCTTTGATAGTGCTATCAAATCTGAGGTTCCAACTCCTTGACTCCTGCTTGAGACCATATATTGATCTCTGAAGTTTGCATACCTTATGCTCACTTCCTACTGATGCGTATCCCTCAGGTTGAGACATATAAATTTCTTCTCTGATGTCTCCATTGAGGAATGCAGTCTTTACATCCATTTGCCATATCTCATAATCATACCATTATGTTATGGCTAGTAGTATTCTAATGGACTTAAATATAGGAACTGGTGAAAAAGTTTTCTCATAGACAACTCCTTGCCTTTGAGTATAACTTTTTCCAAGCAGTCTTACTTTGAAGGTCACTACCTTCCCATCTGCCCAAGCTTTCTTTTGTAGATCCATTTGCACCCTATGGGAACGACTCCCTCAGGTTGATCCACCAATGTCCAGACTTGGTTTGAATACATAGAGTCCATTTCTGACTGCATGGCTTCAAGCCATTTGGTTGAATCAGTATCAGATATTGCTTCTTTGAAATTCATTGGATCACACCAACACAATGCTCATCATGGCTTTGTTCATGAAGAAGCGTATATCTTGCAGGCGGTCTAATAACCCTATCAGACCTTCTAGGAGCTTGTACTTCAACTACTGGTTGTTCGAAATTAGGTTCAACTACTATAGTTGAGGGAGTATCTTGAATTTCTTCAAGTTCTATCATCTTGCCTTTTCTATCTAATAGAAATTCCTTTTCCAAAAAGGTGGCATTTCTTGAAACAAACACTTTTGCTTCATTGGGATACTAGAAATAATATCCAACAAAATTCTTTGGATATCCTATAAAGTAGCACAAAGTGGATCTACTATCCAATTTGTCTCCCACTGTCTGCTTCACGTAAGCTGGACATCCCCATATTCTCATGTAAGAATATTTGGGAGTTTTTCCCATCCATATCTCATATGGGATTTTATCCACTGCTTTACTATGGACATTATTCAACAACATTGCCGTAGTTTCAAGCGCAAAGCCCCAAAATGATGTAGGCAATTCAGTGAATCCCATCATGGATCGAACCATGTCCATCAAGGTTCGATTTTGACGTTCAGAAACACCATTCAACTGTGGTGTTGCTGGTGGAGTCCACTGTGAGGGAATCTCATTCTCTTTTAGATAACCCAAAAATTCAGAACTTAAGTATTCTCCACCTCGATCAGATCGAAGTGCCTTAATACTTCTTTCCAGCTGATTTTCTACTTCAGATCTGAACTCTTTGAACTTTTCAAATGCTTCATATTTGTTTTTAATCAAATAAACGTACCCATACCTCGAATGGTCATTAGTAAAGGTAATGAAGTAGGAATGCTCATATTTTGTGCTAACACTTAGCGGGCCAAAAACATCTGTGTGGATCAAATCCAGTAGACCATGCGCACGTTCCACGTTTCTATCGAATGGAGTCTTGGTCATTTTTCCTTTTAGACAGGACTTACAAGCAGGTAGAGAATTTTTTGTCTGACAAGTCAAACATACCTTCTCCCACTAGCTTGTGCATCCTTCTTTTGGAAATATGACCTAGTCTAACGTGCCATATTTGTGTGGGATTTGGATCATCTAACTTTATTTTGTTTGTTGTTGAAATCATGTTTACTTGGACATCACTTATCATTTCCAGAACATTTCTGGCACATATAATTTCTTATGTCTGGACTTCATGCAGTGAAATAAATATGTTCTAACTTAGCGGGCTTTGTAGGCTTTTTAAGTGTCTTTCAGAATTTGTCTCTTATTGGGATTGTTTTTTTTGTGAGGGGCGGAACATTTCTTTCCTTACCTTATGGGCCATTTTCGTCTGACGAGAGGCCCATAAGAAAAACAATGATTTCCTGTGTTATGGTGATCTCATAAGTTATAAGCGTATTGACTAGCTCTTCAAGGCTATCATATATCTTATTCAAATTGAAGTTCACCATAACCCTTTCAAATGAGGAAGAGAAAGACAACAATTTAATGTCATCAATTAACTTGTTAGGAATCACATATTCCAGGCCCACCACATTTTCAATAAGCCCAATCATATGTACACCATGCTCATGAGTCAAAGCCATGTCTTGCATGCGTGTAGTCATGAGCTCCTTGAAAGTAGTGTGCATCATCGTATGAGTTTCATGCACCATGCAACTCTTGCACGTGCATTCGAATGTCAGCAGCATTCAGAATTTCCTCAAATTGTCTCTACAGTTCATTTGACATAGAAGCGAGCACATCACACTTTAGCTTGCATACTATGGTCCTACCATCTTGCATGCTTTGTCAGTTCAGCAGGACTGACAGTGGTGTGTATGTCATTTTCTCCGAATTTAGAACAAGTTTTTCCCAACCAGTCTTGAAAATTAGATTCGGTTAACTAGTCAATAACAAAAAGATTACGTGACGAAATCGAAAATATACTGATATGAAAACAGAATAATGGTTGCTGATTATTTTAAAATAATTTTAAGATATAAAATATGGATTTTATTTTATAAATCTCCCTCCCACTATTTTGACATTTCCACCACCCTCTGATGAAAAAGGGAAATCGTATTTCCTTAGTGGGAATGTAGAGTCCAATTAGCCAATTATAATCCCGAATAATATCAGCCAATGAAAATTTCTAAAAGGTAGAATCCAATTGCATCTCTATGCAACCTCCACGTATTTTGCCTCACGTTTAATAAGGACCCAATAATATGACGCCGTTTATTTTCGCGTGTCAAACCGAACCATCAATATTGAATTGTAATAGACGGTCGCCATGAGTTCTCCCAATAATATGAGCCAAAGTCATGGGAGTTCCACTCAATTCATATCATATGTCCGGTGGAAGTCACAGCTTTCCGGCGTCTAGGCCTCCCCAATAATATGAGCCAGACACTGTCCGCAGATAGCGATCAACATGCAACCACGGTTGATCTAATCATTTTAATTTTAAAAATCGTGTGCCACGAGTTTGTATGTTTGCTGGATCCATGCAACTATATTATCTAATAAAATACATACATGCATACTACTATATATCGCATATATCATATATCTAATAATTTTATCACTAACCACCACAATTATTAAAGAATTTAATAAATTAAATAAACTCCTTTATTTAATTTCAAATTAAATCAATAATAATTGATTTCTTGTAAAACTCATTTTACCATAAATAATTAAAATCACATTCTAATTATTTATTTTACAAGAAAAATATTAATTTTCTAAAATCAATTTTCCAAAATAAAATTGAACCAATTTTCAAAAATATCAATTTTTCCCAAAAATTTGAAAATCAGAAAATTACACCATAGGCCCAAACAATTCAAGCCCATCATACAGAACGCTTCCGAGACACTCCCGGGCAGCCGCCCCGCTGCCCGAACGTTTCGGGCAGCAGCAGGGGTCCTGCACGCAGCGCGGCGGCACGCCGTGCGCGCAGCGTGCGTACGTTCGGCATGCCGTGGCGCGCAGCCGCCGGGCGCTGTGCGGACTCTCCGCACAGCGCACGCGCGCAGCCGCCGTGCGCTGTGCGGACTCTCCGCGCAGCGCGCGCACACGCTGCGCGCGCAGGCGCACACAGTGCGCTGCCCGGAACAGTTCCGGGCAGCCCCGAATTTTATTTATTTATTTAAAATTTCTAGAAAAAATAATTTTTATGGTATTACAATTTTCTGAAAAATTTTCTTGTGTGGTTAGAAATAAATTATTCAATATCAAAACCATACGATTTAGAAAAAACCTTGGCTCTGATACCACTGTTAGATCTCGGTTTTCTACGCGCCCAAACGCAGCGGAAGTTTAAAATTTTTTATTTATTTTGACAATCAAAATATGTTTTGCTTTGGGCGCTCGTATGATTTGAAACATAAACATTCATAGGGCGTTAGAATTTTATACCTTTGATGATTAAATCACTTGGCACCAACTGATCCGGTATGACGGATCTAGCTCTTGATGAATCCCTACGAACTTTCTTCAAGAGACTCCTTTTATTTCTTCTAATCAGGTCCACGACTGGATGATCTATTCCTCTTCCAATTTGCACTAGAAAATTCGGAGAACTTTTACGTTGAGATCAAATATTTGAGAGAGGAATCAAAATTCTTTTTCTTAGAAAAAGCCAAAATAATTTGGAGGATTTTTATATGCCTTTCACGTGAATCACCCAAAAAGAAAAAGGTGGAGGCTACGTCAATTTATATTTATTTCCTTAAAAACAATAGTCTTGACCTAAATTTTATAATTAACATTAATGGGTTTTATTAATTAATTGGGCTAGTCCAACTAGTTTAATTAATTAATCAAGGTCCATTAAGAACTTTAATTATTTAGTATGTTGGACTTGTACTCCTACAAGCCCATTAAACACACTACTCACTATATTTAATTTAATGTTTAATAAACTCAACTTTTGAACTTAATAAATTAAATTAATTATAAATTCAATATTTGAATTTTTTTATTTAAATTATAAATTCAACTCTTTGAATTTATCACCTCCAAAATTTAATATTTAATAAACCCAACTTTTGAGTTTAATAAATTAAATTATCAAATTTTATAAATTCAACTTCTTGAATTTATTCTCTCCAAATTTCATAAATTCAACTTCTTGAATTTACTATCGTATAAATTCAACTCATTGAATTTATTTTCTCAAAATTTAATTATCATAAATTCAACTCCTTGAATTTACTATATAATATAAATTCAACTCCTTGAATTTATTCTCTCAACGGGAACAAATGATCCAGTACTTGTGTGACCCTCAATGGTTCAGGGATACAGCTAGCCGTGAGTTCACAACTCTTTGTGATTCAGAATAATATTTATTCTTATTCGGGCTTACCCTAGTTAGTCTCATTCTTTTCATCAACACCTTGATTAAGAATGTCAGAACTCATTTCTGATTGCACCCATCGGATCATGGTAAGAGCGTCTAGTAGCATCGCCCCATGATCCCCTAAGTATCACTGATAATGCCTGCAAGAACCAATCGATTATGATTAACGTACAGTACGGTCCCTTCATCTCATATATCCCGATCGAATCTGCAACTATTGGTTCATCGAGGGTTGCATAATAATTCGATAACTATGTGACACATATAATAGTGGCATCGCGTGTACTATTGGAGAACTCATTCTCCAACGTACATCTCATACTCTGGCCAGAGATTCCATGCACTATTATTACATCAGATCACATAGGATATC
Organism: Primulina tabacum; assembly: GCF_025594145.1. NCBI lineage: Eukaryota > Viridiplantae > Streptophyta > Magnoliopsida > Lamiales > Gesneriaceae > Primulina > Primulina tabacum. The sequence continues at coordinate 22,812,807 of NC_134566.1, forward strand.
CACACCCGCAGGTGAACGGTGAATCCCCGACTACAATGCACTGGCTCCTATATGTGTCGTAATTGTATCCAACCTCGCCACCTGATGACTCTCCTGGAGCCAGTAAACGAGTTTAAGCACAGCCCTAGCATATAGAGCCTCAGTGTTGTCCCGGGTCGTAAGGACTAATGGTGTACAATCATAACCACGGACTTATCCTCTCGATGAATGATAACCACTTGGAAAGTCCGAGAGACGGTTGTTCGGTATAATCATCATATGACTATCCATCTGCATGTTTGGACATCTCCATGCCCTTACCAAGAAACGCAGTACACAACATCACAGATGCTAGTCTCGAGCTCAAGCGACCTTTATCCTTGTTTTAGGCGGCTCAATCAACTAGGAACGAATTTAGAATATGCAGTGATTACAAATGAGTTTCAACATTGAATTACGATTCATTTGTCTTAAAGCATAATCAAGGACTTTATCTATGCTGTTTGCATGGGTATACAGATAAAGTATAACAAGACCATGAAAAGTTAAATTATATTAAAATAAAGATTGTTTATTTCACTTGAGTCAATAAATTCACTAGCCAACCGTTGGCTTGCAGGAAATCTACTCTAACAAGAACAATAACAGCAAAATTGTACATTCGCAAATACTTGAAGATCTTATTTTTCTTCTTTAGTATGGTAAGTCTCAGACGGAAGAAAACAAGGGCGAAGCTAAGGTACCCAAGGTGAAAAATGTCATACTCCAATGTTCCTGTAATTAAGATGGCATCAAGTACTAGATCCAACAAATGGCAATAGCAGTAAACCCTCAAATAGTCCAATAAAGTCCACATGCTTTTGGTTTCAATTGATAGATCTTGCCAAGCTATAGCATTCTTATGGTGAGAAAGCATTTGGTAATATGTAAATGACCCTGAAAAACAGGAGGCATGGTCTGCACGGACTTTAAAGCACGCCACCATGAAAACCGCATAATAACCGATGAGCATCCGAGGATCATCAATGGTAAGGCCTGCCAGAGAAAAAACAAATGACTAACAGCAGTGGACGTGAAAAGATGGAATTTGATAGAAAATATGAAGCTGAGGCATCCCTCTATTTTTAGGGAAAGGAACCTTAGTTTGGAATAAACAAGTAAAAGCCTATACAAAAGCTTTTTTAAGATCATAAATGTACCAAGATGCAAATGGCAAAATATCAATGGACTGAAAAATAGTACTGCCATGGGTTCTCACACAGCTAAAGTTATTTTATACAACCCCTTCGGCAACGATTATCACCACAATTGACTGTTGGGGCTCTAGATCATAAAATATAAAATTTACTTCAGTTAAGAAGTCCCAACATAAGATTGTCAGAATGAAAACACTAGATGAAAGCATTCCAGAAACTCTCCAGATAAATGAGATGAGAATAAACTCGTTTCTCAAAACCATTGTATCATGCATGAACGAAGAAATGGTAGAATAAATTTATTTCTAAGAAGCAATTAACATAGTAAGAAAACTTACCCAGCCAACATTTTTCGCAATAGTGAAAATATAGATCATATGAGGTTTTCTAGCAATCATGGCAACGTGCAGCGCTCTCAACAGAAACACAGAGATTCAAAGGCGTCACAGTTTTCCACATCACAATATATTCAGGAAGAAGAATGATAGCAAATAGAAAGACAAAGATCAGCCACAATCTACGTACGATAGGGCGTGCCAATAGAACACAAGCAGCGAGACAAGCAATATAAAGCATAGAAATGGCATTTAACAAAGCAAAACTAGCTATCATGTTGATCTCAAGGCCAAAGAGGTTGAACATGTTTTCCATCCAAAACTTCAAATAAACTTTTAAAGTTTTTTTCTGCATTTCAAACCTATCCTGCCTCAATGAAAGAATCCTTTTCTTATTCCATTTATGGCTGTCTCTCATGCTTCCCCAAAAATACCCAAATAAATATTTTCTATTGTTGTGATCCAGAGAGTTTCTACTGGTAGAAAAATCATAATTTTGCCCAGACAGTTCGTTGGATTCCACGAAGGTTTGTTCATCCCCATTAGAAGTTGATACAACAGGCAAACCATCATCTGGTGAGAAGAATAAAGGGCAAGGTTCCTCGGATCTGCCAATAAGAGGAGAACCAGGAATTTTTTCCAACCAATGAAAAACATTTTCGATGCGATTCGGGTGAAATGAGTGAGCAGGGTCGGGTGCTCCACCGGATCTGCTATCAAAATGATGAAGGAAATAAGAGCAATGTAGATATCTGAACCAAAAGCTTCATTCCCGGGCGGAGAGGATTTCCTGCACTCAAGAAGGTAACCACGTGAATGGGCGCCGGAGGGGTGTCCGGCGTGGCCACTCCGATGCTTAAGTCAGTGAATGATTCAAGCCAAGAACCAATGTAAGCAAGTGATGGTTGTGATATTGGTATGAATGAATGAATGTAAATGTAAAGGGAGAACATGGTATTTATAGTAGGAGAAGTAATTATGACCTCGTTCTTCGTGCTACCTACTAATTATAGTAGGACGGCTGAGCACACCTTATATTCTGACATGTCAAATCTCATACTGGTCACATTCAGCTCATCTGATTTTTGTCAACCCATCGGCCTGGTGTTAGAGATGGGACATTGCCCACATCCTATTCTGCTAGTATACTCGAGTGCGGTGCTCATATCGAGATGGCCCGGGTGGAAAGTTCCCGGGAGTTTGAACGAGAGCTCGGGCGTCCGGTGGCCCGGGGAGGAGACGTCCCGGGCATTCACCCGCCCGGCTCCTGATGAACCCTTCATGCCGACTTGTCCTGATTCTGGCCATCCATCCAGTATCCTTGGTCGTCCATGCCCCAGGCACAAGAATCGTCCATGACTCGGGCACAACCCGGGCTATCCCGAGGGTATCATCACTCCCTCCTTAAATAGTCGGGCTAAAGTCATACTCGCTGTCCCGATTAGCCTTTTGTGCCCGATCATGGAAAATATTTAGTTTCTGTAAAAGAATCGGGGGCTTCATGTATCCCAGAGATGGGATGAGGTGCCGGGAACTTACGTCTCCCGGGCTTGATAAATGATCGAAGTGCGGAGCCCCGAGCCAGGGTACGGATCACTAGGCCAGGGTACGGGTCCCTGGACTTAATAGATAACTAGGGTGCGGAGCCCTGGCCTTCATGAATGGTCGAGGTACGGAGCCCCGAGCCAGGGTACGGAGCCCTGGACTTAATAGATAACCAGGGTGCGGAGCCCTGGCCTTCATGAATAGTCGAGGTATGGAGCCCCGAGCCAGGGTACGGATACCTGGACTTAATAGATAACCAGGGTGCGGAGCCCTGGCCTTCATGAATTGTCGAGGTACGGAGCCCCGAGCCAGGGTACGGATCCCTTGACTTAATAGATAACTAGGGTGCGGAGCCCCGGCCTTCATGAATGGTCGAGGTACGGAGCCCCGAGCCAGGGTACGGATCCCTGGACTTAATAGATAACCAGGGTGCGGAGCCCTGGCCTTCATAAATGGTCGAGGTACGGAGCCCGAGCCAGGTTTGAGAACCTTGGGCTTATAAATAACCAAGGTGCGGAGCTTTGGGCCGGAAGCATGTCTCGGGACTTGAGAATGGTCGAGGTGCGGAGCCCCGAGCCAGATTTGAGAACCCTGGGCTTATAAATAACCAAGGTGTGGAGCCTTGGGCCGGGGAGCATGTCCCGGGACTTGGGAATGGTCGAGGTGCAGAGCCCCGAGCCAGGTTTGAGAACCCTGGGCTTAGATAATGTGCCGGGGCCTGGTGTCTCCCGGACTTAAGATAATGTGCCGGGGCCTCGTACCTCCCGGGCTTAAGATAATGTGCCGGGGCCTCATACCTCCCAGACTTTCAAGAATGTGCCGGGGCTCGTATCTCCCGGACTTTAGATAATGTTCCGGGGCCTCATACCTCACGGGCTTAAGAGAATGTGCCATGGCGTCATACCTCCCGGACTTTCAAGAATGTGCCGGGGCCTCATACCTCCCGGACTTAAGATAATGTGTCGGGGCCTCGTACCTCCCGGGCTTAAGAGATTTTGTTTTACCTGCTGTATTAGTTTTATTAAAAATCAAATCACTAACCTTGAAATATTGAATCCAAATTCATTTCCGGTAGAGTGAAACTTCTCTGGTTGAGCTAAATTAGGTGACTAATATAGCTGTATGCTACTAAGTGCATAGAAAATGCTCTTCAAGCCAATCCCGGATAGCTGCTGAGCTTTGAGCCCATATGAAATCCACATATAAGATCTGAGTGCCGAGCTGGTCGGACTTGAATGTTTGCCAAGCAGAGTTGGGCTTATTTTTGAATGGAAACCATATATACGTCTTGAGCTCAATCTCCCACAGACGGCGCCAATGATGTGATCGAGGTGAAATGAGTGAGCAGGGTCGGGTGCTCCACCGGATCAGCTATCAAAATGAGGAAGGAAATAAGAGCAATGTAGATATCTAAACCAGAAGCTTCTTTCCCGGGCGGAGAGGATTTCCTGCACTCAAGAAGGTAACCACGTGAATGGGCGCCGGAGGGGTGTCCAGCGTGGCCACTCCGATGCTTAAGTCAGTGAATGATTCAAGCCAAGAACCAATGTAACCAAGTGATGGTTGTGATATTGGTGTGAATGAATGAATGCAAATGTAAAGGTAAAACATGATATTTATAGTAGGAGAAGTAATAATGACCTCGTTCTCCGTGCTACCTACTAATTATAGTAGGACGGCTGAGCACACCCTATATTCTGACATGTCAAATCTCATATTGGTCACATCCATTCCATCTGATTTTGTCAACCCATCGGCCAGGTGTCAGAGATGGGACAGTCGCCCACATCTTATTCTGCTAGTATACTCGAGTGCGATGCTCATATCGAGGTTGCCCGGGTAGAAAGTTCCCGAGAGTTTGAACGAGAGCCCGGGCGTCCGGTGGCCCGGGAAGGAGACGCCCCATGCATTCACCCGCCCCGGCACATTATCCAAGCCCAGGGTTCTCAAACCTGGCTCGGGGCTCCGCACCTCGACCATTCCCAAGTCCCGGGACATGCTCCACGGCCCAAGGCTCCGCACCTTGGTTATTTATAAGCACAGGGTTCTCAAACCTGGCTCGGGGCTCCGTACCTCGATTATTCATGAAGGCCAGGGCTCCGCACACCCTGGTTATCCATTAAGTCCAGGGATCCGTACCCTGGCTCGAGACTCCGTACCTCGACCATTCATGAAGGTCAGGGCTCCGCACCCTGGTTATCCATTAAGCCCAGGGATCCGTACCCTGGCTCGGAGCTCCGTACTTCGACCATTCATGAAGGCCAGGGCTCCACACCTTGGTTATCTATTAAGTCTAGGGATTCGTACCCTGACTCGGGGCTCCGTACCTCGACCATTCATGAAGGCCAGGGCTCCGCACCCTGGTTATGTATTATGTCCAGGGATCCATACCCTGGCTCGGGGCTCCATACCTCGACCATTCATGAAGGCCAGGGATTCGCACCCTGGTTATCTATTAAGTCTAGGGATCCGTACCCTGGCTCGGGGCTCCGTACCTCGACCATTCATGAAGGCCAGGGCTCCGCACCCTGGTTATCTATTAAGTCCAGAGACCCGTACCCTGGCCTAGTGATCCGTACCCTGGTTCGGGGCTCCGTACCTCGACCATTTATGAAGGCTAGAGCTCCGCACCCTGGTTATCCATTAAGCCCAGGGATCCGTACCCTGGCTCGGAGCTCCGTACTTCGACCATTCATGAAGGCCAGGGCTCCACACCTTGGTTATCTATTAAGTCTAGGGATTCGTACCCTAACTCGGGGCTCCGTACCTCGACCATTCATGAAGGCCAGGGCTCCGAACCCTGGTTATCTATTAAGTCCAGGGATCCGTACCCTGGCTCGGGGATCCGTACCTCGACCATTCATGAAGGCCAGGGCTCCGCACCCTAGTTATCTATTAAGTCCAGGGACCCGTATCCTGGCTCGGGGCTCCGTACCTCGACCATTCATGAAGGCCAGGGTTCCGCACCCTGGGAATCTATTAAGTCCATGGATCCGTACCCTGGCTCAGGGATCCGTACCTCGACCATTCATGAAGGCCAGGGCTCCGCACCCTGGTTATCTATTAAGTCTAGGTACCCGTACCCTGGCCTAGTGATCCATAGCCTGGCTCGGGGCTCCGTACCTTGACCATTTATGAAAGCCAGGGCTCCGCACCCTGGTTATCTATTAAGTCCAGGGACCCGTATCCTGGCCTAGTGATCCATACCCTGGCACGGGACTCCGCACTTTGATCATTCATCAAGCCCGGGAGACGTAAGTTCCCGACACCTGATCCCATCTCTGGGATACATGAAGCCCCCGATGCTTTTACAGAAACTAAATATTTTCCATGATCGGGCACACAAGACTAATCGGGACAGCGAGTATGACTCTAGCCCGACTATTTAAGGAGGCATTGATGATACCCTCGGGATAGCCCGGGTTGTGCCCGAGTCATGGACGATTCTTGTGCCCGGGGCATGGACGACCCAGGATATTGAATGGATGGCCAGAATCAGGACAAGTCGGCAGGAAGGGTTCATCAGGAGCCGGGCAGGTGAATGCCCGGGACGTCTCCTCCCCGGGCCACCGGACGCCCGGGCTCTCGTTCAAACTCCGGGGAACTTTTTACCCGGGCCACCTCGATATGAGCACCGCACTCGAGTATACTAGCAGAATAGGATGTGGGCGACTGTCCCATCTCTGATACCAGTCCGATGGGTTGACAAAATCAGATGGGCTGGATGTGACAAGTATGAGATTTGACATGTCAGAATATAGGGTGTGCTCAGCCGTCCTACTATAATTAGTAGGTATCACGGAGAACGAGGTCATCATTACTTCTCCTACTATAAATATCAGGTTCTCCCTTTACATTTACATTCATTCATTCACACCAATATCACAATCATCACTTGGTTACATTGGTTCTTGGCTTGAATCATTCACTGACTTAAGCATCGAAGTGGCCACGCCGGACACCCCTTCGGCGCCCATTCACATGGTTACCTTCTTGAGTGCAGGAAATCCTCTCCGCCCGGGAAAGAAGTTTCTGGTTCAGATATCTACATTGCTCTTATTTCCTTCATCATTTTGATAGCAGATCCGGTGGAGCACCCGACCCTGCTCACTCATTTCTCTCGGATCACATCAATTATACTGAAGGGTACATGCAGCAATCACCAAAATTGGCCCTCAAGCCTGCTTCTAGGCCCTCAAAACTTGGTCTATACACCTGTAAACCCAAAAGGAGAGACCAATCATAATGCTTTTGTCCAGGAAACATTCTAGCCTGTTTACCCCACATCTGATAGATATATTCAGCTTCCACCAGAAATCCTGTGTAGATTAAGAATAGTTTGGATGGGATTCTCGAAGCTTTAGGCAAAGTAGAACAGAAGACAAGACCAATAAGATACAAGAAACCAAAGGCACTTATCGGAGACAGTGAAGCATAGAATAGTGCGATATGCAAAATCTTTTGACCATGCCAGATCATAAAACGTTTGGTGAATGCCAGTATCCCTGATTGCAATGGATTAGGATCTTCCGGTTTTATATTTTTGCTTCGTCTTCTTTCATAGCTATAAAGTTGCATGACAATCATAATTGCTAGAGACTCCCAAAGATTTCGTAACAAAGGGGCTTCAGTATCATAACCAAGGGATATGTTAAGATCAACTTTAGTGGAGACCCATGTCTCAACAGTTGGGAAAATGCTTAATATATATATAAAAATGAAAATTGAAATCACATAAACTTTGAGTGGAAACCATAGACGACTTTTTGTCTTCTCAACAAGCTGTCTTCCAATGATCCAGACAAGAAGCAGAAAAATGTACCCAAATGATGTATTATTAGGCCTTACAGTATATGCCGCTAGAAGAATGGTGAGAAAAGAAATGTAAGTTCCAAATGATCTGTACATGGATAAAAACTTCTTCTCGACTGCACCGAGATACAGAGCTACCTTTCTCTCTGGAAGATGGAAAATGGGTTAGGCTGGTTAATGTAAACAAATAATAAGTGAGGACAGAATATATTCATAATGTCTAAACAACAATCATCATCAATTATCTATTTCTTCTTAGAAGAGAAACAAAGCCAGAAATAACAAATTGCTGTATCAATTTAAGAAGAGAATTCTTCATGAGTATTTTGCAATTCCTCTATTATGTGCTAGTTCATGAATTATTTGAATTAACTTGTAGCCCAAATATGATCCAACTCATCCAAGTTAGGCAGATAAACTAACAACAGATTATCATTGGCTAATGCTACAGTACCATCTGAAGAATTCTCACAGTCGTCTCTGATGTTGGAAGAAGCATAGATTGATAAAAGCACCGATTTATTCAAACCAGCTCTCAGAATGCTAAATCCAATTGGATGACAAGGCGTGTGTCGAACAATAGCAGAAAATGAGAACAACATTTCAAAGCCATGGTTATGGATCGCACAAAAGCATGCAAGCAGAGCAATTTGCAGGAAGTCCCGAGAACTATCACTTTCAAGAAACCCTACATGAGTTTAGATCCAAGTTAATAAACAAAAATCATAAGACACTTGGAGGAAATAATGCCTGATATACCAGATTGTATGAAATGATTATTTTAACAAGTAAACAAGTTAATATCAATAAACCCTCACCTAACTGTGATAGCACTTCCACATTTATTGAGCCTTTTCGCTCCAATTTTCTTGAGACCAAATTCAACTGAAGAATGTATAAAATCGCAAAATGTGCCTCACATAGAAGAATCAAGGATTGGCGAATCCCTTTATTGATGTTATGGCTCAAAAGATACACAAAGAAGAAAATCACTACAAAATAGAATAGAATTCAATGCCTATTAGAATATAGAGGCGGAGCCAGATAACCACTTATCAAAGCTGATCTGATAAGAATCCATACATTAGACTTTGACATACCATAAACAGCATGGATGAAACCTTGCTTCATTGCGATGAGAAACATCAGCAACATCATAATAGGCCGAGAACATTTACGCAGCCCCCAAGCAACCGTAGCCACTATCAAGACTTCGGCATCTTTTTTTACTGCATAACAATATGTGTAGTACCAAAATATTCAGGGTCAAACTGAAATGACACATTCACTGGAACAAAAATATATAGTAGAACAATCATCGGAACAATGAAAGAATAACTAATATAAACCTAGACAGCAAGGAAATTCATATTATAAAGAACTGGATTCCAGATGATAGTACACAATGATTAAAATGAGATGTTATTCTTCATAACAAGTATCAAAAGGAAGCTTTTGTTCTGTTTTTATTAAGTTGTGACAAGTTAAAAAGGCAAGACCCGAAGCAGAGCAAAGAAACATGAAGCATTCCAAACAACTAATGAAATAATATAAGCTAACATATACATTTACATACAAGAAACATGCTATAAGTAAAACTTTTTTATTCTAATCTTATAAAACTAGCTCAACCAATTGACAGTCAAGCAACTAACACTTCACTCATATAAAAGTGACTTGATATAGTCTCTTTATGTGTTGTTGCAACAAAAGAAAAGGTTAAGAAATAACTTAGGAAAGGATCAACCAAGAAAAGCAGCCAAATTCATCTAGAACAAGATTTTCAAGACATGACAAAGAAGAGAACACGAGTATTTTATAGCTTTATAGCAAGTGAATTTAAAATTGGTGACTCAAATATCAGAATCCTTACTGATAGGCTCGTAATAGTTAATATTTTTATTTTCATATTTCCCATTATTCCAACCTCCGATACGTTTAATTGATGCATTTTTGTGTAATTTTATTGTAGGAGGAACTTCAACGATCTTGGAGCAAATTTGAGTTAAAAAGTTGATATTTATCACATTTGATGTTTCCAAGATAGAGTGTTGAAAGAGAATGGTCAAACCAGAAGAGGTCCTGGAACTAGGCGTGGCCAGGTCTTGTGATTATGTTTCAGCTGCCTAAAATTACAAGAAGTGAAAAATCTGATTTTGTGAAGATTCTACAAGATTTGAAAGAATTAATTATGGTGTCTGGTTTAGTGAAAATTCTTGGAGGAAAACTCTAGATAAGATATTATCTATTATTTTATATTTTAAGATTTAGGGTTAATTAAGAGATTAATGGGCTCCTCTCCTTGGCCCAATGCCTACACTATTCACGTTCAAAAAGGGAGGCGGCACAATGAATTTTCTCTCATTCTCCTTCTCCAACAACTCACGTGAAGAGCAAAAGAAAGGCGCAAGGATTTTCTTTCAACTTCTCTCCACACCTTTAGGCTAAGTTTTATTTTTTATTCAAGTGATATTTTTACTATTTCGATTTATCGCTGTGAGGCTTTTTGCACTTTAATTTGATATTCGTGATTTGTTCAAGTATTTGTTGATTTATGATTTATTTATATGAAAGTTGTATCTCAGTTAATCAGACAATTTAATTCGATATATAATTTTCTACTGCTATCCATGAATTCAGTGATCCGTAATTGTCATGAACTATTGGTACATGAGTAGCGATAGATTAGGTGTGTTGTGCTATCATAACATATTTAATCTAAATAAATCAACGAAACTCGATCTGTCAATTGCAGCTATCTCGGTTGTTAAATTTTAGGATTAACTGTTTTTACAAAACGAAAATGTTATTTTTAATTAATATGGAACGCTATCGTTCCCAGTTAATTATTGATAAGTTTTGACTGGATGCTGGGTTTGGTCAATTAAATTAGGAAAACGCAAGGATTTTAGCGGCTATCCCTATAATTCTAAGGTTAATTACTTGTAACTGCATGAATAAATAATATGTTAGTCGATGAACAGTGATACAATTGAATAGTAGAAATCCCTTGAATCGAGCTTGGTAATATTAATTTACATTTCATTAGTTATTCATCTTTATTAGTTATTTCTTCTTGCATGTTAAATTTAGTTTAGTATTTTATTAAATTCATATCCTAAAATCCCCTCTTTTATTTGCACTTTTACTCGAAAGAAATCATCCCCCGTTCCTTGTGGATTCGACCCTGCTCACCATTACACTAATTTTATTTAGAGAGTAGGAATTTAAGTTTGGTGACTCAACGACAGCACACCAAATTTTGGCGCCGTTGCCAGGGAACGGAGCAAGGTTAGTTTTTTTTCGAGTTTTGCTATTTTTTTATGTCTCATTCTTCTTGTACAGGTGATTCATCAAGAAAAGAAGAATTTGAGAACTTTTTGTTGTGAAATACTTCGAGATGTTTCATCGACAAGTATTCACAAGTTTTACCCAACAAACCGAAGAGTCATTCTATGCAGCATGGGAGAGATTCAATAATTTAGTAACAACATTCAGGAATCATGATTTTTCTAACTATGTTCTTCTTCGACTTTTCCTTAAAGGTTTGAATGCAGTTACACGAAGATGGGTATTTAATGGGGCACTGACAACTGGTAGTCTACTAATTAGTCGACAGGAAGACGGTGTGATATATTTGCTAAATGATATGGCCGAATTTGACTACCATCAGTATTGGGATCCTTCGCTGCAGAGTTGGAGCCACCAATACACTCCAAGAATTAGCCAATATGATTTTACAGACCAACCTTTCGAGCATCAAGAAGATGAGGGGTATAGTCTTGAAAGAATAATAAGTCGATTGAATGATATGGTAAACAAGCGCATGACATTGAATGAGGAAACTGTTGAGCTTCAGTCAGAAGAAGTTTTGGAAGAAATATCAAACGAAGATGAGGCACCAATTAAGTTGATGATGAACAAGCTCCTGAGACTATCGATTTGAGCTCGTCGATAATATTATCATACATACATCTAGGAGATCCTTGTCTTTCTCCATTGCCAATTTCAACAGATTTTGTTCTTCAAAAGCCAACGATGATAGTCTCATCTCATTCCTATTATTTAAAGTCACGTTTTGTTGAGGAGACGAGCTTACATTGCATACATCAAGCCAAACTTGAGGGAACATGTAACCAAGACCCATATAAGGTGTCATATGACACGTACTTTGGGCGTCAGCCGCTCTTTGAATGAGTGCTTTTGAGGGTCAAGCCGACGACTAAAAAATCAAGCGCTTTTGGGAGGCAACCCAAATTTTAGTTCTTGTTTTTTTTTTATTTTGTTCCAGTAGAGGTTTTCGCACAAGGCGTGGCCACGCCTTGTTGAAACACCTCTACTGAATTTTAGTTCTTGTTTTTTTATTTTGTTCCAGTAGAGGTTTTCGCACAAGGCGTGGCCACGTCTTGTTGAAACACCTCTACTGATTTAATTTTTTTTAAAAAAAATAAAATTTAACCTATATTTTTTCTCTATCTCACAGCCGCCTCCATCGCCTCTATCCAAAGTCCCCCAGCCACTCAACGCCTACTTCTTCAACTCTCCTCCGTCTGCAACCCCAGCGCCGTCGCGAACCACCGTTTCCCCCACCACAGCAGTAGATGATGTTCCTCTACGATGCTCACCAGTTTTCAGGGGAGTTCTCTAACTTTCCCTACTATTTTATCATTTTAGTTGAGCATCTATTTTTTGTCATTGAGGACAATGTCAAGTTTAAGTATGGGAGTTTTTGATTTGATTGTGAGAAGTTTTACTTGACTGTGGGATTTTTGAAATTTTTTTTATTTTAATTTTTAGTATTTTGATTTATTTTTTCAACATTTTGGGTTAAAAAATAAATAGTGACGTTGTTAGTTCCAAGCACCTAGTTAATTTGTTATCTCTTTCTTCTGAACCCTGATTGCCTCCGATGCGAATAAAAAAAATGATATTTTCTTTGCGTGCAAATGTTTTTGCATTCTCACTTTTGCATTATGAATAAGTTGCTCTTGATGATTGTTAGAGAGGACAAGTGTGTGGGATTTAACACAATTGCTATTTTTTTCTTTGGTGAGCTTTGAGCCTATGATCAATCATGATCATGCTCCATTTTCTTTGATTGTGTGTTGTCATTGCATAGTTAATTTTTCTAAAACTTGCATTGTTATACATGTCTTTGTCAACACTTTGTGGTGGATTAGGTGAATAGACAAAATGATAAGGGCATTAAGTTCAAACCATTTTCTTTCGCATCATCTGAGCCATTCTTTGAGCCTACCCTGATTCATAGACCCCTAGTGAACCAAGTTTGAGCCTCAGCCTTTTTTCTTTGGATAAAAATAACCACATTATAAGCCGTGATAAATCCTTTTTGTTGGTTATCCCTTTTTTTGAACCTTGAATTGGAGAATCATATAAACTTTTCACAAATAGCATCACGCAATCCAAAATAGTGTGAATTGTTGGGATTTAGTCAATCTCGAAACCTCATAGTCGCCGTCTACAAAAAAAACAAAAAACAAAAAAGGAAAAAAAGGAAAAAAAAGAAAGAGAAAGAAGAGAAGTAGACGAAGTGAGAAAGAAAAAAAAAGAGCCGGAAAAAAAAAATGCTCTTGATTGTTATAATGAGATATAAGAGTTTTTGGATACATTTTTTGTAGAACCCGTAAATCAGTAGACGTATAAGCCATGCATAATTCTAGATTTTTAAATTTAATTGACTTCATTGCATGATTATTTTAAATGCATTTATTTAAAGTTAATTATTCATTATTTCAGTTCAGTAGTTTGATTTTTAGCATTTCAGTTATTTCAGTGAGGCCGGACCGGCGTTGGAGTTTTGAGATAGAATTTAAGATCCAGAAAATATTTCCAGAAGTTAATTTAGCTAGCAAGTAAGTTCATTTAAGTTAGTAAGGATGTTTTGAGGATTTAATTTAAGTTACTTGAGGTGAGTAGAAAATAAGCTCATTTAAGTTGCATAATTAAGGGGTTAGCTCACCAAATTAATTAAAGGATTAGTAAAGTTTTTTTAAGGGTTATTAATTTACTAGATAATCAATTTCCCCCTACCATTTATCATGCATTTTCGGCCACCCTTAATTGCTAGAAGATTCATTTGCCAACTCATCAACTTTGACCAATTCTTTGCATGTAATTAGTAGGATAATTCTAGGATTTTTGGGGAGCACAATTTAATTAATTAATGGACATATCCTAGACTAGAAAATAAGCAAAAATCGGCCACTACCTCCTAGAAGCATCCATCAACTCATTTGATATCAAACCATAATTCAAAATTCAAATTTAGGAGACTTAGTCTTGATATCTTTCCTTATATCTTGCACCTATCCCCCTCACTCTCCTAACCATCATTCCCTCTCCCTTAGTCACGAAATTCAGAGTGTTTTTGAGAGAGGAAAACCGTGGGAATTCAGTAGGAAGCAAGGGAAGAAAAATCGAGAGCAAGAAACAAGAGAAGCGCTCCACCTCCTCCGTGCCGCGTCGTCGTCGTTTCGTTCGTCTTCTTTCGAAACGAAACCAGGCATGTCTAGATTTCTTTCAAACCTCAATCAAGTCATATTATCAATTATTTTTCAGTATATGATCATGTTTTATCAAGCAAAAACCGAGATACATGTCAAAACATTTTGAAACAACACATGCAGAATTTTTGATATTCCTTGGCAAGCTTCACGTTTTTCTTGGTTTGTGAGTTTCAAGTGATTGGTTCGACTCCAGGCTCCCAAGGCGACTCCTAGACACGTAATAGGATGCATTAGGACCATGTTGGCCCATTCATTCAGCCCCCATGCTTGCTGGAAAACCGAAATGACAGCAAGTTTCCCATAGGCGCAGATTGGTGTTCGAAATTTCAGTTTTTATGTCAAGGGGTTGGATCTGATCTTGGCTGCCCTAAGGGCTCTTAGCCATGGTTGGACCACTTCCCTAGCATGTCTAAGACGTGACTAAGTCGCCCTTTTGGTGGCTTGGTCCATGGCTCATCGGTTTTTAAATAATCAACAAGAACAGCCCCTTCCCCATTCGGCTTCTTCATTGGTTCAGTCGGTTGGAGTTTCGGTTGAGTTATGGTGTGACGCGGATTGTGGCTGGCCTAGGGCCCTTAGCCATGGTTCAAATCATTCCTTGGGATGTTGGTAAGAGTCTCTGGTCGGTGGTTCACGCCCCTAATGGCCGATAGTCTCGAAACCAACGCAAGTCTTGTAGTTGCGCAGCTGCTGGAAATTACAGCAAGTTGCTGTGTCGGTTCAGAGGCTCGTTCGAGTCCTCGGTCGGCTTTTAGCCCATGGCCTTGGACTGGACAGTGCCTCATTGAGTTGGGAAGGTCATGTTTTCGACCGTTCGTGATTCGGATCATTTTTGAGGTCGTACGAGAATTTAAGCTATTGCATATTTTTTATGGCACAGTTAGGTTGCAGCGAGCCTGGGGACGATCCAATCCAATCCAGTTGGTAAAATTACAGGATTTTTCATTACGTCAGTTAATTATATTACGTGCATGAAAACAGAAAATGATATTTTTTTGAGATTTATGCGATATGGCTTGTGGTTCATTCACTATGTGGGAGTGTTATTTTATACGGTCGCCAGTGACCGATCAGTTCAGTATGGTACCACCCGGTCGCCAGTGACCGGCCAGCTCAGTTCAGTTTCAGCCTCCCCGGTAGCCAGTTACCGATCAGTTCAGCTTAGTGCAGTGGCCACAGGCGTAAAACATAATCTCAACAGAAAATTTTACCAGTTATTTCAGTACAGGCTCCAAGGAGCAAACATTTTTTTTTCTGTGATTATCAGTTCAGTTATGCACGTATTATAATTGCTCAGTACAGATTATTTTCAGCATGCCTCAGGACAGGATATGTTAACTCATGCATATTTTAATTCAGATTTTTACTCGTTACCTGCGATATATGCATGCTGAGTCTTTAGGCTCACTAGACTTGATTGTTGTAGGTACTGATGAGGCCAGGGCCGAGGGCGGGGACCAGTGAGCCAGCTTGGGTCGGCAGTAGTGGCACCCGAGGACCTCAGAGCAGCAGTTGTTATTTTATTCCGCAAACATTTTATCAGTCGTTGGATATTTTTAAATTGTGATTTTTGGCAAACTTTATTTTCTTCCGCTGCAATATTTTAAAATATTGAACTTGTTTCACCAGTGATTTTATGAATGAGGCCACTTAAGTTCTTTTAAAAAGAAAATTTTAAATTTTCCGCAAATTTTCAAGCAAGGAGTTTTTGGCCCTTTACATTTTTCTTTTTGTGAGAAAAGTTTGATATGGTTTCTCCAATTCCATAGCTCATTATTTTCTTTTATCCTACCTTACCCCCTAGCCACGTTACAACCCATTTATAGCCCTTTTTGTTTGTGTATTTTAATTCATTCATTTAGTGGAAGGATGTGATATATTTGCAAGCCTATGGTAAAAATTTTCAATGCATTTGACATGAGAGCTTGTTGATATATATCCTAGACACTAATGAGTGAAATGAGCGAATCTTGTGAGGAGTTGTTAAATCCCATGCATTTTAATTTCTACACATTTTGATTGCAGTGATTGTTCATGATGTTATTTTGTGAGATGCTAAGAAATTAAAATGTCTTGTTGCATGAAAAATTTTTGGGTGAGTAGAAGAAGCGGAAGGAGGACGAAAAATTGAGATAATGAGTTGTTCTATTTTATGCTTGAGGACAAGCATCGTTTAGGTGTGGGAGATTTTAATAGGCTCGTAATAGTTAGTATTTTTATTTTCATATTTCCCATTATTCCAACATCCGATATGTTTAATTGATACATTTTTGTGTAATTTTATTGTAGGAGGAACTTCTACGATCTTGGAGCAAATTTGAGTTAAAAATTTGATGTTTATCACATTTGAAGTTTCCAAGATAGAGTGTTGAAAGAGAATGGTCAAACCAGAAGAGGTCCTGGAACAAGGCGTGGCCACGTCTTGTGATTATGTTTCAGCTGCCTAAAATTGCAAGAAATGAAAAATCTGATTTTGTGAAGATTATGCAAGATTTGAAAGAATTAATTATGGTGTCTGGTTTAGTGGAAATTCTTTGAGGAAAACTCTAAATAAAATATTATCTATTATTTTATATTTTAAGATTTAGGGTTAATTAAGAGATTAATGGACTCCTCTCCTTGGCCCAATGCCTACACTATTCACGTTCAAAAAGGGAGGCGGCACAATGAATTTTCTCTCATTCTCCTTCTCCAACAACTCACGTGAAGAGCAAAAGAAAGGCGCAATGATTTTCTTTCAACTTCTCTCCACACCTTTAGGATAAATTTTATTTTTGATTCAAGTGATATTTTTACTATTTCGATTTATCGCTGTGAGGCTTTTTGCACTTTAATTTAATATTCGTGTTTTGTTCAAGTATTTGTTGATTTATGATTTATTTATATGAAAGTTGTATATCGGTTAATCTGACAATTTCATTAGATATATAATTTTCTACTGCTATCCATGAATTCAGTGATCCGTAATTGTCATGAACGATTGGTACATAAGTAGCGATAGATTAGGTGTGTTGTGCTATCATAACATATTTAATCTAAATAAATCAACGAAACTCGATCTATCAATTGCAGCTATCTCGGTTGTTAGATTTTAGGATTAACTGTTTTTACAAAACGAAAATGCTATTTTTAATTAATATGGAACGCTATCGTGCCCAGTTAATTATTGATAAGTTTTGACTGGATGCTGGGTTTGGTCAATTTAGCGGCTATCCCTATAATTCTAAAGTTAATTACTTGTAACTGCATGAATAAATAATATGTTAGTCGATGAACATTGATACAATTGAATAGTAATTCATCTTGATTATTTATTTCTTCTTGCATATTAAATTTAGTTTAGTATTTTATTAAATTCATATCCAAAAATCTCCCCTTTTATTTGCACTTTTACTCGAAAGAAATCATCCCATGTTCCATGTGGATTCGACTTTGCTCACCATTACACTAATTTTATTTAGAGAGTAGGAATTTAAGTTTGGTGGCTCAACGACATCACGCCACTTACCTTCTTCAGTTTCATTCTCATTGGAAGATTGTCTCTCCTCATTTGACATGCATAAGAAAATAGAATTGTTAACAAGATTACCAATAGCTACAAGAACTCCGAGAAAGAACTGTGCTAGAAGGAAGAAACCAGGAATGGGATAATGCCACAATCCAATCATCTCCCAGATCTCCATATCCTAAGTATAGAAAAAAAGAATCAAAATTGTCATTGGTTCTCAGAGGATTTAGACCTGTATCTCCCTGGTTAAAATTAATAAGGCAAGGAAATACCTTCCCAGGTTTCCAGTTCACATGGGCAAAGGCCACATTGAAAACATATGTGCTCACAGCCCACAATAGAATGAAGACAAGAAGCAACCCATTCAACCGATGCATACGGAACAAGGATGGAAAAGCATACAAAATATACCCAACATATGCAAGTAATCCAAATGCACACATACTTGCAAAATGGAAGCTCCAATATGAAAGGGCAAACAAGGATATCTGTAAATTTTATCACTGAAAGTTTAACATGTAAGCAAACAATATAAAGAAAATAAACAAAAGTACGTTATTAGAATTCATTAACAAACAGGACCATTAAGTTCACAATTTACCATCGAAAACATGATTTAGTAAGAAATTGTGAAAAGATATAGTTTTGGCGATAAAATTTATGAATACATACCGGAAAGCCATATGTAAACCAGTTAATACTAAAAAACCTGAAAACAGTTCCCCGTAATAAAATGTTGGTATGTCTTACGCCTGACCTACAGGAAAATTGATCATAGTAAAAAGGCTGTAAGACAAAATTCTGATGTGAGAAAATAAATGGGAAAAATTCTTGTGCCAACAAACCAAATTTTGAACTAATGTTATGGGTTGGAAAATCGAAAACCATAACAGAAATGATTAAAATTATAGATTGTCATTAAAAACAAATTCTGTGAGACAAAACAATCGCATCCATCATATATTGCTTTCACATGAAAGAATGAAAAAAGTGGCCTCTTCCTCACTGAAGTATATTGACTAAAACCAAAGTTTGTGCTCACATCTAATTGCAAGCTATAAATATTTCATCCTAGGAAAACAACGGCACCTACAGTAAAGTTACCTCAACTGACGAACAAAAAATGAGTTCGTTGAGGGAAGAAGTTGTTCAGTCAAGCTGCCTTGCCTCACTGACATGATGAATTCCATTTCCTCTAAATCATGTTTTATGAAAGAAACCTGCATTATGTTTCATAATGGCTTCTTAGTCGACCAAAAGTTTTGAGTGAAGCACAAAACAAAGAAAAAACAAAAAAAAAAAGGTCTGCCACTTAGATATTTGACTTAAAACGCTTCGCCTATTACAGGTTAATTTCATATTTCAGTTTGAAGAAATTATCCGAGGGTAATTCTTTGTGTTTTCATAACAATATCCACAACATGGAAAGAACTCTACACTATGAAAACCATGGAAAACCTTATAATTCTGATGGAAGATAGAAAGCAAGGGGTGAGAAAGGGAATGATGAAGCTAGATCCCTTCAGCGTTATGAAAAACATGGTCTGTCTAAATTAGACTATTAACAAGATTTGTGATTAATTGTGATTAGCTTAGCAATAGTTAAATGGTAGTTAGTTAACTTTCCACATATATAAATACATCGATATACATCAATTGTTCTTCTTCAATAAATAAGAACGAATTCTTGGGATTCAATTTTTCCATCTTCTCTCTGTAATATGATATCAGCAGTACTACTTCCGAGCAACTTTTTTCTTTCACTGATTCGATTCCGATCGGTGAGTTCTTTCCGACTGAAGATTCTCCCATATAATCATCTTCCTCTCCGTGCAAAAATTTTGAAATTTGTCACAATATTTGTTATTAGCTATGGTAAACACGAGTTCCTCGGCCTAGAATTCTCCATTCCGATCTGCCTTCGATGATCCTTTGAGCCCATATTTTCTACATCACTCAGATAATCCAGGGCTTATTCTTGACTCACAGCCACTCACAAGTTACAATTTTGCCTCTAAAAGTCGGGCAATGAAGATAACCCTTTCTGTCAAGAACAAGTTGGGGTTCTTCGATGGATTGGTCCCAAGCCGTCAGAGTCGGATTTGAATCTGGTAAATACGTGGACTTGTAAAAAAATATAGTCATTTCTTGGCTATTAAATTCAGTATCCAAGGATATATAAGCCAGCGTGTTGTTCGCTATGTCTACGCAAAAATTTGGAACGATCTTAGGGATCGATTTCAATAGAACAATGGGCCTCGAATTTTTCCACTTCGCAGAGACTTGATCATTCTTCATCAAGATCAAGATTTGGTTAGTGTTTACTTCACCAAGCTCAAGAACTGTGGGAGGAGTTAAATCAATTACATCCCATGTATATAACGGGAAAATAGAAAAACGGGAGCGACGGAAGTGTTTATTAAAAAAAATGAGTGAATGTTATTTACTTTTTTATCTTTTGTTTTAAATTTGTTTAAAAAATAATTTTTCATTTAGTGTATTTTAATTTTTATTTTAATTTTATATATAATAAAATTTATAATTTAATTAAATAAAAAAAAGCTTACAAAGACTCAATCATCTTTCGTCCCATCATCTTTCCCAACTCAACTCAACCCTATGTCTCATTTCATTCCTTCTTCACAAAAAATCTTCGCAACCTTTCATCCTGCGTACATTGGGTAACAATTAACCATGAGTGTAGAAGGTATTCCTCTGCAACAAATCTCACGAAAAAACCATGTATCGGTAAGAAATTTATTATGATATATGAAATTTACTGGATCTCGCCACGACCCAGGGTGGGTGAAGGATGGTGAAAGCTCTTCACGACCCAGGGTCTTCACCCTAGTCATGAAGTGCTTCACGCTTCACGACCCCTGTGTCATGATCGGTTGCGAAGCTTGCTTACCCAAGCTTCGCGAGACCAGGGGTCGCGCTTCACGGGAAGCTTCGCGACCCACCCAGGGGTCGCGAGACCCACCCTGGTGATGGGTCGCGAAGCTTCGCGGCCCACACGCTTCGCGACCCAGGGGTCCTGATGTGTCGCGAAGTGCTTCGCGACCCCTGTGTCGTGATCGGTCGCGAAGCTTGCTTACCCAAGCTTCGCGAGACCAGGGGTCGCGCTTCACGGGGAAGCTTCGCGACCCACCCAGGGGTCGCGAGACCCACCCTGGTGATAGCTTCGCGACCCGGGGTGGGTCGTGGTCGTGAAGCCATGGGTAGTGAAGAATATCCACGGCTTCACGACCCATCACGAACCATGAGCAAAACTGTTTAATTTTAAATTTTTATTACTAATAATCTTTGTATTTGTTTTTTTTTTTTTTTTTGCAGAATTCTTTGAATGCAAATTAACTTTAGGATCAAGATACATTGAAATCTGTAAGAAGATTGTATCATTTTTAAATGAGAAAGAGATAAAATATTTGGTGCAGCATACTCAATTTGGTAATTTAATTTTATGTGCTAAGGATTATAACAATTCCAATCAATTGTTATGATTTTTGATTAGTAGGAAAAGTTATGACAGTGGAAGTGATGAATTTTGGATGATATATCGTAAACGACCTTTACGATTTTCATTATTAGAGTATTGTTTGTTAACTGACTTAAATTGTTCAAATGTTTATCTTATGATACCCGAAGAAAATGAATTTAGGGAGAGACATTTTGGTGGGAGTTACTCTATACGTTTGGGGGATTTGATAGATAGAATTGATGAATATGATAATGATTTTGGAGAAGAAATAGACACTGAGAAGTTGAAATTGGCCTGTCTTTTGTTTGTGGTAGGTGTATTAGAGAGACAAAGAAAAAATAAAAATGATACCGTGGATTTAGAATGGATTAGATTAGTAAATAATTTTCATAGTTTTATAAACTATCCCTGGGGTAGAATAGCTTTTGAAGAAGTAGTTTATGGACATAGAAAAGATCTTGAAACTAAGTTCAGAAGCTACGAAAATTTGGTAGCACGCCGTAGGAATGATCTAGATTTCAGCGGGTTCGGCAGCTTCCATATAAGTGGATTTATTCATTCTTTACAAGTAACTAAATATTGTTCATTAAATGAAATATCCTTGTTATTTTATATCATACTAATAATGTGTTTATTTTTCTGTGCTAGATTTTGGCCTATGAATATTTTCCAGCAATTGCTGAAGTGTTCGCCAGACATCGAAAAGGTCCCAATGTACCGATACCTCGGATGTGTCATTGGTTGACTAGAAAATAGAGTAAAAATCATTCACCTTCCATGGATGATGTGAACAAAGCATTTAAAAATGTATATAACAAGGTAAATACAAAAAATTCATTTTATTTATTTTTCTTATTATCTAATATATTTTTTTTAACCGTTAACTAATTTCATGTTTATTGTTAATGATTGATATAGGATATTTTGGGGATGCTCATTCCCACCTCGGAGGAGCTGGTGTCTGTACATTATATGACTTGAAATTTTGTTGATTATAATAATGTGATAATCAATCGCATTACGGAGTTAATTTGCCAAGGTATCAAAGTAGTTTGCACTCAAGATCCATTGGGCGACCTAGAGGATGAAGTGGGTGTACAGACTGAGACTGAGGATCGACCGTTTCTCCAGCCATTTACATATACATACTCCAGATCATCTCGAGATAAAGTCAGGCTATCTCGTAGTCCTTCACACATGAATCCACCGTCTCCTCCATTGTCTCCTCCATTGACTCACATGAGAGATCATACATCTCTTGCAGATATGTATGAACTTCGTTTCACAAGTTTGGATGATAAAGTTGAGACGATACTAAAGGACCAAGCCGATATCAAAAATCAATTGAAAAATATGCATGATGATATCTCGAGTTTGAAGGATATAATTGGGAGATTACCTTCGATGAATGTCAATGTTGCTAAGTTTTATCAATATTTATATGATTTTTAATTTTGAGTATGAAAAATGACAAATTGTATGTATTATTCTCTCAGATCAAGGCGAGACATCAAGGCATAGATCTGAAGATATTCCATTTATGAGAGTAGATGATGTGAATCCAAATATTCGACTTGTGAGCGATCCGTCTTTGACTCGAGCTTTTGAAAAAATTTCGGGCCATAAGTTAAGATTGTTCACAGTGGAGGAAGATCCTATAACAGACGAGGAACTGCGTCATCTTGTTATGAATGATATGATTTCTTTGACTTTTGAGAAAAGAGTTAGAATGTTCGCCAATAGATCGTGGCCACGAGTAAGTGCTGAGATTAATTCTTGTATGAAAAATACGAGGATATGTGGGCTGTGTTCGTCCTACGATAGCTCGTGGTTTCGTGTATTGGGGACACCTGCTTCTTGGCTGACCGAGACCGTAAGTTTTTTCTTATTTTGTTTTTTGTTTTTTACGTTGAGTTAGTAATTAACATATTTCACTTTATCACTTTCAGCATATTCAAGAATGTTGTCGAGGGTTGCTCTAACTACAAAAGACGTACTCACATTTAATGTCACAAGAGGTGTCATTGATGGACGTCGATTTTCATCAGCTGATTTCGAGTGTTTTCAATGAGGGCGGAGAGAATAATATAGAATGTTTGATGCCCTATGTGAGAGCAGATATTAGTGAGTGGTCGGCTATTTCATGGAACAAAGCCAAAATAATTTTGATACCCTTTCATCTTCCAGGGTATTGGGTTTTGTTAAAGGTTTTGCCTAACCGTAAGAATATCACAATCATGGATTCAGACCGCAGCGTAGATAGGTCGGGCAAGACATTGCTTAAACTTGTTAACCCTTTGTCTCTTATGCTTCCACATATGTTGGGTGTTGATGCTTCAGAAAGATGGAGTATAGTTAGGCTAGAAAATTTTCCTACTCAAAAGACCAGGTTAAAATTTTTTATTTTAAAAATTATTATTTCATTATTGTTAAATGTATATCAATGTATTTAATGTTTTTTTCATTGCAGCGGTGAATGTGGAGTATACTGTTTAGCGGCAGCAGCTTATACCATGTTTAGAGAAAATGCCTATCAACTTAACGATGAGAAGATTGAAGAATTTAGGCATTATTGTTGTTGTATTTGGGATAAATTCTGGTAATTGGATTAAAACATTTACGTGATACATTATATTGATTTTTAGTTACATTATATTGATTTTTAGTTAATGTATGTGATCCATATACTCAATCTATTTCAAACAATGAAAATTGATTATATTCATTGGGTCGTGTTGGTATCTATTTTAAACAATGAAACATGAAACCAATTTTCATTGTTTAAAATGTATATGCAAAATGAAATCACTAAGGAAATGAAAAAATACGAAAAAATGACTTAATGTGTTTTTGATATAATGTGTATGCAAAATGAAATCATCAAACAATACTAAGAAAATGAAAAAATACCAGCAAAATCCGGAAGGACACGAAATCATCAAACAATGCCAAGGAAATGAAAAAATACATGAAAAAATAACAGATAAATCCGAAGAGACACAAAAAAACGTGAAGGGACACGTGCAGGCGCCCGCGCCCACGCTGCCGAGCGCTCTTGGTAGGGCCTGCCGAGATCTCTCGGCGGCTCTCGCCAGGCGCGCGCAACTACGCGCCGATCCACGCGCATGTGCGCGCCTGCTACTGGCACATGCGCGCACGGTGCGCGCAGGTGCGTGGGTACTGTTCACATATTTTTTTTTAATTATCCAATGACTCGACCAAATTGTGGGTCGAGATTACACTCGACCCACGCGACCCAAATTTGGTCGGTCGAGTGGGTCGAGTTTAGGTCGAGAAACATATCTGCACGTAATATCCTCGACTCATTTATGTACAATAAACATTAATTTCATATGCTTCTATATTAAAGTCAATATGTAATGAAATTTGTTACTAAATAATTTTAGTGAAATTAAAAAATTAGTTAATGTTTATATACAATAAACATTAATTTCATATGCTTCGATATACATTCATTAAAGTGAATATGTAATGAATTTTTTTAGCTCTGCTATTATAAAAAATTTGTTAAGAATTTTAGTGGAATTATAAAATTTGTTAAGAATTTTATTCGAGTATAAATTCAACCCAATTGTTAGAATAAGAGATACATTCTTCTACTTACTGTGAATTTTTTAACTAACATACTTAAATTATAATATATAACTCATATTAAAATGTTTACACAAATAATTTTTTTATATATATTTACATTCTAATCATATATAAAGTGAATTATATATTATAAAATGATCAAAAATCAAAATCTCTTACCCACTCGACCCATGGCGACCCAAACTCGACCCAAACCCTAAAACCTAAACAAAACCATAAACCAAACCCCTAACATTATCACTCGACCCACGCGACCCAAAATTGAAACAATTTACAACCCGACGCGACCCAAACTTAAAAATCTACCGATTACTCGACCTACTGACCACCCTCGAACAAAATTAAAAATTCGCCACAAACACATTACATATTAATAAAATCAAATCGATTGTCTTTAAATTCAAACAAATTACATATCATTCAATCCTATCTTCTACCAAATTCTCCTACGGATGGAAATCTGTTTTGTTTTTTCCTTCCACGTCTTCTCTTGATCACAGGTGGCAGTACTAACATATCATCAAGAGGCCACTCGTTCTGATTCAGAACAGGATAAATTGGCTCAGAATATGCTAAAGACCATATCATAACAGAATAATACTCTGAGCACAAGGAATATAAATTAATATCACGAAAATAACTCGCTGCAACTGCATGTGAACATGGAATCTTGTCAATATCAAATTCTCTACAGGTACATCTCTTCGATTCGAAATCCACAATGTCACTATTCATAGCACTTCGAACATCAAACTCAAGACGGCCCAGCTCATAAACTTGATATCCTCGACCAATATTAAACCTTTCACGTAGAATCGACTCAACAGTTGGAGTGAAATTTGTTGTTGATGCGATAGATGCATTTCGATACCTTGAAAACCAAGATATAGTCAAAGTCTGCAAAGAATTTAGTAGTGCAATGATTGGAAGTTGTCTTTCTTCACGCAATCTTGCATTTATTGATTCAACACCATTAGTTGTCATAATATTATACCGAGATCTTGGGTAATATGCTCGAGTCCGTCGATCCAATGAATCACTTTCACTCAAAAACTTTGCAGCATCGGGATATATTTTCTTAAACTTTTCGTACTCCAAGTCAAAGTCGGTTTGCTTGTAAATTTTTACTAACCGCATAAACATTTCGGTACAACCTTTCTTTTTGCAACGAATTTTCATATTTTGTGACAAGTGCCATATACAATGACCATGATGTGCATTTTTGTAAACGTTGGCAACTGCGGCAATGATGCCCGGATGTCTATCTGAGATAATCACCAACTCTTCCTCATCAACCACTACTTCCAAGAGCTTCGTCAAAAACCAACTCCACGAAGCAATGGATTCTACATCAACAACAGCCCAAGCCAAAGGATATTGATGAAAATCTCCATCTTGTGCTGAGGCCACAAGTAAAGTACCGTCGTACTTTCTTTTCATCCATGTACCATCAATAGATACGACTTTTCTCATGCATCTATATCCTCTTGCACATGCGCCATATGCTAAAAACAAATACTTGAATCTATTATGCTCATCTACTACTAAATCTATTATACTACCAGGGTTTATTTTCTCGACCATTTTCAAATACGAAGGTAGAAGACCAAAACTTCTTTCAGGATCACCTGTGAAGATATCATGAGCAAGTTGTTTGCCTTTCAAGGCTTTGTAATAGGTAATGTCAACCCCCTTATTCCGCATCATTGTCATAATAGATTTTGGTTGAGGTGTTTTCTGTTTTCCTCGAAAGTTCTCTACCAACATATCACAAACGATAGATGAGCTGGCTTGTCGATGCTTTTTACGCCAGTCAAGTCACAATTGTGTGTGTTGCAATATGTACGAATCACAAAATCTGTTGAGTTCTCGTGTTTTGAAATCAAAATTCTCCAGCTGCAACCTTTATTCACACAACGAATCGAATAGATATTTCGAGAAGATTTGACACTTTCAAACTCAAAAGACGAGTTCAAAGCAATTTTGGATAGCACTTTCTTCACTTCGGTCTTCCTTAAAAATCTTTGACCAATAAATAAGCTTGAACCATCGGTAAATGAATATATATCAGCTTGAACATTAGTCTCAGTATCATGAGCTACACCAATGTGGTGGATGTTAACATCGTTATCATCCACATGTATATCATCTATATCCTCCACATCATTTTATGTACTCCTCACATCATTCTCTTGCATATTTTCAGTTGATGTATTTATATCTTCTAATACATCATTATTGGTACCATGGTCATTTGAGACAAAAGTTCTATCAAAATAGTGATCGTACATATTTGTTTCATCATCAACATACTCATCATCCAAATGAGTCAAATTTAAATCCGGTGACATGATATTTTCACTTTCAACAATATCAAGAGAAACAACACTTAGTTCAAATTCTACGTGAAGTACTGGTCTTTCTTTTGCACATCCAAATTATAATATGCTTTCAAATCATTATCATCCTCAATATAAATTGGACGAATATTGCAATGCTTCACATCAGGAAGATAACTTAATTTCAATTTTTCTGTACCACCTAGATTCATAATTCTGTATATCTCACTTTCTATATATTCCATTGAACAAATATCAGAATCCAAATGAATAGCTGCCCACTTACCACTCGACCATGAACGTCATTTAAATATATTATCTTCATTAATTTCCCATTCGCCGTTGTACTCAAACAGAATAACTGTTGGCATAACCTACAAAAACATAAATATTATTTATTTAAAAAAATATGTTAATGAATTACATCCAACATATTTACAACCTCGATCAACACATCACTAAACACATCACTCGACCCACACATATGAACGTGTGAAGAGCTCGAACCTGGGTCGAGTCAAGTGTGACGTGCACCCAGAGGTTTCAAGAAACGTGGGTCGAGGTGCACACACCGCGATCCACTCTGGGTCGAGTGCACCTCGACCCACTGTGGGTCGAGGGTCGAGGTGCACCTAGACCCACGTGTGGTTCGAGGTGTGTGCACCTTGACCAATCTGTGCACACCTCCACCCACACGTGAACCTCGATCCATCCATATGTGTGGTCTAGACACTATCCCATACTATCAAAGTATGACTCACACTCCATCCACCTACTTGACCCACACAATCAACACGTTGCTAGACTGTAAATACTCACCCAAACTCCACTAACAAAAATTCTAACAAAATACAACCAGAACTAAACTGAATAACATTCGAGTAAGAACAACATTCGAGTATATGCTTACTTCTCTACGAATCTTCAAATTTTCAAGTGATTTTTGATTAGTTTATCGTGAAGAACACAAAAATAACGGGCATAAATAAAACCTCAAATCGGGAAGGTTCCGATATATCAATTAAAAAAATATTTTTTTAAAAAAAGTAAAATCTAAGTAACTAATTAATGACCTAATAAATGAACTCACCTAACTAACAGTAGTCAACTCCCTTTTCTCGATTTAAAAAAGTCAAAATCCCTTTTATTTAATTAAATTTAAAATGGGTCATATATTTTTTATTGGCCCGACTATGGGAAGTATAGCTGCAATAGACTCATGAACATTGATGTATTTATTCAAATGGATTACAGATGGCTTTTCTCATGGGCCTCAATGATTCTTTCGCTTAAGTCAGAACCCAAGTCTTGCTTCTTGATCCTCTGCCACCTCTAAATCGAGTTTTTCTTTAGTTGTATGATGTGTGTCATTTTATCGTGTTTGTACTGTGTCAATTTGAGTCACATTCATGCATGTTTCGAGAGATTTCATTTATATTTAGTTGTTTTTATTATATATTATGCATATGAATTGTTTTTCATGTGTTTGAGTTAATTTATAAGAAATATGGTCAAGAAAGATGGATTCAAGGACTAAAGTTGAGAAAGGCGCGCTAGGGCGGATGGAAATGTCCGCCCCGGCACATACATGAAGAAAAATGGACCAAAATTCGAGCCACACGCGCTAAGGCGGAGGAAATTGTCCACCTTAGCACGTACAAGAAGAGAAACAAAGAGGATTTGTGAGCAAGATGTGCTAGGGCAGATGTTTTTGCCAACCCTTTTGCGAGCATGTTGCGCTGAGGCGGGAAATTCCATCCGCCCCAGTGCGATTAATAAGGAAAACATTTACACCAATTTCTTTCCATTCTTTCTTGATGCTACCTACTTGAATAACCCTAGGACACGTTTTTTAGGGGCCTATCAGTTTTTATCAACAAAGGAGAGCAGCCGCACGCGAGGAGAAAATAACTGGAGTCAAGGAAACGTGAAGAATTTGGCATTTTCGAGCAGCGTGTTTTCCGTTATTCGATTATTCTAGTATTTTAAGTTTAAGAACTTTCATTTAATCGTTGTGTTGTACATTTTAGCATCTATTTTAGTAGCTAAACTCGTCTTTTCCCAAAATTTCCTTGCTAGTTTTGCACATTTTGATCTTGCTGAATGTGTTTTTTTTAAGAGTTTTATACAATATATCTTTTGCCACATTATCAAGATTTGTGACATTTGTCTTATTCTTATCCTCATTGGTCCATTCGCTCTTTGGTTTTTCAAGCATTTGAAGAGCACCTTCGAGATGGCTATAGTTGTATTAGCTTTTAGTATCCTCGTTGGTCCTTTTGTAATAATGAACCACATGTCATCGTCTTGAGCAGCTAAATGAGCTTGCATTCTTATTTTTCAGTCATCAAAGTTTTCCTTAGAAAAGATGAGAATTTTAC
The DNA here is from genome assembly GCF_025594145.1 of Primulina tabacum. Taxonomy (NCBI): domain Eukaryota; kingdom Viridiplantae; phylum Streptophyta; class Magnoliopsida; order Lamiales; family Gesneriaceae; genus Primulina; species Primulina tabacum. The sequence goes on from NC_134566.1 coordinate 22,842,525, forward strand.
TGAATAAAGTCATTCTAATTGGAAATGTTCAGAATCGAGAATAAAGCATGCTATGATACCATTTGTATTATCGTTTGAGTTTTTAGAAGGGGATTGAATAAATACTGAACATAATATGTAAGTTTCTTCGATTAGTTTAGATGAGTTGGGAACAAAACTAAATATCCTCGAGTGTCTATGTCAGTTTACTATAATATAAGTGTGGAAAGAAGCTAGATTGACATATTAGAACAAATCACAGAATGAATGGGAAGGGGTAAACTGAAATGTAAAAAAACAGATATGTTTCTGGATGTTCGAAGAACTGAAACTCCTACGTCACCCTTTCTTCCTCTGCGAAGGTTCGCACAAAAATACAATGGATAATACAGGTAGTTTGCAAGATTCCGATTCAGTTCGGTCTTAAACACTGTCAAATTGAAACTCCAAGTATCTCAAATGATTAATAAACAGTCTGCAAACTGCTATACAAATTAATACACAATGATACTAACTTAACATGAAATGATCCTTAAATGATTAGATAAAATTCTTTTAAGATGTGCTGAACTAATTCAGTTTTTCTCAGATATACAAAGAATTTTGAATTTAGTGAATGATCGATTCTTTCTTGAATTCAATTTTTCCTCTATTTATACTCTCAGAAATAGATCCGTTCAATCAAAAAAGTTCGTTGTCTTGTTATTAGTCTATGTCAATGTTTTTCTGGCAATTCGTACACTGTTGCAATCAATCTAGACTCGTACACTATTGCGATCAGTTTGTTCAGACTGCTTGATGTGGACATCAGTTTAGTGTTTTGACGTAGACTAATTCTGGGTAAACTGAGGTTTGGCAAATTGAAATCCTTTAGACTTATTTATTCAGTTTAGAAGCATAATCAATTTTGTTTAACTGTACCAATTTCTCATAAATCAGTTTTACCCTAATATTATTTGTTAACAACCAAAATATACCAAATTCTTGATTCAACAAACGTGTTATTAGCTGAAAATATTTTCTCATGTAGAACCATTTTTATTTGAGTTGGATTTATCATGCTACAGGTTTTGTGAGACAAGTAAACAAACAAAGTAAATGAATGATAGAAAACACACTTCAAGAAGAAATGGAGTTCACAAATCAACAATGCAATATCATTTATTATGGTCTGTTTCCTCCTTTGTTTCATTCCACAATTTACAAAATCAACTCATTCTTCAATAGATCAATAAAAATTTACCTAAATGGCTAACGAACAATTAAGTTGCCCTTCTTGAACCAAACATGAAAAATTATTGTCTCAGCCATTGGAATCTAGCATGTGGCTATCTTTATAATGCACATTACTAACACTGTACAAAACTGCAAATTATATATAAGGAAAGCGACTTAGTCTGGAAAAAATTGATCCTCAAATCAAATATTAACAGAATCTCCAGAATAAAGTTATCCAACACTTTTTGAGACATTGTTTCCTTCGAGCCACAATAAATGCCCAAGATAGATACCAGGCTCAGAGTCACTTAACAGCACTTACAATCAACAAACAAATTGAACTAAAGATTTGTGTACAATAGAAAGCTGAGTTAAGAAAAATGCAAATGTACAGAAGATGAAGTTGATCCTGATAATTGCAGAACCGCAGTTGTGAAATTTCTTTACTATAAGCTACCAAATGAATCTCAAATCAAACACAGGCATGATGGAAACTAAAAGTTCAAACAAAGATGACAAAAATCATACCATATAATAAAACACCATTAATGAAATGCCGGAACAACTTTCTTGCCAGCCAGAATCAGCAGAAACTTTGTATAGACCAATGTCAGCTATTAGGTGAAACATGTTTGGGATCCCAACAGGAAGCTGGTACACGTAAAGTAGGCAAATGCTAAAACCAGAGTACAACCACAGAAGCTTCCACCACCTTAGCAATGAGACATCACATAGAAGAGCCAGAAAAATGATGTCATAGAAGTATAGAACTAAATTTAGGGCACTCTGGCAGATTTTCTCGTGGAAAGATAACAAAACTAAATTTTGGGCACTCTGGCAGATTTTCTTGTGGAAAGATAACAAAACTAACGACACCACAAAGGAAGAATTACCTGAAAAGGCCTAAAAAGTTGCTCATTAGAGACCAATCAATGAGCCCAACATAGCTGCAAAGGAAAAATGGTAAAGAAATCCAGGAAGGATTGCTGATCCCCGCGACCAACTGAACAGCAGGCACTAGTAAGCGAGCCTGAGACGATAACCTTCAATTTGGAACAAATTCTGTCAAATACGACCCAAATCTGTGGAAACATATAGAATTTATTTTTTCTTCCAGAGAGAAGAAAATATAGAATGAAACGGTGTGATTGCTGCAAATTACTATAGCCAAATGTGAAGAATAACTTTTTAGAGCAACCACTGCCAGATAGCCGAACAAGTAAAACTGACTGCCCAGAAGTCTAGGCATGAGTTCAATTAATATGCCCCAGTATCAGACTCTTCATCGTACCTCGGTGAAAAATATCATGTCAATTTTCAATTATTGTCCACAGAGAGTGTGTTTGTGTTCAAACAGAGAGCTTCTTCTATATAGATCCTAGACAATTAATTCCAAATCTATTTTTTTTTTCATCTCAATCCTCTTGCACACACCTTGAAATTAAAAAAAAAACATCTTTTTCTCCGCATATGTTATTGAATATTATGCATGTATTCATGAAGAAATGTTATTTGTGAATTGTGAGAACTTCAGATTGTTCTGTCTACTCAGATGAGTTACACTTCCAACATAATGCATGCAAGCTTTAGCCTTTAAAATTGAATTCTTGAATAAGATATGTGATGCTTATTTTTTAAAATTAATAAATAGTTATTGCATCATAGGTAATAGTCACATTTCACAAACCTATATGTTCAATAACTGATGATAGATAACCAGAGCATGGAGATGCTACCAAGCAAAATTTGTTCCTGTGAATCTCGATAAAAGCAACAAATCCCACCAGTAATTCCACAATTAGAAAATAAACAACTGTTGGAGATCTCCAAGATTGAAACCTAAAAGCCATTAACATGACACATAGTTATCAGGGAAATATCTTTCTATGGTGATAAATCAGAAAGCAAAACTATCACATATAGTGCAAGATATTAAAGCAAAATAAGCATATCCTACCTCATAAATCCAAAAAGCTTTAACCACCAAGCATCTGTACTGCTCCATTGTGAATTCGGAATAGCCCATAAAGTGAGAAAAATAACTTGCAGAAGAATCACAAGAACTGAATACATAAGAACAAACCATAAACATAAAACCCTTCCCCTGAATCTGAATCCTGCATGATTTCATAAAAAAAAGAGCAGCAGAAACAAAACATTTATTAGATTAATATTTGTGAAAATATACCGCCACTTAACACTAATATTATTGAGCATTTGCAGCAGAACATACAATAGTACAACAAATAATGACAGTGTACAACTAAAAAAAGTCGATGCATGACTTAGGCTCACAAGAATGACATGACAAAGTACATTAAATCAAATTAAAATTCAAAATAAGTGCTTACCGCTTTTGGGAATATTGAACTGTAAAATCAGAGAGGTCACCAAATGAATGAAGGAAACCAAACTCCAATTCGGCAACCCGGCTGCAAAATAGCATAGCTCTTAGAAAGAAGAACAAGAGAAACAAGACTACTCGAAAACTAGCGTAATGGAAAATCCAAAACCCGTTTGTTAAATACATAATTACAGCCATGATATTGCTTTGAATTCCCTCGCACACATAGAAATAGAACTTGACTTCGATTAAAACATGGTGTTCGAGAGAGAACTTTCATAAATCCCATTTTTCACATAATTCCTATGTAATTTTTTTATGATTGTATGATGCCAAATATAAAATTAGTCGAGAAGACAATCAAGAGCAACTCCCAGCCAGAAAGAAATTCTCAAACAATCAAAACATAGACAAGAAAATACAAATCACATACCTGTCGAAAGCAGCAGAGGCAACACAAACTCGCCCAGAATACTTGCCATTGTCAGCTCTTTCTAGCATCCAATCTCATTACAGTTCGAAAGATTATGACATGGGATATTTCATTTCAAGATACAGAAAACTCATGTCATCAAAAAACCAAAAATTTCCCCTAATTTTCGCCCGAAACAAATACACTCCCATCACGCTATTTATTTTGTTTCAATCAAGGAATACATTAATTTTTTAAAGAAAAAAAAATCATGCAAAATTTCAATCAGCTCATCATAGGCATTCAAGAAAAAGGGAATCCAAATTCCTACCGACGATCAAAATTCCCTTGTGCCTTCAATGCGGGTTTTGTGGTGAAAAATCGGAAAGGAACAAAAGGGTTGATCTGAAAAAATATAAAAAAATTTAAAATCTGGGAACAACGGAAAAGCTTGCATGCGAATAAAACGTCCGATCTTGGCAGTAAAAAGGCCAGCTGGTAGGATTGACATATTGTCTTCGCAATCATGCACGATCGGTAAATTTTTAGTTACATATTTGGCAGGTAAAATGGGCTAAAAAATGGTTAATCCAACCGGCCTTTTTTGCAAAATGGACTCAGGCTCAACTTGTGCAGGGTAGTATCATCGAAGCCATTAAAAATTGTATTGAGCTATAGAATATATTAGAGCCACTATTTTCTTTCTAAAACTAGTGGTTTATCCAAAAATACTAAATATAACTGGTTGAGTTTCTGAAAAGAATGTTTTGGGTTTAGTCAGCAAAAATCCGGTGTCAACTCAGTATTTTCCGTCCATCGTTGCAATTTCCAACGAAGAATGGACCAAATATGAGCAAAAATATATTCAAACCAATTTATAGAACTCCACAATGAAACAGATGTAGTCGATCATATATAACATAGAAGGGATACACTTTACATTGTATTACATAATTTGATAATTCTATCACTACAAATTCCTTTCCTAACAAACTTATTTACTCGTGTACAACATTAATCATTTCCTTGTTAAGTAGTTGTTTAAGGAAATTTCATGTTTTTCTCAAAGTGAAATTTCAAAACAATGTTGTAGTAAAGGTTATTGTGATGAAATTCCAATTAAATGCAAGTCTGGAGAAAGCGAGGGGATATTCAAAATGAATGCCGAGATACTCACATGCTGCAAATTTTGTAGTCGAGCACGAAGGCGGGAATATTCAAAAAATAAAATAGGAGAAAATTGCAAAATTCATCCTTTAACTTTACCTATTCTGTTTTTATATTTGTTAAGTAGTCAAAATTAGGTTTTGGTCCTATTTCGGTAGAGCTCACATCAACATTTTCAGTGACATGTCAAATTTTCCTAATATCACGTCAACTTTTCGTTGAAATATGATTAAAAGTCGAAAAATCTAGGATACAAAACGAAAATCTAATTTTGGCTACTTAAATGACGAAACTCAAAATAAGAAAAGCAATTGGTCTATTTCCCTAAAATAAAAAGTGGTTACATTTATCATCATTTTTCTACATTACAATACATCATAAATAATTCAATAACACCATTAAATAATCGATTAAAGTTAATTACAACAAACTGCTGTTAACGAGTAGCCATAAACCTTATACATATATTTTTGTGTAATATTATGTTCCACCCCTCAAAATATGTTAAATTATACTCGGAGTAGGTCTCTTGTGAGACGGTCTTACGAATCTTTATCTGTAAGACGGGTCAACCCTACCGACATTCATAATAAAAAATAATACTCCTAACATAAAAAATAATATTTTTTCATAGTTAACTCAAATAAGAAATTCGTCTCACAAAATACGACCTGTGGGACTGTCTCACACAAATTTTTGCCTTATATTCGTAGGCACGAGTTGGTTTGTGATATGGGTAAATAAATTGAAATATAAAAATAACATAACTTTTTTTTTTAATTTCGATTAATATAAAACTTGATCAAAACTTAGGATAATATAATGATGATGAATCTATCTTTCGGTCAAACAGTGCCTCAAGTTTTAAAATATAGAGGTCGAAATTAGGAAGTAATTCAACACGTACGGGGATCAAGATTACAAAATTTCCCTACTTTTATTTTTGAGATAAAGACATAAAGTTTCCCTATTTAATATAATTAAAGATATACTTAAACAGTAAGTTGAATGAGGAATAAAACCCCCTTTTACTCAAATTCGAGGAATATTGTGTATATAGAATATTAAAAATGATAAACGTGAAGCTTAATTGAACTCAAATTGATTAGGAATATATCATCAAAAGCCATTATGAATAGATAATTAAAACATTACTTCATTTTATTCATAACATTAAGATGACATGCACTTAAAAAATTAGATCTCCTCCATAATCATACACATTTGGATATGTATCCGACACTTTTGAAACTACCATGGGTAATTCTACATCACAAAATAACTCGGAAAAACTTGTGTTTGAAAGTATTAAGTTATTCAGACGGCAAAATATTTGACACTTTCAAAACTATTATTTGCAATTATACCTCACAAAATAAGTAAATAACTTGAAAAACTCATGTCCGACGATTTTCAATTTGATACTTGATGTGAACTCGATGAAATGGATTAGTCGGGTAAAGGGCTCCACCGGATCAAATCAATAATTTAGTATTTAGGAATTTGAGTGAAGATAATGACTTTGGTAACACCTGCAAACAAGAAAAGGAACCCGTGATGGGCGCCGTAGAAGTGTCCGGCGTAGCCACTTCGATGCTTAAGTCAGCAGGTTGAAGATGAACATAAGCAAATATATGTGAGAATATATGTGAGTGTTTGAGAGTTCAAAGTTTTTTAATATCTGTAAATGACATTAATACCTGCTATTTATAGTGGAAAATATGGTAGGTACCTCGTTTCCAATGCCACCTACTAAGTATGGCAAGTCGGCTGCCCATACTATATCTTCTGATGACTTTTAGAATACTCCAAGCCCAAGTTGCTCTGACAGATTAGACAGCTTGTATCAATCATACTCGAGTGTGGAACAATTCTCGAGGTGGTCCGGTTGGTAAGGTACCCGGGTGCTTGTGACGAGGGCCCGGGCTATTGACTACCCGGGAAGAGGAGAAATGCCCGGCTAGTGAGAAAAGTACCCGGCACATTGGCTCTGATCCGGGCTATCCAATAAATAAACCGGGTTAAAGATGACCCGGATCCTTATGGGGGTATCACCACCCATCCCTAAAATAGTCAGGCTAGAGTCTTACTCGCTGTCCCGATCATTCATACTTGAACTCTTGTAGAGACATAATTTAGAGTGTGTAAGAGTATCGGGGGCTTCAAATATCCCATAGATGGGATGAGGTGCCGGGGTCTAATATCTCCTGGGCTCAAGATAAGATGCTGAGGCCTCATGTCTCCCGGGCTTGGGATAATATGCCGGGCCTTATGTCTCTCGGGCTTTGAATATTTTTGTCATTTAGTATTCTCGGACAGTGAGAGGAATGTCATCATGACACATGCTTTAGCATTTAAACCGCCGAAAAATCGTTTCGTATTCCGAGATAATAATGAGCATGTCTCCTCGATATCCGTACGCGTCCTTTCACCTACCTGCACAATTTCTTAGATTCATCCTGATCGTCCGATCTGATCTGAATCAACAGTGGAGATTGATTCATTCCCCTTATATATAGTAGCCAACCTATTTTTCGAAAATCACTTGCAAATTCAAAATTGTGGCAAAGCTCTTGCAAATTTTTTCCTCGAAGCTCCGTCGTGCAAAATCATCTACTTCCAGCGATCTTCCGACACTTTCCTTTCCCAAAAACTCGTAAGTTTTCTTCTCCAATCTTCTTAAAAAATGTCTACCTCCACTACCTCTACCTCAGGAGCCAATGCGCGAGGCTCACCTAGTGACGAGTCCACCGCGCTGCACTCCGATTCACCCACATCTCCCCCTCGCTGCTGTATTTCTATTCCAATTTCCAAAAAACCCTCTGCCCATCGATCAAAACCCTCTTCTTCGAAACTTTCTTTCTCGGGCACTTCTCGAGTCCTAAAAAAGGACAAGGGTAAAGGCAAGGCCCGGGCTTCTGACCCTCCTTCTACCGAGGCCCCTAGGGTTCCTTGGTTCTACTCAATGAGTAACACTTTGCGCTCAGGGACGGACGAGGAACTCAGGACCCTGGGTTGTATCATTTCAAAACTTTCTATTTTGATTCCCGGTCCCTCAGATAGGGCTGATAATCCTCCTCCCGCTACACCACCTTCTTCCGGGACCAACTTAGAAATGGTCTTTGGTTTCCTATTCCTTCTTTTTATATTGATTTCGCTAAGTTTCTTGGTGTACCTGTTAATAAACTCCATCCAAACTCTTTCAGGATTATGGTCTCGGCCTATGTCCTTTTCAAGATGAACAACCTTGTCATCAACCCTCTCATTTTTCATTACTTCTTTTCTTGCAGACTCGAGGATAATGCCTTCTCCCTGACTGCCCGGCTAAATGCCCGGTTCCTTGATGACATCCCTTCTTCTCAGAAGGGATGGAAAGGACGATTTTTTTTTATTCAACTCTCGGGTCCTCTTCTTTGTCTGACCGGGTTTCTATCTTCTCTTCCTCCACAACCTGCCCTTCCCAAGGCATATAAATTCGAGGTTTTTTATACCCGAAGCCAAGATTTGGTGGAGGGCAAAAAATACTCATCTTCCATTCTTATCTCCCCGGAAAATTTGGTTGCCTATGGGTTGAGTGCCCGGGCTGAGGACCCATTGGACCGGGTAAACGATGAGGTGGCTGGCTCGGGCTCTCAACCTGATAATTTTCCATTTTCTTGTGCTTGTATTTATTTCATTTTATTCATACTGGTTACTTGTACTAACTCTCTCTCTTTTCTTCTTGTGCAGATTACTCGAAAATGCAGGAGGTCTTTGCCAAAAAATGGGCGGCTGAAAAGACGGCCAAGGAGAAAAGGCCGGCAACCCGGAAGGTTGTGGCTGAGGAAAAAGCGGCCCGGCAAGCGGAATTGGCGCGGGCTGAAGCCCAGCAAGAGAGGGAGGCGACCCAAGACGAATCCCGGGGGGATTCTGAAGACCATTTTCCTCTCACCTATACGAAGCGAAAGGCTGTCACAAGCCCGGTGCTGCTCCTGGTTGAGGGTAATCTGGAGGGAGGCTAGGGCTCTTCTCAAGCAGCTCAATTAACCACCCCTCCTCGCCAACAACCTACTCAAGAGCTACTTCTCTCCGTTCAGCCTCCCCGGGTCAACATCTTCGAGGAGAGAGCTTCGGTTACAGGGCTTAGGCTCTTTAAGCAGCTCCTTATTCCTGACGATGAGGCTCGCTTGAGGAGCTCCCGGCCTTCTGCCAAACTTTTTGAAGGCTCCAACAAGCTCCTGGCGGTAAGCTCTTTTGCTTTTCTCTCTTTTTTTTTACTAACTTGCTTTGAACAGGCTGCTCAACTGATGATCTCGGCTTTCGAGGAGGTTGCTGCTACTGCAACCATTTCCAATAATCGAGCCCGGCAATTCCAAGATACTCAAGAGAAACTACAAGAGGACTTGTCCCGGGCTCGAGCCACCTACAAAGAGGAAGTGGCCAGCTTGCGCTCGGCCCTGGACAAGGCCAGAGATGACATCAATGAAGGCCTTGTTCGGGAGGAAAATCTGCGAGGTACCCTATCTGTCTCGGAATCGAGGAACCATTCTCTTTCCAAGCAGGTAGAGGTACAACAATTTCGGGCAGAGAAAGCAAAAAGCGCCCTGGCCCTGGCTGAGTATTACAAAGATATGTGGCAGGCCTCCTTCCTTCAATCTCCCGAATTCAAGAAGGCCGTTGAAGACCGGGCATATCCCCTTTTCCAGACCGGTTTTGAAGAGTGTCGGGAACAATTTGAAGAGGCCGGACTTTTGCCTGAGGATAGGGGAGATTTCCCGGACTTTGGACGTGCTATAGCATCTCTTCCCAAGGATGAAGAAGAAGAGAAGCAGGGGGCCCAAGAAGAACAGCCAGGGTCTGATCATGTAGATATAGACTAGGATTGTACTTTCCTTTATTTCTTTCCTGTAATTCCTGCCTTCGGGCTTTTTAATGAAATTATATTTTTTTCAACTGTTGTGCCTTTTATATTTCTTCAAAACTCGGATAATAGCACTGCTACAAAATTTCTAAGTGTTGAAAACTAACCGAGATTTTTAATAAGCGATCAAGATAATGCACCATGCTCTTGAGTATTGTGTTCTTAATAAATGCACAAAGCGTAAACCCTCTAAATTCTGACACAGATTTGTTTTGTACGAATAATCAGGGTGTGAAAACCCTAGGCTGGGGTGCATGTCCCGGGACTTGGGAATGGTCGAGTTGTGGTGCCCTGAGCCACGGTGTAGTGCTCTGGGCTTATTAAGAACCAAGGTACGGAGCCTTGGGTTGGGGGCCATGTAATGCCCGAGATTTGCATTCTATTAATCTGAGATTATCGATTTTGAACTGATGTGTTTAAAGATGGACCATTCCGAGACCAGATTGGGTGAAGCATGTGATTTATGTATATTTTGTACAGAACTGTTGGTGCCCGAGTGGTAGAAAAGGGCCGCCTGAGCGCCAATGTGCAACAGGAATATGTTTCGGGCAGAAGATGTGGCGCCCGAGCGGTAATTTGTGACCGCCCGAGCGCCGACCGAGATGCAAGAAAATGTTGGACAGAACATTCCGCGCCCGAGCGGCAACTTGCAACCGCCCGAGCGCCGCTTAAGGTTCAAGAAAAATAGACATGTATCTTTAACATGCAAGTTGGACATATATATATGTATATAACAAGTTCATTTCCTCAGAATGTATCGAAAGAGGAAACGATAAAGCTTTGGAGAACCTTACGCCTTTTCACAATTTAGACTCTGATTTGCGAAAGATCCGTCCGTCTGATTTTCAATCCGACTTCAGTATTGTATTCTTATCGACAAGAGCTTCAATTGGACGTCAGTTTTACTACATTTTGATATGATTTGAAGTTATGATATTGAAGGAATTGAATATGATTCATATATGGTGTTTCTGATATGTTAGACATCGTATAATCGAAATCGGATTGAAGAGCGGATATCGTATAGAATTGTTATGAATTTCGGAATGGACTGATTAAGATTTGACATCAGATTTGTGTTGTATCGATTATGAGTTGTGGGAATTGATATCTGACTGATATGTATTGCTGGGTATATTGAGATTATAAAGTTATGCTGTTGAAACAGAATTTGATTCAGTTCTGATTATATCCAATATTGATCTGAGTTGTATATTGATACGATACCCTCGATATTGTCATTGCCAGATTGAGTATTGACAGGCATTGAATCCGAGACTTCGATAGAATCAGATCGACTGAAAGAAAGGTATAAATCAATGTTGATTCGGGATTGTACAACTCGAGTTAGATTTAACTTGAGTTTTCCTAAATCACATACTGAATGGTTATTGCATTGATATTTGCAACTCTTGAGATTAATATGCTTAGTCTATTGATTTGTAGCAGAGCATGTGTTGAGTCAGGAGCTGATGTGCCAAGTCATCGGCTCATTCGCCAAGACATTGGATATTTGGTTTATATCGATGTCGCTTAGGAGTTGATTCATTCCTATCGCTGAAATTTGGTATATCGTACCAATGTCCAAGAACCGGGATCCCTAGATTAGAGATGAGTCGAGTCTGAGATGACGAGTCCGGAGTTTTATTTACAGCTTTTATATGACTACATGTTTACATCGTTTATACTGGGATGTATTTCTCACCGGAGTTATCCGGCTGTTGTCTTGTTTGTATGTGTGCATGACAACAGGTGGGACATGATAAGGGTCACGAAGAGAATGAGAGATTCAAGATTAGCGTGGAGATCCGGACTTAGAGTAGATTGATTTTCAGTACTTGATGTAGTGGCTGAACTCTAGTTGCGATAAACATATGTTGTACATGATTTATACTTTATGTTGATATTTATATCAGATTGATTACTTTACGTTTCCGCATTGTATTTTAAAGAAAAAAATTTAGACCCAGATTAATTAAATGATCTTAATAATGATTAAGAAGATGGATTAGGTTCGGGTCCCCACAGTAGGTGGTATCAGGGCAGTAGATACCTTAGACTGAGATAGGAACTAGTGTGCGGGGTAGAATGAGTTTTCTTTCCTTGCTTTTGAATGTTAGCATGTGTTACTGCTTTATATAATACATGTTTACTTGACTATCTGAATTGATTTGTAACGTGTATTATTGAGAATGAATCAGAACCGATTCTTGATCAGCAGTAAGATGATCAGAGGAGGACTGAAACAGGTTTGTTGTATTTGGTTACTAACCCTTGTGGTAATCAGATATGCCTCCTCGAAGAGTACCTGAACAGGGTAGTACATCTGCAAATCTGATGGATGTGACAGCAACACCGATGGAAACACTGTTGAAAAGGTTTCAGTCATTCAAACCGCCAACCCTGAAAGGAACAGAGACTTCTGTTGATTTTGAGAGCTGGTTAGATGACATAGAGATGCTGTTTGACTCCTTGGATTATACAGATGAGCGGCGAGTCCGACTGATAGGACACCAGTTGCATGATGTTGCAAAGAACTGGTGGATTACGACAAAGAGAGCATTGGAGCATCGAGGTACGACTATTACCTAGAATGTTTTTAAACCTGAGTTTTATCAGAGATTTTTCCCAGTGTCGTACAGGAAAGACAAGGGGACAGAGTTTGCCAATTTGAGACAGGGTCAGCTGAACATTGAGGAGTATGTGACCAAGTTCTCTACCTTGTTGCGATTTGCTCCACATGTGGCCGAGAATGAGGAAGCTATTGCTGATCAGTTCATCAATGGGTTGAACCCCGAGATTTTTACATTGGTGAACATTGGGCGACCAAACAATTTTACTGATGCTCTGAATCAAGCCAAAGGAGCTGAAGCTGGTCTGATGAGACAGAAATAAGCTTCGTATGTTCCTCCAGCAGCGAGGCCACAGCAACCTCCTCCCAGATTCGAGGGTGGTAGCAGCAGTGGTGGAAAGAAAGAGTTCTTGAAAGCCCGAGGAAAGCAATTTAAGAAGTCGGGCAGCAGTTCTTCTGGCTCCAGTGGATCCAAACAGAGTTATACCAGAGCTTACTGCAGAACCTGCGGAGGGAGACATCCCACGGAGCAATGCCAAGGAGTATTTGGTAGTTGTCATATCTGCAGACAGTCGGGACACTTTGCTAGGGTGTGTCCACAGAGAGGTTCCCAGAGATCCCAGGGAGCGGAGTCATCTGGATCAGTGGCTCAGACAGGTGGACGATCATCAGCTGTTCATTCCTTCCAGCCACCACCAACGACTCCTCAGTCACAGCAGAGGCCAGGAGGAAGCCAGACAGTGAGCCAGCCTCCGAGACAGCAGGCCAGAGTATTTTCTTTGACAGAGGAGCAGGCCCAGGAAGCACCAGATGATGTTGTTGCAGGTAACTGTTCTTTATGTGGTTACTCTGCTTATGTATTGATTGATACCGGTGCTTCACATACATTTATTTCTGAGAGATTTGCATTGAGTCATGCATTGCCTGTTGAGTCGTTATCTGTTGTAGTGTCTGTCTCTTCTCTTTTGGGGACATGTTTGATTTCAGTGAATTCTGTGAAACATTGTATGCTACAGTATGACGGGCACGAGATTGAGTTAGACTGTATTGTGCTTGGCTTGTCTGATTTTGACTGTATTATCGGCATTGATATGCTGACCAAGTACAGAGCTATTGTTGATTGTTTCCACAAGATTATGAGATTCAGACCGAATATGGCTGATGAGTGGAAATTCTACGGTAAGAGTTCTCGATCTAGAATTCCTTTGATATCCGTATTGTCTATGACACGATTGTTACAAAAAGGAGCGGAGGGATTCCTTTTCTATTCAGTTGATTTACTGAATATTGAGTCCATCATTGGCGGATTTGCCAGTGGTTTGCGAGTTTGCTGATGTCTTCCCAGATGAGATTCCGGGTTTGCCTCCGATTCGAGAGATTGACTTCAGCATTGAGTTGACGCCATGTACAGTTCCGATTTCCAGAGCTCCGTACAGAATGGCACCGATTGAGTTGAAAGAACTGAAAGAGCAGTTGGAAGATTTACTGGCCAAGGGATACATCAGACCGAGTGTTTCACCTTGGGGTGCTCCATTATTGTTTGTGAGGAAGAAAGACGGTTCTATGAGACTTTGTATTGATTACCGGCAACTGAACAAGGCTACGGTAAAGAACAAACACCCTTTGCCTCGTATTGATGATTTATTTGATCAGTTTCAGGGTTCCTCTGTATATTCCAAGATCGATTTGAGATCTGGATATCATCAGCTGAGAGTCAGGGATTCTGATATCTCGAAGACAGCGTTTAGAACCAGGTATGGACATTATGAATTTATTGTCATGCCGTTCGGTTTGACTAATGCTCCAGCTGTATTTATGGGTCTGATGAACCGTATATTCCAAAGATAACTTGATGATTTTGTTATTATATTCATTGATGCCATTCTGATTTATTCAAAGAATATGATTGACCATTCCGAGCATTTGAGAACTGTGTTGAAAATTCTGAGGGCTGAGAAATTATATGCTAAACTGTTGAAATATGAGTTTTGGTTGAGACATGTTGTATTCTTGGGTCACATTATATCCGGAGACGGTATTTCTGTTGATCCTAGTAAGGTTGAGGCTGTGATCAGTTGGCTGAGACCGACTTCTGTACCAGATATACGCAGCTTTATGGGTTTAGCCGGCTATTATCGTCGATTTATTAAAGATTTCTCGAGTATTGCTAAACATATTACTCAGTTGACTCAGAAGAATGCTCCGTTCATATGGTCTGAAGACTGTGAATCCAGTTTTCTTGAATTGAAGAAGAGACTGACCAGTGCTCCGATCTTGACTATTCCATCAGGTACTGGTGATTTTGTCGTTTACTGTGATGCTTCCCATAGAGGATTGGGATGTGTTTTGATGCAGCGGGGACATGTTATCGCTTATGCTTTGAGACAGTTGAAGACACATGAGTCTCGCTACCCAATTCATGATCTTGAATTGGCAGCCATCGTCTTTGCATTGAAGATATGGCGACATTATCTATACGGTGAGAATTTCGAGATTTATTCTTATCATAAAAGTCTGAAATATCTGTTTTCACAGTCAGAGTTGAATATGAGACAACGAAGATGGCTTGATTTGCTTAAAGACTTTGATTGTGAAATCAAGTACTATCCGGGGAAGTCCATTGCAGCAGCAGATGCACTGATTCGAAAGGTATGTTCTTTATCCTTATCGACGATTGGTGTTTCGAATTTGATAGAAGATTGCTGTTTGTCTGGATTGGTATTTGAGACAGATTATAGACCGTTGAGACTTTATGTTGTTCAAGTCGAACCAAAGCTGATTTTGAGAATTAAAGCGGCTCAGAAAGTTGATCAGAATGTTCAGAATTTGATATCGATGGTCAGAGCAGGGCATCGATCTGAGTATCAGGTACGGGATAGTGTACTATATGTGAATAATCGTCTTGTTGTGCCGAATGTTTCAGAGTTGAAACGACAGATATTGTCAGAAGCGCATAGCAGTCGATTCAGTATTCATCCTGGTGGCAGAAAGATGTACAATGATTTGAAAAAACAGTTTTGGTGGAAACAGATGAAAGCTGATATTGGTGAGTTTGTATCAAAATGTCTGAATTGCCAGCAGGTGAAGGCCGAAAGAAAGAAATCAGGAGGATTATTACAGAGTTTGTCTATTCCTGAATGGAAATGGGATCACATTTCCATGGATTTTGTGACGAAGTTACCGAGATCCTCCCGAGGTTGTGATGCGATTTGGGTCGAGGCGTTGTACGGGAAGAAGTGCAGATCCCCTCTGTATTGGGATGATATCTCTAAGGTTCCTAAGATTGGACCTGACATGATCAGAGATATGACTGAGAAAGTGAAGCTGATACAGAAAAGAATGAAGGCAGCTCAAGATAGACAGTCCAAATATGCCAATGTTCGACGTAGACCATTGGTATTTGAGGCAGGAGACCGAGTGTTCTTGAAGATTTCACCTTTCCGAGGAGTTGTCAGATTGGCAAGAGAGGGAAACTGTCTCCACGTTATATTGGGCCGTATGAGATTCTCGAGAAGATAGGAGATCGTGCCTATCGACTCACCCTACCGCCTTCTTTATCTGGGATACATGATGTCTTTCATGTATCTTTATCTTTCCGATGCTTCACATGTCATTCAGTCAGACGAGGCCGAACTGGATGGGACACTGAGTTACTTCGAGAAGCCGATTCAGATTCTCGATCAAAAGAAAAAACAGCTCAGAACGAAGACTATTCCGCTTGTGAAAGTTCAGTGGAGTCGTCATGGCATCGAAGAAGCTACCTGGGAGACTGAGTCTTATATGAGGCAGAGATTCCCAGAGTTATTTCACTGATGTGAGTTTCTATTTAGCTTCTGTTACATTTCTTTCTGATATGATTTGATTGCCTGTGATTTCGGGGACGAAATCGTATCTTGGGGGGGGGGGGGGGGGGGGGGGGGGGGGGGGGGGGGGGGGGGGAGAAATGTAATGCCCGAGATTTGCATTCTATTAATCTAAGATTATCGATTTTGAACTGATGTGTTTAAAGATGGACCATTCCGAGACCAGATTAGGTGAAGCATGTGATTTATGTATATTTTGTACAGAGCTGTTGGTGCCCGAGCGGTAGAAAAGGGCTGCCCGAGCGCCAATGTGCAACAGGAATATGTTTCGGGCAGAAGATGTGGCACCCGAGCGGTAATTTGTGACTGCCCGAGCGCCGACCGAGATGCAAGAAAATGTTGGACAGAACATTCCGCGCCCGAGCGGCAACTTGCAACCGCCCGAGCGCCGCTTAAGGTTCAAGAAAAATAGACACGTATCTTTAACATGCAAGTTGGACATATATATATGTATATAACAAGTTCATTTCCTCAGAATGTATCAGAAAGAGGAAACGAGAAAGCTTTGGAGAACCTTACGCCTTTTCACAATTTAGACTTTGATTTGCGAAAGATCCGCCCGTCTGATTTTCAATCCGACTTCAGTACTGTATTCCTATCGATGAGAGCTTCGACTGGACGTAAGTTTTAGTACGCTTTGATATGATTTGAAATTATGATATTGAAGGAATTGGATATGATTCATATATGGTGTTTCTGATATGTTAGACATCGTATAATCGAAATCGGATTGAAGAGCGGATACCGTATCGAATTTTTATGAATTTCGGAATGGACTGATTAAGATTTGACATCAGATTTGTGTTGTATCGATTATGAGTTGTGGGAATTGATATCTGACTGATATGTATTTGTTGGGTATATTGAGATTATAAAGTTATGCTGTTGAAACAGAATTTGATTCAGTTCTGATTATATCCAGTATTGATCTGAGTTGTATATTGATACGATACCCTCGATATTGTCATTGCCAGATTGAGTATTGACAGGCATTGAATCCAAGACTTCGATAGAATCAGATCGACTAAAAGGAAGGTATAAATCAATGTTGATTCGGGATTGCACAACTCGAGTTAGATTTAACTTGAGTTTCCCTAAATCACATACTGAATGGTTATTGCATTGATATTTGCAACTCTTGAGATTAGTATACTTAGTCTATTGATTTATAGCAGAGCATGTGTTGAGTCAGGGGTTGATGTGCCTAGTTATTGGCTGATTCGCCAAGTCTTCGGCTGATTCGCCAAGACACTGGATGTTTGGTTTATATCGATGTCGCTTAGGAGTTGATTCATTCCTATCGCTGAAATTCGGTATATCGTACTAATGTCCAGGAACCGGGATCCCTAGATTAGAGATGAGTCGAGTCTGAGATGACGAGTCCGGAGTTTTATTTACAGCTTTATATCGATGCATGTCTTCTGATTTGATACATGATATGGATATGTGTTTCATGCTTTTATATATGCTTTTATATGACTGCATGTTTACATTGTTTATACTGGGATGTATTTTTCACCGGAGTTATCCGACTGTTGTCTTGTTTGTATGTGTGCATGACAAAAGGTAAGACAGGATCAGGGTCACGAAGAGAATGAGAGATTCAAGATTAGCGTGGAGATCCGGACTTAGAGTAGATTGATTTTCAGTACTTGATGTAGTGGCTGAACTCTAGTTGCGATAAACATATGTTGTACATGATTTATAGTTTATGTTGATATTTATATAAGATTGATTACTTTACGTTTCCGCATTGTATTTTAAAGAAAAAAAATTTAGACCTAGATTAATTAAATGATCCTAGTAATGATTAAGAAGATAGATTAGGTACGGGTCCCCACAGAGCATGTCCCGAGACTTGGGAATGGTCGAGGTGTGATGCTCTGAGCCAGGGTGTAGTGCTCTGGGCTTATTAAGAACCAAGGTACGGAGCCTTGGGTTCGGGAGCATGTCCCGGGACTTGGGAATGGTCGAGGTGTGGTGCCTTGAGCCAGGGTGTAGTTCCCTGGGCTTATTAAGAACCAAGGTACAGAGCCTTGGGCCGGAGAGCATGTCCCGGGACTTGGGAATGGTCGAGGTGTGGTGCCCCGAGCCGAGGTGTGGTGCCCTATGCTTATTAAGAACCAAGGTACAGAGCCTTGGGCCCGGGAGCATGTCCCGGGACTTGGGAATGGTCGAGCTGTGGTGCCCCGAGCCAGGGTGTAGCGCCCTGGCTTATTAAGAAACAAGGTACGCAGCCTTGGGCCGGGGAGCATGTCCCGGGACTTGGGAATGGTCGAGGTGTGGTGCCCCGAGCCAGGGTGTAGCGCCCTGGGCTTATTAAGAACCAAAGTACGGAGCCTTGGGCCGGGGAGCATGTCCCGGGACTTTGGAATGGTCGAGGTGTGGTGCCCTGAGCCAGGGTGTAGTGCCCTGGGCTTATTAAGAACCAAGGTACGGAGCCTTGGGCCGGAGAGAATGTCTCAGGACTTGGGAATGGTCGAGGTGTGGTGTCCTGAGCCAGGGTGTAGTGCCCTGGCTTATTAAGAACCAAGGTATGGAGCCTTGGGCCGAGAGCATGTCCCGGGACTTGAGAATGGTCGAGGTGTGGTTCCCCGAGCCAGGGTATAGTGTCCTGGGCTTATTAAAAACGAAGGTACGGAGCCTTGGGCCGGGAAGCATGTCCCGGGACTTGGGAATGGTCGAGGTGTGGTGCCCCGAGCCAGGGTGTAGTGCCCTGGGCTTATTAAGAACCAAGGTACAGAGCCTTAGGCCAGGGAGCATGTCCCGGGACTTGGGAATGGTCGAGGTGTGATGCCCCGAGCCAGGGTGTAATGCCCAGGGCTTATTAAGAACCAAGGTACAGAGCATTGGGCCGGAAAGCATGTTCCGGGACTTGGGAATGGTCGAGGTGTGGTGCCCCGAGCCAGGGTGTAGCGCCCTGGGCTTATTAAGAACCAAGGTACGAAGCCTTGGGCCGGAGAGCATGTCCCGGGACTTGGGAATGATCGAGGTGTGGTGCCCCGAGCCAGGGTGTTGCGCCCTGGGCTTATTAAGAACCAAAGTACGGAGCCTTGAGCCGGGGAACATGTCCCGGGACTTTGGAATGGTCGAGGTGTGGTGCCACGAGCCAGGGTGTAGTGCCCTGGGCTTATTAAGAACCAATGTACGGAGCCTTGGGCCGGGGAGAATGTCTCGGGACTTGGGAATGGTCGAGGTGTGGTTTCCCGAGCCAGGGTGTAGTGCCCTGGGCTTATTAAGAACCAAGGTATGGAGCCTTGGGCCTAGAGCATGTCCCGGGACTTGAGAATGGTCGAGGTGTGGTTTCCCGAGCCAGGGTATATTGCCCTGGGCTTATTAAGAACCATGTTACGGAGCCTTGGGCCGGGAAGCATGTCCCGGGACTTGGGAATGGTCGAGGTGTGGTGTCCTGAGCCAGGGTATAGTGCCCTGGGCTTATTAAGAACCAAGGTACGGAGCCTTGGGCTGGGGAGCATGTCCCGGGACTTGGGAATGGTCGAGGTGTGGTGCCCCGAGCCAGGGTGTAGTGCCCTGGGCTTATTAAAAACCAAGGTACGGAGCATTGGGCCGGGGAGCATGTCCCAGGACTTGGGAATGGTGGAGGTGTGGTGCTCCGAGCCAGGGTGTAGAACCAAGATACGGAGCCTTGGGCCGGGGAACATGTCCTGGGACTTGGGAATGGTCGAGTTGTGGTGCCCCGAGCTAGGGTGTAGTGCCCTGGGCTTATTAAGAACCAAGGTACGGAGCCTTGGGCCGGGGAGCATGTCCCGGGACTTTGGAATGATCGAGGTGTGGTGCCCCGAGCTAGGGTGTTGCACCCTGGGCTTATTAAGAACCAAAGTACGGAGCCTTGAGCCGGGGAACATGTCCCGGGACTTTGGAATGGTCGAGGTGTGGTGCCCCGAGCCAGGGTGTAGTGCCCTGGGCTTATTAAGAACCAAGGTACGGAGCCTTGGGCCGGGGAGAATGTCTCGGGACTTGGGAATGGTCGAGGTGTGGTTTCCCGAGCCAGGGTGTAGTGCCCTGGGCTTATTAAGAACCAAGGTATGGAGCCTTGGGCCTAGAGCATGTCCCGGGACTTGAGAATGGTCGAGGTGTGGTTTCCCGAGCCAGGGTATATTGCCCTGGGCTTATTAAGAACCATGTTACGGAGCCTTGGGCCGGGAAGCATGTCCCGGGACTTGGGAATGGTCGAGGTGTGGTGTCCTGAGCCAGGGTATAGTGCCCTGGGCTTATTAAAAACTAAGGTACGGAGCCTTGGGCTGGGGAGCATGTCCCGGGACTTGGGATTGGTCGAGGTGTGGTGCCCCGAGCCAGGGTGTAGTGCCCTGGGCTTATTAAAAACCAAGGTACGGAGAATTGGGCCGGGGAGCATGTCCCAGGACTTGGGAATGGTGGAGGTGTGGTGCTCCGAGCCAGGGTGTAGTGCCCCGGGCTTATTTAGAACCAAGATATGGAGCCTTGGGCCGGGGAGCATGTCCTGGGACTTGGGAATGGTCGAGTTGTGGTGCCCCGAGCTAGGGTGTAGTGCCCTGGGCTTATTAAGAACCAAGGTACGGAGCCTTGGGCCGGGGAGCATGTCCCGGGACTTGGGAATGATCGAGGTGTGGTGCCCCGAGCCAGGGTGTTGCACCCTGGGCTTATTAAGAACCAAAGTACGGAGCCTTGAGCCGGGGAACATGTCCCGGGACTTTGGAATGGTCGAGGTGTGGTGCCCCGAGCCAGGGTGTAGTGCCCTGGGCTTATTAAGAACCAAGGTACGGAGCCTTGGGCCGGGGAGAATGTCTCGGGACTTGGGAATGGTCGAGGTGTGGTTTCCCGAGCCAGGGTGTAGTGCCCTGGGCTTATTAAGAACCAAGGTATGGAGCCTTGGGCCTAGAGCATGTCCCGGGACTTGAGAATGGTCGAGGTGTGGTTTCTCGAGCCAGGGTATATTGCCCTGGGCTTATTAAGAACCATGTTACGGAGCCTTGGGCCGGGAAGCATGTCCCGGGACTTGGGAATGGTCGAGGTGTGGTGCCCTGAGCCAGGGTATAGTGCCCTGGGCTTATTAAGAACCAAGTTACGGAGCCTTGGGCTGGGGAGCATGTCCCGGGACTTGGGAATGGTCGAGGTGTGGTGTCCCGAGCCAGGGTGTAGTGCCCTGGGCTTATTAAAAACCAAGGTACGGAGCCTTGGGCCGGGGAGCTTGTCCCAAGACTTGGGAATGGTGGAGGTGTGGTGCTCCGAGCCAGGGTGTAGTGCCCCGGGCTTATTTAGAACCAAGGTACGGAGCCTTGGGCCGGGGAGCATGTCCTGGGACTTGGGAATGGTCGAGTTGTGGTGCCCCGAGCTAGGGTGTAGTGCCCTGGGCTTGTTATATAAAAACCATACACAACACTTTTCTCTAAGAAAACTGATCTTTCATTATCTCTTCCAATAAATATTTCATCTGTTAAGCATAATACTTCTTTAAATTAAATACATTCCATGGTCTCTTGAGAGCTTGTCCTTGGGTATCCTCTAGATAAAAGGATCCTGAGCTGACTCTCCGGGTTATTTTGTAAGGTCCTTCCCACCGAACTTCCAGCTTCCCCACATCTCCTGCTGGATTGACTTTTTTCATAATCGGAGCCCCTACTTGGATGTCTCGGATCCGGACTTTCTTGTTATATGATTTCATAACTCGGCCCCGATATGCTTCCATTCGAATGAATGCTCGATCTCTCTTTTCTTCTACCAAGTCCAACTCCATGGCCCGGCTTTGATTATTGTTATCTGGGTATGATTCTACCCGGGAAGAAGTTTGCCCAATTTCAACTGGAAGGACTGCTTCAGAACATTATACCAAGTTGAAAGAAGTTTCTTGAGTAGGTTCCCGGGTAGTAGTTTTGTACGCCCAGAGAACACTGGGTAATTCTTCCACCCAGTCCTTTCCTTTGCCTCGCAGCCTGATTTTCAATGCATGTACAATAATTCTATTTACAACTTCGATTTGACCATTAGCTTGAGGATATGAAACAGAGGTGAAAGACTGAGTAATCTTCATTTCTCGGCACCAGGATGTAATATCTTTGCCCTGAAACTGTCTTCCATTATCTGAGATCAGTCTTCTGGGTACTCCAAACCGGCATACTATGTTCTTCCATAAAAACTTTAAAACTTCTTGTTCAGTGATCTTGGCTAAGGGCTCAGCTTCTACCCTCTTGGAAAAATAATCTATAGCCACCAGCAAGAATTTATTCTGAGCCCGGACAATTGGGAAGCGACCCACAATGTCCATACCCACTGATCAAAAAAGGGCAAGATGCCCAAATAGACTTCATAAGAGTGGCCGGGCTGTGATGAAAATTTGAGTGATGTTGACAACCCTCACAAGCCTGGACCATTCGAGCAGAGTCTTGGCTAATAGTTGGCCACCAGAATCCGGCAAGCATTGTCTTCCGGGCAAAAGATATTCCTCCGAGATGCTCAGCACAGCACCCTTCATGAATCTCCCGGAGGACATAATCCACTTCTCCCTTAGATAAGCACTTTAATAGAGGTCCCTGGAATGATCTCCTGTACAAGACATTATTTAAGAGAACAAACCTGGGAGCTTGTCTCTTAATCTTCTGGGCTCGAGCTTTGTCTTCAGGTAATTCATTGTTTATAATGAATTTGATCAGGGGTGTCATCCAGGAGTCCTCGGGCGCTGGCAATATTTCTTCCTCTGCGGAAAGGACTAGCCGAGAAACATGTAGCACTTCCAGGGTACTGGCTTCTGATAAAGAAGCAGCCATCTTTGCCAAGGCATCTACTTCGTTATTATCTTCCTGGGGTATTTGTTCAATACTCCAATCCATAAAGACTTCTGATTTTACTTTGATGAGCTGTAGATATTTGTGCATCCTGTCATCCTTAGCTTCATAAACACCCTTGATCTGTTGTGTAATCAATTGTGAATCAGAGTATAAAATGATCCGGGAAGCTCCAATTTCTCGAGCAGCTCTGATGCCGGCCAGAACAGCCTCATACTCGGCCTCATTGTTAGTTACTCAGGCGTCAATTCTCAGGGCCAGCTTAATCTTTTCTCAAAGGGGAGATATTATCACCACCCCTACTCCACACCCAGCAAGGCTAGACACCCCATCCACAAAAACTCTCCATACTTCCTCTTCATCGGGCTGGACCATCTCGGATAAAAAATCTGACAAGGCTTGTGCTTTGATTGCCACCTGAGGTTTGTACTCAATATCATACTCCCCTAATTCCACTGTCCACTTGATCTGTCCACTTGATCATCCGCCTGGATACCTCTGAATGAGTCATAATTCTCCCCAAAGGGCTATTGGTGAGCATTATGATATGATGTTACAGGAAATACGGTCGCAGCTTCCTGGCAGTCACAACCAAGGCCTAGGCAATCTTCTCTACTTCACTGTATCGAAGCTCGGGACCTCTCAGAGCATGACTGACATAATAGACAGGCCTCTGATCAGAGCCTTCCTCCTTGATCAGTACTGAGCTGACATCATACTCCATAGTAGAAAAAAAATTAAACAATTTCTCCTCGGGCTCCGGCTTTTCCAATACAAGAAGCTCCGCAAGATGGATCTTCAAATCCTAGAAGGCATGTTCACACTTCTCATCCCATCCGAATTGTTGGGCCTTCCTTAGGACCTGTAAGAAAGGGTAACTTTTGTGTGCTGGCCAGGATATAAATCGAGAATGAGAAGCAATCCTCCCGGTCAGCTTCTGCACTTCTTTGACATTTCGGGGAGATGACATGCATAATACGGACTTGACTTTCTCCTGATTCACCTCAATTCCCCGATCCGTCATTATGAAACCCAAGAACTTGCCAATCTTCACGCCAAAGATACATTTGGCAGGGTTGAGCTTGATTTCATAATGCATCAGAGTGACAAAAGTTTCCTTCAAATCAGTAATGAAGTCCGCAACCTCTTTAGACTTGCCCAAAATATTGTCCACATACACTTCCACATTCCGGTCCAAATGCTTCTCAAAGACTTTGTTCATGAGACGCTGGTAAGTGGCCCCTGCATTCTTCAACCCGAAAGGCATTACAACATCACAAAACGTACCTCCCGAGGTGATGAAGCTGGCCTTATCTTGATCATTCTTGGCCAGGGAGATTTGATGATACCCCTGGTAAGCATCCATGAAACTCAGCAGTTCAAAGCCCGAGGTGGAATCCACCAGTTGGTCAATCCTGGGCAGGGGATAATGGTTTTGGGACAAGCTTTGTTGAGATTACGGAAGTCCACACACATCCTCCACTTCTCGGTGGACTTAGGAACCAACACCACATTAGAGAGCCATGTAGAAAATTGGATTTCTCGAATGTGGCCGGCTTGCAACAATTCTCTCACCTGCATATCAATAACTTTGTCTTTCTCCGGACCAAAGTACCTTTTCTTCTGCTTCACCGGGTGAGACCCCGGGAGAATGTTCATGTAACGCCCCAAAAATTTTAAAGTCCACGCGAACTACATGCATACAAGTTATTAAATTCTCTTGTATTTAATTAAATGTTTTAATTGCATGAATTAATTATGTGGTGCATACTGACATATTTAAAATTATATTTTCTACATTGTTGCATTAAAATGTATTTTTAAAGGTTATTTGAGTTGCGATCGAGGAACGGAGACCGATGGCTGAAAAATAGAAAATGTTTTTATTAAATAATTGTTTTTAATTATTTTAATTAAGGGCGATGCTTTTTCTTATTTTTGAAAATATGGGGTTTTGAGGTGATTTTATACGCCGGGACGTAAATTTTATCGGTGTTAGTTTTTCAACAAAAATACGAACTTTTTGGCAACCCGGCTATTAAATTCACAAACTTATTTTTACCAAAACTATTTTAATATTTTAATTAAATCCTAATTAAGACTAATGGGCCTAGTTGTTGGCTTGATAGGCCTAAAGCCTTGTTAGTGTTTAATTAGTATATAATATACTTAAAACCCTCCCCAAACCCCACGATTCTTCACGCCTCCAAGTCTGAAATTCACCAAACTCACGGCACACACACACTCCTCAATTTGGGAAGGAATTTTCGTGAGGTTCAAGGAGAGTTCAAGCCAAAGGTCTTGCCCCGTTCTTCGCAATCGTCAACGGTTTTTCGTGCGTAAATTACGCAAAGGCACGCCTATTCTTTCCTTCAAATATCATCACACCATACTATATTTTTGTGCATGAAAAATATGGAATTCAAGTGGCACTTTGCATTATTTTCGAAATTGCATGTATATGGATTCTAAAACATGAGTTGTGCTTACCAAAAACATGTATTTGTATGGATTAAGGGCTGCCATGATATAGGTTATGTCTAGGCATGATTTTACACGGTATTTAGAGCCCTAGATAATCACCTAAACACCACTCGCGATCATGAATGCATGCTGCACGTAAGTTGCTGTCACAGGGTCATAGCTTCGGTTTTTGGGTAGGAGGGCTGGGTTTGAGTCAGGGCTTATCCAGAGTCTGTAAGGGTTCAGGGTGGAGTCCTAGCCATGCTAGGACTCGAGTCATGAGGGCTGGGAGGAGTCCTTGTGAAGAAGGACTCCTACCCGAGAGCCCTTTCAATCGCGCGCAGGTTCTAGCGCAGGCACAGGAGATGTGGGGTTTGGCCTGGGCTTCAAGGGCTGGGTCAAGGTGCGTCCTAAGGGTCCTAGGCCAGTGCTGGATAGGTTGGTTAGAGAGCCAAGTCATGGGCTAGAGTCCTAGGCACCAAAAACGTGAGGGTCATGCACATGAAGTTCTCGGCCAGCACATGGTGGGACTTGGGGGACTTGGGTTTTTATTTGGGTAGGTTTTCGTGAGTTCCTTGGGTCCAATAGGGTACTCTAGGGTGTTGGTCAGGGTTTGGATCAACATGGCTCGGGGGTGACTCGATAAAATCAAGAGATGACTCGGGGTCGAAGATATTGTGTCATATTAGGGTCTCCTAAGCTTAAAAACTTGAAAAACGGCTCACGAGGGTCGAGTCATGGTTCATGGGGACTAAAATAATATAAAAAGACCAAATTTAGAATTTAGGAATTTTATGTTAAAGTTTGGGATTTTTCGGAATTAAAACGCTTTCAAAACGACTAATTACGAATTAATTAAAAAGCCTAGTTTTTAAGCTAAATAAAATTATGAGAATTTTAATTTAGGCTTATATAATTATTTGGGACATGTTAGAGTCAAGAAAATCAAGAAAATGTCAAAAACGTAAAATGTCACGTCCAGGGGTTAAACGATCTTTTTACACCGAGAAATTTAGTAAACGTCATGGCAGTGCCCTATTTACTGTTTTATATGCTAATATGTTTATGTAACGTGTTTATGAATTTTTACATGTTGAAATATGATTTTTAAATGTCATGGATTATCAAGGATTAAATTGGACAATTAAAAGATATGTTGCATGCTTGGTTTCAAAATAAAATGATATTATATGCATGTTTTTATTAAGTGATGGAAATGCGAAATGTTGAAGGATGTGAAGAGATTGTGACTACTACATGTTGGAGATATCGTGAGGGTTATGGTCCCAGTGGGAGCCCGACGATCGTGTTTCCATGGATACAGATACGAATACGAATACGTGATGCGAATACGAATATGTTAATACGTTGGCCAAGGCCCAGTTGACGGGTGAGAGTGTCGCTGGTGTCCCCGCCGCCCAGTACTGTGGTTTTCTTTAGATGGATCCATCGCTCAATACGATCAAGAATATGAGTCACAATCACGATCTGAATTCAACAAACACTAACTGAATATGAATACGAATATGAATATGGATATGAATATGAATATGTTTAAGTTTATATGAAAATGTGTATGAAAATGTTTATGCATAAGATTATGAAAACGTTTTTATGAAAATGTTTTTATGCATCATGAAAATGTTTACGAAAATTTTTAAGTTTAAGTTTATGCATCTTCGTGAAAATGATATTTTAAGTACAAGTATTTTTCACTGTTATATGTTAACTGTATTACGTATTACTTGTTATCAAGGATAAGACGTGTTGAGTCTTTAGACTCACTAGGTGTGTATGATGCAGGTGATATAAATAACTATGATGTTGGAGGTCTTGACGAGTGACTTGCTGGACTGTCGGTGCACATAACCCGAGGACAAGCGCTTCTATTTTCGCATTTAAGTTTATGATTTTAAGTTAAAGATATTTACGACATTTATTTATGCTTTTTGAGAGATTTTGAGAGGTTTAGTATGGGCTACACTTTTCAACATTTGTTGCTTTTGAGGTTGGTAAAACGTCTTATGATTTCTTGTTTTGACTTTTCCCTTTGAATTTTCAATTATTAGTGGATGGTTTATTTTAAAATGGTGCAAAAGTATTTTTATGTATATGTATATGTTTAGGCCGAAGGTGTGAGGTTTTTTAAAAAAAAAAATTTCTAGTGCTTTTTAAGAAAACGAATAAGCAGACGTTTCAGTTCAAATGATGTTCGGATATCAGGGGTGAGATCCCTGCAGGTGGATGCACTGAGGTCCCGAGCCACCCGAATTTGCTGGCCTGGTCCGACTTCTACAACCTCCTGCTCTTCCTCAGCCACAAAATGTACATCACCCTTCTCCACTGCTCTCCCTCCTACTTCATCAACTCTTGCTTTCTTCCCCTCCCTCCTGGTTTTACTTTGATCAGCCCGGACTGCTTCCACATAACATTTTCGAGAAGAAGGCTGATCTCCCCGGACTTCATCCACCCGGGTTCCCACAGGAAACTTGATCTTTTGGTGGTAGGTTGATGCAAACGGCCCTCAGCTCATTCATGGCCGGTCGGCCCAGAATGATGTTATATGATGATGGGGAGTCCACCACAGTGAAAGAGGTCATCACTGTCTTCTTAAGATCCTGGGAGCCCAAAGTCAATGGCAAGACAATCTCCCCTTCCAGATAAACCACATGGCTGGCAAAGCCAAAGAGTGCAGTCTCCACGGTTTCCAGCTGAAATCCTTGCAAATCCATCTGCATAAAGGCATCCTTAAAGATAACATTCACAGAACTACCCGAGTCCACAAAGACTCTCAGAATATCATAATTGGCCACCCGTGCTTGGATAACGAGGGCATCGTTATGAGGCAGATTTATTCTCTTCAAATCCTCCGGTCCAAAACTGATTACCGCCTCACTCCTCCTCATCCTCGCTACTTCCATGCAGTCTCGCCGACTCCTTGACTTCCTAGCCAGATTAGAATCTCCATCAGTGGAGCCTCCTGATATCATCTTAATCAGCCCCATGGCAGGGGGTGAAGTCCTCTTCTTCTCGGGCTCTTGCTCTCTTCTTCTACCTGGATTACCCCTCGGATTACTCCTCGAATCTCCTCCCCTAGAGCTGGACTCTGGCTGCCGAGATGTCCAGGCTGGCAATCTCGGCTTCTTGTTGGTTTGGTTATGTCCCGGGTTGGAAGGTGGGGCATAATTTCTTTTCAGGGTCTTGCAGTCCTCGGTGTTATGATAACACACCCGATGAAGGTTACAAAATCCATTCCTCTCAGGCCGGGCTAACTGATGATCTGGGCTAAATCCCGACTGCACTCCTGAACCTCCATGTCCCGGGTAATCTTTAAAGGCACATGATGAGAAAAATACTCTGAACCCTCCTCTGCCCCTTCTCCTCGGGTTTAGGCACACGGTCTCCCTTCTCCCTTCTTACAGCCTCCCTTTTTTGCTTCTGAGCTTCCTCCATGTTAATGTATTTCTCTGCCCGGGACAATAAGTCTTCAAAGTCCCCAGGTACTTTCTTGGTCAACGACCTGAAAAATTCACCCTCCCTCAAACCCTAGGTGAATGCAGTAGTCTTCGTCTCGGTGGCACAGGTGGGAACATCCAGAGCAACTCTATTGAACCTCCTGATGTAAGCCCTCAAGCTCTCCTCAGGGCTTTGCTTAACTTCAAAGAGGCTAAAAGCAGTCTTCTTGTATTTCTTGCTACTGCAGAAATGGTGTAAAAACACCTTCTGGAAGTCCTTGAATGAATTAATACTTTGAAGGGCCAACTCCCCAAACCATCTCTGGGCTGAGTCCACCAAAGTTGTCAGGAACACCTTACACTTGATTCTATTAGTGTAACAGTGTAACGTAGCCATATTTTCAAACCTGACCAAGTGCTTCTCGGGGTCCGCATTGCCATCGTAATCTTTTACTTTGGAAGACTTGAAGTTCCCGGGAAGAGGTTCCCGGACAATAACTTCAGCAAATGGGCATCCCTTAGCAATTGCCCGAGGAGTACCCTGGCTTTCCAACTGCCCTTCCAACACCTTCATTTTCTGCCTTAACTCTAACAACTCTTCCGCCACATTTGGGGATTTTGACCCAGCACTAGATTCCTCTCTCATTTCCTCCTCCTCCTCCTCCATCCTTCCTTGATCCTGATCCTGCTCTTGCTCTCTCCCTGGAATGGTAACATGATGCGAAGGATCTTTCTGGGAAATGGCTTTTTTCACTGCCTCATCTATCATCCGAGCCAGATTTTCCGGGGACACAGTGATAAGGTTAGGTCCTATGAGAAGAGCACCACCTTGTCCCGAAGTATGCGCACCAGCACCATCTCCAGGAGCCCGGGAAGTATCTTGATTAGTTCTTCTCGTTGGATCCATATCAACGCCTTTAGTCTCAATTTCCCACAGACGGCGCCAATGATGTGAACTCGATGAAATGGATGAGCCGGGTAAGGGGCTCCACCGGATCAAATCAATAATTTAGTGTTTAGGAATTTGAGTGAAGATAATGGCTTTGGTAACACCTGAAAACAAGAAAAGGAACCCGTGATGGGCGCCGGAGAAATGTCCGGCGTAGCCACTTTGATGCTTAAGTCAGCAGGTTGAAGATGAACATAAGCAAATATATGTGAGAATATATGTGAGTGTTTGAGAGTTCAAAGTTTTTTAATATCTGTAAATGACATTAATACCTGCTATTTATAGTGGAAAATATGGTAGGTACCTCGTTTCCAATGCCACCTACTAAGTATGGCAAGTCGGCTGTCCATACTATAGCTTCTGATGACTTCTAGAATACTTCAAGCCCAAGCTGCTCTGACAGATTAGACAGCTTGTATTAATCACACTCAAGTGTGGAACAATTCTCGAGATGGTCCGGATGGTAAGGTACCCGGGTGCTTGTGACGAGGGCCCGGGCTATTGACTACCCGGGAAGAGGAGAAATGCCCGGCTAGTGAGAAAAGTACCCGGCACATTGGCTCTGATCCGGGCTATCCAAAGAATAAACCGGGTTAATGATGACTCGGATCTTTATGGGATATCAATACTCTACTATATATTCGGCAGTTTTATGACTATCGTTGCCCACTCCACGTTACAAAATAACTCAGAAAAATATATTCCCGATAATTTTTAATTTGATACTCAACTATCTATTAAACATTTTTAAAATTGTCGTTGGCAAATAAATGTCACAAAATAACTCGGTAAAACTTGTGTCCAACAATTTGAAATTTAATATTGTAATATATAAACAATTTTAAAACTATTTTGGTTACTCCACTTCACAAAATAGCTCTGTAAAACATGTGTCCAAATTTTAAATTTGATATTATATTATATACTCGACAGGTTTAAAATTATAATTGATGGTTCCACGTCACAAAATAATTTGCTAAAAGCTATGTCCAACAGTTTTAAATCTGATATTGTAACGTATACTCGATACTTTTAAAACTATCATTGGCGACTCAACGTCACAAAATAACTCGAAAAAGCACAATGTCTGAAAATTTTAAATTTGATATTTTGGTATGTATTCGACACTTATAAAACTATTGTTGACGACTCTACTCACAATAAAAGTTAAAATTTCCAAATTGATAATTTAACTTTACTTATTCTATTTTTCGATTCGTTAAATAGTCAAAATTAGGTTTTAGTCATGTGACTTAGATTCTTTTTTTTTTATTTGGTCTTATTTCGGTAGAGCTCACATCAAAATTTTTCAAGAGCATGTAAATATTTTCTAATGTCATGTCAATATAAGAAAAGCTAAAAGACAAATTAGTCTATTTCCCTAAAAAAAATGGGGTTACATTTATCATCATTGTTTACAATACATCATAAATAATTCAATAATACCATAATATAATTAATTAAAGCCATATTTCGCGCCAAACCGTGCCTGGAGTTTTCCCTCTTACCAAATTGTGGGTCGGGTCGGGTCTGCTCAATAAATGATAGTTGGGAGATGACACCATGAAATTTCAAATTAATTGAGTTCATGCATCACTTTTTCTCAGCTGATTCCTCTTTTCGACTCAACCGCTCAATTATCCCTCGTGCTCATTGAGCCTGTTCTTTTTCAATAAATTAAGCAGTAGATTTGTTTCAACTTTCAAAATAATTATATTATTCTGGTTTTATTGCGATGCATGCAGTAAATGAGAGAATATTGAAGGGTATCTTTGATTTCTTCTTCCTCCAACGAATGCTGACGAATTTCTTTGTCTTTTACTCTACCATTCCTTCACTCGGTCCGTAACTATATTTGATGCCAAGAAATCATATGAAAAAGCAATGAAGAAGGAATTAGGGTTTACAGGTCTTGATTCAAGAATTAATGGACATTAAATTTTACATGCATGTAACACTGTGATACTAGTTTACCAGTTTTTCCGAAACCTCCGTTCCGGGAGTATCATCACCTGTGAGGAGAAGAGAGGAAACCAAGCAGAGTAAGGTTTTTCCACCATTTATGATTGGCAAGTGAGAGAACGGAGGCAAGAATTCAACCCGGTGAAGATGAGGGACAACGGCAGGCTGGGGATCGCAGCGGTTCCAAACCGTGGACTGGAGATTTTGATGGTCCGTACTACCCGACAAGAAGGTGGCCATGTCAGAATCGGATCGCTTGACAATTTTATAGCTTCTGGAATATTTTAATTCGGTTTCTTGTTTGCAGTTTGGTTAATGTCGGGGATCGATATGGAGTTTAGACGGGGGGTGAATAAGCTCGTTCCTTTGTTGTACGATTTTGCAAAGAGTGCTAGAATCCTGTTAGAGATTATAGTTTATCTTGTTCGAATGTATAACCAGCAAATCACAATAATAAGTGCAGAAACGATCTGATGGTATGGGGTGAAAACAATAAATTAGTAGGCAATAGAACAGTGGTTGTTTCTGGAAGTTCGAAGATAAAATCTTCTTCATCTCCCCTTCTTCTATTTCCAGAAGATATCACTAAAAGACTTTGGTTATTACAGTACAACACTTGTACACACCCACTTCAGTAGGGCTTATCATTCGCCTACTGAAACTCTTAATATCTCAACACGATGTAAAAGATTACAACAAAGTTCTAAAAAAGACTCTTTTCCAGATTACAAACTCTTCTCAATAATATGTAGTAAAGTATTTAGCTTGAAGAGATTATGAAACAGTAGCAGCACAATATGATCTCAAAAGATCGGATGTTTAGAATAAAGCGTGTGCTACTTTTCTGTATGTTGAGCTTGAAGATAAGTAGTAGTTGATGTAGCTCACACTCACGTTGGAATAGTCGTTGCATTGACAATGATGATAACGTTGTATTCTATAAAGGATTGACCTCTATATATGTATAGAAAACTTGAGTCCAACGTATATAATCAAAAATAGCTTCTGAGGCTCCTGAGTAAAATCAGCTTTAATACCTAAAAAGGGTCCTGCAGAAAGCTTCAGAGTAATCAGTATTGTTTCATACCAAAACTAGGAAGGAGCGTTAAATGTCTTTGTACAGCATTAATGGTGCAATTAATGCTAGTACTAGGTAAAGTAACGGTAACATTTAAGACTGTAACGATCAAGTAAAAGACGATAAGTTACTTCTACTTAAGCTAAGTTCTGCTTTTAAAGCTATGTTCTGCTTATGGTTTTCTAAGTCGAGTTCTGCTTTTGTTAAAGCGATATGAGGGCTTCTGCTTTGTTCTTGACTTCTGATTAGCTATAACGGCCTACTGGTTTTGACTATTAGCACCAAAATTAAATTAAGTCTAACAATTTCCTCCTTTGTGGTGATGTCAAAACCTAGATGTTAGTAAATAAGAAGAACAACAAATATAACAATAAGCAGATATCAATTAAAAGCAAAATAATCGATAAGTAAATAGCAGTAAAACAGAGTTCAAAAGTGTTTAATCATCAGTGCCGATGTCTCTGAACATTGTTTCTTCATCCTGAGGATCTTGATTTCTGAAAGAGGATTCTGCATGATGTCCTCCAGTTCTACCTTCTTCAGTCCTGGCTACTGCTTCCCCCTTTTTGGCATCACTGGCCTGAATTCTAGAAATTAAATCATCCATCCGGCCAGTAAGAGTAATAATGCCATGATTCAGCATCTCCAGAACAGGTGCTTGAATCAAAACTCGTTCATTAAGATCATGAATAGATTGAGATTGATACTCAATCTTAGCATCGATAGTTTCAAGTTTTGAGTCCATAGCTTCTACTTTGGTGGAGACTGAGTGAATAGATGAATCATGATCAGAGGCAGTTTTAATGATGTCAGCTTGACCAAGCAAGATGTTGGCCTAACTTGAGAAAATATTTTGTCTGAAAAGGCTGGATTCTACATGCAGTTTGGTCAATGATTCTGCCGTGCGAGTGACTTCTTTTGAGATGTGGTCACGGAAGAATTTGGTGGCACTCACTTCACCAGCATGTTCAAATGACAATTGTTTAACAATCTCTGATAGATTATCAAGATTTCTTCTCAGAATATCTATCTCGAATTCAAGATCAAACGTTGTTTCTTCTGGGGATGGGGTTCTTTCGAGCATACGCTGTCTGATCTCTGAGAGATGATCAATGCGAGCAGGAGAATCAGAAGGAGGAACAATCAAAGTAATAGAGGCATCTTCTGGTGGAGCAGTAGTTGGTTCAGCAGAATTTCCTTCAGTAGCAGTAGGTAGTTCAAGAGCTGCATTCTGCTCTAGTTGGGCAGCTTCAGAGGCTTCCATTGTCTCAACGGCTGGAATAGATTCAGACTGATTTTTCAATAGAGCTTCCATTTATTCTTGATGATCAGTAGAAAAGATCTCCAGATTTGGCAGTGATTGGGATGGAGCAGTATCTGAAAGTTCCATCGGTTGATCTGCTGGTTGCGTTTTTGAAAGTACCAAGTCATCAACCTGTGGTGTTTTTGGTGTAGAAGCAGAGAGGACAATTGATTGAATAACTTCATCAACTGACACCAGCTCATGAACAGAAATCAGAGATGAGGATTTTGTAGGCAATGTCGGCGATGCAGGAGTACTGGAGACCTTGGCTTTTGATGGAGCTGTGGTCCTTTCCTCAACTGACTTATTCTGAAGAAAGTCTAGGACATCACCTACTCGGTATTGCAACGACTTTCCAAAGGCCTGTTCTTGAGCAAAAAGTTTCTCATTCATCAATCGCAGTTGGTCAGTCAAAAGTTGGATCACATTCTGATCCTGAGCAGCAGTAGGAATCATAGAGTCAAAATTAGACTTAAGATTCTTTAAAACGGATTCCAGCTTCTGCCATTTCAGCTGCTCGAGGATGTAGCTTCTTCTGTTCATCGCCTCAATCATATTTTCGGTCTTGGTAGAGTCAAAGACCTTCTTTTCATTCTTCACCATTTTTGCATAGACACCTGGTGATCTCAAGTATGTGATTGGGTGGAAAAATCTAATCTTAAGCCAATCATCAAAGAAAATAATATCCTCACTGGTAGATTTTTCAATCTCTTCCATGTGAAGATCATTAGCAGTGTTAACAGATGACTTGGCCCCATGAACTTGCGGTTCTTCAACGAATTTTCCCTTGCCTTTATCTGATGATGACGCAGGCAGCACAGGTCTAAAGGCGGATGACCCTGCAGTAATTTATCTAATAACGACTCCAGAAGCGGGTCTAAGAGTCTAAAATGAAGTAGAGGTAGTTGCAGTGAAGGTGGCTGCTGATATGGAGACGGGGATAGATTCTGGTTTTGATGAGGTGGCTTCTGAAAACACTTGTCTAAGAGTGGCAGTGTTTAAATCAGCAACAGCTGCTGTTTTCTTGAGGCGGAGAATAGTGCGGGCTTTCTTTTTGCTTGGGGTGGCTGGGAGTGAAACTTTTGTTGGAGCAGCAGACTCCTCAGATACTGTTTTATCTAAATCAGTAGAGACAACCACTCTTTTCCTCTTGATTTTCTTTTGAGGTCCTTGAGCCTCAGTCTGAGTGTCGCCGATCTCCTTTTTCAGGGCAACAAATTCAGCCACAGCTGGCTTAGGCCTTAGTGCAAGTACATTATTAGCGTCAGCCATTGTAACAGATGAACCATCATATTCAGAAGTAAGAGGAAAACCAGCATCTTTCAACATCATGATGATCTGAACATCAAAGCCAGTTCCCTTCCTCACAATCATATCCTTCATGATTCTGAACAAAAATCGACTCCAGTCCAATTTAATATCATAAGTGATAGCTACCATCACTTGAACTTTTTCTTTGGTCAGCTTATCAAATGTACCAGCTTTGACCACAAGTGCTTTTGCCACAATATCGGCAAGCATTTGGTATTCCATTTTCAGAAGCTTCTTGAACCAAGAGGGAGAGAGTTCATCTCTAGAAGCTAAGAAGAAGGTAAGGGCAGTGGACATCTCCTCCTTAGAAATAACTGAGAAATCAGAAGTACCTGAGAGTGGAAGAAAGAAAGTTGATCCTAGCAGTATAGAATCGATGGAGATGGATTCATCTCCCTGGGAGTAAATGATTCTCCCATCCTCAATGGTCGCTTTCGCATAGAAGTCCAGGAGGGTAGTCTTGTAGATGATTGCTGGAACCTCCAAAAACCTCCTAAGACCAGATTTTTCATTTGCCTTGAACATCTTAACAAGATTCTCATCCTTGATGGTCAGAACCGATGCAAAGTTAACTCGATAAACGTTGAGAGTATAAGCTACAGCCATTTCTGCAAATAAGATGGGTTTGAAGTAGATTCTTTAGTAGAGATGAATGTGAGATAAAGCAGTAGCTAGTATGCAATAGTCTGAAATTGTAAAAGATGAAATAACAGGGATGAGGCGGTTAATATTCAAAATGTACAGCCGTCAGTGAAAACATAAGGACACGTGTCAGTATGTTTGCGATTGAGTTTTTGAAAAGTTAAAAGATGAGTGTCAGGTACGCCAAACTTTTAAAATACAATAAAAGAGGCGGGTTGTCCAAGCGGTTATTAAAAGAAATCAGAAGAGGATTTGTTGTCTTATGATAATATCTACTGGAAGTCATAAACTACTGAAACATATCCAGCACTTTTATAAAGACCAGTAGACACATTGTTTTATCGAAAAGACAAATCTTCTTCTGCTTATGACATGGCACGGAAATATCAGTCACAATAAAATTATTCCCCCTGAATAAATGTAAATAATAAATAAATATTAAAAGCGAAGATTCGAGATCTGAAGAAATGACAGATGACTCTTGATATTCGTGCATGAGATGAACAATCAAGTGGCTCTTTAGCTTCCCCGAGGCTCAATATAAATACCTGCAAACACACAAACTAAGTCATTTACACATTTATCAAATTAAAACAAATGGACAGTGCGAGCATTCTCTCAAAGTCTTCTTCAGAGTCGGATTCAGCATAGGAGTTCCAGAGGCAACTTCCGGCGTCTCGTAAGAAGATTTTTGAAGACATCATTCTCCAAGAGATGAAGACTTGGAAGAAATTCCTTGACCTGTAATCTGAATAATCAGTTAGATTATTCAATATTATTGGAAGGACTAAGCTGCGGAATAATCCCTTTTACAAACTATGACCATGCGAAAAGAGGGGGGTTATTCCAACAGATCTAGTTAGGTTTCCTTTGTAACTCTCAGTACTACTGATATCAACAATTGTAATAGCTTGGACAATGTAACGCATCTGGTTTTATGAATGAAATATTTCATTTTGTCATATCTCTTGTTTATCTACTGCTTTTACTTACTGCATAAAAGAAAACAGAAGATACTAAACAGTAGTTAAGATAAATCAATTAAACCAAGAACATTACGAAAGTAAGAAAACTTATTCTCAGGCAGAGGTTTTGTAAAGATATCTGATGTCAATGTGCTTTGTTCTGGAATAAATTACTGGATTGTGTGTAATTGATATAGCACTGGTATTGTAACAGAATATAGGTGATTCAGAGGCTTGAACTCCGTAGTCCTTAAGTTATTGTTCCATCCACAGTATTTGAGAGTAGCAGCTTCCAGCAGCAAGGTATTCTGCTTCTACAGTAGACGTGACTATGGAAGTCTGCTTTTTACTGAACCAGGAGATTAACCTATCGCCAAGAAATTTCAAAACCCACTGGTGCTTTTTCTATCCAGTTTGCAACCTGCATAGTCATCATCTGAATATCCAATAATATTGAAAGAAGAATCATTGGGATACCATAGGCCGAAATTTTGAGTACCCTTCAAATATTATAATGCGATTGCTTAGGTTTAGATTGAAATCTTGCACAAATACAAACAACAAACATAATGTCAGGTCTATTGAAAGTAAGATATAATAAAGAACCAATTAGACCACGATACTGAGTTATCTCTACTGAAATTCCATTTTCATCTTTATCAAGTTTAGTAGATGAGCTCATTGGTGTGGAAGCAGCAGAGCATGTTTCCATGCAAAACTTTTTTAGTAGCTCTTTAGTGTACTTAACCTGATTTATGAAGATTCATGTATCAAGTTGCTTGATATATAGTCCTAAGAAGAATGTCAATTCTCCTATCATGATCATTTCGAATTGTTCCTGCATTATCTTAGCAAAATTTTCACACAATTTTGGGGTTAGTTGACTCAAAGATAATGTCATCAACATAAATCTGTACTAATAGAATGTGCTTATTCTTTACTAAAGTAAATAAAGACTTGTCTACTGTGCCGATTATAAAATCATGATTGATAAGAAATTGTGAGAGAGTTTCATACCAAGCCCTAGGTGCCTGTTTCAGACTATACAAGGCTTTGTGTAATTTAAAAACATGATGCGGCAAGAAATGATCAATAAAACCTGGGGGGTTGTTCAACGTAGACTTCTTCTTGCAGTAGACCATTTAGAAAAGTACTTTTCACATCCATCTGATAAACTTTGAAGTTCTTGAAAGCAGCAAAGGCTAAGAATATTCTGATTGCTTCAAGCCTTGCTACTGGTGCATAGGTTTCATCATAGTTTATTCCTTCTTCTTGTCTGAAACCTTGAGCCACTAGTCTTGCTTTATTTCTAACCACATTACCTTCTTCATTTAGCTTGTTTCTAAATACCCACCGAATTCCAATTACTGCTTGATGAGACGGTCTAGGTACAAGAAACCAAACTTCATTTCTTTTAAATTGATTCAGCTCTTCTTGCATAGCTTCAATCCAACTAGGATCCAGAAGAGCTTCTTCAAACTTTATTGGTTCATCCTGAGAGATAAAAGCAGCATGCATATATTCATTTATCATTTGCCTTCTGGTTCTGAATGGAGCTGCTGGATTACCAATAACCAAAGATGGAGGGTGAGATTTTCTCCAAACAAAAGGGTTTTAAGAAATTTCTTCCTGGTTTGATGAATTCGGATCATGCTCAGCTAAAGAAGTAGCAGGTTCTGGAATTTCAACTTCTGGTTCTGGTATGTCCTGAGTCTGAACAGCAGGTTCTACCAGAGGAATGTCTGGTTCTAGATTTTGAGCAACTTTGACACTTGGTTCCGCATCATCTTCCTTATTCAGTTCCAGATGAATCATTTCTAACCTGTTACTTAGATTTGACACGTTATAAATTCCAAGAGCACTGCTATCCTCATCAAAAACAACATGAATAGATTCTTCAACATTGAGAGTTCTATTATTGAAAATTCTAAATGCTTTGCTTATTGCTGAATATCCAAGAAATAGTCCAGCATCTGATTTTGAATCAAATCCAGACAAATGATTTTTACTATTATTGTGCACAAAACATTTGCAATCAAAAACATGAAAATAAGATACATTAGGCTTACTTCCTCTCCATATCTCGTATGGGGTCTGATTGTGTCTCTTGTTGATCATGGTTCTGTTTTGTGTGTAGCAAGCTGTGTTGATTGCTTCTGCCCAGAAGCACTGAGAGATGTCTCCATCTGCTAGCATTGTTCTAGCAGCTTCTTTAAGAGTTCGGTTTCTCCTCTCAGCTATTCCATTTTGTTGAGACGTTCTGACAGCTGAATATTCATGATAAATACCTTGTTCATCAAAAAATAACTCAAGAATCTTGTTAGTAAACTCAGTGCCCCAATCACTTCTGAGTTTGATGACAGAAACTGATTTTTCATTTTGAATCTTTTTCAGAAGCTTGATCAGGAGGCTACTGGTTTGATCTTTTCCAGCAAGAAATATTACCCTAGTAAATCTAGAAAAGTCATCAACAACAACAAGAGTATACTTAATTCCCCCTAAGCTCATGATAGGGGTTGGACCAAACAAGTCCATATGCAATAGTTCTAACACCTTGATATTGATTTACTACCTTTATTCTTGAAGCTAGATCTTACTTGCTTGCCAAGTTGACATGCAGAACATACATGATTCTTAACGAAATTAATATCAGGTAAACCATCAACAATGTTCTGCTTCTTGAGATAATTGATTGACTTGAAATTCAGATTATTCAATCTCTTGTGCCAGAGCCAATGTTTATCACTAAGGGAGGGAACCAAACATTTAGGAACATTAACATGATCTATGTTCCAAGATACTTTGTAGGTGTTGCCTTCTCTTTTTCCGGTTAAGACTATAGATTCATTGGCATCTTTAACTGTGCAGGTGTGCTTCTGAAAAGCTACTGAGTAACCGTTATCACACAATTGACTAATGCTGATCAAATTGTAACAAAGATTTTCAACTAAGAGCACATTATCTATAGTAATATTACCATGGACAATCTTACCCTTACCCACGTTTTACCTTTTGAGTTGTCCTCAAAAGTTATCTTTGGTCCAGTACAACTCATTAGTTCTGAGAGTAGATTCTTTCGTCCAGTCATATGTCTGGAACATCCACTGTCCAGATACCATGTGGAGCTGCTTATCTTGGTTTTCTTCTCCTGTTCCTGCAAGCACAAGTTTTAGTAACAAGTACCCAATCTATTTGGGTCCAAGCCTTATCAGTCCTTTATGAACCCACATTTGTACAATTCTAGGTGATCTTGTACTTCGGGTATCCACAGAGGTGTGTGCAACTGAAGGTCTGTTATTTCTAACAGAATGCATTATAGGATGTTGTACTTCCCTTCTGTTTTTGTCATCTAGTCTGTATCTTTTCTGGACAGGTCTAGAATTATAGTGCTGGTAATTTCTAACCTTCATTGAGGGTTGTCCTCCTGAGTTGAATCTTCTACTGGATCCAGAACTCTGGTGGACTACTCTTTAGGTTCAACAAAAACCAGACCATAATGCTTCCTTCTGTTTGTCTGATCTAAAACCTTTCAACTCGAACAGTTTTACTACTGGTTCATATACCACAATGGATTTAACAAAATGAATGTATTTCCATTTGCTTGTATTCAGTTCTAGCTTAGTACTTGCTTCAGAAGTGCTTTCATTATTACTGAATCCGAGACCACTCCTGTTTTCGGATTGCTTTTGTAATTCTTGCATCTTCTCTAAAGAAACAGAAGGCTTGTTCCATACATTTACCAGAACCGATAGCTTCTGATTCTCAGACCTCATTGTCTGGTAATCTGCATTTACTCTGTCATTCTCAGTCTTCAACTTACTTATCTCAAATTTAGATCACTACAGCTGTTTTCTTGCAAGCAAGTAAACTTACTGATTTGATCTTTAAAGTTTTGATTTCAGTTTTAACTTCCTCGAATGATTGAGAAAGTCTTGAGTACTCTTCTACCATGTCATGCAGTGCTTTAACTAAATCAGTTCGTGTAAATTCATTAGAGTCAAAGTCAAATACCTCTCCAGATGTCGAAATTGATTCAGTGTCTGCCATGAGACATTTGATCTCTTCTGCATCGCTATCACTGGAATGACTTTCTGAGTCAGAAGACTCAAAACTAGAATCCGCCCATTTTGATTTGCTTTCTTCAGCAATCATCGCTTTGCGGTCTCTTCTGGATTTCTTGTCATTTCTCTTGTATTCCTTTTTCTTCTGATCATCCTTCTTTGGATTCGGAAAATCAGCAATGAAATGCCCGACTTTTCCACAGTTGAAACACACCATGTCACCAGGTGGTGAACCCTTCTTAAAGTTTCGGTTAGGACCCTGGTAAACTCGGTGATTCTTCTTCATGAATCTAGAAAATTTCTTCACATAAGGACATAACATCATTGCTGATTTGTTCAGCAGTCTTTTCAGATGTACTATCAATGGCAGTAGCAGGTGATGCACTTGGAGCAACTGCAGCAGTAGCAATAACATTAAGAGCCTTGGTAGGAGGATTCGATGAGGGCTCTTCTCCACTTCTCACTTCCAGTTCGAACTCATAGGCTTTTAATTCTGTAAACAAGTCGTGTAGTTATAATTTGTTCAGATCTTTAGATACTCTCATAGCCATAGTTTTTATGTCTCATTCCCTGGCTAAAGCTCTCATTACTTTGAGTGCTATTTCTCAGTTGCCATATTCCTTTCCCAGAGCTGCTAGCTCATTTACCAAGCTGCTGAAACATTCATCAAACTCGCTCAGAGTTTCTCCAGCTTTCATTTTGAGAGTTTCAAATTTTTGCATGGCTACAGATAACTTGTTCTCCTTCGTCTGTTCATTTCCTTCACAGATTTGGATGAGTTTTTCCCAAATCTCTTTCGCAGTAGAACACATCTTGATCTTGCTGAAGGTGTTCTTATCAAGCGTTTTGTAGAGAATGTCCTTTGCAACATTGTCTAGATTAGCTTTATTTTTGTCATCGTCAGTCCATTCACTTCTGTGCTTCTCAACCATCTGTGGTGCCCCCTCAATAATAGCAATAGATGTATTTGGCTTTAAAATTTTCAGGGAACTATCTGTGATGACAAACCACATGTC
This sequence comes from Primulina tabacum, assembly GCF_025594145.1. Classification (NCBI taxonomy): domain Eukaryota; kingdom Viridiplantae; phylum Streptophyta; class Magnoliopsida; order Lamiales; family Gesneriaceae; genus Primulina; species Primulina tabacum. The sequence continues at coordinate 22,884,964 of NC_134566.1, forward strand.
ATCATCTTGAGCTGCAAGATGGGCTTGCATCCGGATCTTCTAGTCATCGAAATCTTATTTTGAGAACATGGGTACTTTGCTGAAGTGTGTCATATTTGTTGTAAATTTTCGGAACAAGAGAAAAACTGCTCTGATACTACTTTTTGGGGATCGATATGGAGTTTAGAGGGGGGATGAATAAACTCGTTCATTTGTTGTACGATTTTGCAAAGGGTGCTAGAATCCTGTTGGAGATTGTAACTTATCTTGTTCGAATGTATAACCAGCAGATCACAATAATAAGTGCGAAAACGATCTGATGGTATGGGGTGAAAACAATAAAACAGTATGCAATAGAACAGTAGTTGTTTCTGGAAGTTCGAAGATAAAATCTTCTACGTCTCCTCTTCTTCTGTTTCCAGAAGGTATCACTAAAAGACTTTGGTTATTACAGTACAACACTTGTACACACCCACTTCAGTAGGGCTTATCCTTCGCCTACTGAAACTCTTAGTATCTCAACACGATGTAAAAGATTACAATAAAGTTCTGGAAAAGACTTTTTTCCAGATTACAAACTCTTCTCAATAATATGTAGTAAAGTATTTAGCTTGAAGAGATTATGAAACAGTAGCAGCACAATATGATCTCAAAAGATCGGATGTTTAGAATAAAGCGTGTGCTACTTTCTGTATGTTGAGCTTGAAGATAAGTAATAGTTGATGATAGATCAAACTCATGTTGGAATAATCGTTGTGTTGATAATGATGATAACGTTGTATTCTATAAAGGATTGACCTCTATATATATAGAAAACTTGAGTCTAACGTCTATAATCAAAAACAGCTTCTAAGGCTCCTGAGTAAAATCAGCTTTAATACCTAAAAAGGATCATGCAGAAAGCTTCAGAGTAATCAGTCTTGTTTCATATCAAAACTAGTAAATGTCTTTGTACAATATTAATGGTGCAATTAATGCTAGTACTAGGTAAAGTAACGGTAACATTTAAGACTGTAACGATCAAGTAAAAGACGACAAGTTACTTCTACTTAAGCTAAGTTCTGCTTTTAAAGCTATGTTCTGCTTCTGGTTTTCTAAGTCGAGTTCTGCTTTTGTTAAAGAGATACGAGGGCTTCTGCTTTGTTCTTGACTTCTGATTAGCTATAACGGCCTACTGGTTTTGACTCTTATCACCACAAATAAATTAAGGCTAACAGTTAATCATATTTAACCTCGGATGGAATATTGTATCCTTTATAATAAAATTTGGGGACTTTCTATTCATGATTCTTCTGAGTTTTCTTTGAAGTTCCAATATTTCCATGGAGATTAGAATTTCTATTTTGAACTTATTAATTTAATTTCAATATCCTGGTATTTCTTGAAATTTGTAGAATATTCTTTAATACTTCCCAAAATTTGGCAGAAAGTATTATTTTCCATCAAAAAAATAGTGAAAAAAGATAAATTCATCTCTTATAACATATATTTTTCTATGCACTCAAATTTTCCATCAAAAAATACTAAAAAAATATTTTTTTCTTCTCTCTCGATCGATATATTTTTTGTGCCTACCACAAGTTTTCATTTTGAGTTATTCTGTGATAAAGTCGTCAACTACAGTTCTAAAAGTGTAGAAAATACAATTGACGATTTAAAATTGTTGAATATGGGTTTTAATGAGTTATATATTGTGCGTAAAGTCGTCAACAATAGTTTTAAAATTGTCGAATACCTACTAGAGTATCAATTTTAAAATTTTCAGAAATTCTGTTTTTTCTAGTTATTTTGTACCGTGGGGTCCCCAATGATAGTTTAAAAATTGTCAAGTATATATAGACAATATCAAATTTAAATTTTTTGGTGATGGGTTATAGAGAGTTATTTTGGGACATGGAGCCACCATTTATAGTTTTTAACATGTCGATTATATACTACAGTATCAAATTTAAATTTTTTGGACACGAGTTTTACCGAGTTAATTTCAGAGTTACCAATGATAGTTTTTAAAGTGTTGAGTTTATAGTACAACATCAAATTTAAAATTATTGGACACTCGTGTTTTTCCGAGTTATTTTGTGACATGCAGTTGCCAACGATAATTTTAAAAGTGCTAAATATATAGTAGAGTATCAACTTTTTAAAATTATCGGGCAAACAATTTTGTGAGTTATTTTTAAAATTATATAGTTAGAGTATCAAATTGAAAATTGTCGGGCACAAGTTATGTAATTATTTTGTGACGTAGAGTCTCCAATAATAGTTTTGAAAGTGTCAGAAATTTAATTTCGTCATCTGACTAATTTAAATTGCCATATACAAGTTTTTTCGAGTTATTACACAAGCTTTTTGAAGTTATTTACTTATTTTGTGATGTAAAGTCGCCATTAATAATAGTTTTGAAGATGTCATATACTTAATTTCATCGTCTGACTAATTTAAAATGCCCAGACACAAGCTTTTTCGAGTTATTTTGTGATGTAGAATTACTCGTGGTGGTTTCAAAATGTTGGATACATAGCCGATTTTCTATGATTACGGAGGAGATCTAATTTTTTAGTGCGTGTCATCCTAATGTTATTGAGCAAATGGAGTAGTGTTTTAAGCTATTCATAATGGCTTTCGATGATATATTCCTGAGCACTTTAAGTTCAATTAAGCTTCACGTTTATCATTTATATTAAGCTTAACGTTTATCATTTTTAATATTATATATTACAATATTCCTCAAATTTTAGGGAGATGAGCTTTTATTCCTGGCAAAAACTTGTGTGAGACGGTCTCACGGGTCATATTTTGTAAGACGGATATCTTATTTGGGTCATCCATGAAAAAATATTACTTTTTATGCTAAGGATATTATTTTTTATTGTAAATATCAGTAAGATTGACCCGTCTCACAGATAAAGATTCGTAAGACCGTCTCACAAGAGACCTACTCTTTATTCCTCATTCAACTTACCCTTCAAGTATATCTTCAACTAATCATATTAGATAGGAAACTTTATCCCAAAAATAATAATAATAATAAGTTAAGAAAAATTGCAATCTTAGTCTTGTATATTGAATTATTTGCTATTTTTGTCCTATATATATTTAAATTTAAGTCTTGATCTTGTATCGCTGAAGTGATGTGGAATTTCATATGCCAACATCATGTTCGCTTGACAATTTTGAAAGAAAATCAATAATAATAGACTAAGACTGATATTTGACATTAAAGAAGACCAAAATCGCTAAGAAATAATTATCTATGACAAAAAAATTTGCGTTTTTTTCTTATTTTATACAAATCATGTTGCTAATGAGCACGAGATATAGCATATATTTTGTAAAAAAAATCATAAATAATAGGAAATATCTTAATTTTGATCTAAAATATATATTTTTTTATATTATACCAAGCTTTAATAAAAAAAATTTAAATTTAAATTTTACAAATCCATTTATTTTATATATTTGTAAAAAAAATTAAGAGTGTCGAATATATACTAAAGTATCAAATTTAAAATAGACGGACACGAAATGTGCAGTTTCCAATGATAGTTTTAAAACAATTGTATGTAATATCAAATTTAAAATTTTTGGGCACGTTGTTAAGTTTAAATAACCATGAGTTTTGGCAATAACAAAAACAAAATCGAGTTGTTTCACGTATAATTGTCTCTTTCATGCTCAATATTTCAAATTTCTAAATAATTTATTCACTTCCTCATCTAAATTCTTTTTCTAATCCTAACAAGTCGTATCAGAGTGAGTTTTCTTGAACTATGATACTTATATATATCCATGGAATCTTTTAACAAAATTTTCATGTTCTCAAAAGAAGAATATGATTATTGGAAAATTCGTATGCAGGCACACCTGGCAGCACATGATGATGACATATGGTATGTCATCACAGACGATCTAATGAAGATTTCGAAAGTCAATACAATCGTAGCAGTATCTGAGGGTGCTTCATAGATGGTGGAGAAGCACCGGTCGGAATGAAAAATAGAACACAAGAAAAAAGTTAATCTTGATAATGTAGCCAAAGAAATCATTTATAACACTCTTGATAAAAACATGTTTAGTAAAATTAAAACTTGTTCTACTAACAAAGAAATTTGGGAGAGACTAACCCAAATTTGTGAAGATAATGATCGGACCAAAGATAATAAGCTAACCGTGGTCATTCAGAAGTTTGATACCATAAAGATGAAGGTTGGAGAGACCATGAGTGAGTTAGATGATAGGTTTAGCAGTATTGTGACCGAGCTGTCTGCTTTTGGGAAGTATTACAACCACGGAGAAGTTGAATTAAAAGTAATGAGAGCTAACCAAAGAGAATAGGATATAAATATAGTAGGCATGCGAGAATCCAAAGATCTAAACAAACTCGAGATGTATGATTTATTTGCATGTATGAAATCTTATGAGTTAGAGCTAGGGATCCGGACAGAAGAAGAGTCGTCTACATCTCAACCAACAAAATCTCTAGTCACTACAACTCTTCCACCAACTAACAACGAAGAACTTTCTAGCTGTAAATCTATTGATCAGATAGCAATGAGTTCATGTATTTATTTGTTAAAAATTGAAAATTTAATGAGAAAAATTCAGTCTGTGTTTATTTATTAACATAAAAACGATCAAGCTGATAACAATCAGTCTTGTTTTAACTATGGGAAAAAGGGCATTTTATTACATACTTTAACATGTCCTAGAAATATGATAAATATCATTTTGAGAAACGTCAGTCCACAGATAAAAGATCTTATAAGAAGAAGAAAGATCAAAAGGTTCTCGTAGATGAGGAAAGCAAGAGAAATTTGGCCGATTCAGGTTCAAAAAAAATTACCTCAGAGACTTCTTTCCAGATAAAGTGAAGAAGAACAATTTAGGCGCCTCATAACGGACATTGAGTAGGAAACCGTAGAAATCGAGCTGGAAACTATCGATAATATGGTATTTGACTTCAACTCTAGTGAATTAACACGAGAGGATCTGAAACGTCCTGCCCTTTTTATTGCTTTAAAAGTACTAGAAATTTTTTTTTTTTTAAACCTCACTTAGCATCGGCCGAACCATAAAATATTTTTGACATCATTTTAAAAATAAACTTCCAACTGCTATTTAAAAATCCAAAGGAAAATATTTTAACGCATAAAATTGTCAAACATTTTACCAAACCTAAAAAGCAATAATTTGAAAAGAATAGCTCATACTAAACCTCTCAAAAATCTCTCAAATGCATAAATAAATAAACTTAAAAACCTTTAATCATAAAGCATGACTCAAAAGTCATAATGCGGAAAAAGTAGAAGCGCTGGTCCTCGGGTTATGTGCGCCTTCAGCCAAGTCAAATCACTCATCAAGTCCTCCCTCAATACCACCTGCATCCATCACACCTAGTGAGTCTAAAGGCTCAACACACCATAATCTTTATAACGAGTAATACGTAATACAGTCAACATATAACGGTGAAAAATACTTGTACTTAAAATATCGTTTTCATGAAGATGCATAAACATAAACATTTTCCTAAACATTTTCATGATGCATAAAACTTTAAACATAAATATTTTCATAAAATACTTTTTCCTTTTTCCTCAACATGACATGACATAAAACCTTTAACATGATCATGAACATTTTCTTTTTCTTTTTCTCTTTTCTTTTGTTGAATTCAGATCGTTAATTGTGACTTTCCCCAACATGACATGACATAAAACCTTTAACATGATCATGAACATTTTCCTTTTCTTTTTCTCTTTTCTTTTGTTGAATTCAGATCGTTAATTGTGACTTTCCTCAACATGACATGACATGACGATGGATCCATCTACATATAACCACAGTACTGGGCGGCGGGGACATCAGCGACACTCTCACTGGTCAACTGAGCCTTGGCCTATCATGATCGAATAGAAATACGATCGTCGGGGCTCCCTCTGGGGCCTTCTCCCATGAATGGGCTCCCTCTGGGGCCTTTTTCCCTCACGATATTCCCATTCTTAACTCAAACCTCATAACCTCATATTCGTAATAATGGAAACACGATCGTCGGGCTCCCACTGGGACCATAACCCTCACGACGTCGCCATCATTAACGAATTAGTCACAATCACTTCACTTCCTTCAACATTTATATTCTCACCACTTTATAAAAATCATGCATAACATAACATTTTATTTTTGAAACCAAGCATGCAACATGTCTTTTAAATGTCTTCCTTAAATCATAAAAATCAAATAGACATTTTAAAAATCATAATTTAATCATGAACATTTCATAAACATTTAAAATGACATTTTAACCTCAAAACATTTACAATAACATTTTGACATGTTAAATCATAAACATATAAAATTCCCTAAACATTTAAAATATCATTTTAACATATAAAATCCCATAAACATTTGAAATATCATTTTAACATAAAAAAATTTCCATAAACATCCATAACTATAGCAAATAATCATATTAGCACATAAAACAGCATTCAGGGAACTGCCATGACGTTTACTAATTTCTAGGTGTAAAATGACCGTTTTACTCCTGGACGTATAATTTCCCGTTTTTGACTTTTTCTTAACTTCTTTGACTCTAACATGTCCCAAATAATTATTTAAGCCTACATGAATTTTTCCATATTTTTATTTAGCTTAAATCAAGGACTTTTAATTTAATCTTTAAATAAGACGTATTAACACGTTTTAATCCCGAATTAAACCAAACCTTAACATAAAATTCCCAAATTAAAAACTTAGACTTCTAATAATTATTTGAGCTTAAATATAATTTTTCATAATTTTATAAAGCTTAAGCCTAGGCTTTTCAATTAACTCGTTAATTAGCGTTTCGTGCGGCGATTAAATTCTGAATAAATCCAAAACTCGTTATTTTGATCCCAAATTTTAGACATAACATTTTTAGTATTTATTCTACCCTTCCAAGTCATGAGACACACCCATGGACCCATGGATTTAATTTTTAGTTCTTAAATCTCGTTTTTGACCCTTACCCGAACACACCGAGCCATCTCCTAATTTACTCGAGCCGCGCCCGAGCCACCTTGAGCCAAAACCTAGCCAACCCATCTAGGGACCCTACTGTGCAAGCCCAGCCCGTAAAACAAGCCCTAGCCCGACCAAAACTTGCTTGAATCTCAACCCAATATTCTGCTGTGTTGTGTGTGTGCTTCCTTGTATGTCTAGGACTCCTAACCCAACCGGGACTCTCCCAGCCGAGCCACCACCGAGCCCACACGTCCCTAACCTTCCCTAGACCACGCCTAAACCAAGCCCAGACCAACCCAAGTCCTTAAACCCATGTACGAAGTGCTGCAAGCCTGCTGCAGGAAGAGGCAAGGCTGCGCGTTCCCTTGCTACCCTGCTGTCCCCACGTTTTGCTCGAGCCAGCCGCGAGCCCACCACTCCAGCCCCTGGCCCGACCCCTTTCTATCCTCCTAGGACTCTGATGGACCACCTAGCCCAGCCCCAAACCCCAGCCGCAGCCCCCAGAACTGCAGCTGATCGTGAGTTGCTTGGGGAGAGTCCCAACTTTCGTGGACTCTTCCCCAGCCTGAACCACGAGTCCTAGCCATGCTAGGACTCTTCCTAGGACCTATCCACGACCCTTAGGACCCAACCCCCAGACCTGGTCGAGCCTCTAGACCCCATGCATCAAAACCACAACCATGAAGACACACAACTCACGGCCCTTCTTGTCTAAACCCATCCTACGGTTCCAGCTTTCCTCTGCTCCTTGTTGCAGCGTTTTAGGGTGATTAAGGACTCCATAAAACATGTAAAAACATCCCTCAACCTATCCTAATCATGGCAGCCCGTAATCAACATAATATTCATGTTTTTGGAACAACAATTCACAAGTTTACCTTATGTACATGCAATATTTTGAAAATATTCATAAAAACCTCGTGCTTTTCATTCAAATATAATTTAAACAATAATATGATGTGATGAACGAGAAAAGGAGATGTATGGCGTGCCTTTGCGTAATTAACGCACGAAAAACCCGTTGACGATCGCGAAGAGCGGACGAGAACCGCGGCTTTACTCTCCCTAAGCTTCCACCGAATTTTTCCTTCAAAAATATAGTGTGTGCCGTGTGTTTTTCTTGCTTGGGAGAGTTTTGGTGTGCTTGAAAGTGTGTGGCCGATTTTGTGAGGGTTTTGGGGCGAGGTTTTACATATTAAATACATAAAAATCCACTAATTAGGCCTTAGGCCCTTTAACTATGATAATTAAGCCCATTAGTGCTTAAATTAAAATATAAAAAATAATTTTGTTTAATAAAATTTGTGAATTTATTAGCCGGGTCGCCAAAACGTTCGAGTTTTTGTAAAAATCTAACACCGATAAAAATTACGCCCCAGCGTATAAAATCACCTTGAAACCCATTATTTTCAAAAATATGAAAACCATCAACCTTATTTTAAATAATTATTTAATAAAAACATTTTACATTTACAACCCTCGGTCCCCGTTCCTCGATCGTCACTTGAACATTCCTTAAAAATACCATTTTAATGCAACCATGTAGGAAAATATATTTTTATGCAACAATGTAGAAAAGTATATTTGAAACATGCAAATATGCACAACATAATTAATTTTATGCAATTAAAACATTAAAATACAAGAGAATTTAATAATTGCATGCGTGTGGTTCGCGTGGACCTTTAAATTTTCGGGGCGTTACAATCTTCCCCCCTTAAACTGAATTTCGTCCTCGAAATTCGCTTATCCTAGATAACCCCAAGTTTAGAGTTTGTTCTAGTATCCCAAAAATCCACGCTTCCGCTGCGCTACTCTGATCAAACTTACGTTCTAGAAGGTCCTTACGTCTCCTTGATCCTAATTAAATTTTCCTTCTAAATCCTTATTTTCAAATCGCAACTTAAAAAGACTCAAATACTTAGTGTTATTACTATTATAACCTCGAATTTCAATTTTTCTTACAATTTCCAATATCAAATGATGGATGAACATACTTATCGTATCTTACTTTTCTTATTTTATACCCAAAATTTTCATCAACTTATCAAATTTCAATCTTAAAATCCCAAACACATCCGCTAACACTTAAATTTTTCAAGCCTAATATCAATTCATCCTTAAAAACCCTTGATTCAAATTCCTTATAATACTAAAACCAAGATATCCCAAGGTTTCATATATTCTTAAAAAGTCTAAATCATCGAAAATTCCTACCAATTATACCATCAAATTATCGCTTATTGCTAAACTAGTCCCCAAATTTCGTAATAATTGCAAAATAGATTCTTAATTTTCCCAAAAATATCACATTGGTCCCAAAATTTCGAAAATCCTACCATTATACCATAAGTTTTTTGCATTCTTAATTTCCTTCGACGGGTTTCCCATAACATAAATTTCGATAATTTTAAACTTATTTACCCAAAAATCAATTCTCATAATCAATCTTACCTTTCATCAAAACTTAAAATCCCAATTTATACATTTTCTTACTCCCAAAGTCGTTGTAATCCTCGAATAATTAATACTTACGTCTAATTCCCAAAAATTAATTCGACTAGTGACCATGAATCATAAATATTTTCTTAGAGAATCTACGTGTCCCAAAGCATTCATAATATTCTCGATTAACTTATAGCCCAAAAAGTAGAACGTCAATTCTAAAACCCAAAAATCAACATCGTCCAATTCCACCACAAAACCAACATGCGTTAAAATCAAATAATTTCTTATTTCATATCGTAACACGTATAAAATTCTAAAGCACATAAATCATATATTATCATAAAGCTATTAAACATGTGACGTAAACATATGATTCATATAATTATGCAGGTAACATCATAAAATCATATAAAAGATGTAAAAACTTACAACTTTGAGGCTTGACGACTGATCTTCCCAGCGCTGATGGTGGCACAACCCTTTATAGAACCATTGCTCTGATACCAACTGAAACGTCCTGCCCTTTTTATTGCTTTAAAAGTACTAGAAATTTTTTTTTTTAAACCTCACTTAGCATCGGCCGAACCATAAAATATTTTTGACATCATTTTAAAAATAAACTTCCAACTGCTATTTAAAAATCCAAAGGAAAATATTTTAAAGCATAAAATTGTCAAACATTTTACCAAACCTAAAAAGCAATAATTTGAAAAGAATAGCTCATACTAAACCTCTCAAAAATCTCTCAAATGCATAAATAAATAAACTTAAAAACCTTTAATCATAAAGCATGACTCAAAAGTCATAATGCGGAAAAAGTAGAAGCGCTGGTCCTCGGGTTATGTGCGCCTTCAGCCCAGTCAAATCACTCATCAAGTCCTCCCTCAATACCACCTGCATCCATCACACCTAGTGAGTCTAAAGACTCAACACACCATAATCTTTATAACGAGTAATACGTAATACAGTCAACATATAACGGTGAAAAATACTTGTACTTAAAATATCGTTTTCATGAAGATGCATAAACATAAACATTTTCATGATGCATAAAACTTTAAACATAAATATTTTCATAAAATACTTTTTCCTTTTTCCTCAACATGACATGACATAAAACCTTTAACATGATCATGAACATTTTCCTTTTCTTTTTCTCTTTTCTTTTGTTGAATTCAGATCGTTAATTGTGACTTTCCTCAACATGACATGACATAAAACCTTTAACATGATCATGAACATTTTCCTTTTCTTTTTCTCTTTTCTTTTGTTGAATTCAGATCGTTAATTGTGACTTTTCTCAACATGACATGACATGACGATGGATCCATCTACATATAACCACAGTACTATGCGGCGGGGACATAAGCGACACTCTCACCGGTCAACTGAGCCTTGGCCTATCATGATCGAATAGAAATACGATCGTCGGGGCTCCCTCTGGGGCCTTCTCCCATGAATGGGCTCCCTCTGGGGCCTTTTCCCCTCACGATATTCCCATTCTTACCTCAAACGTTTAACCTCATATTCGTAATAATGAAAACACAATCGTCGGGCTCCCACTGGGACCATAACCCTCCTGCGTCGCCATCATTAACGAATTAGTCACAATCACTTCACTTCCTTCAACATTTATATTCTCACCACTTTATAAAAATCATGCATAACATAACATTTTATTTTTGAAACCAAGCATGCAACATGTCTTTTAAATGTCTTCCTTAAATCATAAAAATCAAATAGACATTTTAAAAATCATAATTTAATCATGAACATTTCATAAACATTTAAAATGACATTATAACCTCAAAACATTTACAATAACATTTTGACATGTTAAATCATAAACATATAAAATTCCCTAAACATTTAAAATATCATTTTAACATATAAAATCCCATAAACATTTGAAATATCATTTTAACATAAAAAAATTTCCATAAACATCCATAACTATAGCAAATAATCATATTAGCACATAAAACAGCATTCAGGGCACTGCCATGACGTTTACTAATTTCTAGGTGTAAAATGACCGTTTTACCCCTGGACGTATAATTTCCCGTTTTTGACTTTTTCTTAACTTCTTTGACTCTAACATGTCCCAAATAATTATTTAAGCCTACATGAATTTTTCCATATTTTTATTTAGCTTAAATCGAGGACTTTTAATTTAATCTTTAAATAAGACGTATTAACACGTTTTAATCCCGAATTAAACCAAACATTAACATAAAATTCCCAAATTAAAAACTTAGACTTCTAATAATTATTTGAGCTTAAATATAATTTTTCATAATTTTATAAAGCTTAAACCTAGGCTTTTCAATTAACTCGTTAATTAGCGTTTCGTGCGGCGATTAAATTCCGAATAAATCCAAAACTCGTTATTTTGATCCCAAATTTTAGACATAATATTTTTAGTATTTATTCTACCCTTCCAAGTCATGAGACACACCCGTGGACCCATGGATTTAATTTTTAGTTCTTAAATCTCGTTTTTGACCCTTAACCGAACACACCGAGCCATCTCCTAATTTACTCGAGCCGCGCCCGAGCCACCATGAGCCAAAACCTAGCCAACCTATCTAGGGACCCTACTGTGCAAGCCCAGCCCGTAAAACAAGCCCTAGCCCGACCAAAACTTGCTTGAAACTCAACCCAATATTCTGCTGTGTTGTGTGTGTGCTTCCTTGTATGTCTAGGACTCCTAACCCAACCGGGACTCTCCCAGCCGAGCCACCACCGAGCCCACACGTCCCTAACCTTCCCTAGACCACGCCTAAACCAAGCCCAGACCAACCCAAGTCCTTAAACCCATGTACGAAGTGCTGCAAGCCTGCTGCAGGAAGAGGCAAGGCTGCGCGTTCCCTTGCTACCCTGCTGTCCCCACGTTTTGCTCGAGCCAGCCGCGAGCCCACCACTCCAGCCCCTGGCCCGACCCCTTTATATCCTCCTAGGACTCTGATGGACCACCTAGCCCAGCCCCAAACCCCAGCCGCAGCCCCCAGAACAGCAGCTGATCGTGAGTTGCTTGGGGAGAGTCCCAACTTTCGTGGACTCTTCCCCAGCCTGAACCACGAGTCCTAGCCATGCTAGGACTCTTCCTAGGACCTATCCACGACCCTTAGGACCCAACCCCCAGACCTGGTCGAGCCCCTTGACCCCATGCATCAAAACCACACCCATGAAGACACACAACTCACGGCCCTTCTTGTCTAAACCCATCCTACGGTTCCAGCTTTCCTCTGCTCCTTGTTGCAGCGTTTTAGGGTGATTAAGGACTCCATAAAACATGTAAAAACATCCCTCAACCTATCCTAATCATGGCAGCCCCTAATCAACATAATATTCATGTTTTTGGAACAACAATTCACAAGTTTACCTCATGTACATGCAATATTTTGAAAATATTCATAAAAACCTCATGCTTTTCATTCAAATATAATTTAAACAATAATATGACGTGATGAACGAGAAAAGGAGATGTATGGCGTGCCTTTGCGTAATTAACGCACGAAAAACCCGTTGACGATCGCGAAGAGCGGACGAGAACCGCGGCTTTACTCTCCCTAAGCTTCCACCGAATTTTTCCTTCAAAAATATAGTGTGTGCCGTGTGATTTTCTTGCTTGGGAGAGTTTTGGTGTGCTTGAAAGTGTGTGGCCGATTTTGTGAGGGTTTTGGGGTGAGGTTTTACATATTAAATACATAAAAATCCACTAATTAGGCCTTAGGCCCTTTAACTATGATAATTAAGCCCATTAGTGCTTAAATTAAAATATAAAAAAATAATTTTGTTTAATAAAATTTGTGAATTTATTAGCCGGGTCGCCAAAACGTTCGAGTTTTTGTTAAAAATCCAACACCGATAAAAATTACGCCCCAGCGTATAAAATCACCTCGAAACCCATTATTTTCAAAAATATGAAAAACCATCAACCTTATTTTAAATAATTAAAATAATTATTTAATAAAAACATTTTACATTTACAGCCCTCGGTCCCCGTTCCTCGATCGTCACTTGAACATTCCTTAAAAATACCATTTTAATGCAACCATGTAGGAAAATATATTTTTATGCAACAATGTAGAAAAGTATATTTGAAACATGCAAATATGCACAACATAATTAATTTTATGCAATTAAAACATTAAAATACAAGAGAATTTAATAATTGCATGCGTGTGGTTCGCGTGGACCTTTAAATTTTCGGGGCGTTACAGGATCTTTTCACTCCACTGCATGACATGGTAGATAAGTTGAAAATATTATTGCAGTCATTCGAGGAAGTAAATAGAAACAAAAGCTTGATAAACAAGTCAGGGAACTCTAACTACTCGCAACAAAATGAACTTGAGAGTTTAAGGGTTAAGTTGAATCTGTTAGCAATAAAGAATGATAATTTTCAAAGAGTGTTCTAAGTCACTATTAATGAAAATATACGACTAAAACGTATAGTCTGTTCTGAGAACAATTCTTTTTCTTCTTCCATTGAGATGATTCTTGAGATGGAGAAATTGGGTGGAGATAAATCGAACTTAGGCTTTGACCACAATGAACTCAATCTTTCTGATGCATGGAGTCAATCGTGTCTTGATAAGGGCAAATCTAAGATGATAATTTTTGTTCGCTTCGGAACAATATAAGAACATGATCAGCTAGAAGTCAAACTTAGCCGCAATGTGTCTTATAAGAATAAGGGTAAGCATAAAGGTCTTGACTATGTTGAACTGGAGAGTTCTAAGTTCATTCGGATATGGCTAAAATACAGAAAATTCAAGTTGATCACGTCAGCTCGAATTGGTATGGAAAGAGAAAGGAGCCAAGTCCAGACGGAAATTACTATGTGAAGGAAAAATATATTCTTTGTCAAAACTGTAAGCCATTTCAAAATAGATATATACTAAATGTGAATGATGAATGGCTAAAACAACATATGGTAAGAGAGAAAACACATTACAAAACTTCACAAGTTTATGCACAAGCTCGAACTCTTTTGGATACACAAAAAAGTAAGCATGTTGGGCTAATTAAAGTTAAACATCTACTAACTTAAAATGCGGAAATTTTTTTTTTGAAACTCACATTTTCGTAAATGTCATCTAAATATTTTGCATGCATGCAAACCTACTGAAAAATACATCAATTAAAAATAAGCTTAAATATTTAACAATTTAAAATAGTGCAGCTTAAAATGGCCAAACTCGACCAACAGAAAATGCGTAAACATGACAAGTAAAAATCCTAGAAATCATCATCATATCTAAATCAAGGAATATAAATGCTCATGTTCTCTCAAATCTCAAAAAACATAATGTGCGGAAGAAATCTGGTCCTCGGGTCGTGCATGCACATCCAATCCTGCCTACTCAGAGTTCGGCACCTCTAGTTACCTCGTTAACATGCTCACCTGCATCACACATGCCTAGTGAGTCTAAAGACTCAACACATTTGTACCGGAAATAAAAAGTACATATACATAGCACACAACAATGAAAATATATCGTACTCAACATACCTTTCATGAACTTAAAAGGCGTAAATGTAAATGTTTCATATTAAATCATTACATGTCAAAACATCTCATCGTATCATCATATACTTATACATCATTTTCTTTAATGAATTCAGTTCATTAGTTTTGACTTTCGTATCATCATTCATCATTATACGATGGATCCATTTGCATAAAACTGTGGTACCCGGCGGCTGTCGTACATCAGTGACAGTAATACCCATTCACTGTGCCTAGACCTCATCATCAGCATTTACATATACATCTTAAGCACTTACATATACATCGATAGTCACAACTAATTCTCATCCTTCAAAACATCATTATTTTCATCATTTATCAAAATCATGCACAATGCGTAAATATTTTCTTAAAATCAAGCATGCAATGTATACTTCATAATTTCATAAAAATCATGATCGTGATGCATAAGCATTTAAAAGCATGATAAAATTGTGCTTGGGCACTGCGAGGACTAAAATCTCACCCCGGGTGCAAAATGACCATTTTGCCCCTGGAAACCCAAAATGACCGTTTTACCCCTGGACCTCTACATTTCGACCCGAAGCTTACCAAACTCCTTAAAACATCCCAAAACATAATTAGAAATATTTCTTAGATGTAAACTCGAGCCCGTTTCAAAACTTAAACGATTCGTTTTAAAACTTAGACCGGAGTCCCGGTTTTAACTCGAATCGAACCGAAACTTAACCAAATTTCTCTCAACTTTTTACCACACCTTACAAACACATTTACAACCTTAAAACCATGTTTACCAACCCTCTAAACTTTAGTAAATCCCATACAAGTTGCTGGAAATTATCCTATTCATTCAAGTCGAACCCTAGCCGTGGCCCTAACTCACATACACTGACCTTACACCAAAACCGCTAGGACCAGTGACCAACCAGACTCTCCTAGACCACCCTAGGACCCCTCTGATTGTACTGAACTCACGGCCATACCTCCATGCAAGCCACGAAGCGCAGCCCCTCGCTAGACCCCAACGAAGCACACCCGCGGCCTCTACGATTTTAATGACTCCAACCAATTTTAAAACATAACCAGCAATGAGCGACCATACTAGACCATGACTCAGACCCACCAGGGGTATGGTCCACGGCTTGGAAGGCTCCTGGTATCGCTGGCTCATCCCCTCACTCAAGCCCTAACACAAATGAGTCAACCCTTAACCACTACTCCTCGACCCTTAGCTTGCATATCCTACCATCGACTCCAACATTTGGGTACAGGACATCCCTTGACCAAAACACACCTTCAGCAACCCAACTCAACAGCCCCCTTGCAACAATTCAAAGAAAAACGTGAGTTGATCAAAAGAATGCATGAACTTGTAACAAAAACGAAAAAGCTTTATACTCAAAGCTAGATCGAAAATTTTACATGCTTTCACACAAATTTTCGCATAATATCAATGTGTATGATGTACAAGGGAATAAACATGCGTGCCTTGATGATAAATGATCGAAAACTCAAATAATCGCGCGTCGGGGAAGCACCGGAGGAGCGAGAAAGTATCTTGTTTGAAGAAATAATGGAGAAAGAATGCAAAGCTGCTGAAACTTACGAGAAAAGCTGCTGGAAATTTTGGGGGTGGGCGGCCAAATGATTAGGTTTAGGGTTATGACTAGTTTAGGGTAAGGATGGTGTATTCAATGTAGGAGATTTATTGATTTTTAATGATTTTTGTAGATTTTAAAACTCTAGATGTATTCAATTAAGACTTTTACATAATTTATAGATGTTTAGTGGTACTCAAAATAGACTTTCATAGAGTTTTAAAAAATCAAGTGATATTCAACATTGACTTTTAAAAACTCTATAAAAGTCTATAGGCATTCAAATTTTCAATAGACTTTTAATAATTTCATGGAATTCATTAACATACAAATATTAAAGCCTAAATTACAACTATAAATTGTCGAAAATTGTATTTGGTTCAACCCACAGATTTGGATGGATTTTTAAAACTTCTAACTCATACACAATTTATTTATTTATCTCTCTGTCTCTTCACATCACATCTCTTCTTATCTTCTCTCGTCTCATCTATCCATATCACTTTCTCAAATTTTCGAAGTGTATCTCTGTATATATTTTCATCTTTTCTTTTCAAAATTTTCATTTTTTGGCTGATTGTTCATTTAATAATTTTTTATTTTAATATCATAAGAAAATTTGAATTCTAGAATTGGTCTTGTGATTTTTAATAAATGATTTATACAAATTTATTTAATATTCAATAATAATAAAATATGATCCAAAATAATGTCGCTTAATTCTTAATAATTGAATAGCCTCGCAACAACATGATTTTTTAAGTTCTTTTTAGCATTTTCAAATAATATTTAAGCAGTGATATTTTTATACAAAATTATATCCACACAATGCTAAATAATATTCTTTTCACATGTATATTTTCAATTCAAAAACAAGATTATAGATTAATCAATTGATGTATTTTAAAAAATTTACAAACATGCATACAAACCCACATATATACACATGTAAGGATTAAATGATTTAACTTTTAAATATGTTATATATGAAAATTAATTATTGATTCAAAGAAATTAATAAAAAATAAATGTTATAATTAAGTACAAAATTTATAAAATCCTATAAAAAAAATTCATAAAAGTCTATAAAAATCTTGCAAAAAAGTCTATATGAATCCACATAAATCTGTTTATAATCTGTTAGATTATGTAAAAGTTAATAAAAATCAATCAAATCCATAAACGTCTATCATTTGAAAAATCATTAAAAGTCATCAAAACTTTAGATTGAATACACCCTACTTAAATGCTAAACAGTGCACTAATGGGCCAAAAATAAAACTTAAGGGATAGTTGGACCCATTAAGAATTAAATCAAATCCAACAAGCCCAAAAATATTTCCGAAAAATATTTCGTTTAGGTACGTTTTTGAAAAATATTGCCCGAACCCTCAAAAATCCTCCAAATCATTAAAATTTGCGTACTTGATAAAAATATGCTTTGACGGGTAAAAATGTCCAACAAAGCCCAATTCTTGAAAAATACACTTAAAACACCTTAAATTAATAAATAAAAATTAAACTTGTAATAAAAATAATTTTCCTGAAATTCCTATGTCTCCGTTCCTCGATCGAGCGCGAAATTCACCTAGAAACCCTAATGCGTGAACTTTTAAAATAGTCGTGAAATAAATCATATCATGCAATAATTATGCATTAAAATAAATAAACACATCTTTTAAATAAAAACCTTAGATTGCATGCATTCAAGTTACGTAACTTAAATTTCCTAGACCTTACAACAAGTGTGGGTCCTGAAAGAATTAATTTGATCAGAACCCAACTAGATTTGGGTACCAAAAGTATATTTAAATGGTTGTAGGCCTTAAAGAAACGGATAGTAAAGAATCTATCTAGTATCTGGACCGTGAATGTTCCAGACATATGACTGATGATGTCAAGCTGCTATTTGAAGTTCTCAATTACAAAGGACCAATGATCAAATTTGGAGACAACTCAAAGGGTGAGGTTTTGGGTAAGGGTGAGATTATTTACGAAAACATAATTATTAATTAAAGATATTTTTCTAATTGAAAATCTTTGCTACAACATGATTAGTGTTAGTAAATTATGTTATAGTGGATATTCTATTGAGTTTTACAAACACACATACACGGTCAAATCTGCAAATGGTGTTACGCTGAATTGATACTAAGAGTTTGGACTTAGACAGTGTGTTAAGTCATAGTCGAAGTGTGTTTGTAAATAGATTGTATAAATCAAAGTCTTTTAGTGAATTATTTTCCTAAGTGGAAACAGAGGTGACATGGGAATACTTAAGTCTCCGAGCATCCATAAAAATCTATGTGTTATTTACTATAGTTGCAATTATTTTATATTCATTTTTGTTAAAACTCGGATATTGGATATATATTATATCACTATGTCTAGTCGTACCATTTTTCGAACTCAAAATTATTTTTAAGTGATCTTATTAAACATATCCGTTCGAGAAAATATTTTAATAGTTAGCTCAAAATTTCAAATAAATTTTTAAAGAGTTTATTCAGATCCTCTCTAATTCTTTTTCCGATCCTAACACACTTGTTTTACCGAGTTATTTTGTGGCATGAAGTTACCAACGATAGTTTTGATTTTAAAAGTGACGAATATAGAGTAGAGTATCAAATTTAAAAATTGTTGAACACAAGTTTTTTTGAGTTATTTTGTGATGTGGAGTCACCAACTATAATCGTAAAAGTGTCGAATTTATAGTAAAATATCAAATTGAAAATTTTCGAACACAAATTTTTCAAGTTATTTTGTGACATAAGAGTCACCAATAATAGTTTTAAATATCATGTATATAGTATAGTATCAAATTTAAAATTGCTGGACACATGTTTTACAGAGTTATTTTGGGATGTT
The DNA here is from genome assembly GCF_025594145.1 of Primulina tabacum. Classification (NCBI taxonomy): domain Eukaryota; kingdom Viridiplantae; phylum Streptophyta; class Magnoliopsida; order Lamiales; family Gesneriaceae; genus Primulina; species Primulina tabacum. The sequence continues at coordinate 22,904,362 of NC_134566.1, forward strand.
GAGTCTCCAACAATAGTTTTAAAAGTGTCGAGTATATATAGTAGAGTATCAAATTAAAAATTATTGGACACGAGTTTTTTTGAGTTATTTTGTGACGTTATGTCAACGATAGTTTTAAAAATGTCGAATATATATATATATATATATATATATATATATATATATATATATTAGAGGATCAAATTGAAAATTGTTGAACTTTTTTTCTCTATTTTGTGAATTAGAGTAGCCAATAATGTACTTGAAAGTGCCATATATATATAGTTGTATGTCTAATTTAAAATTGTCCTGGTACAAGCAACCCGTGGTATTATCAAAAGTCATCGTAATGTTATGAAGCAAATAAAGAACTGTTTTAATTATCTGTTCATAATGACTTTTGATGATATGTTCCTAATCGATTTGAGTTCAATTAAGCTTCACGTGTATCATTTTTAATATTCTATATATATACACAATATTCCTCAAAATTTGAGTAAGAGGAGGTTTTATTCCTCATTCAACTTACTGTTTAAGTATATATTTAATTAAATTAAATAGGGAAACTTTATGTCTTTATCCCAAAAATAAAAGTAGGGAAAATTTGTAATCTTGATCTTGTATGTTGACTTATTTTTTGTTTTCGTCCTCTATATTTTTTCAACTTTAAGTCTCTATTTTGTATCGTTAAAATGTTGATGTGGCATACATATCTCAAGGTTATGTCCACTTAACGTCACCCTCACACTAAAAAATTGTGAAAAAAAAATATTGTGACAGGCTAAGACTTGCATTTGATACGTTTTCGGTCCCCTATAGAAAGCAATAATGTTGCTTTTTCCCGCATACCACGAGGGCTCTAGAACTACGCAATTAAATTAAATGAGATAAATCAGCAAACGCTAAACGAAAAGGGAGAGCTTTGATGACCTTTAATAGTGACCAAAATTACGAAGAAACATTTATATATGTCCAAAATTGTACTTTTTTCTTTTTCTATACAAATCATGTTGCTAATCAGTAGAGGATATATTTTATATTTTGTAAAAAATATAATAAATAATAAGAAGAAATATTTCTTTTGATCTTAATATATTTTGTATTTTATCCTACGTTTTAATAAAATTTTGGTAAATTAAAGATGTACACATCCCCGTACTTTTATATGTTTTGTGAAAAAATTACCAATATTTTATATACACATACTAGAACTCGAGAAAATTATGAACAACATTAAATTTATTATTTAAACTATTTTTTGTTATTTTAAATGACAAAAACATGTGTGAGACGGTCCACGGGTCGTATTTTGTGAGACGGATCTCTTATTTGGGTCATCCATGAAAAATTATTACTTTTTATGATAAGAGTATTACTTTTTATTGTGAATATTCGTAGGGTTGACTCGTCTCACAGATAAAGATTCGTGAGATCGTCTCATAAGAGACTTACTCATTTTAAATTGTATATATAATGTAATATTATGATAAGTTTTAAAAAATAAAAAATTGGATTTTACATGTAAAGCACCGCATTTGAGTTTTTTTTAAAAGGTAAACCAAAATTTTATAACAAAAGTAAAGATATTATAACCTATATGGGATATACTGTTTTAATAGTAAGTTATAGGAGATGTGTTACACACCGTGTATGATACCATGGAAGAGACTATCATCTTTGCATCGATTGATTTTGATGGATAACATGACTAATATAGATAATATTAATGATAAAAAGTTAGAAGATGTTGGTAATTAATGTTGGATGATAAAATATGTATTGTTTGGTATGATTTTAATGTGTATGTTAGATTTGGTATCTTACTTTGAAATGATCCAAATACCTTTAGTAATCTTTACACATTTATCCTAACCTATTTATGTATGATTTTTTTTTTTTGTTTAATATTTATCTATCATTTGGTTTCACTTTAAAATACAAAATCTTATTTACTCTTGTGCATAGTAAAGAATGCAGAAAAAAGAGAATGACATGTAATATTTTATTCGTCATTAAAGATTTTTATTTATAGAATACATTTACAGAGTTTGAAAAGTTGATAACATGATGAAATATAAATCTTATCTCAATAATCATCTACAATACTTTATATATAACACTCTGCTTAAATGATTATCGACTTAACAAATTATTTCTAAGAGATAAAGAGATCAAATGTTACCTCGTTAAAACCTTGTCAGTAAAATCGAATGAGAAAAACCTGAACGAAGGAATAAGAATACAACAATAGATACTCTCATTGATCCCAATCATCTAAGATCCTTCAACTAATGCATCTCTATCTTGTGCACTTTTTTGAATGTTGAACTTGGAAATGCTTTTGTGAATAAGTAAACTACAATGTCACTTGAGTGATTGGATTCAATATCGCCATTTTCTTGAAGCTCATTTTTATAGAAGAATTTTGGTGAAATATGCTTTGTTTTTTCACTTTTGATATAACCTCCTTTTAACTGTATAATACAAACATCATTATCTTCTAATATTACTGTCGGGCTATATTGAGTTGTTGGCAACCCACACGATTCTTGAATATGTTGTGTCATTGATCTCAAACACATACACTCCCGACTTGTTTCATGTATTGCAATGATCTCAGAGTAATTTGAAGATGTCGCTGTTAAAGATTGCTTCACTAAATATAGCAGTGTCTCCTCGTGTAAACACATAACATATCTGGGATTTAGCTTTATGTGAATCAGAAATATATCATCCATCTGCATATCCAACTAAATAAGACTTTGATTTTGTCGAATTGAATAATCTCATATCAGTTGTAGCGCGAAAGTAACGAAATATTTGTTTTACATCATTCCAATGTCTTTGGATTGGACATGAGTTATATCTCGCTAAAATATTAATAGAAATTGTTATATCTGGGCGAGTACAATTTGCGATATGATAATGTCCCAATTGTACTTAGATATGGTACTTCTGGACCAACAATTTTTTCTCTATTTTCAAGTGGTCAAAAAAAAGATATTTGTTGACATCAAGTGATCAAACAAACATTGATAATGCTAATGTCTACGACTTATCCATGTAAAAGCGCTTTAATATTTTTTCTGTATATGATGATTAATGAACAAATATTCCCTCTTGTAAATGTTCAATTTGCAATCCAAGACAAATTTTTCTTTCTTAAATCTTTTATCTCAAACTTATTTTTCAAGTAATTGGCAGTCTTAAAAAGTTCTTCTGGAATACTAATAAGATTTTGATCATCAACATATACTGTCACAACTGCAAAACCCTCATCTGTCTTTTTTATAAAAGCACGTGGACAAATAGAAATATTTGTGTACCATTTTTCAACAAATATTCACTAAGACGATTCTATCACATGCGCCCAAATTGCTTTAATCCATATATTGATTTATGGAGTTTTATTGATAACATAGCCTTGGGTGCTTCACAATTTTCTTTCAATAATTTGAGTACTTCAGGGACTTTCACACACACACACACACAAACATATATAACTATCAAGTGAACCATAAAGATAAGCAATTACCATATCCATCAGTCACATATCGAAAAGTAATGGCATCCATCATAGGCGAATATGTTTCCTCATAAACAATTTCAGGTCTTTTCGAGAAACCTTGGGCTACGAGTCAGACCTTGTATCTTACAATTTCATCATCTCCATTTCTTTTTCATACAAAAACTCATTTGTATCCTACTGGGATTACATTTTTTGGTGTTCAAACTACATGTCTAAACACTTTACATATTTTTAGTGAGTCTAATTCAATATGTATAGCCTCCTTCCATTTTTGCCGATCATCTCTTTGTTGACAATCTGTTAGAAATAATTTAATTGTGGTGATGAGAGTCAAAACCAGTAGGCCGTAATAACTAAATCATAAGACAATATAAATTGACAGAAACAGTACTTTTAAAAGTACTTATCGACTTATAAAAACATAAGCAAAACTCGGCTTATAAAAGCAGAACAGAACTTAGAAAAGCAGAAGCATAAATTATCAGAACTTAATGTCTTTTGCTTGATCGTTACAGTCTTCAATGTTACCGTTACTTTACCTAGTACTAAGCATTATTTGCACCATTAATGCTGTACAAAAACATTTAATGCTCCTTGCTAGTTTTGGTAAGAAACAAGACTGATTACTCTGAAGCTTTCTGCAGGATCTTTTTTAGGTGATAAAGCTGATTCTACTTAGAAGTCACAGAAGCAGTTCTTGATTATAAACATTGGATTCAAAGTTTTCCATATATAAGGGTCAATCCTAAAAAAATAAGATCATTCTCATTATCAACACATCGATCATTCCAACGTTAGTTTGAGCTATAAACAACTACTACTTATCTTCAAGCTCAACATACAGAAAAGCAGCACACGCTTTATAATAGACATCTGATCTTTTGAGATCATTTTGTGCTGCTGTTTCTTCACCTCTTCACAAGTTATACACTTTACTACATCTTGTTGAGAAGAGTCTGTAATCTGGGAAAGAGTCTTTTCCAGAACTTTGTTATATTCATTACTTTGTGTTGTGTGAAACTAAGAGTTTCAGTAGGCGAAAGATAAGTCCTATTGAAGTGGGTGTGTACAAGTGTTGTACTGTAAAAACCAAAGTCTTTTAGTGATACCTTCTGGAAACAGAAGAAGGGGAGACGTAGAAGATTTTATCTTCGAACTTCCAGAAACAATCACTGTTCCATTGCCTACAGTTTTACTGTTTTCACCCTCATATCATCAGATCGTTTCCACAATTATTATTGTGATCTGCTGAATATTTATTCGAACAAGATAAGCTACAATCTCTAACAGGATTCTAGCACCCTTTCCAAAAACGTCCGACAAAGAAACGAGTTTATTCACCCCCTCTAAACTCGATATCGATCCCCAACAAGTGGTATCAGAGCGGGTCATTCTTTTTCTAAAGAATCTTCAACAGATATGGCACACTTCATTAAAGTTCCTATGTTCTCAAAAAAAGATTTTGATGACTAGAAGATCAGGATGCAAGCCCATCTTGCAGCCCAAGACGATGACATGTGGTTTATTATCACAGATGGTCCATTGAAGATTCTAATGCCTAATATAGCTATTGCTGTTACTGATGGACAAATGGTTGAAAAACCAAGAAATTTCAAGAAGGATTCACCATCTGGTGACATGGCGTGCTTTAACTGTGGAAAAATCAGACACTTTATTGCTGATTGTCCGAAGCCGAAGAAAGATGATCAGAAGAAGGAGGAGTACAAGCGGAATGATAAGAAATCCAGAAGATACCGCAAAGCAATGATTGCTGAAGAAAGCAAATCAAAATGGACGGATTCTAGCTCTGAGTCTTCTGACTCAGATAGTCATTCCAACGATAGCGATACAGAAGAGATCAAATATCTCATGGCAAACACTGAATCAATCTCGACATCTGGAGAGGTATTTGACTTTGACTCTGATAAATTTACACGAACTGATTTGGTTAAAGCACTGCATGACGTGGTGGAAGAGTACTCAAGAATTTCTCAATCATTCGAGTAACTGAAAATCAAAACTTTAAAGATCAAATCAGTAAGTTTACTTGCTTGTAAGAAAACAGTTGTAGTGATCTAAAAGTTGAGATAAGTTAGTTGAAAACTGAGAATGACAGAGTAAATGCAGATTACCAGACAATGAGGTCTGAGAATTAGAAGCTATCGGTTCTGGTAAATGCATGGAATAAGTCTTCTGTTTGACTGTTTCTTTAGAGAAGATGCAATAATTACAGAAGCAATCCGGAGACAGGAGTGGTCTCGGATTCAATAATAATGAAAGCACTTCTGAAACAAGTACAAAGCCAAATCTGGATACAAGCAAAGGAAAATACATTCATTTTGTTAAATCCAGTGTGGTATATGAACTAGTAGTACCAACTATTCAAGTCAAAAGGTTTGAAGATCAGACGAACATAAGTAAGCATTATGGTCTGGGTTATGTTGAACCTAAGGGAAGAGTCCACCAGAGTTCTGGATCCAGTAGAGGATTCAACTCAGAAGGACAACCTTCTATGAAGGTTAGAAACTACCAGTACTATAATTCTAGATCGGTTCAGAAGAGATACATACCAGACGACAAAAACAGTAGGGAAGAACAACATCTTAAAATGCATTCTGTTAGAAACAATAGACCTTCTATTGCACAAACCTCTGTGGATACCCGAAGTACAAAGTCACCTAGAATTGTACAAATGTGGATTCCTAAAGGATTGATAAGGCTTGGACCCAAATAGATTGGGTACCAATTACTAAAACTTGTGCCTGTAGGAACAGGAGAAGAAAACCAAGATAAGCAGCTCCACATGGTATCTGAACAGTGGATGTTCCAGACATATGATTGGACAAAAGAGTCTACTCTCAGAAGTAATGAGTTGTAGTAGACCAAAGATAACTTTTGGGGACAACTCAAAAGTTAAAACCGTGGGTAAGGGTAAGATTATCCATGGTAATATTACTATAAATGATGTACTCTTAGTTGAAAATATTTGTTACAATTTAATCAGTATTAGTCAACTGTGCGATAATGGTTACTCAGTAGCTTTTCAAAAGCACACCTGCACAGTTAAAGATGCCGATGAGTCTACTATCTTAACAGGAAAAAGAAAAGGCAATAACTACAAAGTATCATGGAACCTAGATCATGTTAATGTTCCTACATGTTTAGTTGCCTCCCTTAGTGATAAACATTGGCTCTGGCACAAGAGATTGATTCATCTGAACTTCAAGTCAATCAATAATCACAAGAAGCAGAACATAGTTGATAGTTTACCTGATACATTTTGTTAAGAATCACATTTGTTCTGCATGTAAACTTGGTAAACAAGTAAGATCCAGCTTCAAGAATAAAGGTAGTAAATCAACTTCAAGGTGTTTGGAATTATCGCATATGGATTTGTTTGTTCCAATCCTTATCATGAGCTTCGGGAAATGAAATATAATCTTGTTGTTGTTGATGACTTTTCTAGATTTACTTGGGTAATTTTTCTTGCTGGAAAAGATCAAACCAGTAGCCTCCTGATCAAGCTTCTGAAAAAGATTCAAAATGAAAAATCAGTTTCAGTCACCAAAACCAGAAGTGATCGGGGCACTGAGTTTACTAACAAGATTCTTGAGTTATATTTGGATGAACAGGGTATTCATCATGAATATTCAGCTGCCAGAACGCCTCAACAAAATGGAGTAGCTGAGAGGAGAAACAGAACTCTTAAAGAAGCTGCTAGAACAATGCTAGCAGATGCATACATCTCTCAGCGCTTCTGGGCAGAAGCAATCAACACAACGTGCTACACACAGAACATAACCATGATCAACAAAAGGCACAATCAAACTCCATATGAGATATGGAGAGGGAGCAAGCCTAATGTATCTTATTTTCATGTGTTTGGTTGCAGATGCTTTGTGCATAATAATGGTAAAAATTATTTATCTGCATTTGATTCAAAATCAGATGCTGGACTATTTCTTGGATATTCAGCAGTAAGCAAAGCTTTTAGAATTTTCAATAATAGAACTCTTAATGTTGAAGAATCTATTCATGTTGTTTTTTATGAAGATAGCAGTGCTCCTGGAATTTCTAACATTTCAAATCTAAGTAAAAGATTAGACAGAATTCATCTGGAACTGGATAGTGAAGATGATGCGGAACCCAGTGTCAAAGATGCTCAAAATCCAGAACCAGACATTCCTCTGGTGGAACCAATTGTTCAGACACAAGATATACCAGAACCAGCAGCTAACATTCCATAACCTTCTACTGCTTTAGCTGAGCATGATCCGAATCCATTAAATCAGGAAGAAATCCGTCTAAACCCTTTTGTTTGGAGAAAATCTCACCCTCCATCTTTGGTTATTTGAAATCCAGCAGCTTCATTAAGAATCAGAAGGCAAATGATAAATGAATATATGCATGCTGCTTTTATTTTTCATGATGAACCAAAGAAGATTGAAGAAGCTCTTCTGGATCCCAGTTGGATTGAAGCTATGCAAGAAGAGCTGAATCAATTTAAAAGAGATGAAGTTTGGTTTCTTGTACCTAGACCATCTCACCAAGCAGTTATTGGAACTCGGTGGGTGTTTAGAAACAAGCTAAATGAAGAAGGTACTGTGGTTAGAAATAAAGCAAGACTGGTGGCTCAAGATTTCAGACAAGAAGAAGGGATAGACTATGATGAAACCTATATACCAGTAGCAAGGCTTGAAGCAAGCCTTTGCTGCTTCCAAGAACTTCAAAGTTTATCAGATGGATGTGAAAAGTGCCTTTCTAAATGGTCTACTGCAAGAAGAAGTCTACGTTGAACAACCTCCAAGTTTTATTGATCATTTCTTGCCGCATCATGTTTTTAAGTTACACAAAGCCTTGTATGGTCTGAAACAGGCACCTAGGGATTGGTATGACACTCTCTCACAATTTCTTATCAATCATGATTTTACTATCGGCACAGTAGACAAGACTTTATTTACTTTATTAAGAATAAGAAAATTTGGTTAGTACAGATTTATGTTGATGACAATAGCTTTGGGTCAACTAACCCAAAATTTTGTGAAACGTTTGCTAAGATAATGCAGGAACAATTCAAAATGAGGATGATGAGAGAATTGACATTCTTCCTAGGACTCCAGATCAAGCAAATCAATACAGGAATCTTCATAAATCAGGCTAAGTACACAAAAGAACTACTGAAAAAGTTTGGCATGGAAACATGCTCTACTGCTTCCACACCAATGAGCTCATCTACTAAACTAGACAAAGATGAAAACGGAATTTCAGTAAAGGTAACTCAGTATCGTGGTCTATTTGGTTCATTGTTATATCTTACTGCCAGTAGACCTGACATTATGTTTGCTGTTTGTATTTGTGCAAGATTTCAGTCTAACCCTAAGCAATCGTATTATATTGCTGCTAAACAAATTCTAAAATATTTAAAGGATACTCAAAATGTCGACCTATGGTATCCCAATGATTCTTCTTTCAATCTTATTGGATATTCAAATGCTGACTATGCAGGTTGCGAATTAGATAGAAAAAGAACCAGTGTTTTTTTTCAATTTCTTGGTGATTGGTTGATCTCGTGGTTCAGTAAAAAGCAGACTTCCATAGCCACGTCTACTGCAGAAGCAGAATACCTTGCTGCTGGAAGTTGCTACTCTCAATTACTTTGGATGCAACAACAACTTAAGGATTATGGAGTTCAAGCCTCTGAATCACCTATATTCTGTGACAATACCAGTGCTATAGCAATTACACACAATCAAGTACTTCATTCCAGAACGAAACACATTGATATCAGACATCATTTTATTAGAGATCATGTGCAGAAGAAGGACATTCGTCTGGAATATGTTCATACTGATCAACAAGCAGCAGATATCTTTACAAAGCCTCTGCCTGGGAATAATTTTTCTTATTTTTGCAATGTTCTCGGTTTAATTGATTTATCGTAACTACTGTTTACTATATTTTGTTTATTTTTGCATTTGGTAAAAGCAGTAGATAACAAGAAATATGGAAATAATGAAAAATTTCATTCATAAAATCAGATTCGTTACAATAGATAAACCTATTACAATTGTTGATATCAGCAGTACAGAGAGTTACAGAGGAAAACCTAACAAAGCTACTGGAATCATCCCTCTTTTTGCATGGTCGTGGTTGTAAAAGGGATTATTCCGCAGCTTAGTCCTTTTATAATAATAATCTAACTGATTATTCAGATTACATGTCGAGGAATTTCTTCCAAGTCTTCATCTCTTGGAAATGATGTCTTCAAACATCTCTTTACGAGACGCCGGAAGTTGCCTCTGGCGCGCGAGGCTTATGTGGTTTGATATTTTTCAAGACTCAGATGAATTACTTGCACTATCCATTTGTTAAGTAACTAAATTGATTTTACTTGTGTGTTTGCAGGTATTTATATTCATTCTCGGGAAAGTCGAAAAGCCTATTGACTGTTCACGTCCTGCACGAATATTAAGAGTCACATGTCATTCTCTCAGATCTCGAATCTTCGATTTTAATATTTGTTTATTTGCATTAATTTAGGGGGAATATTATTGACTGATATTTCCGTGCCTTGTCAAAAACAGATGGAGATGTGTCTTTTCGATAAAACAATGTGTCCACTGGGTTTTATCAAGATGCTAGATATATTTCAGTGCTTTAAAACTTTCAGAAGATATTATCATAAAACGACAAATCATCTTCTGATTTTTTTAGTAATCGCCGAGGACAGCCCGCCTTTTTATTATTTTTCAAAATTTTTTTAAAAACATTGGCTTATCTGACACTCACTATTTTAAGTTTTCTAAAATTCAACCGTAAACATATTGACATGTGTCCCTATGTTTGCACTGACGGCTGTACATTTTTTATATTAACCGCCTCTTCTCTCTCTTTTCAACTTTTACAATTTAAAACTATTGCATACTAGCTACTGCTTTCTCTCGTATTTCGCTGCTACAGATTCTATTTCAAATCCATCTTATTTGCAGAAATGGCTAGAGCTTATACTCTCAACGCTTATCAAGTTAACTTTGCATCAGTTATGACCATCAAGGATGAGAACCTTGTTAAGATGTTCAAGGCCATCGAAAAATCTGGTCTTAGGAGATTTTTGGAAGTCCCTGCAATCAACTACAAGACAACCCTCCAGGACTTCTATGCTAAAGCAACCATTGAGGATGGGAAGATCATTTACTCCCAGGGAGATGCATCTACCACCATTGATGCTGCACTGTTGGTATCAACTTTCTTTCTCCCATTCTCAGGTACTTCTGATTTTTCAGTTATTTCAAAGGAGGAGATGTCCACTGCCCTTACCACATTCTCAACTTCTGGAGAGGAACTCTCTCCCTCTTGCTTCAAGAAGCTTCTGAAAATGGAGTACCAAGTACTTGCCGATATTGCAAATGCGCTTCTGGTCAAAGCTGGTACGTTTGATAAGCTGACCAAAGAAAAATTTCAAGTGATGATAGCCATCACTTCTGGAACAAAAGTGGGTTGGAGCCGTTTTCTGTTTAAAATCATGAAGGATATGATTGTGAGGAAAGGTACTGGTTTTGCTGTTCAGATCAGCATGATGTTGAAGGATGCTGGTTTTTCACTTACTTCTGAATAGGATGGTTCATCTGTTACTATGGTTGATGCTGATAATGTACTTGCTTTAAGGCCTAAGCCAACTGTGGCTGAATTTGTCGCCCTGAAAAAGTAGATCGACGATGCTCCAACCGAGGCTCTAGTTCCTCAGAAGAAAATCAAGAGGAAGAGAGTAGTTGTTTTGACTGACTCAGAAAAAACCATTTTGGAAGAGTCTATTGGTCCAACCCAAGTCTCACTCCAAGCCACCCCCAGCAAAAAGAAATCCAGAACCACCATTCGCCTCAAGAAAACAGCAGCCGTTGCTGATCTTGATACTGTCCCTCTGAGACAAGTGTTCCCAGAAGCTACCTCATCTAAACCAAAATCTATCCCCTCTTCAAAACCAACAGTCATCCCCACTGCCCCAACTTCTACTTCTTTTCAGACTCTCAGACCCGCTTCTGGATTTGTTATTAGAGAATCTCCTGCAGGGTCTTCTGCTTTTAAATCTGTGCTGCATGCATCATCATCAGATAAAGGCAAGGGAAAGCTCGTTGAAGAACCACAACCTCTTGGTGCCAAGTCATTTACTCTTACTGCTATTGATCTTCACTTGGAAGAAATTGAAAAATCTGCCATTGAAGACATGACTTTCTTTGATGATTGGCTTAAGGTTAGAGTTTTCCACCCAATCACATACTTGAGATCACCAGGTGTCTATGCAAAAATGGTGAAGAATGAAAAGAAAGTTGCTGCTGCTAAGAATAATAATGTGATTGAAGCAATGAACAGATGGAATTACATTTTTGAGCAGCTCAAATGCCAGAATCTGGATTCTGTTTTGAAGACCTTGAAGTCAAATTGTAATGACAAGAATCCTACTGCGGCTCAGGATCAGAATGTGATTCAAATTTTGACTGATCATTTGCAATTGATGAATGAGCAAGTTCTTGCTCAAGAACAGGCCTTTGGAGAGCCGTTGCAGTACCAAGTAGGTGATGTCCCAGACTTTCACAAAATTAAGCCAGTTGAGGAAAGGACCACAGCTCCTTCAGAAGCTAAAGTTTCCAGTACTCCTGCATCGCCGACATTGCCTACCAAATCTTCATATCTGATTTCTGTTCATGAGTTGGCATCAGTAGATGAAGTTATTAAATCAATTGTCCTATCTGCTACTGCACCAGAAGCACCTCAGGTTACTGAACTGGGAATTCCATAAGGTAACCAAGAAGCTCAACCAGCAGACCAGACTATGGAAGAATCAGATGCTGTTCAATCTTTATCACTGCCAAACTTGGAGAGATTTTCTGCTGAACATCAAGCAAAAATGGAAGATCTATTGGATGACCCATCTGAATCTAATCCATTTGTTGACCTCTGGAATCCACTGACACCGTTGGTGTTGTGCCCCAACTAGAAGATAGAGTAGAACCTGAACATTCTACTGCTCATGAAGGAACTTCTGCTGAACTGTCTGCAGAACCGTCTACTGCTCCACCAGAAGTTGCCCCTTCTACTGCTTTGATTCTCCCTCTTGCTGATTCTCCTACTCGCATCGCTCATCTTGCGGAGATTAGACAACGTATGCTCGAAAGAACTCCATCCCCGGAAGAGCAATTTGATCTTGAGTTTCAGATAGACATTCTCCAAAGAAATCTGAACAATCTTTCAGACATTGTTAAACAGTTATCCTTCGAACATGCTGGTGAGGTTAGTGCCACAAAATTCTTCCGTGACCGCATCTCCAAAGAGGTCACTCGCACGGCAGAATCATTGTAATTTTTCGACAGACTGTTCTCTCAAGTAAGGGGAACATCTTGATTGGACAAGCTGATATCATTAAGAATTTCTCTTATCATGATTCAACTTCTCCACCAAAATTGAAGCTATGGATTCGAGGCTTGAAACCATTGATGCCAAGATTGAGTCACAATCTCAATCTATTTATGATCTTAATGAACAAGTCTTGAATCAGGCACCTGTTCTGGAGATTCTGAATCATGGAATTATTTCTCTTACTGGCCGGATGGATGATTTACTTTCTTGAATTCAGGCCAGTGATGGCAAAAAGGGAGAAGAAGAAGGTAGGACAGAAGAATGCAGAACTGGAGGACATTATCTTGTTATATTTGCTATCTGCTTTTTGATATAACTGTTGTTTCTCATCTTTACTAAATTCTAGGTTTCACAAAGGGGGAAATTTTTAGACATAATTTAATTGTGGTGATAAGAGTCAAAATCAGTAGGCCGTAATAGCTAAATCAGAAGACAATATAAATTGACAGAAGCTGTACTTTTAAAAGTACTTATCGACTTATAAAAACAGAAGCAGAACTCGGCTTATAAAAGCAGAAACAGAACTTAGAAAAGCAGAAGCATAACTTATCAAAACTTAACGTCTTTTGCTTGATCGTTACAGTCTTAAATATTACCGTTACTTTACCTAGTACTAAGCATTAATTGCACCATTAATACTGTACAAAGACATTTAAAGCTCCTTACTAGTTTTGGTATGAAACAAGACTGATTACTCTGAAGCTTTCTGCATGACCCTTTTTAGGTGATAAAGCTGATTCTACTCAGAAGTCACAGAAGCCGTTTTTTATTATAGACGTTGGATACAATGTTTTCTAAATACAAGGGTCAATCCTTTATAGAAAATAAGATCATTGTCATTATCAATGCATCGATCATTCCAACGTTAGTTTGAGCTATCAACAACTACTACTAATCTTCAAGCTCAACATACAGAAAAGCAGCACACGCTTTATAATAGACATCTGATCTTTTGAGATCATTTTGTGTTGTTGTTTCTTCACTTCTTCACAAGCTATACACTTTACTACATCTTGTTGAGAAGAGTCTGTAATGTGGGAAAGAGTCTTTTCCAGAACTTTGATATATTCATTACTTTGTGTTGTGTGAAACTAAGAGTTTCAGTAAGTGGGTTTATACAAGTGTTGTACTGTAGAACCAAAGTCTTTTAGTGATACCTTCTGGAAACAGAAGAATGGGAGACGTAGAAGATTTTATCTTCGAACTTCTAGAAATAGTCATTGTTCCATTGCCTACTGTTTTCACCCTCATATCATCATATTGTTTCCGCACTTATTATTGTGATCTGCTGAATATTTATTCGAACAAGATAAGATATAATCTCTAATAGGATTCTAGGACCCTTTGCAAAAACATCCAACAAAGGAACGAGTTTATTCACCCCCCCTCTAAACTCGATATCGATCCTCAACACAATCCTTAACGGATTTTGGTTCTGAGTATTCATTATGTATGATGTCAAGGGTGACATTTAGAACAAAGACATTTTCAACAACTGTATTATTTTGATCCCACAATTTTCGAGACGATATATAATTTGTTGAAATCTTATTATTTTCATGAGAATATGGTTCTTCAGGAATAATAGTATCCAAGTTTGGTCAATTGATTTCTCTTACTATATGATCCAAGATTGCTTCTTCTGGAGCTTTTGAATTTTATTTCTCTTGTACCTTTATTTTTCGAGTTACAATATCCTTTGAACAAATTGGTCGACCATGCTTCTGTCGTATTTTAGATTCATTTGTAGGTTGAATAATAGCTAGTCCTACGGGGACATCAATTTTTACAGGGGCATTCAATGCATGTGTATTTGACTTTGTCACATTCTTTGTATTAACAAAAGCATCGGACAATTGATTTGCAATTCTTTGCAAGTAATTGATTCTCTCAACTTCTTGCTCACATTGATTATTTCTAGGATCATAATGAGAATGTTTTCTCATTCCAACAAACATTTTGTTGCTCCTCTGGATACAAATTTATTTCCCCTAGATTTGGAAATTTCAAATCATCGGAGTGGAAAATATGCAAATCTCGCAGTAAACAAGTCTCACGTTAGAGGTGCTAAATATCTAATAATAGATGGTGAATCATATCTCACATAAATCTCAAGTCTACGTTGTGGACCCATTTTAGTTTGTTGTGTTGGTGGGAGAGGGAGTTGTATTGCACAACCAAATATTCAAAGGTAAGAAACATTAGGTTCTCGACCATAAGTAAGTTGTAAGGGTGAGTATTGTTGATAATTAGTTGGTCTTATACGAATCAATGATGTAGAACGTATTATGGCATGACCTCATGCAAATGATGGAAGTTTTGTTCTCATCAGTAATAGTCAAGCAATTAATTGCAAACGCTTAATAAATGACTCTGCTTAAGCCATTTTGTGTATGAACATGGGCAATCGAATGATCAACTGAAATCCCTATTGACATACAATAGTCATTATATGTCTGCAATTTAAATTCAGCAGTATTATCAAGACGAATTGTAACGTACCGTACCTTTAACTATTTTAAAATTTGCGGAAAAATAAAAATTTTCTTACATGAGAAATAAACTATCAAATTTCTATTTAAAATAAATTGTTCATCGAAAAATAATTGAAATAAAAGGATCACAAATAAAGTTTGCTAAAACACTAGTTTAAAACATCGTAACCTCATAACATGAAATCAGAGTAATAAAAAAATTGTCGTGCGTAAAATCTTAAAAACATGGGCGGTCATCGGGTTTAGCCTCCCACTCAGTCCAAGCCAGCTCACTGGTCCGCAGCCCTTATCTCCTCAAAGTCATCCTCATCTGCATCGATCAAGTCTAGTGAGTCTAAAGACTCAACATGTATAAACTGGAAATAACGAGTAATACGTAATAAAACCACATGAATCTTTAAAGTTCAGCGTACATACTTGAAACTTGAACATGCGTGTAAAAGCTTGAACTTACATACAGACATAGACGTGCCATAACGTGAAACTTTTCTGAAACATGCTTGCAACATACATACTTGAACATACATGAACTTCATCATTTTGCGTAGAGATATGTTTCAAAGCAAGTGACCCATACATAAATACGCCTGATCAGACTAAACCACAGTACTGGGCTGACAGGGAAGATCCACTGCCACATACATGAGATCCCCGTTCATGCTTTAACGGGTGGATTGTTCCCTGGTCAAGCTTTACCGCTTTCCAATCCTGATCTAAACCCGGTCATGCTTTACCGGGGTGGATTGGTCCCTGGTCATGCTTTACCGCTTTTCAATCCCATACATAATTTGGTCACAAGACATTTAGCATACCTCAAAAAAATGAAAATATTTTCTTTTGCACGTTGAACATACTTACTTGGCATTGAGGGATTCGTTGGATCTCTGTTGGGGCAACTACTGCACATACTAACATGAGTTCAAACCCTTAACTTTCATAGCTTAGACGTAGGTACTCGTGCTCACCACCGAAGTAATTAAAAGCTTAAGACATTCTAGATCACTCGGGACTTGACCTCGTTTAATCATCGTACTAAACCAAGACATCGAACTCCAAAACCATCAACATGTTTTTCCCAAAAAAAAAAGAGTACATGGACCCCGTGCCCAGGTCCGGCTACGGGTCCGTGTAGGCTCTGTAATCTATACTCGAAAAGAAGTAAGGACACAAACCCCGTGTCAGGGTCCGTCTACGGGTCCGTGTGTTAGAGTAGGTGCCCGTCGAGCCAAGTGTTGGCCGAGTGTTCACAATGAAACTTTATGTATAAACAATCTTTATTTTAATAATATTTGAAATTTGTTTTGGCACATCTTTATCTGTATACCCATGCTAGTTGCATAGATAAAGTCCTTGAATATACAAATAGTAGAAAAAAAATGAGATGCTCATATGAAGAGTATCATGAAACTCATATTCGGAATACTGTATATTCTAAACAGTTCCTAGTCGATTCAGCCGCCGCTAAGAAGGATATAGGTCGCTCGAGTTTTAGACTAGTATCTACGATGTGAGTACCATGTTTCATTGGTAGGGGACATTGTGATGTCCGAACATGCAGATAGGTGCTCTTGGTAGAGTGTATTGAACAACCCTCCATAAAGGACTTTTCAAGTGATTCTCACTTATAGAGTGGAAACGTCCTAGTTTATGGTTATATACCATTAGTCCTTATGACCCAGGACAACATTGAGACTCTATGTGCTAGCACTACACTTTACTTGTTTACCGACTCTCATGGAGTCATCAGGTGATAAGGTTGGGTGTTTTGTCGAAACATATAGGAGTCGATGCGTTGTAGTCGGGGATTCACCGCTTACCTTCGGGTATGGATATCCTATGTGATCTCATATGTATGTAGTATGAAATCTCTGATCAGAGTATGGTGGTAATTATGAAAGGAGTTTCATAGATGACACCATTGATGCAACTACGACATGAAACATAGTATCGATTTATTGACAACTCTCGATATACCAATGGTTGTCGAATCGGTCGGGATATATGAGTTGAAGGGACCGTACTGTACGCTAACCATAACTGAATGGTTCTTGCAGGCACTATCATTTGATACCTAAGGAATCATGTAAGCGATGCTACTAGGCATTTAACATGATTGGTTGGGTACTATCAGACTTGAGTTCTGACGTTCTTGTTATCAAGGAGTTGATAAGTAAGAATGAAGCAATTGGGGTATGCTCAAATAAGGACATGTTTAGTCCCGAATCACATTGTGATGTGAACCCACGGCTAGTTGTATAATTGAACCATTGAGGGTCACACAAGTGCTAACTTTTTAGATCCCGTTGAGAAGTAAAATAGCTCAATGTGTTGAACGGATTATAAAGTAGTTTATAGGCGTAAATAAAATGGAAGTATGACTTCTATAAGGAGAATGTAACTTTTAATTTGAGGAAGTGTTCCTAAATTAAAAGTTGGCCAAACAAATAATGTATTTAAAAATTGTGATTTTCATAAACATTATTATGGACTTAATTAAATTAATTCAAGTGTTGAATTAATTAAACTCTAGTGGACCTAGTAGTGTCCAAATAATTAAATTAATTCAAGTGTTGGATTAATTAAATAACATTGGGCCTTGTAGAGCCCAATTAAAAAAATAATTATTAAACTAGTGGGCTTGACTAAAATCAAGTAAAGTTTAAATGGTCTCAAATTTGTTTGAGACATTTAAACTAAAGTCCATGAGCTTTGTAAATGTTACAAGCCCACTTAATTTGCATGCTTGGGAGGTGAAGAGTTGGGACTACTTTTTCATAAAAATTTGCATGGCATGCTCATGCACCTTTATCAATTTTTCAAGCACCAAGAAAAATCTTCCTTCTCTCCTCCCACTCCCTCATGGCCGAAATTTGAAGCCAAAATTCTCCTAATTTTTCTTTCTTCAATTGTTGAGGAATTCATACTCTTCTCACTGAAAAATACTCTAATTTTTCTAGTGCAAAATTAGAGCGGTTCTACTTTGTTAGTGGTGGACCTAATTTTGAAGAAAAGAATCCAAGAGCAAGGAGAGCTTGTAGATTGGGTCATCCATTCGAGAGCTTAGTTGTTTAAAACTAAGTTGGAGCCATAACATCAATCCTTGTGATTGATAGGTAAAAATTCTAAACAGCCTATGTATGACATTTCGTGTTATGTTATTTGCTACACTATATCTTGTGAGGTGCTCGGTTTTGTTTTCTTGTTGAAAAACATTTTTACAAAACTTCCGTTGCGCAACCGGGCACCGTAACCGATCCCCTTTCAAGTGGTATCATGAGCTATGATTACAATTTTGGTGTAGCAAATACATGATATTATGTTGAGGTTTATTTCTAATCGCATGAGACAATCAAAACGACAAATCAAAAGCCGATTTTTGGGGGGTTTTTGGGCAGCAAGTTGCTGCCCATTTCAGGCAGCTCGGGCAGCCCGAGGGGCTGCCCGAATGGACCCCTTCGTAAAATAAAATAAAAAAAATAATTTTTTTGGTAAGTTGGCCGGAATCCAGCGACGGCGATGACGACGAGGGTTTTCAAAATTGTTTTGGAATATCAAAGTGTCATCGGCCTTGAAGTTGTTGGGCCATTAGATGGCTAACACAATTTGTGAATTTAAATGGGCCGAAATGTTTTTGTTGAAAAATGATTTTTTTGGGCCCTTAAGTTTAAATCCACAAAAGTTGTACATATTATCTCATAAAATAAATAATTGAAGTTGGACTTTAATTATTTATAGTAAATGGTGATTTACAAGAAATTCGGTTATAAATAAATTAATTAGAAAGTAGACAAAGGAGTTTGTATACTTTGTTAATTTAGTTTATAATCGTGGCAGTTAGTGATTGGATCAAGATATATAATATTGGATCAATTGATTATTGTGCTAATTAATTGATGGTGTATGATAGGTGATATTATGCATGAAGGATGATCAAAAGCCCAAGCCCAATTTGCTAGGTGTATGCTAGGATATTTTGTGTTGAATGATTGTAATAATGATCAAATTTAAAGTGGGCTTGGTTTATGGCCTATTCCCACCCCATGAGATGTATCTCTATTTGCCATGGATATTTATTTGTAAATATTAGTATAGTGGAAGATCAAGATTGGAAGATGGTGGCCTTGATGATTATGAAGATCGAAGACATGTAAATATTGGAAGCTTATGTAATAGTTGCATTTGCATCCCACGCATTTCCCTAGGATTGGACCTAGGCCCGTGTTTAGCTCACACGGGCCATTAGTTTTGGGGCGAATGATCATCCTTGTTTTGTTTACTGTTTATAATATATGCATGATATGTTATAAATAATGTGTATGTGCGTTATTATTATAATAATAACAAAGTTGCATGAATCCGGCAAACATACGATCAAACATGGCGAGCTTTTAAATAAAATTAACGATGAGACCTTTCAAAATTAAAAACCCTCATTTTGAATAAGATTCAAAATTAATATCAAGCCCGAAAAGGGGAATTATAAATTTGTTTATAATTTCCATGTCTTCCATCGACAATGGGTGCATGATGAACGCTACCCATGTTCGGGGCTCGGATCATATTATTGGGGGGGCCCTAGACACCGGAAAGCTGTGACATCTATTGACATGGTGATGTGAACTACGTGGAACTCCCATGATTTCGGCTCATATTATTGAGGGAACTCATGGCGACCGTCCATTAAGGTTCAACATCGATGGGTAAGGCTTGACAAGTAAAGATGAACGACGTCATATTATTGGGTCCTAATCAAACGTGAGAAAAAATTTTACGTAGAGGGTTGCATGGTGATGCAAATGGAAACTAGCTTTTAGGAATTGTGATTGGCTGATATTATTCGGGATCATGATTTGCTAATTGGACCTTACGTACATACTGAGGAAAGGAGTTTCTCGTTTTCACTAGAGGGTAGTGAAAAATTTCAAAACAGTGGGAGTAAAAAATTTATGAAGTAAAAGTCCATACTTCATATCTTACTAAATATTTTAAAATAGTCATTAACATTTATCTGTTTTACTTTTCAATACTTTTTGACAATGTCTTCGATTCGCAATTTGCAATTTGTAATACTCAACAAACACGTATTAACCGGACCTAATTACCTCAATTGGCTAAGAAATATGAAAAATGTCTTGAATTCGGAAAAGAAAGCGTATACACTTACTGAGTCTCCGCCTGTTGAGGCTCCGACTGACTGCACTCCTGAGGAATTGCAGACTTACAAGGAATGGTGTGACCATGACTTGAAAGCCAAGTGTTATATGCAGGCTTCTATGAAAGATGAGAAGTCGGTTCTTTATGTGGGCTCTTCATCTGGTACGAAGACTGGTCCACCTAGGAAGGGAAAGAAGCGTTCTTTCCAACGTCCCAAGAAGAACGTGCCCTTGAAGAGGTAAGATCCGAATCCAGTTGTGGCAGCCACACCAGTAAAGGCTGACAAGACTGCTGATATTTGTTATCACTGCAAAAGGCCTGGACATTGGAGGCGTAACTGCAGAGAATATCTTGCCCAGAAGAGTTCTGGAAACGGTATGTTCTATAATGAAGTAAACATTTCAAATAAGTCTACTTCTTGGGTATTGGATACCGGCTGTGGCTCACATCTCTGTAATGATTTACAGATGATGAGAAGAAGTAGGAGACTTAGAGAAGGTGAGACCTTCTTGATGTTGGGCAATGGAGCAAGAGTTGCTGCCAAGGCCGTGGGAGATGTTTACTTATTGTTGAACAATGTTTTTAAGTTGATTTTAAGAGATTTTTTGTTTGTACCTGATTTGGTGAAAAACATTGTTTCCATTTCTATGCTTGATAAAGATGGATATTCTTGTTTATTTAGCAAAGGTGTTTGCAACATTTACAAGAATGAATGTTGAATTGGTACTGGAGAACTTGAAAACGATCTCTATAACTTAAAATTGAAAGATATTTCACTAAACAATGTCCAAGCAATAACAACAACAAACAAGCGAAAGCAATATACTCTTAATACGGCACAATTGTGGCATGCTCGTTTAGGACATACTTCCTTAAGAAGGATGAACAAGCTAGTGGGAGTAGGCATGTTTGATATGTCTGATATTAATGCTCTCAGGACTTTTGAATCCTGTCTAAAAGGAAAGATGACCAAAATTCCCTTTAAGGGCCATGTGGAGCGAGCCAAAGGGTTATTGGATTTGATCCATACCGATGTGTACGGTCCGCTTTGCATCACCACTAAGCATGGACATGCCTACTTCATCACCTTTACCGATGACTTTTCGAGGTATGGGTATGTGTATTTGATGAAATACAAGTCTGAAGCCTTTGAAAGGTTCAAAAAATTCAGAAGTGAAGTAGAAAAATAGTTGGGACGAAGCATCAAGACACTTCGATCGGATCGAGGTGGTGAGTACTTGAGTGCCGAGTTCCAAGAGTATCTTAGGGAGAATGAGATTCTCTCGCAGTGAACTCCGCCTGCTACACCACAGTTGAATGGTGTTTCGGAGTGTCGTAACCGGACTTTGATGGACATGGTTCGGTCTATGATGGGGTTCACGAAGTTTCCGCCATCCTTTTGGGGATATGCGCTTGAGACAGCGGCACTGTTGTTGAACAATGTCCATTCAAAGGCAGTTGATAATATACCATATGAGATATTGATGGGTAAGCCTCCCAAATATTCTTATCTTAGAATATGGGGATGCCCTGCTTATGTAAAGCAGACAGTGGGAGATAAATTGGATAGTCGAACCATTTTATGTTACTTTGTGGGATATCCAAGGAATTCAGTTGGATACTATTTCTATCATCCCCAAGAAACAAAAGTGTTTGTTTCTAGGAATGCAACCTTTTTGGAAAAGGGGTTTTTATTGTATATAAAAGGGGAGATGATAGAACTCGAAGAGGTTCGAGAGACACCCACAATTGAAGAACCCACACCCGAAGAGCCAAGAGAGGATATACAAGCTCCTAAAGATCCGAGAGAGTCTCGAGACCACCTATGAGGTACGGTGTAACGCCCCAGATTCGACGACTGTCCTTACTGTATCAAGACGAGTCTTTCCAGCGTGCTTATGTCCTCACTCACACGCACCCTGGGAAACTTTCCAAGAGGTCACCTATCCCAGAATTGCCCCAAGTTAAGCACGCTTAACTTTGGAGTTCTTATGTGATGAGCTACCGAAAAGAAGATGCACCTTCGTGATATGAGTAGTACAAATCAAATCTTTCAAGCCCTCTTCAACTGTACAGTACATTACATTGAACAGTCTCGGAATCCCTCTCATTCCCGTGTGGGTTGGTTCATTCATGTTCCCTCCACCTAGAAGCCTGCCAGGAGCCGCTCATTGTCCGTGCAACTGATGGCACCGGCGATCACCCCCCGCCCTCTTCGGCCCCGGGTCTCACATGCCCACCAGCTTCCGCTTGGTTCGTCCCCGAACCACACCGTACTAAGAGAGGTCGGCTCTGATACCAACTGTAACGCCCCAGATTCGACGACTGTCCTCACTATATCAAGACGAGTCTTTCCAGCGTGCTTATGTCCTCACTCACACGCACCCTTGGAAACTTCCCAGGAGGTCACCCATCCTAGAATTGCCCCAAGTTAAGCACGCTTAACTTTGAAGTTCTTATGTGATGAGCTACCGAAAAGAAGATGCACATTCGTGATATGAGTAGTACAGATCAAATCTTTTAAGCCCTCTTCAACTGTACAGTCCATTACATTGAACAGTCTCGGAATCCCTCTCATTCCCGTGTGGGTTGGTTCATTCATGTTCCCTCCACCTAGAAGCCTGCCAGGAGCCGCTCATTGTCCGTGCAACTGATGGCACCGGCGATCAGCCCCCGCCCTCTTCGGCCCCGGGTCTCACATGCCCACCAGCTTCCGCTTGATTCGTCCCCGAACCACACCGTACTAAGAGAGGTCGGCTCTGATACCAACTGTAACGCCCCAGATTCGACGACTGTCCTCACTGTATCAAGACGAGTCTTTCCAGCGTGCTTATGTCCTCACTCACACGCACCCTTGGAAACTTCCCAGGAGGTCACCCATCCCAGAATTGCCCCAAGTTAAGCACGCTTAACTTTGGAGTCCTTATGTGATGAGCTACCGAAAAGAAGATGCACCTTCGTGATATGAGTAGTACAAATCAAATCTTTTAAGCCCTCTTCAACTGTACAGTCCATTACATTGAACAGTCTCGGAATCCCTCTCATTCCCGTGTGGGTTGGTTCATTCATGTTCCCTCCACCTAGAAGCCTGCCAGGAGCCGCTCATTGTCCGTGCAACTGATGGCACCGGCGATCACCCCCCGCCCTCTTCGGCCCCGGGTCTCACATATGGTCTGCTTCTTGAAGAGGGCCATGATGAGCCTAACCATGGATGTGATCCAAGGACCTTCAAGGAAGCGTTATCTGATGCCGATTCATCCAAGTGAATTGAAGCAATGGAATCTGAGATGAATTCCATGCATTCGAACCAAGTGTGGAATCTTGTGGATCCACCTGAGGGAACTGTTCCCACAAGGTGTAAATGGATTTACACGAGAAAACTTGGGACGGATGGGAACGTATTGACCTTCAATGCGCGATTGGTGGCAAAAGGATATACTCAAAGACAAGGAGTTGACTTTGAGGAAACCTTTTCTCCAGTTGCAATGTTCAAGTCTATAAGGATATTGCTAGCCATTGCTGCATGGTATGGCTATGAGATATGGCAGAAGGATGTCAAGACAGCCTTTCTTAATGGGGATATTAAGGAAGAGATTTACATGTCTCAACCTGAAGGGTTTACTTCTATCGGAAGTGAGCATATGGTATGCAAACTTCAGAGATCAATTTATGGTATAAAGCAGGCATCTAGGAGTTGGAACCTTAGATTCGATAGTACAATCAAAGAGTTTGGTTTTACTAAGAATCCTGAGGAACCCTGTGTGTATAAGAAGGTCAGTGGGAGTGCTGTGACATTCTTAGTACTTTATGTTGATGACATTCTACTCATTGGGAATGATGTAGGAATGTTGCAATCAACTAAAATATGGTTAGCGAGTAAGTTCTCGATGCAGGACTTGGGTGAAGCATCTTTTGTATTGGGAATACAGATCTATAGAGATAGATCAAGAAGATTGCTTGGTCTCACCCAGTCCACATACATTGATACCATCGTGAAACGGTTCTCGATGGATGAGTCCAAGAGAGGACATCTACCAATGTGTCATGGCGTGTCCCTATCCAAGTCTATGTCTCCCAAGACTGATGCAGAGATAGCGGCGATGACACGCATTTCGTATGCATCTGAAATCGGTAGCATCATGTATGGGATGATATCTACACGTCCTGATGTGGCTTTCGCACTAAATGTAGTGAGTAGATATCAATCGAACCCTGGTCTTCCACATTGGAAAGCTGTGAAAGACATCCTCAAGTATTTGAGAAGGACCAAGAAATTGTTCTTGGTCTATGGGTGTAGAGAACTGAAATTGGAATGCTATACCGACTCTAGCTTCCAAAGCGATATCGATGACTCGAAGTAAACCTCTGGGTTCGTATTCATGCTCAATGGTGCTGCTGTCTCTTGGAAGAGTTCCAAGCAAGATAGTACTGCGGATTCCACCACTGAGGCCGAATACATTGCTGCATCAGCTGCAACAAAGGAGGCTGTTTGGATAAAGAATTTCGTCCAAGAGTTAAACGTCATTCTTAATGGAGTTGCTTCTGTCCCGGTGTTGTGTGACAACACGAGAGCTATAGCTCAAGCAAAGGAGCCAATGTCTCATCAGAAGTCCAAACATGTATTGAGAAAGTACCACATCCTCCGAGAGATTGTGCAAAGAGGAGAAATGTCGATTGACAAAGTCGGCTCCGCAGATAATGTTGCTGATCCACTAACTAAGCCTTTACCTAGACCATTATTCGAGAAGCATCGCGAATCGATGGGTTTGAAGCATATGGGCGGTTGGCTCTAGTGCAAGTGGGAGATTGTTAGAGTAGGTGCCCGTCGAGCCAAGTGTTGGCCGAGTGTTCACAATTAAACTCTATGTATAAACAATCTTTATTTTAATAATATTTGAAATTATTGTTTTGGCACATCTTTATCTGTATACCCATGCTAGTTGCATAGATAAAGTCCTTGAATATACAAATAGTAGAAAGAATATGAGATGCTCATATGAAGAGTATCATGAAACTAATATTTGGAATACTGTATATTCTAAACAGTTCCTAGTCGATTCAGCCGCCGCTAAGAAGGCGCCTAAGAAGGATATAGGCCGCTCGAGTTTTAGACTAGTATCTGCGATGTGAGTACCATGTTTCATTGGTAGGGGACATTGTGATGTCCGAACATGCAGATAGGTGCTCCTGATAGAGTGCACTGAACAACCCTCCATAAAGGACTTTCCATGTGATTCTCACTTATCGAGTGGAAACGTCCTAGTTTATGGTTGTACACCATTAGTCCTTATGACCCGGGACAACATTGAGACTCTATGTGCTAGATTACACTTTGACTTGTTTACCAACCATCATGGAGTCATCAGGTGGCAAGGTGGGGTGTTTTGTCGAAACATATAGGAGTCGATGCATTGTAGTCGGTGGGATTCACCGCTTACCTTCGGGTATGGATATCCTATGTGATCTCATGTGTATGTAGTATGAAATCTCTGATCAGAGTATGGTGATAATTATGAAAGGAGTTTCAGAGATTACACCATCGATGCAACTACGACATGAAACATTGTATCAATTTCATTGACAACTCTCGATATACCAATGGTTGTCGAATCGGTCGGGATATATGAGTTGAAGGGACTGCACTGTACGCTAACCATGATTGAATGGTTCTTGCAGGCACTATCATTTGATACCTAAAGAATCATGTAAGCGATGCTGCTAGGCATTTAACATGATTGGTTGGGTACTATCAGACTTGAGTTCTGACGTTCTTGTTATCAAGGAGTTGATAAGTAAGAATGAAGCAATTGGGGTATGCTCAAATAAGGACATGTTTAGTCCCGAATCACATTGTGATGTGAACCCACGGCTAGTTGTATCATTGAACCATTGAGGGTCACACAAGTGCTAACTTTTTAGATCCCGTTGAGAAGTAAAATAGTTCAATGTGTTGAACGGATTATAAAGGAGTTTATAAGCGTAAATAAAATAGAAGTATGACTTCTATAAGGAGAATATAACTTTTAATGTGAGGAAGTGTTCCTATATTAAAAGTTGGCCAAATAAATAATGTATTTGAAAATTGTGATTTTCATAAACATTATTATGGACAAAATTAAATTAATTTATGTGTTGAATTAATTAAACACTAGTGGATCTAGTAGTGTCCAAATAATTAAATTAATTCAAGTGTTGAATTAATTAAATAACATTGGGCCATGTAGAGCCCAATTAAAAAAATAATTATTAAACTAGTGGGCTTGAGTAAAATCAAGTAAAGTTTAAATGGTATCAAATTTGTTTAAGACATTTAAATTAAAGTCCATGGGCTTTGTATATGTTACAAGCCCACTTAATTTGCATGCTTGGGAGGTGAAGAGTTGGGACTACTTTTTCATTAAAAATTTGCATGGCATGCTCATGCACCTTTATCACTTTTTCAAGCACGAAGAAAAATCTTCCTTCTCTCCTCCCACTCCCTCATGGCCGAAATTTGAAGCTAAAATTCTCCCAATTTTTCTTTCTTCAATTGTTGAGTAATTCATACTCTTCTCAATGAAAAATACTCTAATTTTTATAGTGAAAAATTAGAACGGTTCTACTTTATTAGTGGTGGACCTAATTTTGAAGAAAAGAGTCCAAGAGCAAGGAGAGCTTGTAGATTGGGTCATCTATTCAAGAGCTTAGTTTTTTAAAACTAAGTTGGAACCATAACATCAATCCTTGTGAATGATAGGTGAAAATTCTAAACACCCTATGTATGACATTTCGTGTTATGTTATTTGCTACGCTACATCTTGTGAGGTGCTCGGTTTTGTTTTCTTGTTGAAAAACATTTTTACAAAACTTCCGTTGCGCAACCGGGCACCGTAACCGATCCCCTTTCACTGTGTAGGCTCTGTAAGTTGACACTTCGAAGGAAACAGGACACGGACCCCGTGTACGGGTCCGGTCTCGGGTCCGTGTACCTGCGGGAGAAGCAAACCAACGAGAATTTATGTGCTTGTGACTTAGTCTCCCGAACTCGATCGTTCCGACCTTGAAACAACACCTCGAGACCCATCCTAGGATACTATAGCATTGAATCAAGCCTATAAAAATGCCCCAAAACAATTACGCATCACAAGAAACGCAACAAATCCGTGAACACGACAATTGACACCAAAGGAATTCCTACGACTTCTAATTCCAACCGGTGCCTAATGACACGAAACGAAACATCAACAATCATCTCAACATCATTCTTGACATACCTAAACACAGCACCGATCACCCGTTGACCCCCAACGAAGCCTGCAACAATAAAACTTCAAGAACACATCAAGGACAAATTTTTCGGAAAAACGCAGTTTGAGCAGTCCCACAAAAACGATCATAACTCACTCAAATCTTATCCAAATATCTCGAATTTTATATCAAATCGAAGGTATCAAAAATTTCAACGTTTTATATGTTGAAAGTTTTTCTAGAAATTGACCGAAAAGTCGCAGTAATTAAAAAGACAGCGAATTCTAGTTTTGAGATTCAAAAACAGTTTCAAAAGTGATCCAACCATATTTGCTCAAACTTCTACATAACATACACATGATTTTCATACATTAAACATCAAAATTATTACTATGACAAGATCGATGCAGATATGAAAGAATATACATGCCTTTTGATTTGAAACGATTGAAGATGACGAATACCGGTGCGGTAGAATACGGGAGATGACCGGGGAATGCTTGCTACACGATTCTTGCTCGAAAAACCAATGTAAATCTTCAGAAATTTTGTAAGGAGAGGGGTGGCTGCTGCTATGGCTCAAGAACCCTAGGCTATCTCCAAAATAAACGTGTGTATATGTGTGTGCATGAGTGTGGTGTAGTTTTAGGTGAAAATTTTTGATTAATTAAATAATTAGGGGCTAAAGAATTTGATTAGGTAAATACTTAGAAATAAAATAATGCAAATCTAATTACTTAACCCCACTAAAATATTAAATAAACAAATTTGCAAGGTTTAAAATCCCTACTACTCGACTTAGTAATTTTGAAAACTTAAAATCTAAAAATCACATAATACATAACGTAGGCTTTTAAAATGCTTAAAATTTCGTAAATCATTTAAAATATTAAATTTCTTGACTTGAAATAAAATACCGCATCCCAAGAATCGCCTAAATCATCACCGGTATCTTTCTCCATCCCGCAACGAATATTATCCTGAAACAAGAAACTCGAGAAAATATTTTAACTTGCATCACAAAGCATAATTAATTTAAAATAATGCATTTGAATAAATCATGCATCGCTAAAAATCCATTTAAACTTGAATAAATAATTTAACCATTAGATAAATGCATGAGATTTACATGTACTGATTTTGGGCTCTACACGAATTGTCTTGATTGAATGATTAGGGAATTGAGCTCGTAATTTAATAATGTGTGCAAGTAATTTAGCAAAAACTATATTTCGAGTTGAAAGAAAACTAACATGTGGCCATCTAGTAAACACATCAATCAATACCATGAAATATCAAAATGGTCCACATGGTGAGTGTATATGTAAGGTCCATGAAATTTAATTCATGTAACCTGAATGCATGCAATCTAGGGTTTTATTTAAATTATGTGTTTAATGATTTTATGCATTTAATGCATAATTATTGCATGATAGGATTCATTTCACGATATTTTTAAAAGTTCATGCTTTAGGATTTCTAGATGCATTTCGCGCTCGGACGAGGAACGGAGACCGAGAATTATCAGGAAAATTATTTTTAATACATGATTAATTTTTATTAATTAATACGAGGTGTTTTTAAGGGTATTTTCGAAAATGGGCCTTGGTAGGTATTTTTACTCATCGGATCGTAATTTTTATCGATACGCAAATTTTAATG
Source organism: Primulina tabacum (assembly GCF_025594145.1). Taxonomy (NCBI): domain Eukaryota; kingdom Viridiplantae; phylum Streptophyta; class Magnoliopsida; order Lamiales; family Gesneriaceae; genus Primulina; species Primulina tabacum. The sequence goes on from NC_134566.1 coordinate 22,933,819, forward strand.
ATTCAGATGACTTTTTGAGGGCTTAGACGATATTTTCAAAAACGTACCTAAACGAAATATTTTTCGAGAATGTTATTGGGCTTGTTGGTTTGTTTTATTGTTTAATGAGCTCAAAACCTTTTTATTATTTTTGGAGGCCCATTAGAGCATTTTTAATTAACCTAAACTACATTTAAAATAAATATAAACCTAATTAGCTCACAACAGCCACCCCTCCCCTCATTCAACAGCTTCCTCTCGATTTTCTTCAGCTAGAGCATCGGCCATTGTTGCATTTTCAAGAAAAGCCTCACCCCGCCTCTCCGGTTCACGTCTCGCGCATAGATATTCAAGCTTTTGATTGTTTTATCACTAAGGCTTGCTTTGTATCACTCCTTTACTCATCATTCACTCTATATATGCTGATGTATATGTATGCGCATGTAAAATTTGTAGATTTATTGTATATCATTGTTTTGCAACGGTTTGACACGTAATATGCTCTCTCATGTTTCCCACTCACGTTTTCGTGATCCTTGTACAAGGGGACTGCCGAGTTTTGTTGTTAAGGGGCCTTATACATCCATATTTTTGGTGTCAAAGGGCTGGAGGTTGGTGAAGATCGAGATCTAGCATAGGCCGATGGGAAACTCTTGGTCGCGAGTCGAGTATGCCTAGATCGGTAGGTTTGAGGTGTGCCGGCTGTGAAAGGGTCGTTCCTAGCCCTGGATCAGATCCTAGTGGGTCTGAACCGTGGCCAAGGGTGGCTCAAACATGGCTGGAATCAGAGAAAAGTCCGCTTGAATGATTGGGGCTTGTGTTGGTCTCGGTTGTGTGTTGGGAGTGGCTAGCGGTCGTGTGCATTGTGTGGTGTGCATGGGGCTGCAAGTCATGGTTAGTTGAGTCCAGTAGTGTCCTAAGGTAGGCTAGGAGGGGCTTTTCCTAGGCTGGTCCGAGTCGGTAGGACCTATGGTCGATAATTTGTGAGATTGGCCCATAGGGGTTCGAAAATGTAGGGTGCAGAAAAAATTCCAGAAACTTCTCAGGACTGATCGAGGGTCTTAGGTGGTCTGTAATTATTGGTTTAGGGGCTGGTCTAGGAGAGTGAAGTCATGGGTCGATTTGGGAAAATTTTGGTTAAGTTTCGAGTTGATTCGGGTTAAAACTGGGACCCCAGTCTAAGTTTTAAAACGAATCATTTAAGTTTTGTAATAGGCTCAAGTTTACGATTAAGAAATACTTTTAAATATGTTTTGGGATGTTTTAAGGAGTTGGTAAGCTTCGGGTCGAAAATTAGAGATCCAGGGGTAAAACGATCATTTTGGGCTTCGGGGGCAAAATGGTCATTTGCACCAGGGTGAGTTTTTGGTCCTGGTAGCGCTCTGAGCACAAATTTAACATGCTTTTAATTGTTTATGCATCATGATTATGATTTTTATGAAATTATGAAAATTACTTTGCATGCTTGATTTTAAGAAAATTTACGTATATGCATGATTGTGTTCAAGTGATGAAAATGATGATGCTTTGAAGCATGAAAATCGGTTGTGGCTAACGATGCATATGTAAATACTAATGATGAGGCATAGGCATGATGGATGGGTAATACTGTCGCTGATGTTCGACAGCCGCCGGGTACCACAGTTTTATGTAGATAGATCCATCGTATAATGATGAAACGATAAAGCAGATACGAATGTCAAAAATAAGGAATTGAATTCAATTAAATTTAAATTTTAAGAATATGATGATACGATGAGCTATTTTGACATGCATGTTTTTATGATATGTTTATGTTTATTCTTTTAAGTTTATGAAATGTATGTTGATTACAGTATTTTTCACTGTTGTGTGCTATGTATACGTATTTGCTATTATTCGGTACAAGTTTGTTGAGTCTTTAGACTCATTAGGCGTGTCTGATGCAGGTGAGCATTTGGATGAGGAGACTGGGGCTGCCAAACTATAAGTTGGCAGGGCTGGATGTGTGCACACGACTCGAGGACCACACTTTTCCGCACATCACGGTTTTATGAGTTTTGAGTAGACACGATCATTTTTATACTTTTTTATGATATGTCGTGGATTCTCAGGATTTTAATCGTTTTATTTTATTTATGCATGATTGTGGGCCAGGTTGACAATATTTTAAACTACAACATTGTTGGGGATCGATAAGGAGTTTAGAGGGGGGGTGAATAAACTCTATCATTTGTTGGATGATTTTGCAAAGGGTGCTAGAATCCTGTTGGATATTGTAGCTGATCTTGTTCGAATGTAAGTCCAGTTGATCACAATAATAAGTGCGGAAACGATCCAATGGAGTATGATGAGAAATAATAAAACAGTATGCAGTTGAACAGTGGTTGTTTCTGAAAGTTCGAAGATAAAATCTTCTACGTCTCCTATTCTTCTGTTTCCAGAAGATATCAATAAAAGACTTTGGATATTACAGTACAACACTTGCACACACCCACTTCAGTAGGGTTTACCCTTAGCCTACTGAAACTCTTAGTTACACAACTCGGTAAAACGAATACAACAAAATTCTGGAAAAGATTTTTTTCCAGTTTACAAACTCTTCTCAATAAAATATAATAAAGTGTTTAGCTTGAAGAGGTTTACGAAACAGTCAGCAGCACAAAATGATCTCAGAAGATCGCATAAAGATAATGAAGTGTGTGCTGCTTTTCTATATGTTGAGCTTGAGGATAAGTAGATGATGATAGCTCAAAATTCACGTTGGAATAATCGTTGCGTTGATAATGATAATAACATTGTTTTATATAAATGATTGACCTCTATATATATAGAAAAATTTGAGTCCAACGTCTATAATCAAAAACAGCTTCTGTGACTCCTGAGTAAGATCATCTTTAATACCTAAAAAAAAGTCTTGCAGAAAGCTTTCAGAGTAATCAGTCTTGTTTCATACCAAAACTAGTAAAGAGCGTTAAATGTCTTTGTTCAACATTAATGGTGCAATAAATGCTAGTACTAGGTAAAGTAACGGTAACATTTAAGATTGTAACGATTCAAGTAAAGACGTTAAGTTACTTCTGCTTAAGCTAAGTTCTGCTCTTAAAGCCATGTGTTGCTTCTGATTTTCTAAGCCGTTTAAGTACTTGAAGAGTACTGCTTCTGTTAATGCGATATGAGAGCTTCTGTTAATGCGATATGAGAGCTTCTGCTTTTATACTGTCTTCTGATTATAGCTATCGCGACCTACTGGTTTTGACTCTCATCACCACAATAAAATTAAGTCTAACAATTTTCCCCTTTGTGGTGATGCCAAAACCTAGAAGTTAGTAAATAACAATTATAACAATAAGCAGATAGCAATTGATAGCAAAATAATCGATAAGAAAATAAGAAGTAAAACATAGTTCAAAAGAGTTTAATCATCAGTGCCAATGTCTCTGAACATCGTTTCCTCATTCTGAGGATCTTGATTCCTATTGGAAGATTCTGTATGATGACCTCCAGATATGCCTTCTTCTAACCTGGCTTCTGCTTCCCCCTTTTTGGCATCATTGGCTTGAACTCGAGTGAGTAAGTCATCCACTCGGCTAGTAAGAGTAAGAATGCCATGATTCAACATCTCCAGAAATGGTGCTTGATTCGAAACTCGTTCATTTAGATCATGAATAGATTGAGACTGAGACTCAATCTTGCCATCAATAGTTTCAAGTTTCGAGTCCATAGCTTCTACTTTGGTTGAGACTGATTGAATAGCTGAATCATGATCAGAGACAGTTTTAATGATGTCAGCCTGTCCAAGCAAGATGTTGGTATGACTTGAGACAACATTTTGTCTGAAAACGATGGTTTCTACATGCAGTTTAGCCAATGATTCTGTGGTGCGAGAGACTTCTTTTGAGATGCGGTCACGGAAGAATCTGGTGGCACTAACTTCACCAGCATGTTCAAAAGACAACTGCTTAACAATCTCTGACAGACTATCAAGATTTCTCTTCAGAATATCTATCTCGAATTCAAGATCAAACGTTGCTTCTGCTGGGGACGGTGTCCTTTCAAGCATACACTGTCTGATCTCTGCGAGACGATCGATGTGAGCAGGAGAATCAGCCGGAGGAACGATCAAAGCGGTCGAGGCGTCTTCTGGTGGAGCAATAAATAGAATAGTATTCTATTCTGCAGAAGTGCTTCCAAAAGCAGTAGTTTGTTCTGGAGCTGCACTCTCTTCTGGTTGAGCAGCTTCAGTGGTTTCCAGTTGCTCAACGGCTGGAATAGATTCAGATGGGATATTCAAAATAGCTTTCATTTCCTCTTGATGTTCAGCAGAGAATATCTCCAGATTTGGCAGTGATTGAGATGAAGCAGCATCTGGTTCTGCCATTGGTTGGTCTGCTGGTTGAGCTTCTGGTTGGACCACACATCAGCATAAGCTGTTTCTGGTGTAGTAGAATCAGCATAAGCTGTTTCTAGAGAACAATAGATTGAATGACTTCGTCAACGGAAGCCAATTCACAAACGGAAATCAGAGATGAGGATTTAGTAGGCATCGTTAGGGATGCAGGAGTACAGGAGACCTTAGCTTCTGATGGAGCTGTGGTCCTTTCCTCAACTGGCTTATTCTGAAGAAAGTCTGAAATGAAGCCTACTTGGTACTGCACAGGCTCTCCGAAGGCCTGTTCTTGAGCAAGAAGTTGCTCATTCATCAAATTTAGCCGGTCAATAAAAATTTGGATCACATTCTGATCTTGAGCAGTAGTGGGAATCATATAGTAAAAATTAGACTTAAGAGTCTTTAAAACAGATTCCAGCTTCTGGCATTTTAGCTGCTCGAGAATGTAGCTTCTTCTGTTTATTGCCTCAATCACATTTTCGGTCTTGGCAGAGTCAAAGACCTTCTTCTCGTTTTTCACCATTTTCGCATAAACACCTGGTGTTTTCAAATGAGTGATTGGGTGGAGAATCTGACTTTCAGCCAATCATCAAAGAAAGTCATGTATTTACTGGCAGATATTTCGATCTCCTCCAAGTGAAGTTCAAAAGCAGTGAAAACTGATGACTTGGCGCCAAGATCTTGCGGTTCTGCAACAAGTTTTCCCTTGCCTTTATCTTAAAGAGAGGCAGGCAGCACGGGTTTAAAAGCAGAAGACCCTGCAGTAGATTCTTTAATAACGACTCCAGACGTGGGTCTGAAAGTCGGAATAGAAGTTAAGGTGGTTGCAGTAGAGATGGCTGCTGGTTTGGAGACGGGGAGAGATTCTGGTTTGGATGATGTATCTTCTGGAAACACTTGTCTCAGAGGGAAATTGTTTAAATCAGCAACAGCTGCTATTTTCTTGAGGCGGAGGGTTGTGCGAGCTTTCTTCTTGTTTGGGGTGGCTAGGAGTGAGGCTTTCATTGGAGCAGCAGATTCCTCAGATACTGTTTTATCTGAATCAGTAGAAACAACAACTATTTTCCTCTTGATTTTCTTTTGAGGTCCTAGAGCCTCAGTCTGAGTGTCGCCAATCTCCTTTTTCAATGCTACAAATTCAGCCACAGTTGGCTTAGGCCTTAGAGCAAGTACATTATCAGCATCGGCCATAGTAACAGATGAACCATCATGTTCAGAAGTAAGAGGAAAACCAGCATCCTTCAACATCATGCTGATCTGAACAGCAAAACCAGTACCCTTCCTCACAATCATGTCCTTCATGATTCTGAACAAAAATCGGCCCCAGTCCACTTTAATATTAGAAGTGATAGCTACCATCACTTGAACATTTTCTTTGGTCAGCTTATCAAAAGTACTAGCTTTGACCAAAAGTGTCTTTGCCACGATGTCGGCAAGCACTTGATATTGCATCTTAAGAAGCTTCTTGAAGCAAGAGGGATAGAGTTCTTCTCCAGAAGCTGAGAAGGAGGTAAGGGCAGTAGACATCTCCTCCTTAGAAATATCAGAAAAGTCAGAAGTACCTGAGAGTGGGAGGAAGAAAGTCGATCCCAATAGTGTAGCATCGATGGAGATGGATGCACCTCCCTGGGAGTAAATGATTTTCCCATCCTCGACGGCTTCTTTCGCATAGAAGTCCAGAAGGGTAGTCTTGTATATAATAGGAGGTGCCTCCAGAAATCTTCTATGACCAAATTTTTCAATGGCCTTGAACATTTTGACAAGATTGTCATCCTTGATTTTCAGAACTGATGCGAAGTTGATTTGGTAAGCATTTAGTGTATAAGCTCCAGCCATTTCTGCAAATACAATGAATTCAAAGTAGATTCTGTAGTAGAGATGAATGCGAGAGAAAGCAGTAGCTAGTATGAAATAGTCTGAGATCGTTAAAGATGAAATGAGACGAAAGAGACGGTTAATATTCAAAATGTACAGCCGTCAGTGAAAACATAAGGACACGTGTCAGTATGTTTGCGGTTGAGTTTTGAAAAGTTAAAAGTTGAGTGTCAGGTATCCCAAAATTTTAAAATACAATAAAAGAGGCGGGCTGTCCAAGCAGTTATTAAGGAAAATCAGAAGAGGATTTGTCGTCTTATGATAATATCTACTCGAAGTCATAAAGTTCTGAAATATATCCAGCATTTTTATAAAGACCAGTAGACACAATGTTTTATCGAAAAGACAAATCTTCTTCTGCTTATGACATGGCACATAAATACCAGAAACAATAAAATTATTCCCCCTGAATAAATGCAAGAAAATTAAAGTAAGGGAAAGAGAAACTTAGCCTGGATCAGTTAAGGCTATTAGATAACTGATTACTCTTCGTCTTCCTTCTGTGTTTCAATAGCTGTCTATAAATGAGACTATTGTTATTTGAGCATAATACTTTGAACTTCGATGGATATGGATTGTGAAAGCAGTACGCACGTCTCTTATCTATCATGGACGCCTCATCGCATTCAAAGATTTAAAAGAGCTGTTGAAGAATACGTCTTTTCAGAGATTATGTCCATTTGGACTACAGCTCATGACCTCCAATCGATCAATACTGGTGAATTTCCTGCTTCTACTAAGCAGAGATCACTTGCAAGGAAGATTAAGAGACTTGCTGAAGTCGATCATATATCCGAGCTTCTCAAGGATGATGTGCTGCTCCATACGATGCTGTGGAAGGAGTGACACTTGCTAGAAAGTATTTCTAATACCGAAACCTTCAGGAATATTAGAAGTCATGATTTGAATTATTTGTTGACTGTGTGGCAAGATGCCACTGCAGAACCTATGGATCGTTTAACTGCTCTTCGATTCTATCATCAATAAAGTTTCAATTTCGATTTATTGTTGTTCCTTTAATTTTGTGCAAACAAACTGATGTTAATAGAGAATCACTTAACTGATAACAACTGACTGAAATGATAATTAATAAGATGAAAATGAAAAAAAATGATATAATCATGTTAAGTCAATTAAACCAAGTATATTACGAAAATAAGAAAACTTATTCTCTTGCAAAGGTTTAGTAAAGATATCTGCTGCTTGTTGATCAGTAGAAACATATTCCAGACGAATGTCCTTCTGCACGTGAGCTCTAATAAAATGATGTCTGATGTCAATGTGCTTCGTTCTGGAATGAAGTACTGGATTGTGCGTAATTGTGATAGCACTGGTATTGTCACAGAATATAGGTGATTCAGAAGCTTGAACTCCATAGTCCTTGAGTTGTTGTTGCATCCACAGTATTTGAGAGCAGCAGCTTCCAGCAGCAAGGTATTCTGCTTCTGCAGTAGATGTAGCTATGGAAGTCTGCTTTTTACTGAACCAGGAGATCAACCTATCACCAAGAAATTGACAAAAACCACTTGTGCTTTTTCTATCCAATTTGCAACCTGCATAGTCAGCATCTGAATATCCAATAATATTGAAAGAAGAGTCATTGGGATACCATAGGCCGACATTTTGAGTACCCTTTAAGTATTTCAGAATACGTTTAGCAGCAATATAATGTGATTGCTTAGGGTTAGATTGAAATCTCACACAAATACAAACATCAAACATAATATCAAGTCTACTGGCAGTAAGGTATAACAAAGAACCAATTAGACCATGGTATTGAGTTACCTCTACTGAAATTCCATTTTCATCCTTACCAAGTTTATTAGATGAGCTCATTGGAGTGGAAGCAGCAGAGCATGTTTCCATGCCAAACTTTTTCAGTAGTTCCTTAGTGTACTTAGCCTGATTTATGAAGCTTCCAGTATCAAGTTGTTTGATCTGCAGTCCTATGAAGATTGTCAATTCTCCCATCATGCTCATTTCAAATTGTTCCTGCATTAATTTAGAGAACTTTGCACACAATTTGGGGTTAGTTGACCCAAAGAAAATGTCATCAACATAAATCTGTACTAACAGAATGTGCTTATTCTTAACTAAAGTGAACAAAGTCTTGTCTAGTGTGCCGATTGTAAAATCATGATTGACAAGAAATTGTGAGAGTGTGTCATACCAAGCTCGAGGTGCCTGTTTTAAACAATACAAGGCCTTATGTAATTTAAATACATGATGCGGTAATAACTGATCAATAAAACCTAGAGGTTGTTCAACATAGACCTTTTCTTGTAGTAAAACATTTAGGAAGACGCTTTTCACATCCATCTGATAAACTTTGAAGTTCTTGAAAGTAGCAAAGGCTAAGAATATTCTGATAGCTTCAAGCCTTACTACTGGTGCATAGGTCTCATCATAGTCTATTCTTTCTTCTTGTTTGAAACCTTGAGTCACCAGTCTTCCTTTATTTCTGACAACAATATCTTCTTCATTTAGCTTGTTTCCAAATACCCACCGGGTTCCAATAACATCTTGATAAGATGGTCTAGGTACAAGAAACCAAACTTCATTTCTTTTAAATTGATTAAGCTCTTCTTGCATAGCTTCAATCCAACTAGGATCCAAAAGAGCTTCTTCAATCTTCTTTGGTTCATCTTGAGAGATAAAAGCAGCATGCATATATTCATTAATCATTTGCCTTCTGGTTCATAATGGAGCTGCTGGATTACCAATAACCAAATATGGAGGGTGAGATTTTATTCAGACAAAAGGATTTAAAGAAATTTCTTCCTGGTTTGATGGATTCGGATCATGCTTAGCTAAAGCAGTAGCAGGTTCTGGAATGTCAACTTCTGGTTCTGATATGTCCTGTGTTTGAACAACTGGTTCTACCAGTGGAATTTCTGGTTCTGGATTTTGAGCATCTTTGACAATTGGTTCTGCATCATCTTCACTATCTAGTTCCAGAGGAATCATGTCTAATCTGTTACTTAGATTTGATACGTTAGAAATTTCAGGAGCACTGCTATCTTCATCAAAAACAACATGAATAGATTCTTCAACATTAAGAGTTCTATTATTGAAAATTCTGAATGTTTTGCTTACTACTGAATATCCAAGAAATAATCCAGCATCTGATTTTGAATCAAATGCAGACAAATGATTTTTACCATTATTGTGCACAAAGCATTTACAACCAAACACATGAAAATATGATACATTAGGCTTACTCCTTTTCCATATCTCATATGGGGTCTGATTGTGTCTCTTGTTGATCATAGTTCCGTTTTGTGTGAAACACGCTGTATTGATTGCTTCTGCCCAGAAGCGCTGAGAGATGTCTGCATCTGCTAGCATTGTTCTAGCAGCTTCTTTAAGAGTTCTGTTTCTCCTCTCAGCTACTCCATTTTGTTGAGGCGTTCTGGCAGCTGAATATTCATGATGAATACCCTGTTCATCCAAATATAACTCAAGAATCTTGTTAGTAAATTCAGTTCCCCGACCACTTTTGATTTTGATGACACAAACTGATTTTTCATTTTGAATCTTTTTCAGAAGCTTGATCAGGAGGCTACTGGTTTGATCTTTTCCAGTAAGAAATATCACCCAAGTAATTCTAGAAAAGTCATCAACAACAACAAATGTATACTTCATTCTCCCTAAGCTCATGATAGGGATTGGACCAAATAAATCCATATGTAATAATTCTAAACACCTTGAAGTTGAATTACTACCTTTATTCTTGAAGCTAGATCTCACTTGTTTGCCAAGTTGACATGCAGAGCATACATGATTCTTAACGAAATTAATATCAGGTAAACCATCAATTATGTTATGCTTCTTGAGATAATTAATTGACTTGAAGTTCAGGTGATTCAATCTCTTGTGCCATAGCCAGTGTTTATCACTTAGGAGGCAACTAAACATGTAGGAACATTTACATGATCTATGTTCCAAGATACTTTGTAAGTATTGCCTTATCTTTTTTCCGTTAATACAGTAGAATCATCAAAATTTTTAACTGTGCATGTGTGCTTCTGAAATGCTACTGAATAACCATTATCACACAGTTGACTAATACTGATTAAATTATAACAAAGATTTTCAACCAAGAGCACGTCATTTATAGTAATGTTACCATGGATAATCTTACCCATACCCATGGTTTCACCTTTTGAGTTGTCCTCAAAAGTTATCTTTGGTCCAGTAAAACTCATTATTTCTGAGAGTAGACTCTTTTTTCCAGTCATATGTATGGAACATCCACTGTCCAGATGCCATGTGGAGCTGCTGATCTTGGTTTTCTTCTCCTGTTCCTGCGAGCACAAGTTTTAGTAACTGGTACCCAATCTATTTGGGTCCGAGCCTTAGCAGTCCTTTAGAAACCCACATTTTTACAATTCTAGGTGACCTTGTACTTCGGGTATCCACAGAGGTGTGTGCAACAGAATGTCTATTATTTCTAACAGAATGCATCTTAGAATGTTGTTCTTCCCTTCTGTTTTTGTTGCTGGCATGTATCTCTTCTGAATAGGTCTAGAATTATAGTACTGGTAGTTTCTAACCTTCATATAGGGTTGTCCTCCTGAGTTGAATCCTTTACTGGATCCAGAACTCTGGTGGACTCTTCCCTTAGGTTCAACATAACCCAGACCATAATGCTTTCTTCTGTTCGTCTTATCTTCAAACCTTTCAAATTGAACCGTTGGTATTACTGGTTCATATACCATACTGGATTTAACAAAATGAATCTATTTCCCTTTGCTTGTATCCAGTTCTGGCTTAGTACTTGTTTCAGAAGTGGTTTCATTATTATTGAATCCGAGACCACTCCTGTCTCCAGATTGCTTCTGAAATTCTTGCATCTTCTCTAATGAAACAGAAGACTTGTTCCATGCATTTACCATAACCGATAACTTCTGATTCTCAGACCTCATTGTCTGGTAATCTGCATTTACTCTGTCATTCTCAGTCTTCAATTTACTTATCTCAACTTTTAGATTACTACAGCTGTTCTCTTGCAAGCAAGTGAACTTACTGATTTGATCTTTTAAGTTTTGATTTTCAGTTTTAACTTCCTCGAATGATTGAGAAAGTCTTGAGTACTCTTCTACCATGTCATGCAGTGCTTTAACCAAATCAGTTCGTGTAAATTCATTAGAGTCAAAGTCAAATACCTCTCCAGATGTCGAGGTTGATTCAGTGTCTTTCATGAGACATTTGATCTCTTCTGCATCGCTATCAATGGAATGACTTTCTGAGTCAGAAGACTCAGAACTAGAATCCGCCCATTTTGATTTGCTTTATTCTACAATCATCGCCTTGCGGTCTCTTCTGGATTTCTTGTCATTCCTCTTGTGTTCCTTTTTCTTTTGATCATCCTTCTTTGGCTTAGGGCAATCAGCAATGAAATGCCCGACTTTTCCACAGTTGAAACACGCCATGTCACCAGGTGGTGAATCCTTCTTAAAGTTTCGGTTAGGACCCTGGTAAGCTCGATGATTCTTCTTCATGAATCTGGAAAATTTCTTCACAAATAAAGACATAGCATCGTTGCTGATCTGTTCAGAAGTCTTTTCAGATGTGCTTTCAATGACAATAGCAGGTGATGCACTTGGAATAACTGCAGCAGTAGCAGTAAGAGCCTTGGTAGGTGAATTTGATGAGGGTTCTTCTCCACTTCTCACTTCCACTTCAAACTCATAGGCTTTTAAGTCTGCAAACAAGTCATATAGTTCTAACTTGTTCAAATCTTTAGATACTCTCATAGCCATAGTTTTTACATCTCATTCTCTGGGTAAAGCGCTCATAACTTTGAGTGCTATTTCTCTGTTGCCATATTCTTTCCCCAGAGCTGCTAGCTCATTAACCAAACTGCTGAAGCGTTCATCAAACTCATTCAGAGTTTCTTCAACTTTTTCATTTTGAGATTTTCAAATTTCTGCATTGCTACAGACATCTTATTCTCCTTTGTCTGTTCACTTCCTTCACAGATTTGGATGAGTTTTTCCCAAATCTCTTTTGCAGTAGAACACATCTTTATCTTACTGAAGTTGTTCTTATCAAGCATTTTGTAGAGAATGTCCTTCACAACATTGTCTATATTGGCTTTCTTTTTGTCCTCGTCAGTCCATTCACTTTTGTGCTTCTCAACCATCTGAGGTGCTCTCTCAGTGACAGCAATAGCAGTGTTAGGCTTTAAAATCTTCAGTGGACCATCTGTGATTACAAACCACATTTCATCGTCTTGAGCTGCAAGATGAGCTTGCATCCGGATCTTCCAGTCATCGAAATCTTCTTTTGAGAACATGGATACTTTGCTGAAATGTGCATTATCTATTGTAAATATTTAGAGCAAGAAAAATCTGCTCTGATACCACTTGTTGGGGATCGAAAAGGAATTTAGAGGGGTGAATAAACTCTTTCCTTTGTTGGATGATTTTGCAAATGGTGCTAGAATCCTGTTAGAGATTGTAGCTGATCTTGTTCGAATGTAAGTCCAGAAGATCACAATAATAAGTGCGGAAACGATCCAATGAAGTATGATAAAAAATAATAAAATAGTATGCAGTTGAACAGTGGTTGTTTCTGGAATTTCGAAGATAAAATCTTCTACGTATCCCCTTCTTCTGTTTCTAGAAGGTATCACTAAAAGACTTTGGATATTACAGTACAACACTTGTACACACCTACTTCAGTAGGGCTTACCTTAGCCTACTGAAACTCTTAGTTACATAACTCGGTAAAACGAATACAACAAAGTTCTGGAAAAGACTCTTTTCCAGTTTACAAACTCTTGTCAATAAAATATAGTAAAGTGTTTAGCTTAAAGAGGTCTACGAAACAGTCAGCAGCAAAAAATGATCTCAGAAGATCAGATAAAGATAATGAAGCGTATGCTGCTTTTCTGTATATTAAGCTTGAGGATAAGTAGACGATGATAGCTCAAAATTCACGCTGGAATAATCGTCGCGTTGATAATGATAATAACATTGTTTTCTATAAAAGATTGACCTCTATATATATAGAAAACTTTGAGTCCAACATCTATAATCAAAAACAGCTTCTGTGACTCCTGAGCAAGATCGACTTTAATACCTAAAAAAAAGGTCCTGCAGAAAGCTTTAGAGTAATCAGTCTTGTTTCATACCAAAACTAGTAAGGAGCGTTAAATGTCTTTGTTCAACATTAATGGTGCAATAAATGCTAGTACTAGGTAAAGTAACGGTAACATTTAAGATTGTAACGATTCAAGTAAAAACGTTAAGTTACTTCTGCTTAAGCTAAGTTATGCTCTTAAAGCTAAGTGCTGCTTCTGATTTTCTAAACCGTTTAAGTACTTGAAGAGTACTGTTTCTGTTAATGCGATACGAGAGCTTCTGATTTTATATTGTCTTCTGATTTTTTGCTATCGCGACTTACTGGTTTTGACTCTCATCACAACAATAAAATTAAGTTTAACAAACATTTTCATTGATCAATTGTTTACGATTATTTTTAAATGACATATTTTCGGTAAGGTTGCATGCATGCAAAATATTTAAACGATTAATTTTCGAAAATGGGAGTTTTTTTTAAAAAAAATTACCAGCATTTTAAATTAGTAGACTTCACAGTGTAGGCCCACAAATATAACCATTATTTCTCTCCAAGATGGTTGGGATTTCAACATCAATCTTTGTAAGGAAATTTCTTATAATTAGTTTGCCTTATGGATAAGCTACACATGGATAATCATTGTGTAAAATAATCTTCTGGCCAGATATAATAGATGTTATGCAAATGCATTCAACATTATTCTAATTAAAGGTTTCAAAATGATATCCATGTCGGCGGATATCTTTAAAGCTAATCAAATTTCTACTAGATTAGCTAGCATATAGAGCATTTTCAATGTACAGGCTTGTATCATTTGGTAAAATGAATTTTGTCTTTCCATATACTTCAATAATTTTTTACGCACCCGATATTGTTGTAACATTATTTTCAGTCAATGTTAACTCCAAAAAATATCATTTATTTTGAAGAATGGTATGTGGTTTACTACTATCTGCTATGCATTCATCATGAAATTTCATCATTAATCTAAAATAAAAATATAACTCAATAAGCTAAAAATGATAAATATATTTAAGATTTCCAAAGGAAATGTTTTATTGAATAATAATAAAAATATTTATGGAATAACAAAATAAACTTTCACGAAAAATATTAAACATGAACTGAACTTTAAAATAAAAATGAGATCAGAATAACCTGAGAAATAATAGAAATCCAAAGTAAAAGCAAGACCAATAAAAAAAATTATTTATTTTTTCCATCTAGATCAGATACGTCAAAGTAAGTTATATCAATTGGCTCATCATTGTCCACAAAATTTGTCTCCATTTTTTCTTTTTCTTTTTTGATTGAGTTTTGGTAAAGATCTACAATTTGCTTTGTTGTACGACAGATATCAGACCAATGCCTTTCCACTCCACATCTATAACATTTTTCTTCATACACTTTGAAACTTTCCTCCTTTGCTTATTCATTATTGGAATTCCACTACCGGCGGCTTGTTTTATTTTTCTTTCTATTTTGTTCCTTATAATATCCTCTTTGGCTACACCTATACCCATACCCACGCTCACGCCCACGTCCACCTTTGCTATCACTATTATGATTTTGAGTTGAATTAACATTTCTCTCCACAAAGTCTACACAAGGAAATCATTCCTTATAGAGAAAAAGAATAAGACACATCATCTAATCATATATGCGATGCGATTGCAAAAATTTCATGTCAGACACAATGATTGAAAAGTTAGTTGTTCATACCAGTACGTATTTCGCAAGTGCAACAAAAATCAGAACACTCAATTACGACTCATCATTCAAAACCATTGTATAATATTTCTTAACTGCAAATCATAAAGACATTAACCACCGAAAATTACTTGAGATTTTAGCAAAACACCACATTTAAAGTAAACGCAATGTTAGCGCAAATATAATACTCTTTACGTAATACTATGCGTAAATATGTGAGAGAAGAAAGCAATATATCATACATGAGGAGGTCTCTTGTGAGACGATCTCACGAATGAAACAGGTCAACCCTACTGATATTCACAATAAAAAGTAATACTTTTAGCATAAAAAGTAATACTTTTCATGGATGACCCAAATAAGATATTCGTCTCACAAAATACGACCCGTGACACCGTCTCACACAAATTTTTGTCATCATACATATATCAAAACACAAAAAAGAATATATATATTCAATGGATAGAAAATGGTCGTTGGACGATAAGGAAGAGCAGAACGACGATGCCTCTGCGGCGGTGGCGAAGGAGCACTATGAATGAAAATTAGGAATCTGGGATGGAGTTGCCTGTTTCAGTCAATTAGCTACGAAAAATTAGGGAATTTGGTGAAGATAATACAAATTTGTTTTGTGATGTTTGGCACAAAAGGAGGTTTTCCCGGCGATTAAAAAATCAAATTCTTGATCTAAAGCCGGATAAGCAGGAAGTTGATGGGTGGAATTCACCTCCCTTTGAGTGTAAGACCAAATTACTGAGATGGTATTTAATTTGGGAACTTTACGGTAATTATTAACACATGATATTTACATGGAAGTGGTTTTAATTTATCATCCAAAGTGATTGTTGGATGGAGCGGGACTAATAAACTCTTCTTATTTTATCAGTTGTCTGGGAAAATTAATTTCAGCGCGATGCAAGCAAGGGAGTCAACTCAACTGACTGCTTTCTCCATTTAGTATTAGAGCTAGCTGATAGGTCAAAGGCTAAAGTTTCTGGTTTGCAAGACATTTATATGTATTTTACTGATTTTATTTTAAAGAACATTTGTTGTCGAAATTTAGAACCATTAATTCTTTTTTGCTTCATCAACAAATTATTGATAGCACAACTCTAGCCTGTAGCAACAAAAACCCCGGTAATCTGGTGGCTGAGCTGCTAAGATTTGAAGATCTAGTGGAATAAAAGCTACCTTTCTGACCGTATCAGCATTTACAACCTGGGAAAGTTTATGGTGAAACCAAGTTGCCAAACACTGGATTGCTTCTGAAAATGGACAGAGCAGGGAACTTTTGACATTTTGATTTCACCATGATCTCCTCCTGCGGACTCGCTACAGATGCAACATCAAATGCGCTAACACTACTCTCTCATGTATCTTCACAATTACTTTATCTATGATTTATGCAAGAGTATAACAGTTTCCAAGAGCAAGGAAGTCCATGTCCATGAGCAAACCATCATGGCTCGACGGATGCCATGCAAACTCTGGCGGCAATTTCCTATTAACTTATTTACAGAAGACTGGTTATCCGATCTCCCTTGTCACCTATCAAGGGAGTTCTCATTATTCTCCCTCTCTTTCTCGGGATGCTCTTCGTCAAGTGTATAAGTCTGATAACCAGCAGGGGTGGACAATTGACCGGATCCACTACAGCTCACCGATCTCTCGATGTGATCAATATTTGCATTCAAAGATATTGGTCTTTCGGGTATTGAAGGTACCGTAACATCCATGTCCAGCATCTTAACGACCTGGTCCATTGTCGGCCTGGCATACAACTGTGGGTGTGAACAAAGAACAGCCACCAAAACATAATTCTCTATTATCTCTGGAGGGCCCAAATCGGGCATATTCTCTTCGGCAACAGACATTGCTCTCCCCTTTCTAACCAAGGACCAGGCCCAATCAGATAAAAGGGTAGGTTGTCCATCATTGAACGCCATGAGTGCTTTTTTCCCGCTTATCAATTCAAGAAGTACAACTCCAAAGCTATAAACATCGCTCCTCTCCGTCAACTGTCCATATAATGCATACTCAGGTGCCACGTATCCCATTGTACCTGCGACTCTGGTACTCAAGTGAGTCATTCCCTCTGGAGTAAACTTCGCCAATCCAAAGTCCGCAACCTTGGGCTCAAACTTCTCATCCAAGAGTATGTTACTAGCTTTGATGTCCCTGTGAATAATAGCAGGCTGTGCTCCATAATGCAAATAGGCCAAGCCCCTAGCTGTACCGAGCGCAATCTTCTGGCGTATAGGCCAACTCAACTTCTTGTCCGATAATGAAAACAAATGATCATGAACGCTCCCGTTTTTCATCAAATCACATACAATTATTCTTTGGTGCCCTTCCATTGGAGTCGTGGCAGTACAGTACCCTCTCAAAGCCACCAAGTTTACATGCCTAACACTAGCGATGACTTCTACCTCGTGCGTAAAATTTGAATCTCCAGCAGCGGAGCAATTCTTGAACCTCTTCAATGCCACTTCAGCACCATCTGGTAATACACCTTTATAAACATTTCCATAGCCACCTTTCCCAACTATATTTTGCCTAGAGAAATTGTTAGTTGCGGCCTTAATTTCATCAAATGTAAACCTAATCAAATTAGTGCTCGCATTGATGGAATCTAATCCAAAAAGCACATCACTAGAATTTCTCATGTTCTTCCACTTTTGCCTCAAACCTCTTGCCTTTTTCCTCCTCAACCACCAAAACCCAGAAAAACCAAGAATCAATACGAGTCCACAAACCGCCGCCACAACAGAAATCACGATCACTCTCGTCCTACCACTCGAATTAGAAGATGTAAAATCGAGATTAAACAAACACTTTGCCGTACCTTGGTCAGTAGGCGCAAACTGATTAGCAAAAGCTGCGGCGTAGATAAAAGGATATGCCGTGCAATCGGAGACATTCCCATCCGTAGGTCCCGAGAGATAAGATGCCTGGAGACTAGAAAGTGCGGTGGTGCACGTAGCGCAAGGGGAGTTGTTGAGCAGCGATTGATTACACGCCGTAACTACGTCCTTCAGCGCGGCTTGCGGGACCACAGACTCAAACGCAACGCGGCTGGTGATGTTCATGCATCCGCGAGCGATCCACGTCGTTTGAAAGCCGCAGCGCTGGCGGATATTGAAATTGGGCATATAGTCGTTGACCAGCGAATCGTACGAGTCCCAGCACGACTCGGCCGAATTGATGGGCGGGAGGAACGAATTGCTGCGACGGAGATACTCTGACTGGACGAGTCGGAGGCCTTGCAGGATATACTGGCACTCCGCGAGGGGATCGACGCTCAGCAGCTTATCGCCCTGCGCCAGGCGCCTCAGCACACTGAAATCCATGGGACATGCAGTCGAAGCACTGGCGTTTTGCTGGAGGGCCCGTTTAGCAGACATAGTAGTGATGAATAGTTGTAAAATCAACACCAAAACACAACAAATCAAACGACCCATCTGGGTTTGGGGATATCAATTAGGTGAGGAAAAAAAATTTATTTTGACGAGTTCGGAAGAAGGCGGCGAAGAATCGCATCTGTGGGTTGAATAAGGTGAACTTGTAGTGGTGGGACTGATGTTGATGTGGGAGGAAAATTGAAATGGAGCTCATTTGGAGAAGCCAAAATGGAGATCTGCGTTGGATTGTTGGTGGGTGGACGAAACCAGGCAGTAGTTTCTCAGAAATTAAAAGAGACGACTGAAAGAATCGAAACACGTTGTTCCTTTTATTCTCGAAACTATTGTATTATTATTTACCTCGAGTAGCTTGAGTTTGTAATTGAGTCGACTTTAAGTGTACGATAAACACCGAAGAATTGAAATTTTAGATTAACGCACTATGCATGGAAGATATCAACTGCCCGAACAAGAAAGTTTTTTGAAATTAAGATAAAATTTAAATCGAATTTAAATCGAATGTTATCAAGTCGAGTTCGAACTTGAAAATTAATACTTGAATCGAGTTGACCTCTAGTTTGAGTATTTTAAATTTTTTTCGAGGTTACATCTCACAATATCGATTCATGTCATCTAAATTTTCATCCAAAAAAAATCAGAGAACATGAAGTGAAAAGTCGCTTGAAGTTATTGATTTGCCCATTTATTCAAAAAACATGTCTCTTGTTAGACTGTCTTATTGATTTATATTCGTGAGACAGATCGATCCGATATATAAATGTAATGAAAATCAATATTTTTTATTATTATTTGGGTCGGGTCGAAGATTTATCTCACAAAAATAAGTCGTGAAACGATCTCTCAAGAGTTTTGCATTCATAAAATAAACATATTTTGAAGATATATTTATTTTGTGTTTACTAAATATAAACAAATTTTTGAAGAAAATACAAATATTAAATGATGATTATACCAATAAAATGTAGTAACTTTTAATTTTCTATCATTTTAAAACCAATTCACTCAAATATGGAAAAATATTAACAAATAAGATGCATTTCTTGTTATAATGAAATACTTAACGATATTAAATGATGACAATAGTATCTTATCTTAAATATAAAAAAATATGAAAATAAGATATAAACTAAGATGAAATAATAATAACACCTATTTTTATTATTAAAACCACCCATTGGTCTTGTTGCGTAGGTTCTGTTCATTTAGCAGATATTTTGATTATATATACACTAAGAAAATGTGTTTTAAATGAAAAATTAGTCACCGAGCATCTTTTAAATTGTCTACAGAGACAATGAAAAATGTAATATTATATTTCATCAATGACGCGACAATTTATATGGGACAGTATGTAAAGTGAAGCATATAACATAAATTTAATTGTGTTTTGTTCAATAATAATCCTGCAGACAGTATAGTCATCTATGTAACAACACAATAAGGCCACGTTTGGTATGAGTGATTACCGGAGGATTAAGGAAGAAATATTGAACTATCCTTTGTTTGACTGGTTTTTTAGCTAAGCAGTGATAACTTCCGGCCCGTGATAATTCCACTGTGTAGCCATGAAAAGATGAGAAAGTAATCCCAACTATTTGGTGGTATACCAAATCCTGACATGAACAGTAGTACATCTTTATGTTTACCCTCCCCAATTTACCCTTTATCCCACCGACCTAAATTACGAACCTCATCTCATCTCTCTTCAATGGCTGGCTCTCGTTTCTGTGAAGGCGTAGTTACTGTTGAAGTGTGACGTACTTTTCTGTTGTCTGCAGCCGTCTTTGTAAGCTTTCGTTTGTGGAGGTAAATGTTGTAGTTGTTCAAATGGGTTTTGTTTTGTTGAGTAATTCATTCTCCCGTGTCATATTCTTGAAAATAATGATTTATGCTGAGTTTTGGTGTCATTTATTTGTATTGCGAGCCTGGAGAAGCTTGTGCTATGCAATGGAAGTGAGGTTTGGTTAGTTGTGAAGTTCCTCCAATTTTTTTCAAACCACTTTTTCTGCATTTTTTTTATCGCAGTGAAAATTAATTGTCATTCTTTTCTTTAGCATACTCTACGTAATTCTTAATGCATAAGTCTTCGGTTTTCTTAATTACCATTTAATTTTGAAACAAATTTTTTTTCTTATTGTATTGAATTTTTTAGAGCTGATAATTGAAATACATATTTGAATTCTGCATTTTGGTTAATATCCATATCCGTTGATCTCGAATCCATTAATCACATGTGTTTGTTTACAATGTCCCTGTCATATTATTGGTAATCACACATAAATTTCCAGTTTTCGGTTGAGTTTACTGACAACATGGAGCAACGTAGAAAAATTGTTATCCTACTACTGGTCAACCATATGTTATGTCGATCTTTTTTGATGTTATGCCTCCTAATACGAGAGCATACACGAATGGTCTCAGTTACCCGTCGTGCCCGTCGAAGACAAGCTGCTTCGTACAGCATGATTGAAAGAGTAAATGCTCAATTGAGCAATTTGCATAGGATTATTGAAGTCGGAGATATACAATGTGTGAATAACTTAAGGATGAATCGAAGCGCGTTTGGACGACTATGTTATTTGTTAACAAACTTAGGAGGTTTAGTTGATTCAAGATACGTACGAGTCGAAGAGAAAGTGGCCATGTTCTTGTCTATATTGGCGCATCATAAAAAGAATCGGGTTGCTGGGCATGATTACATACGTAGTGGACAGACAGTTAGTGCTCATTTTCATGATGTTTTTACAGCGTTGCTAAAGTTACATCCACTACTCCTTGTCAAGCAGTCTCCTGTCGATGAAGATTGTAGAAACGAAGCATGGACGTGTTTTAAGGTAATACCTCATTTCGATCTATCTCTTTTTTGTAGTTTGGTTTCCTTAGTCTGTGGTTTGACGATATAAATGTTACTTACACATTGCTTGCAGGGTTGCCTTGGCGCATTGGATGGAACACATATCGGTGTACATGTCCCTTGCCGAGATAAAGCAAGACACAGAAATCGAAATGGTCCTATTGCGGTGAATGTGTTGGGGGTATGTGACCGCGATATGAATTTCATATACGCTCTCACGGGCTGGGAGGGATCCGCGGCAGATGCTCGAGTTTTAAGAGATGCGCTAAATAGGGATGATTCATTGAGAGTTCCACGAGGTTATATCTGTATTTTAGAGGTTTATATTTCTTTATCACTTTTGTAGCAAGATTTTACATTAATCATTTATAGTAGAAAAGATATGTCAACGTTTTCATTATTGGTGTTACGAAAACGCAGGTTCTTATTATCTATGTGATAATAGATATGCAAATGTTGAGGGTATCTTGACGCTGTATCGCCGTGTTAGGTATCATCGCGATGCTCGGGGCAATCGTGCTTGCGGTCCACAAGATTACAAGGAGTTGTTCAACTGGAGACACTCTCAAGCTCGTAACGTGATAGAAAGAGCATTTGGTTTGTTGAAAAAAAGATGGGCAATCCTTCGAAGTCCTTCGTTTTACCCACTAAAAGTTCAGAACCATATAATTTTGGCTTGCATTCTATTACACAATTTCATACAAACTCAAATGGATGAAGATCCAATTGACAACGTTGAAGAATCTATTGGTAGCCCGATTAATGACACACATAATGATTTCATTAACAGTTTGGAGTCTTCAATTGGGTGGGATGCTTGGAGAGACGAGTTAGCAATGTCGATGTGGAACATGAACAATTAACTTGCTTGTATTTCATTTCAGTTGTTAGCTACTGTACTTTTAATTTCTTGTTCTTTGTTTTGTTATGGTCTATTCACCAAGGCTCTGACAATAGTTACTTTATGTTGACTAATGTATGTTTTCATAAACTTGTTCAATATAGCTTTCGCACTATAGTTTGATTCATATTTCCGTAGGTCTTTACTTCGTGAAGCATTATGACACATTTGAAGTATGTTGTGTTTTGTACAGAGACAGATAAACAACTCAGTGAACTGTTTATGGATAGTGGATCATCGTCTGCGAGCGTTGTCGGTAAGAGCAGAAAACAAGACAAGACCCGACGTAGTTGGAATGCTCGAGAAGAAGAAGTTCTAATCCACGCACTGAAAGATGTCACAACAAAGGGATGGAAAAGTGAGAATGGATTTAAGGCTGGTTATTTAAATCTGCTGGAGAATGCAATGCAGGAATCTATCCCCGGGAATAGCTTATGTGGAAATCCACATATCAATTCGAAGATCCACGTGTGGAAGAAAACATATAGTACTATAGTGACATTAAAAGTGGTGTGGGCTGGAACGATTCTAATAACACAATCGATGTGACGGATGAGACATGGGAGACAATCGTGAAGGTATTGTTTTCAATGTTAATTTTATATATTCGTTACAAAGTTGAATTTTCTTGATGAATTCTTCGATTTATCGTAGACCGATCCAATGTTACATTCAATGAGACACAAGCAGTGGACACATTACCATGACTCGTGTGAGATATTTGGAAATGATCATGCTACCGGTGAGCGCGCAACCAATTTCGAGAATGCAATTCATGAGGTCCTAAACATAGACAATGAACTACGTACTGCTACGTGGCTTGCCGAGACACCTGCATTTGACACAGTTGATGCTGCTGAAGACTCTAAATCTGAGACTAATACCCCGTCATCAAAACGTAAGGAATGTGTAACTTCGAAGATTAAGAAAAGGAAGAAAGCCACTGACGACGAACAGACAATTGTTGAAGCCATCAAAAACCTTGCTGACATAACTCAAAACACAATGATAGATTTGATCAAGAAGCTTGCTTCAGAGATAACCTTT
This sequence comes from Primulina tabacum, assembly GCF_025594145.1. Lineage (NCBI taxonomy): Eukaryota > Viridiplantae > Streptophyta > Magnoliopsida > Lamiales > Gesneriaceae > Primulina > Primulina tabacum. The sequence continues at coordinate 22,957,068 of NC_134566.1, forward strand.
CAGATGCACAAGATCATGTGTTGAATGCGTTGGACGAGATGACTCATCTTTCGGAGGACGAGCAAATGCTTGCTGCTAAATTGTTGTTTAACAACCACAACGACTTGGCTCTGTTTCAACGTTTAGGTAATCGCGGAAAGATTAGTTTAGTGAATAGGCTTTTGGGTGGACAGTAATGGGTGAAGAAGCTGAGCATTTTGTGCAGATGAATCATTTTAACTCGATCATGTATCACCTCTATGATTCTAGTCTTTTTGAAGGGCATTGAACCAGTACTTGTTTTGGTTATGTGTTTTGCTCATTTTCAGTATGTTTCATGGATAAGCACCTTAGTCGTGTGTAAAAAGTAGTTAATGTACGTGTACGATTACAAAAAAGTACTGCATTTGTGGTAAATTTTGGACATCAGAGTGGTACTTATTCAAAGTGTGATACGTTTAATTTTATCCAGAATATGAATGCCATCGCTTACAGAACAGAGAATGTAAAAGAATGCACATCTTGCTTGTCCACTTTGAAATTAGGAGGTGAAGTAGAAAATTAAAACCACAAGATCACAAAAGTAATAGGATTTCTTAGTCTAAGAACACTCCTTTCTCATTAATTTGCAACGTTCATATACAAAATGTTGGTACAAAGTCTGCTCTTCCCCACCGATGGAAACATGACTAACAACGTGTCTAATCTAGTAACATGGTGACAAAAGGGATAGTACTATACCATGCATTCAAAAGTGTGGGGAAAGAACGAAACCTAGTCCACTCTTAAACCTACTACCCACTGTACTCAGTGGTGAGGTCAATGACGAGGATGGCCGATTTTCCATGGCCAGCCAATTTTGTCTTAGACTCTTCACCTTTGGTAGCACAACGAAGTTTGACCTTGGTGTTGTCATCTTCTTCTTTACAGACAGGCTGTAGCTCCATTGTTGGGTGACATAACTTCATTTTCTTCCTCCTGTTTGGCAAATCAGATGATGGTTGAAGCATTTCAACACCCTGGCATTTCACTTCACACTTGTCACCTTTGTGAACCTTATTGGTTTCATCGTCCGAACACAGATCAATCATCGGTACAATGTAGGGGCTTGTGACAGTATCTTCAGAACCAAAGTTAAAAGTAACAGACATGTTTTCGAAAAGGCTAAGAAATTTGCATGAAATTGGAGGATCTGTACGTGCAAGCATGAGTAAGAAGAGGTCTTTAAATATACAAATTTAATGTGGAGGAACTTACCCAACTGCTTCTATTTATTACGAGTCTTTCAACTTGTTCTCTCAATTTTGCAGATTTGTACGTGAAGTCCAAAGAAGATATGCAAATCAAATTTGAAAAGGGTCCCAGGGTGGTAGATATTAGCCTTAATAACTTGGTCAAATATTTACATTAGTAATTATATTGGAAAACCAACCAAAATTGTTGTTCTCGATCCAATTGTACATGCTGCAATACCTCCTCGCGCACACGGGATTGAGTACATAATTTCACCACTAATCTGCAAAGAAATCGTGAAATAGTTTAAACTGATGCATTACCGAAGTTTGAGACCATTGAATTACAAAGTTGTAGGATATATTTCAATTAATCAATACGACATGAACTAATTCATGGACATACAACACTGAAGGAATGAATATTGCACAAAATAATACTGATGATCAGTCAAAGGTTTGTACAACCATAAACAAAGTACACACTTAAATAAAATCGCCTTTGAACATCAAAAAGACAATAGCAGAATGCAGTGGACACTTAAATAATATGTGCTTACAAGTTTAGTACATCAGACATGGAAGAAAATCAAAAAATTTGTACCACACATACTTACGTGGAAATACTAAGAAAGAATTAAACTTCATATTCATAAGTCATCTACTAATCGTCGCTCAACTCCATTTTCTCCAACAACAGAGCTATCTCTTCGGAGTTCTTCTCCATTTTCTTCGCTAGATTGCGATTTTCACGAGTCAAATCTGATATAGCTTGCATTAAATCACCTAGTTTCTTACAAGGCTTACGTTCATTGTCACCAGTAGCATTCGGATTTGAAGTGGACAAATTAGGCTGTAAGCACGAAGTATCATCAGACTTTTTTTTAAAAAAACTCTGAAATGCGTCCTCAGCCTCTTTCCTAGTTTCGTACCCTTTGAAACAAGCCCCAAGAAATCTATAAACTTCGAAGTTTGCTTCAAACCAATTGTCATATACACCAGCTTTTCTTCCAACAAAAAAAGCATAGGTTTTAGGCTGCATTCAAAGATGTTTCATAAGAAACCATGTGGAGCCCTTAGCTCCTAATCGTTATTACAATGCAATCTGATTAGGGTTAATTAATTACAGCGAAAAACGAGTTTAAATTTTCTTTACAATGAGCCCAAATCATTTTATTTGAATACTAAAAATAGTATTCCACCTCACATCATAAACATGCCCACACGTAATCAAAACCAATCACATACAAACAACTCATATCCTCGGGACATGCCCCGGTATATAGATACATATATATACATATATACTGGGAACAAAATATAAACCTCAACTCAAACTGTGACTCTCTCCAGAAGCACCCTCTTCGGTCTCCTGATATCCTGGAGTACCTGCCATTGTCCACACACAAAGACAACAACAGCCCCCCTTGAGGGTTAGCAAAGCTCCGTATGGAACAACCATCATGTATACCACAGATATCTAAACAATGATATATGGTGTGCAATGCATGTATGTCGTGGAGGTATCGGGTCAAATGCCCATCCACTGAGCACATGTCAGAATCAAACGAATCGCTATCAAATCAATGCTCGAGCTGGCACACCGGCCAATATGGGATACTCGTATGATAGCGTCGGCAAAGCGCCATCAAGTCCCAAATCTCATATCCAATCATATGGGGCCACAATTGTCTATGCTTTACGGGCCATATAATACCGGCATAGCGATTGTGTTCACAAACCCCGGAATCCAATCAAATCATATCAGGGTATCCAAGGATCATAGCTCAATGTGCATGTCATGTATCGATGTATGCATAAAATGATGTGTGTTAACAAAACATTTATTTTATACATCGATATCTCAATCTCAATGTCATGTATGCCACATCAATCAACAAATAAGGCATATAGACACATAATCTCATTCCAATCAGTCAAATCAATCCGACATATATCATATAATACAGATACCTGTCGTATGTTACCCGGTCGCAACATACCTCAATTCTTCGTTTCCAGTTGATGTAGCTTGAAGATATCAGTATAAAAATCTATCTACATCAATAACATATTCATTTCAATCAATAACATCATTCAAATTCAATAATACAAGTTTCAAATATCTTTTGAAACTTTGAAAATTCATATCAAATTAAAATCATATCATAATTCAATTCCGACTTCAAAACTTAGTTTCTTGTCGGTTATTCTACCACATATAGGAATCTCGACTTCAAATACATGCTATTTCAGCACTTTCATATTTAGAGGTACTGAAACTAGAAGAAAATTACCTCAAAAGGAAGCTCTTGACGCGAGGATTCTGAATATATAATTTGTTCCAAGTTTGGACAACGTTTCGAGGTGATTTCGTACGTTTGAATTCGAGTTTCCAACTTTTCTCTCGAATTTCAGAGAAAGAGATGAGGAATTTCTCGTAAAACTCATCCTTATCAGCCTTAAATCGTGTGATACAGAGGTATTCGCGCATATGCGCGACCAAACTCGTGCATATGCGCGACCAAACTCGTGCATATGCGCGCATGGTTCTGCCCGCGCGCGCAGTTCTGCGCAGGTGCGCGCCTTGATCTGTCCGAAACGCTATTTTAGGTTTCGAATTTGCAAAAATGGTAAACAGGAAAGTTGTAGATCTATGTCTTAGCTTTCATTTGCCACTGACCTCACTCAATTTGGATATCGGATGCGAGAGTTATGCTCATTCTCCCAAACTGTGTCATTGTAGGAACTACAACGCACACGATACACTTCGGGATGATTTTGCCCATTTCCAAATGGATTTGGACAAAACTCAACACATGAAGGTTTTAGTATTATGTATTATCTTTCCAATGAAATTGACCTCATGTCATTTGGACCAATACTCTGTTAATTATGCTAAAAACCGTAACATGTGTCACTTTTCTGTTGCGGTTCATCACATGTTCCAAATACAAATCAATTTCTAATATAATCTTTCATCCTCACCACCTATTTTCTCACTTTCATTGTCATGATATACATCATATACATAATCACATGACAATTTCATGAATTATCGATAATCAACATAGGATTTACAATAATACGATACACGGTCCTTACATTTCTCCCCACTTAAAAGATTTCGTCCTCGAAATCTCAAGTGTCAATATATACATAACATTGGCAAACATATAGTACGTCACCAATTATAGTATATATCAAAACTAAAATCAGTAAATGGATCACTATACATTGAATACAATGGAACAGATGGAAGAGAATCAAACAAATGCGGATATGAATCTCGCATCTTGCTCTCCAATTCCCACGTCGACTCTTCCACCCCATGTCGTGTCCATTGCACTCGAACTAGCGGAATCGATTTATTACACAATACTTTCTCCTTCCGATCCATAATACGAACGGGTTGTTCGACATAGGAAAGAGAAGGATCAAGTTCAACCTCATCAGGTGCAAGTACATGTGATGGATCTGGTTCATATTTCCTCAGCATAGAAACATGAAACACATCATGAATAGCAGATAGAGCTGGTGGCAATGCCAATCGATACGCAAGATCACCAACTCGATCCAGAATCTCGTATGGACCAACATAACGAGGAGATAATTTCCCTCGCATGCCAAATCGAACAGTGCCTCTAAAGGGATATATTTTCAAAAATACTCTGTCACCTTTCTGGAATTCCAAGGGTCGTCTTCGTTTATTCGCATAACTCGTTCGACGATCCTGAGCAGCTTTCATCCGCTGCCGAATTAACTGAACCTTATCATTCATTTCCTGTATCATTTCAGGTCCAGTCAATTGTCTCTCACCAATCTCATCCCAGAATAACGGTGATCTACATCGTCTCCCATATAGAGCTTCAAACGGTGCCATACCGATACTCGTCTGAAAGCTATTATTATAAGAAAATTCGACCAATGGTAAGGCATCTTGCCATCCCATTCTGAAGTCCATCACAACAGCACGCAACATATCCTCTAACGTTCGAATCGTACGCTCGGTCTGGCCATCAGTTTGAGGATGATAAGCGGTACTCATAGCCAAACGCGTACCCATCGCTTCCTGAAAACTACCCCAGAATTTTGAAGCAAATCTGGGATCACGATCAGATATAATCGGGACTGGCACACCGTGCAGTCTCACCACATTCTCAATGTATAAACGGGCCATTCTCTTATAAGGATAAGTCCGCTCATATGAAATAAAATGTGCAGATTTCGAAAGTCGATCAATAATAACCAAAATAGCATCACAGCACTTGGGCGAACGAGGTAAATGAGTCACGAAGTCCATAGCAATATGTTCCCAATTCCACTTTGGGATTTCGAGACTATGGAGTAAACCTCCAGGTTTCATTCTTTCGGCTTTCACTTGCTAGCAGACAAGATATTTCGAAATAAACTCAGCAATGTCCTTCTTCATAAGTTTCCACCAGAATTGGGGTCTCAATGTCAAATACATCTTTCGACCTCCTGTTGATATTGAATCTCACAATCAAAATCCTTCAGGAGATCCATCCACCTGCGTTGCCTCATATTTAGATCAGATTGAGAAAAGAGATATTTCAGACTCTTATGGTCCGAGTATATAACAAACTTCTCTCCGTACAAATAATGGCGCCAGATCTTCAATGCAAACACAATGGCGGCCAGTTCGAGATCATGAACAAGATAACGTGTTTCATGAGATTTCAATTGACGAGATGCATAAGCAACCACTTTGCCATGTTGCATCAGATCACAGCCCAAACCTTTACCAGACGCATCTGTACACACCACAAATCCTCCGGTACCTGAACGAATATTAAGCACAGGTGCTGTGGTCAATCTCGTCTTCAATTCAAGAAAACTAGTTTCACATTCATCTGACCAAATGAATCGCTGATTCTTCTGTGTCAGTTGAGTAATAGGTTTAGCTATTTTCGAAAATCCTTCAATAAAACGACGATAATATCCCGCTAAACCCATGAAGCTACGGATCTCAGGAACATTCGTAGGTCTCGGCCAATTCAATACAGCTCCGACCTTCGCAGGATCAACAGATATGCCATGTCTCGAAATGACGTGGCCCAGAAATACCACTTTGTCCATCCAGAATTCACATTTGGACAATTTGGCATATAAATGACTAGTACGAAAAATTTGAAGCACCAGTCTCAAATATTCAGCATGCTCCTTTTTCGATTTCGAATACACAAGAATATCATCAATAAATACAATAATGAATCAGTCAAGATAATCTCGGAAGACACAATTCATTAAGTCCATAAAAATAGCAGGAGCATTCGTGAGACCAAAAGGCATATCCAAAAATTCATAGTGGCCATACCTCGTACGAAAAGCAGTTTTGGGCACATCTTCTTCTCGAACACGTACTTGATGATATCCAGAACGAAGATCAATCTTCGAGTATACAGAAGTACCCTGAAGCTGATCAAATAAATCATCAATACGAGGAAGTGGGTACTTGTTTTTCACAGTAGCCCGATTCAATTGTCTATAATCGATACAGATTCGCATAGTACCATCTTTCTTTCGAACAAATAAAACTGGAGCTCCCCAAGGTGATACACTCGGTCGAATATATCCCTTATCGAGAAGATCCTGTAATTGTTCTTTCAATTCTTTCAATTCCAGAGGTGCCATGCGATAGGGAGCTTTAGATATGGGAGCAGTCTCTGGCATAAGATCAATACTAAACTCAACTTCTCGATGAGGAGGAAAATCAGGAATCTCATCGGGAAATACATCTAGGAATTCTTTTGCAACAGGAATCTCAGATAAAGAAGACTCCTTCTTCGAAATATCAATAGCGTAGATAAGATAACCCTCATCTCCGCTAGTCAACAATCGGGACATTTCCAAGGAAGATACCAATGGAATTTTGGCTTGGGAACCCTTGCCATAAAAATTCCACTTGGGTCCATCAATCGGTCGAAATCGAACCACCCCATAACAACAATCAACAGTAGCTCGATTTGTCGTCAAGATATCCATGCCAACAATACAATCAAAGTCGTGCATTGGGAGGACAATCAAATTCAAGAACATCACATTATCCTCATATATTAATACACAATTATGCACAACTTGCTCAGACAAAATAATCTTCCCTGCTGGCGTGGCTATCGATAGGGTATCATACAACGGGGTACACTCAATATCGTGAGATGCAACAAATGCATGAGATATGAATGAATGAGATGCTCCTGTATCAAATAAAACACGTGCAGGATAATCGCAAAGCGTGCAAATACCTGCAATCACGCTACCAGGAGCTTCTCTCGCCTGATCCTCGGTCAGGGCATACACTCTTACTTGAGGAGGAACTTGGGCACTCTGACCACCCGGTCCTCGATATCGTGGGACACTCGACTGCTGAAAGGATGGAACAGGAACAGCAGGTCTCATCATGCTAGGGCCACCTCTAAATCTTGGTTGGGGTTGAGCAGAAGTCGTACCCCTGTTCGGACATACTCGAGAGAAATGGCCTTCCTTCCCACACTGATAACAAGTACCAAACATACCTCGACACTGCTCGATAGTATGTTTACCTCCACAATGACTACAGTAGGGAGCAATCACAGGACTCCCTCTCTGGGATCCACTCGAACTCGAAGAAGACGAAGAAACAGAGCCAGTCTTCTTGAACTTCTTACCCCTCGGCCGCAAAGTAGGCTGCTGAGCTGACACCGGAGGTGGAGGAGTATACTGTGGACCTCCTCTCCTAAGTCCAGCCTCGGCTGCCTTGGCTTGTTCAACTGCCTCCGCGTAGCTGGTAGGCAATCCAAAAACAACATAAGTATATATAGCAGGATGTAATCCATTCACAAACCTATTATATTTTGCCTTCGCATTCCCAGCTACGTGAGGTGCATACTTCAACAGAGTAGAAAATTTCGAAGCATACTCCGCAACAGACATCGTTCCATGCTGCAGATTATTGAATTCATTCTCCTGAGCAGTATAATAAGAAGGAGGGGAATACTGCTCCAAAAACTGGGCCTTGAAGACATCCCAAGTGACTTCAATCCCGGCTTCTTTCAATCCAATCTCAGCGGCTTCCCACCAAGATTTAGCTCGGTCCTTCAACTGATAAAGAGCAAGTTTCAGTCTCCAAGCCTTGGAATACTCAACAATATTAAACAGATGCTCAATATCCTTCAACCAGGCTTCAGCTCTTTCAGCACTCTCAGTGCCAAAGAACCTCGGTGGTTTTAGATCCTGGAATCGAGCCATCACCACATCCATGGAAAACCCTTCAAATTGTCCAACTATCCTCTCAGTACTACTACTCGCAGTCTCATTTGTGGGATCCATCTACAAATCAAATGATGAATATCACAAATCAATATCAATCTCATCATCTCATATCGTCAATCTCATCAGATACTTACTCGAATCAAATCAAGTAGGAGCAAGTAATACAAATAAATCAAACACATACGCACAATTCATTGGTGCCTATTCACGTGTACACAAGACTCAATCGAGCATTCCCAGCTATGCTCTGATACCACTCTGTGTGGGGCCCTTAGCTCCTAATCGTTATTACAATGCAATCTGATTAGGGTTAATTAATTACAGCGGAAAACGAGTTTAAATTTTCTTTACAATGAGCCCAAATCATTTTATTTGAATACTAAAAATAGTATTCCACCTCACATCATAAACATGCCCACACGTAATCAAAACCAATCACTTACAAACAACTCATATCCTCGGGACATGCCCCGGTATATAGATACATATATATACATATATACTGGGAACAAAATATAAACCTCAACTCAAACTGTGACTCCCTCCAGAAGCACCCTCTCCGGTCTCCTGATATCCTGGAGTACCTGCCATTGTCCACAGACAAAGACAACAACAGCCCCCCTTGGGGGTGAGCAAAGCTCCGTATGGAACAACCATCATATATACCACAGATATCTAAACAATGATATATGGTATGCAATGCATGTATGTCGTGGAGGTATCGGGTCAAATGCCCATCCACTGAGCACATGTCAGAATCAAACGAATCGCTATCAAATCAATGCTCGAGCTGGCACACCGGCCAATATGGGATACTCGTATGATAGCGTCGGCAAAGCGCCATCAAGTCCCAAATCTCATATCCAATCATATGGGGCCACAATTGTCTATGCTTTACGGGTCACATAATACCGGCATAGCGATTGTGTTCACAAACCCCGGAATCCAATCAAATCATATCAGGGTATCCAAGGATCATAGCTCAACGTGCATGTCATATATCGATGTATGCATAAAATGATGTGTGTTAACAAAACATTTATTTTATACATCGATATCTCAATCTCAATGTCATGTATGCCACATCAATCAACAAATAAGGCATATAGACACATAATCTCATTCCAATCACTCAAATCAACCCGACATATATCATATAATACAGATACCTGTCGTATGTTACCCGATCGCAACATACCTCAATTCTTCGTTTCCAGTTGATGTAGCTTGAAGATATCAGTATAAAAATCTATCTACATCAATAATATATTCATTTCAATCAATAACATCATTCAAATTCAATAATACAAGTTTCAAATATCTTTTGAAACTTTGAAAATTCATATCAAATTAAAATCATATCATAATTCAATTCCGACTTCAAAACTTAGTTTTTTGTCGGTTATTCTACCACATATAGGAATCTCTGTAGAACCCGTAAATTAGTAGACGTATAAGCCATGCATAATTCTAGATTTTTAAATTTAATTAACTTCATTGCATGATGCATTTATTTGAAGTTAATTATTTATTATTTCAGTTCAGTAGATTGATTTTTAGCGTTTCAGTATTTTCAGTGAGGCCGGACCGGAGTTGGAGTTTTGAGATAGAATTTAAGATTCGAGAAATATTTCCAGAAGTTAATTTAGCTAGCAAGTAAGTTCATTTAAGTTAGAAAGGGAGGTTTGAGGATTTAATTTAATTATTTGAGGTGATTAAGAAATGAACTCATTTAAGTTATTTAATTAAGGGGTTAGCTCACTAAAATTATTTAAATGATTAGTAAGGCTTTCAAGGATTATTAGTTGACTAGATAATCAACATTCCCCTTTATTTTATTATGCATTTTTCGGCCACCCTTAGTGGTAGAAGATTCATTTTCCAACTCATCAACTTTGACCAATTCTTTGCATGTAATTAGTAGGATAATTCTAGGATTTTTGGGAGCACAATTTAATTAAATAAATGGACATATCCTAGTCTAGAACAAGAGAAATTTCGGCCACTACCTCCTAGAAGCATCCACCAACTCATTTGATATCAATTCAAAATTTAAAATTCAAAGGGGAGTGGACTTGGTCTTGATTCTTCCTTATATTGTGCACCCTTGTCCTCACCCCTCATAACCATTTTTCCCCCCCTCTCCTTTTCGAAAATTCAGAGTGAATTCACACTCATTTTCAGTAGAAAAATCGTGAGGTACCTAGCCAAAAAGAAGAGAGAAAAAATCGAGAGCAAGAAAGGTAAACAAGAGAAGCGCTCCACCTCCTCCGCGCCGCGTCGTCGTCGTTTCGTTCGTTTTCTTTCGAAACGACACCAGGCATGTCTAGATTTCTTTCAAACCTCAATCAAGTCATATTATCATTTATTTTTCAGTACATGATCATGTTTATTCAAGTAAAAATCGAGATCCATGTCAAAACATTTTGAAACCACACATGCAGAATTTTCGATTTCCTTGGCAAGCTTCACGGTTTCTTTTGGTTTGTGAGTTTCAGGTATTGGATCGACTCCAGGCTCCCAAGGCGGCTTATATACATGTAGTAGGATGCATTAGGACCATGTTGGTCCATTCAAACCAGCCCCATGCTTGCTGGAAATTCAGAATGACAGCAAGTCCCCATAGGTGCAGAAAATGTTGTTCGAAAATTCAGTTTCTTGTCATGGAGGAAGGATCTGATCTTGGCTGCCCCAAGGGCCTATAGCCATGGTTGGATCACTTCCCTAGCAAGTCTAAGACATGACTAAGTTGCCCTTTTGGCGGCTTGGTCCATGGTTCATCGGTTTTTAATAAAAACAAGAACAGCCCCTATACCCCTTTGGCTTTTTCATTTGTTCAGCTTTTGGTTCGTTCTTTTGTTGCTTGGTATGGATCTTGGTTGGCCTATGGCCCTTAGCCACGGTTCATATCATGCTCATAGATGTCTAGATCATGCCATGGTCAATCAAATGGCCATTGGAATGACACGAGACATCGATCATAGCATAAACACTACACACGCATGCACGTTGCTCTCGGTTGGACCCTTCGGTTGAGTTTTGGTGTGATGCGGATTGTGGCTGGCCTAGGGCCCTTATCCATGGTTCAAATCATTCCTTGGGATGTTGGTAAGAGTCTCTGGTTGGTGGTTCACGCCCCTAATGGCCTATAGTCTCGAAACCAACGCAAGTCTTGTAGTTGCGCAGCTGCTGGAAATTACAGCAAGTTGCTGTGTCGTTTAGAAGGCTCGTTTGAGTTCTTGGTTGGCTTTTAGCCCATGGCCTTAGACTGGACAGTGCCTCATTGAGTTAGGAAGGTCATTTTTTTGACTGTTCGTCATTTGGATCATTTTTGAGGTCGTACGAGAATTTACGGTGCAATGTGCCAAATTGACTCTCGAAAGAGCGTTTCGTGTTTTGGCCTCCATTCCACCTAGATTTCGACCCTATCATTTTAGGAACATTATTTTATGATTTTTCAGCGTATTTTAATCATGACTATACGTTGGTTCAGTGTCGGTTCAGGTTGGCTCGGAGTCATGATTAAATGCGAAGTCATTAGGCGTCATAGTCGCATCTTTTGAACGTAAATTGCATAGTTGGTCAAGTTTAAGCTATTGCATAATTTTCATGGCATAGTTAGGTTGCAGCGAGCCTGGGAACGATCCAATCAAATCCAGTTGGGAAAATTACGGGACATTTTCATTATGCCAGTTAATTATTTTACGTGCATTAAATAGAAAATGATTATTTTTGAGATTTATGCGATATGGCTTGTGGTTCATTCACTATGTGGGAGTGTTATTTTATACGGTCGCCAGTGACCGATCAGTTCAGTATGGTACCACCTGGTCGCCAGTGACCGGCCAGCTCAGTTCAGTTTCAGCCTTCCCGGTAGCCAGTTACCGATCAGTTCAGCTTAGTGCAGTGGCCACAGGCGTAAAACATAATCTCAACAGAAAATTTTACCAGATATTTCAGTACAGGCTCCAAGGAGCAAATATTTTTACAGTGATTTCCAGTTCAATTATGCACGTATTATAATTGCTCAGTACATATTATTTTCAGCATGCCTCAGGACATGATATTTTATCCCATGCATATTTTAAATTCAGATTTTTTTCGTTACCTGCGATATATGCATGCTGAGTCTTTAGGCTCACTAGACTTGATTGTTGTAGGAACTGATGAGGCCAGGGCCGAGGGCGGGGACCACTGAGCCAGCTTGGGTCGGCAGTAGTGGCACCCGAGGACCTCAGAGCAGCAGTTGTTATTTTTTTTCCGCAAACAATTTTATCAGTCGTTGGATATTTTTAAATCGTTGTTGTTGGCAAAACTTTAATTTTCTTCCGCTGCAATATTTTGAAATATTGAACTTGATTCACCAGTGATTTTATGAATGAGGCCATTTAAGTTCTTTTAAAAAGAAAATTTTTAATTTTCCGCCAATTTTCAAGAAAGGAGTTTTAGGCCCTTCACAATCTCGACTTCAAATACATGCTATTTCAGCACTTTCATATTTAGAGGTACTGAAACTAGAAGAAAATTACCTCAAAAGGAAGCTCTCGACGCGAGGATTCTGAATATATAATTTGTTCCAAGTTTGGACAACGTTTCGAGGTGATTTCGTACGTTTGAATTCGAGTTTCCAACTTTTCTCTAGAATTTCAGAGGAAGAGATGAGGAATTTCTCGTAAAACTCATCCTTATCAGCCTTAAATCGTGTGATACAGAGGTATTCGCGCATATGCGCGACCAAACTCGTGCATATGCGCGCATGGTTCTGCCCGCGCGCGCAGTTCTGCGCGGGTGCGCGCCTTGATCTGTCCGAAACGCTATTTTAGGTTTCGAATTACCAAAAATGGTAAACAGGAAAGTTGTAGATCTATGTCTTGGCTTTCATTTGCCACTGACCTCACTCAATTTGGATATCGGATGCGAGAGTTATGCTCATTCTCCCAAACTGTGTCATTGTAGGAACTACAACGCACACGATACACTTCGGGATGATTTTGCCCATTTTCAAATGGATTTGGACAAAACTCAACACATGAAGGTTTTAGTATTATGTATTATCTTTCCAATGAAATTGACCTCATGTCATTTGGACCAATACTCTGTTAATTATGCTAAAAACCGTAACATGTGTCACTTTTCTGTTGCGGTTCATCACATGTTCCAAATACAAATCAATTTCTAATATAATCTTTCATCCTCACCACCTATTTTCTCACTTTCATTGTCATAATATACATCATATACATAATCACATGACAATTTCATGAATTATCGATAATCAACATAGGATTTACGATAATACGATACACGGTCCTTACAAACCAGGGAAGAGTTAATCGTATATATAAGTACAAAAAAGTCATTTCAACTAATCAACATAAATTAACTACACATATCCAACAACTGTGATATAGAACATTTCTTAAATAAGATAATAAAAATTTTTCTACATCATGCTTGAACCAATGACATATAAAAATATTGGATTCACATTGAAAATATTCTTCACAGAATAACAAACAAACATAAATAGTCAGAAAAGCAGATTGGTACATGTAACTTTACAATCAGGAAGAACATGAGCAATGTATTTTAATAGAATCAAAATATCCGTTGGATTGGTAATAGGCTTAAACATACGTAAGATAATACACAAAAATTGCAACAAAAACAACAAAAAGCTCTCAAATGCCATTCCGCAATTCTTCAATATTTATTTAAAAAAAAATTCCAAGAATAAAGATTTAGAAGACATCACCATCTTTTCGATTAAATAGGTTGTACAAGTAGCTGGTAATCTTCACGGACGTCAGTTTCAAAATCGGTCAATACGTTGACAACATTCGAATCAACGTTGAACGACCCTAAACAATACGATGCACAACAACGATTCGGTTATAGAACACAAAATAAACTGAAATCGTATGACAACTGTAATAGGTAGAAGAAAAATTAAATTGAAGTGTGCATAAAACAATTTCACTTCTCTTGCAAGAAATTCACCTTCTCAGTACTCGTCAATCCATGTAATTGTGCGAAACCAAGGTGAGGAAATCAAAATACGGAAAGATATTGTTCCACCAGAAGAGGACGTAAGGGTTAGAAATTGGCTTCAGGAAGAAAATCAAGTGGCCCGTCTTTGTACTACAGTTTTTAACTTGGAAGGGTATTTTTGTAATATATATACTTAAACCTACTACTTATACATGTCTGAAAAATTGAAACAAACAAGAAGGACAATTAGCTCATTTACTATATGTCGTCTGGGGCATTTTTGTCTTTACACTAAAAAAGTACAAAATTAGTACATCATTTTAAAACCATACCAAACACCATGTTATTTATCCCATAATACTATTAATCCATATATCTCATTTTATAATCACTTGAATTACTAATCATTTAATTATCTCATCACACATACTAAACGTAGCCTAATTGTGTCATGAAATCCATCACTCTACTTGAGAAACCTCAATGCAAACTAAGGATAATTTCCAGAAATAAACCTTCTAAATTTGTTTCTACAGAAAATTCTCAAAATATCAAATCCTATGAAGACTAAAACTTGGTCATGATGGTTAATAGATCGACTTGATCTTGAATCCATTTGATACTGGTGGAGCAGATGTCCTGTAACTCAAAGATTGGATGAGGAATTTATTGACTCGGCTGTAATTAACAGTCTTTATTTTAATATAATTTACATTTCATAGTTTCGTTTTGCTTTATCTGTATACACATGCAATCAGTATAGATAAAGACCTTGATTATACATTAATAGAAATGAATCGTAAATCGATCTTGAAACTCATTTATAAATACTGTATATTCTAAATTCTTTCCTAGTCGATTCAGCCGCCTAAAAACAAGGATAAAGGCCGCCTGAACTTGAGACTAGCATATGTGATGTTGTGTACAGTTTTTCATCGTAATGACATGGAGATGTCCAACTATGCAGATAGGTAATCATATGATGATTGTACTGAACAACCCTTCTTCGAACTTTCCAACTGGTTGTAATTCATGAGATGAAAAGTATGTTGTTGTGATTGTACATTATTAGTCCTTACGATCCGGGACAACACTAAGGCTCTACATACTAGAATTGTACTTTGACTCGTTTACCGACTCCACGACGGTCACAAAATGGTGAGGTTGGGTGCAATTGCGACATGCGTAAGAGCCAGAGTATTGTAGTCTGAAATTCATTCCTCACCTAAAGGTATGGATATCTTATGTGATCTAATGAAATAGTAGTGCATGAAATCTCTGGTTAGAGTGTAAGATGTACATTAGGACAAGGGTTCTCTAGTTGTGCATGCGATGACACTATGCATATTTCTTCATTGTATGACATAGCTATCGAATCTAGTATGCAACCCTCGATGAATCAATGGTTGCAGAGTCAATCGGGATATATGAGATGAAGGGACCGTACTATACATTTGTAATGCCGGAATTTTAAAAAAAAAAATGAAAACAAGTTAATATTCATGAGTTACTGTTCAAGCACTGCGACACTAGAATAGTAGCGCCTAGGCGCTAGAGCTGCGGCAATTGTGGCGCTGCGGCACTGGCGATAAGGTGCTACAGACGCGAAAAGTGACTATCTAAACTCACTTTGACATCCATCATTCGTTCTCCATCATTTTCCTCATCTTTCACGCAAACCCTCATCTACCACTTCTCCATTATCGAATTTCTTTCCTCATTTTATGGGATATTTTCCTAAGAAAATTTTGAAATGAAGGTAGATTTGTGATCCTCTCATCACGGGCTTCAAGATGATGTAATTATTTCCCATTTTTATTCATGTTTAGAAATGGATTTAAATTTAGAATTGATATTTGAGTTGATGTTTGAGATGTTAAGATGTTGTACTTGAGTTGGTTTGAATTTAAAAGGGATATGAGCATGGATTTTTGTTCTATGCACAAACAGTTTTTTCCTTCTGTATTTCGTGTATATGGGACGGTTGTAGTTGGATTTTGATGTTAGGGTCTTCATCCAACTTGTAGATCATCAAGTTACTTTGATTTGGTTCTTGAATCATTCAATTCCATCAAGTTACTTTGATTTGGTTCTTGAATCATTCAATTCCAGGATGAAATGAAAGAGATATGTGATTTGTACTAAAACTGATCTGGAACTCAATTAATTATGAATTTTGTATGGAAACCGCTATGTTTTGATAAATGATCTTAGTTTTTGACTTATAGTAGACTTCAGGGGTTCGAGACTTCTCAACTACACCTTTCGATCTCCTTTTGGCAATATTTGAAAGATATGTTATGGTCGGTAACATACGAGGTAAAAGTATAATTTTTATTTTAAATTGAAAATTTTATGGCTCAAGAATTACTTGTGATTTGATGATAATTGTTGTCTTGAGATGAGTTTATTATGATATATAGAAGATGATATTTATTTGCATAATTACATTGCATATTGAGCCACTTGTTGATTAAGATTTGATATGGCGGAGATCGCCTTGATTTATCGATTTGTTGGACGTATGGGGCTATAATTGAGTTGGCATAGTGTATGCGGAGGTCGCATATATGGCCTGAACACTCTCTATAGGCACATCATAGTCCTGGGATTGTAGAACACAACACCCCACCCTGAGCGGATGAGTCGGTGGATGTTGCTGGGGGGTTCTCTACCCTTGTGTACCCTATGACCAGATGATTCACTTGATCTTGAGATTTATTGATAGCACATAGCTTCTGATCATGCATTGTATTATATTGTATCTTTATGAAATTCATATGAACTATTTGTCATTTTAATTCTCATATGTTATTGATTGTATTATACTGGGTTTATACTCACCGGCACGTCGGCTATCTCTTGTTTTCATGTGCTTGAATGTAGGAAAGGCGATTCTTGGGATGCCAGAGTCCATGAAACGTCTGCTCCTTAAAATTCTTTTGGATTCTTTTTAAAGCTATGACCGAAAATTCACACACTCATAAATATTTAAATAATTTAATCAGGCATTTTAAAATTCATCCAATCACTTAATAAAAATAACTGCAATTACACAAAATCTTAAAATATAATCAATATTCTAGTCTACTATTTTAAAAGAACTCAACATCTGTGAAAATCATCAATGTATAAAGAGATGCAAAAATATTGTTTACACCCATAACTCATGATCATATTATGCGAAAGAAATGCAAGGTCCTCGGGTTTTCACATGCACCACCAGCTCCGCCTACTCAGTCTTCGGCGCCTCCAGTCTCCTCATCAATATGCTTACCTGCATCGTTCACACATATTGAGTTTAAGGACTCAACACACCTGAACCGTGATAGCAAGTACATATACATAACATACAACGATGAAAAATACTGTAATTAAAATATCTTTCATGATCTTAAAAGTGTGAGCTTAAACATAACGTGTCAAAGCATAAACGTGTCCATAACATATCTCATCATGTCAACATATACGTGTTCAATTTTTCTTTATTTGAATTCCGTTCATTAGTTCTGACTTTCGTATCAGCTCAAGTCAATGGATCCATCTACGTATAACCGCAGTATCAAGCAGCGGGGATATCAGCGACAGTATTATCCATCCACTGAGGTTAATGTTTACCTGCTGGAAGAGGATGAAGGGGGCGGCCAAGTGTAGGGTTAGGATTAGCAACCAAATACAACAAACATGTTTCAGTCCTCCTCTAATCATCTTACTGCTGATCAATAATCGGTTCTGATTCGTTATCTGATTTGATTGCCTGTGATATCCCTGCTGTGGGGACCCGAACCTAATTCATCTTCTTAATCATTATTAAGATTCAATATAACAATTAAGAAATGTGGGACATAAAATTTTTTTTTTAAAATGCAAGTGCGGAAACTTAAAGTAATCAATCTGATATGAATATCAACATAAAGTACAAATCATGTACAACATATGTTTATCGCAACTAGAGTTCAGTCACTACATCAAGTACTGAAAATCAATCTACTCTAAGTCCGGATCTCCACGCTAATTCTGAATCTCTCATCCTCTTCCTGATCCTGATCGTGCCCCACCTGTTGTCATGTACACATACAAACAAGACAACAGCCGGATAACTCCGGTGAGAATTACACCCCAGTATAAACAATGTAAACATGCAGTAATATAAAGCATATATAAAAGCATGAAATACATATCAATATCATGTATCAAATCAGAAGACATGTATCGATATAGAGCTGTAAATAAAACTCTGGACTCATCATCTCAGACTCAACTCATCTCTAATCTAGGGATCCCGGTTCTGGACATTGTATCATATATCGAATTTCAGCGATAGGAATGAATCAACTCCTAAGCGACATCGATATAAACCAAACATCCAGTGTCTTGGCGAATCAGCCGGAGACTTGGCACATCAGCCAATAACTAGGCACATCAGCCCTTGACTCAACACATGCTCTGCTATAAATCAATAGACTAAGCATATCAATATCAAGAATTGCAAATATCAATGCAATAACCATTCAGTATGTGATTTAGGGAAACTCAAGTTAAATCAAACTCGAGTTGTGCAATCCCAGATCAACATTGATTTATACCTTTCTTTCTGTCAATCTGACTCTATCGAAGTCTCGGACTCAAATCTGTCAATACTCAATCTGGCGATGACAATAACGAGAAGTATATTATCAATGTACAACTCCAATCAATACTGGATATAATCAGAACCCAATCTAATTCTGTTTCAACGGCATAACTGCATAATCTCAATATACCCAGCAATACCAATCAACATATATCAATTCCAACATCTCATAATCAATACAACACAAATCTGATATCAAATCAACTCTGAAAATCATAACAATTTCAAATGGTATCCGTTCTTCAATCTGCTTTCGATTATACGATGTCTAACATATCGAAAACACCATATATGAATCATATCTGATTCCTTCAATATCATATTTTCAAATCATAATAAAACGTAGTAAAACTTACGTCCAGTTGAAGCTCTCGTCAATAGAAACACGGTACTGAAGTCGGATTGAAAATCTAACGAACGGATCGTACAAAATCAGAATTCGAAGCTAAGATGAATTCTTCAGTGTAGGGTTTTTGGATGGTAGGTTAATTAAAATATTTAGTGTATAATAAGGCCATAATTAAAAATAATGAGGTTAATTAGACTTTTGGGCCAATTATGCATTAAATAAACCCATTAAGCTCAAAAAATTCTCGAAAAATATTTTGTTTAGGTACATTTTTAAAATTATTGTCCGAACCCTCAAAAAGTCCCCCGACTTGCTAAATTTTGCGTATCGGTTTAAAATATGGTGTAGGACCGAGTGCTTACCGCTTTACCAAAAGTTATAGCTAGCGGTAATGATGCAACTCAAATCTTTTAAACCGCACAGCAGCTCAATCACCACGGTTCGATCGCTCCACCAAGCAAGGATAATTATTGCACCCAACAATCTCCCTCCCAATAATTGTACTCCTTGCAATCAATGGGAATCAAACATGTGACCTTGGCTCTGATACCGATTGTAAGACCGAGTTCTTACCGCTTTACCAAAAGTTATAGCTGGTGATAATGGTGCAACTCAAATCTTTTAAACCATACAGCAGCTCAAGTACCACGGTTCGATAGCTCCATCAAGCAGGGACAATTATTGCACACAACATATGGCTCGTTGAGTAAAAATACCTTGATAAGCCTCATTTTCGAAAATCATACATATTTACACAATATATTAAATAATTAAAAATAATTATTTAATAAAATATTTTTCTGTAACTGTCACCGGTCTCCGTTCCTCGTTTGAGCGCGAAATACTGCTAAAAGCCTAGTAAATAAAATCTTAATGAGTCAAGAATTGAAACACATATTCATGTCACAATCATGCATTAAATGCATTGAAAGTAATTAATTAAAATACTTAAGAAATTTGATAACTTGCATGCATGTTGTTCACGTGGACCCTCAAATTTTTTGGATGTTACAATCTATACCCCTAAATTGAATTTCGTCCTCGAAATTCGTTTGTTCTCGGTAATCAAAAAGTTTACTCTTAATTATAGTATCCCAATAACACACGCTTCTGCTGCGCCAGTCTGATTGAATAAGTGTTAGGATGTCCTTATGTCTCCTCAATCCTAATTAAATTTACATTTGAAATCCCCATTTGCGAATCGCAACTTAAAACGCTATGGTGACTTAGTTTTATTTTATTATGACCTCGAATTTTGACTTTTCTTGCAATTCCTAGTACTAGAAATGGAGGTCTAAACTTATCGCACCTTACTTTCCTTATACTATACCCAAGATGTTCATCGACCTATTATATTTCAACATTAAAATCCCAAAAGCATTTTTCTTAAATTTTATTGAACTCAGGGTATGCTAAGGCTTTAAATCCAAATATTAGCATTCATGCAGTTCAACTTAAGAGATCTTAGCAACAAAATTTACTAATCGACTTCTATCCTAGGTAATACACCTAATAGCTTAACCTTATCTCAACCCTATAACAGTATTAGCCTAAAATCCTTGAATCAAATCTTTATCTTACGAAACCAAACTAACGTAACTTAACTATTTACAAGTACATCCCAAATATCAAATTTTTGCAAATCTTAATTTTGAGTAGTGTTAATCCAAAAAACCCAAAATATACAATATCGATCTTCTACCTATGTAATAAAACCCTTCTAGCATCAATTACATGCTTAAGCTATTTTCTTCCCAATTATTATATAGTTGAGGCCTAAGACACTTGGACTTCCCTCATTGGAACGAATGTCGCATTCTGATGTATCTTTAGTGCTTAATTAGTTCTAGCGTATAAAACTTAATAAGTTATCCCATGTTAGCGTTAGACTAGCTTTAATAATTTGACTTCACTTAAAATCAATAGAATTCTAGAATCCACATACCAAGATTTTAGATTGCTTACTCGATAAAAATATCTAAATATTTGTGTATTGGTAATATATGTTGAACACAACTAATTCTTTTTTGTTTTTTTCGCCCAAAATTTTCATATAAACACATATATCATAAACTTGTAATTCAATCTTAAACAACTCCAATCGTCTTAAATAACACAATTCCAACACATATATCCATTTAATCTCAAGTTTTTTAATGACTTTCAAAAATTCCTTAAGTACCTTTATTACTTATAAAGTATAACATCTAAATTTTTGTGAGTATACCATATTTACTTACTTCCAAATATTATATTACTATACTTTTAAGAACAATAATTTTTAATTTCCCCAAGACATGGTGTATATCTTACTTCTTACTTATGTCTCTCAAGTAACCTAACCATCAATCATACCCCAACTTTCTAAAAAAATTTAATCCTAACAAATGTATAATTTTAACTGTTAAAACCATGACTAAAACTTATGATACATTAAACTTAAGTTCTCAAAAATATGTTAACTTAATGTCTAATCCTATAACTTAACTAATTGATCAACTTTACCTTAAATTGTCATCACTCTAAATTCTTAATTTTCCACAACATTATTCCACAAACACTTAAGATTTTCAAGCCCAATATTGATTCATCCTACAATGCCCTTGATTATCATTCCTTATAACATTATAACCCAGATATTTCAAGGTTCTAAAAATCCCTTCAAGCCTAAATTATCGAAAATTCCTATCATTAAAACCATTCAATTCTCAGTTATTGCTAAAATAGTCCCCAAATTTCTTAACTATTGCAAGATAAATTCCTAATTTCCTCGAAAATTATCCAAAAGGTCCTTAATTTTAAGAATTCTACAATTACCCATAACTTCTTGGAGTTTCTAGTTCCATTTTATAGGTTTCTCGTAATATAAAGTTCAATCATCTTAAGCTTATTAATCCCAAAATCAATTTTCATAACCAATCTTACATTTGCATAAATATCTAAAATCCCAAATTATACATTTTTTTATTCTAAAGATCGTCGTATTTTTTGAATCATTATTCTTTATATGAAATTCTCAATAAATTAACTCAACTAGTAACCACGAATCATCAGTATTTTCTTAGAAAATCTACATGTCCAAAAAGCATTCATAATCTTCATGACTAACTTATGATCCAAAAAGTAGAACATCGATACTACTAACCAAAAATCAATATATTCAAATCATTTTCAACATTTCTTAACACCTATTAGCCAAATTCTTAATCATGTTTAATTTCACCACAAAGCCAGCATGCATGAAAATCATATAATTTCTTATTTTTTATCGTAAAATGCATAAAAATTATAAGGCATATATTCTCAATACATATAGACAGATAAACATGTACTGAAAAAATATAACAAGTAAACATGCATGTGATGGCATAAAACTTTTAAAACATTTAAAACATTTAAACTTACATACTTGAGGCTTGACGACTGAGCTTCTGAAGCTGGCGGTGGCACAACCCTTGGTGGTGTGTATGTGTGTATGAGAATTTATATCTGAAAACAATCCGAAAGGTGTTCTCACACACTGAGAAAATGAGCTTCTATACTAAGCTGATATATCTTGAAGTGTTCCCTCTGGGCTGATTGCTTCTTTGTAAGCTGATATTCAATAAGCGTGCTCTTTCTTTTCTCTCTTGTTTTTCCACTTGTTCATATATGTTTGTTGATGGTCTTAGTCCGTATTTATAGCAGTAACGCGACCATACATCAAGACTCATCTCATGTGATTGTTGCAGCTTGAATGCGTTCCTTGAAGTTTGTGTCTGGACTTTTCTGACAGCTATTCTTAAACGTTTTGTCTTAAAGCTTTACTGCAACGTCTATTATTGTACTATTGATAGTACATATGCTTTTGTACCTTTGTCCACAGCTGAATCCTATTGAATAAGCTTGTAAAGTTCCACAATTAATTGGTTCTAACTGATGTTCTAAACTGGTCAGTTGAACTGGTCTTGAAATGGTGAGGTGAAATCAGTTGACTCGTCAGCTGAACTGATTTCGCTGATTCAGTTGAACTGATCAGTTGAGCTCTTCATCACTTGAACACTTCATCAGCTGGCCGGGCTTCTGAAAGTTTTCTGCTGAATCACCTATCAACTGTAAAATCAGTTGAACTGCTTTTGATACTTCAGTAGTACTGGTTCAGTTCGATTAATCAGTTGGCACTTTCAGTTTGTATTCTTCGATAGCTTCAGTTACGTTCAGCTAGCTTGCAAAGAGAACATAGCAGTAAAACTGATGAGTAGCAATGAATTGAAATAGAAATTTTTTTGATACTATCTCTTTGATATTACACGATTTAATTCCATTTTTACTGCATCTAACCAAATGGATAACCAGCTGGACATTTCCTTAGAAATTTGACTAAAATCCTATGTGAAAACAATTTTTTCCAGTATCCTATACTCTTTGTTGAGCATTAGGTCGTACAGACCTTCATCAGTTACTAGGTCAGAAGTGTGAATGACGTCCAGACAGCACTTATATTTGATTTCAGTTGCCTTCTGTTCATCAGTTGCAACTAATCTATCTCTTTGAATAGTCTGTAGATCATGAACCTTTGTCCAGGTGGACATTACTTTGTCAAAGAAAAAATCTTCGACATCCATCTTCCATATTTCCACGAATGAAAGCTTTCCTGAAGGATTATATTTCTTCGAAATGCTTGCTTTGCTTATCTGCGATTGATTTATATTATCTGTAAAAATGTTTCGTGTCTGATAAATTTGATTTTATTTATAGACATGCTCATTCTCTTAATCTCTTTACTTATATGCATCTATCTAGGGGGAATATCGATAATAAATTGGTTAACTGATAAGACAATAGTCAGTTGGTCTTCAACTGAACTGATTCAGTTCTCAATTTATCATTAAATTATTGACCTAACTAATCTTATCCACAAGTTGACTAATTAGCGATTAAAATTCCATATTAAATGATGAGACTGATAAGATTACGCACTTAATTACGCCTTTCATTGAATAGGTGGCCCCACGTAGTCCAAGCACTTTTATTCACGATTACACATGACGTACGCACGTTTTTACATCAATTCATTTTGGACTGACACGTGTCCAAAAAATTTGAACAGTCACCAACATAAGAAATGAACCCGCTTCATTTCTATAATATCCAAGCTTGGTGAACGGTACGGTTTAAGATTTCTTATGTTTCTGGACTATTTGGTTAAGTTTAAGTATAGTTTAGATGTTAAGAATTTGGATTTATGATTCATAGTATTGTTGATATAGAGGATGTGTGGTTATAGTGTAGCGTCGTTGCGATTTAATTCATGGTAATTCGTAAGTTGATCCAATTGGTATGAGGCCAATTGTAATGGTTAGATAAGATATAGAGTTGCAACTTTCATGTTGAGAGTGTTGCCGAATTATGAGGAGAAGCGACATTGCGATTCAATTTTGTAGCATAGAGTTTATTGTTGGCTACAGAGGAGAGTGCACCCGCACTGGAAAAGGCACCGCACCCGTGGTGTTTGGGCAGAGGCGACACCGCATCCGCGGTCCAAGAGGCAGCGCACCCGCGGTCGCTTGTTTTAGATTTTTGGCTGTACTCCAGTAGGCTTAGCGCACCCGCGGTGTATATTTGAGCACACCCGCGGTGCGTGAATAGTAAAGTCGTGTTTTCGGTTTTAAGTGATATAATAGAAGTGTTGGCTCTTATTTCTCTCATTTATCTCCTCCACTTCTCGAAAATTCAGCTCAAGGGAGACTAGGGTTCCTACATTTCTTTCTTCCCTTTCTTTGATTCAAGCATCTTGTTGGGTATTTGAAGTGAGAACAAGGTTCTTTAGAGTTTAAGGAGCTAAGGTAAGCTTGTGGGTTTGGTTATTATTTGGATTATGATGTTGGGAAATAATGGGATGTTTGATTGTGTTAGTTTTATGGGTTTTATGGTATGGGTTTGTGATTATTGAGATGTTGATGGTGCAATTCATGGTTTATTGTTGTAGGATTTATACCAAGAGTTTAGAATCAAGTGCTCCAAGTGTAGTAAGTGGAATTCATTCCTTGTGCTCACATGAAGTATATGTATTGTATTTCAATGGTTTTAACATGCTATTCCCTTTCATTTGATTCATGTTATTTATTGATACACTTTGTTGTATATTAGAGGCATTTTTATGTCTCAATTATGTACAAGGGAATGCAAGATAAAAGAGTCTTCAAAGTGTTTGATTTAATGCCAAAGAGAGAGTTCAAATTGATTTATTGGATTGATAAAGAGATAGTAAGAGATTGCATGCAATTAGTTGATCAACAACCATAGGCTTATATCCCAACAAAGTAATCGATTTATATCGATGGGATATAGGTACAGAGACAGAGATACTATTTAAATGTCAATCCATCAGAGAAAAGAGTAATACCATCGTTATTATTATGTTATACTATGTTATTCATGTTTCAAGAGTTAGATGGTATTTAATGATTTCAAAGTCATGTTTTACAGAGTATTATACGTACAGATTGTTATGTAAGAGTTTCACTTGCTGAGTTTTATACTCATTTCAGTTATTTCATGTGATGCAGATAAGAGTGACGGGCCGGGACGTTGATTGGAGCCGAGGTCATATGCATAAAAGATGGAAGGAAGAAGGCTATTTTGTTAGCATTTTGGACATGATCAAAAATGATATTTTGTATTTTGATGCAATATTTGATTGATCATGTATATACTTTTGATTGTAAATGTTTTATGTCAAGAAAAGTTTTAAATCCTTCTTCCCTCTAAGTAAATTTTTAATTTTCCGCTGTGTTATTTAATAAAATCAGTCGAGGGCGTTACAATTTCAGTTTCTTTACGAGCACTTCAACTTACAGAGCAAATCAAACTACCAAAGCGTTTCTCTTACGCAAATCCTCCAACACCTCAGAAATAGCAAGCCAAATTCTCGCATACATCCTCAATGCTATGGCTATTGATTTTGATTCAAACATCTCTCTTAAGGATGAATCCATTCGAAGTGTCTTTCTGAAGCTGGAAGCAGCTGGATTGAAGAAGTTTCTTAGGTCATCTACTCAAGAAATTTACTCTAAAAATATTCAAGACTTCTACGACAACGGCTACATCACTGCTGAAGGGAAAATCACAACCACTGTCGACAGTAACTTGCTGGTCTTAGATGAAGAATCATTCAGCACCTTTTTCCAACTGCACTCGGATAGTCTTTCTCAATTCTCTGAAGTGAAAGTTGCTAATGTTGAGGATATGCTAACACTTTTATCTGCTGATGGGAAGAAGATAAAAGTTTATGATCCCAAGAAGGAGCTCAAGTATAAATATCAGTTGCTGGCAAATATAGTTGCCAAGGGTGTTTTGGCTAAGGCAGGCTCTTTTGTTGCCCTCACCCTTGAGAAATTTCAAGTTATGGCAGCTGTGATAAATGCACAGAAATTGAATTGGTCGGCCATTATTTTCAACACTCTGAAAAAAATTGTCGAGTCGAAAAAACACTCCAAAGGATATGCCGTGCCTATCAGCTCCCTCTTGAAGAGCAAAGTTTTGGTAGATGACTCGGTTGAGAAGTCATCCAAATACAAGGTCTTCACTGCTAAGAATGTTCAGCCACCGAAGACCAAGGTGTACATTTCTCCCGAACAGTTTCTAAAAGTCAAAAAGGAGATTGGGACACAGGCAGCTCCCAAGTCAGTAAAGAAGGTCAAGGACTTGGAAAAGTCAAAGAAGGCAATCAAGAGGAAATTGATTGTCAGTGAAAATGAATCGAAAAAACCCCTTCTTCGAAAATTTTGAAAAAGCCAAGGACCCAGAAAATCAAGCCTATTGCAGCCATTCCAGTTGAGAGACTAAATCCAACTGGAGCTAAACATCCCATAATTGCAATACTGATCAAGGCAGTTCCAGTTGCTCCCTCAACTGATCCTCAGCAACCTCCTCCAACTAATCGTTCAAAGAAGACTATCACAGAATCTGGTGATAAACCAAAACAATTTGGAGTGAAGGCACCACTGATCACTATCACCGGTCCAACTAAACTACCTTTTGCAAGACCAAAGGGAGTGGTGATACGTGAGAAATTGGATTCAACAGTCTCTGGGCTGAGCATTACTCATGCCCTCTGTGACCCAAAAGTAAGGCCCAAATGATTGAAGATCTCAGACCAACAAACCCGATTCAGACTCATGTTGACCTGATATAGGAAGAAATACATGAGTTCTCTGAATCAAAGATGAAAGCATACAATGAACGGGTCAGATTCAGGACTGAAGTGTTTGCCAAGCGATTGCAGAAGAAATAGGTTTTGGAAAAATTCATCACTTTGGAAACAATAGTCCTTAAGGTAGTTAAAGCTGCCACGATTTCTCAAGCGCTGGAGAGTAGGACTTACTTCTTCGATCTAATGCGTGCCAAAAAGCTGGCTCGAGTCATAGCTAAGCTACGCAAGAATTATGATCCTACCTGTCTAACTGTCTTCATTGACAAAGCAGTTTTCGATCAGTTGGCCACGGATCTCTCATAACTGCGGATGAAGATCAAAGATTGGGAAATGGGACAAGAATTGATTATTGCTAATTCCCAAAGTCTATCTTCCGAAGAGCAGACTGAAACTTCGACGCATCAGCCAGAGCCATCCCTAGAAGCAGTTGCTGAAAAGTCTGAGCGAGCAACTGATCTTTCTTCCAAGTATGCTCAACTTTCATCTTCTGCTCTTCCATCTCCTCCAGCAGGTCTTAAAATTTACACCGATGCTGAGTTGTCATTGGAAAACGTTGATGAAGTAATACAATCAGTTGCCGCTAACATCCAGCTGAATGCAAGAACTCATGAACTAGTTGAAGAACTCATCAATACTGAACAAACAGCCTTAGAAGATGTAATATCCAAAGTTGTAGAACCAGTTCAGTTTCCTGCCACAACTGAACAAGTGATACAAGCTGAAACTGATATGGCTCAGTTGCACCCGGTGCCAACTGAAGAGCCAATTGAAATGTCAGCTGACAAACCAAATGAAGAGCCTATCAGCTCTACTGCTGCTCAGACTTCCACCCAATTTCAAGAACCTCAACAGGAGGTAGTTGAAGAAATTATTCAAGAAATGTTTACAGCTGTGACTGAATCACCAAATAGGGCCTTGGTCATTTTCAATAAAGAAGATAGAGAGCAAAAACCATAATCATCTGATGCCTTGTCTCCTCACATAACAATGGCTACTGATACCATGATATAAGATATTCAGTCCAGTCTGCACAATTTAATTTCAACTATCTCCGATATGAAGTAAACCCAATTGTTGCATACTTTGAAGATTGATTCAACAAAGGAGAATACCTTAAAGAGCCAACACCAAGTTACTAAGGATATCACTTCCTTATTTCTCTCATTGGATCAATTGAAAAAGGACAGAGTGACAGTTCCAGCACTTCTCCAGACTCAGGACATGCTAATCAATATAATGGATTTTATACAAACCAGCATGACCAAGAGAATGGATCTGATGCAGGAACAGATGATGAATGTTATATCTATAGTCACCTCAGAAATCCGTATATTATCCAGCAAGGTTGATGGGTTTGACAAAAAAAGGGGAAGAACAACAACAACTATCTAAGAAAAGATCCAGTCAACCAACTGGTCAAGGACCGGCTGATAAAAGAGCAAAGAAATGAAGAAGTCCAGATCAGTTAGAAGACGACATATTTATTCAGTTGAGAGTTTTGGCAAATTTTTCAGTCAGTTATTCTTTTATGCTTTGTTCGAATCCGTACACTGAAAGAAGAATCTCTTATTCAGAAATTCTTTTATTTTTTCACTCTTTGTACGAATCTGTACATTGAAAGAGTTATCATTAAAATATTATTTTATCTACTAGATCTCAGTTTAATCAGTTCATATATCTTAAGTTTTGTCAAACACCAAAAAGAGGGAAATTGTTGGAAACTAAATTTCGGAGTTTGACAAATTAAGCGTGAAAAGATTGAACAAATGATCAAGAAAATTGAAGGTAACTGAACTGAAGATTCGTAAACTGATAGTTGCCTAAACTGAAGATTAATACGTATATAATTCTAGGCAACTGAACTGAGCAAAACTAATGTGTTTTCAACTGAACGATCAGTTGAGATTGATCAGTTACACTACAATCAGTTGAGAATGATCAGTTAATCCTATCGGTTAAAGAAGTCAATTGATTTTATCGACTTTATACGTCATCAGTTAAGGACGTAGCCAACACTTGTTTAACGTCTGTGTCAAAGACTACATACACAATTTTTACGTCTTTGTGAAAGACAGAATTTGAGTGTTGGTGTGTATGTGTGTGTGAGAACTGATCTCTGAAAACAACCCGAAAGGCGCTCTCACACACTGAGGGAAATGAGCTTCTATACTAAGCTGATATATCTTGAAGTGTTCCTTCTGAGCTGATTGCTTCTTTTTAAGCTGATATGCAATAAGTGTGCCATTTCTTTTCTCTCTTGTTTTTCAACTCGTTCATATATGTATGTTTATGGTCTGTATTTATAGCAGTAACGTGATCGTTCATATATGTATGTTTATGGTCTTGAATGCTCTCTTTGAAGTTTGTGTCTCGACTTTTCCAACAGCCATTCTGGAACATTTGCCTTAAAGATTTGCTGCAACGTCCATTATTGTACTATTGATAATAAATATTCTTTCGTACTTTTGTGCACAGCTGGATCCCATTGAATAAGCTTGTCGAGTTCTACAACTGATTGGTTGTAACTGATGTTCTGAACTGGTCAGTTCAAATCAGTTGACTCATTAGCTGAACTGATTTCTCTGATTCAGTTGAACTGGTCAGTTGGGCTCTTCATCAGTTGAACACTTTATCAGCTGGCCGGGCTTCTGAAGATCTTCTGTTCTAAGAATATATACACCGATGAATTAGATCGAGTTTGGTTTCACACCAAGAGAAAAAAACTCGAAGTAATCATTCGTTAAGAAAAAATGCCAGATTTTGAACAAACTTTTAGCTTGTGTAAACCAATCGAATGAAATATGGGGAATCAGTTCTGGCTTCTATCAGTTCAGCTATGGACTTAACTAAACTGATATCAGCTGAACTGATCAAATCAATTTAAAACACAGTTAAACAGTAAATACATAAGATATGTTTATGGATGTTCGGAGACTTCAACTGCTCTTACGTCACCCCTTCTACCACCTCGGGTAGGATCCACTAGAATACTTTGATTTATACAACACCTTGTACAAACCCACCCAGCTTAGGACTTACCCACTTCCTAATGGAACTCCTAGTCTAGACTGAAGGCATCACCTTCCAGCCAACACTTGTTTAACGTCTGTGTGTCAAAGACTACATACACAAGTGTTACGTCTTTGTGCAAGACGAAATTTGAGTGATGTTGTATATGTGTGTGTGAGAACTCATATCTGAAAACAACCCGAAAGTTGTTCTCACACACTGATGGCAATGAGCTTCTATACTAAGCTGATATATCTTAAAGTGTTCCCTCTGAGCTGATTGCTTCTTTGTAAGCTGATATGCTATAAGCATGCCCTTTATTTTCTCTCTTTTTGTTCCACTCGTTCATATATGTTTGTTGATGGTCTTGGTCTGTATTTATAGCAGTAACGGGACCGTACATCAAGACTCATCACATGTGATCGTTGCAGCTTGAATGCGTTCCTTGAAGTTCGTGTCTCGAATTTTCCGACAGTCATTCTGGAACATTTTGTCTTAAAGCTTTGCCACAACGTCCACTATTGTACTATTGATAGTACAGATGCTTTTGTACCTTTCTGCACAGCTGGATCCCATTGAATAAGCTTGTCGAGTTCTAAAACTTATTGGTTCTAACTGATGTTCTGAGCTGGTCAGTTGAACTGATCCTGGACTGGTGAGGTGAAATCAGCTGACTCGTCAGCTGAACTGATTTCACTGATTCAGTTGAACTGGTCAGTTGAGCTCTTCATCAGCTGACCGGGCTTTTGAAGGTTTTCTGCTGAATCACTTATCAACTGGACAATCAGTTGAACTGTTTTTGATACTTCAGTTGTACTGGTTCAGTTCGATAAATCAGTTGGCACTTTCAGTTTGCATTATTCGATAGCTTCAGTTACGTTCAGCTAACTGCACACTTAGGTAAAATCATTATTAACAAAATAACACGTTTTTTTTACATAAAAATCAAGTAAGATTGCGAACATGAAATGTTCCAACATCCTTTACAAGAAACATGGCTCTGATTCCAACTGAAACGTCTACTCCTTAAAATTCTACTGAAGTTTTTTTAAAAAATAGCTATGACTGTAAATACACACACTTATAAACATTTAAATAATTTAATCAGGCATTTTAAAATTCATCCAATCACTTAATAAAAATAACTGCAATTACACAAAATCTTAAAATGTAATCTATCTCCTATTCTACTATTTTAAAAGAACTCAACGTCTGTCAAAAGCATCAACATATAAAGAGATGCAATGACATTTAAAATAATTGTTTACACCCATAACTCATGATCATATTATGCGGAAGAAATGCAGGTCTTCGGGTTTTCACGTCCACCCCCAGCTCTGCCTACTCAGTCTTCGGCGTCTCCAGTCTCCTCAACAATATGCTTACCTACATCATTCACACTTAGTGAGTCGAAAGACTCAACACACTTGAACCGTGATAGCAAGTACATATATATATAACATGCAACTATGAAAAATACTGTAATTAAAATAACTTTAATGATCTTAAAAGCATGAGCTTAAACATAACATGTCAAAGCATAAACGTGTCCATAACATATCTCTTCATGACAACATATATGCGTTCAATTTTTCTTTATTTGAATTCAGTTCATTAGTTGTGACTTTTATATCAGCTCTAGTCGATGGATTCATCTACGTATAACCGCGGTACCCGGCAGCGGAGACATCAGCTACAGTATTACCCATCCACTGAGTCATGGCCTTACATGTTCGTGTTCGTGTTCGTATTAGTCACAACCAACTCCTTTCCTTCAAAAACATATAATCGTATTCATGACTTATAAAAATCATGCATATACGTTAATTTCCTTCAAATCAAGCATG
Source organism: Primulina tabacum (assembly GCF_025594145.1). Taxonomy (NCBI): domain Eukaryota; kingdom Viridiplantae; phylum Streptophyta; class Magnoliopsida; order Lamiales; family Gesneriaceae; genus Primulina; species Primulina tabacum. The sequence goes on from NC_134566.1 coordinate 22,989,574, forward strand.
CAATGTATTTTTCGTATTTCCATAAAAAGTCATGTTCCTAATAACATATACATTTAAAACATGTAATTATGAGATCAGAGAGTTGCTAGGACCAATAACTCGTTCCAGGTGCAAAATTATCATTTTGCCCTTAGAAGCCCTAATTGACCATTTTACCCCTAAGATCATTTTGCCCTAGAAGCCCTAATTGACCATTTTACCCCCGAACCTTAAAATTTCAAACCGAAGCCAACAAAACTCCTTAAAACACCTCAAAACATAATTATAATTATTTCCTAGACGTAACCTTGAGCTCGTCTCATAACTTTTACGATTCTTTTTAAAACTTGGACCGGGGTCCCGGTTTTAACCCGAATAAACCCGAAACTTAACCAAACTTTTCCAAATTTCAACCACCACTTATTCACACCCTACCAGACCATAGAAAACCTAAATCATACCAATTAAGACCTTCATGTGCCGCTGAAACCTTGTTGGAATTTTCTGTACATGTGTGCCAAAAACCCTAGTTGTACCTAACACTCAAGAACTCGATCTTCGCCCAAACTAGACTGGACCAGCCTCGAACCAACCAATCATATCCCACCTTTGAACCCCTCCTGGACTGAACTAAGAACTACCCTTAGCCCCATGCACGTGCACCCCTCGCTTCACCATGAAACAACTGATCTAGCCACTATCTCGTCTTAATCCGCCTCCTCTCTTCGCTCCATGCATTTTCACCCTACTAGTTGATCATGGACCACTCCAAGGCCTTGTCATAGACCACTCACATCCCAAACCCTCCTCTGGAATGAGCCATGCACGGCTACTCCTCCCACTTAACTCGTTCTAGCTGCTACGTGCCTCCTAGGATTCAAGCGATCGGCCTCTTTCCCTTAGACCTGAACCGACACCCTCTCCACCGTATTCACCATAGAGCTTGACGTGTTTAGCCTCTTGGAACCTATACCTAGCAGCCCCTTGCACAAAACCATAGAAAACATGAGGTACATGTGGAATAGTATGCATATTTCATGACAAACCTCGCAAAACAGATGCGCAACACTATAGTTCTAAGAATTTCTCATGCATAAACACGCAAATAAGCAGATAATGATGTGAATGTTGAGAAAAACGAGATTTAGTATGTGCCTTTGTGTATATACGTCTGAAACCTTAAAGATATTCGCGTAGAACTTGCACCGGAGAGATGGGAAAGGAGTACTTTGGAAGAAGCTTGAGAAACTAAGGAAGATAGCTACTATATTTTTTGAAAATGGGTGCTGGAAGAGGATGAAAGGGGCGGCCAAGTGTAGGGTTTTTGGATGGTAGGTTAAATATAATATGTAGTATATAATGTGCCCTTAAATAAATATAATGATATTAAGTAGAATTTTTGGCCCATTATGCATTAAATAAACTCATTAAGCCCAAAAACACTCCCGAAAAATATTTAGTTTAGGTACATTTTTGACATTATTGCCCGAACCATGAAAAGGTCCATAGACTTGCTAAATTTTGCGTATCGGTATAAAATATGGCTCGTTCAATAAAAATGCCTTAACAAGACCCATTTTAAAAAATTATACATATTTACACCATATATTAAATAATTAAAAATAATAATTTAATAAAATACTTTTTCTTAACTGTCTCTGGTCTCCGTTTCTCTTTCGAGCGCGAAATACAGCTAAAAGCCCTAGTAAATGAAATCTTAATGAGCCAAGAATTAAAACACATATTCATGTCACAATCATGTATTAAATGTATCAAAAATAATTAATTAAAATACCTAAGAAATTTGATAACTTTCACGCATGTGATTCACGTTGATCCTCAAATTTTTGAGACGTTACAGTCCAGCTCCAGACGAGGAGATACGAGTTAGAGTGGGATTCTCGAGTATTATGAGCTATTTGATGATATTTGGATTACTTTAGCTCACTAGTTTATTTTGGCATGTTAAAACTTATATTTCAAACATTTCAGATCTTTAAGTTATTTTGACGATGTTTATGTCGGTTTGTGAACCACAAATTATGTGTTTTACTCAATCGTTTGGTTTTTTACATTTATAATTATTAGTATTAATGTAGGACCCAGGGCTCCACAACATTAATCATAACCGATTTGTTCTTGCAGGCACTATCAGTGATACATAGGAAATCATGGTGTGATGCTACTAGACGCTCTTAGCATGATTCGATGGGTTTAATCAGAAAATGATTTCTGACATTCTCATGAACAAATGATGGTGCATGGAATGAGGCAAATTAGGGTAAGCCCGAATAAAAGAAAATGTCTTGAATCATAATGCACTGTATCCCTAAACCATTGTTCAACCCAAATCAAGCCATTTAGAACCCTCGAAAATACCTAGACAGCCTACTTAATTTTCTGCACCCTTTGTTCAAACACTAATCTCCACCAATCCTCATGTTCTTCTACCCTAGCCCCTAACCAACAAGTCTGGACCCTATGCAACCTTCCTAGGACCTAGACTGAACCCTTAGGACCCAACTGGACTGAGCCTAGTGAGCCATGCACATGCAGCCCTCCAACATGTGCCCTTCATGAGTCGCTCGGCCACACCTCACGCCTCCAGCCCTCGTCCTTACAGTAGGCTCCCCTATGAACATATGGCAACCCTCTTAGGACCTTTGGACACGCCCCAACCGCAGCACGCAGCCGCACCCTTCAAGAACCCAAAAGTAGAAACTATAGTTCCTCTAAAAACCCAACCAACGTTACCTCCTTCCTTGAATCATACCAGGCCTAATTCATGCATCTAAGGACCCTTAAACCCTCTGAAAATCGATCCCATAATAGCCGTCACCTGGCAGCCCCTTTGTGCATCAATATCATGAATTATAAGATATGAAAATCCATGTTTTGGCATGTATATTCGATAAAAACGAAAATAATATGATGCTTATTATATTTTTCATGCAAGAACATATATTCACACATAATATGGTATGAACGATGAGAAAATAAAGAATAAATTGTGCCTTTGCGTGATTCATGCACAAAAATCAATTCTAGACACGAAAAACGTAGGCGGAGAGACGGAGAATCCTTGCTGCGTTTTCTTCCTTAAAAAACTTACGGGATTTCGCTAAAAACATGTGGTGCGTGTTTGTGTGGGGTGGGGAGGGGAGATAAACCCTAGGTTTCTAATCCTTTTGAGTGTATGATATGAAGTGTTTTGTTGTTCAGAAACTCCATCTTTTAATATAAATAATTGGGTAGAAAGCTAGGCCCAATAATCCTAGTATAATAGTCCCATTATAAAATAGAAAAACTATCTCGTTTAGGAAAGTTTTCGAAAATAATAATCGAGCCTCCAAAAAGTCCTTGTTTTATTCCAAAATCGATTACCGGTTTAAAATACGACTCGGCGTGTAAAAACATCTCAAAAAACCACTTTCAAAAATCACCTATTTAATATGATATATATTAAATAATTAAGAATAATAATTTAATAAGAATATTTTCTCTTTACGGTCCCTGGTCTCCGTTCCTCGGGCGTGTCTCGAATAACCCTTAAAAATACTATTTTATGCATTCTAATAGAAAACTCTACTTTTAACATGTAAACTTGCCTACCACAATTAATTAATGCTATTAAAATTATTTAATTAGGCATTTTCTATTTTCTCTAGATTTACATGCAGTTGGATTACGTTATCGTATTTTGGATCTCAAGGAAACGTCGCTCTTCAGCAGATAGATGGTACAATGAACTCGGTCAGCGTCAGTTATATACATATAACGAAAGATAACCTCCAAAGATCAAATCCATCCCTCAGAAACGAATGGATCAGTAGTGACATGAAAATCCTAGGGTTCATCCTCCGAAAACGCTCATAGACTGCCTCTGGTCGAACCCAGCATTTCCAACATGCTGCTCAAGTAATTGTGCCATGCCCGCTAGTACACGAGCTCTAGCATCCTGATTAGGAGGAGGCTGTGGAATTTGCTCCTCCTGTCTACCCTCACTACCACTGCGAAGAACTCGTCTAGGAGGCATCTTTGTACAATTCGTCCCAACCACGTGACCAACATGCACTTAAAATTTTAAAATAACATGCACCTAACCTCTATATCATGCATCATGTAAGCATTAAAGAATTTAACATATAAAATATAAAGCATTAAAAACTCACATATTTGAGACGTGAATTCTTGAGCTTCTCGGAGTAGCAGTACAAAACCCTTTGGGGATCCTTAGCTCTGATACCACCTGAAACGATCCTCACTTTTGATTTTAAAATTCCACTAATTTTGTTTCCATTAATTCGAAAACCAACAATTAAAATAACTTAACATTTTCCATAACTCATAATAATTTAACAATTTAAATCTCAAATGCATAAAATCCCTAAACATCGACAATTACCAAAATTCAACTTCTACCTTTATCATGATCAAAATTAAATTCGAAATAAAGTATAAAATATCTAATGAAATCCATAACAAAAATCCTTTAGAACTTTCAACTAACAAGCTAATGCGGAAAATAAATTCCCTCGGAAGTGTACTGTCGTACTCGATCCACTCAAGGGTCAGCGCCTCCCTCAATATCATCATTACATGCAGCATTCAAACCTAGTGAGTCTAATGACTCAGCACGTCCTGAACATTAGTTACAAGTAATATATATACAAGCACATGCATTAAAATCGTACTTTTATTTAAAAAAATTTAAGCATAAATAAATCATATATCGTAAAATCATGAAATCTTAAAGCTTTGCTTTATTTATCATTTTGCGTGAAGTTTGATCCTTGAAAACGACTATCTTTTTATCCTCTGGTCGACTGATCAGTCTTAGCTCACCATTGCCCATGGGGACAGGCACTAGGAACCGACGTAAAAATATGAAAATACGATCGTCGGGCTCCCTCTGGGCCTTGTCCCATAAACGAGCTCCCTCTGGGGCCTTTTCCCTCATAATATTCTCACAAAATTGTAAGTTTGTTGTTTCTTTCTTAAAACGGATCCCCCACATATCCTTTATCCTCTTTGTCACACTCAATTCACATCCTTCGAAATATTTTTCCTTTCTAATTTTTTTCATAAAATATCATGAATTTCCGAATATAGCATTTTTACAGTCAAAATTTCACAGATTTACAATAAATCGTAAAATATCATATTTTCATCAAAATCATCATAATATATCATTTAACATGCATTATGACCTTTCAGGACGCTGCCAACTCTTTTCGTACTACCAAGGTGTAAAATGACTGTTTTGCCCTTGGATGTGGAATTTCTCGTTTTTGATTTTTTCTTACTTTAGTTGAGTCTAGACCATCTCAAATCATTATTTAAACTTAAATTAAATTTTTAATATTTTTATTTGACTTAAATTCGAGGCTTTCGAATTTCCTATTTATTAATTCGTGAAGCGTTTAATTCCTGAATTATTTCAAACTTTAATATTTTCTTCCCAAATTTTAAATATAGACTTTTTATCCCCAAATTACCCTCGTGAACCATGAATGGACCCCCGTGGACCATGGTTCGACCCTTTTCTTTCTCTCGACCCTAAAATTCGAACCCTAAACCTATTCGGCCTCCTTATTTCCAAATTCTTCGAATCCCTTTCGAACCACTTAGGACCAGACCCTCCTAGACTATGAAGGGCTCGTCCGGAATAGTACCGAACCAGCCTAGCCAGACCACCACAACTTTTCCTTTCCTAGAGTCCACGTCGCAACGCCTCCTCCTAGCCACGCACAGCCAAGACTCAGCCGCCAGCCCCAGACCCCTGTCCCCTACCTAGGACCGCCATGGACCCTTCTGGACCCAGCCTAACCATCGAGCCCTCCTCCCAACCAGCCTGAACAACAATCGCGCAAGTCCCTTACCCATGCAGCTTTGGTTCCCTAGTAGACGCGGCAGTGCCCATCCGCCCTAGGACTCCTCCTAGCCTCTCCACTCAACCCACACTGAGCCCTGACCAAGCCCTGGCCGAGCCCAGGCGCTGCTCTCCTAGCTTTGCCGTAAGGAACCCAAGTTGGTCCATGAAACCCTAGTCTATATTCATCAACCATGCACGGCTCCTTCTCTTCTTCACGTCCAGCCTTCATCTCATCACTTCCCAATTCCATTCTCGTCCCTTAATTGTCCTATGTTGGCAACGTAGTCGTTAGAAATCATAATACGTTCATATATACGTAAAAACTTTCAAAACTTTAAAAATAATCGTCAAAACATTACGGCATTTTAACCCCAATATTTTTCATGAAAAATAAGCAAAACATGCATATTATGGATTGAATGAAGCGTCAAGGGACTTTAGTACTGTGCCTTTGTGTTTTAGAAAGCTCGAAAAGACGATCGTCGGCGTAGGGTGCGAGGAAGAACGAACAGGCGACGAAGACTCATTGTTTTTTCTCCTCCAAATTTTTAAAAATATGTGGTTATCTGTGTGTATTGTTTCAGCTATTACGGTTGTAAGGTCCAAAAATAAGACGACATAATCCAACTGCATGCGAATCTATGGAAAATGGGTAATAGCTAATTAAATAATTTTAATTGCTTAAATTAATTATGTTTGATATGTTTAGATGGTTTTAAAGTAGTTTTCTATTTGAATGCTTAAAACCGTATTTTTTAAAAGGTCATTCGAGATGCGATTGAGGAACGGAGACCGAGAGCTGAAAAATGAAAAATATTTTTATTAAATAATTAATTTTAATTATTTTAAATAAGGTTGATGCTTTATGATATTTTTAAGATTAAGAAGTTTTAAGGTGATTTTATATGCCGAGACGTAATTTTTAACGGTATTCGATTTTCGACGAAAATGTGACAACTCGGCTAATATTTTCAAGAACTTTCCTAAATGAAATATTTTAAATATGCACTAATGGGCCTAATTAACCATGTTATTGGGCATAGGCTTGTTTACATGGTAATTAACAAATTTATAAGCCTAAAAAACTCTCCCCCATTAATTTCATAGCACACGCCCCCATCCCCTAAACACCAAGGACTCTCCCCTCCCCCTTAAAAACACGCACACACGAGTAATCAGCAAGGGAAAGTCATGTTTATTCGAAGGAAATCAGAAAGGGTCCTCCGTTCGTTGCCGTTCGTCGCATTTGAATGTATTTGTCGTGCGTAAAATACGCAAAGGCATGCATTACCTTTATTTTTCTCATCTACCACACGATATTATGTGTTGAATTACGTTCGCATGAAAAACATGTTTATCTTTTGAATAATTTTGTTTTTAAGCTTGATATGTCAATAACATGAAATTTTTATGCTTCGTAACTCATGTATGTTTTGCACAAATGGGCTGTAAAGGGTCATGGTTTAAGGGTCTAGACATGCTTACACCATGGCTGCACACACACAGAAGGAAGCCGAACAAAAAATATCGCATGTTGGTTCACAAGAGTTCGGCTAGGGGTACTGCACCGAGAGCTTGGCCAGAGCTGGGCTGCAGCTCGGTGAGGGGCATGATAATGGGGCTGGAAGGGTCATAGCCCTGCTAGGACCCACGGCTGGTCGTTAGGGAAGAGCCCATGATCGCATGGACTCTTCCCAAGCAAAATTGGTGCGGCCGCGAGGGGCGGCTGCATGGAGGGTTCAGGCGTGGGCAGGGTGATCTAGAATAGGGTTTAGGGTGGTCCAGGGTTAGTCAAGAGGGTTTGGGCTCGGGAGACGGCTTGGGCGAGGAGTCCTAGTCAAGGGAGAAGAGTCCTATTCTTGTAAGGAACTCGCGTGGCTCGTGGTATTCGTATAGGAGGCTGCAACGGGTTAGGGATGGTCCAGTGGGTGCATGATGGTTCCTAGATGGGCTGGGCAAGGGCTGGCTTGGGGTGGCTTGGGTTCGGCTCAAAGATTTCATAAGCTGGTTCGAGGGTGGCTTTGTAGGGTTCGAGTTTTAGGTGTAAAAAGCTTAAGGTTTGAACTGTGGGTGCACAAGGTGGCTCATGGTTCACAAGGGTATTTTAGGCAATAAAAAGTCTATGTTTAAAATTTGGAAATTTAATAATAAAATTTGAATTAATTCGGTAATTAAACGCTCTACGATATAATAATTATGAAATAAATAGAAAGCCTTGAATTTAAGCAAAATAAAAACATAAGAAATTTAATTTAAGTTTAAATAATTATTTGGGACGGTCTAGTGTCAACGAAAGTAAGAAAAAGTCAAAATCAAAAAATTTTACGTCTAGGAGTAAAACAGTCATTTTAATCTGAAAAATAATAAACGTCTTGGCAGTGTCCTGAATGCTATAAAATATGTTAATATGTTGATTCTAAATGTTTATGAAATTTTGTGATTAAACGTTAACGCTAAAAGACGTGTTGCATGCTTGGTTTAAAAGAAAAATGATTATTATTTGCATTAATTTTATAAAGTGATGAAAATATGAAATGTTGAAGGAAGTGAAGTAATTTGACTAATACGATGATACGATAATATGATTATATATAAGGTCAATGCTCAGTTGATGGATGAGAGTGTCGCTGATGTCCATTCCGCCATGTACTGTGGTAATACATAGATGGATCCATTGACCTTCAGCTAATACGAAAGTCATAATTAACGATCTGAATTCAACGAAAGGAAAAGTATATGTATATGATGAAAATGAATATGTATATGATGATATGAAATTTTTTTAAGTTTATGCATGTTTATGAAATGTTATTTTAAGTAAAAGTATTTTCACGGTTGCATGCGATTGTATACGTATTACTTGCTGTTATGGTTATGGTTTGCCGAGTCAATAGACTCACTAGGTGTGATCGATGCGGCTGAGCACGATGTTGATGTTGTTGAGGGTCTTGATAGTTGATCTTATTGGACTGAAGGTGCACATAACCCGAGGACTAGCGTTAGTTTTCCGTATTTATGATTTAAAGTTTATGTTAAATATTTTTACGACTTTTATGATGATCTTGAGTGGTTTTTGAGAGGTTGATAGAGTTAGCTTCATTTCGAAATATTGCTAAGTTTAGGTTTGGTAAAACATTTGAAGATTTTATGCTTTGAATTTTTCTTTGAATTTTCAAATATAGTTGTTACGTTTTATTTTAAAATGGTGTCAAAATTTTTTTATATATATGTATATGTATCGGCCGAGAGTTAGTTTAGGGAAAAATAAAAAAAAATTCTAGTACATTTTAAAGAAAAACGAGTAGTGGACATCTCAGTTGATATCAGAGCAATGTTCCTGCTAAGGGTTGTGCCACCACAGTTCCTGGAAGCTCAGTCGTCAAGCCTTAAATTTGTAAGTTTATATGTTTTATATAATTTTATGCTTAGTACCTGCATGATAGCATAGTTTATATGTTTGAGATGCATGTTTATTACAATTTAATTATATTCATGTTTAAAACTTAAGGATAAATGAAATTTATATGTTGCATGACTAGAAAAATGACAAGCTTATTTGCTTATCAGCTTTCAAGAAGCAATCAGCCTAGAGAGAATACTCAAGTCATATCAGCTTAGTTTAGAAGCTTACTTCCCTCAGTGTGTGAGAACACCTTCGTGGTGCATTCCCTGTTCAGTTCTCACACACGAATACATACCACAACTCAAATATAGTCTTGCACAAAGACAATAAACTTGTGTATGTAGTCTTTGACACACAGACGTTAAACAAGTGTTGACTGGAAGGTTCTGTCTTCAGTCTACTCTAGGAGTTCAGTTAGGCAGCGGGAAAGTCTTAAGCTGGGTGGGTTATTACACATGTTGTAATTATTCAAATTATTCTAGTGGATCCCACCCGAGGAGGTAGAAGAGGTGACGTAGGAGCCGTTGATGTCTCTGAACGTCCATAAATATATCTTGTGCATTTAATTGTTTAACTATTATTTTCAAACTGACTTGATCAGTAAGAGCATCCGTCAGTTCAGTTTTTCACCATAACTAAACTGATATATGTCACAACTGATTCCCGTTATTTTCAGTTATTCAGTTACACGGGATATAAAATATATCAGTGTTTCTTAACGAAGGATTATTTTGAGTGTTTTTCGCTTGATTGAATACCAAACTCGATCAAATTCATCGGTGTATACATTCTTCGAACACGAGCTATTGCAGCTCTTGGAGAATATTTTGTTTGAAACACCTCAAGGTGTCCAGCACACGATCCTTCAATATTCTTAACTACCTAAGGAGGACTAAGAACTTGTTCATGATCTATGGGGGTGGAGAATTAAAATTGGAAGGCCACTCTGATTCTTTCTCCCAAACTTACATAAATTATTCGAAATCGACCTTAGATTTTGTATTCATGCTCAATGGTACAGCTCTTTCCATTCACTCTGAAAGACTTCTGCGTGCAAGACAGCCCTTATGGATTGGACTTTCTAGCTATGGATATCCCCACTTCAAAACTACCTGTTGTACTCTTGTTTCTGTATCTCAGAAGAGTTCCAAGCAAGACACCATTGCGAATTCCACCATTGAAGTTGAATACATTGTTACATCTACTGCAGCCAAAGAGGAAGTTTGGAGGAGGAATTTCGTCCAAGAGTTGGGTGTTATTCCTAATGGAGTTGATATAGTCCTGGTGTACTGCCACAACACTGGTGTCATTGCACAAGCAAAGAAACCAAGTCTCATCAACGATCCAAACATATACAGAGAAAATTCTACATCATTCGGGAGATTGTGGAAAAAGGAGATATTTCAGTCGAAAGAATCGCCTCTATGGGACTAAAGTTTATGAGTAGTTGGTTTTAAGGAAAGTGAAAGGTTTTTAGAGTAGATACCCTGTAAGCCAACGTTTGGCTGGCGAATTTATTGACTCAGTTGTAATTAACAGTCTTCATTTTAATATAATTTACATTTCATGGTTTCGTTTTGCTTCATCTGTATACCCATGCGATCGGTATAGATAAATACCTTGATTATACTTTAATACAAAAAATCGCAATTCGATCTTGAAATTCATTTGTAAACAATATACATTTGAAATTCGTTCCTAGTCGATTCAGCCTCCTAAAAACAAGGATAAAAGACGCTTGAGATTGAGACTGGCATGTGATGTTGTGTGTCGTATTTCATGCTAAGGGCATAGAGATGTCCAATCTTGCAGATGAGTAATCGTATAATGATTGTACTGAACAACCCTCCCTCGGACTTTCCAAGTGGTTAGCATTCATCGAGAGGAAAATTTTGTGGTTGTGATTGTTTATCATTAGTCCTTACGACCTGAGACAACACTGATTCTCTACATATTATAATTGTATTTTGACTCATTTACCCACTCCGCGAGGATCACAAGGTTGGGAGGTTAGGTGCAAATTGCGACTTGTGTAGGAGCCGCTGCATTGTAGTCAGTATTTCACCGCTCACCTGTGGGTGTGGATATTTTATGTGATCTAACGAAATAGTAGTGCATGAAATATCTGGCCATAGTATAAGATGTATATTAGGACAAGGGTTCTCTAGTTGTGCATGCGATGACACTATGAATATTACATGATTATATCACATAGCTATCGAATTTAATATGCAATCCTCGATGAACCATTATTTGCATATTCGATAGAGATGTATGAGATGAAAGGACTATACTGTACGTTAATCATAACCGATTTGTTCTTGCAGGCACTATCAGTGATACCTAGGGAATCATGGGGCGATGCTACTAGATGCTCTTACCATGATTCGATGGGTTTAATCAAAAAATAATTTCTTACATTCTCATGATCTAATGTCGGTGCATGGAATGAGGTAAATTAGGATAAACCCGAATAAAAAAAATGTCCAGAATGACAAAGATTTATGAACCTACAGCTAGTTGTGTCCCTGAACCACTGAGGGTCAAACAAGCACCATATCATTTGCTCCCGTGGAGACAATAAATTCAAGAAGTTGAATTTATATAAAATTATGAGATAGTAAATTCAAAGAGTTGAATTTATGAAAACTGAGATTTTAAAACATTAAACTCAAAGGTTGAATTTATTAAAGATTAAATTAAATGTAGTGAGAAGTATGTATAATGAGCTTATAGAAATACAAGTCGTTGCATACTAAATAATTAAATTTCTTAATGAAATTTAATATAATAATTAATTAAACTAGTTAGACTAGTCAAATTAATTAACGAAGTCCATTAAGTTTAATTAAGGAACCCTAAACCTATAATTAAGAAAACTAGATTAAGGGTTCAATATTTAGCAAGGAGGTCACAAACTCCTACCCTCCATAATATGCAATTTTCAAAAACTCTCATCCACAACACCTCTTTCGGCCAACTCAAAATGGGTTTAGGTTTGAGCCATCAAATAATTTTTTTTTTTACCTCAAACAATAAAAATCTATTCTAGGTTTTCTAGTGTAAATAGAAGAGGAGCAAATCTTCTAGTTGTGGACTTAATTAGAGAAAGAAGATTTCAATAAGATCGTTCCTAAGGAATATTACAATAGTTATTTCTGTCAATCACGGAATAGTTGGTGTCAAGTGATTAATTCACTAAAGGTATATTCATAAACACCCTTTGAATATTTAATTTTGTTTAAACCATACGAGTGTCCAAAGACGTTACTTGAACGTCAAATTAAAAATTTTAAAACTTTCGTTGTGTTTTGAACACGAGAAAATCGATTTCCCAACAGTGGTATCAAAGTCATATCGTATGGTTTAATTTCATGTTAAGTAAATTATTTCTAACCATACAAGAAATTTTTTAGAAAATTGATTCACCATTAAAATCCAACCTGGTTTGTAACACGGTCGGATTTTAATCCGAAAATCTGTTGAACTTGTCGTGAATCGAACCAATTCCGATATTCTAGTTGAATCATAATGGTTTCTTGAATTTTGATATGGAAACCCGGTTCCAAAACCCGGTTTGGAACACGTTGAATTTTTAATTTATTAATTGTAGTAATTTTGGTTTTTTAGAATATAACCAATATTAGTTTATTTTTTTTCAGATTTTTTGAGTACTTTGTTTGTTTTATAAGTGTCACATGAAGTTCTAAATTTAATACATTATAGAATTACTTTTTTTATTTTTGTTTCTTTTTGTCGCAATAAATTTATAAAATAAAATTATATTTAAATTGTCAAATAAATTTTTTTAAATAATATTTAAATTTTAATGAAGGAGCAAGTAACTTAATTAAACTAAACTAAACTAAAATAAAACATGTACTCGGAAAAAATTCTTTAAAATGATTTATATCATTAATTCAACCAAAATTAAGAAAACAAAATATAAACTAAGACAGGTGAAATGGTATGCTATCATTTAATGGGCAGGAAATCCTTTTTCTTTTACTCCACAGGTGAAATGGGCCTAAGACACTTTTCTTTTATGTTTGGGCCGTGAAAGGTTTTGGGCTGGAGTTGGGTCATGATAATTTATCCAATTGATCTAAAATCAGTCCATTCCAATCTGGTATGCTATCGTACAAGTTTGATTCCATTATTTTACAACCCAAAATCTATTAAGTATGTTCTGATCCAGCCGATTCGAGCTGCTGTAGGATGCCTATACCATAGTAAGTAAAGTTCATGATATACTGAAATAAATTTATAGGAAGACCTAATGTTGGAAATTCAGCAATCGCTTAAGTTATAAGATTGATCCAAAATATGATGTTTGAGTCGTTGTATTACTTAAAAAAAAATTATTTTATCATCACAAGTTATAGTTTCTGGTAAAAATCCAAAAGTGTACGTTAAGCAATTTTAAAATCTAATGGTGCACTTGGATATATAGATTTGAAATTCATAGATTTCGATTAGTTTTATTGTTTACTATGAAATAATAAATCAAATATTCAATTCACATCTTACTTTTTTACACATTAGTAATACAAAATAGAATTAATTTCAAATGACGTCATTATTGGTGAATTTGAAATTAATCTTTATTAACATGAATTGACGTATGAACGTGTAAGAGCTGTATTTGAAGTTTATACACTTTACTTTTTTAAACAACCAATCTACATTTGAAATTTATGTATTTAAAATATATTAATCTAAGCACGACATAAAAATGATGAACACGTTGTTGATAAGTCGTGATAATCATAATCAAGGTGGCGTGCCAATGTGAAAATAATTAAGGAGAAAATTTCACTCAGCCGTCTTCTTTGATTGAAATTTATTTATTTATTTGTCTTTGCCAACATAATTAATGGTGTCGGAATTGTTCGCGACTTCCTATTTCTCGAAAATACAATGACTATTAATTGTTGTCCATTGTGAAAAGTCAACAAGATCCTTTTCCATCATGAAAATAAATGGGATTAAAGACAACAAAATAGATATTTTATTCACAAATAATTAATATTCATTTCACGAATCAATATGAAACATCTCTTGCTTTCAACTTTAAATAAATAATTGAGAATTTTTTTATATATATAATATTTTCTTAAAATTCGAAACCACCACCACCTAAATACTTTAACATTTAAAGTATGAAATATATAAAATTCCGTAAATCGTTAATTATAAAACGTAAATCGACTTAAAATAATCTAACAATTTAAGCTTCAAAATCAACCATAAAATTCCATAAAATAATCCACAAAATTTTGCTTAAACTTTAAATATTAAGCTAATTCGGAAAATAGATATTTGTCCATCGGGAGTGCACTGCCGGATCCGATCCATTCAAGTGTCAGCGCCTCCCTCGATAACATCTTTACCTGCAACCATTCAAACCTAATGATTTTAATGACTCAGCACGTCCAAATCATAACTAACAAATAATACGTATATAGACACATGCACTTAAAAATCATAATTTTAATTAAAATAAGCTGGCATAAAACTTGTGAGTGTAAATAAATTATAAATCATTAAATCATAAAATCTTTCATCATGTTATATCATTTTGGGTGAAGTTTGATCCTTGAAAGTGATTATCCTTTATCCTTCGGCCTCTGTTCGATTGATCAATCTATAAACCAAGTACATGGGGACGGGGCGTCAGCAACTCTCGTTACTGAGTCGTGGCAAAGTATAAAAATACGATTGTTGGGCTCTCTCTGGACCTTCTCCCCTAAACAGGCTCCCTATGAGACATTTTCCCTCACGATATTCACATTTGTAAGTTCACCGTTCGTTCTTAAAACGGATCCCCCACATATCTTTTGTATCACAGTCAATTTACATCATTCAAAATATTTTTACTTTATTTTATTTATTAAATATCGTTTTCTTTCAAAAATCGTAAGATAACATTTCTTTTTTCCGGTAAAAATCGTATAAACATTGCATATATCATAAAAATATTATATTTTCATCATAAATATTTTAAAATATCATTTAACATGGATTATGATTCTTCAGGACACTGCCAGATCTCTCGAACTACCCGAGACGTAAAATGACTATTTTACCCTTGGACCCGAACTTTCCGATTTTGACTTTTTCTTACTTTTCTTGACTTGAGCATATCCCGAACCATCATATAAGCTTAAATTTGACTTTTAATATTTTTCTTAGACGTAAACCCGTGTCTTTCGATTTAATGACCTAATAGCCAAATCGTGAAGCGTTTTAAACCCAATAATTTCAAAACTTATTATTTCTTCTCAATTTGAAACATATCTTAATCGTTCCTAGTCTACCCCGTGAACCACCCTCCAGCCCCCCGTGGCCTATGGTTCGAACCCCTTTTTCCTTCCCTAAGCCATGATCGAATCGTCTTTTTCCCAACAAGCCATCACACCCAAAACTCTCGAACCACCTTGGACCAGACCACGTCCAGCCACCAGCCCCCCTCCTGGACCCTAACCGACCAGCCTAGACCAACCCTATCCAGTCGCATAGCTTTTCCATGCTTAGAACCCGAGCCACGGGCATCTAGCTTCCCCTCCTTGCGGTTTGCGGCAGCCCCTCTCATCTACCCCAAGTCCAGCCACCTAGAAATCCTATCCTAATGACGCAGCCAGTACCAGGCTAGGACCACGCCTTGGTCGAGCCGCCTCCCTTAGTCGATCTGACCATCCCAAAACCATGCAAGAAAACCCTAAGTTCTAGCTTCACCCAAGCACGACTCGTTTTGCATATGACCAGCCATAATCCTACCGTTAATCGACACTTTACCCGTCACTTAAACGTCTCGTATTAGCAACGTACCCTTTAGTAATCATTCAATTAAACAGTTAATCATAATAATTCATATCATTTAAGCATTTAAAATCAATTAAATAAAATAAATAAGATATTTAAATAATTTTCATGCATGCGGTTTACGTGAAATGATTTTCTCGGACGTCACACAATTTTATAAGATATATCAATAAGACTGAGTGATTACCGTTTTACCAAAAGTTATAGCTGGTGGTAATAGTGTAACTTAAATCATTTAAACCGCACAGCAGCTCAAGCATCACGGTTCGATCGTTCTACCAAGCATGACAATTATTGCACCCAACAATCTTCCTTTCAATAATTGCACTCATTACAATCAACGTGAATCGAACCCGTGACCTTAGTTCTGATACCAATTATAAGACCGAGTGCTTACCACTTTACCAAAAGCTATAGCTGGTGGTAATAGTGCAACTTAAATTTTTTAAACCGCACAGCAGCTCAAGCACCACGGTTCGATCGCTCTATCAAACAAGGACAATTATTGCACCCAACAAAATTTCAAATCCGACCAAAATCATGAAAATATATCATTTTTTTGACAAAATTATTATTTTTTACGATAATTATAGATCAAATCAACCCGTTTCACGAATAGAGAGCTACTCTTTTTTATAAAGGTAACTATTTTTGTCTATATTGTGATAACAAACTTTGGCAGCTGTCGTGGACGGTTCTAGCCATTGATTTTGTTTCTCAAGAATTCCTAATTTTCAGACATGGAACCTAAAAAACAGCTAATCCTACCGAGGACAAGCCCTTCTTAAGACATAAAAAAAAATTGTGTAATTAAGAAACCAATGTCGAATAATCCAACAAAACAACAAAGTTGTTCATTACAAAATCGAGAGCTAAGGATTTCTATTTATTTATTTATTTATTGCAAAGGCTTTGGGTCACCTTTAAAAAAAAAAAAAAAAAACTATTCCCATTATATCATTTCAGTGAAAAACCTATCCAGGAAATTCGATAGCAAAACTTTTTTTCATTGCTTTTAAAGTTGGTTCTTTCAAAATTAAATATAAAAATCGATAAATTAAAATTAAATAATCAATAAATTCATATATCAATAATTAAATGTGTGTTCAGTCTTTGTCAGACCGATTCTTTTTCTGCCATCTTTGACTAACATAAAAAAATGTTTCTACATTCACTGGACCCGCATGTATTTTTTCGGATGAAATTCGAAAAAGAACATTGAAAATTTAGAAAAAATATATGATATTTCAGAACTAAATTTTTTAAATATGACACTAATATATGATTTTTAGTATTCAAACATGTACACCAAATTTTCATATTAATGACACGTCGGATGAAAATTTGATATAAAACCTTAAAAATCATATATTAATATATGTTATTTGAGTACTAAATGTTTCAAATCTGACGCTAATATATAATTGTTTTTAGTACCCAAAAATGTACAAATTTTTTTGATATTAATGACACATATTTTTCAGATGAAAGTTTACACAAAAAATTAAATATATGACACTAGTATATGATATTTCAATATAAACTATTTTAAATCGGATAATAATATATAATATTTGAGCAAACAAAAAAGTGTAATAAGTATTGATATTAATATAATTGTTCCGAGTTTATACTCAAAATTATATCTTGTATACCAGATATAAAACAATTTGTAAAGGCCTGTAATTCGTATCCATATTTCGCGGAATTTTTAAAATTTTTCTCTTTAAATAAATAAATAACTTGTCTCATTCATAAAATAAATCCGTAAATAGTTTTAACTTTAAAATAATAGCAGAAGTAAATATTGTATTTCAAAACAACACCTTAAAAATAATCCAACATATTAAAAACTGAGTTTGAGTATAAAAAGTGCATAAACTGAAACATGAGGTCTTCGAGTTCCTACTACTGCTGACCCAAGCTAGCTCACTGGTCTCCGCCCTCGGTCTCGGCCTCATCCGTACCTACAACAATCAAGTCTAGTGAGTCTAAAGACTCAACATGCATATATATCGTGAATAGCAAGTAAATATATCATAAAATCGTATGCAACGTAAAATATCGTGTCGTAAAGCGTAACGTAAAAATCGTGTCATGGGTAAATATAAATACGTGCATATTTGAAAATCGTACGTAAAAGATTTGCTCGATAGAGTTCTGTCATAAAATACCATATCAAGTTGTTCTGGCAGAGATAATGTTTCAACGCAAGTGGCCTGTAACATAACATGAACGTCTGATCAGACTAAACCACAGTATATTGGGAGGTAGAGATCACCACAGCCCTTGGACTGGATGTCCGTACCCATACATAATCGTAAACCGGTCGTAAGTCATCGGGTGAAGAGATCCCATAAGCGTGAGGTGGCCACAAGACATATCGCATATATCTCAAAATAAACATTTTATATTTTATGCACGTAATATAATTATAACCATGTTTTTACCGGGTGAGTTTTTACCGGGTGAGTTGGATCGTATCCAGGCTTACTGCGACCTAATCCTAACATGAGACACTTGACAAAAACTTCATATCCGAACCAAAAACGAGACAAACGAGACCAACAACCTAATTTACAACCATGGCTTTGTACCAACCCGAACAAACATTGAACCATCGTTTAGCCATGATTAAAATACACTTAACATAATGAAATAATATCCATAAGAACTGCAATACACGAAAAATAGTGAATGAGGCCAAAATCATGAAACGCTCTTTCGAAAGTCACTTTGACACATTGCACCGTAAATTCTCGTACGGCCTCTAAACTCAACCAAATCACGAACGGCCAAAAACATGACCTTCATAACTCATTGGGATACTGTCCAGTCCAAGGCCATAGGCTAAAAGCCAAACAAGAAATCAAACAAGACCCCTGAACCGAAACAATGCTGCTGTCAAAAGCACGGTGGCAGCAGCTATGCATTTGCTAGTTATTTTAGGGAACTAATGGCCATTGTGCCTGAACCACCGACCAGAGTCCCTTACCAACATCCTAAGGCGTGGCTTGAACCATGACTAAGGGCACTTGGCCAACCAGAACTCAAGCAAATACCTAGGACAACCCACAGCTTAAACCGAGAACACCAAATTCTGTGTAGTGTGGTGTGTCGAAGTGTTGTGCTGTCTTGTGTTGTTCCAGTGGCCATATGATCGACCATGGTTCGATCTAGACTTGATGAGGCATTGTGTGAACCATGGCTATGGGCTAGAAGCCAACCACAATTCACCAAAACACCTCAAAACTGAAAGTTCACTCACACAAACCAGAAACGAAACCGAGGGGCACTTGTATTGTTGTTTTAAAATTTTGATGTATCCGTGAACCAAGTCTTGAATTACTAATTATTGGTGATTTAAAGGTGGGGGAATTAATATATCATGAAGGGCCATTGAAGGGTGACTAGAATGGAGAGTTGCCAAACATATGTGAGTTGATCTATGGGGTGGCCGAAATTTGTTACTACTTAGTAAGGTAAATTGTTGATTGAATCTTGTATTTTAAATCCTTAAGGTTTTAAACACCCATTATATATTTTAGTGACTTAATCAATTAAATTAGGATAAAAGTTTCTTGCATGCCATGGCTTGGTCTTAAAATTAATTATTAAAATGTTATGTTATAATTTCTTGAATATGTTAGGCCTAGATTAATTTTATCCCAATTGGTTACTCCTTTTAATTTAGGCTTTAATTAAATATTGGACATAAAAGAACTTATTTAATAACTTAACTCAAATTAATTTAATAAATCTTAAAAACATTCTTTATCATTAAAATAAATTATTCCTTGGCTTAAATTACATTTAGGGATATTTTCTTATTATTAATCTCATCTCACTTCTCCAAACTCCAGTCCGGCCTCGCGTATTTATCTGAAAAGATAAAACTAAACTTCTGCGATTAAAATAAATAGTTGTGACCTAACAAATTTTAAAATGAATTAAACACTTCATACATACATATATATATATATATATATATATATATATAAATCATTTTTAATTTAAATAATAGCAATTATGCATGGCTTATACGTAATCTGATTTTTCGGGTTCTACAACTCTCTCCCCCTTAAAAGAAATTTCGTCCGCGAAATTAAAACTTACCGAATAACTCGGGATATCGACTCTTTATTTCTGGCTCAGATTCCCACGTAGCTTCTTCCTCCGAATGGTTAAGCCATTTGACCTCCACTTGCTTCACCAGTTTGTTCCGAAGCTTTTCTCCTGTCTGTCTAAGATTTGCACTGGTCTTTCTTCATAAGACAGGTTTGGAGTGAGCTGCAATGGTTCGAAGTTCAAGACATGCAAAGGATTCTCCATGTACTTCCTCAACATAGAGACGTGAAACACGTTGTGTACTCCGACCAGATTCGGCGGAAGAGCAACACGATAAGCTAACGTCCCAAACCTGTCGAGGATCTCAAATGGTCCGATGAATCTCGGACCGAGCTTTCTTTTCTTCCCGAATCGCATTACACCTTTCATAGGTGCTATCTTCACGAAAACATGGTCGCCAACGGCAAACTCTAGATCTCTCCTCCTCTGATCTGCATAACTCTTATGTCGACTCTGAGCAGTCCTCATCCTATCACAGATCTTGACTACTATATCGGCAGTCTGCTGAATTTTCTCCAGACCCAATTCTGATCTCTCCCCTACTTCATCCCAATGAATAGGCGATCTACACTTACGACCGTACAATGCTTCATATGGAGCCATACCTATAGACGGCTGAAAACTGTTGTTATAGGTGAATTCCACTAATGGCAACTTCGACTCCCAACTCCCTGAGCAATCGATGACACATGCACGGAGAAGATCCTCCAGAATCTGGATAACTCGCTCTGACTGACCATCCGTCTGGGGGTGGAAGGCTGTGCTAAACAACAACTTCGTACCCATAACTGAATACAAACTCTTCCAAAATGAGGAAGTGAATCTAGGATCTCGGTCAGACACTATGAAACGGGAATACCATGAAGTCTGACTATCTCTCGGATATACAACTCTGCATACTGAATCATGGTGAAAGTCGTCTTAATAGGCAAGAAGTGCGCTGATTTGGTAAGACGATCAACAATCACCCAGATAGCATTTGACCCTCTGACTGACTTCGGCAAGCCGAAAACGAAGTCCATGGTAATATTCTCCCACTTCCACTCGGGAATAGGAAGAGGCTTGAGCATACCTACTGGGTCTCTGATGTTCCGCTTTCACTAGCTAACACGTCAGACACTCGGATACAAAACGTCTGATATCCTTCTTCATCCCGGGCCACCAATACAACAACTGCAGATCTTTGTACATCTTCGTATTCCCAGGATGAATAGAGTATGGCGACATATGGGCCTCAGATAAAATATCCGCTCGAATAGAATCGCTGCTAGGAACCCACATTCTGTCTCGATATCTCACAATACCGTCGCTAACTGTATACAAGATACTGCCCTTGGCCTCATCTCTCTGCCTCCACTTTGCCAATTGCTCGTCTGCTAGCTGTCCACTGCGAATACGGTCTAGAAGAGTAGAATGAATCGTTAAAGTAGATAGACGAGGAACTCTACCTCGAGGGTATGTCTCTAAATTAAACCTCTGCATCTCAAACTGAAGAGGTCTCAGAACCACCAAATGTGTCATCACTGCGACTTTCCTGCTCAACGCATCCGCAACTACATTAGCTTTGCCAGGGTGGTAGCTAATGTCACAGTCATAGTCCTTCACTAGCTCCAACCAACGCCTCTGACGCATATTCAACTCTTTCTGCGTAAATAAGTACTTGAGGCTCTTATGGTCGGTAAAGATCTGGCACTTCTCTCCGTACAAATAATGTCTCCAAATCTTCAAGGCAAATACTACGTCTGCCAACTCTAGATCGTGGGTAGGGTAATTCTTCTAATGGATTTTTAACTGACGAGAAGCATAAGCTATCACCTTCCCATGCTGCATCAACACTTCACCTAAACCGAGCTTCGAAGCATCGGTATACAAAACAAAATCTCCGAGCCCTGACGGCACGGCCAATACTGGCGCTGAAATAAGAGCTTGCTTCAAAGAATCGAAGCTCTTCTGACACTCATCGCTCCACACGTACTTAGCATTCTTCTTGGTCAACGACGTGAGTGGAACTGCGATAGAGGAGAATCCCTGAATAAACTTCCTAGAGTATCCTGCTAGTCCAAGGAAACTACGGATCTCTGAGGCATTTTGCGGCACCACCCAATCTCTAACTGGTGCAACTTTTGCCGGGTCTACCTCAATACCGCTGCTAGAAATGACGAGGCCTAAGAACGCCACCTTCTCTAACCAAAACTCGCACTTAATGAACTTTGCGAACAGCTTGTGCTTCTGCAAGGTCTGCAAAACTGCGGTCAGATGTCTGCTGTGAACCTCTTGATTCTTTGAGTAGACTAGAATATCATCTATGAATACTATCACAAACTGATCAAGATACGGCTGAAATACGCGATTCATGAGATCCATGAAGATTGCTGGCACATTCGCCAAACCGAATGGCATCACAAGGAACTCGAAGTGTCCATAACGAGTCCGAAAAGCAGTCTTGAGAATATCGGCGTCTTTCACCCTCAACTGATGATAACCAGAACGCAGATTAATTTTTGAGAATACTGAGGCTTCCTGCAACTGATCAAATAAATCTTCAATCCTCGTAAGTGGGTATCTGTTCTTCACTGTAACTCTGTTCAATTCTCGGTAATCAATGAAGAGTCTCATCGAACCATCCTTCTTCTTCACAAATAAGACTGGCGCGTCCCATGGAGAAAAACTCGGGCGAATGAATTCCTTGTCAAGAAGTTCCTGAATTTGCTTCTTGAGTTCTGCCATCTCTGTCGGTGCTAATCGGTACGGTGCTTTTGAGATCGGTGCGGTACCTGGCATAAGCTCAATAGAGAACTCCACCTCTCACACAGATGGCATACCAGAGACGTCATCAGGAAAAACGTCTAGAAAGTCTCTGACAATTGGGACATCGGAGGCTGATTGACTGGGTGTCTCGGGAACAGATACAAAAGTCACTAAAAACGCTCGGCACCCTCTACTCATGAGCTTCCTAGCCTCGACACAAGATATAATTCGCGGTAAAGGAAAGTACCTTTCTGGCTCGAATAAGAACTGTTCTCTCCCAAGCGGTCGGACTAGAACATATCTCCGCTGGAAGTCAATCAAAACTATGTTCCTTAATAGCCAGTCCATACCCAGAATGATATCAAATTCTTGCATTGGCAATACGATAAGATCCGCATAAACAAGATTACCATGAAGTTCGAGGTCTATGTCTCGGACCACATTAGTAGCTGTCAGCTCCTCTCCAGAAGGCAGTACTATCGAATATGCTATATCTAGCCCAATGGTCTTGACTTTGAGAAATTTTACAAAGGTCTCCGAAATGAACGAATGAGTAGCCCTGAATCTATCAAGGCATTTGTAGCTGCACCAGCTATAAAAATTCTCCCTGTCAAGAGCATCGTATCCGGGTTTGTCTCCGCTGCGTGGAGAGTTAAACTCTGCCTTGGGTAGGCAGACTCCCCTGAGGGCAATTCTTCAGTAAGTGGTCAGGACTACCACACTTGTAGCACTTTCCCGAACCATACCTACAAACTCCAATATGGCGGCGTGTGCACTTGGCACAGACTGGATACTCCGAGGACCTCGGGACTACACGTCCGTGCTGTTGCTTTCCTCTGCTCTTGGATGAGCCTTGGAAAGGCTTCTTACTCTGATGTCGCTTACCATGGCGATCGCTCTCAATATCATTCTGATCCTGCTCTACAGCTAGAGCTCTGGAGACAGCGACATCATAGGTAGTAGGGCCAGCCACCCTAACATCACGGCACAAGATCGGCCGTAGACCATCCATAAAATGCCTCAACTTGGCTCCAGCATCATTTGCAATCAGTGGTACAAAATGGCAACCCCTCTCAAACTTACGGTTAAACTCCGTAACAGTCATGTCTCCCTGCCTCAGGGTCATAAACTCCCTCATCAACCTGAAACGCACCTCGTCAGTAAAATATTTAGAGTAGAATATCTCTGTAAAGCGCGTCCAGCTCAGAGTGGCCAAATTCAAGGCTACAGATGCTCCTTCCCACCACAGTCGTGCATCTCCTCCAAACATATAGATTGCACAATAAACCCTATCCTCATCTCCAAGCCCCATGAATACGAAGATAACCTCAAGGGACTTAATCCAGCCCTCGGCAACCAAAGGATCTGTCGTCCCTGAGAATTCCTTCGGCCTCATCTTCATGAACCGCTCACAAATGGCCTCAGGCCCCGTCTGCCTGGCTACCACAGCATTGTTCCCCGCAAACTGTGCGAAGAACTGAGTCATCCCAGCTAACACCTGGGCGTTCATGTCCGGTGTAGGGGATGGCGGTAAATCTATCTCCTGCCTATGATCCTCACCGTCCTCATGACGATGCTCCTCATCTCTCGTGCGATCATTAATGCGTCTAGGAGGCATACTGTTCCATGCATAACCCACACATAACCAACATGCATAATTCTATTATTTCTTTAAATTTAAATAAATACTGCAAAATCATAATCTTAATATAAAATATTTCATGAAAACATGCTGTTAAAATATTTCATGCTTTAAACGAAATGCGTAAACGTAAAACTTACAGACCGAAGACGTGACTTCATGAGCTTCTCGAGATTAGTAGTAGTACAACCCTTTAAAAGAACATAGGCTCTGATACCAACTGTAAAGGCCCGTAATTCGTATTCATATTTCGCGGAATTTTTAAAATTTTTCTCTTTAAATAAATAAATAAATTGTCTCATTCATAAAATAAATCCGTAAATAGTTTTAACTTTAAAATAACAGCGGAAGTAAATATTTTATTTCGAAACAACAACTAAAAATAATCCAACATATTAAAAACTAAGTTTGAGTATAAAAAGTGCATAAACTGAAACATGAGGTCTTCGGGTTCCTACTACTGCTGATCCAAGCTAGCTCACTGGTCTCCGCCCTCGGTCTCGGCCTTATCCGTACCTACAACAATCAAGTCTAGTGAGTCAAAAGATTCAATATGCATATATCGTGAATAGCAAGTAAATAAATCATAAAATCGTATGCAACGTAAAATATCGTGTCGTAAAGCGTAATGTAAAAATCGTGTCATGGGTAAATATAAATACGTGCATATCTGAAAATTGTACGTATAAGATTTGCTCGATAGAGCTCTGTCATAAAATACCATATCGAGATTTTTCTGGTAGAGATAATGTTTCAACGCAAGTGGCCCGTAACATAACATGAACGTCTGATCAGACTAAACCACAGTATATTGGGCGGTAGAGATCACCACAGCCCTTGGACTGGATGTCCCTACCCATACATAATCGTAAACCGGTCGTTAGTCATCGGGTGAAGAGATCCCATAAGCGTGAGGTGGCCACAAGACATATCGCATATATCTCAAAATAAACATTTTATATTTTATGCACGTAATATAATTATAACCATGTTTTTACCGGGTGATTTGGATCGTTCCCAGACTTGATGCGACCTAATCCTAACATGAGACACATGCAATTAATCTCAACTTGACAAAAACTTCATATCCGAACCAAAAACGAGACAAACGAGACCAACAACCTAATTTCCAACCATGGCTTCTTACCAACCCGAACCAACATTGAACCATCGTTTAGCCATGATTAAAATACACTTAACATAATGAAATAATATCCATAAGAACTGCAATACACGAAAAATAGTGAATGGAGGCCAAAATCATGAAACGCTCTTTCGAGAGTCACTTTGGCACATTGCACCGTAAATTCTCGTACGACCTCTAAACTCAACCAAATCACGAACGACCAAAAAAATTACCTTCATAACTCATTGGGGTACTGTCCAGTCCAAGGCCATAGGCTAAAAGCCAACCAAGAACTCGAACAAGACCCCTGAACCAAAACATTGCTGCTCTCAAAAGCACGGTGGCAACAGCTGTGCATTTGCTAGTTATTTTAGGGAACTAATGGCCATTGTGCCTGAACCACCGACCAGAGTCCCTCACCAACATCCTAAGGCGTGGCTTGAACCATGGCTAAGGGCACTTGGCCAACCACAACTCAAGCAAATACCTAGGACAACCCACAGCTCCAACCGTGAGCACCAAATTCTGTGTAGTGTGGTGTGTCGAAGTGTTGTTCTGTCTTGTGTCGTTCCAGTGGCCATATGATCGACCATGGTTCAATCTAGACATGATGAGGCATTGTGGGAACCATGGCTATGGGCTAGAAGCCAACCACAATCCACCAAAACACCTCAAAACCGAAAGTTCACTCACACAAACCAGAAACGAAACCGAGGGGCACTTGTATTGTTGTTTTAAAATTTTGATGTATCCGTGAAACAAGTCTTGAAAGGCTTTTTTGGTCACGTCCTAGACATTCTAAGGGAGGGTTCTAACCATGGTTACATGCCTTGGGCTAACCAAGATTCGAACATTCACCTTAGCTAACCAAACAACAAAATCGTGACTCAACTTGCAACTGTGGGAAAGTTTGATGTCAAGTCTTTAACCCGAGTGCATGGACTTGAATCGATGAACCAACAATATCCTAACACACTCATATTCATGCCTAGATGCAGCCTTGAGTGCCTGGAACCGAAGCAACATCCTGAAATCAACAAAACACCCCAACCGTGAAGCATAGAACAAAAAGGCCGAGAAGGCCTGCACAGATTTTTGCAAAGTTGCTGTAAATTTTGTGTTGTGTCGTGAATCATGAACATATAATGGTTTAAAAATATCTATAGGACTTGATTGAAGAGAAAATAACAATATATACATGCCTGGAAAATTTGTTTTGAATAAAACAAAGCAATACGACGAACACGGCGCGGCGGAGTCGGAGTTGTATTTTTCTTTCTTATTTCCTGCTGCTAACTCACGATTCTTAGCTGCTGTTCTCTGAAAATTTCGAAGGTAAGGGTGTAGGAGTGATAGGTAATGAAGGTGAAGGCTACTAGGGGTGATAAATGAGTCTTGCAAGGCATTTAGATGGGAGTTATTAGTGAGGAGTTTGAATGGCAATCAATTGCTTCTTTCCCTTTCTTGTTGAACGAAATGTGTGGGATTGGTAGGCTACATTAGTGGTTTGAGGGGAAATTAGGTGCATAATGGTGCTTGAATTACTAATTATTGGTGGTTTAAAGGTGGGGGAATTAATATACCATGAAGGGCCATTGAAGGGTGACTAGAATGGAGAGTTGCCAAACATATGTGAGTTGCTCTATGGGGTGGCCGAAATTTGTTACTACTTAGTAAGGTAAATTGTTGATTGAATCTTGTATTTTAAATCCTTAAGGTTTTAAACACCCATTATATATTTTAGTGATTTAATCAATTAAATTAGGATAAAAGTTTCTTGCATGGCATGGCTTGGTCTTAAAATTAATTATTAAAATGTTAGGTTATAATTTCTTGAATATGTTAGGCCTAGATTAATTTTATCCCAATTGGTTACACCTTTTAATTTAGGCTTTAATTAAATATTGAACATAAAAGAACTTATTTAATAACTTAACTCCAATTAATTTAATAAATCTTAAAAACATTCTTTATAATTAAAATAAATTATTCCTTGGCTTAAATTAAATTTAGGGATATTTTCTTATTATTAATCTCATCTCACTTCTCCAAACTCCAGTTCGGCCTCGCGTATTTATCCGAAAAGATAAAACTAAACTTCTGCGATTAAAATAAATAGTCGTGACTTAACAAATTTTAACATGAATTAAACACTTCATATATATATATATATAAATCATTTTTAATTTAAATAATAGCAATTATGCATGGCTTATACGTAATCTGATTTTTTGGGTTCTACACAATTTGTTCCTCAATATTATATACATGTTCCAAATTTTCAATATTTTGCATCTATTTTCATATGAAAAATAATTGTGAGCCCAAGGAGTTCAGAAATTTTTTTTAAAAAAATCAATGACTGTAAGAAAAGTTACGGTATGACAAAAACTGAACATATATTTAATTATACTATTAAGGATTTAAAAACAAGTCTATAGATGGATTTTTAATCCGTTTGGACTTTATCAATGTTTGTGGTAATTATTCTAATAATTTAGTAAAATAAAATAAAAATGAAAGGGTTTATGAAACTAAATTATCACGCTAACCTTGTAGGCGTGATAAAATTGTGCAAGCCACGCCTACTTTAATTATAAATAAATAAAGTTGTACGTCTCGGTCACTCTGACCGAGGAACGTGCAGAATGGGTCAAAGGCTACAAAGCTACCGCCTAAATAATTATTCGGGGACATTATTAAACTCATGTGCATCACTTTTTTCCTCTATAAATCGAAGATTATGCATTATATTTTTTCATCATTTCCTCTTTATTCAACTCTTTACTCGTAAATTCCCGTAAATTTGAATTAATTTGTTTCATCATTTCATTGCAATTTTTAATTAATTTGAAATTTTTTGTGTTTTTGCAGGGAAATTTTGGTTCCAACATCAATAGAAAGTATGTATACTAATATAATTATGCATGTAAAATATTAAATTTATAAATTAAATTATTATTTATGTTAGAATATTTTTTATACGTTAGGTTAATTTTTTTTTTTTTCACTTTTAATTATTACATGCATGTCTTTTTTAGTTATTATTATTTTTGTAAAGGTATTGCAAAACCATTTATTATGATAAAATTATCATTATCTTTATTTTTTTAGGAAATGGTATGAAAATTAATATTATATAAATTTTATCTGTTATTATTACTATTTTATAATTATTGTATAATTACATATTATGATAATAAAAATTTTAGACATAATGTGTTTTTATATGTATTTTTTTTTCCAAATTCAATTTAAAATACTATTTAAAAAAATTGCAAGCCACATAGTTTTTTTTTAAAAAAAATAAATAGTCGCATTTTTTAACTTGATTCTTAAATATTTTTGAAAAATACATTCTCCCTTATTCATGGTATAATTATAAGTTACAGTAATTTTATATTTGATTTTTTTGTTATTATTAGTTTTTATAATTCTTGTATAATTATATGTTACAATAATACAGACTTGATTAAGTAGTAAAAAAAATTCGAATTTACATTTAACAATTAAATTAATCTAATATTACTGTAGTTAATATATACAGAAAACTTGACTAAGTCATAGAGTGTAAAGTGGTGACTTGATTAAAAATAAATTAAAAATAAAGTCGATTCCTTTGAAAGAGTGTGACAACAATATCTATTACAAAAATTATGTTGTTATGTGATCAAATATTTATTAGTATGTGTATATCTTAAAATTATAATATGTTTGTTATTGGTATTATTGTTTGGGTAGATAGTCAAATTATTATTTATATTAACAGATAAAAACAATTACTTTATTCGATTTTATTTTATACTGTCAAACTAACTGAAGCTAACTCTTTAATTTGATTTATTTATATTTTCAATACTTGTTTATTGATTTTTTCATGCAAGTAAAATTTCATTATAAAAATTTCAATCGAGGTATGTATATAAATTTTAATTATTAAAATAAATTTTTATTTCCAAAACTCGTAGATTGTGAATATATTATTTTTAATGTATTTATTATTTTTAAATTTTTTAAAATTGTTTTACTCATAGGTAATGTTTGTGTATTATAATTATTTTGATAATTATTGTTGTAATTATTTTTTAAGACAAAATTTTGATACATAATAATATATTATTCTTGTTATTAATTATATGATGTCTTTACATGTTTGACCTTTTGATGCTAATATGTTTTATGAGCAATAAACACATATATCTGGTTTTATTACACTTAATAACTTGGATAACACCCTGAGAGTGTGTCGATCAGATAATTTAATTCGAGAATTATGGAAAAATGATATATTACACCATCAAGTTCGGTAATGTTTAAATGAATGAGCTTTTATGGCATCTTCTGTTGTGGTGATTGTGTCTATGATAACCATTTGATAACTACTCTTGTGAAAACAAGGCACTGAGAACCTAATACTTTCCACCTTTGAGTTGGCGAGGCAACAATCACACTATAAGATATTTTGTTAATTTGTGGGTTTAATGTTGACGGTGACCCTATCATCAGGACTAATGTATCCTGCAAGTTTACTATATGACATGTTTATTGTTATTGTTGGTTAGGTTTTGTGCTACTTCAGACAGATTTCAGATCCAATACTTTAAAATGACTACTTTATATTTACATTGTATACAAACAGTAATTGATGTAAACAATATAGACATATAAGTGACACAATACTCCCGATGTGTTGTGCTGTTAGTTATTGGTGGTTGTATGCTACCCAATTCTGAAGGTTGTGTGCTCAAACTTTTGTACTTAAGTTTTCTGCAAGATATGCATAAGGTTCGTATTTATAGTTGGGTAAGCGTTGTGCTTGTATATTTATATCACGAGTTGTGTTTCGCATCTGGATCAGGATAACAAAAAATTGCAGGTCCTTTATACATTTTGGAGTATATTTATTATAATATTTTATTTGAATATATACTCTTCTGTGGTATACATTTATTAAACTCAATTGTTTTGTAGATTTGAGCATGGTCTAGAATGTCTTATGTAAGGATCTCGTATTGTATTACCATAAATCATATGTTAATTATTAATAATTTATGACATTGTAATGTTATTAAGTGAATGAAGTATATAAGTGACACATGTTATGGTTTTTAGCATAATCATATGAGTATTAGTCTAAATGAAATGAAGCCAATTTTATTAGAAAGCTAATATATAGTACTAAAACTTTCATGTTTTGAGTTTTGTCCAAATCCATTTGGAAATAGGGGCAAAATCATTTTGAAATGTATCGGGTGCAATGAAGTTCCTACACTGACACATTTTGGGAAAACGAGCATAACTTTCGAGTCCAATATCCAAATTGAGTGAGGTTAGTGGCAAATGGAAGCCAAGACATAAATATACAACTTTCATGTTTACCACTATTGCTAATTTGAAACCTAGCGTTCCAGACAGAACATGGCGCGCTAGGGCGCTACTTCCTGTGCGCCCCAGTGCAGCATTATCAAGGCTTGTGGACAGAACCTGGCGCGCTAGGTCGCCACTTCATTTCCGCCCCAGAGCGACATTAAAGCAGATTTTGGACAGAGCATGGTGCGCTAGGGCGCCACTTCATGACCGCCCCAGCACGGCACGATAAAATCGCTTCGGGCAGAACTCGGTGCTCTAGGGCGCCATTTCTCTTGTGCCCCAGCGCGCACACCAATATTCAATGGTGATAAGAATGACTTTCACCGCAACTTTTGAAGCTTCGAGGGAGAAAAACGAGGATTCAAGTTTTACGCGTACGAATCTACTTCGAAACGTTGTCAAAATGTGAAACAAACTATATATTCAGAATCCTCGCGTCGAGAGCGTTCTTTTGAGGTAATTTTCTTCACGTTTCAGAACTTTTATCTCTTGAATCACTGAAATAGCATGTATTTGAAGTTGATTTCAATATATGCGATAGAATCACCGATAAGAACTACTTTTCAAATTCAGAATTGAATTATGTTATGCTTTCAATTTGATACGAATTTTCAAAGTTTCAAAGAATTTTTGGAACTTGACTTGTTGATTTTAAATGAATTATTGATTGAAATGAATATGTTGATTATGTAGATAGATTTTCTGTAATGAAATCTTAAAGCTACATTGA
The DNA here is from genome assembly GCF_025594145.1 of Primulina tabacum. Classification (NCBI taxonomy): domain Eukaryota; kingdom Viridiplantae; phylum Streptophyta; class Magnoliopsida; order Lamiales; family Gesneriaceae; genus Primulina; species Primulina tabacum. The sequence goes on from NC_134566.1 coordinate 23,021,400, forward strand.
TTGGCGATGATGAATTGATGTATGTTGCGATCGAGTAACATACGACAGGTATCCATGTCAGATGATATATGTTTGATTGATTTGATTGAGAATATGTGTCTATATGACTTATTTGTTGAGTTGATGTGGCATACATGACATTTATGATTGGTATATCAATGAATAAACTAAAACTTTTTGTTAACACACATCATTTTATTCATACATCGATACATGAAATGTACGTTGAGTTATGATCCTTGGATATCTTTATATCATTGGATTTGATTCTGGGGTTTGTGAGCACAATGCTATGTTTGGCATTATGTGGCCCTTAAAACATAGTCATTTGTGGCTCCTATGATTGATTGATTGAGATTTGGGATTTGATGGCGCTTTGCCGACGCTGTCATACGATCTTCCCTTATACTTGATTGAAGCCGATGTGCCAGCTCGAGCATTGATTTGATAACGATTCGATTGGTTCTATACATGTTCAGAACGGATGGGCATTTGACCTGATATCCCCACGACATGCATGCATTGCATATCATATATCATTGTGTAGATACATGTTGTATATATTATGGTTGTTACATACAGAGCTTGTGCTCACCCCCAAGGGGGGATGTTGTTGTTTTTGTGTGTGGACAATGGCAGGTACTCCAAGTTATCAAGAGACCGGAGAGGGTACTTATGGAGGGAGTCACATCTGAGTTGAGGTTGAGTGTTCTATCCCAGTGTATATATGTATCCATATACTAGGGCATGTCCCAAGGATATGAGTTGTTGTATGTAGTTGATTTTGATTATGTTTGGGCATATTTTATGATGTGATATGTTTAGATGAGACTTTATTATATACTATTTTTAGCATCATAATTATAGTTGTCACATTTTGGGCTCATTCTAAAGAAAAATTTTCACTCGTTTTCCTCTGTAATTAATTAACCCTAATCAAATTACATTGTAATAAAGATCAGGAGCCAAGGACCCACATCTTCTCTATGTCCTGAGTGCTTAAGATATAACCTAATTGTGCGACCTGAAAATCAAAACAGCGGGGATTATATTCTTCCAATTCCACCATACAGAGCAAGGTAATAATTGAAACATATGATATAAAATTGATAAAGTCGTCTTTATTTTAAAGTTTTACGAATTTAATATACATGCATATGGAGACATGTATTCACTTGGACACATACACCTACATACTCTGTGCAAAGCATTTGTGATGTACTTGACAAGATGATATATTTTCAGGTGTTTACATTGTATAAGATATAAATTTTGAAATATATCAGATATTTTCAATTCTATACATGATTCATTTTGTTCATTAATTGTAGTTTAAATGGCTTGTATACGACCTCGAAGTTGTGGATGTTTTATCATTTCCCTTATAATATAGACATCTCACTCTTTGGCGAAGTGTGTTCCCACTGATATGTTTTCACATTGTGGAGATGCATCACCCAAATCGAGATATTTGGAAATTTGGAATGTCACAAAACATTCCGATACCAGCACTTGATGGAGATTAGTTACATGAATGCTCAGGGCGGGGGCATAAAAATTACGATTGGGTCAAATATCATATATTAATGGTGGATGTGTGGAAAAATCGTCATAATTTGATTGTTGGTTGTGAATAGGTTGGAAACTTCAGCATGAAATATGATTATGAGATATGATATGATTCTATATATCAATGTTTCATATCTCCTGTTTAGCGTTAACAAATGGATTATGGTTATAAGCTTTGTAATCCATATTTCATGCGTGTTGTGGTAAGTGCTTGTTAAACATTTATTTCCAACACTTTGCATTATAATATTATAATTTATTATTCATTTGTTTGATAAGTTTTTCTTTTTATTTTAGAGATATGAGGCATCAATTTTAAGGAATTGTTTAGAAAACTTTCTGTTGACGATCAACCGCATGAAGCGTTAGCCGAATTTGTTAAAAATACTATCCAGACCGGTGACTTGCTGTATGAAATGTCCTTCAGAACACTCAAGCAACATCATCATCATGCAAGGTCTGCAAATAGAAGGCAAATATAGAGAGAGGATGATGTAGATAATGAACCATCCTTCTCGACCCCTGACTGGCGACAAAGTACGACTACACAATCTCCCATGACTCCTGTGTGGCCTCACACCTAACATGGTACACATTTTTTATTAAAGTTTTTGTGTATATTCACATTTATGTTCTTATTCAACAACATATTAACTTTCAGGAGAGGGTATTTCGCATGAACATTATGTATTTCGAACTCCACATGATCAACATTCTATGTCTTCCTCGTATATTGAATGGACACATAGGTTTTCTTTTAGTATACATTCTGGGTTAGGTATTTCATACACGAATCATGAATTTCAAAATCCATAGCAGGCTTACGAACTTTCTTTTACGGAACTCTTAATTGACGAACATCGCCATTAGAATGAGGAAATATGCCCGAATTATAACATCTCACCCATTTCATACATGGGATATTCTCATCCTCAATCGTCAACCTTGGTTCCCCCCAAAGTTTATTGTGGGTTTCAACTTTGGACTGAATGTTAATGAAGAAGAAGAACTTGAAGTCCCACGACCGGTACATAAAAGCAAACGAGTCCCAAAGCCATGTGATGATTGTGGGACTGAACATTGTTTGTGTAGGAAAAAAATGTAAACTATTTGATTGATTAATTGTATCAGAATATATTAATTTATAAGTTATGTATTATGAATTTAGGTAAATTTACTTGTTTTAATTTTCAAAATTTTCATTTGTTTTAAAATATTTGCATTATATTATTGTAACGTCCAGAAAATTTGAAGGTTCACGTGAACCACATGCATGCAAGATTATCAAATTTTTTATGTATTTTAAATAAATTGTTTTAATTGGATTTATTAAATGTGGTAGGAATGTTTACTTATTTAAAATATGGTTTTCAACTAGAATGCATAAAAATGTGTTTTAAAGGTTACTCGAGATGCGATCAAGGAGCGGAGATCGGGGATCATATAAGGAAAAAATTATTTTTATTAAATAATTATTTTAATTTTTTAATGTATGGTATATTTTAAGTGGTATTTTTGAAAATGACAACTTTTGGGTGTTTTTATACGTCGAGACGTATTTTAAACCGGTAATCAAATTTCTAGAAAAATAAGGACTTTTTGAAAACTCGTTTCACAAACTTTCTTAAACAAAATATTTTAAATATTAACTAACAGGCTTAATGGGCCTATTATACTATGTTAATGAGCCTAAGCTTGTATAATGAGTTTTAATTAAAATAAAAGGCCCTAAACCATACCCAAACCTTCAACACTCACGTTCCAATCCTCCCAAAACATACTAGGACTCTATTAGCTGCAAACCACACGCACACACACAAAATTTGGAAGGAAACTCATGAAAAGCTTGAAGAAAAATCAGCAAGGTGCATCCCCTGTCTCTCCACCAACGTCCCTCGCATCGCCAAACCGTTTTTCTTGCATAATAAACGCAAAGGCACGTCTTAACTTTCTTTCAAACATATTTCACACCATATTATGTTTGTTTGATTAAACTTTGAATGAAAAATGTGTAGCACAAGTTTTATTTTCGTTTTTATGGGCATACATGCATATAACTCCTGTTTTATGATTCAAAAACTCATGTTAAGGATACGTAAAGGGGCTACCATGGTAGGGACACCAAAAGATATTAATTTCAGAGAGTTTAGGAGCCACTTAGAAGTTGGCACAAGGGCTAGACATGAAGGCTTCGTGGATGAACGAAAATACTCCTTAGGGGCTTGGACTCTTCGGCTAGGGTTTCCTAAGGCATGCGGCTGCTAGCTGCTGATAAGGGCACGTCCAGGGGTCTTAGGAGGGTTGAACCAAGGTCTTAGACAGGTTACACAATGAGGGAGTCGAGGGCAAGGGTGATCGCACGCCTATAGGGCCGCGCATGCAAGCAGGGGCGGAGCTAGAATAAGGATTCGGTGTAGGCTATGATATGCTATAATTAATAATAAAAAAAATCTTTTAATCATAAAACATCACAAAATAACTACCTTACAATTGTTCTTTTCAAATCTTCATATTTTGAAACCATTGTACAATAGATTCATTATCAACGGTCAGAAATATATCTTTCTCTACATAGACAATGAGATTATCATTCATCCAATCATCATTCATTCGATTGCGCAACCTGTCTTTCAAAATTCTCTACTGTCGCCGTTGCAGCCAGTAGAATTAATGCCAATGTCAAAAGCTTATAAACCAATGGGTACACCATATTTTTCTTTGACATAACTAACTTTTCTGAAAGATCACCAAGTCCTTTCAATCCTTGAAATGCTTTGTTAGAACGCATATCACATATATAAGTTTCAAGTTGATCAAGTGTGAGGAGATCGAATCTTGAAAAATCTTGTGGATAAAATTCAGCTAGTTGCATCAATTTTTTATTGTCAAAAGCATAAAACAAGTTTTGTGGACACAAACAAGCTACACAAAGAAGTAGCTCTGTACCTGCCTCTGAGAAACGATCATTTAACTCTTGAAGTTGCATGTCGATAACACCATAGAATAAATCCACACGATAATGATGCAAATTTGTCACTTTTGGTGGATTACGATGGGGACGACCACGTGGTGTCCAACGTGTGAACATATCTTCCATTTTGAGAACATCAATGTAATGTTGCTCACAAAACCGGTGAACCTTTTCTAAAAATGAATCCCAACCATCATCTCTCATTTTTTGGAGTCGGTGTTTGCATATTTGTTCCAAATCCATTGCATTCACAATATCCTGATCTTTTTTTTTGCAATGCTGTCGACAATTCACTCGAAATTCCTAAGATATGTTTCATCAAGTGTAGATTGAATGCAAAATCAAATAAAAGTATTGACTCCAATAAATTAAATGCTTCAGTTTTTTGATCAGGAGAACTGGAATCATCTTCTGAAATTATTTCAAGCACATCAATGACAGCAGAGAACATGGAAATCAAGCTTATCAAAGAATTGTAATGTGACCCCCAACGTGTATCCCCAGCACGTTGAAGGGTAGTTTCTTGATTAAGTCCCCAGCCACTTGAAATCTCACCCCTCTCCAATGCCTCGACAATAAAATCTGAATGTTTCTCCCGAAGAAGATCAGAACGTTTGCAAGATGCTCCAACAACATTTAACAGATCACCAACAACACGAAAGAAATTAGAAATCGGAAGATTTCTTGGTCACAGCTATAAGAGCTAGTTGAAGCTGATGGGCAAAACAATGTATGTAAAATGCACATGGGTTCTCCTTTAAAATGAGTGCTTTTAAACCATTAAATTTACCCTGCATATTACTTGCTCCATCAAAACCTTGTCCTCTAAACTTAGACATGCTCAAATTATGTCTAGAAAACGTCTTATCAATAGCAGCTTTAAGTGAGAGTGATGTAGTATTGGTAAGATGTTCAATCCCGATAAAACATTCATTTACATGTCCACTACTATCCACATAACGGATAACAACTGACATTTGCTCCTTTGTTGACACATCACGAGATTCATCAACTAAAATAGAGAACAAGGAATCACCAACATCTCTGATAATAACATTAATCGTTTCAGTGGCACAAGCACTCACTATGTCCTTCTGAATATCAGGTGATGTCAATTTGCAATTTTTAGGAGCATTTTTCAATATCACATCATTAATCTCTTTATTATGATCACCTAAAAATTCCAATTGGATAAGAAAGTTACCTGGATTAAGAGAACTTTCAGTTTCATCGTGACCTCGAAATGAATGCCCTTGTCGCAACAAAACTCTAATACAATCAATTGAAGCATTGAGACGGATACGATAATCATTCCGCATTTGGTATGACTGTTTGTGCAAAACTGATTGAATGTGCTCATCTTGATTCATCAAAGTTTCACAAATCATTCGAGATTTATGATGTTCGCTGTTATGCTGGCCAACATGAATTTTTAACTTATCTTTACACTTCCAATTTGTGAATCCTTCATTAACAAAAGCCTCCCCTCCCGCTTGTTTTCCCTTAGTTGCCTTGAAGAGATAACAATACAAACAATATGTGGCATCTTTTTCTATACTATACTCCAACCAATCACCAAATTCATTAAACCATGAAGGATTGAACCGTCTACATTGGCTTACTCCAAATTTTCTTTTTGGAAATTCATAGCCTGAAGGTTGACATGGACTTTTTTGCAAATATGCCCTTCGAACTTGATCCCTAATATTAACATTATATTCACAAATTGGAGTCCTAAGTCCAGGATCTGTCGGTAGTTGTGAAAAATCAAATTCTTCAACCGTAACATCTCCGATGCTTTGTACTTCTGGTTCTGGATCTTTTCTTTTAAAAAATCTATGCATTGTAAAATATTGATTTCCTGATAAAATAAAAAAAATATAAATGTTTAGCTTTATATATATATATTTATAAAACAACTCGCATTGATTTTTTTTATGCACCAATATATAGAATACATTGAATATGCATAAATTGCCCCAAAAAATCATACGACGCTAGCTTACATCACCATGTCTAGTAGCATAGAATACAAAGCACTCAAAACCACACAAATGTGAACAAGGATTTTAATTAGCGGAACTTGCGTGTAAATTTCTCCAGGTTCTAGCTCAAACAACATAATTAGATACAAAAATCGATCAATGCAGGAAAAGAACCCAGAAGGGAAGAAAAGTTTAGCAATATATAGTGCAAAATGACAAAATCAAACCTTGAGATACCCTACAAATCAAAATAAATTGCAGAAAGAAATCCAAACCCTAAACTTAAAGGCAGGAAAAATTCCAACACGTCTCTATGAGCATATCAAATTTCGCAATACCCTACCAACAAAACGAATAGTAACTAGTAAGGGAAAATAATCAAACCTTTCTAGCCAGAGGAAAAAAAGAGAGCATAATTTTTATAATCTCAAGGCTCAAATTAAATCGAAACTTCCAATCCCACATAAAGATCTGATCCCCACAGCACCAAGATGAAAGCTAATCAAAAATAAAAAAAGACCTTTTTGCAAGTTAACGGAGAAGCCAGAAAGTAAACGCAATCTGTGTTCTTCTTCACGGCTTCTTCCTCAACAAGTGAACGGCCCACATTTATAACTAGTATAATTTTTTTTGACCCAGTGTGGGCTTTTAAAATTGACCCACTTACTATTAACTTTTTTTGGCCCACATTTATAACAATTATTAATTTTTTTTGGCCCAGTGTGGGCAGCAGCCCACACTGGGCCTTAATAAGCTTCGCCCCTGCATGCAAGGGAGGGTGCGGCTGTTGGGGGGCTGCAACGTCTAGGCGGGTTATCGTCTATATAGAAGCGTACCTAGGGTTCGGTTATGGTCCTAAGAGGGTGTGTCGTGTGGCTAAGGGGCTGGGGTCGAAGCTAGCCTAGGTTCGAATCACACTATAACTAGGACTCTTGTGCAGAAAAATAACAGCAGCTTCCTAGGGCATGATTGAAGGTCTTGTTGGGCTTTCATTGGGTTGAAAATGGTTTATTTAGGTTTTATTAAGCTTTGATTCAAGTTTGGTAAAGTTTAGTTAAGTTTCGAGTAAATACGAGTCAATACCGGGATGTACGTGTAAGTTTAAAAACGAATCGATGAAAAACCTGAATTTTAAGCCTAAGGAATATTTAAGGGAGTGTTTTAAGGTAATAGGTGAAGTTTGGAATTATTTGGGACGGTCGTTTCGAGGTCTAGGGATAAATATGGAAAGTTATGATTCTCGGGGTAAAATGGTCATTTTACACCTGAAAAATGCTAAACGTCCTGGCAGTGCCCTGAATGCTATAAAATATATTAAAATTTTTATTTCAAATATTTATAGAATTTTATGATGAAACATTAATGGTAAAAGACGTATTGCATGTTTGGTTTAAAAGAAAAATGATTTATATATATGCATGGATTTTTATAAGTGATGAAAATATGACACGTTAGAGGAGGTCAAGTGATTGTGACTAATATGATGATATGATGATATGATTGGAGATATCGTGAGGGAAAAGGCCCCAGAGGGAGCCCGTTTACGGGAGAAGGCCCCAGAGGGAGCCCGTTTACGGGAGAAGGCCCCAGAAGAAGCCCGACGATTGTATTTCCATTGACATGATATGATGATATGATAGGCCAAGGCTCACTTGGTGGGTGAGAGTTTCGTTGATATCCCCGCCGCCCAATACAGTGGTTACACGTAGATGGATCCATCGACCTTCAGCTGATACGAAAGTCACAATTAATAATCCGAATTCAGTCAAAGGGAAATGTATATGTATATGATGAAAAGAAAAATGTTTATGATGAAAGGAAAATGTTCATGTTATGCATGTTTATGAAAGCTATTTTAAGTAAAAGTATTTTCAATATTGCATGTGAATGTATATGTAGTACTTGTTATCATGGTTAAGGTTTGCTGAGTCAATAGACCCACTAGGTGTGATCGATGCAGGTGAGCTTGATGTTAATGGAGGACTTGATGGTTTAGCTAGCTGGACCGAAGGTGCACACAACCCGAGGACCGGTGCTAGCTTTTCGCAAATAAAATAAGTTTATGATTTATGTTTACTTGAAAGATTTTGTGACTTATGATGCGTTTTAGATGTTATGAGAGGATGTTCGAGTTAAGTTATTTTGGAAATAATTTTAGTTTAGGTTGGTGGACGTTTTATGGTTTTATGCGTTGAATTACTTTTTTTCGGATTTTCAAATAATAGTTGGTTGATTTATTTAAAATGATGCAAAATTATTTTAAAAATATATATATTTATATACATAGTAATTTCGGCCGAATGAATTAGAAAGAAAAAAAAATTTCTAGTATATTTTAAAGAAAAACGAGTAGTTGACGTTTCAATTATATTGATACATAAGCTAAGATAAATATACGATGAGATCCTATATATTTATATATAAACTACACAGTTAATAAGATTAAGATTTTCAAATGTAATAACTTTCATTATTAACTTCAAATATACATAAACTTAAATATTTAAAATTTGATTAAATGTGTTTTGATACACAATCTAAAATTAGGAAACAATGGTGATACATCAAATAAAAAAACATAACAAGATTATTTAACAGACAACATATAAATACATAAAAATCTACCAGCTCGCAAAACAATGAAATACGATCAAATAAAAACTAAAACAAACTGATAAGTTAACAAACGATACTTGCTAAAATACAGAGAAAAACATACAATCATTATTGTAACATATTGAATATTCTAGTGTGCGTTCCAACCTGCAAACAATAAATACATAAACACTTAAATATATATACAAAATTAAAAATCAAATAAATTGTATTGACATAGTTTTTCATATTACTTTACCTCGAATTAATTGTGGATTTCTAACTCTACCTTTACTTTTATATGTTCTAATTACGGCGTTATGATGAATTTTCTCGGTGGATGCGTTGCCTTTTTTGAGTTGAAGGCCGGTCCATTTCATTTCTGATTCTTGTAGTTCGGTCACTTCCTTTTTTCCGTCTTTGACGTCTATTCGGGTTGTGGCACAATTCAAATTTTGGCGCATCCCAATATTCATCGTCAGCAATCGATGAAATCTTCCTTCTTAGGTTTCTATATATTCACTCATCTGAAACCAATGTTATACAAGTTATGTAGGATCTAATTCATACCATTTGGTAATACATATTGCATGTGAACATAGAATTCCAAAAATAGTCCATTTTCCACATGAGCATTCATTTAGACTAAGGGTCACATCCTTAACAGGTTCATCCCGACCTTGTCGCCCCCTGTAACAACAGATGTTGATTGGTCTCTGATCTTAGTACGAGAAACAGTGGGTTTACTAGATATCGTAAAAAATTTCTCATATAGTTGAAATACATAATCAGGCCAAGGCTGCTTGCTCTGAATCATACACTGACTTCGTGTGATATCATAGATGAAATAGTGCACGCAACTATTTAATGTCAACTGAACTAACATTGATATAGGAAGTGAAAGAGCACCCTTGAGAACAAAATTAAGACAATGAGATATGTTGGTCGACATAGCTCCATGTCGCCATCACCCATCATGAGCAAGAGTCCACTTGTGTTTATCAATTTCAGATAGATAATCAAAAGCTCTCGAGTCGAAATTTTAATTACGTCTATGATGGCATCAAATTTGTGTATTGGATGTTGTGTGCTTGCTTTCCAACATAGATATTTTAGGTGCACATTTTTTTAATTTGTATTGAAATTAGAACATACGCGTCTAAGACAAAAACGTTGTACGCCACATGGATGTCTATAATCAGGTATCTCTTTAACATCATTAATGATGACACTATGTCTATCTTTAACGCCCGAAAATCTGTCCACGTAGATTGCATGCATGAAAATTATTAAATTACTAATTAAATGATTTGGATGCACGAATGATATATTTTGAGTGACTAAATGATCAATTGTGTAATTTTCTCGATTGCATAATTTAAAGATTTTCAGGCAAATATTGATAGTTGAATCAAGGATGGAGGACTGAAGACGATTAAGGTGTTCAAGATTTAAAAGCTAAAATTTTATTTTTTGTTAAGAAAATATTTATTTTAAATAATTTAAGAATTTTTATCATTTTTAATGTCAAATTTAAATTAATTAGTGATAGCATAGAAATTATGTATTTTAAAATGGATTTGTTAGGAAATAGGTATTTTTAAACCTTTTTAATTTAAGGACTAAGGATTTTACTAATCTTATTAGGCCTAATTTATTAATTAAAAACTAGAGTTAATTAAGCCCATTAATTAAGTGTTTAGGAAACTTTTTTAAATTCTTTTCAAAAAGAGTTCTACACGCACACACACCTAACACCTAAACACACACGTAAACTTTACGTGAAATGAAGAGAGAAAAGGAAAGAATTGGCCAAAAGTTGGAGTTCTAGGCAAGGGAAGTTTCGAAATTTTTTCTTATTCGTTCTTCGATTTTTTTCATCGTTATTTCTTCCAACAATGATCACCCAACTCCCTTGCATCCCAAGTGGGTTTTCGGTTGGGTTTTGACGAGAAAAAAGGGTAGAAAAAGGGTATAAATCGTCCTCCATTCGTCATCGACATTCCATCGCTTTGTTATTCATATTTCGAGCGTTTTAAACGTTCTAAACCTTTTTTTGAACCATTCAAATCAAAATATGTGTGTTTTATGTTTTGAAGCATGAAAATTGTATTGATCAAATTATTTAACGTTTTGGCGATTATTTTAAAAGTTTTGACATTTATACGCATATATGAGACGTGTTACGAATTCTAAGTGGATTGCTGCCAATATGAGACTTTTATGGATTGTAAAAAATGTCGTTTAATTGGTAAACGAAGGCTTGACCGTAGCAAAGGACATGTATGGTTGAGGCTTGAAAGTTAGGGTTTTCCTTGCATGTTTTGGGATGTTTCCACCGGCTAGGTTGTAGGGTGCGAAGGGGCTGGTGCGGCTGATCAGAGGCTAGTCCAGTAGGGTCCAGGAGGGTGGATGGTGCTCTGGAAGTGGTCTAGCTCCAGGGTGGCTCGAGAATTTTAGGTGTGCGGCTTGGTTTGGGAGAAATAGGTTCTAAAATGGCTAGGAAAAGAGATGGGGCTCGAACTGTGGTTCATGGGGGATGGAAATGAATTCAGGGGTAGTTTAGGGATGAAAAGTATAATTTAAAATTTTGAGAAGAAAATATAAAGCTTTGAATTTATTCGAGTTTAAAACGCTTCGCGGTTTAGCTATTAAGTAATTAAATTGAAAAGCTCGAGTTTATGTCCAAGAAAAATATTAGAAGTCAAGTTTAAGCTTATATGATGCTATGGGATAGGCTCGAGTCAAGAAAATTAAGAAAAATTCAAAATTGGGAAGTTTGAAGTACATGGGTAAAATAGTTATTAAGAATCAAAATACATGCTAAATGATATTTTAGAATGTTTACGATGAAAATATGATATTTTTACGATTTTTCCCTAAAAATGCTATTTTACGATTTTTGAAGGATACTATATTTCATAAATAAAAGGAAGGGAAAAATATTTTGAAGGATGTGAATTAACTGTAACATAAAGGATATGATTGAGAATATCGTGAGAGAAAAGGCCAAGAAGGAGCCCAATGATCGTATTTCAATATTTGGCCACGACCTAATGACGAGAGTTGCTGACGCCCCGCCCCAGGTACTTGCCATAGCTAGTGATAGGAGCAGTTAAAGGTGAAAGAGTGTTTAGAAGAAGGGGTTGAATAAACACTAACAATTTTCTCAACCTTTTCTCGATTTATGAGTCAGTTTATTGATAGTTTAGTGATAAACTGATACTCGGGAATCTTGTCAGTTGATATCAATCAGTTAACAATAAAAGTGCGGAAATAAACTGACTGATAGATAGAATAAAAACTGAAATAAGAAGACACAAGTTTTCATGGATGTTCGGAGATTTCAAACACTCATACGTCACTCCTTCTATCATAAGGATATGATATTTATCAAAATACTTTAATAGATACAAACAGTTGTACAAACCCACTTCAGTTTTGATATTAACAATGTCAAACTGAAACTCTTAGTTACAAAACAATTTACAGTACTCAACTGGACTGAAATAACTTAGCACAACTGATCTCTTTAAGATCAAGTATTATAACAATAACAATTTGTGCTTGTAAGCTCGAAGTATAGCTTTGAATGCTATGAATGTATACAATAAGAGTTAGCAAAGATTTCAGCAGAGTAACAGTATATCAATTGGGTTGATTCAGATTTAGAGTTGAGATTCAGAGTGTTGTCTTTTTCTCAGCTGCTCTTCTCTGCTATATACAAGATTTTCCTTCAACGGTAATATTAAAGACGATTTGAAACTTTCTATCCATTGATTGCCACGTCAACATTCTTCTGACAATCGTACGCTGCAACTTTTCTGACGTGCGGCTATCTCACTACTTGTTGCAGTCAGCTTTTGTGTAGTTATTGGTTGAACGTCCTTTTCCTTAACTGATGACGTGTATAGATGAATGATCAGCTGATAGAATACAACTGATAGGCTTCCAACGGATTGTAATAACTGATCAGTCAGTTGTATTTGAGAAACTGCACACTAATCTTCAGTTATGGACAACCGATAGTTTGCATATTTTAGATCAGTCTTCTAGATCAGTTAGTTCAATCTATTAAATGCTCAGTTTTTCAAACTTCCGAAATTCAGTTTCCAACAATTTCCCTCTTTTTGGTTTTTGACAAAACTTAGAAAATATGAACTGATAAACTGAACTCATTGTAGATAAAATAACTCTTTCAATGTACAGATTCGTACAAAGAATAAAAGAATAAAGAATCTTCTAACTGACTAAAATAATCTTCAAAAATCTACCAAAAAATCTTCTATTTCTTCTTGATCAACTTTGTAGATTGCTCCGGCTGATCTTTTCCTTCTCCTTCCCCTTCTCTTTTTTTGTCAAACGCATCAACCTTTTTGGATAAAATCCGCACATCGGATGAGCGGTTTGATACTGCATTCATCAGGATTTCTTGCAGCAAATCCATTCTTTTAGAGACAGTGTTTTCCAAAAAGTCAAGGCGTCTTGTAATCAAGGCTTGAGTTTGGAAGTGTGCTTCAGCTGACGCTCTGTCTTTTCGAATTTCTTCCATTTGGAAAAATAATGAAGTTACATCCTTTTGGATTTGCTATAGTCTTCCCATGGTATTCTCCTTTATAGATTCGAACCTCATAGTGTGCAAAAATTGGGTTGACTTGATGTCAGAAATCGAAGTCATTACACCGACAAGGTTGGTCTGAATAGCCTAAATTTCTTCAAACAAAGATTCAGTTTCTATTGATATATCAGGAGATATAGCCTCAAAAGCTTCTGGTTCCTGCTCCCAGTTTTCTTGATTAAAGATCACCAAGGCCCTGTCAGTTATTTCAGTTTCAAGATTGACCATTTCTGAAGTATCCTATGGTATAGGTTCCTGTTGAAGCTTTAGAGAAGAAGAAAGATTCGGAACAGCAGCAGAACTTGAGGGCTCTGAAATTGGTTTATCAGCTGAAATAGTAGCTGGTTCTTAAGTTGGTTTCTCAGATGATTTAGAAATTAGTTCTTCAGTTAGTTGAACAACTGAAACTGTGGTTGGTTGTGCAGCTGACACCTCTTCAGTTAAGTTCGTTCAGTCATGGCGGATGACTGAACTTCCTCTTCAGTTCCTGTAATAATGGCCTGTTCATTCGTGACAGTCGACTGAACTGGCCCTTCAGTCGGTTGAAAAGTAGCCTGTGAGGCTGGCTCATCAGTTGCGAATAGTTCTTCAACTGCTTTTGTAGTAGATTGTTGAATATCAAAGGCAACTAATTTAATAACTTCATCAATGTTTGCCAATAACAATTCAGCATCAGTATAAAGTTGAAGTTCTGTAGTTGAGGATTGAGGAGCAGTAGTTGAAGGTTGCACATCCTTTCAAGAAGGAGCAGTTACTTGCTCAGAAGATTCAGCAACTGGTTCTTGGGATGGCTTTTGCGGTTGAACTGATTGTTCACCTAGCTCGTCTGATGAAAGATCTTGGGAATCTGCTGGAATGGTCAGTTCTTGATCTAGTTCCCAATGCTTAATCTCCATCTGCAGAGATATAAGATCCGAATCCAGCTGGTCATGAACTGCTTTGTCATTAAAGGCAGTTTTACTGGTGGGATCATAGTTTTGGCATAGCTAAACAACCATTTGTCTTAACTTCTTTGCTCGTACTTGATCAAAGAAGTACTTCTTCCTCTGCAACGCTTGAACCACTGAAGCTGCTTTGACCATTTTTAGGACTTTGGTTTCCAGAGCAATAAACTTCTTCAAAACTGATTTCTTTTGATGTTGCCTGGCAAACACTTCAGTCCTAAACCTTACCCATTCATCATAAGCTTTAAGCTTAATCTCAGAAAATTCATTGACATCTTTCCAGATGAGGTCAATATGGGTTTGAATTGTGTTTGTGGGTCTGGGCTCTTCTGTCATCTTTTCCTTGCCCTTTGAGTCAGTCAAGACATGAGGAATATTCAGTTCTGATCTGGTTGCATCAATAATTTCTCTAATCACTACCACTTTGGGTCTGGAAAATGACAATGAAGTTGGGCCATAGATAGTGATTAGTGGAGCTTTAATTTCAGCACGTTTCTTCTTATCACCAGATTTGGTGATAGTCTTCTTGAGAGGAGTAGCAGGTGGAGGTAACTGCTCTTCAGTTAAAGCTGTAACTGATATTGCCCGGAACAGAGTAGCCTGGATCGGATGTTCAGCTCTAGATAGTAACAGCCTCTCAGTTGGGATGGTGCCCACAACGATTGATGGTTTTGTCTTCAGATTTCTGGGCTTCTTGGCGATCTTAAGAGAACGAGTCTTTTCAGAATCAGTTTCACAATTAGTTTGCGTTTGATTGTCTTCTTCTGATCTGTCTTCTTGGATTTTTTCACTGGTTTGTGAGCCTCCTTCGTCCCAATCTCTTTTTTCACCTTAATAAATTTTTCAGGAGAGATGTCCAGCCTGAGCTTCGGCAGTTGAACACTCTTGTCATTGAATATCTTGAACTTGGATGACCTCTCGGAGGAGTCACCCACTAAGCCCTTGATTTTTAGCAGATAGCTGAGTGGCACCGCAAATCCCTTTGATTGTTTTGAAGACTGATACATGTTTTTAAGAAGGTTGATGATGATAGATTTCTAATTCAGTATTTTTCCAGCCATGATAGCGGTCATGACTTGAAATTTCTCTAAAGTGAGAGCAGCCAAGGATCCATCTTTGGCAAGTAGCCCTTTGGCCACGATGTCAGCCAGCAACTAGATTTTTTGCGTCAGTTCCTTTTTGGGATCGGAAACTTTGATTTTTCATCCATCAGCTGATAGGAGAGTTTGTATCTCCTCCACATCAGAAGTTTTCACATCAGAAATATTGGCCAGACCATCAGTTGGCAGTTGAAAGATGTTGCTGAAGGATTCTTCTTCTATTATCAGAAAAATTGATTGTTGACGATGGTAGAGATGTTTGCGTCAGCGGAAATGAATCCATTTGCATGGAGATCTTGAATCTCTTTTGGATATATTTCTTGGGAAAAAAGTCCTAGAAATGTCTTTAGTCCAGCAGTCTCTAGTTTGAGAAACATATTCTTGATGTCCTCGTCCTGGATATTCATGAATGAATCAAAGTCGATTGCCATTGCATTCAACATTTATGCCGGAACTTGATTTGCCATTGCTGAAGGATTGGTTATCTGCGAGAGAGAAAGTTCTGTGTATTGATGTGCTTTGTAAACTGAAATGCACGTAAAGAAAAACTGAATTGAGGCGGGGATAAGTACAAATGTATGTGACTGTTCAAATTTATGGACACGTGTCAGTCCAAAATAAATTGAATAAAATCGAGTGTACGTGTGATGAAAACGTGTGTAGAATTTAAATGGACTATGTGAGGCCACATTTTAAAAAACTATTCATTGAAAGACATGCATTAAATGCTTAATTATCAGTCACATCACTTATTATGGAATATTTATCGATTTATTAGTTAAATTATTTGAGAAGATCGGTTAGGTCAGCAACTGAGTGATCAGTTGTAAGCTCAGTCATTTCAGTTGAAGACCAATTGACTATTGTCTTCTCAGTTAACCTTTTAGATTCAATATTCCCCCTCAATAAATGCATACTAATAAAAGAAAGGGTAAGAGAAGCTTATTCTGAATAAGTTGAAGGGTTTGCAGTTGACTTGTGTCTCTTCTTCTTGTTCTATTTCTTCAATATTATTTTGTCTATAAATAAGAGCAAAGTAATTAGATAATAATAGTTAAATACTGATGGATAGTTCAAGCAGTTCCAACGTCCCTCCTTCTTCATTAACACCTCGCCGTTTGGAGAGACTGAAGGAATCTATTGAATAACTCGTCTTTTCAAATGTCATGTCCACTTGGACCAAGATACACGAGCTTTAGACCATTCAACGTGATGGATTAGTTGCTACTGCTAAGCATAGGGCAACTGCAAGAAAGTATAAGAGGCGTCTTGAACTCAACCAAACTTCAGAGCTTGCCACTGATGATGGTCTTATCCAGCTGATGCTTATGAAAGAGTGGATGTGCTGGAAAAGATTTCTTCTTCAGAAAGCTTCAGAAGAATTATCTGTCATGAATTATCTAATTGGCTGTCCCTTTGGCAAGATTCCGCTGAAGAGAACTGAATCGTGTAATCTGGATGAGATTTTATCAATAAAATTGTTGTTTTGATTCATTGTTCATTCCTTATCTGCATATGAACTGATATCAGTTGATAAACAATTAACTAAATGATGATGGCTAACGGAATAGTTATTAATTGATACTTGAATAAGTGAATAAGAATTAATAACAACTGATAAAACAATATTAAAATTGATATAATTAAGACAAATCAATTAAACCAAGAATATTGCGAAAATGATAAAACTTAGCATCTGGTGGAGGTTTGGTGAAGATGTTAGCTTCTTGTTGTTCAGTTGGTATGTATTCCAGCCTTATTGCTTTCTTTAGAGAATGATATCTAATGAAGTGATGCCTGACATCGATATTCTTGGTCCTAGAGTGAATAACTGGATTGTATGTAATTGCAATCGTTCTTGTATTATCACAAAATATTGGTGATTCTTTTGCAATAACTCCATAGTCTTTCAGTTGTTGCTGGATCCAGATTAGTTGTGCACAGCAGCTTCCAGCAGCAAGATATTCTGCTTCAGTTGTGGAAGTTGCTATGGATGTTTGCTTCTTGTTGAACCATAAAATCAGTCTGTCTCCTCGAAACTAACATGATCCACTGGTGCTTTTACGATCTAGCTTACATCCTGCATAATCTGCATCTGAATATCTAACTAAATTGAAAGAAGAATCCTTAGCATACCATAAGACCATATTTTGTGTGCCTTTAAGATATTTTAAAATGCGTTTGGCAGCTGAAAAATGCAATTGCTTAGGATCTGCCTGAAATCTAGCACACATACAAACAACAAATACAATATCAGGACGACTAGCAGTTAGGTACAATAATGAACCTATTAAACCTCTGTAAAGTGTCGTCTCAACTTATATTCACCCTTGATCATTGTCTAGTTTGATTGATGAACTCATGAGAGTACTTGCAGCTGAACATGTTTCCATGCCAAATTTCTTAAGCAATTCCTTAGTATATTTAGTATGACTGATAAAAATACCAGTTTCTAGTTCCTTCACTTGCAGACTGAGGAAAAATGTCAGTTCACCCATCATACTCATCTTGAATTTTTCCTGCATTAACTTGGCAAATTTCTCACATAATCTGGGGTTAGTTGACCCAAAAATAATATCATCAATATATATTTTCACAAGTAAAATATGATCATTCTTTGAAAATTTGAACATAGTCTTATCAATTGATCCAACAGTAAAATCATGATCAGTTAGGAATTTTGAAAGAGTTTCATACCAAGCTCTTGGAGCTTGTTTAAGACAATATAAGGCTTTGTTCAAATGATAAACATGATCAGGAAGAGAGTGATTAACAAAACCTGGTGGTTGTTCCACATATACTTGTTCCTGCAACTGACCGTTTAGAAATGCACTCTTCACGTCCATCTGGTAGACTTTAAAATTCATGAATGAGGCATAAGCAAGGAACATTCTGATTGCTTTCAGTCTTGGAACTGGTGCATAAGTTTCATCGTAATCTATTCCTTATTCTTGCCTATATCCTTGTGCCACAGGCCTCGATTTGTTGCGCACAACTGAACCATCTTCGTTCAGTTTGTTTCTATATACCTACTGAAACGTCTGCTTATTCGTTTTCTTAAAATATACTAGAATTTTTTTTTTAAACCTCACTTAGCATCGGCCGAATTGCATACACAAGCATAAAATATTTTTGAAATCATTTTAAAATAAATCAACCAACTAACATTTGAAAAGTATAGCCCATACTATAACCTCTCAAATACCACTCATAAATAAATTGTCGTAAAAAATATTTAAAACATCACTTAAAATCATAAATCATAACTAGTGCGGAAAACTAACGTCGGTCCTCGGGTTATGTGCATTTCCAGTCCAGTCAGATCAACCATCAAGACCTTCATTTAACATATTATCATAATTAATATCACCTGCATCAATCACACCTAGTGAGTCTAAAGACTCAACACGTAATATTCTTGATAACAAGTAATATGCAATACAGTCAATATATAACAGTGAAAAATACTTGTACTTAAAATATTGTTTTCATTAAGATGCATAAACTTCAAACATGAACATTTTCGTAAACCTTTTATGATGCATGAACTTTAAATAGAAACATTTTCATAAAACATAAACATATTCATATTCATATTCGTATCCATATTCGTATTCGTATTCATATTCATGTTCGTGTTTGTTGAATTCAGATCGTGATTGTGACTCGTATTCTTGATCATATTGGGCGATGGATCCATCTAAAGAAACCACAGTACTGGACGGCGGGGACACGAGCGACACTCTCACCCGTCAAATGGGCCTTGGCCAACGTATTAACATATTCGTATTCGTATCACCTATTCGTATTCGTATTCGTATCAATGAAAACACGATCGTCGGGCTCCCACTGGGACCATAACCCTCACGATATTTCCAACATATTTAGTAGTCACAATCCCTTCACGTCCTTCAACATGTTATCATCACTTAATAAAAACATGCATATAATATCATTTTTATTTTGAAACCAAGCATGCAACATGTCTTTTAAATGCACATATTCAAATCATAAAAATCATAGACATTTAAAAAGCATAACTTAACATATTAAAAATCATAAACATCTATGGACATTTTTAAAATAAACATTTTAACATCATAAACGTTTAAAGTAAACATTTAAAATAAATGTTTTAGCATATTAAATCATAAACATTAAACATATTAACGTCTTAAAAATCCATAAACATTTAAAATTGACATATTAACATATAAACATCCATAATCATTGAAAATAATCATATTAACATATAAAACAGCATTCAAGATACTGCCATGACGTTTTCTAATTTCTAGGTGTAAAATGACCGTTTTACCCCTGGACGTAAAATTTCACGTTTTTCACATTTTATTAATTTCATTGACTCTAACATGTCCCAAATAATTATTTAAGCCCACATGAATTTTCTCATATTTTTATTTAGCCTAATTCGAAGACTTTTAAATTAATCTTTAAATATAACGTATTAATGCGTTTTAATCCCTAATTAAACCAAAACTCGTTATTTTGATCCCAAATTTTATACATAGCCTTTTTATGATTTATTCTACCCTTCCAAGTCATGAGCCACACCCGTGGACCCATGGATCTATTTTTAGCCTTTGAATTTTTGAAATTGACACCTTATCGAACACTACGAGCCATCTCCTAATTTACCCAAGCCACGCCCGAGCCACATTGAGCCAAAACTTAGAAAACCCATCTAGGGACCCTACTGTCCAAGCCCAGCCCGAAAAACCAGACTTGGACCGCACAAAATACTTCTGAAACTTGGCCCAATATTCTGGATGTGTTCGTGTGTTTGTGTCCTAAGTGTAATAGGTTTCCTAGCAGCCTTGGGACACTACCAGCCCTTAACCATTGAGCACCCATGACCCTTACTGACCCTAGACCAGTCCCAGACCCGAGCCACCCCCAGCCCGAGCACCTGAGCCATGCACAAGCCGCCTGAAGAATCTAGCAGCCTGCGCGTCTATGGCATCCTTCACGTTCTCAAGCTTTTGCTCGGCCCTCCCTGGACCAAACCATACCAGCCCTGTCCCAACCCTGGACCACCCTCTCTAGACCCTAAAGGACCAGCCTGGCTCACCCAAACCAGCCGCGAGCCACCCCCCAGCAGACCTCTTCCCCTGCGCGCTTTGGAAGAGTCCCTGCACTAACGGACTCTTCCTTGCTCGCTACCCCTTGAGTCCTAGCCATGATAGGACCCTACCAGCCCTCACACCTGACCCTCCTCGAGCCCCAGCCAGCCTTGGCCAAGCCCCGTGACCCCATGCATAGAAACCAAGCCATAGCATGAAGAAGAAGCCAACCCAATCCCACGGTTCTCCTCTGATTTGGTGTCTGAGGTTTCCAGCCTGTTTCTATTCCTTGTGCAGCCTTTTGGTGTGTTATTGGACCCCTTAAACTTGCATAAAACATGACCCTACATCTCCTAATCATGGCAGCCCCTTAGATACATGAAATTCATGGTTTTTGGATCAAAATTCATGTTCTAAAAATCTCGTAGGATGCAAATACGAAAATCTACAAAGGTGCAACTTATTTTCATGCAATTTCAAACATAATTACATAATATGGTGTGATGATGAGTAAAAGGAGAATATGGCGTGCCTTTGCGTATTTAACGCACGAAAAATCGTTGACGATTGCGAAGAACGGCGACACAAAGACGATGGCTTGATTTTTCCATGAAGAACCTTCAAACTTTCTTTTCAAAATTGTGTGTGCCATGACTTGAGTTTGAGGGGTGAGTTTTGATAGAATTGGGGAGGTGGGGCGTGGGATGATAATGAATTAGGGTGGGGTTTTGTACATATTTTATAGTTAATAAATCATTAATTAAGCTTAGGCTCATTAGGAAGTTAATTAGGCCCAATTAAGCTCATTAGTGATTAGTTAAAATATTTAAAATAATTTTACTTAAATAAGTTTGTGAATTTATTAGCCGGGTTGCCAAAAAGTTCGTATTTTTGTTGAAAATCAAACACCGATAAAATTTACGTCCCGGCGTATAAAATCACCTAAAAACCCCGTATTTTCAAAAATAAGAAAAATCATCACCCATATTTTAAATAATTAAAAACAATTATTTAATAAAAACATTTTCTATTTTTTTCAGCCCTCGGTCTCCGTTCCTCGATTGCAACTCGAATAACATTTAAAAATACATTTGAATGCAACCATGTAAAAAAATATATTTTAAACATGTCAAAATGCACCACATAATTAATTTATGCAATTCAAACAATTAATTAAAATACACAAGGAATTTAATAATTGTATGTATGTGGTTCGCGTGGACCTTTAAATTTTCGGGGCGTTACACCTACTTTGTACCTATAATGGTTTTAGAAACTGGTCTTGGAACTAAATTCCAGACATTGTTATGGTTAAATTGATTTATCTCTTCTTGCATGGCATTTATCCAGTTAGGATCAGCAAGAGCTTTATCAGTTTTCTTAGGTTCCAGTTCGGAAACGAAAGCTGAATGAATAAATAAATTAAACATTTGATTCCGAGTTCTTACCAGACAGATGGATTACCTATTACCAATTCTTGTGGATGTGATTTTTTCCATCTGTACTCAAAATTTTTTGCATCCATCTCAGCAACTGCTTCAGTTGGCAACTGAATAGTTTTTTCAGTTTCTGCTGCTGCTATATCATTTGGTAACTGATTGTTATCATTTTGCTACACCAACTGATTATCAGTAATAGTTTCTTGTTCAACTGATTGATCCAGCACTTCTGGTTCTGGTGTTTGAAAGATTTTTCGATTAATATGATTCTCTTCTTCATTATCATCCTCCAAACTGATATCTGTAAAGCGATCAATTAGCTCAACTGGATCAATTGGCTTATCAGTTAGCACAGATTCATCAAATACAAAATGAATAGACTCTTCTAAATTCAAAGTGCTTTTGTTAAAACTCTATAAGCTTTTCTAACTGGTGAATACCCAAGAAATATTTCGTCTGCAGATTTAGCATCAAAAGTTTTTAAAAGATTTTTTCCATTATCAAGAATAAAACATCTGCAGCCGAATATTTTGAAATAAGAAACCACGCTTTTGCGTCCATGCCAGATCTCATACGGTGTTTTCAAATGAATCTTATTAATCATTGATTTGTTTTGAGTGTAACATGCAGTGTTTACTGCTTCTGCCCAAAACCTCTGAGAAATACATGAATCAACAAGCATTGTTCTAGCAGCTTCTTTAAGGGTCCGATTTCTTCTCTCAAGTACACCATTTTGCTGAGAAGTTCTTGCTGCTGAGAACTCATGCTTGATCCCAGAATTTTATTAAAATTGTGAAAGATTTTGATCGATGAATTCAGTCCCTCGATCAGACCTTATTCGATCAATCCCAACTGATTTTTCATTTAATAATCTTTTGAAAATCTTAATCAATTGTGCAGCAGTTTGGTCTTTGGAATTAAGAAAGATAACCCAAGTAAATCTTGAAAAATCATCCACAACTACTAAGGTGTATTTCATTCTAATCTCATGAAAGGTATAGGACCAAAGAGACCATATGTAGCAGTTCTAAGCACCGAGAAGATGATTTACAACCCTTGTTTTTAAATAAAGATCTTACTTGCTTACCAAACTGACATGCTGAACAAATTTTATCTTTTGAAAAATCTATTTTGGGCAAACCACTTACAAGATCATGGTTACTCAGATAGGCAATAGATGTCCAGCCTGAGCTTCGGCAGCTGAACACTTTTGTCATTGAATATCTTGAACTTGGATGACCTCTCGGAGGAGTCACCCACTAAGCCCTTGATTTTCAGCAGATATCTGAGCGGCACCGCAAATCCCTTTGATTGTTTTGAAGACTGAAACATGTTTTTAAGAAGGTTGATGACGATAGCTTTCCAATTAAGTATTTTTCCAGCCATGATAGCGGTCAAGACTTGAAATTTATCTAAAGTGAGAGCAGCAAAGGATCCATCTTTTGCAAGTAGCCCTTTGGCCACGATGTCATCCAACAACTAGATTTTTGGCGTCAGTTCTTTTTTAGGATTGGAAACTTTGATTTTCCGTCCATCAGCTGATAGGAGAGTCTGCATCTCCGCTACATCAGAAGTTTTCACATCAGAAATATTGGCCAGACCATCAGTTGGCAGTTGAAAGATGTTGCTGAAGGATTCTTCTTCTATTATCAGAAAAATTGATTGTTGACGATGGTAGAGATGTTGCCGTCAGCGGAAATGAATCCATTTGCATGGAGATCTTGAATCTCTTTTGGATATATTTCTTGGGAAGAAAGTCCTAGAAATGTCTTTAGTCCAGCAGTCTCTAGTTTGAGAAACATATTCTTGATGTCCTCGTCCTGGATATTCATGAATGAATCAAAGTCGATTGCCATTGCATTCAACATTTATGCCGGAACTTGATTTGCCATTGCTGAAGGATTGGTTATCTGCGAGAGAGAAAGTTCTGTGTATTGATGTGCTCTGTAAACTGAAATGCACGTAAAGAAAAACTGAAGTGAGGCGGGGATAAGTACAAATGTATGTGACTGTTCAAATTTATGGACACGTGTCAGTCCAAAATAAATTGAATAAAATCGAGTGTATGTGTGATGAAAACGTGTGTAGAATTTAAATGGACTATGTGAGGCCACATTTTAAAAAACTATTCATTGAAAGACATTCATTAAATGCGTAATTATCAGTCACATCACTTATTATGGAATATTTATCGATTTATTAGTTAAATTATTGGAGCAGATCGGTTAGGTCAGCAACTGAGTGATCAGTTGTAAGCTCAGTCATTTCAGTTGAAGACCAACTGACTATTGTCTTCTCAGTTAACCTTTTAGATTCAATATTCCCCCTCAATAAATGCATACTAATAAAAGAAAGGGTAAGAGAAGCTTATTCTGAATAAGTTGAAGGGTTTGCAGTTGACTGGTGTCTCTTCTTCTCGTTCTATTTCTTCAATATTATTTTGTCTATAAATAAGAGCAAAGTAATTAGATAATAATAGTTAAATACTGATGGATAGTTCAAGCAGTTCCAACGTCCCTCCTTCTTCATTAACACCTCGCCGTTTGGAGAGATTGAAGGAATCTATTGAATAACTCGCCTTTTCAAATGTCATGTCCACTTGGACCAAGATACACAAGCTTTAGACCATTCAACGTGATGGATTAGTTGCTACTGCTAAGCATAGGGCAACTGCAAGAAAGTATAAGAGGCGTCTTGAACTCAACCAAACTTCAGAGCTTGCCACTGATGATGGTCTTATCCAGCTGATGCTTATGAAAGAGTGGATGTGCTGGAAAAGATTTCTTCTTCAGAAAGCTTCAGAAGAATTATCTGTCATGAATTATCTAATTGGCTGTCCCTTTGGCAAGATTCCGCTGAAGAGAACTGAATCGTGTAATCTGGATGAGATTTTATCAATAAAATTGTTTTTTTGATTCATTGTTCATTCCTTAACTGCATATGAACTGATATCTGTTGATAAACAATTAACTAAATGATGATGGCTAACGGAATAGTTATTAATTGATACTTGAACAAGTGAATAAGAATTAATAACAACTGATAAAACAATATTAAAATTGATATAATTAAGACAAATCAATTAAACCAAGAATATTGCGAAAATGATAAAACTTAGCATCTGGTGGAGGTTTGGTGAAGATGTCAGCTTCTTGTTGTTCAGTTGGTATGTATTCCAACCTTATTGCTTTCTTTAGAGAATGATATCTAATGAAGTGATGCCTGACATCGATATTCTTGGTCCTAGAGTGAAGAACTGGATTGTATGTAATTGCAATCGTTCTTGTATTATCACAAAATATTGGTGATTCTTTTGCAATAACTCCATAGTCTTTCAGTTGTTGCTGGATCCAGATTAGTTGTGCACAGCAGCTTCCAGCAGCAAGATATTCTGCTTCAGTTGTGGAAGTTGCTATGGATGTTTGCTTCTTGTTGAACCATAAAATCAGTCTGTCTCCTCGAAACTAACATGATCCACTTGTGCTTTTACGATCTAGCTTACATCCTGCATAATCTGCATCTGAATATCCAACTAAATTGAAAGAAGAATCCTTAGCATACCATAAGACCATATTTTGTGTGCCTTTAAGATATTTTAAAATGCGTTTGGCAGCTGAAAAATGCAATTGCTTAGGATCTGCCTGAAATCTAGCACACATACAAACAACAAATACAATATCAGGACGACTAGCAGTTAGGTACAATAATGAACCTATTAAACCTCTGTAAAGTGTCGTCTCAACTTATATTCACCCTTGATCATTGTCTAGTTTGATTGATGAACTCATGAGAGTACTTGCAGCTGAACATGTTTCCATGCCAAATTTCTTAAGCAATTCCTTAGTATATTTAGTATGACTGATAAAAATACCAGTTTCTAGTTCCTTCACTTGCAGACTGAGGAAAAATGTCAGTTCACCCATCATACTCATCTCGAATTTTTCCTGCATTAACTTGGCAAATTTCTCACATAATCTGGGGTTAGTTGACCCAAAAATAATATCATCAATATATATTTTCACAAGTAAAATATGATCATTCTTTGAAAATTTGAACATAGTCTTATCAATTGATCCAACAGTAAAATCATGATCAGTTAGGAATTTTGAAAGAGTTTCATACCAAGCTCTTGGAGCTTGTTTAAGACAATATAAGGCTTTATTCAAATGATAAACATGATCAGGAAGAGAGTGATTAACAAAACCTGGTGGTTGTTCCACATATACTTGTTCCTGCAACTGACCGTTTAGAAATGCACTCTTCACGTCCATCTGGTAGACTTTAAAATTCATGAATGAGGCATAAGCAAGGAACATTCTGATTGCTTTCAGTCTTGCAACTGGTGCATAAGTTTCATCGTAATCTATTCCTTATTCTTGCCAATATACTTGTGCCACAGGCCTCGATTTGTTGCGCACAACTGAACCATCTTCGTTCAGTTTGTTTCTATATACCTACTTTGTACCTATAATGGTTTTAGAAGCTGGTCTTGGAACTAAATACCAGACATTGTTATGGGTAAATTGATTTATCTCTTCTTGCATGGCATTTATCCAGTTAGGATCAGCAAGAGCTTTATCAGTTTTCTTAGGTTCCAGTTCGGAAACGAAAGCTGAATGAATAAATAAATTAAACATTTGATTCCGAGTTCTTACTAGACAGATGGATTACCTATTACCAATTCTTGTGGATGTGATTTTTTCCATCTGTACTCAAAATTTTTTGCATCCATCTCAGCAACTGCTTCAGTTGGCAACTGAATAGTTTTTTCAGTTTCTGCTGCTGCTATATCATTTGGTAACTGATTGTTATCATTTTGCTACACCAACTGATTATCAGTAATAGTTTCTTGTTCAACTGATTGATCCAGCACTTCTGGTTCTGGTGTTTGAAAGATTTTTCGATTAATATGATTCTCTTCTTCATTATCATCCTCCAAACTGATATCTGTAAAGCGATCAATTAGCTCAACTGGATCAATTGGCTTATCAGTTAGCACAGATTCATCAAATACAAAATGAATAGACTCTTCTAAATTCAAAGTGCTTTTGTTAAAACTCTATAAGCTTTTCTAACTGGTGAATACCCAAGAAATATTTCGTCTGCAGATTTAGCATCAAAAGTTTTTAAAAGATTTTTTCCATTATCAAGAATAAAACATCTGCAGCCGAATATTTTGAAATAAGAAACCACGCTTTTGCGTCCATGCCAGATCTCATACGGTGTTTTCAAATGAATCTTATTAATCATTGATTTGTTTTGAGTGTAACATGCAGTGTTTACTGCTTCTGCCCAAAACCTCTGAGAAATACATGAATCAACAAGCATTGTTCTAGCAGCTTCTTTAAGGGTCCGATTTCTTCTCTCAAGTACACCATTTTGCTGAGAAGTTCTTGCTGCTGAGAACTCATGCTTGATCCCAGAATTTTATTAAAATTGTGAAAGATTTTGATCGATGAATTCAGTCCCTCGATCAGACTTTATTCGATCAATCCCAACTGATTTTTCATTTAATAATCTTTTGAAAATCTTAATCAATTGTGCAGCAGTTTGGTCTTTGGAATTAAGAAAGATAACCCAAGTAAATCTTGAAAAATCATCCACAACTACTAAGGTGTATTTCATTCTAAGCTCATGAATGATATAGGACCAAAGAGATCCATATGTAGCAGTTCTAAGCACCGAGAAGATGATTTACAACCCTTGTTTTTAAATAAAGATCTTACTTGCTTACAAAACTGACATGCTGAACAATTTTATCTTTTGAAAAATCTATTTTGGGCAAACCACTTACAAGATCATGGTTACTCAGATAGACAATAGATTTAAAGTTTAGGTGGTTCAACCTCTTATGCCACAACCAGTTTTTAGAAGATTTGGAGGCTATAAAACAAACTGCTGCATAAGGTTGATCAGTCCAACTGACTTTGTAGGTATTCCCACAACGGTTATCAGTTAGGATGACTTCATTAGTTGAGTCTCTAACTGAGAAAGTGTATCTATCGAACTAAACTGAGAATTTATTGTCTCATAACTGACTGATGCTAAACAAGTTATACTTCAAATTCTCAACTAGTAAAACATCATTGATAGTAAAATTTCCATGGATAAGCTTACCCTTACCCACAGTTTTACCTTTGGAGTTGTCTCCAAAACTGATGTTTGGACCAGTGTATTTGATCAGTTGGGATAACAAACTTGAATCCCCTGTCATATGACGCGAGCTTCCACTGTCCAGATACCAGGTGGATTCTTTGTTTGTACCTGTCACCTGCAATCATACACTATATATGATCTTGGTAACCACATCTATTTGGGTCCTAAACTGATCAGTCCTTTAGGAACCCAGACTTGGACTAGTCGAACTGACTTTCCAGTTGTTGTGTTCCAAATAGTTTTTCTCGGCTTGTGTGTGCTTGATGTGTAGTGTGCAGATGAAGCAATATGAGCTTTAGCCTTTTCAACTGGTTGTTCATCCCTTTGTTCATGTTCAGTTTTGGCTGAGTATCACTGGTGGAAGTTTCATCTTGGTTGCCAAACCCTAAACCAGTTTTAACATTAACTGATATTTGCTTATCTTGTATTTCAGCTAGTGCAACAGATGATTTTTTCCATGCCTTAATGAGCTCAGTTTGCTTTGAATTCTCAAGCATTAACTGCTGAACCATAGATTAATTCTTGCTTCTTTCAACATTCAGCTCAGCAATCTCCCGTTTAAGACTCAACAAATCAACTGATTCATCAGTTTCAG
This sequence comes from Primulina tabacum, assembly GCF_025594145.1. Classification (NCBI taxonomy): domain Eukaryota; kingdom Viridiplantae; phylum Streptophyta; class Magnoliopsida; order Lamiales; family Gesneriaceae; genus Primulina; species Primulina tabacum. The sequence goes on from NC_134566.1 coordinate 23,050,456, forward strand.
TTTTATCGTCTTTGGGATCAGTTTACTTTGCTCTGGCCTCTCAAAATATAGGGCAAGCTTGTGATACTCATTGACCATGTAATGAAGTGTAGAAATAAGTTCATCTCGTGTGAAGTCAGTTGAACTAAAGTCAAATACCTATTGACTGGTTGACTCCAGTTATGTGTCATCATCCATTAGACACTTGACCTCTTCATCATCATCACTAGAGTAGCTCCAGTTTTCAGATTCTGAATCATCGCTATCAGTTTCTGCCCATTTGGACTTTCTTTCCTCTCATAGAAGCACCTCATGCTTCTTTCTGTATGATTTCTTGTCATCCTTAGTTCTTCTTTTGTGCTCATAAGATTTCTTTCCCTTTTTCGTTGAGCCTCGACTGTTCTTCTTTGACTTAGGAAAGTCAGCAATAAAATGACCAGTTTTGCCACAGTTGTAGCAAGCATTAGGTTCTTACTTGGAGTTATTTCTTTGATATTGTCTTTGGAAGTTTCCTTGATTTCTTCTCATAAATCATCCAAACTTTTTGACAAATAATGACATAGCATCATTACTTAACTGATCAGCAGATTTGTCAACTGAACAAGTTGGTTCCAGTTTGACAGCAGTTAGGGCAGTTGTAGCAACTGGTGTAGAAGGTTCCCCTTCTCTGGTTTGCAACTCAAACTCGTAGGCTTTTAAATCAGCAAATAAATCATGAAGTTTGACCTTGTTCAGGTCCTTTGATTCTCATATTTTCATGGTCTTACTATCCCATTCCTTGGGAAGACCTCTGACTACTTTCAGTCATACCTCTTTATTTGAATACATCTTTTCGAGTGCATTCAGTTCGTTTACTATGCTGCTGATCCTTTCATCATATTCATGCATGGATTCTCCAATGTTCATCTTGATATTGTCGAACTTTTGAACAGCAACAGATAGCTTATTCTCCTTGGTTTGCTCATTGCCTTTGCAGAGCTGAATCAGTTTCTCCCAAATTTCCTTAGCAGTTTTGCACATTTTTATTTTGCTGAAGGTGACTTTATCCAGCGTCCTGTACAAAATATCTTTAGCCACGTTGTCCAAGTTGGCTTTCCTCTTTTCTTCAGCTGTCCATTCATTTTGGGGTTTTCAATGCGGTGTGGTGCCCAATCAGTTATGGCAATATCAGTGTTTGACTTCAATATTTTCATGGGTCCTTCTGTAATAACGTACCACATGTCATCGTCTTGTGCATCTACATGAGCCTGCATTCTGATTTTTCAATCATTGAAACCTTCTCTAGACAACATTGGAATTTTTAAGAATGAAGACATGGTAATCAGTTTGTATATTGGAATATTTAGGAACATGATTCAACCTCTCTGATACCACTTGATAGGATCGGTTAAAGGTGAAAGAGTGTTTAGAAAGGGGGTTGAATAAACACTAACAATTTTCACGACATTTTCTCGATTTATGAGTCAGTTTAGTGATAAACTGATACTCGTGAATCTTGTCTGTCGATATCAATCAGTTAACAATAAAAGTGCGGAAATAACTGACTGATAGATAGAATAAAAACTGAAATAAGAAGACACAAGTTTTTATGGATGTTCGGAGATTTTAAACACTCCTATGTCACCCCTTCTATCACAAGGATAAGATATTTACTAAAAGACTTTGATCGATACAAACATTCGTACAGACCCACATCAGTTTTGGACTTAACAATGCCAAACTGAAACTCTTAGTTACAAAACAATTTACATTAGCCAACTGGACTAAAATAACTTAGCACAACTGATCTCTTAAAGATCAAGTATTATAACGATAACGTTTTGTGCATGTTAGCTCGAAGTATAGCCTAGAATGCTATGAATGTATACAATTAGAGTGAGCAAAGATTTCAGAAGAATAACAGTATATCAATTGGGTTGATTCGGATTCAGAATTGAGATTCAGAGTGTTGTCTTTTTCTCAGCTGCTCTTCTCTACTATATATAGGCTTTGCCTCCAACGGTAATATTAAATACGATTTGAAACTTTATATACTTTGTTTGCCACGTCAACATTCTTCTGACAATCGTACACTGTAACGTTTCTGACATGCGGCTATCCCTCTAATTTTTGCAGTCAGCTTTTGTGTAGTTGTTGGTTGAACGTCCTATTCCTTAACTGATGACGTGTATAGTTGAAGGATCAGCTGACAGAATACAACTGATAAGCTTACAACTGATTGTAGTAACTGATCATTCCAACTGATCAGTCAGTTATCTGCGTAGTTCAGTTTGCTAGTAGTAACTGATCAGTTCCAACTGATCAGTCAGTAGTCTTCGAGAAACTGTGCACTAATCTTTAGTTATGCACAACCGATAGTTTGCATATTTTAGATAAGTTTCTATCAGTCTTTTTGATCAGTTAGTTCAATCTATTAAACGCTCAGTTTGTCAAACTTCCGAAATTCAGTTTCCAACAGCTAGAATGATCAGTCAACCACATGATGATATGATATATGATAGTCACTTTAAAGATCAAACTTCACCCAAAAATGATATACGATGATGAAAGGCTTTATGATTTAATTACGCTTATAAGTTTTACCAGCTTATTTTAAATAAAAGTATGATTTTTAATGCATGTGTCTGTATATGTATTATTTGTTACTGATAGGATCGGTTAAAGGCGGAAAAGTGTTTAAAGGGGGGGTTGACTAAACACTTACGATTTTCAAAACCTTCTCGACTGATGAGTCAGTTTAGTGATAAACTGATACTCAGGAATCTTGTAAGTCGGTATCAATCAGTTAACAAATAGTGTGCGGAAACAAACTGACTGATAGATAGAATATAAACTGAAATACGAGGACACAAGATTTTATGGATGTTCGGAGATTTCAAATACTCCTACGTCACTCCTTCTATCTCAAGGGCAAGATATCCACTAAAAGACTTCAATTGATACAATCAGTTGTACAGACCCACTTTAGTTTTGGACTAAACAATGTCAAACTGAAACTTTTAGTTACAAACTTGTTTACAGTACTCAATAGAACTGAAATAATCTAACACAACTGATCTCTTCAAGATCGAGTATTACAGTTTGTGTTTTGAAAGCTCGAGGTATAGCCTGAAAGCTATGAATGTATACAATATGCGTGAGCTTTGATGTTTGCAAGGATTTCAGCAGAGTAACTGAATAGAAAATCGATAGTTGTTCAGAGTTCAAGGATTCAAAAGTTTCAAGAGTTTTTCTTCAGCTGCTCTTCTCTGCTATTTATAGGCTTCCCTCAGATGGTAATATTAAATACAATTTGAACCTTTCTATCTATTGCTTGCCACGTCAACATTCTTCTGACAGTCGTACACTTCAGCTTTTCTGAGATGCTGCGATCCCACTACTTGTTGCAGTCAGCTTTTGTCGGTTGAATGTCTTATTCCTTAACTGATGACGTGTACAGCTGAGGGATCAGCTGATTGATTGTAGTTGATAAGCTCACAACTGTTTGTAGAAACTGATCAGTCAGTTGTCTGCGTAGTTCAGTTGCTGGTTCAGTTGCCTTTGAAAATCTGCATATTATCCTTCAGTTACTGGCAACCGATAGTTTGCATATTTTATATCATTTTCAATCATTCTTCTAGATTAGTTAGACGCTCAGTTTGTCAAACAACTGAAATTCATTTTCCAACAATTTTCCCTTTTTAGGTGTTTGATAAAACTTAGAAAGTAAGAACTGAAACTGATCAACTGAACTCATTGTAGGTAAAATAACTTTTTCAATGTACAAATTCGTACAAAGAATAAAAGAGTAAAGAATCTTCTAACTGAATAATCTTCAAAAAATTCTGCCAAAAATAGTCTTCTATTTCTTCTTGATCAACTTTGAAGATTTCTCTGGCTGATAATTCTTCTTGTTCTTCCCTCTTTTTGTCAAACTCATCAAGCTTTTTGGATAAGATCCGCACATCTGAGGAGAGGTTTGAAACTACATTCATCAGGATATCTTGCATTATATCCATTCTCTTGGAGACAGTGCTTTCCAGAAAATCAAGACGTCTTGTAACCAAGGCTTGAGTTTGGAAACGAGCTTCAGCTGACACTCTGTCTTTTCGAATTTCTTTCATTTGGAAAAATAATGAAGTTATGTACTTTTGGATTTGCTGCAGTCTTCCCATGGTATTTTCCCTTATAGAGTCGAACCTCATAGTGTGTGAAAATTGGGTTGACTTGATATCAAAAATGGTTGATATTGAGTGATTTGCTGCAGTCTTCCCATGTTAATTGACTGCTTCCAGTCTTGCAACCGGTGAATAAGTTTCATCGTAATCTATTCATTCTTCTTGCCTATATCCTTGTGCTACAAGTCTCGCTTTGTTGCGCACAATTGAACCATCTTCGTTCAGTTTATTTCTATATACCCACTTTGTACCTATAATAGTTTAAGAAACTGGTCTTGGAACTAAGTTCCAGACATTGTTATGGGTAAACTGATTTAGCTCTTCTTTCATTGCATTTATCCAGTTAGGATCAGCAAGTGCTTCATCAGTTTTCTTAGGTTCCAGTTGCGAAATGAAAGCATAGTGAACAAATAAATTAAATATTTGATTCCGAGTTCTTGCTGGATCAGATGGATTACATATTGCCAATTTTGGTGGATGTGATTTCTTCCATCTGTATTGTGGCGCCCCAAACCTCGCCACGTAATCATACAACATGTGACGTCATATGCATAAAAATTTTCTTTTCGACGACGTAATAATATAATGCATATACGACAAAATAGTGCAATCACCACACTATCTACGTCAGTTTAGCAGAAACAATATAATAAATACACACATACAACTCAAATAAGACAATGAAACATACTGTCTCTATTTATTATTAACTACAGAACTGTTTGACTAGACACACCTAGTCCTTCACCACTATCCTGTCTCACGCATAGTGCTGTAACCTGCCCAACAGAAACAGCCCTCAAAGGTTGAGCATACACAACAATCATTATCAAAATACATAACAGTTATATTATCAACAATATAAAATATAACTGAAATGATAACAGAAATACCCCATTTGCTGTCTTTGGACAATCAAACCATCAACAACCTCAACAACATCACAATGCAACAATAACATCGACGATACGTCGCACCCCAACTCCGGCGACAGCAATATCGTCGAACGAACAACAACATCGACGATACGTCGCACCCCAACACCGGCGATAGCAATATCATCGAACGAATAACATCAACGATACGTCGCACCCCAACTCCGGCGACAGCAATATCGTTGAACGAACAACATCAACGTGACGTCTCCCAACAACGACAGCCAATAACATCGACAATAATAAACAACAACAAATATAATATCAAATCATCCATATCCAGTGATTTACCATCGTTCAACACAATATTATTCATCAATACTAAACAATAACAACAAATGCTCGTACGTCAACACGTACCTGATAATCGAGTATATATACAATATGGCTATTTCTTTGATCCTGAGGCGTGTGATGTATCTAAATAATTCAACAACAATTATCAGATCATTGTCACCGTATCAAAATAATCATAACAACCTCAATACATATCATCAATTAGCCCAACAACAATTAATTCAACAAAATATAAAACTCAATTATAAATTATTATCGCTCAACAATTTAATATTCTGGTGAATTTAATTCACAATACTACCATCAAATACACCATAATTAATTAATTTCAAATAATAGGCTATTTTACAACATCCGTCAAATTACGAAAACTTTATATCAACGTGTAGCCTATACTTCGTAGACTCCGAATATATAATCAGAATTAATAACAACTGATAAACAACTCTCCAATATCAATCCAACGCTTAAAAATCTCTAATTATAATAAATTAGGAATAATTCAAAATAACACCACTATAATCTTCTCTATTTCGTTAAAATCATACAATATTTAACAATCTTCAATTTCAGTATGATTTAACAATTTATCGGATTTATTCCAAAAATTGACGAATTTCAAACATCACCAAAACTATAAAATTTATATCTCAAATCGAAGACCTCATGTCAACGATTCCAGAACTGAAATTGGTTCGTCGATTGGATAAACCGATAAGTCACACGATCGAAAAAAAATCAAAATGCTATTTTCTCTCCTAAATCCCAATCTCTCTGTTCAAATGTTCGGCCGAAAATGAAGGAAACTCACGTGAAGAGTTTCAAATTTATCTTCTTAATTAATTATTTTTTTTCAAATATTATATTATATTATAATATAATATAATATATAATATTTAACATTTTAACACCGATATATCCTTTTGGATCAGCCAAACGATCAAATTTTTCAAAACTCAAAATATGAAACTTCTATATCTTTGAGTTTTCTACTTTATATCCAAATTTCAACTCATTTGGATCTCATATGACCAACATATGTCATATTTCTCTCTTAAAAAAATCATTAATTATTTAGTAATATCACATTACTAAATCAACAACTTGTGATATTACTTCAAGCATTACATTTCTACCCCCCTTAAATGAATTTCGACCCCGAAATTAATCAACAACAGTAATAACATGCATAAATAAAAGATACGTCATACCATCAGAATAAGTAGGGGTAGAGCTCCCTCATATGCCGCTCTGTCTCCCATGTGGCCTCTTCGACACCTCTATGTTCCCACTGAACCTTCACCATCGGTATAAGCTTACTACGAAGCTTCCGTTCAGATCGATCCAAAATACAAACTGGTCTCTCAACATAAGACACGTCAAGATCTAACTAAACCTCAGAAATATCCAACACATGTGAAGGGTCAAGCTCATACTTCCGCAACATCGACACATGAAATACATCATGAATACCAGATAAAGATGGAGGTAGAGCCAATCGATAAGCCAAAGTGCCTATCCGCTGCAATATCTCATACGGGCCAACATATCTCGGTGCCAACTTTCCCTTCATACCAAATCGCACGGTGCCACGAAAAGGAGAAACTTTCAAAAATACTCGATCACCCTGCTGAAACTCTAAGGGTCTTCGTCTTTTATTGGCATAGGCGGCCTGTCTATCTTGAGCTGCTTTCAATCGGTGCTGTATCAACTTTACTTTCTGTTCCATCTCATTAATCATATCAGGACCGGTAACTGCAGCTCGATCAACATCATCCCAGTATAACGGAGATCTACAACGTCTCCCATACAATGCCTCAAATGGAGCCATCTGAATACTACTCTGATAACTATTGTTATACGCAAACTCCACCAATGGAATAGATGACTGCCAAACAGATTTAAAATCCATAACATAAGCACGCAACATATCCTCCAGCGTCTGAATAGTACGCTCAGTCTGACCATCTGTCTGGGGATGATAAGCTGTACTCAATCTCAACTCTGTCCTCATCGCAGTCTGCAATCCTTCCCAAAAATGAGAAGTAAATCGAGGATCTCTATCAGATATAATAGACACTGGAATCCCATACAGTCATACAATTTCTCGTATATACAACTGTGCCATCGTCAAGTACGTACTACTCATGCTATAGGGTATAAAATGTGCAACTTTCGTCAATCGACCAACAATCACCCAAATAGCATCAATAGTTCCAGTGCTTCTTGGCAAATGAGTCACAAAATCCATCGATATGTGCTCCCATTTCCAAGTCGGTACTTCTAAACTCCTCAATTCACCTCCTGGCCTTCTCCTTTCAGCTTTGATTTGTTGACAATTGAGACATCGGCGTACAAAATCAATCACATCACGTTTCATTCCCTTCCACCAAAACTGAGAGCGTAGATCCTTATACATCTTCTTGCCACCAGGGTGGATAGAATATCGGCAACAATGTGCACGCCGCAACAGACCCTGGCGCAATTCAGATGCATCAGGAACTACCCATCTATCCTTCATCCTCAAACTGCCATCATCAGCCACTCTAAAACAAGTATCTTGTTTCCGAGAAACCAACTCCTTCCACCGCTAAACTCTCTCATCTGTCATCTGTGCATCACGAATACAACCATATATATCAGGTTCAGCTAATAAGGTAGATACCTGGATAGGAGTCGTCGAGATATCAAAATCATATCCCAAGGAACAACAAGACATCATCATAGCTGATAAACGACTCACATCCTCTGCAGTACAACTCACTTTACGGCTCACTGCATCAGCTGTAAGATTGGCTCGACTAGGATGATATTCAATCTCACAATCATAATCCTTCAGCAAATCTAGCCATCGTCTCTGTCTCATATTCAAATCGGTCTGTGTAAACAGAAATCTCAAGCTCTTATGATCAGTATAAATCATAAACAAGGTACCATATAAATAGTGTCGCCATATCTTCAAGGAAAAAATAATGGCTGCCAACTCCAAGTCATGCACAGGGTACCTTGTTTCGTGTGGTTCAGCTGTCTCGAGGCATATGCCACAACATGTCGATCCTGCATCAAAACACATCCCAAACCATGTAATGATGCATCGGTATAAACAACAAACCTCTCGTTTTCTGTAGGAATTGATAACACCGGTGCAGTCGTCAGTCGGTGCTTCAACTCCTGAAAACTCCTCTCACATGCTTCAGACCACTGAAATCGCACACCTTTCTGGGTCAACTGTGTCAAAGGTCTAGCAATCTTTGAAAATCCCTCGATAAATCGACGATAATAACCTGCTAAACCAAGAAACTACGGATCTCTGGAACAGATGTAGGTGCAGACCACTGTAACACGGCTTCAACCTTCGTTGGATCAACAGAAATCCCATCTCTCGATATAACATGACCCAAGAAGACCACTCGATCCAGCCAAAACTCACACTTACTGAGTTTCGCATACAATTGTCTATCTCGCAACACCTGTAACACTGAACGCAAATGCCCTGCATGCTCAGCCTCACTCCTGGAATATATCAATATATCATCAATAAACACAATAACAAATCGATCGAGATAAGGCTGAAATGCCCTATTCATCAAACTCATGAACACAGCTGGAGCATTAGTCAACCCAAATGGCATAACCAAAAACTCATAATGCCCATATCTGGTCCTGAATGATGTCTTCTGAATATCCTCCTCTCTAACTCGTATTTGATGATATCCTGACCTCAAATCAATCTTCGAATATATTGAGGATCCCTGCAACTGATCAAACAAATCATCAATACGAGAGAGGGGATATTTATTCTTAATCGTTACCTTATTCAGCTGTCGATAATCAATACAAAGCCGCATCGTTCCATCTTTCTTTCTCACAAATAGGACTGGTGCACCCCAAGGCGATACACTAGGGCGAATGTACCCCTTGTCCAACAAGTCCTGCAACTGGGCTTTCAACTCTCTCAACTCTGCTGGTGCCATTCTGTAAGGAGTACGAGAAATAGGGGAAGTACCCGGCATCAACTCAATCCCAAACTCCACCTCACGAACTGGTGGGAAGCCTGGAATCTCATCAGGAAATATATCGGCAAACTCAGCAACTACAGGTATCTCCTCTATTCCTACCTCTTTCTTCTTCTCTGTCACATCTACAACATAAATAAGATAACCCTCATGTCCATGCTCCAATAAACGAGACATCCGGATAGCAGATACCAACGGAACACGTGGACGAGAACCCTTCCCATAAAATGTCCAACGCTCTTTCTCATCTGTATAAAAATATACTACTCGCTGATAACAATCAACAGTCGCACAATATCTCCTCAGCACATTAATTCCCATAATACAATCAAATTCAGTCATCTCTAGAATAATCATATCAGATCTCAGCTCATAGCCCTCATAAGAAATAATATCATCTGATATCATAGATACAACTGATATATCAACTCCAGAAGGTGTCGAAACAGAAAGAGGCATAGACAATGGAGACGAGCGCATATGATGCTCAACCACAAACCTCTTCGATATAAATGTATGCGAGGCACCAGTATCAATAAGAATATAAGCAGGATAAGAACATAAATAACACTTACCCGCTATCATCTCCTCTCGTGCCTCCTCTTCCTGCTCTCGTGTCAAAGCATACACATGTGCCTGAGGCGGACCAGCTCCCTGCATACGTGGCTGTCCTCCAGAAGGTCGTGGTGTAAACTGCTGAGGCTGTCGTCCTCCTCTCTCTGAGGATCTACCTCTAGACTCCTAGGCTCTCGCTGTCCCTCACGACTAGGACACTGTCTCGCCAGATGACCAACACCGCCACACTCAAAACAGGTGATCTCGGTCTGTGTACATTCTCTGATCAGATGAGGTCCCCCACAACGAAAACATCTCACTGCTCTGGACTCCCCTCTCTGCCCCTAAACAGACTGAGAACTGCTCCCACGACTCTCAACACGTCGTGAATCAAATCGACACTTCCCAGATGATGCTGAAGAAGAAGATGAACCCTTCTGATATTTAAAAGACTGTCCTTGCGGTCGCAATGACTCCCTAGTCGGCTCTGATAATCTTCCCTGAGCCTCATACTCCTGCATAACCAACTCAGCCATCTCAGCCCTAGTCACTGCATCCTCAAATGATACCGGGTTATTTGATTGCACACGATCAAATAACTCTAAATTTAACCCTTTCAAGAAGTGTCTCATCTTAGCATGAACATTTGTAGCAACATGTGTCACATATTTCAATAATGCAGAATACCAAGACTCATACTCAGCAACAGACATACTGCCCTGTCTCAAATCCTCGAATTCTCTCTCTTTCTTCTGTCTGGCTGCTATAGAAAATATTTATCAAGAAAACGAGACCGAAACACATCCCAATCAACAGTACGGCCCTGAGCTCTCAATCCGGCCTCAGTCGTCTGCCACCACAATATTACATTCCTCGAAAGCTGAAATGTAGCCAATCGTAACCAAGCAGACCTAGCACACGGAGCGGCCACAAATATCTGCTCTATCCTCTCAATCCACTCCTCGTCTCGCTCACCAGTCTCAAATCTATCAAATCTCGACGGAAGATAACTGCTGAACTGTGCCAAAGTCAACTCACCAGGCAATAAAGGCTGATCTGCAGGTGCTTGTCCCATGGAAGGAGGTGGCAATGGATTCATCTGTCCAAACCCACTGTCAACCTCTTCTGTTTCCTCGTGTGGATGTACCTGTTCTCTAGCTGCTATCACTGGAAATCAAATTGTTAATCATAACATTTAACAATTACCATCCAATAATCATCATCACACCTTTCGCACGAAAGCACACGCAACTAAAGAACAATCAATCATATCAAGAAATCATCAATAACAAGCCAAATGCACAGACACACGTAGATAATATCGTCATCCAACTCCCTCATCACAAATCCAACTCCTAACCATCCCAGACATCTAACATATGCTCTGATACCACCAATTGTGGCGCCCCAAACCTTGCCACGTAATCATACAACATGTGACGTCATATGCATAAAAATTTTCTTTTCGACGACGTAATAATATAATGCATATACGACAAAATAGTGCAATCACCACACTATCTACGTCAGTGTAGCAGAAACAATATAATAAATACACACATATAACTCAAATAAGACAATGAACCATACTGTCTCTATTTACTATTAACTACAGAACTGTTTGACTAGACACACCTAGTCCTTCACCACTATCCCATCTCACGCATAGTGCTGTAACCTGCCCAACAGAAACAGCCCTCAAAGGGTGAGCATACACAACAATCATTATCAAAATACATAACAGTTATATTATCAACAATATAAAATATAACTGGAATGATAACAGAAATACCCCATTTGCTGTCTCTGGACAATCAAACCATCAACAACCTCAACAACATCACAATGCAACAATAACATCAACGATACGTCGCACCCCAACTCCGGCGAAAGCAATATCGTCGAACGAACAACAACATCGACGATACGTCGCACCCCAACATCGGCGATAGCAATATCATCGAACGAATAACATCAACGATACGTCGCACCCCAACTCCGGCGACAGCAATATCGTTGAACGAACAACATCAACGTGACGTCTCCCAACAACGATAGCCAATAACATCGACAATAATAAACAACAACAAATATAATATAAAATCATCCATATTCAGTGATTTACCATCGTTCAACACAATATTATTCATCAATAATAAACAATAACAACATATGCTCGTACGTCAACACGTACCTGATAATCGAGTATATATACAATCTGGCTATTTCTTTGATCCTGAGGCGTGTGATGTATCTAAATAATTCAACAACAATTATCATATCATTGTCACCGTATCAACATAATCATAACAGCCTCAATATATATCATCAATTAGCCCAACAACAATTAATTCAACAAAATATAAAACTCAATTATAAATTATTATCGCTCAACAATTTAATATTCTGGTGTATTTAATTCACAATACTACCATCAAATACACCCTAATTAATTAACTTCAAATAATAGGCTATTTTACAACATCCGTCAAATTACGAAAACTTTATATCAACGTGTAGCTTATACTTCGTAGACTCTGAATATATAATCCGAATTAATAACAACTGACAAACAACTCTCCAATCTCAATCCAACGATTAAAAATCTCTAATTATAATAAATTAGGAATAATTCAAAATAACACCACTATAATCTTCTCTATTTCGTTAAAATCATACACTATTCAACAATCTTCAATTTCAGTATGATTTAACAATTTATCGGATTTATTCTAAAAACCGACGAATTTCAAACATCATCAAAACTATAAAATTTATACCTCAAATCGAAGACCTCATGTCAACGATTTCAGAACTGAAGTTGGTTCGTCGATTGGATAAACCGATAAGTTGCACGATCGAAAAAAAAATCAAAATGCTATTTTCTCTCCTAAATCCCAATCTCTCTGTTCAAATGTTCTGCCGAAAATGAAGGAAACTCACGTGAAGAGTTTCAAATTTATCTTCTTAATTAATTAATTTTTTTTTCAAATATTATATTATATTAATAAAATAATATAATATAATATTTAACATTTTAACACCGATATATCCTTTTGGATCAGCCAAACGATCAAATTTTCCAAAACTCAAAATATGAAACTTCTATATCTTTGAGTTTTCTACTTTATATCCAAATTTCAACTCATTTGGACTTCATATGACCAACATATGTCATATTTTTCTCTTAAAAAAATCATTAACTATTTAGTAATCTCATATTACTAAATCAACAACTTGTGATATTATTTCAGGCATTACATGTATTCAGTATTTGTTACATCCATCTCAGCAACTACTTCAGTTGGCATCTGAATATTTTCTTCAGTTTCAGTTGCTGTTGTATCAGTTGGTAACTGATTGTTATCATTTTGCTCCACCAACTGATTATCAGGAACAATTTCTTGTTCAACTGATTGATTCAGCACTTCTGGTTCTGGTGTTTGAAAGATATTTCGATTAATATGATTCTCTTCTTCATTATCATCCTCCAAACTGATATTTGTAAAGCGATCAACTTGCTTAACTGGATCAGTTGGCTTATCAGTTAGCACAGATTCATCAAATACAACATGAATAGACTCTTCTACATTCAAAGTGCTTTTGTTAAAACTCTATAAGCTTTACTAACTGAATAATATCCCACAAATATTCCCTCTGCAGATTTAGCATCAAAAGCTTTTAAATGATTTTTTTCATTATCAAGAATAAAACATCTGCAGCCGAATATTTTGAAATAAGAAACCACACTTTTGCGTCCATGCCATATCTCATATGATGTTTTCAAATGATTCTTATTAATCATAGATATGTTCTGAGTGTAACATGCAGTGTTCACTGCTTCTGCCCAAAACCTTTGAGAAATACCAGAATCAGCCAGCATTGTTTTAGCAGCTTATTTAAGGGTCCGATTTCTTCTCTCAGCTACATCATTTTGCTGAGGAGTTCTTGCTACTGAGAGCTCATGCTTGATTCCAGTATTTTCTAAAAATTGTGAAAGATTTTGTTTGATGAATTCAGTCCCTCGATCAGACCTTATTTGATCAATCCCAACTGATTTTTCATTTAATATTCTTTTGAAAAGTTTAATCATTTGTGCAGCGTAGCAGTTTGGTCTTTTGATTTGAGAAAAATAACCCAAGTAAACCTTGAAAAATCATCCACGACTACTAGAGTGTATTTCATTACCCCTAAGCTCATGATTGGTACAGGACCAAAAAGATCCATATGTTGCAGTTCTAAGCATCGGAAAGATTATTTACAACCCTTATTTTTAAATGAAGATCTTACTTGCTTACCAAACTGACATGCTGAACAATTTTATCTTTTGAAAAATCTATTTTGTGCAAAACAGTTACAAGATCATGGTTACTCAGATAGACAATAGATTTAAAGTTTAGGTGGTTCAATCTCTTATGCCTCAACCAGTTTTTAGAAGATTTGGAAGCTTTAAGAAAAACTAGTGGATAAGGTTGTTCACTCGAACTGACTTTATAGGTATTCCCACAACGATTGCCAGTTAGGATGACATCATCAGTTGAGTCTCTAACTGAACAAGTGTGTCTGTCAAACTGAACTGAGAATTTATTGTCGCATAACTGACTGATGCTAATCAAGTTATACTTCAAATTCTCAAATAGTAAAACATATTTAATAGTAAAGTTACCGTTAATAAGCTTATCATTAACCACAATTTTACCTTTGGAGTTGTCTCCAAAACTGATGTTTGGACCAGTGTATTTGATCAATTGGGATAGCAAACTTGCATCCCCTGTCATATGACGCGAGCATCCACTGTCCAGATACCAGGTTGATTCTTTGTTTGCACCTGTCACCTGCAATCACACACAATATATAATCTCGGTACCCACAACTATTTGGGCCCTAAACTGATTAGTCTTTTAGCAACCCATACTTGGACAAGTCTAACTGAAATTCCAGTTTTTGTGTTCCAGATAGTTTTTCTCTGCTTGTGAGTGTTTGATGTGTAGTATGCAGATGAATCAATATGAGTTTTAGCCTTCTTCAACTGGTTATTCAACCGATATCTTTTCTGAACTAGCTTGCTATTATAGTAATTGGAGTAGACATTTGAATAGTTCAAATATTTATTACTGAACCTTTTTGATGACTGACTTTGTGGGTCAGTTGAAATTTTTGGGCTATAAACAATACCATACCTTCTAGCCTTGTCCTTGTGTTCAATAGGCTGTATAACTGGTTTACTTGGCTCTGGTTTTTCTTGTACCATAACTGATTTTACAAAGTGAATATATTTCCCTTTGTTCATGTTCAGCTTCGGCTGAGTATCACTTGTGGAAGTTTAATATTGGTTGCTGAACCCTAAACCAGTTTTATCAGTAACTGATTTTTGTGAAGGATCGATTGCTGGGCACCTAGAGGTGCTTCAAACAAAATATTCTCCAAGAGCTGCAATAGCTCGTGTTCTAAGAAAATATACACCGATGAATTAGATCGAGTTTGGTATAAAACCAAGCGAAAAACACTGGAAATAATCATTCGTTAAGAAACATTAATATATTTTATATCTTGTGTAACTGAATGATTGGAAATTACTAGGGATCAGTTATGGCTTATATAAGTTCAGTTATGGACAGAACTGAACTGATATCAGCTGAACTAATCAAATCAGTTAAGAACAAAATGAGCAGTTAAACAGAAAAGACACAAGATATGTTTATAGATGTTCAGAGACTTCAACTGCACCTACGTCACCCCTTCTACCTCCTAGGATAGGTACCACTAGAAGACTTTGATTAATATATCTACTTGTACAAACTGACCCAGTTTAGGACTTACCCATTGCCTAACTGAACTCCTAGACTAGACTAAAGGCAGCACCTTCCAGCCAACACTTGTTTAACGTCTGTGTGTCAAAGACTACATACACAAGTTTAATGTCTTTGTGCAAGACTGTATTTGAATGGTGGTGTGTGTGTGTGTGTGAGAACTGATCACTGAAAACTACCAGAAAATGTTCTCACACACTGAGGAAAATATGCTTCTAATCTAATCTGATAACATGATGAAGTGTTCCCTCTAGGATGATTGCTTCTTGTAAGCTGATATGCAATATGTGTGCCCTTTTGTGTATCTTCACACACCTGTTGTTTTTCTTATTTTCTCTCTCGTATTGCTGATGGTCCTGGTCTGTATTTATAGCAGTACGATGACCGTACACCAAGACTCATCACATGTGATCGTTGCAGCTTGAATGCGTTCCTTGGTATATGTGTCTTGACTTTTCTGACATGCCTTCAGGAATCTCTCGGCTTTAATCTTTGCTGCAACGTCCATTATTGTACCTTTAATCGTACAGATGCTTTTGTATCTTTATGCGTAGCTTGAATCCACTTAGATAAGCTTGTCTTGATCTACAACTGATTGATTTCTAACTAATGTTCCTAACTGGTCATCTGAACTGATCTTCAGTTGGGCTGGTGAAATCAGTTGACTCGTCAGTTGAACTGATTTCACTCTTTCAGTTGAACTGGTCAGCTGAGTTCTTTATCAGTTGAACTCTTCATCAGATGGCTGGGCTTCTGAAGATCTTCTGCTAAATCACCTATCAGCTGGACAATCAATTGAACCGTCTTTTAAGATATCAGTTGAACTGATTCAGTTTGGTCGATCAGTTGATGTTTTCGGTTTGCATCTCGATAGCTTCAGTTTTGGCTCGTTTAACTGATCAGTTCGAATCCTGATCAGTTCCAGCTTCCTGCGCACTAAGGTAGACCATTAGAAACAAAATAAGTTATGTTAACATCAAAATCAAGATTGCGAACATGAAATGTTTAAACATTTTTTTTATCTTGTATTTCAGCTCATGCAACACATGATTTGTTCCATTATTTAATAAGCTCAGTTTGCTTTGAATTTTCAAGCATCAACTGTTGAATCATTGATTGATTCTTGCTTCTTTCAGCATTGAGCTCAGCAATCTCCCTTTTAAGACTCAACAGATCAACTGATTCATCAGTTTCAGTTTTATTGTCTTTGGGATCAGTTTGCTTTACTCTAGCTTTCTCAAAAGATAAGGCAAGCTTGTGATACTCATTCACCATGTTGTGAAGTGTATAAATGAGTTCATCTCGTGTGAAATCAGTTGAGTTTAAGTCAAATACATGTTGACTGGTTGACTCCAGTTCTGTGTCATAAGCCATTAGACACTTGACTTCTTCATCATCATCACTGGAGCAGCTCAAGCTCTCAGATTCTGAATCATCACTGTCAGATTCTGCCCATTTTGACTTGCTTTCCTTAGGTAGAAGCACCTCATGCTTCTTTCTGTAAGATTTATTGTCATCTTTCGATATTCTCTTGTGCTCATAGGATTTCTTTCCCTTTTCAGTGAAGCCTCAAGTGTCCTTCTTAGGCTTGGGACAGTCAGCAATGAAATGATCAGTTTTGCCACAGTTGTAGCAAGCATTAGTTTCTTCTTTGGAGTGATTTTTTTGATATTGTCTTTGGAAATTTCCTTGATTTCTTCTCATGAATTTCCAAACTTTTGATGAATAATGACATAGCGTCATTACTTAACTGATCAGCAGATTTGTCAACTGAACCAGTTGGTTCCAGTTTGACAGAAGTTAAGGTAGTTGTAGCAGCTGATGTAGAAGGTTCCCCTTCTCTGGTTTGCAACTCAAACTCGTAGGCTTTTATGTCAGCAAATAAATCATGAAGTTCAACCTTGTTCGGGTCCTTTGATTCTCGTATTGCCATGGTCTTAATGTCCCATTCCTTGGGAATACCTCTGACAACTTTCAGTGCCACCTCTTTATTTGAATACAACTTTCCGAGTGCATTCAGTTCGTTTACTATGCTGCTGATTCTCTCATCATATTCATACATGGATTCTCCACTCTTCATCTTGATATTGTCAAACTTTTGAACAGCGACAGATAGCTTGTTCTCTTTGGTTTGCTCATTGCCTTCACAGAGCTTAATCATCTTCTCCCAAATTTCCTTGGCAGTTTTGCACAATTTTATCTTGCTAAAATTGACTTTATACAGCGTTTTGTATAAGATGTCTTTAGCCACGTTGTCCAAGTTGGTTTTTCTCTTGTCTTCAGCTGTCCATTCATCTCGGGGTTTTTCAATACGGTGTGGTGCCCCATCAGTTATGACAACAGCTGTGTTTGCCTTTAATATCTTCATGGGTCCGTCTGTGATAACGTACCACATGTCATCGTCTTGTGCAGCTAGATGAGCCTGCATTCCGATTTTCCAATAATCAAAATCTTCTCTGGAGAACATTGGAATTTTGTTGAATGAAGACATGTTGATGACATGTTGATCAGTTTGTATATAGAAATATTCAGAAACAAGATTCAACTGCTCTGATACCACTTGATACGTCGGTTAAAGGTGGAAAAGTGTTTAGAAGGGGGGTTGAATAAACACTTACGATTTTCAAAACTTTTTCGACTGATGAGTCAGTTTAGTGATATTGATACTCGAGAATCTTGTAAGTCAATATCAACCAATTAACAAATAGTGTGCATAAACAAACTAACTGATAGATAGAATATAAACTGAAATACGAGGACACAAGATTTTATGGATGTTCGGAGATTTCAAACACTTCTACGTCACCCCTTCTATCTCAAGGATAGGATATACACTAAAAGACTTTGATCGATACAATCAGTTGTACAGACCCACTTCAGTTTTGGACTTAACAATGCCAAACTGAAACTCTTAGTTACAAAATTGTTTACAGTACTCAATAGAACTGAAATAATCTAACACAACTGATCTCTTCAAGATCGAGTATTACAGTTTGTGTTTTGAAAGCTTGAGTTATAGCCTGAAAGCTATGAATGTATACATTATGTGTGAGCTTTGATGTTTGAAAGGATTTCAGCAGAGTAACTGAATATAAAATCGATAGTCGTTCAGAGTTCAAGGATTCAAAATTTTCAAGAGTTTTTCTTCGGCTGCTCTTTTCTGTTATTTATATGATTCCCTCCAACGATAATATTAAATACAATTTGAACCTTTCTATTCGTTGCTTGCCACGGCAACATTCTTTTGAGAGTCGTACACTGCAGCTTTTCTGAGATGCTGCGATCCCACTACTTGTTGTAGTCAGCTTTTTTCGGTTGATTGTCTTATTCCTTAACTGATGACGTGTACAGCTGAGGGATCAGCTGATTGATTGTAGTTGATAAACTCACAATTGTTTGTAGCAAATGATCAGTCAGTTGTCTGCATAGTTCAGTTGCTGGTTCAGTTGCCTTTGGAAATCTGCGTATTATCCTTCATTTACTGGCAACCGATAGTTTGCATATTTTAGATCAGTTTCTATCATTCTTCTAGATTAGGTAGACGCTCAGTTTGTCAAACAACCAAAATTCAGTTTTTAACAGTTACGTATGGTTAGAACATGTTGAGTCATTAGACTCGCTAGATTTGGATGGTTGTAGGCGAGGATGATTTTGAGAGAGGTGCTGACGCTTGAGTAGATCAAGTCCGGCAGTACACTCCCGAAAGACTTTTATTTTCCACATTAGCTTAGTATTTAAAATTTTGAAGAAAAGATTATGAGGATTATTTTATTAAAAATTTATGATTTATTTTGAATTTTACTTTTTGGATTATTGTAAAATTGATGTACGATTTTATGGTCGATGATTTATGGATCTTTATGCATTTGAAGTTTAATATTAATTTTATGATGGATGGTTTTGAAGTTGGAGGAAAATATTTATAAAAAAAAAAAATAGTAGTATTTTAAAGAAAAAAAGGAAGGGACGTTTCACTATCGGAGACAAGGCACACATCTATGGATCCTCAAATCACATGCTAGCATGGAAGTTCCAAAAACTATTTCCAAGAGTCGTACGTTTCCTCATCGACAATTGCAAATGCTAAAGGTAAGATTTGGTTGTTTGCATCTGAACCAAAAACTATAACTCTTGTACTTATACTTCATGTAAAAATGAGTACCATCAACTCTAATTATTTTTTGACAATTTCGGAACCCATTTATACATGGTCGGAAGGCCCAAAACACGTATTTTAACACCTTGCATGCACAATTGTATGTCGGGCGGTAAATGGTTCCAATCTACAATAGTACTCGGATTATACTTCACAAGGGCACCCCATGTATTTTGGCAACGTTCTAAACTCTCCCATGTATTATACACATTTTCCACCACTCGCTTTAAACTATACTATGCCTGACCATATGAGATTACATAATTATATCGATCTTTGATAAGTTGGATGACACATTTAATCTCACAAGAAGAATCACACTGAATAATACTAGTAAGTGTTTAGGATATTTTTGTCCAAGTTATGGTGGTCTAACCCCACCTGGCTAGACATACATGTTTGTGGATCACCATATTTCGTGATTTTGAAATACCCTAATTTTGATTTTAACGATGTACAAAGACCCCACCTACAGTTGATATTTGAATATATATTTTTACAACGAACTTTCCACAGTCTTTGTACTCTCAACAACTTGGTATTCACGTCAAACAATCCTAATAAAAAAGTCCTTAACCGTTGCTATCAAACGCTTTTTTATCATTAAAAACCATGTTCATTTAAATTTCTCCTCTATCTGCGTTGTAATAACTCAAATTCGATGCAAATATATTCCAACAGAATCAGGACATTGATCATCATATAGTATACTAAAGAATTGAGGAACATCATATAAGAATGGACCAGCATGTAGGGACAGATAATGGCAATGCATCGGGTCGGGGTTCAGGATTTGATATGCCCTCAAAAAGATATGAATGCATATGGTCACCAGTGTCGGTATGAGATGGACCAATATTAGCAAATGTGGCATTCTCATCATCAGTTTCATCTTCATCTGTTTCACTTGCAATTGTATCAGTTTCAGTAAATATCTTGGTGGCGTTAAGGTGAATATCTAGTGACAACTCACACGATCTTTGCTTTTCATGTACGATAGGTGTCAGTACATTACCCGATCCACCAGTGTGTCTATTCAGTGAACAATCGATATCTGCATGATTTATGTCAACTGAGTACCATTCTCTTGCACCAAAATATCATCCTCGTGTGGAAATCGGCCAACAAAAATTTTCTTATACGATGACCATAATATACCGATCACATTCCCTAGTACAATACTCCGAAGTAGAATGATTTTCATCTATTGGTCTGAAAAAAACATCAGTAGAAATACCCAGCTTCAACAATAAATCCCATTGAATTGAACCCTACAATTATACATTGAATGTATGATCAGGAACCTCACCGTGTACATTATGCTCGATGGAATCTATTTCAATATACAATTTAATACACCGCATTTCGTTAGTATAATCCACCATAAATTGTAAATTGTTGTCATCGTTGATGTCAAGAAGTACTTTTACACAATATGACTTGTCTATGTAGGAATATTTTTTGACAATTTTAAGTTAAATTCTGAACTTTCAATATTTGTCAACTGGTACATTATTTTCTTGAATTCATGAAAATTAATAGATCGTGATACTCATGTTTCCCTCAACATGGTGGTAGTATATTTTACCATGTGATAACCTATAATAACATTACCACCTATGAATGAAAGAACCAGTAAACTATCCATTCCCATATAAAACATAAAAAATAAAAAGTTGATAATATTTTTTAAAATTACAATTGCATAGAAAATATGGAATATCATAAAATAATACTTACTAAAATTAGTTTACAAATGCTTTGATTTTTATTCTGATTAATGATAATAATAATAGTGATAATGAAAAATGTTTTTGCCAATACTAATAATAATAATAATAATTTGTATTTAATAGGTTAATAATAATAAAAATAATTATGATGATAGATTTCACACTAAATAGGCAAAACAAATTAATAGCAATACTATTTTTTAACATAATAATTGTTGGAACATTTCATATTCGCAATCTTGATTTTGATATTAACAAAACTTGTTATTGTGTTTCTAACATATTTACTCAAGTGTGAAATTATTAACACAAAAATCAAACTGAAATTGAATTCTGCACAAACTGAATTTCTGGCAAATTTTGGTATTTTGATTATATCTCTCAATTGGATGATTCAAATGACAATCCGTCAACTTAAATGATCAGAAAACTCAATTTGGAACATGTCGTATTTCACGTCAGTGCGGCAAATTCGGATGTTATCAAGGTCTAACTTATTGCTGAATTACCGAACTGATTGCACGAAAACAGCAATCAGTTGGGTATGAGCAATTGCGGTATTTTGGTCATATCTCTTAGTTCGGTTATTGGAATGAAGCGATTCAGTATGCGTTGGAAAGATAAGACGATGATCTACAAATCATCGTGAGAAGTCAAAGTCTGAATCGAAGCTTACAATGCTAATAAATGACGATGAAGCTACTGGTTCTATACAAACTGAAATCAGCTAGGCTGATTTCAGCACACCAGCTGAACTGAACTGAACTAGCTACTACTGACCAACTAAAATGAACTGAACCAGAAGCTGACCAACTGAACTGATCTTAACTGAACCGAACCAGCAGCTGACCAACTGAACTGAACCAGCTGCTAACCAACTGAAACTGAATCAGTTGAACTGAACCAGACCAGGTGAAACTGAATCGAACCAGTTGAACTGAACAAGCTAAAACTTAACCAGACCAGCTGAACTGAACCAGAATAGTTGAACTGAACCAGACCAGTTGACCAGAGTTGACCACTCGGGAAAATGTCCAGCAAGGCAAATTTGACCGTTGCAATTTCAGAAATATTACAGAAACTTTCCAAACGGTCATATTCTTAAATCTAACGTATATAATATTATTGGAGCCTGTAAATACAATATATTGAATATCAAACAAGTGCTTTTGAAGAAGATTCAAGGCATGGGCAGTTAGCATGAAGAAATCAGCTAGTTGAGAGCACAAGCCCTTGTGTGAAGATACATTTGAGATGTACACTGTAAACGATAAATTCCTCACACAAAATCACTCACAGATATACAAGAGAGTTGAACTTCAAAGATTAGTTGAGTCAGTCTTGCACAAAGACAATAAACTTGTGTATGTAGTCTTTGCATACGAGACATTAAACAATATGTTGATTGTCAGGTGCTGCCTGTAATCTTGAGTGCTAGGAGTCTCAATTAGGCAAGAGATAATTCCTAATTAAGTTGAAATATATTTGCACAAGGTGTTATATAAATCAAAGTCTTCTAGTGGATCCTTCCCAATGGAAAGAATGAGTGGCGTAGGAGCATTTGAAGTCTCCAAACATCCATAAAAAAATTCGTGTCTATTTTTTTTATTGCATTTACTTATCATTTTCATAGTTTTAAAGATGCATTGTTGAATCATTTTATGTGTTCTTCAAATACCAAAATATTGCACACCAAGTGTTTGATAAAATGCTTCAACCAAAATATGTTTACTCATTCAATTTGCATATATTTTAAATGGTTTACAAATGTTTAATCGATTTCTACGAAAGATTATTTCGAGTGTCTTCTGCTTGGTTTGAAAATCAAACCTGATTTAATTCATCAATGTTCAATATTTCAAGAATCGAACTATTGTAGCTCAATGATTTTCACTCAAATCGATCCTGTCATACTATATATTAAACAACAACAATAATAAAATGAATTAATTGTATTACTTGTATTTAATAACTAAGATAAAAAATAACAATATTTATAATAATAAATTTAATATTATTTTTGTAAAATACATATACTATAATAATAATTTTTTGATATACTACCTATATAAAGCAACAACAACAATTATAATTATAAGTATTATTATTATTATTATTCTAAAATAAAAAATCGTATTTCTTAATTGTATAGTTAATAATAATACATATAATAATAAAATTACAAAAATTTTTGATATTATTCATGTGAAATAAATTAATTGTAGTACTTATTTGTATTTAATAAGTTAAGAGCAAAAATAATAATATTTATAATTAATAAATTTTATATTATTTGTGTTAAAAAAAATTAATTGTAAACTAATTTTTCTATATACTACCAAAATAAAACAACAACAATAATTATAATTATAAGTATTATTCTAAAATAAAAAACCGTATTTCTTATTTGTATCTTATAAGTTAATAATAATAAAATAATAATTTTTATAATAATAAGTTTTGATATTGCGAATGTGAAATAAAATAATAATTATAATAGCGATACTGAGCAATGGGTCTATACTTTTAAATTATTTTAAAAAAGAAATAGATAATCTTCTTAAAAAGAATTAATTAGGCCAAGCAATAGTCCTTTGGAGTTGCCCAGCATTTATCAAGAAAATACAGCTGAATTAGAAAGAGGGGCTTCTAGACTTGTTATAAATTATAAACCAGTTAGCAAAGCATGAGAATGGATAAAACATCCATTACCAAATAAAACATATTTATTTAAAAAAATATTTAAAGGAAAATATTTTCACCATTTGATTTAAAATCAAGTTTTTATCAAATTATTCTAAAAGAAGAAGATAAATATAAAACAGCTTTTATGGTTCCATTTGGACATTATGAATGAAATTTTATGGCATTTGGATTAAAAAATGCTACTATGGAGTTTCAAAATATTATGAATGAAATCTAGAATCCATATATAGATTATATCATAATTTATATAGATGATGCTCTTATTTATTCTGATAATATTGATCAACATATTAAACATCTTAATATATTTATTTATGCCACTAAAAGAGCAGGTTTAGCTGTCAACAATAATAAAGTAAAACTTTTTCAAACTAAGAATAAATTTTTAGGCTATTATATTGAAAATAGAATAATGATTCCTATAGAAAGAGCAATTATTTTTGCTGATAACTTTCATCATACAAAGATTTCTTGGTAGTCTTAATTATGTAGTATATTTTTATAAAGATCTTGCTGAATATTGTAAATTAGTATTTCAAATGTTGAAGAAAAATTCTCAGTAATGGACTAATAGTCATACTCTAGCATACAAAAAATAAAAGAAAGAGTTAAAAAACTTCTTTGTTTAGCTATTGCTAATTCTAAAGCATTTAGAATAGTCGAAACAAACGCTTTTGAAATTGGATATGGAAGAATATTAAAGCAAAAAATGAATGATGAATCTGAAGAAATTCTTTCTGTTGTTAAATATATTACTAAATTTGGAAATGATCTTTTGAATAAAAAAATTCTATTACGAGTTGATTGCAAATCAGTAAAAGATATTATTTTAAAAGATGTAAAAATTATAGCATCTAAACAAAATTTTTGTAAATGGCAAGCTATATTAGCATGTTTTTATTTCGATATTATACATTTCTCAAGAAAATCTAATTATTTACCAGATTTTCTAACCAGAGAATTTTTACAAGGATCTAACCTGGAAGACAGTCTTAAAAAAACAAGCAATGGGGAAAAAACATCTTAATAAAACCATGACTAATAAAAGAGTTAATACAAAAAAAGATAATATTCATTTGACAAAGGATAAATTTGATCCTATTACAGAATTTGCCGACGATGATACTGCCTATGATATCGAATACTATCATAATGCAATATTTGTATTAAAGGGTTCTAAAGAAGAACTTAAATATCCATATATACTTAACCATTTTAATTATAAACTTGATATGTAAGATAATGATTAAATCATAATTTATATTCCAAGATTAAATTCACAAAATTTATATTAATACTTATCTCAAATAGAAGTTCAAAATAAAAAGTTTATCCGCAAAAATATAATCATAAATAAATAAACATCGGTTTCAATCAAACTGGAAAGACAAACTTAATTTGGAGCATAAATACCTTATATGTTGAAGTAGAAACTAATATTGAGTTGTTTAAAAAATTAAATATATTTTACTTGCTCGAACATTGGAAAATGTATGCTTGCATGTTTTTAAACACTTCAATCAGTATATTCCTATTAAAATTCATATAGAAACAATTCAGATGATGATAAAAGCAAATGGATGATACATGCCATTTAGCAGGATGTGTTAATTGGTTAAAAAGAAAACACGTTATTTCGCAGGCATGATTTGTACTGATCGATGTGATACATCCCATCACTCTGTCATGTCAATTTTAATTTTTTTTTTTAATAATTTAGGTAGTCTCGCCGTTTTTTTTAAATAAAACCAGCAAGTCACATCATCCTAGATGACGTGATTTTATATATATGTCATGTCGACGTGATACGATAGATTATTAACTTTTTCAAAACTACTTAGTCATTTAACTATTTCTTATATTCATTTTAAACCGAGAAAAAGCTATTTGGATCTTGGAGTCACGTTTTATCATGATTTGTGCGATTATTTGTGACGAGTTCTTTGGTGGACGAGACAAGTTTCTATTGGCATATCCTAATTATTGCCATAATAGGATTTCGTGGTCCACCAACAATTTATTTTTATTTCTCATGAGTTTTGTTGGCTTTAAGGTTGCTAATTGGGACAAAGTTAATCATCTTTCATGGGATCCTTTTTCGAGGACTTGGGATACATGGTATTCAATGAGTGGTATACATTTGAGAAACTTCATAGAATGGAACTCAATTTATTTATTTTTAACTAGAGATAACTTTTTAAGAATTTCTAAAAATAACAAATAAAAGAATGTCATCTTTCCTAAAATTCTTAAAGATCATATGACCCACAAAGTCGTCACACACACTACCAATTTGTCACAATCTCTGCAGCTAACGGTCGGAGTTTGAATCGGTCGCTTGTTTCCGCAACATGTGAGGAAAAGTCGCAGCAACTCTACGGTTTATTTCATCCTACCCATATGGACATTGCCCTCATGATAGGATGGATGGTCAAGATTTGTCCATACATATGAGATGAAGAAGAGCAGTGCCCACATAGGTAAGATCTCATTAATCCAACTTTTAAGTGTTTGGGAAATTCAGATAATGGGATCGAATCAAACTGATGATATATGTGGAAAGTAACATGGTCACACAAACATTACAATTTATATATACATATACATATATATATATATGTAAAATGCAAAATATATTCTGGTGTATATATAAGCATCTGCAGATACAAGATCTCCATGTATTGAATTACATATATCATGGGAGAGCAGCTGATGATAACTCAAATATATTCTGGTGTATATATAAGCATCTGCAGATAAAAGATCTCCATGTACTAAATACGATGCAACTACTCTAGAGGAGTAATCCTACATGATCATATAGACTATAAGGGTGGGGAAAAAGAACCCACAACCTTCTGTTATATGTGACTGACTTGTGGTTAAAGTTATATCAACAGTTAATACGAATGAATGAAAGTTTTGATCTCATCCATGAGGGAACGGAAGTGTTCGTTGTTAGGCAAGAAATAGAACCCTATCGTGGCCTTTTCGAGGTAAAGGAGCTTCACTTCTTGGTCATATTTCTTGAGTCCTTCCACATAAGCCAGTTGCCAATCTTGGAGAATATCCAATCCCGCCACCACGACGAGGCTTTTAGGCAGTTTAAGACCCTCTAAACTTCGACTCCTCGGGCCGAACACATTGCAAGCCGGATGGTCCCTATCTTCTCCTTCCGGTAAATAAGCTCTCCAATACCAATCCCTGTCTTGAACTTTCACGAAGTACTTCCCATCCAATCTTTGCTCCGATTCAGTCCTCTCCTCCCCACCAAACAGTGCATGCAAAAGCACATTACCCAATACTTCCACACCCTCCTCTGCCGCACGAACTGCAACACAATGTGCGATATTACCACCCGAACTATCGCCCGCTAAAAAGACGTGAACTTTCGAGTCTTTCCCACTTCTAAGCCATGATCTTGATTGAACCCACTTCAGAGCCCTCCATCCATCATCACACGCACACGGGTATCTGTATTCTGGCGATCTACGATAATCCACCGATACCACAGCCGCCTTACAAGTGCTAACAATCCGTCGACAGAATGTATCGTATATAGCACTATTGGCCGATGAATGAACAAAGCTTCCACCATGGAAGAACACAATCACGGGTACTATTTCTGTGTCGTTCAACGGCTTTTCGAGTTCTGTGATCGACACCCGTTGAGACTCATTTTCACCGGCAGGCAAATAAACTCGGTTAAGGAGGGTCGTGGCACGATCAATCACATCAAAAGAGAAAACCCCATCAACAGGGATCGCGTTCGCAGGAACTTTTCGATCGAGAAACTCGTTTAAATCGCGATTGAAGGTTCCGTCCGGGCGGCGAAGCATATTGTAAGCGAGCTTGAAATTGGATATGAGGATCCAAGTGTTGAGCGGAACCACCCTCTGCACACGAAATAGTCATGGCACAATTATATCAGTGGAAGGATAGCAATATATTTACCACGTAATTCAAGAAAAATTGCAGAGAGAAATTTGATCCATTATGCATAAGCATCCAAAATCAGAAGAAAAGAAAAAATCACGGACACTGATCTTATCAATAAAAGAAAAACAGATTAAGGAAAAAGAAGTGATACCAGCTAAAAAAATAAAATCCAAACAGACCCAGAAAATCGAAGGAAAGATTCAGCTGTTTCACAACAAATCAAACCATTTTCCTCGTCATTCATGAACAAAAAGTTCAAAAGTGCATTAAATCTGAGAAAAACGAAGCACTCTCTCAGCTCAAGTAGCCCGTATATACATACATACATACATACATATAATGAATTACCTGCGATTCATTTGCATTCACTTCATTACCGCCTGCCATGGAAGAGTTATTTTTTTTTTCAACAAACACTTTCAAACAAATATGAGTAATTTATTTTCACCCCCGAAAAATTCCGACTTCTGGAAAATGTTTGTTCCTTTTGCCCTTTGATTCCTCCCGTCTCCCCCAACAGTGGAGAAAGGGCTTCACAGATCACGCACAAATAAGTCTTAGAAAGATCACCAAAGAATGAAAGGATCATAGATCAAAATATATATGTCCAATTTGGCATATAGATACATATATACAGATGGCAGTATATATATGTTTGTATATGTTATATATATATATATGTATATGTTGTGTAATAAATAGGAAGCCAAGGAAACGACGGAAAGAAAGCGGTGACGAGAGAAACGACAAGTTGGGGCGGCCGCTTTAAAATATATTTAAGTAGGTCTCACTTATTAATAATTATTAAAAAATTGCATGGCTAAATATTATTATTTTATTTTTAGATAATTGATTTGATTTATATTTATTTTTTATTTTATAAATAGAAATGTTTAGTTAATATAAGATATAATTCAATTTTTTTTATTTTTTATATTATCTATTTTTTATTTAATTTTATATTAATTAATAACAAATTATCAGTACAAGTGTTTTTTGATATATAAATTTATAATAGTTTTAATTCGTATTTTTTATATTTATGTTTTTGAAGCAGTACAATATTTATAGTTAATATTGATATTTTTATATCAAAAAAATTTAGTTATATATTGATGTTTTTTATGTTAATGTTCTTGAAATAGCACAATCTGATTTCATTTTGATAATCTAGCCAAATACACGATTTAAGATCTATCTATATTCTTGAATAATATTAAACATATAATCTATGATTTAAACTATTTCAATATTAATAATGAATAATTGATCCACGATCTATATTTTTTTATATATTCTTTAAGAATATCGATATAAAATCGAAAAATATTGATTTTAACACATTAGATGTTTCGATATTCTAAAAAACCATTTATATGAGATCTATTAGTATTCATGAAAAATATTGATAAAATATCTATCAATATTTCTTAAAAAGTTGATTTTAGATCAATCAACATCCCAGAGAATATTGCATAATATCTATCAATATTCATGTTCAATATTTATATAAAATATAAGATCTATCGATTATCTCTTGAAGATTATTGATCAAAATATAGGATTTGTTAACATCCAGGTTAAGTAGATCTTACTTTTAGCATAGAGCCATTAATCCACTCAGGACTTATATGTAATTCTCTCAACACATAATACATACGTTGAGTGGATGAATCATGCTTGGATGTGAGCCATGATTAATATAAGGTTTAAAAATTCGAACGACGTAACCTGACTGCATGTAAATTTAGGGTTTTGTT
The DNA here is from genome assembly GCF_025594145.1 of Primulina tabacum. Classification (NCBI taxonomy): domain Eukaryota; kingdom Viridiplantae; phylum Streptophyta; class Magnoliopsida; order Lamiales; family Gesneriaceae; genus Primulina; species Primulina tabacum. The sequence continues at coordinate 23,080,499 of NC_134566.1, forward strand.
AAAATGTATATTTAATTATTTTTAATGAATTAAATGCATGATTATGATATGAATGTGTTTTTATTTCATAGTTCATTAAGATTGCATGTTATAGTGCTTTTAGCAGTATTTCATTCTCGAACGAGGAACGGTGACCGGAGGCAGTTAAGGAAAAATATTTTCTTAAATTATTATTTTAATTATTTAATATATGCTGTAATTTATATGTAAATTTCGAAAATGGGCCATTGCAGTATTTTTATACGTTGAGCCGTATTTTAAATCGGTATTCAATTTTTATCGGAATGGATGACTTTTTAGGGTTCGAGTAATATTTTCAAAAACGAACCTAAATGAAATATTTTATGAGTGTGTTATTGGATTTAATGGGCTTATTTTAATATATATTGAGCCTAGACTTCTACACAACCTTATTAATTTAAATTATGGCCCAATGTACACTTATTTTATATCAAACCCTACCCCCAAAACCCTAATCTCTCCTCACCACTCACACACTCGGCTGCACAACACAATTGCAGCAGCCTCTCGAAAATTCCAGCAGCTTTTGTGCACCTTTGTCAAGAGATTTTCATAGAAACTCCGCTCCGTCTCTCCAGTGCTCGTCCCTCGCTTCGTGGTTCGATTTTCCCTTGGCATTTGTATACAAGGCACACCCTATATTTCGTTTTTCTAATCATTAACATCAATATATGTCTATTTTTGTTAAAACATCAGACTTACTATTTTATGTGCATGTGGATCAAAATTACATGGAAACACTTCTCTTTTCTTCATGTAACTCACTTTTTTTGATATGATGGAACGGGCTGCCGGATCTTTGAGCTTCAGTGATCATTTTACAGCAGGTTTCAAAGATGTCTAAGGGCTATATTAGATAGGGAAAGAGGAAGGGTAAGGGCCGATGGTGTTTCATTGTTCTAGGGTTCGGATGGCTAGATTGAGTGAATGGGAGAGGGCAGCCGTGCATGGCTCATTACAGGTGCTGGTTCAGGTCATGTGGGGTCTGTGTCAAAGCTTGGGATGGTCCATGGTCCGCTGGTAGTAGGACTAGGCTTGGATAGAAGGCTTGGTGGCATGCTAGGTCGAGTTTGGGTGAGTTCGAGTGATCCCGAGCGCAAGAGCTATAGACGTGGGTTAGATAGGTTCAGTCAGGTGCACGTGGGTCTGGTCATGGTCCTAGAAGGATTAGCCAAGGTCTGGAAGAGTCAGTTTCGTGTCTAGGGTCGAAAGTCGAAGGCTAGGTGCACTAGGGTTTGAATCTTTAGGCGTGCAGAAAATTCCAGAAGCTGGTCAAGGGCTTTTGAAGGTCTTAGGTGGTATGAAATATTTTATTTAAGGGCTGGTCATGTGTGATTTATTCATGGTTTAAGTTTGGAGAAATTTGATTGAGTTTCGGGTTAATTCGGGTTAAAACCGGGACACCGGTCTGAGTTTTAAAACGAATTATAGAATTTAATGCATGTGCTCGATTTTACGTCTATGAAATGATTATAAGTATGTTTTAAGATGTTTTGATAGGTTCAGATGGATTTGGGTTGAAATTTTAAGGTCCAAGATTAAATTGGTCAAGTAAGGTTTTCAGGGGCAAAAATGATCATTTAGCACTCGGGTCGAATTAACAGTCTTGGCAGTGCCCTGATAATAGCAAACTTATGTTTAAAATGTATATGTTAATTATGAACACGAATTTTTATGAAAAAGCTGGAAATTATGTTGGTTGTGACTAATACGAATACGAACATGTAAGGCCAATGCTCAGTGGATAGGTAAAACTGTCGCTGATATCCCCACCATTGGGTACTGCGGTTATACGTAGATGGATCTCTCGACTTAGAGCATATACGAAAGTCACAACTAATGATCTAAGTCCAATAGAGAAAAATGAACAAGTATATGTTGATATGTTATGACATGATTTGATATAACTCGACACGTTTATGCTCATGTTTATGCTTTTAAGATCCATGAAACTTATTTTAATTACAGTACTTTTCGTTGTCGCATGATATGTATACGTACTTGTTATAACGGTTCAGGTGTGTTGAGTCTTTAGATTCACTATGTGTGATTGATGCAGGTGAGCAGTTTGTTGATGAGGAAACTGGAGGTGCCGATGACTGAGTGGATTGCGACTTGTGGTGCACTGGATAACCCGAGGACCTTGCATTTTTCCGCATATTATGATTTTGCTGTCATGAGTTTAAACAATATTTTAAAAGTTTTTGCATATTTTATACGTTGATGATTTGGGCAGATGTTGAGCTCCTTTCAAACAGTAGACTAGGAGATTTGGTTGCATGTTAAGATTTGTTAAGTGCATTTATTTTTTTTAGTCATGGGATGGTAATTTATATTGCTTGTTCCGAAATTTTCATTGATGTACATGTATGAGTGGTTTCGGTCATGTCCTTATTTTTTTTAAAAAAATAAAATTTCTAGTAGTATTTCCGGTAGTAGATGTTACAGTTGGTATCAGAGCAAAGTTTCTTTTAGAGGGTTGTGCCACCGCCAGTTTCAGAAATCAGTCGTCAAGCCTCAAGTCTGTATTTACATGTTTTAAATAGTTTAATGCTACCACTGTATGATCACATGATATATGTTTTCTAGAGCTCAAATTCAGTACACGTATAATCTATGCATTTATTTAATTGTTAAATCATTTATTTAAATCTAAAATGATTTTTAGTGATGCATGATTTAATAAATTGCACTATTTTAAATTATTTATGTTTATGTGATGCACGTTAAAATATTTTCTCAAGTTTCATGTTCAGGCGATTATTCGAGGCGGGATCGAGGAATAGAGACCGGTGACGGTATTGGCAAATTTTTTTAGCGGGGCATTTTATTTTAAATTAAGTTTGGGGCATTTTAAATAATTTGTTAAGTTTCAGCATTTTAAAGCCTAAATTATTTATTTAGGGATATTAAAGTTTTAAAACTTTTAAAGTTTAGCAAGTGTGCATTTTATTTTTTTATTGAGAGATTTTAGTAAAGTTAGTGCTTGATTTAACATTTAATTAGTGGTTAAACTTTAATTAAGCAATTTTCACTCCCTAAATTACTACCTAACACACGCACACACACAACTACACACACACACTTACGTTTTCACACCACACACACATACACATTTCTTTTTCAGATTTTTATTGGAGAAAATTAGGGTTCTTGGAACCATAGAGCAGCCGCCCCTTCCTCTGAATTTTTCCAGCATATTTTCATTGGTTTTGGTGCAAGAAAATCGCGCCATGTTCGTTCCGGATCGTCTCTCGCATCTTTCCCGCGTCGGTATCGTCGTTTCGGTATTTTTAATTATCAAAAGGCACATATATACTATTTTTCCTGCGTCGATCATGTCATAGTATGTTTTGCGTTGTTTTATGCTTAAAAATCCATGTATGATGTGCAAGGTTTGGGCAGAAATATGTTGGCTCGATTTTGAAACTTTTTTAGATCTAAAATTTCGAAATTTACTGTTCTTTTGAAAACTGCGATTTTTAGGTCGTGATTTTGATAAAACTTTCAACATGAAAATTGTAGAACTTTTGGATACCTTCGATTTGATATAAAATTAGAAATATTTGGATAAAAATTGAGTGAGTTATGATCATTTTCGTGGAACTGCTCAAACTGTGTTTTCTGAAAAAAGTTATGTTATTGATGTGTTCTTGAGATTTTCTTGTTGCAGGCTTCGTTGGGCATCGATGGGTGATCATTGCTGCGTTTAGGTATATCGAGAATGATGTTGGGATGTATGTTGGTATTTCGTTTCGTGTCTTTAGGCACTTGGTTGAGTTAGAAATCGTAGGAATTGATTTTGGTGTCAAATTTCGTGTTCATGAGTTGTATTACGTTGTAAGTTGGACGTCGTTGTTTTGGAGCGTTTGTTTGAGTTTGAATGAGTGTTCTAGCACTCTAGTACGGGTCTCGAGGTGTCGATTTATGATCGGGATGATAGAGTTAGGAGAAATAAGCCTTGAATACATGATTTCCCGTTGGTTTACTTTCACCAAGCCTACACGGATCCTTTGAGGGACCCTGGCACGGGGTCCGTGCCCTTGTTTCTTCCGAAGTGTCTTTTTACAGAGTCTACACAGACCCTTACACGGACCTTGGCACGGGGTCCGTGTCCTCACTTCTTTTCGAGTATGCTTTTACAGTACCTACACGGACCCGGACCCGGAGGGGTGCACGGGGTCCGTGTACTCCAGTCTTTGGGAAATATTTTAGGGATCGAATTGGGACGCTATGTCATGGTTTAGTACGACAATTAAACGAGGTCAAGCCCCAGGTAATCTAGAATGTCATAAGCTATTTACTTGATACAGTGGTGAGTACGAATACCTACGTCTAAGTTATGCAATTTAAGCGTTGATTTCATGTTAGTATGTGCAGCAGTGGCCCCAAGCGAGATCCAACGAATCCCTCAATGCCAAGTAAGTATGTTTGACGTACAAAGAAAATATTTCAAGTTTTTGAGGTATGTTAAATGTCTTGTGACCAATTATGTATGGGATTGGAAAGTGGTAAAGCATGACCAGGGACCAATTCACCCCTTAAAGAATGAACGGCTTTAGATCAGGATTGGAAAGCGTTAAAGCATGAATGGGGACCAATCCACCCGTTAAAGCATGAACGGGGATCTCATGTATGTGGCAGTGGATTTTTCCCTGTCAGCCCAGTACTGTGGTTTAGTCTGATCAGGCGATTTATGTTATGGTTTACTTGCTTTGAAACATGCCTCTACGCAAAATGTTGAAGTTTATGTATGTTCATGTATGTACAAGTATGCAAGCATGTTTAAGAAAAATTCACGTTATGGCACGTCTATGTATGTATGTAAGTTCAAGCTTTTATACGTACTTTCAAGTTCAAGTATGTATTTACTATTTTGAAGTTGACTGTGGTTTTATTACGTATTACTTGCTACTTCTAGTTTATACGTGTTGAGTCTTTAGACTTACTAGACTTAATCGATGCAGGTGAGGATGATTTCGAGGAGACGAGGGGTGGGGATCAAAGAGCAGGGTTGGACTGAGCAGGTGGCTAGACCCGAGGACCGCCCAAGTTTTAGTTTTTATGAAAATGTTTAAAAACTCTGATTTCGCGCTACTGGATATGAGATTTTAAACAACTACTTTTGTCAAACTTTATTTTAGATCTTTTGTTACAACTACTTTTGGGACGTACAGTTTATTTTATCGAATTTTGAAGGTTCTCCTTTTATTTAAGAAAATTTTTAATTTTTTCCGCAAATTTCAAGTAGTAAAAAGTACGGTACGTTACAGTTGGTATCGGAGCGGTGTTCTTGTAAATGTTTATGCCTACTGCCAGTCGCAAGAAGCTCACGAAGTCACACCTCAAGTCTGTAAGTTTTAAAGATTTGAATTATGTTACGTAGTAAGCATTGAGTCATGATTTCAGCATGTTCATGTTTTTAGTTCAAAGTACGTGCATCTTATGCTATTGTTATTATATTCATGCATATTGGGTTTACGTGTTGGGTAAATTGTGAAACAGTATGCCTCCTAGACGTTTGATTAACCGGGAAGCTAGAGATGAGGATAGAGAGGCTCGAGAGGAGGGGAGAGACGCTCCACCTCCTCCACCGCCAGACATGCAGGCACAGATGCTTGCAGGAATGACTCAGTTCTTCGCAGAGTTTGAGGGGAACCAAGTGACGGTGGATGCAGGGGCTAGGCCCAGACCAGAGGCGATATACGAGAGGTTCAGATGGATGAGCCAAAAGGAGTTCTCGGGGACCACTGACCCGATGATAGCCGAGGGATGGATTAAATCCATCGAGGTGATTTTTGCCTTTATGGAGCTACAAGATGCAGATAGGGTGAGGTGTGCCACATTTCTACTGACTGGGGACGCCAGATTGTGATGGGAGAGCGCGTCAGTGGCAGCGAACTTGCAGACCCTTTCTTGGGATGGCTTTAAGGAGATATTCTACTTCAAGTACTTCACTGAAGAAGTACGATCCAGAATGACCAGAGAATTTATGACCCTGTGACAGGGAGACGGTAGTGTTGCAGAGTTTGTCAGGAAGTTTGAGAGGGGGTGTCACTTTGTGCCCCTGATAGCTAATGATGCCCAGAGTAAGCTGAGGCATTTCATGGATGGTTTGCGGCCGATCTTGCACCGTGATGTCAGGGTTGCTGGTCCTACTACATATGCTATTGCCGTATCTAGAGCCTTGGCGACAGAGCAGGACTAAAGGGATATCGAGAGTGATAGGCAGGGCAAGAGGCCCTATCAAGCTCCACAGCAACTGCAACAGCGACCTCAGTTTAAGAGGCCATTCCAGGGGCAGCCAGGGAAGAAGCCTTATCAGGAACCGCCTAAGGGCAAGGGTCCTATGCCACAGCAGAAGGCGCCACAGAGGCTGGGAGAGCACCCGGTGTGCCCGAAGTGCAACCACCAGCACCCAAGACAGTGTTTGTATGGGTCAGGCAAATGTTTCAGGTGCGGAGCGAGTGACCACATGCTGAAGAAGTGCTCACAGTGGAGGCAACCGACACAGGGAAGATTATTCTCCATGCATGCTCAGGAGGCAAACCCAGACACGACGTTATTGACTGGTAAACTATTTAATTAAGCATCGTATTACTTTGCCTTGCATGTTGGTTTTGAATTGGGATTATTAGGATGCTAGTAGACATTTTGGTGTCTTTTGTTGCCTAAGGTTAATGTTAGAATTTTTGGGATATAAGATAGTGTGTTGTGCTAACGTCTCCCAGGGAACATTTTCATCAAAAGATTAACCACAAAGGCCCTGATAGATTCAGGAGCCACTCACTCCTTTGTATCGGAGACATTCGCTAATCATTTAGATATCAAGTCCATCGGCCTTGATGTGAACTACTCAGTGACAGTCCCATCAGGGGAAGAACTGTTAGCTACCAGCGTGGTCAGAGATGTTGATCTAGAACTGCATGGCCACCTGGTATATGCCGATCTAATAGTGTTGCCGATGCCAGAATTTGATATTATTTTGGGTATTGACTGGCTAACAAAGAACAGAGTTATTATTGATTTCCAGAAAAGGTCAGTGTTAGTAAGACCTTTGGGCATGGATCAGTTTCTCTTCTAGCCAGCTAGATGGAGGAATTTCACTCGCATGATCTCTTGCATGCAAGCGCGGAGACTTATGCACAAGGGTTGTCAGGCTTTCTTGGCCAGCGTTATTTCCACACCTAACATGCCCACCCCGTCTATAACTGATGTACCAGTGGTCAGAGATTTTCCTGACGTCTTTCCAGATGACGTCACAGGCCTTCCACCAGAGAGAGAGGTGGAGTTTTCAATTGATCTCATGCCAGGCACTGTGCCGATCACTAAGGCACCGTACAGGCTAGTTCCAGCTGAGATGTTAGAGTTCAAACAGCAGATTCAGGAGCTCCTAGACAAGGAATTCATTCGCCCTAGTTTCTCCCCGTGAGGCGCACCGGTGCTTTTGTGAAAAAGAAAGATGGGAGCATGAGACTGTGCATCGATTACCGAGAGTTGAACAAGTTGACAATCAAGAATGAATACCCACTTCCTAGAATCGAAGACTTGTTTGATCAGTTGCAGGGAGCTACAGTGTTCTCTAAGATAGATCTTCGATCAGGGTATCACCAGCTGAAGCTGAAAGATGTAGATGTGCACAAGACAGCCTTCAGGACCAGGTATGGGCATTACGAGTTCTTAGTGATGTCGTTTGGACTGACGAATGCTCCAACAATTTTCGTGGACCTCATGAACCAAGTATTTCAGCCTTACCTTGATCAGTTCGTCATAGTATTTATTGACGATATCCTTATTTACTCGAAAAGCCATGAGGAGCACAACCAGCATTTGAGGACAGTTTTACAGACCTTGCAGAGTCGCAAGTTATTCGCGAAATTCAGTAAGTGTGAATTCTGGTTGGAGAAGGTAGCGTTTTTGGTTCACATAATATCTAGCAGTGGGATTTAGGTGGATCCAGCAAAAGTGGCAGATGTTAAGTAATGGGTTGAGCCAAAGAATGCATCAGAGATCCGCAGCTTTCAAGGTTTAGCCGGTTACTACCGTAAGTTTATTCAGGGGTTTTCGTCGATAGCAGTGCCGCTCAGTTCACTGACCAAAAAGAATGCTAAGTTCGGGTAGAGTGGCGAGTGCCAGAAGAGTTTCGATACTTTGAAGCAAGCTCTTATTTCAGCGCCAGTGTTAGCCATGCCATCTGGGCAAGGAGATTTTGTGTTATACACCGATGCATCTAAGCTCGGGTTAGGCGCAGTGTTGATGCAGCATGGTCGGGTGATAGCTTACGATTCCAGGCAATTGAAGGTGCACGAGAAGAACTACCCGACTCACGATCTGAAATTAGCAGCTATTGTCTTTGCATTGAAGATTTGGAGACACTACTTGTACGGCGAGAAATGCAAGATATTCACTGACCACAAGAGTCTCAAGTATTTCTTCACGCAGAAAGAACTGAATATGAGACAGAGACGGTGGTTGGAGTTAGTAAAAGACTATGATTGCGAGATTAGCTACCATCCGGGAAAAGCTAACGTCGTGGCAGATGCCTTGAGCCGAAAGGTTGCGGTCATAGAACAGTTGTCAATACAGAGACCTCTTCAGTCTGAGATTCAGAGGTTTGGGTTAGAGGTTTATCCCAAGGGCAGAGCCCCCAGACTATCTAATCTAACAGTCAAATCTGATTTGCTAGACCGAATCCGTAGAGGACAGCCTTCAGACGAGCAGAAATGGAGGCTGAAAGATGAAGCCAAGGGCAGTGTACTCTACTCAGTGTCTGATGGTATTGTGAGATACAGAGGTAGAATGTGGGTGCCTAACGTTGACTCCATCAGGGAGGATATCCTGTCAGAGGCACATGCATCTCCGTATTCCATCCATCCGAGAGGCACCAAGATGTACAAGGATCTGCAGATTTTGTATTGGTGGCCAGGGATGAAGCGAGACATCCACAGATTTGTGTCTGAATGCCTCACTTGTCAGCAGGTGAAGGCAGAGAATCAGAGGCCAACAGGGATGCTTAAGCCACTCCCTATCCCCGAGTGGAAATGGGAGAATATCACCATGGACTTCATTGTTGGGTTGCCGAGGTCAGTCAGGGGATCCAATGTTTTTTGGGTTATAGTGGATCGACTTACTAAGTCGGCACACTTCTTGCCAGTGAAGACGACTTTCTCCATGACGCAGTATGCAGAGCTTTATATCATGGAGATCATTCGGTTGCATGGGATCCCAGTTTCCATTGTGTCTGATAGGGACCCGAGGTTTACATCGTCCTTCAGGAAGAGCCTACATGCAACCATGGGGACGAAGTTGCTATTCAGTACAGCTTTTCACCCGCAGACAGATGGCCAGTCTGAGCGAGTGATTAAGATTTTGAAAGATCTATTGCGAGCCTGTATGATCGATTTCCAGGGGACTTAAGAATCTAAGCTACCTCTAGTGAAGTTTACATACAACAACAGCTTCCAAGCATCTATAGGTATGGCTCCCTACGAGGCGTTGTATGGACGGAAGTGCAGATCACCGATTCATTGGGATGAAGTCGGGGAGAGGTCAGAGCTTGGTCCAGAGATTGTTTAGCAGACTGCAGATGTGGTGGTCAAGATCCAAGACATGATGAAGACCGCGCAGAGTCGTCAAAAGAGTTATGCTGACAAGAGGAGAAGGGATCTAGAGTTTTCCGTGGGTGATCACGTTTTCGTGAAGATAGCACCCATGAAGGGTGTTATGAGATTTGGGAAAATAGGCAAGCTGAGTCCGAGGTTTATCGGACCGTTCGAGATTCTTGACAGATTTGGGACACTAACTTATCGTGTTGCCCTCCCGCCGAATCTAGCCGGTGTACACAATGTGTTCCACGTCTCAATGCTGAGAAAGTACTTAGAAAATCCTTCGCATGTTTTGAGTTATGAACCGTTACAGATTGCTCCAGATTTGTCGTATGAGGAAAGATCTGTTCAAATCCTAGACAGGCAGGAGCGGAGACTTCGGAACAAGGTGACCAAGTTGGTCAAAGTCCGATGGCTGAATCAATCAGTGGAGGAAGCCACTTGGGAGACCGAGACATATATGAGGAACCGATACCCAGAACTGTTTGGTAAGATTTAATTCGAGGACGAAATTTATATAAGTGGGGGAGGAACTGTAGAGCCCAAATTCAGTACACGTATAACCTATGCATTTATTTAATTGTTAAATCATTTATTTAAATCTAAAATAATTTTTAGTGATGCATGATTTATTAAATTGTACTATTTTAAATTATTTATGTTTATGTGATGACGTTAAAATGTTTTCTCATGTTTCAAGTTCAGGCGATTATTCGAGGCAAGATCGAGGAATAGAGACCGGTAACGATATTGGCAAATTTTTTTAGCGGGGCATTTTATTTTAAATTAAGTTTGGGGCATTTTAAATAATTTGTTAAGTTTCAGCATTTTAAAGCCTAAATTATTTATTTAGGGATTTTAAAGTTTTAAAAACTTTTAAAGTTTAGCAAATGTGTATTTTATTTTTTTTATTGAGGGATTTTGTGCAAGAAAATCGCGCCACGTTCGTTCCGGATCGTTTCTCGCATCTTTCCCGCGTCGGTATCGTCGTTTCGGTATTTTTAATTATCAAAAGGCACGTATATACTATTTTTTCCTGCGTCGATCATGTCATAGTATGTGTTGCGTTGTTTTATGCGTAAAAATCCATGTATGATGTGCAAAGTTTGGGCATAAACATGTTGGATCGATTTTGAAACGTTTTTAGATCTAAAATTTCGAAATTTACTTTTCTTTTGAAAACTGCGATTTTTAGGTCGTGATTTTGAGAAAACTTTCAACATGAAAATTGTATAACTTTTTGATACCTTCGATTTGATATAAAAATAGAAATATTTGGATAAAAATTGAGTGAATTATGATCATTTTCATGGGACTGCTCAAACTGCGTTTTCTGAAAAAAGTTATGTTATTGATGTGTTCTTGAGATTTTCTTGTTGCAGGCTTCGTTGGGCATTGATGGGTGATCATTGCTGCGTTTAGGTATATCGACAATGATGTTGGGATGTATGTTGGTATTTCATTTCGTGTCTTTAGGCACTTGGTTGAGTTAGAAATCGTAGGAATTGATTTTGGTGTCAAATCTCGTGTTCATGAGTTGTATTACGTTGTAAGTTGAACGTCGTTGTTTTGAAGCGTTTGTTTGAGTTTGAATGAGTGTTCTAGCACTCTAGTACGGGTCTCGAGGTGTCGATTTATGGTCGGGATGATAGAGTTAGGAGAAATAAGCCTTGAATACATGATTTCCAGTTGGTTTACTTTCACCGAGCCTACACGGATCCTTTGAGGGACCCTGGCACGGGGTCCGTGCCCTTGTTTCTTCCGAAGTGTCTTTTTACAGAGTCTACACAGACCCTTACACGGACCTTGGCACGGGGTCCGTGTCCTCACTTCTTTTCGAGTATGCTTTTACAGTACCTACACGGACCCGGACCCGGAGGGGTGCACGGGGTCCGTGTACTCCAGTCTTTGGGAAATATTTTAGGGATCGAATTGGGACGCTATGTCATGGTTTAGTACGACAATTAAACGAGGTCAAGCCCCAGGTAATCTAGAATGTCATAAGCTATTTACTTGATACAGTGGTGAGTACGAATACCTACGTCTAAGTTATGCAATTTAAGCGTTGATTTCATGTTAGTATGTGCAGCAGTGGCCCCAAGCGAGATCCAACGAATCCCTCAATGCCAAGTAAGTATGTTTGACGTACAAAGAAAATATTTCAAGTTTTTGAGGTATGTTAAATGTCTTGTGACCAATTATGTATGGGATTGGAAAGTGGTAAAGCATGACCAGGGACCAATTCACCCCTTAAAGAATGAACGGCTTTAGATCAGGATTGGAAAGCGTTAAAGCATGAATGGGGACCAATCCACCCGTTAAAGCATGAACGGGGATCTCATGTATGTGGCAGTGGATTTTTCCCTGTCAGCCCAGTACTGTGGTTTAGTCTGATCAGGCGATTTATGTTATGGTTTACTTGCTTTGAAACATGCCTCTACGCAAAATGTTGAAGTTTATGTATGTTCATGTATGTACAAGTATGCAAGCATGTTTAAGAAAAATTCACGTTATGGCACGTCTATGTATGTATGTAAGTTCAAGCTTTTATACGTACTTTCAAGTTCAAGTATGTATTTACTATTTTGAAGTTGACTGTGGTTTTATTACGTATTACTTGCTACTTCTAGTTTATACGTGTTGAGTCTTTAGACTTACTAGACTTAATCGATGCAGGTGAGGATGATTTCGAGGAGACGAGGGGTGGGGATCAAAGAGCAGGCTTGGACTGAGCAGGTGGCTAGACCCGAGGACCGCCCAAGTTTTAGTTTTTATGAAAATGTTTAAAAACTCTGATTTCGCGCTACTGGATATGAGATTTTAAACAACTACTTTTGTCAAACTTTATTTTAGATCTTTTGTTACAACTACTTTTGGGACGTACAGTTTATTTTATCGAATTTTGAAGGTTCTCCTTTTATTTAAGAAAATTTTTAATTTTTTCCGCAAATTTCAAGTAGTAAAAAGTACGGTACGTTACAGTTGGTATCGGAGCGGTGTTCTTGTAAATGTTTATGCCTACTGCCAGGCGCAAGAAGCTCACGAAGTCACACCTCAAGTCTGTAAGTTTTAAAGATTTGAATTATGTTACGTAGTAAGCATTGAGTCATGATTTCAGCATGTTCATGTTTTTAGTTCAAAGTACGTGCATCTTATGCTATTGTTATTATATTCATGCATATTGGGTTTACGTGTTGGGTAAATTGTGAAACAGTATGCCTCCTAGACGTTTGATTAACCGGGAAGCTAGAGATGAGGATAGAGAGGCTCGAGAGGAGGGGAGAGACGCTCCACCTCCTCCACCGCCAGACATGCAGGCACAGATGCTTGCAGTAATGACTCAGTTCTTCGCAGAGTTTGAGGGGAACCAAGTGACGGTGGATGCAGGGGCTAGGCCCAGACCAGAGGCGATATACGAGAGGTTCAGATGGATGAGCCAAAAGGAGTTCTCGGGGACCACTGACCCGATGATAGCCGAGGGATGGATTAAATCCAGCGAGGTGATTTTTGCCTTTATGGAGCTACAAGATGCAGATAGGGTGAGGTGTGCCACATTTCTACTGACTGGGGACGCCAGATTGTGATGGGAGAGCGCGTCAGTGGCAGCGAACTTGCAGACCCTTTCTTGGGATGGCTTTAAGGAGATATTCTACTTCAAGTACTTCACTGAAGAAGTACGATCCAGAATGACCAGAGAATTTATGACCCTGTGACAGGGAGACGGTAGTGTTGCAGAGTTTGTCAGGAAGTTTGAGAGGGGGTGTCACTTTGTGCCCCTGATAGCTAATGATGCCCAGAGTAAGCTGAGGCATTTCATGGATGGTTTGCGGCCGATCTTGCACCGTGATGTCAGGGTTGCTGGTCCTACTACATATGCTATTGCCGTATCTAGAGCCTTGGCGACAGAGCAGGACTAAAGGGATATCGAGAGTGATAGGCAGGGCAAGAGGCCCTATCAAGCTCCACAGCAACTGCAACAGCGACCTCAGTTTAAGAGGCCATTCCAGGGGCAGCCAGGGAAGAAGCCTTATCAGGAACCGCCTAAGGGCAAGGGTCCTATGCCACAGCAGAAGGCGCCACAGAGGCTGGGAGAGCACCCGGTGTGCCCGAAGTGCAACCACCAGCACCCAAGACAGTGTTTGTATGGGTCAGGCAAATGTTTCAGGTGCGGAGCGAGTGACCACATGCTGAAGAAGTGCCCACAGTGGAGGCAACCGACACAGGGAAGATTATTCTCCATGCATGCTCAGGAGGCAAACCCAGACACGACGTTATTGACTGGTAAACTATTTAATTAAGCATCGTATTACTTTGCCTTGCATGTTGGTTTTGAATTGGGATTATTAGGATGCTAGTAGACATTTTGGTGTCTTTTGTTGCCTAAGGTTAATGTTAGAATTTTTGGGATATAAGATAGTGTGTTGTGCTAACGTCTCCCAGGGAACATTTTCATCAAAAGATTAACCACAAAGGCCCTGATAGATTCAGGAGCCACTCACTCCTTTGTATCGGAGACATTCGCTAATCATTTAGATATCAAGTCCATCGGCCTTGATGTGAACTACTCAGTGACAGTCCCATCAGGGGAAGAACTGTTAGCTACCAGCGTGGTCAGAGATGTTGATCTAGAACTGCATGGCCACCTGGTATATGCCGATCTAATAGTGTTGCCGATGCCAGAATTTGATATTATTTTGGGTATTGACTGGCTAACAAAGAACAGAGTTATTATTGATTTCCAGAAAAGGTCAGTGTTAGTAAGACCTTTGGGCATGGATCAGTTTCTCTTCTAGCCAGCTAGATGGAGGAATTTCACTCGCATGATCTCTTGCATGCAAGCGCGGAGACTTATGCACAAGGGTTGTCAGGCTTTCTTGGCCAGCGTTATTTCCACACCTAACATGCCCACCCCGTCTATAACTGATGTACCAGTGGTCAGAGATTTTCCTGACGTCTTTCCATATGACGTCACAGGCCTTCCACCAGAGAGAGAGGTGGAGTTTTCAATTGATCTCATGCCAGGCACTGTGCCGATCACTAAGGCACCGTACAGGCTAGTTCCAGCTGAGATGTTAGAGTTCAAACAGCAGATTCAGGAGCTCCTAGACAAGGAATTCATTCGCCCTAGTTTCTCCCCGTGAGGCGCACCGGTGCTTTTGTGAAAAAGAAAGATGGGAGCATGAGACTGTGCATCGATTACCGAGAGTTGAACAAGTTGACAATCAAGAATGAATACCCACTTCCTAGAATCGAAGACTTGTTTGATCAGTTGCAGGGAGCTACAGTGTTCTCTAAGATAGATCTTCGATCAGGGTATCACCAGCTGAAGCTGAAAGATGTAGATGTGCACAAGACAGCCTTCAGGACCAGGTATGGGCATTACGAGTTCTTAGTGATGTCGTTTGGACTGACGAATGCTCCAACAATTTTCGTGGACCTCATGAACCAAGTATTTCAGCCTTACCTTGATCAGTTCGTCATAGTATTTATTGACGATATCCTTATTTACTCGAAAAGCCATGAGGAGCACAACCAGCATTTGAGGACAGTTTTACAGACCTTGCAGAGTCGCAAGTTATTCGCGAAATTCAGTAAGTGTGAATTCTGGTTGGAGAAGGTAGCGTTTTTGGTTCACATAATATCTAGCAGTGGGATTTAGGTGGATCCAGCAAAAGTGGCAGATGTTAAGTAATGGGTTGAGCCAAAGAATGCATCAGAGATCCGCAGCTTTCAAGGTTTAGCCGGTTACTACCGTAAGTTTATTCAGGGGTTTTCGTCGATAGCAGTGCCGCTCAGTTCACTGACCAAAAAGAATGCTAAGTTCGGGTAGAGTGGCGAGTGCCAGAAGAGTTTCGATACTTTGAAGCAAGCTCTTATTTCAGCGCCAGTGTTAGCCATGCCATCTGGGCAAGGAGATTTTGTGTTATACACCGATGCATCTAAGCTCGGGTTAGGCGCAGTGTTGATGCAGCATGGTCGGGTGATAGCTTACGATTCCAGGCAATTGAAGGTGCACGAGAAGAACTACCCGACTCACGATCTGAAATTAGCAGCTATTGTCTTTGCATTGAAGATTTGGAGACACTACTTGTACGGCGAGAAATGCAAGATATTCACTGACCACAAGAGTCTCAAGTATTTCTTCACGCAGAAAGAACTGAATATGAGACAGAGACGGTGGTTGGAGTTAGTAAAAGACTATGATTGCGAGATTAGCTACCATCCGGGAAAAGCTAACGTCGTGGCAGATGCCTTGAGCCGAAAGGTTGCGGTCATAGAACAGTTGTCAATACAGAGACCTCTTCAGTCTGAGATTCAGAGGTTTGGGTTAGAGGTTTATCCCAAGGGCAGAGCCCCCAGACTATCTAATCTAACAGTCAAATCTGATTTGCTAGACCGAATCCGTAGAGGACAGCCTTCAGACGAGCAGAAATGGAGGCTGAAAGATGAAGCCAAGGGCAGTGTACTCTACTCAGTGTCTGATGGTATTGTGAGATACAGAGGTAGAATGTGGGTGCCTAACGTTGACTCCATCAGGGAGGATATCCTGTCAGAGGCACATGCATCTCCGTATTCCATCCATCCGAGAGGCACCAAGATGTACAAGGATCTGCAGATTTTGTATTGGTGGCCAGGGATGAAGCGAGACATCCACAGATTTGTGTCTGAATGCCTCACTTGTCAGCAGGTGAAGGCAGAGAATCAGAGGCCAACAGGGATGCTTAAGCCACTCCCTATCCCCGAGTGGAAATGGGAGAATATCACCATGGACTTCATTGTTGGGTTGCCGAGGTCAGTCAGGGGATCCAATGTTTTTTGGGTTATAGTGGATCGACTTACTAAGTCGGCACACTTCTTGCCAGTGAAGACGACTTTCTCCATGACGCAGTATGCAGAGCTTTATATCATGGAGATCATTCGGTTGCATGGGATCCCAGTTTCCATTGTGTCTGATAGGGACCCGAGGTTTACATCGTCCTTCAGGAAGAGCCTACATGCAACCATGGGGACGAAGTTGCTATTCAGTACAGCTTTTCACCCGCAGACAGATGGCCAGTCTGAGCGAGTGATTAAGATTTTGAAAGATCTATTGCGAGCCTGTATGATCGATTTCCAGGGGACTTAAGAATCTAAGCTACCTCTAGTGAAGTTTACATACAACAACAGCTTCCAAGCATCTATAGGTATGGCTCCCTACGAGGCGTTGTATGGACGGAAGTGCAGATCACCGATTCATTGGGATGAAGTCGGGGAGAGGTCAGAGCTTGGTCCAGAGATTGTTTAGCAGACTGCAGATGTGGTGGTCAAGATCCAAGACATGATGAAGACCGCGCAGAGTCGTCAAAAGAGTTATGCTGACAAGAGGAGAAGGGATCTAGAGTTTTCCGTGGGTGATCACGTTTTCGTGAAGATAGCACCCATGAAGGGTGTTATGAGATTTGGGAAAATAGGCAAGCTGAGTCCGAGGTTTATCGGACCGTTCGAGATTCTTGACAGATTTGGGACACTAACTTATCGTGTTGCCCTCCCGCCGAATCTAGCCGGTGTACACAATGTGTTCCACGTCTCAATGCTGAGAAAGTACTTAGAAAATCCTTCGCATGTTTTGAGTTATGAACCGTTACAGATTGCTCCAGATTTGTCGTATGAGGAAAGATCTGTTCAAATCCTAGACAGGCAGGAGCGGAGACTTCGGAACAAGGTGACCAAGTTGGTCAAAGTCCGATGGCTGAATCAATCAGTGGAGGAAGCCACTTGGGAGACCGAGACATATATGAGGAACCGATACCCAGAACTGTTTGGTAAGATTTAATTCGAGGACGAAATTTATATAAGTGGGGGAGGAACTGTAGAGCCCAAATTCAGTACACGTATAACCTATGCATTTATTTAATTGTTAAATCATTTATTTAAATCTAAAATAATTTTTAGTGATGCATGATTTATTAAATTGTACTATTTTAAATTATTTATGTTTATGTGATGACGTTAAAATGTTTTCTCATGTTTCAAGTTCAGGCGATTATTCGAGGCAAGATCGAGGAATAGAGACCGGTAACGATATTGGCAAATTTTTTTAGCGGGGCATTTTATTTTAAATTAAGTTTGGGGCATTTTAAATAATTTGTTAAGTTTCAGCATTTTAAAGCCTAAATTATTTATTTAGGGATTTTAAAGTTTTAAAAACTTTTAAAGTTTAGCAAATGTGTATTTTATTTTTTTTATTGAGGGATTTTGTGCAAGAAAATCGCGCCACGTTCGTTCCGGATCGTTTCTCGCATCTTTCCCGCGTCGGTATCGTCGTTTCGGTATTTTTAATTATCAAAAGGCACGTATATACTATTTTTTCCTGCGTCGATCATGTCATAGTATGTGTTGCGTTGTTTTATGCGTAAAAATCCATGTATGATGTGCAAAGTTTGGGCATAAACATGTTGGATCGATTTTGAAACGTTTTTAGATCTAAAATTTCGAAATTTACTTTTCTTTTGAAAACTGCGATTTTCAGGTCGTGATTTTGAGAAAACTTTCAACATGAAAATTGTATAACTTTTTGATACCTTCGATTTGATATAAAAATAGAAATATTTGGATAAAAATTGAGTGAATTATGATCATTTTCATGGGACTGCTCAAACTGCGTTTTCTGAAAAAAGTTATGTTATTGATGTGTTCTTGAGATTTTCTTGTTGCAGGCTTCGTTGGGCATTGATGGGTGATCATTGCTGCGTTTAGGTATATCGACAATGATGTTGGGATGTATGTTGGTATTTCATTTCGTGTCTTTAGGCACTTGGTTGAGTTAGAAATCGTAGGAATTGATTTTGGTGTCAAATCTCGTGTTCATGAGTTGTATTACGTTGTAAGTTGAACGTCGTTGTTTTGAAGCGTTTGTTTGAGTTTGAATGAGTGTTCTAGCACTCTAGTACGGGTCTCGAGGTGTCGATTTATGGTCGGGATGATAGAGTTAGGAGAAATAAGCCTTGAATACATGATTTCCAGTTGGTTTACTTTCACCGAGCCTACACGGATCCTTTGAGGGACCCTGGCACGGGGTCCGTGCCCTTGTTTCTTCCGAAGTGTATTTTTACAGAGTCTACACGGACCCTTAAATGGACCTTGGCACGGGGTCCGTGTTCTCACTTCTTTTCGAGTATGCTTTTACAGTACCTACACGGACCTGGACCCGGAGGGGTGCACGGGGTCCGTGTACCCCAGTCTTTGGGAAATATTTTAGGGATTGAATTGGGACGCTATGTCATGGTTTAGTACGACAATTAAACGAGGTCAAGCCCCAGGTAATCTAGAATGTCATAAGGTATTTACTTGATTCAGTGGTGAGTACGAATACCTACGTCTAAGTTATGCAATTTAAGCGTTGATTTCATGTTAGTATGTGCAGCAGTGGCCCCAAGCGAGATCCAACGAATCCCTCAACGCCAAGTAAGTATGTTTGACGTGCAAAGAAAATATTTCAAGTTTTTTAGGTATGTTAAATGTCTTGTTACCAATTATGTATGGGATTGGAAAGCGGTAAAGCATGACCAGGGACCAATCCACCCCGTTAAAGCATGAACTGGTTTAGATCAGGATTGAAAAGCATTAAAGTATGAACGGGGACCAATCCACCCATTAAAGTATGAACGGGGATCTCATGTATGTGGCAGTGGATTTTTCCCTTTCAGCCCAGTATTGTGGTTTAGTCTGATCAGGCAATTTATGTTATGGGTCACTTGTTTTGAAACATGCCTCTAAGCAAAATGATGAAGTTTATGTATGTTCATGTATGTACAAGTATGCAAGCATGTTTAAGAAAAGTTTCACATTATGGCACGTCTATGTATGTATGTAAGTTCAAGCTTTTATACGCCCAAGTTCAAGTATGTATGTACTATTTTGAAGTTGACTGTGGTTTTATTACGTATTACTTGCTACTTCTAGTTTATACGTGTTGAGTCTTTAGACTCACTAGACTTGATCGATGCAGGTGAGGATGATTTCGAGGAGGCGAGGGGTGGGGACCAAGGAGCAGGCTTGGACTGAGCAGGTGGCTAGACCCGAGGACCGCCCAAGTTTTAGTTTTTATGAAAATGTTCAAAAACTTTGATTTCGCGCTACTGGATATGAGATTTAAACAACTACTTTTGTCAAACTTTATTTTAGATCTTTTGTTGCAACTACTTTTGGGACTTATAATTTATTTTATCGAATTTTGAAGGTTCGCCTTTTATTTAAGAAAACTTATAATTTTTTTCCACAAATTTCAAGTAGTAAAAAGTACGGTACGTTACATGTTTTACAGTACATGTTTAGTTGTTTACTTCTTTTGGAGATTAAATGTTTGAAAGCTAGATTGAATTGCATGATGGGTTACGTTTAGAATTTTGACTGTATTCACATAATATGCCTCCTAGAAGAGCTCCCAGTACAGACAGGCAAGATGGTTTACTCTCACTTGGAATCAGTTCAAGGACACCTTCTACAAAATATTTTTCGTCCGACGTCAGGGGACGTCTGACACGAGAGTTCATGAGTCTCCGACATGAGGACTTGTTTGTTGCTGAGTTTATCAGGAGATTTGATCAAGGCTATCATATTGTGCCCCTTATTGCGAGAAATGCGGCAGAGAAGTTGAGGCAATTCATGGATGGCCTTAGACCTACCATTCGTTGAGACGTCATGTTGATGAGACTGGCTATTTATTATGCAACCACTGCTTGGCTTTTCAGACAGAGCAGGTATTGAGGGACATAGACGGAGAGATGCAGAGGAAGAGGCATTAAGCCCAGCAGAGTTCACAGCCTCAGAAGAAGCAGTTTACAGGGCCACCCAAGAATTAGGGGTAGCAGAAGCCACAAAGAAATTTCAAGAGACCAGGGCAGCAGAAGTCACTGCAGGCTCCAGGTGCTCCTAAGTCGGAGGAGAGGCATCCCTACAAGAAATGAAACCGGTTCAATTACGGTAAGTGCATGTGGGGGACGTTTAAGTGCTTTATTTGAAAAGAAGAGGGCCACGAGGCTGCGGACTTCCTGAGGAACAAGGGCCCTACTACTGGCAGAGCCTATGTCATGCATGCCGAGGAGCCAAAGGCAGAGCCAAACTCGACACTGATCACTGGTAACATTCTTGTTTAAAAACCTTTATATTGATTTGATTGCATGGGATGTTAATTTGATTGTTGGAATGAATTTTGGGATCGAGAACTTAGAATAAAATAGGTGGCATGTTCTAATTAGATGGTTATAAGCGTTGAATTGGTTTAATTTAAGAATTTTGAGGAGTAAATTGAAATGACCAAAAACTTCAAGGACTATTTTGCAAATTAGGTAACTACATGGCCAAATTAAATTTAGGACCATTTTGCAAGAAGACCGAAATTTTTAAGGGCTCAATTGCTAATTTTTGAAAATTTTGATTGGGAAATATGAAAGTTCGGGAATTATAAGGGTTAACTGGAGAATTATCGAGAATTATGGGTTTTATTGATAGAATTTATTGAATTTATTAGGCTTTATCGGTTTTGATGGTATACTTTGTCGCAGGAAGGATATTTATTTCAGGTGTAACCACTTATGCACTGCTAGATTCAGAAGCTACACATTCATTTATATTCTAGACTTTTGTCAAGCGACCGAGGGCCATATCAGAAGCCATGGATTTGGGTTTTAGAGTTTCGATTCTTTCTGGCGATCAAATGTTTACCTCGAGGATAGTGAAGAACTTGGAACTTCGATTGCAGAATAATGTTGTTCAGGCATATCTGATTGTGCTATCGATGCCTGAGTTTGACATCATTCTGGGTATGGACTGACTTTCGACGAATGGAGCTTCGATTTTCGGCAGAGGTCATTTATGTGCGACCGCCTAGCGAGAAATCTTTTGTTTTCGATGCAGCAAGGAACAAACAAATGCCGCACATCATTTCTTCCATTTGTGCGAGGAAAATTATGAAGAGAGGCTGCGAAGAATTCCTAGCGAGTATTGTTTCAATTTCTGAGCCAGTCAGTCTGAGACTGGAGGATGTCGAGATCGTCAGAGATTTTCCCAACATCTTTCCTAAGGATGTTTCTGGCATTCCACCAGACAGAGAGTTGGACTATGAGCTAATGCCGGGTACAGTGCCGATTTCTAAATCACCCTATCGTCTAGCACTTGCAGAGATGAAAGAATTGAAAGATCAGATTCAGGATTTGCTGGACAAGGGTGTCATTTGCCCGAGTTTTTCTCCATGGGACGTGTCGGTACTGCTGTGAAGAATAAATACGACAGCATGCGACTCTGCATCGATTATGGAGAACTGAAAACAAAGTCACAGTCAAGAACAAGTAACCTCTGCCATAGATCGAAGACCTATTTGATCAGCTTCAGGTAGCATCAATGTTTTCGAAGATAGATCTTCGATCAGGATATCAACCAGCTGAAGGTGAGAGAGTATGATGCGCACAAGAAGGCTTTCAGGATGCGTTATGGGTACTATGAGTTTATGGTGATGCCCTTTGGACCAACTAACGAGCCAGCGATCTTCATGGATCTCATGAATCGCGTATTTTAGTCGTATTTGGATCAATTCGTCATAGTCTTCATAGATGACATTCTGATTTAATCTAAGATCATAGAGGAACACCATCAGCACTTGAGGACCGCACTAAAGACTTTGAATTTTTTGACAGACGGTTTTATGCCAACTTCAGCAAGTGTGAGCTCTGGCTAGACAAAGTGGCATTCTTGGGCCACATCATTTCCCTAGATGGAGTCGAGGTAGATCCCAGCAAAGTTTAGGCAGTCAAAGATTGCTCAGTGCCTAAGAGTGTGACAGAGATCCACAGTTTCTTGGTATTGGATGGGTACTATAGGAATTTTATTCATGGCTTTTCTTCTACTGCGGTCCCCATGACCGCCTTGACAAAAAACAATGCCAAATTCATTTGGGGATTAGAGTGACAGAAAAGTTTTGAAAAGATGAAGCAAGCATTGACTGCTTTGCTTTAGCGCCAGTTCTAACTATGTCATCATGGCAAAGTAAGTATGTGCTATATACATATGCTTTGAAGCTACGTTTGGGCACAGTTCTGATGCAACATGACAGAGTGATAGCCTATGCATCCAGACAGCTGAAGGTTCATGATAAGAATTATCCGACTCATGACCTAGAACTAGCAGCAGTAGTATTCACCCAGAAGATATGGAGACACTATCTGTATGGGGAGAAGTGCAAGATTTTCACATATCACAAGAATTTGAAGTACTTATTCACACAGAAAGAGCTGAATATGAGACATAGGAGATGGTTAGAGCTGGTGAAGAACTATGACTTCGACATTAGCTATCATTATAGTAAGACTAATGTGGTAGCTGACGCACTAAGTAGGAATACTGAAGTGATTGCACAGTTGTCTGCACAAAGGCCATTGCAGGAAGAGATTAAGAGATTTGAGCTTGCAGTTTATGCTAGGGGTGATGCTCCTAATTTTTCTACCATGACAGTGTAGTCGATGCTGAGAGACAGGATTCGAGCGGGGCAGTCATCTGATGAGCAGTTACAGAAGTGGAGACAGAAGGATCAATCTAAGGGCTGAGAATGTATTCTGTTGGGAATGGCATAGACCAATATCGCAATCGAATGTGGATTCCTAGCGGTGTTTCGCTGAGAGAAAACATTATGATGGAAGCCCACAGCTCCCCATACTCAATTCACCCAGGGAGTACGAAAATGTATAAGGATTTACAGTCTTTATATTGGTGACTTGGCATGAAGCGAGATATTTTTCTTTTTGTGTCTGAGTGTTTGATGTGTCAGCAGGTTAAGGTAGAGCATCAGAGACCTGCAGGAAAGCTGAGACCGCTCCCTATTCTTGAGTTGAAATGAGAGAACATCACTATGGATTTTGTGACAGGGCTTGATAAAGATAAAAGATTGTATATTAATTAAATGTTTTATAATATAAATTTATAGTTTTTGTTTTATTAAATGTTTTATAATAAATTGTATAAAATATAAGTTGTTGTGTAATTATAAGTTTTTACTATTTTTACATGTTCGATAAAACAAGAATAACATTTGCGTTGCAAATGAGAATAAGATGATTCTTGAACCTGTAGAAAGTTGATGTTAATATCTACAATATTGGTGGCAAGCATGAGATAAAAATCTTCTCACAATTGGGATCAAATTAAGAAACAAATAAAGTTATCATATTCAAAGTTTTACACTTTGAATAATGAGTAGCTAACTTGCCAAAGTTGAGATGAAAATGTGAAATTCTTGGCATGATAATAAGGTTATTAAAAGGTAAGAATCTATATTTTATATTATTTAATCATTATTTATTGTTTATGTTATATTTATTTTTTTAAGCATTATTATACCCTACTTATAAGTGGGAGTTTTGATTTATTGTTGCTATATGTTACACTAAATTCTTGGAACCATTTAAATGTTAGTTTGGTATTAACAATCATTTAAAGTGGATGGCTTGATTTATTATATATGAATATATAATAATATTAATTTCTTGGTAGCATTTAAATGCTTGTTTGGTTTTACCAACCATTTAAAGTGGATGTCTTGATTTATTATATATGAATATATCATAATATTAATTTTTTGGTACCATTTAAATGTTAGTTTGGTTTTACCAACCATTTAAAGTGGGAACCTTGATTTAGTGTTTACAATTATATATATATATATATATATATATAGCACAATAAATACTTGACAACATTTATAAGTTTTGGTATATATACATATAAGATAATAATATATAACATAATATAAATATGATTATTTAATATATTGAAACCGTTTTATTAAGTGGATTTCAATAATTTTCATTAATGTTAACTTTACTAAAATACCAAGAGTGGGTCCTTTAATCTCAACTACTTAGATTAAAATTTAAACAATTAAAAATTACCAATTAAAGATTCAAACAATTAAACGAAAAAAACAAAAACAAAAACCAAAAGACATTGTAGTAGACTTGTAATTACCTTAGCTTCCCCGTGGATACGATATTCGGACTCACCGAATTATACTACTTGTGGACAACCTGCTCTTGGGAGTGCAACAATAAAAGTCGCAACAAGTTTTTGGCGCCGTTGCCGGGGAAGTATAATTTAATTTCAAGTTTATTTAATTTTGTTTATAGTTTGTTTTTTCCTTTGAATTTTTATTACTTTTGTGTGTTTTTCTTTTGCATTTGCATGAGCATTTGGTCACGTACACTTAGTGGTCGACTCATTCGAAATAACCCTTTATTTTTACAAAACATGGCGGGAGAACCCATCCAAGAAAATGAAGATGAAATTCAATCTCAACATGATCATGATAGACGAAGAACACTTAGAGATCATATGAATCCTACACGTACTAGTGCACCTTCATGTCTAGTTTTTCCCCCTGATGCATCTCATTTCAATTTTAAGCCTGGTATTATCCAACTTTTACCCAACTTTCATGGCTTAGATTCTGAAAATTCATACATGCATTTACGAGAGTTTGAAGAAGTGTGCAAAACATATAATGATCTAAATTGTAGCATGAACACCATTCGACTTAAGCTATTTCCTTTTTCTTTAAAAGATAAATCTAAAACTTGGCTACAAAATCTTAGATCGGGATCCATTCGAACTTGGGATGAATTGCAACAACAATTTTTGAAAAAGTTTTTTCCATCTCATAGAACAAATTCTTTCAAAAAGGCAAATCATCACTTTCACTCAAAAACAAGGAGAAACTTTTTATCAGTGTTGGGATAGATACAAAGAATTGCTTACTTTGTCCACATCATGGTTTTGAAATTTGGAGAGTTGTTTCTCAATTTTATGAAGGCTTAACACCTAAAGATAGACAAATGGTTGAATTTATGTGTAATGGAACATTTGAAGATAAAGATCCAAACGAGGCAATTGAGTATCTCTATTCATTAGCTAAAAATGCTCAAAATTGGGACACTATAGGTACAATCGAACCATCAAACAAGATTCAATCTCCCACATCTGGTGGAGGTATGTACACTCTCAAAGATGAACATGATCTCCAAGCTAGATTTACCTCTTTGGCAAGAAAAGTTGAGGCACTTGAATTAAAAAAGAATGGTCAATTACAATCTGTTCAAGAAATTGCATGTCACATCTGTGATACAAGTGATCATTCTACAAAAGATTGTCCCACTTTGCCCTCTTTTAAAGAATGTCTCCATGAACAAGTCAATGTTTTGAACAATTTCAAAATGCCAAATTTTGAACCATTTTCTCAAAATTACAATCCAGGTTGGTGAAATCATCCAAATTTTAGTTGGAGGAATGATAATACTGCACAATTTTCACAACCACATTACCAAAATCATCAAAATTTTCAAAATTATGCACCTTATGTTCCTCCACCTAAAAGGAACTTGGAAGATATATTGAATTCTTTCATTGCAAAGCAAGAGTCTATCAATACTCAAACTGCTCAAACCACGGCAGATTTGAAAGATACTATTGCTAACTTTGCATCTGCACTTAATGTTCATGAAAAAGGTAAATTTTTTTCCTTCACAACCACAGCCTAATCCCAAGGATCATCATTCACAAACTGGAACTTCTGGAACTCAACCAATGGATCAGGTAAAATCTGTTATTACCCTTCGCAGTGGTAAGGTTTTGGAGAAATCCATTCTTGAACCTTGTGAAGATGATGATAAATCAACTCCAAAGGGTAAGGAAATGGAACCCATAACTTGAGAAGAGGAGGATCAACAGACAGTGTCACCACCATTCCCTCATGCATTGAAAAATACAAAAACATCAAATTTGAATTCTGATATATATGATATTTTTAAACAAGTAAAAGTTAATATTTCTTTATTAGATTCAATAAAGCAGGTACCATCATATGCCAAATTTTTTAAAGACTTGTGCACTGTGAAAATAAAATTGAATGTGAAAAAGAAAGCATTTTTAGCCGAACAAGTAAGTGCAATCATTCAAAGTAATAATACTTTGAAATACAAAGACCCTGGTTGTCCTACTATTTCATGTATTATTGGAGAAAGAAAGATTAAAAAAGCTTTGCTTGATCTTGGAGCTAGTGTGAATTTACTTCCATATTCAGTTTATCAAGAACTCAATCTAGGCGAGTTAAAACCTACTTCGGTAACACTTTTACTTGCCGATAGATCTGTTAAAGTGCCAAGAGGTATGGTAGAAGACGTGTTGGTCCAAGTTGATAACTTTGTATATCCTATCGATTTCATTGTTTTAGATACACAACCTATCGAAGCTTGTAATGCAATTCCTGTAATTTTGGGTCGTCCATTTTTAGCAACTTCTAATGCTCTTATAAATTGCAGGAATGGAATAATGAAGTTGTCATTTGGTACCATGACCTTGGAGCTTAATTTTTTTAATCTTTGTAAGCAACAACATGATAAAGGAGCTAAAAGTGAAGATGAAAATCTTATTGAGACTCTTGTGGAAGAAAACATTCAAGAAGAGAGTACTCGTGACCAATTAGATATTTTTTCAATTGAAACTGTTAAAGAAAATATTTAAATTGATCTTGATGATTTTATCAGGTATCACTCGTTACAAAGATCAGAGAAAGAATTTGAGGAAAAATATGAGAATAAAGACGAACCACCCATATTGGAGTTAAAACCCTTGCCATAAGAATTGAAGTATGCATTTCTTGGAGAAGATGAAACATATCCGGTGGTAATTTCTTCCAAACTAGCAAGTGATCAAGAAGGTAAATTAGTTGATATGCTTAAAAGACATAAAAATACAATTGGTTGGACACTAAAAGATCTCAAGTGCATTAATCCACTAATTTGCACTCACAAAATTCCTTTAGAAGAAAATGCTAAAACATCTCAACAACCACAAAGGAGATTAAATCCACACATGAAAGATGTTGTAAAAACTGAAGTTCTCAAACTACTTGATGTTGGGATTATCTACCCTATTTCTGATAGTAAGTGGGTAAGCCCAAGACAAGTAGTTCAAAAAAAATCTGGCATTACAGTGATAAAAAATGAAAAAGGTTAATTGTTAACAAGTCGAGTCCCATCTAGTTGGCGGATGTGTATTGATTATAGAAAATTAAATGACGTCACTAGAAAAGATCATTTTACATTACCATTTTTGGATCAAATTTTAGAAAGAGTAGCAGGTCATCCCTACTACTGTTTTCTTGATGGATATTCAGGCTATTATCAAATTCTCATTGCACTCGAAGATCAAGATAAAACTACATTCACATGTCCTTTTGGAACATTTGCATTTAGAAGGATGTCATTTGGATTATGCAATGCCCCAGCAACATTTCAAAGATGTATGCTAAACATTTTTAGCGACATGGTTGAAAATTGTTTGGAGATTTTCATTGATGATTTAACTGTTTTTGTAATAAATTTGATAATTGTCTTGAAAATTTGGAAAAAGTTTTAAAAAGATGCGAGGAAAAAGGTCTTATTTTAAATTGAGAAAAATTTCATTACATGATTACTTCTGGGATTGTTTTGGGACATGTGGTGTCGTCTCCTGGAATTGAAGTTGATAAAGCCAAAGTTGATGTAATTGCCAATTTACCCCCTCCAAAAACCATTAAATAAATTCGCTCATTTTTGGGACATGCTGGATTTTATAGGAGGTTTATAAAGGACTTTAGTTCAATCTCTAAATCCATTTGTAACCTCTTAACAAAAGACACTGCATTTGAGTGGACTCAAGAATGTCAAAATGCTTTTAAAATCATTCGACATTTAACACCAACTCCTATCATGCAACCCCCTGATTGGTCTTTACCATTTGAAATCATGTGCGACGCGAGTGATTATGCAATCGGTGCAGTATTGGCTCAAAGAAGAAACGGTAAGCCTTATGTGATATATTATGCAAGTAGAACTTTAAACAATGCTCAAATGAATTACTCCACAACTGAAAAAGAACTACTTGCTGTAATATTTGCATTAGATAAATTTCGTTCTTATTTGATTGGATCAAAAACTATTGTGTTTACTGATCATTCTGCTATTAGATCTTTGTTGACCAAATAGGATGCAAAGACACGACTGATACGATGGATTTTGTTGCTCCAAGAATTTGACATTGTGATCAAAGATAAAAAAAGAACCGAGAATATTGTAGCCGATCATTTACCGAGACTAGTAACAGGATCATCTTGTGAAATGACACCAATTAACGATAATTTTTCTGATGAATATCTATTTTCAGTTACTACTACACCTTGGTTTGCTAACATAGTAAATTTTCTTGTGACAGGAAAAATGCCACCACAATGGAGTTCCCAAGATAAAAGGAAATTTTTGAATGAGGTAAAAAACTTTTATTGGGATGATCCGTATCTGTTCAAGTATTGTCCAGATCAAATTTTTCGACGTTGCATACCCGACAATGAGGTAAGTAGTATCATTAAATTTTGTCATTCAGAAGCATGCGGAGGACATTTTTCTTCAAAGAAAACGGCTGCAAAAATCTTGCAGTGTGGATTTTATTGGCCCACTTTGTTTAAAGACACCCACGAAATCTGCAAGATCTGTGAAATTTGTCAAAAATTGGGTGCGATTTCAAAAAAAAAACATGATGCCTTTGAATCCTATCATTGGAATTGAAATCTTTGACTGTTGGAGAATTGATTTTATGGGACCTTTCCACCGTCGTTTGGATACTTATATATTTTAGTTGCAGTTGATTATGTTTCCAAATGGATAGAGGCAATTCTATGTCGAACAAATGATCATAAAATTGTCATCAAATTTTTGAAAGAAAATATTTTTAGTAGATTTGGAATTCCTCGAGCCATGATAAGTGATGGGGGAACTCACTTTGTTAATAAATCATTTGATTCATCAATGAAAAAATATGGTATTACTCACAAAGTAACTACTCCTTATCATCCTCAAACAAATGGACATGTTGAATTAGTTAATAGGGAGATAAAGCAAATTTGGAAAAAACTGTTAACCCAAATAGAAAAGATTGGTTTCTGCGACTTAATGATGCACTTTGGGTATATCGAACAGCTTTTAAAATATCATTGAATATGTCTCCCTATAGGTTGGTTTACGGAAAACATTGTCATTTGCCTGTGAAATTGGAACATAAAGCTTATTGGGCGATCAAAACTTTTAATTCAAACATGGATGATTGCAACAAATTGCGCAAATTGCAAATTAATGAACTCAAAAATTAAAAAAAAAATCTTTTCTTTTCAAAATTGATGAAATTCTCTCAAAAATTTGTAAATATTTTCCCTCTGTTTATGAAAATGTTCTAAGAAAAAATTATGCAGGTAAGTGTGAAAGATTGAGATTGCTAATGCAAAAAGGAATTCCAGAAGATATTCGTCTTGTAATAGAACCTAAGGTCCGATTAGGAGGAGAAGTTCCACAATCATTGCTTATTCGGTATTTGCTTGGATTAGGAAAAAGCACTTATGCGAAAAAACGAAGGGCCAAAATGTTAGGGGTTTGTCATAAGTGTGCAAGATGGACTTGTGACAAACGATGCAGATCTTTGGGATGTGTTTCTAATAATAGAGAAGATAAAATTGGTTTCATTAAGAATGGGCTGAGTAAGGAGTCTTTAGATAACATTCTATTGACTCTTGAGACGCATTCTAGTGGACATGTGCATATTGAACTTCTTCGTTTATGGAAACAATTCCAAGATGAGCGTCATAGTCTTGGGAATCCGACTAAAAAAGACCATGTTTTCCAATTTATAAGAAAATTGGATGGAAAGCATATCCTCGACTCATAGAAGGCGTTGAAGCCGTTTTTGGACGTAAAACCAGAGGAAAATTGTGAGCCACAATCACACTACTGTTTATATGCATGTGTGTCATTATTATTTTTACTGTTTATTCTGCTTACATCTGTGACCCATAGTTTTGTCAGAATAACATATTACCTCCATAAAATCTCTCATCTTTTTCTGTATTTTCGCATACCAAAAAGAAAGTCAAAACATGGCTGGATCCTCTGCACAAAAATTGAAAAATATTTGTGTATTTTGTGGGTCGAGTCCTGGAAAAAATGAAGTGTTTGTAGAAGCAGCGAATAATCTTGGAAAGATATTGGCTGAGAGAAAAATTCACTTGGTATATGGAGGAGGTAATATTGGGTTAATGGGATATGTTTCAACATCTGCTCATCTTGGAGGTAGTCAGGTTTTGGGTATTATTCCTACAGCTTTAGCTGAAGGAAATATTACAGGTGTTACGATTGGGGAAGAATTAAAAGTTTCTTCTATGTATGAAAGAATCACCAAAATGATTGAAAATTCTGATGCTTTTATCGCACTACCAGGTGGTTTTGGTACATTAGAATAAATTTTTCTCACTGTTTTTTGGGCACAACTTAATATCCATAATAAACTTGTGGGCTTGTTGAATATCAATAATTATTATGACAGTTTGTTGACATTTCTTGATAAATCTGTGGAGCAGAATTTCATTTCAGAAAATTCACGACAGATGCTCATCTGTGCTTCGACTGCCGACCAATTAATTGATTACTTGGAAGATTTTGTGTTCATAAGCCTGATCCGATGATAACAAAGATCAATTGATCGCAATCAAGCAGTAAGAAAAGAAAGTTGGATCATTGATTCAAAAGTCGTGGATTAGTTTGCGTTTGTTTCAGTTTGTTATCTTCAATAAAATTCCACGTGATATCTCTTTCATTATGTACTCTTTATTAATATTATTTTGACATTAGAGACAATGTCATATACTGATTGGGGGGAGAACAAACTAAAATAAAAATAAAAAAATTTAAAAATATTATTTTAAAATAAAACCATGTCTATTGTTTGTATCTTAGTAATTTTTGCAAAAATATCATTACATTACATGTTTGAAAAGTTTAAATTAGAAAATGTATTAATCTATCTAAGGATGTTTAAATTTTTATTTGAAAAAAGTCAATTTTAATATTCTGATCACTATAAAAATATGATTTATGAAATCTTTTTGAGTGATTAACCATTGTGATAAGATCAGGTATTAAAATATATGGCCCAAGATATATCTTATAAGAGTGCCTAAAATTTTAAACTCACACATATTTTGTGAGTGAGTGGAGAGGATTGAGAAAACAGCTTGCGAGCCTTTATTGATCATCGGAGAGGCTATCAATTGTTTAGATCTTGAGTTCTTATTTTGAAAAAAAAATGATATTTCCTGAAAAAAAAAGAGAAAAAAAAAAGAAAAAAGAAAGATGTTGAATATCTATGTAATTTTTAAGTTATATGCTACGACCCATTTATCTCTTATAAAAATAAAAAAAATAAAAAAAAAAAGAGAAAGAGAGAAATATATTGTACAAATTAAATAAATATGTGGTCAAGAAGCATAAACTTAGTCTGATTCCATGATGTTAAAAAAAAAAGAGATCAGGAAAAAAAATATAATAAGAACAACTAGATTTTGAATCAATGGATTTCCTATCTTTTGATTAGTTTGGCTCGTTTGTCTGTTTGCATTCTGTAAATCATTTTCCTGAGCATTTATCTGTATTCCAACTCCATGAGAAAAATCGTTCCCATAAATTGAAACATTTATTAACCTGTGAGGATATGGAGTTGAGACTTTTAATAGGAATTTTTGAAGGCCATGTACATTTAACTACCTGAAAATAAGCTTTGAATTGATCAGTACAGACTATTTCATAAATCATATTTATAATGATCTTTATATAACTTTGACAGTTTTCAAATTTAATTTAAACACTTGGATAGTTCTGATTACATTTCTATTTAAATTAATCAATATGTTTTGTGTTTCTATTAACGCTTAAATTGCTAGGAACTAGCAATAAGCTGGTTGGGGAGTGTGATAAAGATAAAAAATTGTATATTAATTAAATATTTTATAATATAAATTTATAGTTTTTGTTTTATTAAATTTTTAAATATTATATGTTTTATAATAAATTGTATAAAATATAAGTTGTTGTATAATTATAAATTTTTACTATTTTTACAGGTTTGATAAAACAAGAATAACCTTGGCATTGCAAATGGGATTAAGATGATTTTTGGACCTGTAGAAAGTTGATGCTAATATCTAAAATATTGGTGGCAAGTATGAGATAAAAATCTTCTCACAATTGGGATCAAATTAAGAAACAAATAAAATTACCAAAGGAGTGGCAGTTTTACCATGCTCTAACATTTGACCATATCTCTCAAATTACTTGGTCAAATGGTGAAAAAAATACCACAATTCAAACAACTCAATTATCTACATGTTTTGTTTTATGTGGAAAAGAAAATTCGGATGAGAAGATTTTCAAAGGTGATGTGTATTAAAATATAATTTCTTGGAACACCAATGAAAACTTTTG
Organism: Primulina tabacum; assembly: GCF_025594145.1. Classification (NCBI taxonomy): domain Eukaryota; kingdom Viridiplantae; phylum Streptophyta; class Magnoliopsida; order Lamiales; family Gesneriaceae; genus Primulina; species Primulina tabacum. Next base: position 23,113,485 of record NC_134566.1, read on the forward strand.
TGTAAAAAAATAATATTTTATTTGTGGTTGTCTCCCCAAATTTGACTATAAATAGGGGTGCATTGTAATGTATTGAGATATCTCTCAATTTATGAACAAACCTTTGAGTTCATAATATTTCTCTCTTTGTTTTTCTTTTATTTCTTCATTTAAATATAACTAGCATGTTAATTTCATATTCAAAGTTTTACACTTTGAATAATGAGTAGCTAACTTGCCAAAGTTGAGATGAAAATGTGAAACTCTTGGCATGATAATAAGGTTATTAAAAGGTAAGAATCTATATTTTATATTATTTAATCATTATTTATTGCTTATGTTATATTTATTTTTTTAAGCATTATTATACCCTACTTATAAGTGGGAGTTTTGATTTATTGTTGCTATATGTTACACTAAATTCTTGGAACCATTTAAATGTTAGTTTGGTATTACCAACCATTTAAAGTGGATGTCTTGATTTATTATATATGAATATATCATAATATTAATTTATTGGTACCATTTAAATGTTTGTTTGGTTTTACCAATCATTTAAAGTGGATGCCTTGATTTATTATATATGGATATATCATAATATTAATTTCTTGGTACCATTTAAATGTTAGTTTGGTTTTACCAACCATTTAAAATTGGAACATTGATTTAGTGTTTACAAATATATATATAACACAATAAATACTTGACAACATTTATAAGTTTTGGTATATATACATATAAGATAATAATATATAACATAATATAAATATGATTATTTAATATATTGGAACCATTTTATTAAGTGGATTTCAATAATGTTCATTATTGTTAACTTTATTAAAATACCAAGAGTGGATCCTTTAATCTCAACTACTTAAATTAAAATTTGAACAATTAAAAATTACCAATTAAAGATTCAAACAATTAAACGAAAAAACAAAAACAAAAACAAAAAGATATTGTAGTGGACTTATAATTACCTTAGCTTCCCCGTGGATACGATATTCGGACTCACCGAATTATACTACTTGTGGACAACCTGCTCTTGGAAGTGCAACAATGAAAGTCGCAACAGGGCTACTGAGGACCGTTGGAGGGTATAATGTTATTTGGCTAATAGTTGATCGGCTTACCAAATCAACACATTTTCTACCGATCAGGAAGACTTTCACCATGACCTAGTACGCAGAGCTGTACGTCAGAGAAATAGTCAGATTGCATGGGATTTCAGTGTCTATAGTTTCAGACAGACATCCGAGGTTTACATCTACATTCTGGAAGAGTCTGCATCAGGCATTAGGTACCAAGTTGCTATTCAGTACAACCTTAGGGTCAGTCCGATAGAGTGATTCAAATCTTGGAGGACCTACTCAGAGCTTGCGTGATCGACTACCATGGCAACTAGGAGCCGAAGTTACCTCTTGTGGAGTTCACATACAACAACAACTACCAAACATCTATCGGTATGGCTCCACATGAGGCACTCTATGGGAGAAAGTGTAGATCACTGATCTATTGGGATGAGGTAGGGGAAAGAGCAAAGTTGGTTCCAAAAATTGTCAAACAGATTGCAGAGCTAGTGGTCAAGATCCGAGATAGGATGAAGACTGCACAGATCCGACAGAAAAGTTAGGTAGATAAGCGGCACAAAAATCTAGAGTTTGAAGTGGGTGATCACGTGTTCGTGAAAGTCGCACCTATGAAGGATGTGATGAGATTTGCTGAGAATGACAAACTCAGTCCTAGATTAATAGGAGCATTCGAGATCCTCAAGAGAGTTGGGACACTTGCATACAGAGTTGCATTGCCGCCGAATCTATCGGGAGTTCATAACGTGTTCCACATCTCGATGCTACGGAAGTATATGTCTAACTCTTCGCATGTGCTGAATTATGAGCCTCTACAGCTGACGCAGAACTTGTCTTTCGAGGAAAGACCTACCCGGATATTGGAAAGACATGAGAGGAGACTATGAAACAAGGTGATCTAGATGGTCAAAGTTAAGTGGCTGAATCATTCCGAGGAGGAGGCTACATGGGAGACTTAGACGGAGATGAAGAGTCGCTATCCAGAACTATTCGGTACACGTTTTAAATTTCTAGGACAAAATTCAATTTAAGGAGGGAGAAATTGTAAGGTCTAGAAATTCGAATGATGTAACATAACTGCTCTAGGGTTTTGTTAAAATGTGTGTTTAATTTTTTTAATGCATTACATGCATGATTATGACATGAATATGTGTTTTTATTTCATAATTCATTAAGATTGCATGTTATAGGGCTTTCAGCAGCATTCCACGCTCGAACGGGGAACGGAGACCGGGGGCAGTTAAGGAAAAATATTTTATTAAATAATTATTTAATATATGGTGTAATTGATATGTAAATTTCGAAAATGGGGTCATTTGCAGTATTTTTACACGTTGAGCCGTATTTTAAACCGAAATTCAATTTCTATCGGAACGGAAAACTTTTTGAGGGTTCGGGTAATATTTTTAAAAATGGACCTAAACGAAATATTTTACGAGTATGTTTTTGGGCTTAATGTGACTATTTTAATATATATTGGGCCTAGACTTCTACACATCTTTATTAATTTTAATTATGGCCCAATGTACACTTATTTTATATCAAACCCTACTCCCAAAACCCTAATCTCTCCTCACCACTCACACACTCGGCAGCACCACACAACTGCAGCAGCCTCTCGAAAATTCCAGCAGCTTTTGTGCACCTTTCTCAAGAGATTTTCATTCAAACTTCGACCCGTCTCTCCGGTGCTCGTCCCTCGTGGTTCTATTTTCCTCGAGTGTTTTTATACAAGGCACGCCCTATACCTCGTGTTTCTCATCATTCACAACAATATATATCTATTTGTGTGTTTATGTATGAAAAACATCAGACTTACTCTGTTATGTGCATGTGGATCGAAATTACATTGAAACACTTTCCTTTTCTTCATGTAACTCACGTTTTTTGATATGGTGGAAGGGGCTGCAAGACCTTTGAGGTTTATGGATCGTTTTACATCAGGTTTTGAAGATGTCTAAGGTCTATATTAGATTGGGACCGAGGAAGGGTAAGTGCCGATGGTGTTTCTTAATTTGTTCTATGGTTCGGATGGCTAGATCGAGTGAAGGGGAGAGGGCAGCCGTGCATGGCTTGTTCCAGGTGTTGGTTCAGGTCATGTGGGGTCCGTGTCAAAGCTTGGGATGGTCCATGGTCCGCTGGTAATAGGGCTAGGCTTGGATAGAAGGCTTGGTGGCATGCTAGGTGGAGTTTGGGTGAGTTCGAGTGATCCCGAGCGCAAGAGCTATAGACGTGGGTTAGATTACTTCAGTCAGGTGCATGTGGGTCTGGTCATGGTCCTAGAAGGGTTAGCCAAGGTCTGGAAGAGTTGGTTTCAGGTCTAGGGTCGAAAGTCGAAGGCTAGGTGCACTAGGGTTTGAATCTTGAGGCATGCAGAAAATTCCAGCAACTGGTCGAGGGCTTTCAAGGGTCTTAGGTGGTCTGAGATAAGTTATTTAAGTGCTGGTAATTTGTGATTAATTCATGGTTTAAGTTTGGAGAAATTTGAATGAGTTTCGAGTTAATTTAGGTTAAAACCGGGACACCGGTCTGAGTTTTAAAACTAATTATAGAATTTAATACATGGGCTCGAGTTTGCGTCTAGGAAATGATTATAAGTATTTTTTAAGGTGTCTTGATAGGTTCGGATGGATTTGGGTCGAAATTTTAAGGTCCAGGGGTAAAATGTTCAATTAGGGTTTTCAGGGGTAAAATTGTCATTTTGCACCAGGGTCGAATTAGCAGTCTTGGCAGGGCCATGATAACTGAAAATGCATGTTTAAAATGTATATGTTAATTATGAATATGAATTTTTATAAATAAGCTGGAAAATACGTCACATACTTGGTTTAAAAAAAAATGGATATATATGCATAAATTTTATAAGTGGTGAACGCGATTACATGTTTTTGAAGGAGGTGAGTTAGTTGTGACTAATACAAACATGAACACGAACACGTAAGGCCAAGGCTCAGTGGATGGATAAAACTGTCGATGATATCCCCGCTGTCGGTTACCGTGGTTATACGTAGATGGATCTATCGGCTTAGAGTATATACGAAAGCCACAACTAATGATCTAAGTTCAATAGAGAAATATGAACAAGTGTATGTTGATATGTTATGACATGATTTGATATGAATTGACACGTTTACGCTCATGTTTATGCTTTTAATATTCATGAAACTTATTTTAATTACAATATTTTTCATTATCGCATGATATGTATATGTACTTGTTATAACGGTTCTGGTGTGCTGAGTCTTTTGACTCACTAAATATGATTGATGTAGGTGTGCAGTTTGTTGATTGGGAGAATTGAGGTGCCGAGATCTGAGTGGATTGGGACTGGTGGTGTACTCTATAATCCGAGGACCTTGCACTTTTCCGCATATTATGATTTTGATGTCATGAGTTTAAACAATGTTTTTAATTTCTTTGCATCTTTTATATGTTGATGAATTGGGGAGATGTTGAGCTCCTTTTAAACAGTAGACTAGGAGATTTGGTTATATTTTAAGATTTGTTAACTGCAGTTATTTTTTTTAGTTGGGGGATTGTAATTTATATTGCTTGTTTCGAAATTTTCATGGGTGTACATGTAAGACTGGTTCGGTCATGTCCTTATTTTAAAAAAAAATTTCTAGTATTATCTGAGGTAGTAGAGGTTACAATTAATCAGTCAGCATATGTTATATACTGAGTGAATTGAGGACATTACCCTTAATGGTAGGGTGAAATAGACCCAAAATCTATGCTATTGATATAAGATCTATGATTTAACAATATTCCAGAAAAATATTGATATAAGATTTTTTAAATTTTTTGAAAATAATATGAACTTTATCATGAATTTCCTAACCAATCTCACATACAGTCAATTGCTTTTCACCAAACTCATTCCAACAAAGAGATGATCGACATCGTCGGCCATACGAAGGCTCTAAAAAAGCCATACCAATAGTTACTTGAAAACTATTATTATAAAAAATTTCACTAATGGTAAAGTTTCCTGCCAACTTTATCTGAAATCCATAACTAAATCTCGAAGCAAATCCTCGATATTCTGGATCATACACTCTGTTTGACCATCTGTCTGAGGATGATAAACAGTACTCATCGCAAGTCTTGTACCCATTTTCTATTTGGAAATTAGTCCAAAATTTTGACGTGAATCGAGGATCACGATGTGATACGATTGCAACTAGAATTCCGTGTACTCTGACTACATTCTATATATACAAATGAGTCATCTTCTTGTATGAATAAGTTCTTTTATACGGAATATAGTGAGTCGATTTAGACAATCTATCGACCACTACCCAAATGGCATCGAAGTGACGAGATGTACGTGGCAGATGCGTGACAAAACCCATAGCCACGTGCTCCGAGCTCCACTGAGGAACCTCAAGACTGTGCAACAATCCTCTTGGTCTCATATGTTCTATTTTAACTTGCTGACAGACTATAAAACAGGAACAAACTCAGCCATATCATTTTCCATGTTTTTTCACCAAAAAATGAGGTATAAAAATATAATACATTTTCCTAAATCCATGGTGGATATTATAACGAGTACAATAAGTTTCTTTAAGGATGGTTATACATAATTCAGAGATATCATGAACAACCAATCTTCCACTCAAACGAAGAGAATCATCTGAATGAATTGTTAATCCAGATTGATGTCCTTGCAACACTAACTCGTAAGATTTCTGAACTTGATCATCAATTTTTTGAGCTGACTTGACAATCTGAATCAACTCTGGTTCAATAAAAATCTGAGACACAAATATCATTTCCTTGAATCTAAAAATCCAAATCAGAAGTGCAAATATCCTCACACAGATAAAAAACATGAAAGAAGGATAAATTAACATCAGAAACTTCACGACTCAAAGTATCGGCAATGAAGTTCACTTTTTCTAGGTTAGTATTGGATTTCACAATCATAATTTTTCAAAAGATCTATCCAGCGCCTCTGTCTCATATTCATATCTGATAGAGAAAATTGATATTTCAAACTTTTGTGATCTGAATAGATTACAAATTTCTCACCAAATAGATAATGCCTCCAAATATTGGGTGAAAAGACAATAGCAGCCAATTCCAAGTTGTGGACATGATATCAGGATTCATGCGGTTTCAACTAACGAGAACCATATGCTACAACTAAGCCGCGATGCATCATAACACAACCTATGTCACGGCCCAGCCCACTTGTGATATTGTCCGCTTTTGCCCGAGGGTCTCACGACTTTAAAACGCGTCACAAGTGGTTGCTACACGCTCATTTAAATGTCCAGCATCTCTCCCGTTGTTTAGCGATGTGGAATTTCTCTTAAGGGCCTTCTCACCCCCCCTTTTGGGACTCAGCGTCCTCGCTGAGATTTGCCCCACCATCCCAAACCCACATGGAATCGTTCTGATACCAAATTTCACGGCCCAGCCCACTTGTGATATTGTCCGCTTTGGCCCGAGGGCCTCACGACTTTAAAACGCGTCACAAGTGATTGCTACACGCTCATTTAAATGCCCAGCATCTCTCCTGTTGTTTAGCGATGTGGGATTTCGCCTAAGGGCCTTCTCACCCCCCCTTTCGGGACTCAGCGTCCTCGCTGAGGTTTTCCCCACCATCCCAAACCCACACGAAGTCGCTCTGATACGCCCTTAGGCAAAATCCCACATCGCTAAACAACGGGAGAGATGATGGGCATTTAAATGAGCGTGTAGCAACCACTTGTGACGCGTTTTAAATCCGTGAGGCCCTCGGGACAAAGCAGACAATATCACAAGTGGGCTGGGCCGTGATATTTGGTATCAGAGCGACTCCGTGTGGGTTTGGGATGGTGGGGCAAACCTCAGCGAGGACGCTGAGTCCCGAAAGGGGGGATGAGAAGGCCCTTAGGCAAAATCCCACATCGCTAAACAACGAGAGAGATGCTGGGCATTTAAATAAGCGTGTAGCAACCACTTGTGACGCATTTTAAAGCCGTGAGGCCCTCGGGCCAAAGCGGACAATATCACAACTGGGCTGGGCCGTGACATTTGGGAAGGCCCTTAGGCGAAATCCCACATCGCTAAACAACGGGAGAGATGTTGGGCATTTAAATGAGCTGTAGCAACCACTTGTGACGCGTTTTAAAGCCGTGAGGCCCTTGGGCCAAAGCGGACAATATCACATGTGGGCTGAGCCGTGACACATTTGGTGAGCGAATCGAGTCGTTTTTTAAACTTAAGTCCTTAGATGAAATTTCCAGAAAGTCTGGGTAATTTGGGTGTTTTTAAAGTTGTGGAATCGAGTCACTTTTGTCAGGACAAAGTTCGGGATCGTCCGAGTAGGTGTAGAGGTGAAACATGGGCAGTCGGTTTGAGGAAAATTTGAGGGCGGTTTGCAACTTCCTGAAACAATTCCATATCATGTTAATTGTTATTTTTAGAATTTTTAAAATATATGCATGATATATGCTATTTTCAGAAGTTATAACATATCTGCTTGTTTATGTTATTTTTAGCAGTCTCGATGTATACGAATGATACAAGACATTTTTGGGAGCTTTAAAGAAAATGAGAAGTTATGCATGTTTTTATGAAATGATAAAGTAAAAAAAAATATTTTTGAGAAATGTGAATTGATCGTGACGTAAAATTAGTAAGGGACCTGTTTAAAACAGGAATGGTGACCTTGCAATGAAATGGAGTGAACCGTCGAAAACAAGGGGAATCTCAATAATAATGGATCCATTGAAGAAAGTAAAAGTTGAAGTTATTTTATGACAGTCGGAGGGATCGTCGAAGAAATGGACGTTGAACCCGTCAGCCTAGTACTATAGTTTATAGATTGATCGATCGACTGAATGTTGTCACTATCGAGGATTAGACTTCAATTAAAAATGTTATTTTTATGAAAAAGTTCATATAAAAGCATGGTTTAAAAAGTTTCATATTTTGAAGGTTTCGAGTTTGCATGACAAATCTATTTTTAGTAAACATAATTTTTACGCATGTGACTATATAATTATGTACTTGCTACGTATGGGTTGAGCATGCTGAGTCATTAGACTCACTAGGTTTAAATGATTGCAGGTGATGATGATATTGAGGGAGGCGCTGACGCTTGAGTGGATCAGGCCCGACAGTACACTCCCGATGAACTTTTACTTTCCACAATACTAGATTTATATTTAAACTTTTTAAGCAAATGTTTGAGGATTATTTTATAACGATTTTATGCTTGTTTTGAAGTTTTGAAGTTGGATCCTTTTGGAGTTATCATACGTTTTTACGATTAATAGAGTTTTTATGCATTTTAGATTTTTGGATGATAAAAAATTTTATGAATGTGATTGTTTCAAATTTAGCAATATTTTAAAGTTAAAAAGCAATGAACGTTTCAAAAATGGTTTAAAATACTTAGAAACGCATCTCAAGGGCTGAAAAATATCAGCATGACCTCTCTATAATAGAACATGCCGAAAATTTAAAATACCTATAAAAGAAAATTACTCAAGGACGTTGTTGCTGTATTATTAAACAATGACACACAAGTGTTGACCAGACACAATTCAACAACACAAACAACCGTTCAAATATAGACATCAAGGCTCCACAACAAAATAAAATAAACACAAACCCACCATGACAACTCTAAATAGTCATACAAATACACGAGGCATCTCTCTGGTCAATAGACTCTCTGACATAAAACGAACAAGACTCCAAAATAATAAAAATGGACAAACTGGGAGACTTCAAATCTTACAACCGAGTAATCTTATTTCAATCACGAGCTCCACGAGCAAAACCTTCGCATTATGCTGCAAAACTACTCGGGTAACCTACCACGGTGGCCAATAACAACCACAATAGCAATCATAATATAAAATATTGAGGTGAGAATTCTGATAAGAAATAGTTAAACAACAACAAAGATATTCATAAATCATGCATAACATATTTAAAATGAAATATGTTATGCATGAACATGACTCAATAACAACAGGAGTAATAAGAGTCAATGAACAGTATGAAACAACATGAGTAATGTTTGAGCAATAACACACAGGGGAGCTACATTGTCATGCAGTTAAATCGTCTTGCCAACTATGCGAGGTATGTCCCGTTGTTCCTAATAAACACACACGATTCGGCCTCCATACAACTGATACTATAACAATGCAATAGGTAGGCACAATAATGAACAGCATATGATGTCAATATTTCAAGTTCATATCACACAGAATTTCATCAAGATATATACAATCATAGTTTGGGTCTCAAGGAGAACTATGTTCGAAAGTCATTCGATGATTCCGAAATAACCATTTGTGCCAGTATACAATATAACAGAAATAATGGGTATAAAAAATGATAGGGCTCAACATGAATGTCATAATATAATGCTCTATACTAAATTCCATAAAATATGTCAAATTAATAAGCATATAATCAACAAGGCATTTAACAAAATCATACAAACCACATAATCACATTTACACTCATAGGCCATAACGACACATAAATATGTTTAAAACATAATTTATATATTATTGTCGTATGTTATTGAACTGTAATATACATAAATCGACTAGAACAATGATAAATGATCAAATTTAATCTGTTCGACTAACAAATAGGATAATATGCCGAATAATTCTACAATTTACCCATAAAGCTAAATAATCCAATTTATTTCTAAAATTATTAAAGTTGAATTTATTTACTAAAAATTCAACTTATTGATTTAATATAAAAAAATTAATGCCTGTATTCTCAATAATTTACCAATTACAGTAATATTTCCAATAATTATATATTCCGCAAATTAAATCTCATCATCGATTAAAATTATTGAATTATTCAACGATTCTGTTTAAATTTTCAACTTAACACCAATACAATTTTATTCACTAATTATTGCTCAAAATAAATCCCAAAAACTCCGATAATCAACATATTAACCAGAATTCCCAAAATAATCGCATATTTCAATCCGACTAAATTTATAACTCATCGAATTATACCTGCTTTCCAAAGATAACCTACAAAATAAATCCGATATATATGTCAATATAATGCCAAGGTTATAAAATTCGCTAGGCGTTAGTCGGGCGCCAGCCCAGCGCCTAGCGCCTAGGCGGGGACTAGGCGCCGCTAATCGGATTCTACGATATCAAGACATAATAAATCATATACTAGAACTTCAACACAATAACATCAAATTTAAAATACGTTCAAAATATTCCCAACATAGTCTAATGTGTCATCTCAACAAAATAAGAAAGAATTCAGATTTCTTTCAACATTTAAAATGAAATAGTCTAATGTGTCATCACAAATTTAATCCACTTCTTCTTCTCTGAAATTTTCAACAACTAGTTCTTCATCGGACACAAAATCAATATCATCATTTTGATCATCATCTTCTTCTTCAGATTCAAAATCATCCTCATGAAGTTCTCGAACTCTAGAGCTTCTTTGGAGCTGTAGATTTTCATCTGCCCTAGTTGCTTCATCAACTAATTGCCAAGTGAGCCCCGAACCTGGTTCAACTTCATTTTCTTCCCCACCATCCACAATCCAACCTTGTGCATTTGAAGCATCTTTTTCAAGAAGGACGTCGACATTCTTTTCTTTCTCTCTTTTTTGCTTGTTAAACAATCTAGCATTAAATTGGACAAATACTAGATTGTTCAACCTATGGACATCCAACATATTTCTCTTCTTTGTATGAATCTAAAAAAAACCGAGAAAGTAATTAGTAAAGTTAGGAAAATGAATATACACTTTAAAAATCAATAATTTATTTTAATTAAAGTTTAAACTTACTCCTTCAAATGCACTCCAATTTCTTTCACACCCAGATGAACTTGTAGTTAATGAAAGAATCCTCAATGCCACTCTTAGCAAGTTGGGTGTGTGAGCACCGTAGGTACTCCACCATGTACATGGATCAAATGTATCATCATTTTTTTCACATGCTTTTGCAGCCAATGCTTTCCCAAATAACCCAGTCTTATCTCTATATTTTGCAAATTCCTTGTTAATAATTGTATCTTGCAGTTCAAACTCATCGGCATGCAAAACTTCCATGCATTCAAAAATCCCTGCCGCGACCTCTCCATAAAGAGCATTAGAACTATCTATGTAGTAGAGTAGGGATTCAACAAAAAGGTCGTGGTATGTAATTATGTATCAAGTCTATCCTTCATTTTTGACTCAAGAATCACTATGATAGGCTGATAATTTGATTCGACATTGTTAAGGGCCACCTTGATCTCTTCTTTAGCTCGAAGAAGCTCCCCATATAGAAACCCCATGGATGACTTTCTATCTCCGTCAACCAATCGGAGAACTCTTACCAAAGGAGCAAATATTTTCAAACAAAGTGTCACACCATTCCAAAAACTCATGCTTATCACAGTAGAGTAAACCAATTTCCCTTTGTTTGTCTTTGACCATTTACAGTGCTCCCACATATCACTTGTAAACATGGCCCTTAAATTAGATTTTTTCTCAATCAAACTTTGCAATGTGAGGAAGTTTGATGCAAACCTGGTAACTCCTGGCCGGACTATGTCTCTTTTCTTGGTAAAACTTCTCATCAATGACAAAGTCTTATGGTGAGCATAAATGAAAATGGTAAAAGACTTGGCTTGGTCGATAATCTTTTTAAATCTTGGAAGCTTGCCAATACTTTCAAGCATGAGATTAACAGTATGAGTTGCACATGAAGTCCAAAAAATCCCAGGCCGCTTTTCTTTCATCAATTTAGCCGCAGCCATATTGTTGGTGGCATTGTCTGTTACAATCTGAACAACATTATGAGCTCCTACTTGTTCCACACACTTGTCAACATACTCAAAAATAAATCCAGCTGTATGTGCCTCGTCTGAAGACTCCTTGGACTCTAAAAATACTGTATCCTCCTTGCAATTAACAAAAATATTTAAAATTCTTCTTCTTTTTCTATCACTCCATGCATCTGTCATAATCGAGCACCCATTCTTTTCCCATTCTTCTTCGTGCTTCTTCAACAGTTGCTTTGTTCTTTCAACTTCAGCTTTCAAAAGTGGCTCTCTAAAATGATATTGAGTTGGAGGCTTGAACCCTAGCCCAAATTGACCCACTGCCTCCATTAGTTGCTTGAAACTATCATTATCAAGAGCATTGAATGGGATTCCATTTTCATAAGCCCATCTCCCAACATATTGTTGAACTTGTTGAGTTCTCTCTTTGAAAAGAGCCTCATTTAATTTTTTTGGCGAAGCACTTTACTCTCACTTGAACTTACATTTTTTGGAGTAATCATCGATGCATATCTATCCATGGGGCCAAGTAGATGAGGCTTTTTAATTCCATCTATCCCTTCAATTTCAGCATCTTCTTCTTCATCTAGAGAAATATTCACCTCCGCTCTACAACTTTGTTCTTCCAGTATTTTGTTTTTCTTTTTGTTCTTCCCTTCTAAAATAGCATGTTTGCACTTATTACGATCTTCTTGAGATGTGATTCGACACCCAGATACATTTCCAGGTATATTTTCTATGTGCTCCTTGATTCTATACACTCCACCAGAAATCATTTTCTCACACAACTTACATTTAAATTTGTCGAGGTTCTTAGGATCAATCAACATACCAAACTCCCATCCGATGTCATTCGACTTTCTCTTAAGAATCCCAGATTCAGGCTGAGTGATGGATGCAGTCGACGATGGATTGTTTGCCATTGTCACCGTCCAAACCTTGCTGAATACGAAACAGTTAAACATTTTCAGCAATAAACTTGCACCAAATATGATATGTAACAGCAATAAACCATGTCCCATATACAACAAAATTTTCAAAGAATGGACAGCTAACTTTTATCACCACACAAACGAATGAAAGTACCAAAAAACTCAAACAATGCACTGCGCCACTGCCACAGCTCAAACAACATAATTTTTAATGAAAAAGAATCACCATGTTCCAATAAAAAACTCAAAACTAGTGTAAGCAAGTTAATACAAAACTCAAAACTGAAAACTCAAAAGACCTAATTTTTGTCCATATTTATAAAAAACTAAAAAAAGAAAACTTTGGCCAATAATCAGGAGAAAAAATATATCATATATGCAAGAAAGTGAGAAGGAAGAATAACGAGCCTGAAGCCTCTGGAACGAGGAGTCCTGGACCGAGAAGGATTTTCTGGAACGAGTGGTAGTCTGGCCGAGAAAGAGCCCTGGAAAATAACGAGAGAAAGAAACGCAGACAAAGAAATGAAGCAGACCGCCCAAATTTTATTTTTTTTAATGGGCTTCTAGCGGATCATTACATTTTTTAAGCCCGAGTTTTTTTTTTTAACAATTCAGGCCCACCTAGGCGGCCAGCCTCCGCCTAGGCGCGCCCAAGCCCGCCTAGCGCCTGGGCTGGCCGCCTAGCACCTTATCGGTGCGGATGGCCTCCGCCTAGCGCCTAGGCGGCCGCCTAGGCCGAAATTTAGAACATTGAATGCATTTCAATCTACGAAAGCAAAGTAAATCGGTGTGGCTAAAAACGCGAAAACCCGCAGCTTACAATACGAACAAGAGCTAGAATTTCAGTCTCGAACTCGTCAAGATCGGGGCTTCATTTAGTTGCTAGCGTCCCGTGGTGGTTTTTCCCCGAGAAAGTCGTCGGAAACGCCCTATAGCGGTTGGAATTTGGAAAAAAAACAGCAGGGGAAAAATCAGTGCTTCGAATTCTACTCACTACACCACAAATCAACCAAAAGAACGAAGCAAAACTCACATCGAATCGAATGAAAAGCTCGTGCACGGAAGAGCTAAAATAGGTTGAAAGTGAGTTGGTTCTTTCTTCGATCAGTGTAGGGTAAAACTGATCTCACGGTGCTGCAACTCCGGTGTCTGAAAGCGTCGCGCGGCGGTGGCTGGAGACGGTAAGAGATGGCTGACGGGAACATGGGAGAAGGGATTGGGTTTTCTTTATTCTTTACTTTTTTCTAAATATGGCAATTGTATGTATATGTATATAATGTAGTTTAAATTGGTTACTAAAATTAGTAACACATGCCCATTTATCCCGGTATTGCATTTATTTTGCTCTCATATGTTATTTAAACTCCGGATGTATTTTATATCGTATTTGACAGGATCGATTAGAGGGATAATCGTTGAGCTACAATAGCTCGGTTCTTGAAATATTGAACATCGATGAATTAAATCGAGTTTGGTGTTCAAACCGACACTCGAAATAATCCTTCATATAAATCGATTAAATTTTTTGTAAAGCATTATAAATATATATGTTGAATGAGTAAAAATATTTTGTTTGAATCATTTTATCAAACACCTGGTATGCAATATTTTGGTATTTGAAGAACACATAAAATGATTCAACAATGCATCTTTAAAACTATGAAAATGATAAGTAAATGCAAAAATAAAGACACGAATTTGTTTCTGGATGTTCGGAGACTTCAAATGCTCCTACGTCACCCCTTCTTCAACTTGGGAAGGATCCACTAGAAGACTTTGATTTATACAACACTTTGTACGAACCCATTTCAACCTAGTACTTATCTCTTGCCTAATTGAAACTTCTAGCACTCAAGGTTGCAGCCATCACCTCACAATCAGCATATTGTTTAATGTCTCATATGAAAAGACTACATACACAAGTTTATTGTCTTTGTGCAAGACTTACTCAACTAATTTTCGAAGTTCAACTCTCTTGTATATGTGTGAGTGATTGTGTGTGAAGTATTTATCATTTACATTGTACATCTCAAAGGTATCCTCACACAAGGGTTTGTACTCTCAACTAGCTGATTTTTTCATGCTAACTGTCCATTCTTTGAATCCCCTTCAAAATCTTTTGTTTGATCTTCAAGATATTGTATTTATAGGCTCCAACAATAATATATACGTTAGATAAAAGAATATGACTGTTTGGAAAGTTTTTGTACTGTTTCTGAAATTGCAACGGTCAAATTTGCCTTGCTGGACATTTTCCCAAGTGGTCAACTCTGGTCAACTGGTTTAGTTCAACTGGTCTAGTTCAGTTCATCAGGTCTGGTTCAGTTTCAGCAGGTCCGGTTCAGTTCAGTTCTGATCTGGTTCAGTTCTGGTCTGGTTCAGTTCAGCTGGTTCGGTTCAGTTTCAGCTGGTCTAGTTCAGTTCAACTGGTCTAGTTCAGTTCAGTTTCAGCTGGTCTGGTTCAGTTTCAGCTGGTCTAGCTTATTTCAGTTTGTGCAAAACCAATAATTTTATTGTCATTTATCAACATCTTAAGCTTCGATTCAGACTTTGACTTCTGAATATGATTTGTAGATCATCGTCATAGCTTTCCAACGCATACTGAATTGCTTCATTTCAATAACCGAGATGAGAGATATGAACAAAATATAGCGACTGCTCATACCCAACTGATTGTTGTTTTCGTGCAATCAATTTGGTAATTCAGCGATCAGTTAGATTTAATAACATCCGATTTTGCCTAACTGACGTGAAATACGACTTGTTTCAAATTGAGTGTTCTGATCATTTAAGTTGGCGGATTATCATTTGAATCATCTAGCTGAGAGATATCTTCAAAACACCGAAACTCGCCAGAAATTTAGTTTGGCTAAATTCAGTTTCAGTTTGCTTCATGTGTTTGCAACTTCACACATGAGTAAATATGTTAGAAATACAATAACAAGTTTTGTTAACATCAAAATCAAAATGGTTAACATTAAATGTTCCAACAATCGCTCCCCTTTTGATGATCACAAAACTTGGATAAACAATCGATTCAACTAACATATTTCTCCTCCTTTTTGTGTGAATCAAAAATTCATATTTTCAAAACATTTCAAACAAAATTTCCCTCCTCAATATTTAAAAATAATCTATCAATTAAAATTACAATGAGTTTTCCCCCTATATTTTTGAAAGTTTGAAATTTATATAACTAGAGGAGTGACTAACCAATTTTCTCAATAGCTCATTTCTTCCACAGCACATATGCTCTGTCTCCAACGAATAAACAGATTTTTCTCGAGCATAAATAAGCTGCAAATTTTATACCACTGTAATCCTCTCAAGTCTAATTTGCAACGCAAAACGCGGTTCGTCATTTGGATACTTGAGCAAGGAGATATGTCATTTGTTACACGGTCGCTGCAAGCTGCACGAAAATCCAGTTTTGCATATATATGTTTAAAAAATCTGAAATTTACACCAAAATCAGATTCAATGTTCTTTCAAAAATAATCCGCTCTGATACCACTTAACATGATCGATTAGAGGGATAATAGTTGAACTACAATAGCTAGGTTCTTGAAATATTGAACAACGATGAATTAAATCAAGTTTGGTCTTCAAACCAAGCGGAAGACACTCGAAATAATCTTTCGTATAAACCGATTAAATATTTTGTAAATTATTTAAAATATATGCAAGTTGAATGAATAAAAATATTTTGATTGAAGCATTTTATCGAACACTTGTTATGCAATATTTTGGTATTTGAAGAACACATAAAATGATTCAATAATACATCTTTAAAACTATAAAAATGATAAGCAAAAGCAATAAATAAATAGACACGAATTTGTTTATGAATGTTCGGAGACTTCAAATGCTCCTACGTCACCCCTTCTTCAACTTGAGAAGGATCCACTAGAAGACTTTGATTTATACAACACCTTGTACAAACTCATTTCAACTTAGTACTTATCTCTTGCCTAATTGAAATTCCTAGCTCTCAAGATTGCAGGCAGCACCTAAAAATCAACATATTGTTTAATGTCTCATATGCAAAGACTACATACACAAGTTTATTGTCTTTGTGCAAGACTCACTAATCTTTGAAGTTCAACTCTCTTGAATATGTGTGAGTGATTGTGTGTGAGAAATTTTATCCTTTACAGTGTACATCTCAAATGTTTCCTCACACAAGGGCTTGTGCTCTCAACTAACTGATTTCTTCATGTTAACTGTCAATGCTTTGAATCCTCTTCAAAAGCTTTTGTATGACCAAAATACAGCAACTTCTCATACCCAACTTATTGTTGTTTCGTGCAATCAGTTTGATAATTCAGCGATTAGTTAGACCTTGTTAACATCCGATTTTGCCCAAATGAAGTGAAATACGACTTGTTCCAAATTGAGTTTTCCAAATAGTTTAGGTGACGGATTGTCATTTGAATCATCCAGATAAGAGATATAATCAAAATACCAAAACTCGGCAGACATTCAGTTTGGCTAAATTCAGTTTCAGTTTGCTTCTTGTGTTTGCAACTTCACACATGAGTAGATATGTTAGAAATACAATAACAATTTTTACTAACATTAAAATCAAGATTGTGCACATGAAATGTTTCAACAGTATTAACTCTGATATTCTAAAAATACATATTTTTAACACATTTTCTGAATCTATTTGGCATAATTAATTATTTTAATTAATCAACTCAATACTTATTTTAATAATCCTAAATTTCCAGATAATTAATTCTAGGGTCTTAGAAGTTCTGACGTTCTTGATCAAGGGGTTGATGAAAAGAATGAGGTTAATTTGGATAAGCTCGGATATGAAAAAATATTATTCTAAATCACACGGTGTTCTAAACTCACGGATAGTTGTATCCTTGAACCATTAAAGGTCATACAAGTATTGTATTATGTGTACTCATTGAGATAGTCAAGTTCAAAAGTTGAATTTAATTACTGTAGTTTGATGAAAATAAGACAGATTACTTATAAAGGAGTTTATAAGTTGATTTCATGCAGTATAAGATGTGGAAGTTATCTTAACAATTAATTAAGTGAGAATAATAGAACTGTCTGTTTTAGTGAATTAGCTCACAAAACTTGTAGCTACAAAAAAATGGATCAGCGGAAAAAAATTTCATTCGAAATTTAATTTTTTTATTATAAGAACTAGATTTGTAACATCGATACATTGATGTTGTATGATCGTCGATTGAGTTATAATGAGTTCACAATTATTTATTTAGTAAATTTAGAATCTACTTATTATATAATAATATTAGTAGTTGTGACTACTATGTACAAAAATTTCGTTGAATATTCTAGAAGAATATAGAATTTATCAAATAATTATTAATTAAAAAATTAAATAATGAATATTTAATTTAATAAATTTCTATATGTGTGTGTATATATATTCATATAGATATATTAATATATATACACACACACAGATATATATCATGTATTATCAAGAGTTTAATTTGCATGATATTTTCAAGAAAAAATAATACTACATGAGAATTTTAAATCATAAAATTACAGTATCCTAATTCAAGTAGGAAACTCTATTTGATCGTGAATCAAAACTTATAAATACTTCATGAAAGGTTACATGAAATAACATAATTTTTACATAAATTTTGTGCACAAAAATTTTCTCTCCTCACAAGGAAAATCGGCCACCCCATATTTTGGAAAACAAAATTTTGTCCACCGCGTTGCCGCCCTGACGTCACTGCAATACTGATGGGTTTATTTAATTCTGGCTATCTAATCTCAATGCAAATTTCATTTAGATCTCTAGTGCAATCTATACGAAGAACAAATTTGATCATGAACTTGATTTGACGATCAAAGAAGAAAGAAGATTCATTCATATAGATTTTCAAGAAGGGCTATATACACTTAAAACTCGGAATTGTTGGAGCCAACATTATATACGCAAAGGCAAATCAGATCTAAATACTAAATGAATGGTTTAAATCATACTACGTCCAATGAACATTTTGAACATCAAAATTAAAATTTTTAAACTTTCGATACGCCTTGGGTGCGAGAAAACGATAATCTAACACCAACAACTAAAGATAGCACGACTACTATATTTGAAGATAATGCTGCTTACATTGCACAACTGAAAAGATGATATATTAAAGGAGATATAATGAAACACATTTCGCCAAAAAAAATTTACACACATAAACTCCAAGAGAAAATTGATATTGATGCCCTACAAATATAGAGAAAATGTAGCTGATTTATTAACAAAAGCATTGCCAACATCGACATCCAAGAAATTAGTGTATAAGATAGGGAAGCATCAATTAAATGGATTTTTATGATTGAAGTTAGGGGAAGTCAGATTTTTCCCACTTGGTTTTATTGACAAGATTTTAATGAAGCAACACTGGATTCTCTATCAATTAATCATCTAAAAGAGAGTATTATATGTTGATGATATTTAGATAATTGATTTGATTGTAATATTCCCTTTATATATAAATCTCTCCCTAGAAACAAAATTCATGTTTATCCGTATTTAATCATTAAAAATGATAGCACATCTTTCGACTAAGTTAACAGAGATATATTAGTAAAAAAAATTAAGCAAAAATATTATTATATACAAAAATTGAACTATATATTTAGTACAATTGAAAAAAAAAACACGAAAAAAGCGTTCATATATACGGGAAGAAGAATTACTAAAAATCAGTGTTTTTAAAACGGGATTGGATCGATTGAGAACTAGTTACGGGTCTGTTCCAAACCAAGTCTAATAACCGTTTTTACGGAAAAATCGGTCAAGAACGATTGGAACGGTAAATAAATCAATAAACCGGTTAAAGATCGATCTGACATGTTCACCTTTATTTAATTTTTAAATTTTGTTTTGTTTAAAATTTGATTATTTTCCTATATTTCTTCAAAAAATTATTTTATATTTTAAGTTCTATTTTAGTTATATGTATGATTATTTAGATTTTGAACTTTGTAAAAATATTATTTTATTAGCATTAGAGCTTATTTTGATTAATTTTTTTAAAATATAGATATAACTATATGTATGATATATATGTGTTTTAGATTTTAAATTTTGATAAATATATTATATTATTATTATTGTTATTTATATACATTCAAAATATTTAGAATTTAAAACATATTATTTAGTATATTATATGATTATTTTATATGATACAAATGTTTTTCAGTCAGGTCATTTAATTGATTTTTTTTAAAAAATAAACTAATTCGATCACGAGTTTAGTAATGAAACAATGCTAAAGAATTTTAACTCGTCACTGATAAAGTATTACTAGACCTCTCTCAATGTTAATAGTTCATTTTTGTAGAATTTTCACACATTTTTATGGATAATATTCATAAATTTGAAAAGGCTAACACCAAACCCATCCTGCTAATTCCAAGGCCGCTAATTACGACAACCAGTCCATTTGTTTAATTTGTTTGTTGTGGTGATGGATACACTTGGGTGTCTATTTTCTCTTGTTAGCAAAAGGTCAAAATTTCCATGGGTTTTTTTGAAAAAAATCAAGGATTCTGGTAGTAACCAAACGAGAGCTGTCGGAGTGCAAACGGGTCACGCGCCGACAAAAAATGTTCTACTCTCCCATTGACTATATTGCCCTTCTATCCATCCCTCACGAAGCCTTGGCACGTGTTTGTGGACTAGTGTGAATCGCGTGACAGCACGTTGCTCGTGGGACCCATACTCTCCTAATTTAAACATTATTTATTGTCCTAATTTTTTTTTTAATTATTGTATAATGTGGATGCGATGGCCATTGGGTTTTTGTCGTGTTGCGCACACCACGCGACGAAGCTAGAGAAAACGTGCATGTCACGTGAGGCCCACATAATTCTAACGTATTATCAGACGATTAACGTTAATTTGAGGTTGAATATTATTAACATGACACCCACCGTATATTATTGTTATATGACGTCATATATAAAACTAAATACGCATTATATATATATAACAATATTAATCAGGTAATGATTATTATATTATATATATAAGTAGGTCTCTTGTGAGGCGATCTTACGAAACTTTATCTGTGAGACAGGTCAACCCTACCGATATTCACAATAAAAAGTAATAATTTTCGTATAAAAAGTAATATTTTTTTTATAGATGACCCAAATAAGATATTCGTCTCACAAAATACGATCCGTGAGACCATCTCACGTACAGGGACGGATCTAGGAATAAGAGTTCGAGGGGTGGGGGGCTTGAACTCAATATGATAAGTTATATATTATTAAAAAAAATTACATTATATTATTCAACGATGTTGTGCCCAACGAGATTTTAAAACATAAAATTCATCAATAATAGAATTTACATCAATATGTTTAGCTAAATCTCGTTCAATATAGAGTGTCAAACAATCGACAAGAAAGTCATCGTCCATTTTATTGCAAAGTGCCGTCTTCACATGCTTCATTGCTGAAAAAGCTCGCTCAGTAGTGGTGGTAGACACTGGTTATATCAAAACAAGATGAATCAATTTAGTCAACATAACGTAAACATTTGACCGTCCACTATCAGTCAATTGCTGACACAACTCAACAAGTGTAGAAATCTTTAAATTCTGCATCACATCAAGTTTATAATGTATCAATTCATACTCCAAAGCAAAAATTTCTTGATCTGTGAAATCTCCAGGATAAAACTTCGTTGCAAGCTTGCAAATATCATCACTGTTAAATGAGTCAAATGAATTTTTAGGATCTAAAGTTGTAGTAAGAGAAAAAAATTTCCACCGATGACTCATTGAACCGAATATTTAACTCCATCAAAATGAAATCTATTGCTCCATTAAAAACATCAAAGTCGTAATGATGCTCTATTGTACTTTGCCGACATCAACGTCCAATCTTATATAGACAATCAAGGTCAGGCACATCAATTTCATTTCTTGAACAAAAAACTTTAACTTCCTGAAGAAATTCATTCCACCCACATTCTCTAAATTCTTGAAGTCTAGTTTTGGTAATAATGACAAATGTAATAACAGTCAAAATATCTAGAGATTTTCTTTGAAAAATTTGAGAAAGAGTATCCGTTGTTCTCATAATTTTATGCATTAAGTGCAAAATAAACACAAATTCAAAGCTTGACATGTTTCTGTAAATCCCCCAAACTTCAGCCTTAGCTCTTCCATTTGGAGAATGATCAGTGAGAACTTCAAAAACTTTGCAAGTTGCAGTGTACATACCTATCAAGCTTTTTACCGAATCATAGTGAGAACTCCAACGAGTAGCTCCTGCTCGTTGCAAATTACCAATCTGGTTTGCACCACTTCCAAAATCACGTTCTCCAATTGACAATTTATACACAATTTCATTTCTTTGTGCAGTATGTAATTCAGCAATGCGCTTAGTAGAAGAAGTGACAATATTGTTATTAACAATATTGTTCAAATGAGAAAAGAATTCCCAAATAACACTAAAATCATTAGCTGCAGAAACCAATGTCAGTTGTAAACGATGTGCAAAACAGTGGACATAGTATGCATAAGGACAATCTTTGAAAAATAATGCTTGAAGTCCATTCCACGTTCAACGCATATTGCTAGCATCATCATATCCTTGGCCTCTGATTTTCTTAGTATGGAGATCATGATGAACAAGAACATTTGATATCTCATTTTTCAAATTCATTGAGGTAGTGTCACTAACACTTTTGATGGCAAAAAATTCTTTCTGTCAAAATCCCATGATTGTTCACAAACCTCAATATAATGGCCATTTGCTCTCGTTTAGATATATCTCGGGCTTCATCAACAAGAATACAGAAGTATTTATCTCCAACTTCTTCACGAACCATCTGTCGTACTCTATTGACCATAATATATAAATTTTTTTTTGAATTTCTGGAGCGATATATTAGGCATTTTTTGGAGCATTCTCAATCACAACTTCATCAATTTCTGTATTCATTTTTGCAAAAGCCTTCACCAATTCAAGAAAATTTCCACGATTAGATGAAGATAGAGATTCATCGTTACCTCTAAACACACAACCTTGAAGTGCTAGCCAACGAACAGCTACAATTGAGGTGCTCAAACGCAGACGGTTTTTCTTTTTTTCCTCTTTAGATTGTGCATGCATCACTTTATCAATATGTTGCGAGGGCCTCATCAAATTTCCAGCCCTTCTCTCACACATAGTATGAGGCGAAGAAGCTGCAGCACCAATATGGGCAAGAAAAGCACATGTTTTTCCTTGGTTTACCCTTTTCCAATTGTCAAATCTTTCATTGACCAACGCCGATATATTAGATGAATTAACATCATTCAGGAAAAGAAAAGAATAGAAACAATATGCCTTATTTTTTGAAGGCGAATACTCCAACCAATAAAATTTCTGAAACCATTTTTTCTGAAAACGACGATTCTGGCTTCCAAATTTTGTACCTGGATACTCCAACATATCTGGTTGATAAGGCCTCATATTTAGATATGAACGTCTTATCTCATCTCGTACATTAACATGATATTCACATATCTGTTTTCTTTTTCCCGGATCTCGTTCAATGCAAGTAGATGATGACTGATGATCGTCTCTAGGAGAGGAACATGAAGAAATTTGGGTATTGGGAGATGGAAGACTTTCACTGGATTGATATTGCATAGTAAGGACTGTAGGAATTGAAGTATCTTCACTAGCTTGACGATATCTCTTCTTAAAGAAAGAGGATATCAATGTTTTTCCTTTCTTTGCACCAGATTGATGTTCCATTTTGAAATAGTTCAAGTTATAATCCTAAACAAGTAATAAAATAATTATCAAAAAAATAAACAAGTAATAGTCAATCAATAACTCAACAACTGAACAACAATTATCGACAATTATTATTAAACTATACATGTACCCATATATGTTGTTCAGATGTTGAATTTATATTAAATTCTGTACTTTCTTTAAAAAATTAACTTTAACTTCTAATATAATTAATTTTCCTCCCATTATTGTGCAAGTCATATTTCCTATTCATTTTCATCACCTATTCTTCTCTTTTCTTTCTCGTTAATAAAGCTACTCGTTCCAATTTTTTTATACCTTCTTCAAGCTTATTCGACCAAAACAGTCGAGTCGCAGAGACTATCTTTATAAGTCAAATAGCATTTCATGGAGTGACTAAGTTGAGGGGTTTTTTTTAAAATAAAATAAGAAGAAAATTATTAAATTTTTTGGAAAAGTAATTTATGAATTACATTAAAAAATAAAACACAGAATGCAAGAAGTCATTAAGAAAAATATGATATGCTAACCTGTATCTTAGGAAAATGGACCGAATCTTAGGATTTAGGAAGAACAAGCAGATGAGCAACTACGGTGACTGGCCAACAAAAAAGAATCCCAAATTTTGTGAAGATGGCGTGAAAATTAGGAGAAGTTGTTGCTGGGCTGGGCTGGGCTGGGCCATTGATGGGTGTGCTGAAATTTTAACTTAAGTATTAAAAAAAAAAAATTGGGCTGTGCTACAGCCAATCTAGCCCTCCTATACATCCACATATGCTCACACAAGTCAGTCCTAGCGATATGGTGTAGCATGATGAAACCCCAATTATATAACATTTTATTAGGTAAAGAATAAAGTGTGACACGAATATTTTTGAAAATACGAAGTTAGTACGTACAATGTATGAAGACCTAAGGATAATATCATGTGTTGTTACAGTGCATTAAAAGTCAGCAAATTAGGCTTGACTTTACCATTGTTGTCTCTGTGAGGGGAATTTGGACAAAAATAGTGGCTCCACACTTTGTTGTTTAGCTTGGATTAATTTAATTAGTTTTTCATTCTAATGTTTAGACTTTCCATAAACTATGTTATCTTTTAATTTAGTCACCTTGTTGTTTTGTATTCATGACCACGATACAATGGATGGAGGAGTAAGAGGTCAATAAAAAGGATTCCTTTGTGTATTTCCATAAATCTATCTACGTTTTTATTTTTTCATTCACATCCTATGTATTTAATATATGTTGTTATAAATTTTATACTTAATACGAGAGATAAGTGTTAAATACATTATATATAAGAGACGTGAATGCAAAAATCGATATGATTTTATCACCGGTAAATTTTTATAGACATCATATCAATATTCCAATTACATTTCTTAGTACGTATTTTAGGGTGGATCCCAATCCAAAATACATATTTAGCATATGAAAGCTCGTTTTATCATATGTAGAATCTAGTGTTTGTCCTTTTATATAAAAAAATTATAGTTGGTGGTAATAATATAACTCAAATATTTCAAATTGTATAATAGTTAAAACATTATGTTTCGATTGTTCTACTTAGTAGGGACAATTATTGTACCCAACAATATGTTTCTCAATAATTGTACTTCTTATGATCAATAAAATCGAACCTGTAACCTGATTCTGATATCAATTGTAAGAGCGAACGCTTGTTGTTTTACCAAAAGTTATAACTGATGGTAACAATGTATTGGAATATTATAAATTTCAGAGTTTGACAAATTAATCCATAAGGGAACTGAAGAATCTAACTGATCGAACAGACGCACAATCGTAACTGAAGACTTCATTTGAGCTGAACTGAAAAACTTTATCAGCTGAAGTTTTCGTAACTGATAGGACATTAATTACAATTAATAGTGCCCAGCTGAACTGATCGGCTGATCAGTTGACTTCTAATCAGTTGGTCACGTCATCAGTTAAAAAGATCAGCAGACAAATTAAGAGGTCGTACAGAAGTAGAACAGTTGTATCAGAACATAACAGTCTGAATACATCGTACTATCAGATAAAGTTATTACACGACGATTCAACAGATATTTGTCATTAAATGCATTCAATGTGATAGTTGAGATCGAACACTATATATAGCTGATCGAGTCAGTTGAAGAAGGTTGGTGACTGAAAATAAGCAAACACATGAAGCAATCAAACTACAACCTCAATCAATTGTGATTCACTTCACGAAGTATATTCTCAAGTTTACAGATCGCACATCTAAACTCTAAAATTTTTGCATTTATCAGTAGTATTCAGGCTACCAGTTAGAGCATCTTTCAGTTTATAACTGTATAAGAGTTATTAGACTAAGAGTTTTATTTTGGTAATGTGTAAAACCAACTGAAGTAGATTATTACAATTTGTTGTAATATATCAAAGTTTTTTAATGAAATCTTATCCTCGTGATAGAAGAGGTGAATTATGAGCATTTGAAGTCTCCGAACATCTAGAAAAAAAATTTGTGTTCACTTCAGTTATCATTTCAGTTTACACAAAGTATTCAATCTATATCTCAGTCTTATTCATCACTACTTTTAGTTGACTGATATATATCGAAAACAAGATTCTAGGATCAGTTTCTCAAATAACTGATTCGCATTCCAGAAAAGAATTCAAAAATTCGAAGTGTTTATTCAACCCACCTTCTAAACATTTTAGCTACATTAACTGATCCTAACAAGTGGTATTAGAGCGGTTAATCTTGTTTTGAATACTCTCAAATGCTCAAACTGATACAGATCATCGTGTCTTCTTTCAACAAAATTCTCATATTCTCTAGGGAAGAATTCGATGATTAGAAGATAAGAATGCAGACTCATTTAGCTGCTCAACATGATGATATGTGGTATGTCATCATAGATGGACCGATGAAAATCATGAAAGAAAATTCAATTGTTGCTTTGACTGATGGAGCACCACACTTAATAGAGAAGCCACGAGATGAGTGGACTTCAGAAGACAAGAGAAAAGTCAACTTGGACAATGTGGCCAATGACATTCTCTGTAAAACTCTATACAAAAACACATTTTTCAAGATCAAAAAGTGTAAATCAGCCAAAGAAACCTGGGAGAAGTTGATTTAGTTATGCGAAGGAAATGAGCAGATAAATGAAAACAAAATATCAGTTACAGTTCAGAAATTTGACAGTATCAAAATGATATGAATCCTCGTACGAACGAAAAGCAAACATGATTAATCGAACCGTGCCCTCAATTCATTAACGTTAAAAAGAATTCATATTGCATTGTCCCGACCTTTTGAATCAAGTATTGTGTGATATTCACCTCTAAACTATGAAAATTTTAGCAACAAATAATCACAAGAAAACAATCGACACTCGAACGAACCTTCAATGAACTCGTCTTTGACAATCCGCGTAAAAACGATCGACAAATGCCACAAAGTAAAACTTTAATAAGTTTGATTTTTTAAAACAAAGCAAAAACCTTGAAATAGTTGAGAGAAAACTCAAAACTATTGTATAAAATCAATGAAAAATTATCAATTGTGTTCAAAATTCGTCCATATAGTGTTTAAAAATAAAAAAGAAACACAAAATCAAGTTACCAAGATAATTAGAATTCTTAAAAAGGAAACTAGATTTTCTTCTCACAGCAGGCACGCTCGGGCGGTAGGATCTTACCGCTCGAGCACGAGGTCTTCTGGACTTTTGGCGCTCGAGCGGTAAAATTTTTCCACTCGAGTGCGAGGTCTTCTGGAAATCATCCTTGGATAGCAAGTGTGGCGCTCGGGCGGTAAGATTTGGTCGCTCGGGCGTCGAAGCTTCTGGTCTCCTCATCATTTGTCACTTGAATAATATTCCTATGACTTCCAAACTCACTCTCATGCATCACGAACCTCTTGGAACTATGCATCTCACTTGTAAGCCCGCTCATAAGCCCATGCAATGCTTCCTTGAATCTCTTCAGTCGTCCCCTCATGACCGGTCCCTCTGGCAACTCTAAAGGATCTCATGCCTTCCTTGGAGCTTGGCCTACCATGATCGCATCATACTCTTAGAGCTGTTGTCTGCCCTACAGTTCTACATCCAGCACGCTCAAAAGGCGTAATCATCAGAGAAACGATGGACACAACTGGTTCAGCACTGGACTTGCCTCATGCCCTAACTGATTCGATGGGCAAGACAAAGATGGTTGAGGAACCAAGACCCAGCAATGCCATTCAGAAGCAAATCGATCTTATTATGCAAGCTATCAATGAACATGCTAAACTAAAGCTGGAACACTACGATGAAGGGGTAGACTTCCAGACAGTTACCCTTGCTAAGAAGCTGAGGAAGAAGAAAGTTTTGGATAAATTCATCTCCTTAGAATCAGCTTTCATGAAGACTGTCAAAGCCACTACAGTCGCCCAAGTCATGGAGAGAAAATCATAACTCTTTGATCTTATGAAAATCAAAAGGTTGGTTGTGGTGACAGCTGAATTGAAATCAAACTATGATCTAGTTGGTTCTACTTCCTAAGAAGACATAAGTTTTTCAACAACAGGACTTTGACCTCATCTTTCTTCAGATGAAAGTGAAGAATTGGGAGATGTGACAACAATTACACGTTCCAGTAAAAGCCAGTGGTTCACAATCAGCTGTCGAAGACTCTCCAACTGAAACAGCAGAGGAACAACTGATGGTTCCAGCTGAAGCAGAGTCAGTTATGGTTCAATCAGTTGAACCAGTTTCAGAAGTCCCTCCTTCTCTCTCAACCAATGAACAACCATCCTCATCTACAGCATTGATTATCCTACCGATCTCTGAACCAGAAGTGCAGCCATCTACATAGTCTGAAGAGGATCTGACACTGAAAAATATAGATGATATGCTGCAATCAATTGCCGAGGATATTCAAATGGAATTGAAAGATGATTCTGCTGATGATGTTGTCAAACTTGTTGAAGATCAAGTCATGATATCAACAACAGAGGCAAAAATACAAACTGAAGCTGTTCAGCTACCAACTGAACAAATAATCACTCTCTCAATCCAGGAACCACCAACTGGAACTACATTGCCATCTATCGATCAGCTGCTTCCTGAGATTTTTTTAATGACAGAAGCCACTCTTCAGAAGTTTGCTGCTCAAACGAAAGAATCTAGCTCCACAACTGATCAACACGATCACCCTCCTAGTCATTCAATTCAAGAAGCTACAGTGGAAGAACATGCAGTTGATATTGTTCAAGTTGTTGCCACAGGTCAGCTTGCTATTGTGGAATTCTCTCAGAAGGGAAAAGGGAAAGAAAAGACTGAAGCATTATCCCCTGAATTGCCACTAGGAGCTGATATAATGTTGGACACCATAGTTTCAGAACTGAACAATCTTGGTTCACATATTAGCCACATCAAATCTACTCAGTTGCTGCATTATTTAAGTCTGGACACCTTAAAAGAACATACAATGAAGGACTTGAAGAAACTGAACAAGGATGGGGTTGCTCTTTTCGACTCAATTGAAAAGATTAAAAGAGAATAAGTTACAATTCCTATTCTGATCTCCTCACAAGAACAACTCAGCAACCGGATTGATTTTGTTCATACCGGTCTATCTAAGAAGATTGACATAATGTAGAATCAGATGGCTAAGATATCTACTCAAGTTGGTTCACCATTCTTCCTCTTTATAAAAGTGGCGGGTGTTGACAAAAAAGGGGAAGAACAGAAGACAAAGTCAGTAGGAGCAAGTAGCAAGAAGAGAACTGGATCAGAGAAGCAAACTGATAAAGGAATAACTGAGAAGAAGTCGAAGAAATAATTTCGAAGTGTCCTAAATAAGTTGATTAGTCTGGAGGCTTATTTTTTAGTTGAAATGTTTGTACGAATCTGTACTCACCGCTTTCAATATCAATACAAATTGTTATTGTGGAATATGTACGAATCTGTATATTATTTTATCTACAATCAGTTTTATTCTCTATCATCAATTCAAAAAATCTAAGTTTTATCAAACATCGAAAAGTGGAAAATTGTTGGAACATTATAGATTTCAGAGTTTGACAAATTAATCCATAAGGGAACTGAATAATCTAACTGATCGAACAGACGCACAAGCGCAACTAAAAACTCCATTTTGAGCTGAACTGAAAAACCTTATCAACTGAAGTAGGACATCGGTTACAACTAATAATGCCCACCTTAACTGATCGGCTGATCAGTTGACTTTTAATTAGTTGGCCACATCATTAGTTAAAAATATTAGCAGATAGACTGACAGGTCGTACCAAAGCAGAACAGTTGTATCAGAACAGGACAATTTGAATACCTCGTAGTACTGTCAGATAAAGCTACTACACGACGATTCAACAGATATTTGTCATTAAATGGTCATTAAATGCATTCAACACGACCGTTGAGATCGAAAATTATAAATAGCTGATCGAATCAGTTGAAGAAGGTTGGTGATTGAAAATAAGCGAACACACTAATCAATCAAACTACGACATCAATCAATTGCAATTCACTTCACGAAGTATATTCTCATGTTTACAGATCATACATCTAAGCTCTAAGATTTTTGCATTATCAGTAGCATTCCGACTACCAGTTAGAGCATCTTTCAGTTTATAATTGTATAAAAGTTGTTAGACTAAGAGTTTCAGTTTGACAGTATGTAAGACCAACTGAAAAAGATTAATACAGTTTGCCGTAAACGTTTAAATTATGAAAATAAAACAAAATGCTTTTTTTTCTAGATTTCCGTTTCAAGGAAATAAGAACCAAGAGATTTATTATAACACACATAAAGGCACCCTTTTTAATATGCTGAAGAGTATATCAAAGTTTTTTAGTGAAATCATATCATCGTGATAGAGGAGTGACGTAGGAGCATTTGAACATTTGAAGTCTCCGAACAACCAGAAAAATTTGTTGTGTTCACTTCAGTTATAATTTCAGTTTATACTAAGAATTCAATCTATATCTCAGTCTTATTCTGCACTACTTTCAGTTGACTGATATATATCGACAAACAAGATTTTAGAATCAGTTCCTCAAAGAATTGATTCTTAATTCATAATGGAATTCAAAAATTCGAAGTGTATATCCAACACTCCCTTCTAAATACTTGAGCTACCTTAACCGATCCTAATACAGTGCAAATTAAATATTTTAAATCATACTACAGCTGAAACACCACGTTTCGATTGCTCTACCCAACATGAACAATTATTACACTCAACAATCTCTCTTTCAATATTTGCGCTTCTTACGATCAATGGAAATTGAACTTGTAACCTAACTTTGATACCATTTGTAGACAAAACTCTCATCGTTTTTATAAAAAGTTATAGTTGGTAGTAACAATATAACTCAAATCTTTTAAACTATAAAATAACTCAAACGCCACATTTTGATTGCTCTATCGAGACAATTATTGCGACTGTCATCATATATATAAGATTTCACCCACGAGATCGTAATACTTTTCAAGATGCGGACATTTCCAAAATGACTTTTATTCTCTTGTCATCGTTAAGTATTGTTGTACCCACATTAAATAATAAAAACCTAAATATATCTTACATTTTTTTGGGTAACCTTGATTTTTTTATATCCCGACAAAAATTATAAATTCAGATGGGTCCCCAAATCAGTGTATCACCGATTACTTGGCTCCAAATTGAATGATCAATTTCATTTGGGTAACCTCGTTTTTTTTTTTTATGTTTCTACTTATTGACGCTTTGATTTTATGGAATTTGTCGCTTTTTTGTGAAACAACTCAAGTCTTTATACGCAAACTCAAGAGTCGTGCTTTCAACGGGTGAAAATTGGTGGCTCATAATACTAAAAAATTTGTGTACAGTATTTTGGAATATATGTTTGTTCCTTAGGTTTGCAAATCG
Source organism: Primulina tabacum (assembly GCF_025594145.1). Lineage (NCBI taxonomy): Eukaryota > Viridiplantae > Streptophyta > Magnoliopsida > Lamiales > Gesneriaceae > Primulina > Primulina tabacum. Next base: position 23,144,938 of record NC_134566.1, read on the forward strand.
GTTAAAACCGAAATGATCGAACCGAAATTAATAAAATCGAACGATTCAAATTTTTTTCCGACCAATCGATCCAACATATTTCCACCAGTAAAATCGAACTGTTAAAAATATCAGTTATTTCGCTCAATAACCAAAACAATCGAATTTTTTTTTTAGCATTTCAATTTTCTGTCAAATCTAATGTTTCCCATTTTTTCTCGCTTTTCTTCGCATGAGTTCTTTTACCAATTGATCCTCCATTTGACAAAAGAGTCGTGGCAAATTAGAATTGGCATCGCAACAACTGTCACGGAAAAGCAGAACTCTGTCGAACATCTCAGATAACTCAACATCTTCTTTGTAATTACCTTTATTGTTTTCTGCTTCTCTCAGCATTTTCAGAATCACAATTTTCTGTTTGAAGCATATATATTATGATATTAACAATAAGGGTAAACCGAACTCATATAAAATGTGTTCTAATAATTTTATAACTTAAATAATAAATTTGAATGAATTTTAGAATAAATGATATCTTATATTTTACGCCCCTTTGAGACCCCGAAAAATAGACAATATACTCATAAAATTATGAACAAACTAACTTATGCATAATTAAGACACCTCAATACCTCATATTTTGCATAATAATAAAAATTTTTAAATAAAAAGGATTATAGATTACAAAATTCATATCAAAATCGTTGGAAGATTTCGCACCAATTAATGGGGTGGGGATTTGAGGCAGTAGGTTGCAATCGGCGAGCAAAATTCCATTTCTCGTCTCGATTCCCATTAAAGTGAAGAGAAAGAACGATGAAGTTTGAATAATTAGATTAAATGAAGTCCAGGTAGTTTTTTTTTTAGTGATCATTGAGGCAACAATGAAGTCTGAAATGATTAGATTAAATGAAGTCCAAGTAGTTTTTTTTTTTGGACATGTAATAACAATGGATTTTTGTTTAAAGCCCAAAACCTTAAAAATAAGAAATATAAATAAGACCAAGCCCAATATATATATATATATATATAATGTCGCTATTTTTTGGAAAATCAAAACCTAACCAAATGAATCGATTTGACCGATATTTTCAAAAAACAACCGATTAAACTGAACTGAATTTCTGATTTAATCTGATTCGGTCGGTTTTTGTTTGACCGATATTTTGCTCAAACAAGAGAAATAGATTTGTTCATTTGTGTAAAAAAAAGATGACGTCTTTATTATTTGTAAATTGATTGGATTATTATGTGCTCCATTATATCTCATAATTTACTATGCACATTTCTATTTGGTCTTTTTTTTAATTTATAGTTTTAACACACTGGGAGTCTATTTATTTTTGTATATAGGATTTTTGTGGATGTGAGAGAAGCCTAGAAGATCGTGAAGTTTGGTCCATCATTGATAAAGAAGTGAAGCCTGAACTCAAAAGCTCGCAATTTATCGCTTCATAGAATTTCACATAGCAGGCAGGCTGTGCCTTTTTCAATACATTTTATGTTCTTCGATGAAAAACACGGATGAAGTATTCTAACTGAATACAGTCACAAATCACAAAATTATTGGGAATTTTAAGGTATTGTAAGGGAATTACTAAAACAAATAGTTGATGGATTGGAGGCACCTTTGATTCGTGTGATAAGATAAGTAAATGATATATAATAAGAGTGATTATAAAATAAAAAGTAAGTATAAACAATACATTATGATAAATTATATGATGTTTGATATAATTTTAACTTTCTTGATTATTTTTGTTAATTATTTACTAAAATGTCCTCATCATATATTAATTATTAATATATTCTTAGAATGATTGAATAAATAAATAAATAAAATTTATAAAATTAATTGATTTAAAAAATTATAAATAAAATTAAAATATTATATTAATTATTAAATTTTCATTAATTCCAATTTCTGAAAAAAAATAAAAAATCGATTAATATTATAGAAAATATTTAAATTTTGATAATAACATAAATATGTATTTATTGTGATAACTAAAATATTAATACAAATTTGAATATTAAATAATCATTAATAACAATTATAATATTATGATTAAAAATAATATAATAATAAAAATATGATAAATAATAATTAAATTATTTATAATATTAGTCAAAATACAAAAATTATATTTAAATATTATTAAATTTTTGAATTTATAATTATTTTAAACTTTAAGATATTAAAAGAAAATTTAAATTAATCAAACATCATCCCTTCTCTCCCAAAGGATTATATAATCACCAACAAGAGGATAATAATGTATACAGTGCGGGCCAATTGTGGGCTGAACGGGCCTATCACAATCTTAATCATGCACACCAAACACATGATAAGTGAATGATTAAAAACCAATCACTCCTTATCATGCACACCAAACAATGCCATATGAGATTGTATTGTTTCTATGTGCAAATGAATATGACAACTTTAACTTCTACCATCTGATTGATGCCAAGTCGGGTAAGAAAGTGGTGGTGTTTGTTTGTATAAGGTAATAATTCTAAAATGAATAATTAAAATTATAATATTTTTATTTTATTTTATTTTATTTAGTGTTCTAAACTTCGGCATTGAAAAAACATTATTGATTCTGTGACAAAAAATGACGTACCATTTTCATGTCTTCATGCTTGCTAGAGATATTGATCGTTCAATTATCCGTCATTCCCACACAATGTTACGCACTCAAAAAGTCATGCAAGGTCCAACAAAATAGATAGTCTATTTATTATATTTGCTTGCAAATTAAAAGTTCAATTCTTTATTAGATTTAATGTTTATTTTATAGATATAAAAGATAATACTACTAAAATTTATATCTTATTAATTTTATAAAATATCATAAACAAAACAAAAGATTTAAAAATATAGATTTATTTCATATATACAATACTTAGATTCACATATTACTTTATGTACTTCCATCACTACTATATAATAAATGACGAGTATATAACATTTTAAAAAAAATTAAAAACAAGTTATTATTTTATTTAGAACTATTGAAATTACAGTGTGTTTGGCAACCAGGATTTGAGAAGATTCCATGGGATTTGGAATTGGATTTGAAAATTCAAGTATTTGAAATTCCATTTGGTTTTGGTTTAAAATTTAAAAATGGTATTTACAAATCCATTTCTTGTTTGGAGAAAAAAGGATTCGAATTTGGAATTTTAAAATTTTACTAAGCTACCCTTAGAAATCATGTAAACATAAATAACCAGAAGAAGTTTAGAAATTAATAATTCTTCTCTATTATTTGTATTTGTAAATTCAAATATTAATTATTATTTATTAATCATAGTGCACATAAAATAATAATTAAAAAATCATCAAACAACTTCAAACTTTAACATGAAATTAGTTATTAAACGTAAAAAGAGGCTTTGGTAATTACTATAATTTTTATTATATTAATCAGTAAATAACACAAGAAACTTATAAAATTTCAACGAAATTTTTCAACATCTAAAAAAAGTTAAAAGGAAAAAAAAGTCTAACCATGTAGAAACTTTTGGTGGAAAATGATGTGTTGATGAGAATGATGTGTAATGTGTTGGATAAAAAAGTAATTGTATGTTTTTAAAATCCAAATCCCACCAAATCTTATCAAATTTGATGGGACTTGGATATACTTATTGAAATCCCATGAAATCCCATAAAATTCTAAACAAATCCGAATCTTTTTTTTGAATCATCTTGCCAAACAGTAATAATAGAATTTTGAAATCCAAATCCCTTGAAATCCTCCCAAATCCTGGTTGCCAAACACACTGTTAAGGTTTCATGTTTCAGCTTCACATCTTTTAATGCGCCAAAAATAATTTCTCAAATGCAAAAATGAAAATCCTCTTGATTATCTCCGGCGTCTGGCGATCCGAGCTAATACCCATCCACCAATACTATTCCATCCATAGATTCTTATGTAAAGCCAACTTCACTATAAGATTGCTTACATGGCTTCAATTATTCAATGAGTTTGAATGCCGACACAAAGGGCAGCCGAGACGAGCCCCAAGTCCTCCAGATTTGTGATTAAGATTTTGGAGCTTGCCAGGAATGTGGATAGGGATAACAAGGAAGTTGTGCCGAGGCACATACAGTTCGCTGTGAAAAGATGGAGAGTTGAGCAACCATTTCAAAGTGTTCCCATTGCTTATGGTGTTGTATTGCCCATTTTGATCTTTGATAATGACAAATGAATCCGACAACAAGATTGATGAGTTGAGGCAAGTGTTGGAAAATCTCTCCTTAAGAAGAAATTTTCCATCTCTTAGTGCTTTGGTTTTTGGCAATTATTACAATAACACCTCCTTACAATAACAACTTTGTAAATTGTAAGAACAATAACTAGAAAAATGGAGAATACTCTCTTTCAAATGAAGAAATCGGTGAAGAAGACAAAATGAATGCAATGTATGCAGAAAATCTGATGATCAAAAGTGTTTTCTTGTTCTCTTTGATCTGTGGTTCCTAACAGAATATGCAACAAAGCGCAATCATTAGGGACATGTTGTGTGGGGACCCGAACCTATTTCGTCTTCTTAATCATAATTAGGATCAATTAATTAATTTGGATCTAATTTTTTTTTAAAATACATAAGTACGGAACATATGATAATTAATATGATATACATATCAACAGTAAAGTACAAGTCTTGTACAAAGTACATTTATCTCAAACTAAGGTTCAACAACTATACATTAAGTGTTGAAAGTCAATCTACTTCTTAGTCCGGATTTCCACGCTAATTTTGAATCTCTCATCATCTTCTTGACCCTGATCCTGTCCCACCTGTTGTCATGCACACACACAAACACAACAACAGCCGGATAACTCCGGTGAGAATATAATTCCCAGTATAAACAATGTGGGGACCCAAACCTAATTCGTCTTCTTAATCATCATTAGGATCAATTAATTAATCTGGGTCTAAATTTTTTTTTAAAAATACATAAGTGCGGAACATAAGATAATCAGTCTGATATAAACATCAAAAGTACAGTACAAGTCCTGTACAAAATACATTTGTCTCAAATTAAGGTTCAACAACTATACATCAAGTGTTGAAAGCCAATCTACTTCTAAGTCCGGATCTCCACGCTAATCTTGAACCTCTCATGCTCTTCGTGACCCCGATCCTGTCTCACCTGTTGTCATGCACACATACAAACACAACAACAGCCGGATAACTCCGGTGAGAATATAATTCCCAGTATAAACAATGTATACATGCAATCATATAAACAGATATAAAAGCATGAAACAGATATCAATAACATGTATCATAATCTGAAAACATGAATCGATATAAAACTGTAAATCAAACTCATGACTCATCATTTCAGACTCGACTCATCTCTAATCTAGGGATCCCGTCTAACTCAGACTTTGGCATTCTATATCGAATCTCTGCAATAGAAGTCGATCTACTCCTAAGCAACATCGATACACCAAAAGTCTAGTGTCTTGGCGGTTCTGCCAAAGACTTGGCAGCTCTGCCAATGACTAGGCACATCTGCCTATGACTCAATACATGCTTTGCTATAAATCAATAGACTAAGCATATCAATCTCATAAATTGCAAAAATCAATGCAATAAAGTAAAGAATGTGGTTTTGGGAAACTCCAGTCAAATCAAACTCGAGTCGTATATTCCCGGTTCAACATTGATTTATACCTTTCTCTTTTCGGTCTAACGAAGTCGAAGTCTCGAATTCAAATATGTCAATACTCAATCTGGCAATGACAATATTGAGGAGTACAATATCAATATACAACTCAATCAATACTGGATATAATCAGAACTCAATCTAATTCTGTTTCAACGGCATAACGGCACAATCTCAATATACCCAGCAATAAAAATATCAACAAATACCGATCTCAACTCATAATCAATCAATAAACACAATCTGATATCAAATCTGTATAATCTCAATCAATTCAATTCTGAAAAATCATAACAATTCTATACGGTATCAGTTCTTCATTCTGATTTCGATTATACAATACCACAATCTCAGAAATAGATAATATCATTTTCTCAATATCAGATTTTCAAATCATATCAAAACATAAGAAAACTTACGTCCAGTTGAAGTTTTTGTCGAGAGGAGCACGGTACTAAAGTCGGATTGAAATTCTGACAGACGGATTTTGCACAAGATTCAAATTTCTAAAAGGAAAGCTTGACAATTCCCTGGAGCTCTCGTTTCTATCTTGCGACTGAATCAGAAGGAATTGAAGCAAAGTTATCAATTTATTGCATGGCAAAGCCAAGTGGCTTCATCTTTAAATTGCACGTCTCGCGCATATGCACGACCTTCCTCGGCGCATATGCGCGAGACCTACTGGTCTCGGCATTCTTCCTTGTACATGCTCGCACATATGCGCGTCACCTTCCGGCGCATATGCGCGAGGTTCTCTGCCATACTCGCGCATATGCGCGGGTCCTGGTCGTGCATATGCACGAGGTTCTCTGCCTACCTCGCACATATGCGCCCTGCTGGGTCGCGTATATACGCGAGGGATTCAGTCCTCGCACATAATTCAGGTCTTCTTTTGTGAGGCCCGGTGCCGAAGAGGGCGGGGGGTGATCGCCGGTGCCATGAGTTTGCATGGACAATGAGCGGCTCCTGGCAGGCTTATAGGTGGAGGGAACATGAATGAACAGATCCCACACCGGAACGAGAGGGATTTCGAGACTGTTCAATGTAATGGACTGTACAGTTAAAGAGGGCTTAAAAGATTTGATTTGTACTACTCATATCACGAAGGTGCATCTTCTTTTCGGTAGCTCATCACATAAGAACTCCAAAGTTAAGCATGCTTGACTTGGGGCAATTTTGGGATGGGTGACCTCCTGGGAAATTTCCCAGGGTGTGTGAGTGAGGACATAAGCACGCTGGAAAGACCCGTCTTGGTACAGTGAGGATAGTCGTCAAATCTGGGGCGTTACATCTTTCGTCTTTCCCGGTCTGATCCTTTCCGTCTATAATCACATCAATTATCAATAAATCATTTCAAATTACAATAATAAAATCTCAGGCATTACATTTCTCCCTCTCTAAGATTTGATTTCATCCCCGAAATCACAGGCAATCAAATCAGATACAAGAAGGAGATATACAGAAGCTAAATAAAGAGACACATCAATGAAATAACTCTGGGAATCTCTGTCTCATATCTGACTCGGTCTCCCAGGTAGCTTCTTCAATGTCATGACGACTCTACTGAACTTTCACAAGCGGAATAGTCTTCATCCTGAGTTGCTTTTCTTTACGATCAAGAATCTGAATCGGCTTCTCAAAATAACTCAGTGTCTCATCAAGTTCTGCTTCGTCTGGCTGAAGAATATGAGATGCATCAGGAAGATATTTCCGCAATAAAGATACATGAAAGACATCATGTATTCCAGATAGAGAAGGTGGTAAGGCGAGTCGATAGGCACGATCTCTTATCTTCTCGAGAATCTCATATGACCCAATATAACGTGGAGACAACTTCCCTTTCTTGCCAAATCTGACAACACCTATGAAAGCAGAAATCTTCAGAAATACTCTGTCTCCTGCCTCAAATACTAGAGGTATACGACGAACATTGGCATATTTGGCCTGTCGATCTTGAGCTGTTCTCATTTTCTGAAAAATCAGCTTCACTTTCTCTGTCATATCTCGAATCATATCAGGTCCAATCTCAGGTACCTCGGAGATATCATCCCAATAAAGAGGGGATCTGCACTTCTTGCCGTACAACGCTTCAAATAGAGCCATCTCTATACTCGTCTGACAGCTGTTGTTGTATGAAAACTCACAAAGAGGCAAATAATCTTGCCAACTAGTGCCAAAATCTAGCACTACAGCTCTAAGCATATCTTCCAATGTCTGGATAGTCCGCTCTGACTGTCCGTCAGTCTGTGGATGATATGCGGTACTAAAGTGAAACTTAGTACCTAGAGCTTGCTGCAAACTGTGCCAAAAGTGCGAAGTAAACCGAGGATCACGGTCTGATAAAATCGACTTCGGCACTCCATGCAATCTGACCACTTCTCTGACATAGATCTCTGCCATCTGGTCATGTCTTTACGTCATCTTGTACGGAATAAAACATGATGATTTGGTCAATCTGTCAATCACAACCCAAATCGCATCACAACCTCGGGAGGAACGTGGTAGCTTCGTCACAAAATCCATAGAAATGTGATCCCATTTCCATTCAGGAATAGACAAGCTATGTAACAAATCTCCTGGTTTCTTCCTTTCGGCCTTCACCTGTTGGCAATTCAGACATTTTGATACAAACTTTGCAATATCTGCCTTTATCTGTTTCCACCAAAACTGTCTTTTCAAGTCATTATACATTTTTCTGCCACCAGGATGAATACTGAATCGACTATTGTGCGCTTTTGAAAATATCTGTCGTCTCAAATCTGAAACATCTGGCACAACAAGACGATTATTCACATACAGTACATGATCACGTACCTGATATTCTGATCGATGCCCTGCTCTGACCATCGAAATCGAATTTCGAACATTTTGATCAACTTTCTGAGCTTCTTTAATTCTCAAAATCAGCTCTGGTTCGACTTGAACAGTATATAATCTCAGCGGTCTACAATATGTTTCAAATGCTAATCCAGACAAACAGCAATCTTCTATCAAATTCGAAACATCAATCGTTGATAAGGATAAAGAACATACCTTTCGACTCAGTGCATCAGCTGCTGCATTAGATTTCCCCGGAATGTATTTGATTTCACAATCAAAATCTTTCAGTAAATCAATCCATATTTGTTGCCTCATATTCAATTCTGACTGTGAAAATCGATATTTCAAACTCTTGTGATCAGAATAAATCTCAAACTTCTCACCATATAGATAGTGTCGCCAAATCTTCAGTGCAAATACGATGGCTGCCAATTCAAGATCATGAATTGGGTACCGAGACTCATGTGGCTTTAGTTGTCTCGAGGCATAGGCAATAACATGTCCTCGATGCATCAAAACACAACCCAATCCTCTGTGAAAAGCATTTCAATAAACAATAAAATCACCAGTACCTGATGGAATAGTCAATACAGGAGCACTGGTCAATCTCTTCTTCAACTCTAGAAAGCTGGACTCACACTCTTCAGACCATACAAATGGAGCATTCTTCTGAGTCAGCTGCGTAATAGGCTTAGCAATGCTCAAGAAATCTTTAATGAATCGACGGTAATAGCCTGCTAAACCCATAAAATTGCGTATCTCTGGCACAGATGTGGGTCTAGGCCAACTGATCACTTCGTCAACCTTGCTAGGATCAACAGAAATACCATCTCCAGATATGATGTTACCCAGAAATATCACTTGCTTCAGCCAGAATTCACATTTCGACAGAAATACCATCTCCAGATATGATGTGACCCAGAAGTATCAATAAATCATTTCAGATTACAATAATAAAATCTCGGGCATTACAAACAACGTATACATGTAATCATAAAAACAGATATAAAAGCATGAAACAGATATCAATAACATGTATCGTAATCTGAAAACATGAATCAATATAAAACTGTAAATAAACTCGTGACTCATCATCTCAGACTCGACTCATCTCTAATCTAGGGATCCCAGTCTAATTCAGACTTTGGCATTCTATATCGAATCTCCGCAATAGAAGTCAATCTACTCCTACGCAACATCGATACACCAAAATTCTAGTGTCTTGGCGGTTCTGCCAAAGACTTGGCGGCTCTACCAATGACTAGGCACATCTGCCTATGACTCAATACATGCTTTGCTATAAATCAATAGACTAAGCATATCAATCTCATAAATTGCAAACATCAATGCAATAAAGTAAAGTATGTGGTTTTGGGAAACTCAAGTCAAATCAAACTCGAGTCGTATCTTCCCTGTTCGACATTGATTTATACCTTTCTCTTGTCAATCTGACGAAGTCGAAGTCTCGAATTCGAATATGTCAGTACTCAATCTGGCAATGACAATATTGAGGAGTACAATATCAATATTCAACTCAATCAATACTGGATATAATCATAACTCAATCTAATTCTGTTTCAACGGCATAACGGCACAATCTCAATATACCCAGCAATACAAATATCAACAAATACCAATCTCAACTCATAATCGATAACAAACTCAATCTGATATCAAATCTCTATAATCTCAATCAAATTCAATCTGAAAATGATAACAATTTCATACGATATCCGTTCTTCAATCTGATTCCGATTATACAACGATAACAATCTCAAGAACATATAATATCAGTCATATAAGGATTTCTTCCATATCAGATTTTCAAATCATATCAAAACATAATAAAACTTACGTCCAGTTGAAGCTCTCGTCGAGAGGAGTACGGTACTGAAGTCGGATTAAATTTCTGACGGTCGGATTTGGCGTAAATCAACTTCTAGTACGTGAAGGAACTCGATTCTTCCCTGGACCCTTTTCTCGTTCTTGATGATAATTCTGAATATAAAATGAAGGGATTATGCTTTTGTTGCATGCTAAGGACCAAGTGGCTTATCCTTTGTGCTGCACGTCTCGCGCATATGCACGACCTTCCTCGGCGCATATGCGCGAGACCTACTGGTCTCGGCCTTCAAGCTTTCCTCTACTCGCGCATATGCGCGCCCCCTTCCGGCGCATATGTGCGAGGTTCTCTGCCATACTCGTGCATATGCGCGGGTCCTGTCGCGCATATGCGCGAGGTTCTCTGCCTACCTCGCGCATATGCGCCCTGCTGGGTCGCCCATATGCGCGAGGGGCTCAGTCCTCGCATATAACAATTTTTTCTCCGGTTCTCCCCGGTATGATCCTTTCCGTCTATAATCACATCAATTATCAATAAATCATTTCAGATTACAGAATAAAAATCTCGGGCATTACATGTTGTTTCATTAGAAGGTTTTCCTTCATCAAAAAATCTGATGAAAAACATCAACATACACCATTTGGATGTAAGATATAAAGAAAACTTGCAACTTTCTTGTCAATCTGCGATGCCCGGTGCCTAAGCGCCTTCCTCACGATCCTGGATTTTCAGGGCACTGAGGCAGGCGCCTCCCCCACGACCCTGGAATAATCCAAGGCACTGGGAAGGTTCTTAGGTGCCTCTTTTGCGACCTGGATTGTTCCAGTCCGCATCACTTTGGGATGCCGAGGCGTCCCTCTTAAGCGAATCAAATGCTTCCCCTGGCTCCCGAAACAATCTTTTGGTTTTTTTTTTGTTGCTAATTTTGATTCATTAAGTCTTAAACATTCCAATAATCCCACATGAATGAAATTAATGCATGGATACATGTGATGTCGAAAGGGAGTATTCACAAAAAATTATCGCATCAGGATAGGTGGTTTTTGGTATTGAACCTTCCTTAACATAATACTATCAGATTTACTGGGTCACAAAGTAAACTTGATGTCTTGAAATTCTTGAAGATTTTTGTAAAATCAGACAACAGTACCTACAAAATACCTTTCCTACCATTTCCATTTGGTTTTTTATCGGTTGTGTCTATTTTGGTCATGAAGCATTTCTTGGTTTCATAAGTGTTTTGTTGAGGTGACTCGTCCTCAGACTTACATATATGGATATTTTTAAGAGTATCATACCATACTCTTTCCTTTTACAAGTTAAGGAACCAACAAAAGTCCAATACTTAATCTCGCTACATTGGCAGGCATTAACGCTCATCGAGTGTTACCTCATATTTTCATAATTTAGTTGTCATATTGAACCAAGATATTGGGATTTTCAATCAACAAGGTTGAGTTTTCACTATGAAAACTTTATTTTGTAGGTTTTAAATTCAATCCTCTAGACAAGTTGTATACTTTATCTCTATTTAATGATTTTGCAAGCGGATCCACCAAGTTATCTTTTGATTTAACATAATCAATAGAGATAACTTCATTTGAGATCAATTGTTGTATTGTGTTATGTCTTCGACAAATATGTCGAGACTTACTATTGTACATACTGTTTTGTGCCCTTTTATTTTTCGAATGACTATCGCAGTGCATCATTATTGCAGGCACTGGTTTTGTCCAATATGGAATATCCTCTAGAAATTTGTTAAGTCACTCTGCTTCTTTCGCATCTTTATTAAGTGCTATTAATTCAGATTCCATCATAGATCTAGCGATTCAAGTTTTTTTGGATGATCTCCAAGAGACTGCGCCACCATCAAAGCTAAATACTTAGCCACTAGTGGATTTCGAATCTTTGGTGTCAGAATTCCAATTAGCTTCACTATATCTTTCTAGCACCGCAAAATATTTTGTATAATGCAACCCATATTCCAATGTGTGTTTTAAATATCTAAGCGCCCTCGTCAAAGCCTTCCAATGAGCATCACTAGCATTACTTGTGAATCAAATCAACTTATTTATCGAACAAGCGATGTCTAGTCGAGTACAGTTAGTGATGTACATGAGGCTTCCGATAATTCTTGAGTATTGTAGTTGAGACACTGGTTCTCATGATTCTGACCTAAATAGATGCCTATGTCCATGGGCGTCTTTGCTGGGGAGGATTCATTAGCATTAAACTTTCTAAAGACACTTAAAAATGATGAGATTGAGATAGGACCATTTTTTCTAAAGTTCTAAAGATTTTAATCCCCAAAATAACATCAGCAATACCCATATCTTTCATATCAAAATGTTTTGTCAACATTTTCTTCGTTGCCTTGATCATACCTTGATTGCTTCCCATTATAATCATGTCTACATATAAACATACTATTACATAAAATTCTCGAGTGCTTTTAATATAGACACATTTGTCACTGTACTCAATAATTTTAAAATTGTTTGACAAAATATTACTTTATCAAATTTCTCATGCCAGTTTGACAAACAGAGCGATTAAAGATTGAAGTAACTGATCAAGAAGACTGAATAGAACTGATCCAAAATATATGCAAAATATATTTGCCTAACTGAAGATTAGTGCGCAGACAAGGCAATTGAACTAAGCCAACTAAATTGTGTAGTTAACTGGATGATCAATTGGAACTGATCAGTCTAACTGCAATAAGTTGTGAGCTATCAGCTAGTTCTATCGGCTGTGTCAAACTGATAGTTTGACACGTCATCAATTAAGGAATGTAACTATCAACTGACAACAGTACAAAAGTAGACTGTAACATGTAGTGGGAACGCCGCATATCAGCAATGCTACAATGTACGACTGTCAGAAGGATATTGACGTGGCAAACAACGGATAGAAAGATTCAAAAACATTTATTGTTACCGTTGGAAGCAAAGACTATAAATAGCCGTGAAGAGCAGCCGAGAAAAAAGAATTGACACATAGAACCAAGTTGCTATTCTGTTGAAATTCTCACTAAGCTTTCTGTTCATACTCAAAGATTTAAAAAGCTCACACTTAGCGTATATGTTCATAGCATTCAAAGGCTATACCTTGAGCTTACAAGCACAAACATATATCGTTGTATTATTCGATCTTAAAGAGATCAGTTGTGCTAAGTAGTTTCAGATCAGTTGAGAACTGATAAACTGTATTGAAATTAAGAGTTTCAGTTTGGCATTGTTAAGTCCAAACTGAAGGGGGTATGTACAAGTCTTGTATTGATCAAAGTCTTTTAGTAGATCATATCTTATAGATAGAAGGGATGACGTAGGAGTGATTGAAATCTTCGAACATCCATAAATCTCGAGTCTCTAAATCTCAGTTATATTCTATCTCTCAGTCAGTTTATTTCCGCACTTTATAAGTTAACTGATTGATATTGACATAACAAGATTTCCGAGTTTAGTTTTCACCAAACTAACTCATCATTCGAAAAAGGTGTTTTAATTGTCAAGTGTTTATTCAATCCCCCTTCTAAACACACTTTCACCTACCAACCGATCCTATCACGCATCTATGAGGCATTATATCTGAACGTATTCCAAGTTCTATCGTAACCAACATGCAATTAAATCTAAATGTTTTAACCATTTATCTTATAAAAATCATTTATCAATCAAATTAAACTTGAATACCAATTAGCTTTCAAAAGAATATAAACATGTAACATAAGCATATAAATCATGTAATCATTTGTCATCATTAAAATAATTTAAAGCATAGTTTAAAGCTTTATGACTGAGCTTTCTGGAACTGACGGTGGCACAACCCTTTACAAGAACATTGCACGCATACCAACTAAACGTCTCTAAACTCTTTTTCTTTAAAATATACAAGAAATTTTTTTCTTTTAAAATATTTAGGCCGAAACACATATATACATATATAAACTTTTGCCCCATTAAAATAAACTCACCATCTATTTTACTCAAAACTCAGTAACTGCAGTAAAAATCAATAATATCGTAAGCGTCAAATCAAACCTAAAATTAACATTTTACAAACATAGCATAAATGTCATAAATCCTCTCAAAAACCATTCTTACTTCCAAAAGTCATGAAAATATTTAAAGTATTGTAAAAGAATAACTGTGCAGAAAAACTAGCAAAGGTCCTCAGGTTGTCCAACCCTCCTGTCTCAACATAAATATCATCACCTGCATCATTCACACCTAGTGAGTCTATTGACTCAGCAAGCATTAACCACAGTAACAAATAATACGTATACATTCACATGCAACCGTGAAAAATACTTTTGATAAAATTGCTTTAACATTAACATGCATAAACTTAAACATTTTCTTTCATCATATACTTTTCCTTTCATCATATACATATACATATACATTTCCTTTTAGGTGAAATCTGGTCATTAATTGTGACCATCCTTTCATCCTTTGGTCGATTGGTCAATCTCAGCTGTAACCATAGTATCAGGCGGTGGGGCAACAGTAACCACTTTTCCATTTTGTGCCTTGGCCTATAGTTGGAGGGGACACCAGCAACCACTTTTCTGTTACTAAGCCTTGGCCTATGGAAATTTGGTATTGAGTTCCCACTTTGTCCCACAAACGGGTTCACTGGAGCTTTGTCCCACACGAATTCCCATTTCCTTACCGTCACAATTAAGTCACTTCATTCAAAACATTTTTCAGCATTTTCATCACCTTATAAAATACATGCATAAATATCATTTTTCTTTTAAACCAAGCATGCAACACGTCTTTTAGTATTTACTATTTTTCATCATAAAATTCCATATCCTTTCAAAAAAAAACATTTTAACATTCAATACAGTATTCAGGACACTACCAGGACTCCTAATATTTTTCAGGTGTAAAATAATCGTTTTGCCCCTGAAACCCTGGTTTTCCCATTTTACCCCTGGATCTTAAAACTTCGACCCGGATCCATCCAAACTTACCATAACACCTTAAAACACACTCATGAACATTTATTAGACGTAAACTTAAGCTCCTTGACTAAATTCATAATTCGTTTTAAAACTTGAACTATTGTCCCGGTTTTAACCCAACCGAAATTTAGCCGAACTTTACCAAACTTTCATCATAGCTTACTAACACCTACCCAACCCCCTTTTCAACTCAATTCAAGCCATTTAGAACCCTCCAAAAAGCCTACCAACCTGCTGAATTTTTCTGCACTTTCAAACAAAACCCTAACCTCAACCAAGCTTACTCTCCTTCGATCCTCGCCCCTAACCGAAGAGACCAGACCCCAACCAGCCTTCCTAGGACCAAGACCGACCCCTTAGAACCCATCTGGACCAAGCCTAGTGATCCATGCACGAGGATGTGCATGTTTCATTCTTCTTGGGCGCAGCAACGGCTAGGTTGTGCCCTAGCCGTGAGCCTACCCTTCCTAGCCTCTCCAACCATGCGTGGACCACCATGGCTCAATTCTAGGACACTCACGAGCCCAGCCCCTGGACTGGAAAGCAACCCACGCGGCCTCCTCCTTCAAATCGATCCCATAACAGCCCTAACTTGGCAGCCCCTTGTACACATCGATATCATGAATTATATGGCAAGAAAATCCAATTTTTCCATGTGTATGGCATAAAAACGAAAATATAAAGAAGGATATCTGATTTTTCATGCAAGCATATATATTCACACATAATATGATATGAATGATGAGAAATAAGGAATAATGCGTGCCTTTGCATGATTCACGCACGAATATTCAAGCCTTGATGCGAAGGAACGTTGCCGGAGAGACGGGAAAGACCTTGTTGCGTTTTATCCTTCAAAATCCAACGTGAAGAAGTCCTGACGTGAGTGTGTGTATGTGTGCATGTGGATGCTAAGGAGAAACCTTAGGCCTATTTTGTGTTTTAGGCGTGTGTTTTGAGGAATAAAAGAGCTTGGAACAAAGCTTTTAGATATAAATATTAAGGTAGCCAATTAGGCCCAATAACCTTAGTATAATAGGCTCATTAGGCACATTAGAATATAGGAAAAATATTTCGTTTAGGAAAGTTTTCGAAAATATTAGTCGAGTTTCCAAAAATTTCTTATTTTTGTCAAAAATCGATTACCGATTTAGAATACTACTCGACATGTAAAAAAATCTCAAAAGACACCATTTTCAAAAATTACTCCTTAAATATACCATATATCAAATAATTAAAAACAATCATTTAATAAAATAATTTTTCTTTACATTCACTGTTCTCTGTTCCTCGGTTGCGTCTCGAATAATCCTTAAAACACAGTTTTATGCATTATAATAGAAAAAATATTTTTAACATGTAAACAAGCCTACCACATTTATTTGATGCAATAAAAATAATTTAATTAAGAATTTTCCATTTTTTCCTAGATTTGTATGCAGTTGTATTACGTTAACGCATTTTGGACGGACCTTACAATACCAGTCATGAGCTTAGCGGGGGAATGAAATACACTTTTGTGATTGTTAATGATTTCTCAATATTTACTTGGGCCATTTTTCTCAAATCAAAGGATCAAACTGCTTCACAACTGATAAAACTTTTTAAAAGACTTTTAAATGAGAAATCAGTTGAGATTAATATAATAAGATCACACCGCAGAACTGAATTTTTCAATCAGACATTACCTCAATTTCTTGAAAACTTAGGAATCAGGCATGAGTTCTCAGCTGCAAGAACACATCAACAGAATGGTGTAGCTGAACGGAGAAATCGAACTCTTAAAGAGGCAGAAAGAATAATACTAGCTGATTCTGATATTTCCCAAAGGTTTTGGGCAGAGGCAGTTAACACCACGTGTTATACTCAAAACGGATCGATGATTAATAAGAATCATTCGAAAATACCATATGAGATCTGCCATGGCAGGAAAAGTGTGGTTTCTTACTTTAAAACATTCGGGTGCAAATGCTTCATTCATAACAATGGTAAGAATATTCTAATTGCATTCGATGTTAAATCGAATGAATGATTATTCTTAGGATATTCATCTGTTAGCAAAGCATATATAATTTTTAATAAACGCACTCTCAATGTTAAAGAATCTAATCATGTCATATTTGATAAGACTGTTCCAACTGATAAGCCAGCTGATCCAATTGAGTTGATTAATTGATTAACAGATATAAGTTTTGAGGATGACAATGAAGATGAAAATCATATTGTGAAAAATTCCCTTCAAACACCAGAGCCAGAAGTGGTAGAACTACCAGTTGGCCAGGATACAGTTCCTGATAATCAGTTTGATGAACAACTTGAAAATATTCAACCTCAAACTGATGTTAACTGAAGCAAAAGGAACTGATCAGTTACAAACTGAACCAGATTTGCAAACATGTCAAGCGGATCCAAACTATAGATAGAGCGGGAACCATCCTCAGAACTTGGTATTAGGTAACCCATCTGATCCGGTAAAAACAAGAAATCAGATGTTGAATTTATTTATACACTCTGCTTTTATCTCGCAACTTGAATAAAAGAAAACTGAAGATGCTCTAGCTGATCCCAGTTGGATATTTGCTATGAAAGAGGAGCTTAATCATTTTACACATAACAATGTCTGGACATTAGTTCTAAGACCTTCTCCAAAATTTATTATAGGTACCATATGGGTATGTAGGAACAATTTAAACGAATATGTTCAGTTGTGCGCAATAAAGCGAGACTGGTCGCACAAGGCTACAGACAGGAAGAAAGAATAGATTACGAAGAGACTTATGCTTCAGTTGCTCGGCTGGAAGCAATCGGGATATTCCTAGCCTACGCATCCTTCAAAAATTTCAAAGTATATCAGAAGGATGTGAAAAGCGCATTTCGGAACGGTCAGTTTCAAGAAGAATTATATGTAGAACAACCTCACGGTTTGTAAATCACTTACTCCCTGATCATGTTTATCATCTTAATAAAGCTTTATATGGTCTGAAGCAAGCACCTCAAGCTTGGTATGAGACCTTATCAAAATTCTTGATTGATCACGATTTATAGTGGGAACAGTTGATAAAACTTTGTTCATATTTACAAAGAAATATCATTCATTAATTGTCCAAATTTATGTTGATGGTATCATATTTGGGTAAACTAACCCCAAATTATGTGATAAGTTTGCTAAGATGATGCAAGATAAATTCGAGATGAGCATGATGGATAAACTGACATTCTTCCTAGGCTTGCAAGTGAAGCAACTTGAAACTAGTATTTATATCAGTCGGACCAAATACACGAAGGAATTGCTAAAGAAATTTGTCATAGAAATATGTTCAGCTACATCCACTCCCATGAGCTCATCAGTTAAACTAGAAAAAGATGAAGGCAGAATATCAGTTGAGATGGCATTGTACAGAGGTTTAAAAGGTTCTTTATTATACCTAACTGGTAGACGTCCTGATATTATGTTTTCAGTATGCTTATGTGCCAGATTTCAAGCTAATCCCAAACAATCGCATTTTCTAACTACTAAACATATATTGAAATATCTAAAAGGCACACATAATGTGGGCTTAGGGTATGCTAAGGATTCATCTTTCAATTTAGTTGGGTATTCATATGCAGACTATGCAGGATGTAAGCTTGATCGCAAAATTACAAGTGGATCATGTCAGTTTCTAGGAGACAGACTTATCTCATGGTTTAGCAAAAATCAAACATCCATCGCCACTTCCACAACTGAAGCTAAATATTTAGCTACTGGAAGTTTTTGTGCTCAACTACTCTGGATTCAGTAACAACTGAAAGATTATGGAGTAGTAGCTGAAGAGTCACCGATCTTCTGTGAAAACATCAGTTCCATTGTGATTACATATAATCCAGTTCTTCACCACAGAACCAAGAACATTGATGTCAGACATCACTTCATCATATATCGTGCTCTCAAGAAGGACATTAGACTGGAGTATATTTCAATTGAACAACAAGCAGCGGATATTTTCACCAAGCTATTACCCGAGACTAAGTTTTCTTACTTTAGAAATATCTTAGGGCTTATTGATTTATCGTAAATGCTTAATTTAGGGGGAACGTTGAGTTTCAGCAAATCAACTGATAAGACACCAATCAGTTGTTCACAAACTGAACGGAATCAGTTTCGAACTGACCAGTTAGTATCTGAATAAACTAATCTTATCCCATAAGTTTATTAACTTTAATTCGTTTAAGTTCCTTATTTGAAATCGTGACCAAGTCTAAATTTCTTATTCAAATTTTGAATTTCAAACGTTTTATTTCCGTTTTTGTACAAATGCCAAGCTTCAGTTTCTAAATTTAAATGATCAATGGTTGAGCTTATTTATTTGGTCAAGCTTATCACAAACGGTCACGATATATAAATAGAAACCTCCCTCTCAGAAGTGTTCTTACCATTTCCAAAGTTTTTACCTCTCAAGTTTTCAGAGCAATTCACTCTCATTCTTCTTTCCTTACAGCTAAATTCAATCAAATGGCATCTATCATCTTCACAATTTTGAAGAACATGGTGCAAACTTCGAAGCAATCAAAATGCTTCGCACTTCAACTGAGCAGGCTAGTTGATGACTCAGGGATACTTCCAGTATCTTCCTCTTTAGTTATTAATTTTAAAATCTACACAGCTGTAAAAGTTTAGCTGAAGAAGTCAGGCGTTGATAAGCCAGTTTCTATGGCCAAGAAAACTGAAAAGGTAGAACCAGCAGCTGCTCCCGAATCCAAAATGAAACTGCTCATGTCTACCAGTGATTCGGAGAAGACCCTTTCTACTGTACTGCTGAAGAAACCAAGGTCTCAGAAGATCAAGCCAGCTGTCATTCCTGGAGCTCTTCCTGAGCTCATATTATTTCCATCAGGAGACGAGCAACCTCTTCCAGGTGTTCCAATTCAACCTGTTCAGCCAGCTACCACACCAAAGCAAAAGACTGCAGCTGACTAACCCTCAACAATCATTACTAAATTTGGAGAGAAGCTGAAACTGTCTGCAATTCCATCTCCTCTTACAACATTTGTCTGCCCACAGTCATACCTCCAGCACGCACAAAAGGTGTAATCATCATAGATGTGGTGGACACAACTGGTTCAGCTTTGGACTTGCCACATGTCCTAACTGATCTGAAGGGCAAGGCAAAGCTGATTGAAGAATCGCGACCCTGAAATGCCATTCAGACTCAAATTGATCTCATTATGGAAGCCATTAATGAGCATGCGGAGCTAAAGATCGAGCATTATGATGAATGGGTGAACTTCAGAACAGTTACGCTGGAAAAGAAATTGAAAAAGAAAAAAGTTCTTAAGCAATTCATCTCTTTGGAATCAACTGTCATGAAAGTTGTCAAAGCTACAATAGTCGCCCAATCCATGAAGAGAAGGTCATACTTCTTTGATCTTATGAAAATCAAGAGGCTGGCTGGTGTGACAGCTGAACTGAAGTCGAATTATGATTCAGCTGGTCTTACTGCCTATGAAGATAGAGAATTTTTTCAACAACTGGACTCTGATCTAATCTCCCTCCAGATGAAAATGAAGAATTGGGAGATGGGACAACAACTACAAGTTCCCGTACAGGCCAGAAGTTATAGATTAGCTAAGGAATAAATTCCAACTGAATCAGCTGAGGAGGATGTTCCAACTGAAACAGAAAAGGAGCAGTTGATAGCTCTAGTGTAATCCGAGTCACTTGTGGTCCAACCACTTGAACTGGTTTCAGAGGTCCCTCCTTCACTCTCCACCGATGATCAACCCTCATCATCTGCAGCCTTGATTATCCTACCGGTTTCTGAACCAAAAGCACATTCATCTACATACACTGAAGAAGATCTTACATTGGCAAATGTAGATGACCTATTGCAATCAATAGTTGAGGATATTCAAATGAAATATAAAAAAGATTCACCTACTGATGACGTTGTTGAAACTACTGAAAATAAAGAAATGATATCAACAACAGAAAATGAAGTTCAAATTGATGCAGTTCAATTACCAACTGAACAAGTTATTACTCCCTCAGCCCCAAAAACATTAGCCGCACAAGAATTGCCTTCAACAAAACTGATACTTCCTGAGACTTTCTTTATGTCTGAAGCCACTCTTTAGTTTTTCACTTCTCAGAAGACTGCTAAGGAATCTAGTTCTGCATCTAATCAACAGGATCAGCCTCCCAGTCAGTCAGTTCAAGAAGAAACAGTAGAAGAACTTGCAGCTGATATGACCAAGATGTTTCCCCAGATCAGCTTGTTGTAGTGGAATTTTCTCAGAAGGAAAAAGGGGAAAGAAAAAACTCCTACAGAAGTATTTTTCCCTGAAATGCCACTAGCAGCTGATGTAATGCTGGACACTATTATCTCAGAACTGAACAATCTTGGTTCTTATATCTCTCAAATCAAATCTACTCAACTGTTGCATTCTTTAAGTCAGGACACATTGAAAGATCATACAATGAAGGACTTGAAGAAGCTCACAAAGGATGGAGTTACCCTTTTCGACACAGTCGAAAAGATTAAACGAGAATTGGTTACAATTCCTACATTGGTCTCTTCCCAAGAACTACTCAGCAACCGGATTGATTTTGTTCATACAAATCTATCTAAGAAGATTGACACAATGCAGAATCAGTGGGCTGTGGTATCTGCACAGGTCACTTCATCATTCCTTCTCTTTACCAAAGTGGCGTGCATTGACAAAAAAGGGGAAGAACAGAAGACAGCAGCAGCAGAGACAAGCAACAAGAAGAGAAGTGAACCGGACAAACCAACTGATAAAGGACAAGCTGAGAAAAATTCCAAGAAATAATCTAGTGTCCTGAGTCAGTTGTTAGTTTGAAGATTTTCCATTCTTTATTTGAAATGTTTGTACGAATCTATACTTATCTCTTTCAAAATCAATAAAATTATCATTCCTGATTATGTATGAATATGTACATGATTTTATCTACAATCAGTTTGTTCTCTATCATCAGTTCAAGAAATCTAAGTTTTGTCAAACACTGAAAAGGGGCAATTGTTGGAATATTATAAATTTTAGAGTTTGACAAGTTAATTCGCAAGAGAACTGAAGAACCAAACTGATCGAACAAATCGAGTAATCGTAACTGAAGACTTCGTTTGAACTGAACTGGAAAACCTTATCAACCGAAATGTTCATAACTGATAGGACATCGGAATGTCCAGCTGAACAGATCGGCTGATCAGTTGACTCCTAATCAGTTGGTCACGTCATCAGTTGAAGTATCAGCAGACAGACTGACAGATCATATCAAATTATAACAGATGAATCAGAACAGAACATTCTGAATACCTTATACTACTGTCAGATAAAGTAACTAGACAATGATTCAACGGAAATTTGTCATTAAATGCATTCAATACGACCGTTGGAATCGAAGACTATATATAGCTGATTGAATCAGTTGAAGAAGGTTGGTGAAACACATGGAACAATCAAACCACAATATTCAATCAGTTTCGATACATTTCTCAAGTATTTTCTCAGTTTACAGATCGCACACTTAGCTTTATATTAATTGTATTTATTCGTAGCATTCAGGCTACCAGTTATAGCATTTCAGTTTATTACTGTAAAAGTGTTGATAGACTAAGTGTTTCAGTTTGGCAGTATGTAAGACCAACTGAAGTGGATTATTACAATCGGTTGTAATATATCAAAGTCTTTTAGTAAAAAATTATCATTGTGATAGAAGGGGTGACATAGGAGCATTTGAAATCTCCGAACATCCATAAAAATCCATGTGTTCATCTCAGTTATACTGTCAGTTTTACATTATATCATCCTTCACTATTCGATATATATTTCAATCTAATTCCGCACTTTTATTAGTTGACTGATTTATATGGACAAACAAGATTTTAGGATCAGTTCTTTGATACTTGGAAAAGGAATCAAAAAACCTAAGTGTTTATTTAATTCTCCCTTCTAAGCACTTAAACTACCTTAATCGATCCTATCCAACCTCGACATGTACATTATACTCAATGGAATCCGTTTCAATATATAATTCAATACATTTCATTTCGTCACTAGAATATAGAATAAACTGTAAATTGTTGTTATAATTGATGTCAAGATGCATTTCTACAGAACACAACTTGTCCATGTAAAAATATTTTGTTGACAATTTTAAGTTAAATTTTGAACTCTCAATATTTTTCAGTCGGTATACTATTTCATTCAATTCACGAAAATTAATAGATCGTAATACTCGTGTTGCCCTCAGAGCGGTGGTACTATATTTTATAGTTTGATGTCCTATCATAATATTACCACTTATGAATTACAGTATCGACACTGTATACATTCCTACATAAAAATTAAATAGATCATAAAAAATAAAAAAGTTGATAGTAAATTTTTTAAATTACAATTGCATACAAAGTATGGAATATAATAAATAATACATACTAAACTTTGTTTACATATGTTGATTTTTATTCTAATGATAATGATAAATAGTCTATCGATACTAGTACTATGAATAATAATAATAATAATAATAATAATAATAATAATAATAATTTGTAATTAAAAAATTAAAAATAATTATTATGATAAATTTCATAGGCAAAACAAATTAATAGTAACACTTTTTTTTTTACATAATACTACATAAAACAACAAGAATAATAATAAAATAAATTAATTTTACTACTTATTTGCCTAGATAGGAGTCGGGACGAGGTGATGGAGGTGAGGGAGCCCGCAGGGAGGTGGGAGAAGTCGCGAAGGGTTGGGTACAGTGCTAGATTGTCTTCACGGGATAGACGAGAAGGATCCTCATTAAGGAGTCGACAAAGGTCTCGCTCGCCCCCTAGGCGTGGTCAAGGCCCTCCATGGATAAATCAGAGGATGGGTGAGCAGAGAGGGGAAGGTGGATGTCAAGATGTCCCTCAGGAGCTCGTGGAACCGAGGAGGGAAATGAATGAGGATAACCACCCTACGAGAGGAATGATTCATATGATCTCGGGGGGTGCTACTGATGGAGACTCTGGGCGAGCTCGGAAAGCACATGGGAGAAGGTTGGAGAACTTTGAGATATCTAGGGGTGCAGACTTACCACAAGACCTCGTCATCAGCTTTGGGCCGGAAGACCTCCGAGTCGTTGTGACTCCACATAACGATGCCTTGGTGGTAACGACCACCATTGCCAATTATGATGTGGCGAGAATATTTATTGATAATGGAAGCTCCGTGAACGTCTTGTTCAAGAGCACGTTGGATCAAATGAAGATGAGAGGATTTGAGTTTGAGCCGGTATCCACCCCGCTGTATGGGTTTGCAGAACACGTCATCTTGCCTTTGGGTCAGATTGTTCTTCCCCTATCCTTGGGGACTGATCCTCGGCGGGTAACAAAGGTGATAGCCTTCACTGTAGTAGATACCCCGTCAGCGTATAGTGGAATTCTAGGACGACCAACCCTGAAGGATTTTAGAGCAGTAGCTTCCAGTTATCATCAGAAGCTTAAGTTTCCTGTGGGAAGAGGAGTTGGAATCCTGTGCGGGGACCAAAAAGTCGCACGTCGTTGTTATGAAAGAATCGTGAAGGAAGAAGAAAAGAGAGGTCACGAGCATTCGCATGGAAGCTTGAGCTCAGTCTTGCAGTTGTAGAGTCATTCGGAGAAGCTTCTAAATGGGTAACTTTGTCCTGTGGAGGTACAAGAGGAGCTGAGAGGAAAGTTGGAGAATGGGCTGGGTAAGGCTCTAAAGAGGCATGGGAACGCTTACCACCTTAGAGAATATATTTACTTCATTTTTGATGTATTTCGTTCCTGAATTTGTCTTACGTTATCAGTTGATATTTAATAAAGCCAAGTTCTTACATTAAGTTCATGGTTGTTCTTGTATTATGAGGATTATATGAATTTTATTTTACCTACTTAGGCTGCGCCTAGTAGAGGAGAAGAGTGGGGGGGAGAAAAGTTAAATTTTTCCTGCTAAGGCATCGCCTAGCAGAGGAGTAGAGGGTGAGGTGGAGAATATTTATTTTCCTTCTAAGGCATCACCTAGCAGAGGAGCAGAGTCGGCGATGAGAGGAGCAGAGTGGAAGAGAATAATTTTTATTTTCCTGCTAAGGTATCTCCTAGCAGAGGAGTTAGAGGGTGGAGGGGTTGAATTTTATTTTCCTGCTAAGGCATCGACTAGCAGAGGAGTTAAAGGGTGGGCACGTTGAATTTTATTTTCCTGCTAAGGCGTCGCCTAGCAGAGGAGTTAGAGGGTGGGGCATTGAATTTTATTTTCCTGCTAAGGCATTGCCTAGCAGAGGAGTTAGAGGGTGGGCGTGTTGAATTTTATTTTCCTGCTATGGCGTCACCTAGCAGAGGAGTTAGGGGTGAGGGTGGAGAATCTTTGTCTTCCTGCTAAGGTGTCGCCTAGCAGAGGAGTTAGGGGGTGAGCGGAGTTGGGGATGAGGAGAAGTTTTATTTTCCTGCTAAGGCATCGCCTAGCAGATGAGTTAGAGGGTGAGTGCGTTTATTTTCCTGCTATGGCGTCACCTAGCAGAGGAGTTAAGGGTGAGAGTCGAGAATCTTTATCTTCCTGCTAAGGTGTTGCCTAACAGAGGAGTTAGGGGGTGAGCGGAGTTGGGGATGAGGAGAAGTTTTATTTTCCTGCTAAGGTATCACCTAGTAGAAGAGTTAGAGGGTGGAGGTGTTGAATTTTATTTTCCTGCTAAGAGATCACCTAGCAGAGGAGTTAGAGGGTGGGGGTGTTGAATTTTATTTTCCTGCTGAGGCATCGCCTAGCAGAGGAGTTAGAGGGTAGAGGTGTTGAATTTTATTTTCCTGCTAAGGCATCGCCTAGCAGAGGAGTTAGAGGGCGGGGGTGTTAAATTTTTATTTTCCTGCTAAGGTATCGCCTAGCAGAGGAGTTAGAGGGCGGGGGTGTTGAATCTTTATTTTCCTGCTAAGGTGTCCCCTAGCAGAGGAGTTAGAGGACGGGGGTGTTGAATCTTTATTTTCCTGCTAAAAAATCGCCTAGCAGAGGAGCAGAGTTTGGGTGGAGGTGTTGAATTTTATTTTCCTGCTAAGGTCCGGCTTAGCAGAGGAGTTAGAGGGTGGAGGTGTTGATTTTATTTTCCTGCTAAGGCCCGGCTTAGCAGAGGAGTTATGAGATGATGAGGTGAGAGTTTGATTTTTCCTGCTAAGGCCCGGCTTAGCAGAGGAGTTAGAGGGTGGAGATGTTGATTTTATTTTCCTGCTAAGGCCCGGCTTAGCAGAGGAGTTAGAGGGTGGGGGTGTTGATTTTATTTTCCTGCTAAGGTATCTCCTAGCAGAGGAGTTAGAGGGTGGAGGGGTTGAATTTTATTTTCCTGCTAAGGCATCGCCTAGCAGAGAAGTTAGAGGGTGGACGCGTTGAATTTTATTTTCCTGCTAAGGCATCGCCTAGCAGAGGAGTTAGAGGATGGAGGTGTTGATTTTATTTTCCTTCTATGAACTATTTTAGCAGAGGAGTCAAGGGCACGGTGAAGTGGAAACTATTTCCCTTCAAAAGCTTAGTAGAGGACCTTGAAGATGGGGGCGACGAGGGCATATTGTGTTAGAAAAATTTATTTCGTTTGTCGTTAACGAACAATGTTTGCCACTGCGAAAATTACGGGGATCGACCTGCCCGGTCAGGTCGTGGGGGTGTGGGGGCAACGCCCCCATAATTTTTTCAGAAATTAGACAATCATGCGCAAGGGGCGTGCTTGGGCGAGGGCATGTTTGGGCGTCGGGGCGAGCTGGCGGATGAAGGACGAGCAGGCGAGGGCGAGCTCGAACGTTGGCGATGGGCGAGCTGCAGGGGCGAGGCTAGTGTGGGCGAGCTTATGTGCTGGGAGAGGGGCGAGATGGCGCTGCTGGGCGAGCGTGCAGGGCGGGCGCGCGGCATGTTGGGCGAGCGCGCATTCTGCTGGGCGAGCTTATGTGCTGGGCGAGGAGCGAGATGGCGCTGCTGGGCGAGATGGTGTGCAGGGCTGCCGAGGGGCAAGGGGCGAGATGGCACTGCTGTGCGGTGGGCGAGCGCGCGGCGTGCTGCTGGGCGAGCGCGCGTGCTGCTGGGCGAGATGGCGCTGCTGGGCGAGCGTGCAGGGCGGGCGCGCGGCATGCTGGGCGAGCGCGCATTCTGCTGGGCGAGCTTATGTGCTGGGCGAGGAGCGAGATGGCGCTGCTGGGCGAGATGGTGTGCAGGGCTGCCGAGGGGCGAGGGGCGAGATGGCACTGCTGTGCGGTGGGCGAGCGCGCGGCGTGCTGCTGGGCGAGCGCGCGGCGTTCTGCTGGGCGAGCGCGCGTGCTGCTGGGCGAGATGGCGCTGCTGGGCGAGATAGTGTGCAGGGCTGCCGAGGGGCGAGGGGCGAGATGGCACGCAGGCGGTGGGCGAGCTCGCGGCGTGCTGCTGGGCGAGCGTGCAGGGCGAGCTCGCGGCATGCTGCGGGGCGAGCTCGCGGGGCTCTTGCATGGGACGAGCACTCAAGAGCGCGGCTAGGCAGGGCGTGCGCGCGGAGAGGCTGGCTGGGCGAGATGGCTAGGGCGGTTGGCGCGGGCGGTGATTTGCGGGGTGATGTGTAAGCAAAGGAGAATTGTTGAATGTAACGAAAAGGAAATTTTAAGGAGACTAGTGAGCAGCAGAGCAAAAATTCACAACTCACATGTTGCATACCGAGGACAATACAATTAATCGAACTTCGAACCTGCGATTCAGTTCGACTTGGGAGGGGGAGAGTTGTGGTACCCCAGGGATGAGCCCATCAAGATCTGGCCCAAACTCTTTGCCCATATCTAGGGCCCACAGGTGAAGGGCCCATGACAAGCCCAGGTATTCTCCTATAAATACCAGGTTTGGGTGTTCAGTTGATGGATTCAATATATTGTTTTCAGCAGCACCCTTAGCTGCTCCCCCCATATATCCTCGGTCACTGACTTGAGCGTCGGAGGGGCTACGCCAGGACACCCTCATGGCCCCCTCCTAACGATCTTATTTGTGATTTCAGGCTCAGGGTAATTTCAGAACCTGCGTTTGGACTAGTGACACTTGCCGGAATCGGACCCTAAATTTCCCGTGAGTATCAATCACAAATAAATAAATTATCGATTTGAATCAAACTTAAAAGACAAAACTTAATTTAGAGCATAACTACCTCATATGTTGAAGTGAAAACTTATATTGAGCTGCTCCAACAAGTAAATATATTCGAACACCGAAAGAAAATGTATCACTTCAATCAGCCGAAACAATTCGAAGAATGATAAAAGCAAACGAATGATACACTTCAAATTTTTTTTAGACCAACGAAGAATAATGATAACAAATGTTCTCTAGACGTTCACCAATTATATAAGCAAATTTTCAATATTCGGTAAAAAAAACACACCATTTAACAAGACGTGGTAATTGGTTCGTGTGATTTGTACTGATCGTGATACATCTCATCACTCTGTCACCGCAATTCTAGTTATTATTTTTTTAGTAATTTATGTGTACAAAAAATTAAAAAAAAAAAGTCAGGCTTGACTTGTTATTTTTTTTATAAGTCCGCCGTCTTAAACGGCGTGACTTTATTTTTTTTTTTTTTAAAAAAAAGTGTATCATGCCCTCTCCATTGGCGTGATACGTATGATTATTAATTTATATCCGTATGCGTTACTTATTTGAGTCATTATTTTATTCACAGTAAACAATGAAAAAGCCCATAATGTGGGGGTGATATGACATCATTAATCTGCCGTCCCACGTTTCTCTATCAGATAACATATTGTTCCTAAGCTATATGGACTATACCGAACGAACTTGAAGATATTTTTCAAACGTTTCTTGAGATTTGATATCATCATCAAGATTTGGTTTAGTTGATAAATTAGTGGCTGGTAGATTAGAAGAGCTCTCAAATATACTATATAAGAACATAATGACTTTTTACTCTCCAAAAGACTTTTAGTATCTTATCCTAATATTATAGAAATAGAAGATAATAATTAAGACAAAACAGATTGATCAATTTCTAAATTCTGGGATCGGATTCGGTGCAAGGAAAAATGACGACAAATGAAAGATGTGAGCTTGCTGAAAAATTTAAGAACATTGTGTTCCAATATGTCCTGTTAAAACAACAATTAAACCAAAAGTTATACATCACATACAACAATTCTTTGAGCAACCAAAGAACTGCAGGCAAAACAGGATCTCGTTTCACAGCTATCTTCTATAGTCACGTACTCCACCCATTCTCTGGTCCCGGAAACCAGAAGACTGCACCGAATTTCGATGCGTCTGCCTCTCTCTTTCGTGTCTTATATTCACTCTTGATTCGGGATAATTTTGGCCCGGAATATATTCATGACGTCTATGCGGGCTATTTTCTGGGCTCCATGATTCAAATTCAGGCCTCCCTGCACGTTCATATCTCTCCCAGGTCCCTGTAGGCACTGCAGCGTGGACATGGGCCCCGGTGCGAACATTGTTTATAGTTGGATTCTTTTGATGGTAATTAATTGTCTCATAACCCAGTCTTGTTGTTAATGAATGGGGACCCGTAGATTCCCGTGTGTAAGGAAGCTGTGGATGTGATGGTGCAGATGTGGGAGTTGGTAAGACTCTGGTGGATGAAATGCCCAGAGACCTTGCTGACATATCGATATTGCCAAAGTTTTCTACCCGAAGTAAACTAGGTGAAGCACGATTAGAGTTGATAGCAGTGTTCTGGTTTAGCATCATCTCTGGAGCCAAATGGTGTACACTGGAGGATTTGTTATGCATAAGAATATTAGTATGCTGCTGTGACTGAATAGTGGATTGTAGAGTCGATACTGGTGGAGGGTGAGTGACAAAAACAGGGGCCCCTGGAAAATGAGCACTGCCTTTTGCAGTTGTGTGCTGCCGTGAAAACGGGTTTCTCGTTAAGTCACGCTTCAATCCATTCTGCAGTAAACAAAAAATCAAAAAAAAAGAAAAGACAAGAAAGCGAGCAAACCATAATCACGAAGTTGAAACCGTAATCATATGAAAATGCAAGAGAATAAAGCAACGGGAATAGCTTTTCATTATCCCATGATCATTGTTGAAAGTTCTGTTAATGTTTTGGAAACTCTACACGACATTCTTTCACGCATACTCCATGGACCCCTATGCAGCTTTCCGTCCAATTGAAACGAAATATCCTGGATAAAAATCGGAAGTATCTCCGGTTTTATTTAAATTTATGCGAGCTAGAAGAGTGCCTGTGAGTGTGTACGTTATATATTTTAAGGTCGACCCAAGAAGCTTTCAGTTTTGAATAAAAAAACGGAGGGAAAAATATGCTATAAAATTTGCGCAACGGTCTTAGGAAACTGCAGCGTATTTGGAATCACTTTCATTATAATATTATTGCTTCTTCCTTCACATATTTGAGATAGACCCAATGACAAGGGAGCTTGGCAGACAAGGGAGCTTGGCAGACAAGTAAAAACAGGGGATATTATTGTTGTTAAGTATGGTGAAGAAAAAACATTAAATTTCAAAACTTGTGTATACAATTTGCTTAAATTACGCACCGGCACAAGGTCGCTCGATGGAGTCGGCGAGGGCAGAGAAACCTCAACTTTGTCGTCACCTTTTGCGCCTAAACCAGCAAAATTACTTACAGAGGTCACCCCATTAACCTTAATCATATCGAGAAGCTTGACAGTCTCGTTACTGGATAAATCACCAGCCTGGCCCGATGTCAATGCATAAACTAATTCCGGGTTTTTAAGCAACTCAGCAAGCAGTTCAAGATCTGGTTCAGGCACACTTCCACCAGCATCACACAATGTTGTTGAGACCGCAGCTACACTTCCCTCACAACCATTAACAGAAACTTGTGGTGTTTCGAGTGGTTCAACATCTGGTAACTGCTCTATAGGAATTTCAAGAGTTAATGTGTCATCGTAGTCCATTTCTCTGTCCCAAGGTTCTCTCGGGTTTGTTGGAATTTCTTGAATTGTCCGGTAAATAATTTCTCTCTCACGCCGTATTCTATTTTTCTGAACTTCGACTTCTTTGCTGCTTTCACCAGTACCAACGAGCCATGATTCCCTGATGTTCACTTCTGCATCAACAAACAAATGCTCGGTATGAGCAAAGGTGAAACAAACTCTAACTCAAGAAACAAGGATGTAGCAACAAGTAACAAAGGAGAGAGTATTGCTGATAAAATTCTTCTTTTTGAAGTTTCTGGTATGGTAATTCGATAAGTAAATTTATTAACAAGCGAGGAAGACGACAAAGGCAGGCTTGAGTTTAAAATATTTAAAATCAATACATTGAAATTCTGTTAATGTTTAAATCGTCCATTTATATGTTATTTAGATAGCTTCATTGATATATGGAGCAATCAACCCAACGAAATTGCATGCGTCGGAAAGGCGTAGTTGGATTAACTTATTCATGGAATACTTTGAAATGCAGCGGTAATTCTTTCCTGGCTTGAACACGAAGAACAAGCTATTTAAGCGGAAGTTAATAATGCAAATCTTTGGTCCTTTCGTGATCAAGTTCTCATATGTTTGAAGTTTTATTCTCGTTGCAGTTCACCATCAATGAGGGGTATTCCAGAAGGGGAACGAATGGTTACTTAGCTGAGCAAAAGAGACTTCTTTTCCACTATTTCGATTGTTACCAAGCAAGAGCACACGTGGTTTGGCAGAAAGGAAAATGCAAACAATTAGCAACGAAAGGTTGGAGAAATGAGATAAAGAGGAATGGCCAGACATAGCACTTCATGAATGAGGTGAAACAGTGGATAGGCATAAAACTAGAAGAAAACAACAGAATACTGGTACAATTGACGCAAATCAACTGTGGACAACTCATAATACGGGAACAAAATAACACATTGTTTGTGCTGAAAAAGCTCCACCACACTTCCCTTTCTTCTCTCTTGAGTTCTGTTACATTTTAGAAGCATGAGAAATTATATACACAAGGATGGTATTCCATCAAAACAACAGAACATGGGTGCATTGCAATTCCTCCTATAATTAAGATAGTAATCAATCCCATTTAATCTTTCAATTAAATTATTAGTTTCCTTGATTGAGAAACGCATGCAACAGAGTTTATACAAAATATACCAATTAATAATGGCCTAACAATGGCAAACACATAATCCATACAAAAGGAGGGAAAATGTGCCAACTTTCATTAGCAAGTTCACCAAAATGAAAACGTCCTCGGCAAAACCAAGATTAATTTACTAAATAAACAATTTAAAAGCCAGGTCATCTGCCCTTGATTTTAGCAACTCTATTTAAAACTTCGTATGACCCATAATTTCCTAATACGCTAGAACGAGGGTACTGCGGGTGAGAAGTCTACTTTAGTTTTGAAAATGAAAAGAAAAACGGTGTCAGGGAAAGCTGTCTTATTTCAGCCAGTTAATGGTAGGTAATGTTTCCAAATCTTCACAAAATTCTGAAAGCAAGCCTAATCATCAATTAGATTGTAAACTTGAACAATCAGAGGAACACAAGGACCACAAGAATGAGAGCAAAAGGCAACTGTACCTCGGGGTGTCCGCCATGTGAACGGGGTTCTCTTGATCCTTTTCCATGGTGGTTCCTCCAAATTTGAATGAGTAGTTTCCCTTATATTAGAAACTTTGGATACGGCATTAACAAGTTCCCTCCTCTCACCAAGATCTCCCCGAACAGGTATAGGTATTGACTGTAGGACGCTGGACTGGGATGTGCTACAATTGGGTGGACTATCAGACTTCACTTGGGAATTATCATCACTCTTTGTGGATTTACTTTGCATAAATTGGGTGCGCATTTTCGCTTTCTGTATATCATCAGCTGAAAGTGGCCTACTATGAGTTGCAGGTGTGGATTTCACAATATGTGAGCTATTGGCAACTATTCTTTGGCCAGGGGGCTCAACCATCTTAACCTTTCTTCGCTCTCGCATTTCTGTGACTAGTTAAGGCATGGTATATAGACAACAAAAAAGAATAAAGGGAAAGGACACCCTGAATGCCTTGGAAGCAATTATCATAAGAAAGCAGAGTTGGACGAATAATTTCAAAAGTGCATTTATACCCCACGTACAGACAGACATTAAGATATCAATCAGATACCAACAAATGGGAGAACGCATGATTGGTAGTATTGCTCTCGCAATTGATCACAACCATAAATCATTAGTAAAAGTTAGACAGCGTTAAATATTAATGCTCATAAGCTCATGATTTTAACTCAGTTTACAGCTAGATGTCAATTTTATCGTTTTTGGCTTATTTCTTTTGCACAACACCGTGAGATAGTGAACCTCAATTTAACCGTTCACTGATCGTAATAATGATGCCAAACATATAATTTCATTCTTCAGTCACAATAACGATGGTGGATTCCCATGTACACTGGAGTTTAGTTAAATCATATATGCGATTTCTCAACACTTTTTATCGTGTACAACATTACTTTTTAAACTACGACTCGATTTTTATCCATACTACACTCCAACTAATTCTTACAATGTTGCTAACAGACCTCACCTTCCCCAGAGGTCTATATGAATGATGTTGCCGTGTCCATGTTTGCCGAAATTATGTTCATGTATGCACCCAAATTCTAATATAGCACCAATCAAACCCTTCTTAGTTTGCAATAGTCACAAACTTCTGGGTGAAGTTGGCCTTCATCACAATTGGTGAAGACTTGACGTGCTTAATAGATAATAGAAAAGGTTGTAGATTAGTTTCTCCCGTTTCCCTCAGATTTCTCAACAGTTTAAAAACAAAAGAACGATCCAGAAAAATGATGATAGAATGAGGTAAAATTGAAGTCTTACAAATTCATGGAAGCGCAATATAGCTCTATTAAGTTATATTTTCAATATTCTCCAGATGCAACAGAAGATTATTTACCAGTTACCATAACTTTAGATCGTCAATAAACCGTCAAATGGTAGCTTTTTAATCAGCCACAACCAAAACCAACTTGTAAAAGCAATGATTTTGTTAATTTAATAGTTGGGTAAACGGTTGTTATTTGAGTACGTAGATTTGTAGCTAATTAGCAGCCAAAAAGCCATTTATCATACAGTTAAATAAGATCATATCAACAAAG
Source organism: Primulina tabacum (assembly GCF_025594145.1). NCBI lineage: Eukaryota > Viridiplantae > Streptophyta > Magnoliopsida > Lamiales > Gesneriaceae > Primulina > Primulina tabacum. The sequence goes on from NC_134566.1 coordinate 23,179,341, forward strand.
CCGGGGAAATAGAAATTCAATGAAAAGCGAGCAAACACAGAGTCCATGGAGGAAGCTGAAGCAATGCATGAAAACCCGAAGCAAAAACTGAAAAATTCAGCTGGCCGTCCAATGATATCATCTTACTTATCCATGATCTTCCAGTTTTTTCCCCCAGTTTTACTTTCTAGAAACTCTTTATTTTTTCTCATCATCATCGTATAAGTTGTAGTTTGTAACTTTATAATACCCAATATTCTACCTTGCCCAACGTAATCTTTGGATTTCACAATTCATAATTTCCTGGTGAAATATCATTAACCACAGCAGCGATATTGTGAGGTCATTGTTTTACATGACTTTTGCCACCGACTCCCAATAATTCGGCCAATGTTCAAATTCCAGATTGGTTAAATATTTATATGTCACTGAGAAAAAAAGTGTCTAATTTATTTTCAGATAAAAACTAAATAAAATATTTTATCTATCAAAGTGATAGGGATCTTTTATAGATTACCAAGTATAAAAATACTATTGCACGTCAATCCCCAACCAACTGCTCCCGCAAAGTCCCGAAAAGAAAATAAAGTATAGTTCTTCATTTAGTTCATAGGCGATTAGAAGGATACGAGATGACATGACACCTCGCCTTTTATTATATTCTTCCCCTGATGATGCAAGCAGCCTCAATTTCTGTGGAGATCCCAACTTCCTGAGAAATAAATCCAGGCTAAATATAAATCCCAAAAAAAAAGTTTCAAACAACCTGATGCCAGTGGATACCTGAAGCTGTTCGCATTTCCATTTGTTATTTTCAGATCTGCTTCCTGTATTTTAAAAATGACCAGTGAGCAACTTTATCAGAGTTAACATGTTTTCGAAGATTTTGAAGTTAACTATGGGAATACTTACTGAGTAATCAACATTTGAATCCCAAGTTTCATTACCCATAACTTCTTTAATGCTGCAACAGACAACAAACTCATTAATTTTCAAATACTTGAAACAACACTTTCGACAATACAAGTTAAATGTACTTGCCTCTGCTTCAATAGCATCTCATCCTGCGCATCACCGACAGATTTGTTACCATTGAGTTTGTTTGAAGATTGGCTGCTTGCAAACATTTTGCTCCATGTAGATAATAAAATTCTTGCCCTGTTTGAGATGTCTGGTCTTCAAATCAGAAAAAAATGAGACAAGCAGCCAAAAAAATCCCGGGAATAGTTAACTCTTTCAGTTTTAAAAATAATAGAAAGTCAACTATGTAATAAACAATCCATGCAAAGAAAATATATTCATTAGCCATAAAAAGCCAAAAATAACAAATATCCATGATGTACAGGTGACATGCCTAAAAGTCTGTATTTGATGTCCACGCATCCATTTTACAGTCTAAAGATTATCACAAAGACATTTGAAGATGGTTGATCGATTTATTGTACATGACTTAACATTCATGAAAGCATAGATAAAAGACTATCAGAGACATGCATGGATAGGAAACTAGAAGCAAAAGCGTGCACCTGATACCCTATAAAAACGTAGTTTATTAACACTTTGCAATATAGCAGACATATGCACGGGGAGGGCCTTGCGTAATGGCAAATGACAGAGCACCTGCAAATACAGGAACATCCTTTTAAGCCATTGATAGCTATGAAAAGTAAAGAATGTGGTAAATCAATAATATGACTGAATCACCTTCAGAACAATGTTAAGAACACTCGTTTGTTCTTCCATAGCCGCTTGACTCAGCCATGTTGCTAATATCATAACTCCGCCTTCAACCAAAAACCTGGAAATAAAAAAGAAATTAGATCATACAGGAAAAACTACCCATTTGCATAAATCATCACAGACAGTGATTCACCGAGGCCAGGTTTTAAAGTACCAGTGAAGTACTGAGATTGTTTCAATCTGTAAAATCCACTCCAGCAATTTAACCTGTCCAGAGAAAGATTCTTCACTCCTCATCAAGCGAAAGATATTGACCATAAAATGTCTATCCGACTTCTCTTTGCCTAATGGGACCACCTCAGGCTGCATCGATCGAGATGACGCTTCATGACTGTTTGGAGCTACTGTGTCAATCGGAACAGGTTCTGCAGACACATTTGGATTTGAAATTGAGGGTGTTTCATCATGACTCTCATCACAGGTCCTAGATCTGTCAGCCTTCTCTCCGGACAATCTGATGAAGTTCCTAATTCTTGATCGCTGACCAGCAAAGAACTCCCGGACCTATACAGTATAGACATAAAATGATTGTTCAGTTAACGGTTTGAAATCGCCAAAAGAAAATTTCTGCAGCAGCATACAGTCATACATATAATCCAAATGGACCAAGTTTTTCATAGACCCTAAAAATAAACTTGGTTGTCATCCTAACAAGTATATTTTTAACATTTTGAATTCAAATAGTATCATAGGCGCTCGCGGAACTTCTCAACCGCAGGAACTTGCCAGCCCACAGATTTGAGACTCCAGAGAAACCAAAAAGAGGACGAAGAGACCTGACTAGCCGTAACCCCAAATTGAGCACTGATTTCCCGTGTTTCCCTCTTGCTAACTGCATCTTTGATAGAAAATACAAGCTGCAAGTACTGTACAGCCTTTGGATTCAACAAATCTCTAGGTCGCTTTCCTGAGAAAAAAAGATGTCAAGTAGAACAAAAATCAGAATATTAAATAGTGGACAGGCAGCAAAAAATCAATCAAATTGATAGTTGTAGATCCATGCGTATGGTCGACCAATCTTGCGATATAATATTTATCCAAACATGAGACAATATCCACACCCGAAACGGATTGCTCATTGAGAATTGTGGAAGAGATCTTTTAGCACATCAAATATATTTACTAATCAATGACTGAATAGAAACCTCTAATTGAATCCCAAAACAAATTGGGTACACAATTAAAATAAAATAAAATAAAAATAAAAAAAACTCACCGATTTTAATAGATAACGCTCCAGCAGCCTGCATAAATTTATTGAGCGCGGTCAGAAAAGAAAAGACAAACAAATGATCCGAATATCAGTTAATTATCCAAAACACACACACACGCGCACAAATTAATTTTTCCAAGGAAATTAAAGAAAAAACAATAACCGAACAAACCATTTCTTGGGACAGGGGATTGATGCCAGTTAGTTTACATTGGGTGGCAACAATTTTTTGGAGCTTTCCAATCTGTGTCTGAAATAGATCGTTCTGAGCCTCTAAAAACTCTTGATACGACGCTCTCTTCGACACGACCAATTCTAATTGATTGCCCGTCGAAGACTCCATCGGCTATCTCCACGGCAGAAGTAAAAAATACCCACCCGCTCGAGATAAGACTTGCGTCGGTTGCAATTAACAAAAAGGATAGAAATCCCAAAGGTTATGGTTATGGTTATGGTTATGGTTCTGCAGAATCAGGCTACGGTTAAGAAACTGAGAAAGGGTGCGCCAGATTTCGAAATTAGGGTTGGCAAACGAAAGTTGGTGAAAACAAAGCAAGAAGGATGTATTCAATCTAACAAATAATACTTTTATGATTTTAAAAATACAAAGGTATTTAATTTACACTTTTATAAATTTTATAAAAATTTAGTGATATCTATATTAAATTTTTGTACAATTTTAAAACGTCGTCTGTATTCACCCTGATTTTTTAAAATTCTATAAAAATCAATTGAGTATCCAAAGTTTCAATTGATTTCCGATGATTTTTATAAAAAAAATCATGTACAAACTTTAAAACAATGTGTATGAGTTTAAAAAATAAAAAAATATATCTCATCTTAGAAATTTTGGTAGACTTTTATTCCATTAACCAATATATATATATATATATATAAATAAAGGAGAATTCGAGGGTTATCGCTTTCAAATTTCAAAGGTATGTTTCAAGATTTTTGAATCATTATAAAAATATTCAAAGGTTATGTACATATACATCAAGGGATGTATGTGCGTATAATATTGTTGTCTTATGAAGGTTTTCTCTCCTTTTTGAGAGCTTTGGAGTTTTCTCACCTTGTTGAGAGCGTGAGTTTATTCTCGAAAGGCCATCATCATCATGGAAGCGCAAATGGATGGCTTATCCCTACTCGACGACGAAGGTGATGAGATCACTTTTACTCCAGATATCCTAAATGTGACTGAAGATGTCGTTGAGTTATGCTTGGTTGGCACATTCTTGACTGAGAGACAAATCAATCTGAACATTATGAAACAACATTTATCTGTTATCTAGAGGCCTGGGAAAGGAGTCACTATTCGAGAGATTGTGTTCAAAAGATTTATTTTCCCGTTCTACCACAGAGTTGATATGCGAAGGATATTGGAAGGGGGACCGTGGACTTTTGATAACAACTTTCTCCTGTTCCACCATTTGAAACAAGAAGAACAACCATTACAGGTACCACTTATTTATCTCAATTTCTGGATTCAAATTCATGATCTACCACTTGGTATATGTCTTGAAGCTGTTGGCAGGAAATTGGGCTCCTTTATGGGTATTTTTTTGGAGTACGACAACAATAATAACAAGGGATGCTGGAGGCCTTATATGCGTGTCCGAGTAGCTCTTGACGTCTGGAACCCACTCAAACGTTGCAAGAAAATAAGAAAGTCAAATGGTGACAGTTTCTTAGCAAGTTTTAAATACGAAAAGCTCGGGTCCTTCTGCTTTCTATGTGGCTGCCTTGGACACACAGAAAATTTTTGTGACAAACTTTTACTATGACGAATGATGATGGAAATCGCTACTGGGGCACCTAGCTTCGAGCACACGACAGGAGAATGATCAGTTTGGGCGAGAACAAATGGCTGCGTGAAGACGAACCTACCGAAATCCCCGATACTCCCGGTGGAATAGCAATAGGAGGCAACAAAGCAGAAGTGACAAATCATGAATTGGCATAAGCAATTAACAGATTCTCCGGAAAAGGCAAACAAATTTCCGAAAATCACTCAATTTCAATTAATGAGCCTAATAATTGGAGCCTGACTCTTGAAAATAGCCTATTTGAAAGCACCATTCCAGAGAACTATGATGGGGGAAGTTGATGGGAATGAGGTGGAATTGCTTAATAATATGAAACGTTCACGGCTAAATTATACTATAGAGGCCCAACCCAATTCCTCTAATATGCTTGTGGAAAAGAAAACTCATACACATACCACTGAGAATGATAGCCCAAACAAACATTTTTTATTAGCAGGCCCTGTTTCGCAGGCCTGCCAGGAACCATGATTGTTCTAAGTTGGAATTGCTCGAGTTGGAATTGCTGATGGCTTGGCCAGCCTCGAGCAATTCCTGTTCTACGTGAGTTGATCCGAACTCACAAAGCCGAGATTTTGTTTCTCTCTAAAAATTTGGTCTATTCTGCTAGAATCGAAGAAATGAGAGAGTAAAGCTTGGGTTTGTTGGAGCGTTTGCTAACAATAAAACTGGATGCAGTGGGGGGTTGGCTCTTTTATGGCGTTATAAGGATCTTTGTAGTTTACAAGATTTCTCTGCAAATCATATCAACGCTGATATCAAAGAAGACAATAAACCTACCTGGAGACTCACGAGTTTTTATGGCTATCCTGAGAGACGACAAAGAAGGGACTCATGGAATCTACTCTACAGACTGCACAACCGATCTAATCTACCTTGGTGTTGCATAGGAGACTTTAATGACATGCTTAGTCCTGAAGATAAAAGAGGACGGGTGGATCACCCATCGTGGCTCATCAATGGATTCCGTGAAGTAGTGGCAACTCTGGATGGGTATTCTTACACTTGGCAAAGAGTAAGGGAAACATGAACGCTATTGAAGAAAGAATTGACAGGGCACTTGTTAATACAAATTGGGCTACCTTATTCCCTCAAGGCACTCTATCCAACTGCACAACACCATTATCTGACCATTCATTGATTTTACTTGCAACAGAGAAGAAACTCCACAATGGAAAAAAAGGGATTCCGATTCGAAAACAAATGTCTCCGTGAACCAGGACTTTCTGATGTAGTACGAAACAGTTGGGAGAACTCTTTGAACACTCTCCTCACTGATAAATTACAACACGTAGCTGTTAATATGCATAGATGGGGTAGAGGTGTCTCAAGAAAGTTTCAGAATAACATCGATCGATGCCAAAAGAAATAGAAAATATTCGATCCAGGGCAGATCCTGCATCAGTGCGTCGATCTCAAGAGCTATATTCAGAACTTATTGAACTACTATCACAATATATCTTTTGGAAATATCGTGCGAAAGCTTACTGGCTAAAGGATGGTGATATGAACTCCAAGTTTTTTTACAAAACAACCACAAACCGAAGAGAAATTAATAAAATAAAAAAGTTGACTGATGATAATGGTCAATATTTCGAGCATATCGATGATTTATGCGACATCGCCAAGAAATATTTTGCTGACTTGTGCTCTCCTATTTTGGAAAATTGTGACCTGGTCACTTCAAAAGTTGAACCAGTGGTTTCCATAGTAGACAACAACGAGCTAACTTAAACCTTTTTAACTTGAAGAAGTGAAAGCTGCTGTGTTACAAATGAATGGCGATAAATCACCATGACCAGATGGATTTAATCCAACATTTTTCCACAAATTCTGGAGTATGGTTGGACATGATGTTTACCAGGATTGCAATAGATGGAGAAGTAGAGGATCCTTTCCAGATCACTTGAATGACACACATATAGTGTTTATCCCAAAATGTGCAAAACCAAATAACATGAAGGACTTGAGACCCATCTCCCTGTGTAATGTACTTTATTTAATCTTTGCCAAGGTCTTGGCTAACCGAATGAAACCGCTGCTGGACAGAATAATCTCATAGTTTCAGTCTGCCTTCGTTTTGGGAAGATCGATAATGATAATTTTGTTATAGCATTTGAAATTATTCACAACCTTAAACGCCAGACAATAGGAAAGGATGGTTACATGGCTTTAAAACTTGATGTGAGTAAGGCATATGATCGACTAAGCTGGGATTTCTTGGAAAAAAATGATGATCAAGATTGGCTTTCACAGACAGTGGGTAGATCTACTTATGCTATGCATCACAACTGTCTCGTACTCAGTCTTGGTGAATGACAGAGTTGTAGGCCCCATCCAACCCATCACGGCTTGCGCCAAGGCTGTCCGTTATCACCCTATCTCTTTATCATTTGTGCACATGGCTTGTGATCTATGATTCCAGACGCCGAGAGACAGGGACATATACATGGCTGTTGAGTTAGCAGAAGTGGTCCAACCATTTCTCATCTGTTATTTGCTGATGATAGTCTTCTATTCTGTAAAGCAAATGAGGGGGAATGCGAGGTGGTTAAGCAGCTGTTACGAGACTACGATGAAGCATCAGGCCAAGCGATAAACTTTATGTCATCTGGGATTATGTTCAGTGGAAATTTGGAGCCGGACCAAAAGGAGCTACTAGGTGGAAATCTTGGAATCACAAACGACCTGCGGCCCGGAAATTACCTGGGACTTCTTTCTCTAATTGGCAAAAAGAAAAAGGATATATTCAACTACTTGAAAGAAAAACTTTGGAAGAAATTTCAAGGTTGGCAAGGTAAATTTATTTCAAAAGCAAGGAGAGAAATCCTACTTAAAGCAGTAGCCCAAGCATTACCATCTTAATGCATGAATGTGTTCCTACTACCGAAATCTACCACAGAGGAGCTACAACGCATGATGAACTCGTTATGGTGGGGTTCTAATTCAAGTGGCAATAGAACCATCAAATGGATAAGTTGGGATCGCCTATGTGCTAGGAAGATAAATGGGGGAATGGGGTTCATAAATCTGAAGTATTTTAACTTGGATATGCTGGGTAAACAGGCATGGAATCTCATTGCTAAACCAAACTCCCTCATGGCCAGAGTCATAAAATCCAAGTACTTTTCCAATTCGAATTTCCTGGAGGCAAATCTGGGTCACAATCTTAGCTTCATATGGCGTACTTTGTGGAGTTCAAGAGTCATTCTAAAAAGAGGAGTCCGATTGCTAATTGGAAAAGGGGACAATATTACTGTCTGGAGAGATCACTGGTTACGTGAACCAAGTAATTTCTACATATCATCACCTCCTATTACAGAGCTTAACTCACTGAAGTTAAGTGAATTATTCATCCCCTTCATTACTCAGTGGAATCATGAGCTGTTGTACGACCTATTTGGAAATCAAGATGTACAGAAGATATTGAACATCCATATACACACAAACACAGGAGGAGACAAACTTATTTGGCACCATGGAAGTAATGGCAAATATACGGTTCGGTCAGGATATAAAAGCGCACAGGAACTATTAGATGTGGGAGAAAATAATGGGGTCTCCGGGGACTGGAAAAAGCTATGGAAACTGAAAATTCCAACAAAGATGAAGGTCTTTATGAGGCGTGCCACGAGAGATATTCTACCAAATCGAGGAAACCTTCAAAAGAAACAAGTTATGGTCCTCATCTCTTGTGCAACCTGTGGAAATGAATGGGAGGATTCATGGCATCAATTCATTTTCTGCCCAATGGCAAAAGCTTGCTGGGAAGAGCTTGGAACTTGGAACTTGGAACCAAGTGTTCTCATTATCCATGAAGCAGATGGTTTCGTCCAATGGATGTTCAAATTGTTCCAGAAAGTAGATGTTAGCACTCTTGAAAATATAGCAATGGTATTATGGGGCATATGGAGGGCTCGAAACGACAAGCTATGGAACAAAATTTTCAAACCAACTGAATCAGTGGTTAGCTCAACATTACAACTCTTTACGGATTGGAGAGTGGTGCGTAGCATCAAAGTAACTCAGAATATAACAAACCAGTATGATGGGGAGAGAGTTACCTGGCAAAAACCACAAGCTCGAGCACTAAAATGCAACGTCGACGCATCGATACATAATGGTTCAAGGAACATCGGGGTGGAAATGGTCCTTCAAGGCTCGGATGGACTATTTATTTCAGCTAAAACTAATGTGTTCTTTGGAAGAGTAGGAGTTAAAAGATGCAGAAGTAACGGTGTTCAAGGAAGACCTTAGCTGGGTTGAAGGCATGATTGTTCAAGATGTTATCTTTGAGTCCGATTCTAAAACAGTTGTTGAGGCCATAAACTTGGAAAGAGAAGATTATCGCATAGTGTCGTGAAGTACTTCGTCAAATACCATCGTTCAGTTTTTGTTTCACACGTAGAGAAGCAAACAAGGTTGTCCAAATCTTGCTAGGGCATCTTGTTTCTATTCTCGTCCCTCAATCTGGAATACTCCTCCAGATTTTATCTTTGATGTTTAGAATGAAAACTGAAATTCTCTTGATTCTTAATAATATTTACGATTTCCGTTAAAAAAAAAAAATTTGGTCTCATATTGAGGTGTTGAAATCATGTAGCTAATAAGTATAAAAATTCTTACCTGGCTAAAAAATGTAGGGTATTGGTAGAAATTGTCACCGATAATTGATTTTGATTTTATTTATGAATATCACACATTTGTCCAAATGTTTGTATTAATAGTCGATTCTAGCCACAAATCTATGTTTGTAGTATTGATTGTGGGGATTATAGTGCATGGCATGGAGTATGTGCAATGTGGGTGATATATTTTTTACGGCTATCATCGACATAAAACCGGCACTCCTCTTTTATTTGGGCTTGTGATCGGCCATCTCAACGGACGGAGTTGTATAACTAATGTGCATGATGAGGAAAAATGGATTCACAATATCCACTTTTCAATTAAGTTATTATGATGATTCTACATTCAATAAAATAATGAGTCAAATCGAGACCACATTTTATTTTATATTAAACATTATTATTTCTTCACTAACATAGTCACATAGACCTAACAGGACACAACATTACTGTTGTATTTTATTTCTGGTGGTAAAAACATTTAATCACATAGTTTATGCTTTAATTTTTTTATACTATGAAATATTTTACAAGGCTATTGGGATTAAATGTGAATTTTCTAATACATATGTGTGTGTGTGGATAAATTTATTTTCAAAACTTCTAGTATCAACTTTTTTACATATATATATGTTTGTGTGTGTATATATATGTAAAAAATTTGATATCGAAAGTTTTGAAAATAAGTTTATCGATTCATCTTATTCGAAACTTATCAATTCATCTTGTTCGAAAGCTTCTATCATGCATTATCATTCATTAGTTTCATTTATAAGGATTATATTTGTTACTTTAGTTCTTTGCTTTTCTTTCTGCCAATAGTTAGTAAACTTTATATGCATGTTTATAATTATGTATTTATTTTCTATTTTATGTATATCTAAGTGATATCATCAATGAGAGATTCAAACAAGTTAAATATAATATATGGACAACTGAAGAAAGCAATGAATTGTTAAAAATTATCGTTGAGGCTGTCACACAAGGATGACGTGATAGGAGTGAGTATTTAACAAAAAAATCATAGAAACAAAAATAATTCTTGCTCTAAACAAAAAACTTGGGTGTGAAAAGACTTTCAAACGATATCAAATTCATTTAAAATGGTTCAAACTGAGATATGACAACTATTGTAAGATTATACGTCATAACTCAGGTTTTGGATGGGATCCTGATATGAAGAAATTCACGGATCCTGAAGAAATATGGTATGATTAAGTGAGAATTTTCTAGTTAAAATTAAAATAATAAAATTTACATTTATAATTATAATTATAATTAGTTTTAACATTTTTTTTTGCCAATCTCATCTTAAACATGAATATCGAACAAAAACTTTTGAGGAATTTGAAGATTTGAGAATTGCAGTTGGGAATGATACTGCTGCAGGAAAATACTCACTAGGAGATGACAATGATGCAAGAACATTAGAGGTGGAAGGAAACATGGGTGTTAATTTGTTAGATGATTATGGTTTTTTTTTTTTTTACTACAATACTAGTGTATTCGTGCAGAGTGATTTGGAAGAATCTTAATATCAGCCTCTATTTGTTGAGGACTCTGATCCACCATTACCATCTCAACTTATAAGTTCAGATGTTCCTCCGACCACTAGAAAACTAGATAGGACTGAACTTGAAGCAAAATCAAGTACATTCCAGAATATTAACCAAGATGTATGTACAGGCTCTCTCACACTCTTGAGAATGTGACTTCTAAAATAAAATCAATGGGGAATGCTGGTGAAGGTTGCTGGGATGCTATCGAGGAGGTCTCAAATTTGTATGACCGTACTCGATACAAAGTGTTTTATTTTCTTAATACCATATCAAAAGTGTGATTTCTTGAAAACGCAATTGAAGAACGTTTCAGGATGGATAAGATATAAACTGGATGGTGGATATCCGAATCGATGCCAATTATTTGTCATTTGATTTTAAAAAATTTGGTTTGATAGGTAATTTTTTTTAGTGGATGGTGGATATATGAATCGATGCCAAATCTTGGCTCCATTTAGAGGTGTGAATTATCATCTCCAAGAAGTCACTAGCCAAGGTCGTCACCCTGAAAATGCAAAAGAGTTGTTCAATATTCATCATGCTTCCTTGAGGAATGTCATTGCGAGGATATTTGTTATATTTAAATCACAGTTCAAAATATTCAAAAGAGTTCCTCTATTTCCATATACAACACAAGCCGATCTTGTATTTGACTTGTGCTGAATTACATATTTTCTTTGCAAGGAGTGTCATCCTGATGAATTTCCAGTTGAAACTAATAATGAAGCTTCACCATCCTGACCAGAAGAAGTTTATGAATATGATTGCTTTGATCAATTATTTGTTACTCAAGAACAACAACTAGTAAATGTCAATGCGTGGAGAGATACAAAACGAATTGAATGTGGAGCGATGTTGATCATATTGTCAATAACGAACATTAGGCTTTTTTTCATAAAACAATATATCTCATGTTTTCAATATTTTTATTATCTATTTATCTGATATTGATAAATTAATTATTGTGTATCATTAGAAAACATTTATTGATTAATTATATATGTCGAATAATTGAAATTTTGATTTCTATAAATTATATAATGATTAATTCATCATTTTTAAAAAATTAACTCAATTTAAATTTCAAATAACTAAAATTTATTTACTTTGATAATTAAAAAATTATTTTAAATTGAAAAAGTTATTATGTCTATTAATTTCTAGTTCAAAAAAATTAATAAAAAATAAAATATTATTAGCTTACGAAATCCACATGATTCTATGAAAAAATTTACAAATATATAAAAATCTTGCAAACACTCTATGAAAATCCATGGAAGATTCTGTAAAAATCAATAAAAATACATAAACTCTGCAAAAGTCTATCATTCAAAAAAGTCATTAAATCTACATATTGAATACACCTCACTAAATTGGAGATGCATTGTGCCAACAAAAACTTAATTTGATCCTTTATGTTTAAAAAATCCTAATTCAATCTCTTGTCTTTAAACTACCCCAAATAGACCTTTATATTTCAAGAAATTTGTCCAAATTAGTCTTCAAACATAATTTTTTTTCAAAATAAATGCCGAAAGTACCATTTATTCTATTTTATTAAGAAATTATTATACTGAACAATGAAAATGGCATCAGAACCGGTGTAAAATCTTTCAAACATACAAAATTATTATTACTGTGTAATTAAATGTTTGAGAAAAATATTTTCTCAAATTATGGATCCAAACATATATTTGAGATTAATTATTTACATGACTTATTCCAATTCTTTGGAATATTTGAGACAAGAATGTTTAACCAAAGTTAGACAATAAGAGCAAAGAGGAGAACATATCATAATCATAAGGTAAATTTATGATTCATAGCATTAGGTTCCTACGAATAGTCTCAGAATGCTCTAAAATCTCAAGAGATCCAAAAGACGGTATGATATGAATCCACCTAACTCCACCTCAAAAGTTAGCTCATGAGAGGAGGATTATGAATTCATATATATTTTACCCAAGACAACTCTTGCTAACCAGTGTGGACACATCATTCCCGACCCTTTTAGACTGCACATCCTCGTGCCAAATCCTTCGTTAACCCGCACTCCAGGACATTTCCAGGAACATGCACCCACACGACCAGTCAAGAGTATGGGTAATATTCAATATTCAACATTTCCAGGAACATGCACCCACATCCATTGAAATTGCTATATGCGATAAATGAATGGGTAATATTCAATATTCAATATTGTGACTATCTCAAAAAATCTCTATTCAGGAAAAATTGTATAAGTAATTTATCCAAGAATTGACTACAATCTACATATCGAGATTGCCTCTGAGCCTTGACATTGCTTCAAAACTTCAAGGAAAAAAGATTGATTAAAGAAGGTAATAGACCATATTCTATTACCTATCAAATTTCATATGCTCTATCTAGTAAACATCATTCAGAACTGTTTATTAGAACTGACTTTATAAAAATTCCAGAAATATTTGGAAAAGTTTCTCAGACAATTTATTCATAAAGAATCAAGTTTCATTTAATAAATGAAACAAATATCTATATCCATGACAAATCAGTTATACAAAGGAAGACAAACCAGTTATGCAAAGGAATCAAGGTCTTATACTAGAACCAAACAAACTATCTTTTTAAGGAGATAGAATCACATGTCATAGGTGGGCAAAGAAACATGTCCAAGAAGACCAACTGTAAACAAAAATTTTTTCAACTATAGGAAATATTAAATAACTGGAAGGATGGAGGGAAGTCAAAATAATATTTGATATTAAAAGACAAATAAATCAATTTTTTAATATTATTATATACTATTTGGAACAATATATGATAGGAACTTATCAAGGAATGATCAATATCAAAAAAATTAGAAGTTCATATAAAAAGAATTCCAGGAAAAGAACTTGATCAATTGGTTATTGGACTAGAGTTTCTCGAAAAACATAAACCTTAGAAACAACTAGAGAATGGAATGAAATTTGTGGCAGAAGATCGAATGTGGACAATTCAATTACCACGAGCTCGTTCTCGATATACATCCCGGTTGAGATGCTATATGAACAATATAAAGCAAAATACTTGACTAGTTATATCGATTTACACCAGAATGATGTAGAGTTTGAATCAAAATTATCCTTAAAAGTTTTCAAGAGAATGATCAAAGATAACTATAATGAAGATCCATTGACATGATAGGAAGAAACCAACTCAAAGCCACCCTTAAAATTAAGGAATGCAAGGAATATGAGTTTGTTAGAAGTAAGCTTACCCCAATGAGCATAATTGATCAAAAAAATATACAGATTATTATCAACAAACATTTGTACCTTGGTTTAATCAAATAAAGAATATCATCATACACCAGTCTAGGTTTCATAACAAGAAATCATGGTGAAATCAAGAAAAACAAACTTGGGTTACTAAATAATTATCAAGAAATCAATAAAATTTTGGAGTTTGGTGGGTATTCATAAATAGTAAAGATCATTTAATTAGATGTATACGCAACACAAAAATATGATCTAAATTTGATTATAAGTCTTGATTTTATCAGATTCGGATGAAAGAAAAAAGTAAGAAATTCACAGTTTCTCTACACTGTAAGGTTATTATGTCGGAGAAATATTACCGATGGGTTTGTCTAATGCACTCCAAATATTTCAAAGAAATATATATAATCTATTTAAAGATTATTTTAATTTTATGTTTGTTTATATTGATGATGTTTTAATAGCATCTAAAAATATGAAGAAACATATTGAATATAACATTGAGAGATTTTATGTAAAGTTTGTAAAAAGAATTGCTATTTGTATCTGAAAAGAAGTCAGTCATCACTACAAGGAAGATTGAATTCATTGGAGTAAAAATAGATGAATCGAGAACAATTCTGCAAGAACTTATAGTGGAAAAGGTGCATAATTTTCCAGATGAACTAAAATAGCATAAACAACTTCAAAATTTCTTAAGAGTTGTTAACTTTACTGGAATGTTAATTAAGAACTTATAAAAACACATGAAAGTGTTCAGTCACTGAAAAATATGCAAGATTTTTATGGACACAGATGGACTTAAGAGATTTACAAAAAAAATTCTAAAAATAGTTATTCCTCAAGAGGAAAGTGATCGGGTATTATATACAAATGTCAGTGATCATTGGTGAGCAGTGGTTCGTATAAAGCTCACACTAGATGGAGAACAACAAGGCATGTATTGCAGCGTACTATTCTCAGATGTAGAAGTTATACGATGACGTATCAATGAAAATGAATTTTATGCAGTAAAAACAGGTTTTGAAAAATGAAAATTATTTTTACTTGTAAAGAAATTTACCTTAAATGTTAATAATATACATATGAAAAGCTTTTGTAATGCCCGGAAATTTAATCCTAGTAATCTGTAATTATTGATTTATAATTTGATATGATTATAAAAGGATTAACCGAGACACGATTTGAAGTAACGTGTGAAAATGTATGTGCGAGGACAGTACCATCGGCGCACATGCGCGAATTGGACCGAAGGTCTCGCGCATATGCGCGACAGGAAGGCGCGCATATGCGCGAGCTGTGTGAAGGTTCGATCACAACTCCAGAGAGTCTCGCGCATATGTGCGGAAGGTGTCGCGCATATGCGCGAGCTGCCGAGAAGAAATGTGCGAAGGCCAGAAGGTCTCGCGCATATGCGCCGATTTAGGTCGCGCATATGCGCGAGACGTGTTGGATTAAAAATGAAGCCACGTTCCTTTCTCATGCAATGTGTAGGGATATATATACATACAAGCATTCATTCAGAAAAAAGAAGGGAGAAATGAAAACCGAGGCCAACTTCAAGTCTTTATTTTAGATTTTGATTTGCGATAAATCCGTCCGTCTGATTTTGAATCCGAGTACGGTACTGTGTTCCTAGCAACGTAGGCTACAACTGGACGTAAGTTTTACTACGTTTTGACATGTTTTGAAATTATGATGTTGTTGGAATTGAATACACGTCATATATGATGTTCTTGACATGTTAAACGTCATAGAATCGAAGTCAGATTGAGAAACGGACTGATTATGGAATTGTTATGAATTTTTTTGGGTATATTGATTTATACCGGACAGATTTGAATTGGAACTGGATTATAGATTGTATCGGATATGAGTTATGATTTGTAATTGATGTCTGTTGATATGGTATTGACGGGGATACTGAGATTGTACCGTTATGGTGTGATTTGAATTAGATCCAGATTAATCAGATTCAATGGTGAATTGAGAATGGAATATTGATATTATGATTCTCAATATGTCGTTTCAGATTTACAGAGACAGTCTTGAGTTCAGAATTGATATTGCTTTAGATCGAGACTACAAACGAAAGGTATAAGTCAATGTGGTATCGGGAGATCGACTTAAGTCGGTTTAGACTTGAGTTTCCCTAAATCACATACTTTACTTTATTGCATTGATATTTGCATTGATTTGATTGAGGTACTTGTTCTCTTGATTTATAGATAGTAGGTATTAGACGAGTAATCTTGTGATAGAAGTGCCTGATAATGGCGGGATCGCCACGGGCACATTGCACGATGTCACAAGATAGTGTATTGGCGATAGTGCCAAAGTCTGTCACCGGATGATTGGCTATCGATGTGGATAGAAATGTGGCTTCTTCTATTACTGGTGATCGGTACTGTATCGATGTGGATAGAATCGTAACTCTTCTATTACTGATGATCGATATCATATCGGTGTGGATAGAATCGGAGTTTCTTCTATTACTGGTGATCGATACTATATCGATGTGGATAGAATCAGAGCTTCTTCTATTACTGGTGATCGATACCCTATCGACGTGGATAGAACTGGAGTCTTTTCTATTACTGTTGGTCGATATGGGAATGCCAACTTCTGGAAACCGGGATCCCTAGACTAGGATTGAGTCTAGTCTGAATTGTAGAGTTACGAGTATTGTCGACAGTCTGATATTGATTATGTTTCAGATTTTGATACATATTGCTGTTATCTGTTACATGCTTTATATTTGTTTATATGATTGCATGTTTCGTTGATTTATACTGGGATTATATTCTCACCGGAATTATCCGGCTGTTGTCTTGTTTGTATGTGTACATGACAACAGGTGAGACAGGATCAGGGTCCAGGAGATGAGGAGAGATCGTGATAGAGTGGAGACTTCGGACTTTGATGTATATAGGGTTTTGGCACTTGATAATTAGATGTTGAACCTTAGTTTTTACTGATTTGTAGACGGTACAGGACTTGTACTTTATTTTATACTGAGTTGTATATTAGTTTGATTTCACTACATTCCGCATTAAAAAGGAAAAAAATTTGATGACCCTAATTACTTGATTAGTAAATTGATCCTGATGACGATTAAGAACTGATTAGCGTCCGGGTCCCCACAACTTTCTTGAAAAATATAATTAAATCTAAACTCGAGAAGACTAGATTATTAAAATGACATGCTTTATGTCTAAATTTTATTTTTGATACTGTCGTTATTAAATCTCATGAAAATATTCTTGCAAATTTTTTAACAAGAGATGGACAACGCTAGTGTCGATTTCATCATGAAAATGAATAGGCATTTGAGAGAACACCTTTAAATGCTTCAAACCGAGTTCAACAAGCTTAACCTAAATGCAGAAGTTGCGGGTAGGCTAAAACTAGTTGATAAAAACAATGTCTCTGATCAAATAACAGGTTGTTTACGTGTTTATACTCAGCTATAATTTGTATTGCAAAAGCCGATCCTTCAGCTTATTGAGAAACTACCGGTTTCTCAAAATGAGAGTTTTCGAGTACATGAATCTAAACTTGGAGCACGAGATTCAAGTACCCCTAGCACAAGTGCTAAGTCGGGATCATCTTTAGATGAATCATCCCAAAAAATTGAAGCTATGGATCCTTATCTCGAGCCTTGAAGTCAAATCTTCACATCAGGGATTGAAGATAGAGATATCAACCTTAGACCTCAAACCGATAAGAAAAAATTTAAGGTTGGTAATAATGAACTTATAATTTCTCTACTTCAGGTATATCAACAAATTTGAAAGAAATAAAAACAAAGTCCCAGCCACAATTGAAGTTGATAAAGCAGGAAAATATCATAAGATATGGATGAAACCAAATTCATATCCTAAGCAGATCAAGACATGATATGAATTTGTGGCTCTTGCATTGGTTTATACTAAATCACCTAGCTTCCCAGAAATTTCAACACTACCTAAGTGGATTCCAGAACCTGTTCATGAAACATGGACAAACAATGATTATTTGTCCAGGGGGATATTCTGGAGCTCTATTTTTTTAGCACAACACAAAAACGGTCGTGAAGGGCTCTCACGAAGCATTTCACTTCATCAAGCTGAGGAGAACATACATTAACATACAAAAATTCATCAAGAATGCTCCAGAGAATGAAACACCACTATCTCATCACTCACTGAAAGATGACATCTCCACTAGATGAGGATGTGGATTATGGATCTGTCTAATAAATATAGACAAAGTCAACTTTTATTTAAGTTTTATCAAAATTCTGTAAATGGATCTTTTATGTTAAATATCAAGATAGGAGAAACTACAAGTTTTGTAGAAGACATATTTGAAAAGAAAATAAATTTTCAGTGGAACAGCAAACTGCAAGGGAGCAAAGAAATTTGTCGAAATTCTGCAACATGTCATATATTGGGAGATGGTCAGAAAGAATCTGCCAGATTTTCCCAACCAAAAAGAACTAGAGATCAAGGTTTTCGGCCAAGATCTGACCGAAAATATAATGCAGAAATAAGGTCAAATGGTGAAGGACCACACAAGTCACGTTTCCCAAGATACCATACAAAAGTAAAAGATTCCTATACAAAGGTAAAAAAACATGTGATCCAACCAACCCACTAAAGAAGGATGTGCCACTCAACCAACACAAAAGGACGAACCATAAATAGTGTTAAATGTTGTTGAATGAATCTAATTCAAGAACCATTGTAACGTCCCGAAAATTTGATGGTCCACGTGAACCAAATGCATGCAAGTTATCAAATTTCTTATTAGTTTTAATTAAATTATTTTAATTGTATTAATTAAATGTGGTAGGCATATTTAAAATATGATTTTCTACTTGAAAGCATAAAACTGTATTTGTAAATGTTATTCGAGATGCGATCGAGGAAAGAAGACCGAGGGCTGAAAAAGGAAAAAATATAAATAGTTGTTTTTAATTATTTAAAGTAAGGTTGATGCTAAATGATATTTTTGAAAATAATGTGTTTTGAGGTAATTTTATACGTAGAGTCGTAATTTTTAACGGTTTTCGATTTTCGACTAAAATATGAATTTTTTGAGAACTCGGCTAATATTTTCATGAATTTTCCTAAATGAAATATTTTAAATATGCACAAATGAGCTTAATGGACCTAGTAAGTCATGCTAATGGGCCCAATCTTGCACACATGTATATTTATCAAATAAAGAAGCCCTAAACACCTAAAACTAAACCTCACGAACTCACGCACACCACTCCATACACGCAAGGACTCCTCTTGGCAGCCACCAACACCACACACACGAGATTTTGAGTAGGGAGAGTCACGTTTTTTAGGGGAAAAATCAGCCTGGGTTTCTACGTCGTCGTTCTTCGCATCACCAAAACGTTTTCGTGCGTAAATTACGCAAAGACGCGCCGTAAATCTCCTTTTTCTCATCTATAACACCATATTACGTGCTTGAATTGTGTTTGCATGAAAAAGATATTGGCCTTGCTTTTCATTGTATGCCTTAACATGACAAGAACTTGTGTCTTTATGTTCCAAAACTTGAAATATTATTACATGAAAAGGGCCTGCCATCATAGGGACACAAAAGGGAAGACTTTAAGGGTGATCAAGGGTCCCTAGATCATGGTTTTAAGGCTTCACACGAGTAGAACAGAGCTTGAACTAAAAATAACATGTTTAGACACAAGGGTCTGGCTAGGAAGCTTAGCAGCGTGCGGCTCGACCAGGGCTCGGGTTGGACGTGTACAGGTGAGGTGTGAGGAAGAGTCCTAGCCATGCTAGGACTCCAGCACGGCAGTAGGGAAAGAGCCCATGCATGATGGGACTCTTCCCAAGCCAACCGAGGATGCTGCTGTGCGTGAGGAGTCACGGCCCGACCATAGGTAGTCTGGGAATAGGTTGGCTCAAGATGGCTTGGGTATGGCTCATTAAAACCATGAGATGGCTCAAGGGTTAAACCCAGGGTTCGGTTTTCGTGTTTTATTGGCTAAAGGTTCAAACCATGGTCCACGGGGGTCGAATCATGGTTCACGAGGGTGTTTTAGGTATAAAAAGTTTATGTTTAAAATTTGAGAATTTAATATTAAAGTTTGAATTAATTCGGGATTAAAACGCTTTATGAATTAATAAATATGAAATTAAATCAAAAGCTATGAATTTAAGCTAAATAAAAATATAAAAAATTTAATTTAAGCTTAAATAATTATTTGGGATGGTCTATTGTCAACGAAAGTAAGAAAAAGTTAAAATAGAGAAATTTTATGTGTAGGGGTAAAACGGTCATTTACACCTGAAAAGTAGTAAACGTCCTGGCAGTGCCCTGAATGCTGTAAAATATTTTTAAAATGTTTATTTTAAATGTTTACGAAATTTTATGATGAAACGTTAATACTAAAAGATATGTTGCATGCTTAATTTAAAAGAAAAATTATTCTTATATATATGCTTGAATTTTTATAAGTGATGAAAATACGAAAAATTGAAGGAGACGAAGTAATTGTGACTAATACGATCATTAGGATGATAAGTAAAACCAAGGCTCAGTTGACGCGTGAGAATGTCGCTGATGTCCCCGTCGTCCAGTACTGTGGTTACACGTAGATGGATCCATCGAACTTCAGCTGATACGAAAGTCACAATTAACGATCTGAATTCAACGAAAAGGAAAATTTATACGTATATGATGAAAAAGGAAAATGTTTATGACGAAAGAAAAAATGTTTATGTTTATGCATTTTCATAAAATGTTATTTTAAGTAAAAATATTTTCACTGTTGCATGCGATTGTATATGTATTCCTTGTTACCAAGATTTTGGTTTGCTGAGTCATTAGACTCACTAGGTGTGATTGATACAGGTGAGCACGATGTTGATGTTGTTGAGGGATTTGATGGTTGATCTTACTGGAATGAAGGTGCACATAACCCGAGGACTTGCGCTAATTTTTCGCATTTATGATTTAAAGTTTACGTTAAAAATTTGAAGGTTTTTATGATACTTTTGAGTTGTTTTGGAGAGGATGTTAGAGTTAGCTCTATTTCGAAACAATGTTAAATTAGGTTTGGTAAACGATTGACGATTTTTTGTTTTGAATTATTTTCTTTAGATTTTCAAATATAGTTGGTTGTTTTATTTTTAAAATGATGCAAAGTTATTTTAATATATATTTTTTTTTAAAATGGTGCAAAGTTATTTTAATATATATATATATATATATATATATATATATATATTAGTGCATTCAACCGAAATTAATACATAGAAAAAAAAATCTAGTATTTTTAAAAAAAACGAATAGTGGACGTTTCAACCATCTTTTGTGACTGCGAGGTTATGCTGTGAGGAGCACTATGTAAAACACGATGGATACGACCCGAACACACTCTGGTCAAAAAGATAAAATATTTAATTCATTATACAAACGCATGATAGATCATTAAAAGATATATGATATATAGACTGAAAACATTGCGTAACCTTATGCCTTTGGACATGTTCGATAGATACAACAATACCACGTAATCAGATATATATATATATATATATATATATATATATATATTTGTTCATGTCTAATTTATAAGAATGCATAATATAAAGTATATATACATGTCTAATTAGGAATGCACATTCCTATAAATTAGACATGAACAAATAGCCACGAAAGACAAACAATTTTAAGTCTGTTTCACAAATCAATTTCGTGAGACAAATCTTCGACTCGTAAAAAAATATCATTCATCTCATGGATAAAATTCGTAAAACCATATCTTGTTATAGCGAAAAATATGTTGTTGCAATAGGAGCTTGTAGTGTCCAATATCGATTCTATAGTATGATTCAACAGGTCGATGAGGCCATTCTTATGCATGTCTATTTATCCGATTATCAACCAAAACCTAAAAGCAGAAATAGAAGCGTGCTATCGTAAGAAAAATATCTCGACAAATCTATCATGATAGAATTAGGTCATTACAAGCAAATCTGTATTTTTCCAACGTATTTGATGATAAATTTTGTTTATAAATTAATATGATTTATTGTAGTTATGTGCATACTTTTTTTATATAATAAATGAAAAAACTTAAAATGACAACAACCCAATATATTGTTGTTCAAACAAGTTTTACGCAAACCCGAGAGTAAATACAGCAAATGAGTGCATTCATCATCTTTTTCTTCAGGTTTTATTATATTAACTCTTGAATGGAAGAGTAGAAAAATGAGCCGCTGGAAGCGTTTGTATTTATCCTGCGGTGGTCAAAATGAATAATTAGTTGGTATAAGGTGGAATAGTAACGAGCGTTTACGGAGGAGTACCTGGTATTTTGGAATAAGAAGAAGATGGGCTGTATTTTACGGTTGGTGGATGATCGAATTTGCATGTACGCCCAAACTTGCAGTGTCCATTCTGCAAATAAAAACTGCAGGCCTGCGTCCCCTGTTTATCCCAAATCACGAGAATCAACTATCTTGTGTAAGCACATTCATTTAGCTCACCAATTGGTTGAGCAGAAGAATTGTTTTATGACCACCTCACTTTGCATTTATCTAGCAATTCCCAGGTTGTGGTTTTTTGATCCAATCATTTGAATTTTAAATCTTGAACTTTTTTTCATATATTTCCATTAGGTTGCCCAAGAAAAACAAAACAAGAATTAGATCCCCAACAAGAATCATAAAATTGCCACCTTTGTCCGGTTAAAATCAGGATCCAGCCAATCGTGACTCATTCAGACACAAACGCAAAATTCATGCCACTAGAAGCAAAGACCAGTCCATCCATGTCTTAAAAACTGCAAAGCTAAATTCCTACTTCGTTGAGAAATAAAAAATGTTCACAGTACCAAACAAACCATGACAAAAACTAATAATTATCAAAATGTTCCCTGGGATTGGACTTGAGCCCCTTCAAAGCAGCTAGGTGAAACTAAAGAAGGCACAAATTAGGAGTTTTTTACTCAAAAAAAATAAAAATAAAAAAGGATACACGCACAAACACATATGCACAAACAGACGTAAACACTAACAGATAACTAGCAACAGCAATCATGATCCTTCGTTTTACTCAAATCAACCATGGTTGTAAAAAAGGGACCAAACTTACCGGGCGTAGAGGAAGCCCCATGGGGCTAAGAGCACAATTACTCTTTGACACGAGCCAGTCCGGCGGATGGTTATACCTACAAGATGATCCATATTTACAATCCCCAGTTTTCATGTAGTAGTTGCAGTCGGGCTGTCCAGGTCTCTCTGGAAACTGAAGTTCCTTAGTTATGTTGCTCGAAGAAAGTAACCGGGGATAAGCTCCTCTAATGGCAGGTGCAGAGGAACCTAGCTGTGACATCCCGTACATAGATGTTGCTCGGACTGAGGGTTCACCAGGTGATGGTGTGGGGCTTACTGCACCCTGACCAGCAAAACCGTCTACGTGTGAGCATCACTTGATAGGGATAAACAACTTATATTATAATTATAAGATCATAGAATTTATAAGTTCTTAATGTGTAGAAAAACCAAGAAGAAGCTACCGAATATGGATTCCAATTTGAAATGGGAACCACTCCAGGGTGAAGCAGCATGGGACCATAAGCACCAGCAACGTAAGAACCAGGCACTAGAGGGGGCCTAGCAACCCTATAGCTGGTGGATGAGCTATCGTACTGCTCAGGAGAAACAGAAGAAAGAGACTGCACATTCGCATAAAATGAACGTGCAGATGCAGGCACAGCTGAACCAGCTGGTTGAGGATGATCGAATTTACATGTAGCACCAAATTTGCATTGCCCCGATTTCAAATAGTAGGAGCACTCTTTCTCCCCCTGTTACGAGGAGAACTGACACGATCGTTAGAAATAAAAATACACAAACTTTCACATATGTTATATATACATGCATATCCATCCACAAAGAATTATTACCGGTCGTAATGGATATCCATAAATATTTACAGGTACATTGGTCAATGATCCACCCGCATTTTTGGGGTGGTTAAACTTGCAGGACGCACCAAATTTACAGGCCCCTGTTCTTAAATAATACTGCACATTTTACTGGAACAAATCAGTAAAGTATGATAATGCAATGAATGGCGCAGTCGTCCACATTAACCAGATCATTAAACAATCCAAGCACAATATAAAAATTTACATAAGCTTAGCTCAATCAATCGCTAAAAAACAGATAGTGGAGTACCTGACATGCTTGCTCCCCTACTCGCTCCGGATACTCTGCAACTCCAAACTGTTCAAAAATGAATTAAACAGATTAAAGAATTTACAGCGACCTTCTAAATCATCAGTAAACTATATACTAAAATCAATAGATCAAAAGCAAAAACACCCTTCCGCTTCACTGGACCAAGAACGAGGTTAACGATATTTGAAATTTGTTTTCAAGAGCTCATCAAAACGCGAAACACCCATTTAAAGACAGCACGTCAAAAACCCTGAATCAACGCAAGAACCACCGACAAAAGATTAACAAAAGTAAAAACCACAGAGTTCTATGATCAGAGGCGTACATCACTGCCGCGATCCCGGGGGTGATGAAACCGGCACTTGGCACCGTACCCACACGACCCGGTCCGCATATAATACGCACAGTCGGGCTGACCCGGTCTATCCGGGTACACTTCTCTCTCCCACAAATTCAAACTCCGCATTGATTCTACATTGGTAAAGAAAAGGTAACCACGTGATCAAGAAATCCTTCTATCACAACCGAAAACCCTAGAAAAATCCACATTCCAAGTAAAAGAAACACAAGAAAGAAACCCGAAATCTGAACACAACCAACCTCTCACATCAGTTTCTTGACCCCACTCCCCCTGCGGCTGACCCGACTGCGACCCGTACAGCTCCATTCCTCTTTCAACTCCACACAACCCAAAGGCCAAAAGGGTAAGCAGGAACACTCTTCTACAAAAGTTTTATCCTCTTATCCCAAAATGATGGATCAATTCCACAACCGCCCGCTATCTCTACCACGTACGAGGAGGACTTCGCGTCTCATACGAAAGAAATTTCCAAACAGTGGAGAGTTCTTTGTCCCTTTTTGACTCCCCACTTAATAATATTATTATTCTCAGTGTGATTCTTGGATTGAACGTATAATAATGACAATAATGTTCTTTCGTACGATCGTATGTACGCTGTCGCTCTCCCTGCTTTCTCGTCAAACGATTTTTGCTCACTTTTTGGGGTTCTCCATCTCTATTAAGTTTTTCGTCCGTTTGCGCACCCGCCAAATATGTGAAAGAAAGCGGGTTCAGCATTTAATGCAAAATCGCGTTTTGTCTTTTCCTCTGAAAATTGGCTTAAAGACGGTAGTTGTGTATACTCGCCGTGACCGACACTATTCTCTGTTCAATTGCCTCTCTCTCCAAATTGCATCCAATCACTTGTCATAAAAAATTAAAAAAGATATTTTTAATATTATATCTCATTAAATTTAAATTTTCCTCGTATATATATTCTATTCTATTAAGGTTGAGCACACGATAGTAACTACTTAGGAGGACACCAACTTTTTCTTCCAATTTTACCCTTATATGATACTGATATTACACTTTTGTTTTTTGTTATTTTGTTTTTTTTTTTTAAATTTCAACACACACTTTTATTTTTATTTTTTTTATTTCAACAATTCAAATATCAATTTAGTCAAATTAGACTTTAGTTCATCGATAATGATAAAAAAAATTATACACACATGCATCGCGTGTGCATAATAACTAGTATATATATAATTGTGCGTCTGTTAAATTGGAATAATTCTAAATCTTTTTTATAATTAATCTGAAATCATTATCATCCGACGAAGTTACTTAAATTTGGGACGACTCTTTCGTTGAATTATTTATTTAAGATTGTATTTGGGAGGCCCAAATCCAAAGCTCCTGAATGTGAAAATGAATTGGGCTGATTTAATTTCAAATCCCAGCCTGAGAATTCACCTTCGATCTTACCTCTTCTTCGCATACGCCGCGGGCTGCTTCGAACACAAGCACACCTCTCACTCCTCTTCTTTGTATCGATATTGTACAGGTTCAATTATAAACTTTTTTGCTAATTTATTTTCGTGTCTGTTCGAGTGTGGGTTTAGTTAAATACTTCGGTATTGATTTTACCTACGAAGGTTCAGGTATTTTTTGAGAAAGTATGGTTCTGCAATGGAATCAGGTTATTGTCTCACCTCATTAATTTTTTTTTAGCGATCCATGACTGAATTTTGTATGTTTTAATGCATTTTTTTAATGGAATGCTTAATTAACAACTATTGAAACGTCTCTAGCTCGTTTTTCTTTTAAATGTAATAGAATTTTTTTCTTAGATCATTAGGCCAAAAAACACACACACACATATATATGTATATACTTTTGCACCATTAAAATAAATTCACCATCTATTTTACTAAAAACTCAATAACTGCAGTAAAAGTCATAAAATCATAATCATCCAACCAAACTTAAACTAGAATTTTTCAAAAAAATATCATAAATGTCCTAAATCCTTCCAAAAACCACTCGTACTTCCAAAAGTCATGAAAATATTTAAATTAATGTAAGATCAATAGTTGTGCGGAAAAACTAGCAAAAGTCCTCGGGTTAGTGCATCATCAGTCCAGCCAGTTCAATCATCTAACCATCCTATTTCAACAGAAATATCATCACCTACATCAGTCACACCTAGTGAGTCTAATGACTCAATAAACATTAACCGTTATAACAAGTAATACGTGTACACCCACATGCCACTATGAAAAATACTTTTAATAAAATAGATTTATCATGAGCATGAATAAACTTAAACCTTTATTTTCATCATATACTGTTGGAACATTTTATGCTCACAATCTTGATTTTGATGTTAACAAAACTTGCTATTTTGCTTATAATGAATTAACCTATGTGCGCAGAAACTGGAACTGATCAGGATTCGAACTGATCAGTTATCAAGCCAAAACTAAAGCTATCGAGAGGAAAACTGAAAGCACTAACTGATCGCCCAAATTGAACCAGTTCAACTGATACATCAAATACCAGTTCAACTGATTGACCAGCTGATATGTGGTTCGGAAGAAGACCTTCAGAATCCAGGCCAGCTGATTAAGAGCTCAACTGATGAAGAGCACAACTGACCAGTTCAACTGAATCAGTGAAATCAGTTCAGCTGACGAGCCAACTGATTTCATCACACCAGTTCAAGACCAGTTCAGAACGTCAGTTAGGAATCAATCACTTTGCAGAACACGACAAGCTTATTTAATGGAATCCAACTGTGCGCATTGAGGAAAAGTTTTTGTCCAGTCAAATTACGATAATAGACGTTGCAGCAATGCTTAAAGCCAAAACGTTCTAGAATGGCTGTCGGAAAGTACATACACATTTCGAAGAACGAATTCAAACTACAACGTTCATATTTGATGAGTCTTGGTGTACGATCACATTGCCTCTATAAATACCAGACCAAGATCATCAATATAAAAGTGTGTGGAAAAATACACAAGTGTGTGAAGATCAGAAAAGGAGGGAAAAATAGGGCATGCCAACTGCTTAGTTTAGAAGCAAAATTCTCAATATGTGATAACACTTTAGTGTTGTATTCATAGTTCAGTTCTCACACACGCACACACACAATCACTCACACGTACAAAAAGTTGAGCTTATTGAATAGCCGAGTGAGTCTTGTACAAAGACGTTAAACTTGTGTATGTAGTTTTTAACACATAGACGTTAAACAAGTGTTGGCTGGAAGGTTTTGCCTTTAGTCTAGGCTAGGAGTTCAGTTAGACAGTAGGATAAGTCCTAAGCTAAGTGGATTTGTACAAGGTGTTGTATAAATCAAAGTCTTTTAGTAGAACCTACCCGAGGTAGTAGAAGGGGTGACGTAGGAGCAGTAGAAGTCTCCAAACATCCATAAACATATCTTGTGTACTTAACTGTTTAACATTTGTTTTCAAACTGATTTTATCATTTCGAGCTATTATAAGTTCAATTCTTACCATAACCGAACTGATATATGCAAGAACTAATCCCCCTTATATCAGTTAATCAGTTTACACAAGTTAAAAGCTTTAAACTGATTAGGCTTCTTAACGAATGATTTTTTCGAGTATTTTTCGCTTGGTTTAAAATCAAACTTGATCTAATTTATCGGTGTTTACATTCTTAGAACACGAGCTATTGCAGCTCATTGAGAATATTGTGTTTGAAGCACCTTCAAAATTACCCGAACCAATCCATCATATACTTTTCTTTTCATCATATACAAATACATATACATTTCCTTGGGGGTGAAATCCGTTCATTAATTGTGACAATCCTTTCATCTTTCGGTCAATTGATCAATCTCATCTGTAACCATGGTATCAGGTGGCGGGGTAACAGTAACCACTTTTCCGTTCTGTGTCTTAACCTATAGTTGGCGGGGAGACCAACAACCACTTTTTCGTTACTGGGTCTTGGCCTATGGAAATCTGATATTTGGTTCCCACGGGACTTTCTTTGTCCCGTGAATGGGTTCCACTGGGGCTTTGTCGCTCACAAATCTCCATTTTCTTACCATCACAATTAAGTCACTTCATTCAAAACATTTTTCAACATTTCCATCACTTTATAAAATACATTCATAAATATCATTAACTTTTAAACCAAGCATGCAACACGTCTTTTAATATTTATCAATTTCCATCATAAAATATCATAACCTTTAAAAATAAAAATTTTAACATTCATTACAGCATTCAGGACACTGCCATAACGCTAACATTTTTCAGGTGTAAAATGATCGTTTTGCCCCTGAAACCCTAGTTTTCCGTTTTACCCCTTGACCTTAAAACTTCGACCCGAATCCATCCAAACTTACCATAACATCTTAAACACACCCATTAAAATTTCTTAGATGTAAACTTAAGTCCCTTGACTAAATTCATAATTCGTTTTAAAATTTGAACCGAAGTCCCGGTTTTAACCCGAATCAACCTGAAATTTTTCCAAAATTTCACCATAGCATACTAACACCTAATCAACCCCTTTTCAACACAATTCTAGTCATTTAGAACCCTCGAAAACGCCTAGAAACCTATTGAATTTTTCTGCACCTCTCGAACCAAACCCTAACCTCAACCAAGCTTCTTCTCCTTCGATCCTAGCCCCTAACAAATGAGACCAGACCCTGACCAACCATCCTAGGACCATAATCGAACCCCTTAGGACCCATCTGGACCAAGCATAGTGAGCCATGCACGAGTACGTGCATGGTTCGAACGAAACCCTCACGCGCATGGCTAGGTAATGCCCTAGCCGTGCGTCTACCCATCCTCAACCGACCAGACCCCGTATGGACCATTTTTGAAACGTCCACTACTCTTTTTTCTTTAAAATATAATGGAAATGTTTTTTTATTACCTATCCCTTCGGCTGAAATATGATACATATATGTATAAATATTTTTGCTATTAAAATACCAACCAACCTATTATTTAAAATCCAAAATATCGCAACCCAAAACATGAAATCGTAACCAAACCTAAAACTAGCATTTTTCAAAATAAATCATAAACATCTTAATCTCTCAAAATCCTAATCTCTCAAAATCTATCCAAAGCATGAAGTCATCAAATATTTAAAGTAACTTAAATCATAAACATAATTTTTGCGGAAAACTAGCGACGGTCCTCGGGTAGTATGCACCTTCATTTCAGCTAGTTCAACCATCAATATCATGCTCATCTGCATCGATCACAACTAGTGAGTCTATTGACTCAGCAAACCTTAATCATGATAGCAAGTAATACATATATATTCACAAGCAACGGTGAAAGATACTTTTAATAAAATATCTTTTCATGAACGTAAACTTTAAACATTATTCCTTTCATCATATACTTTTCTTTCCTTTTCGTCATATAATTATAAGTTTCCATTTTTATTGAATTCAGATCCTCAATTGTGACTTTTGTATCAGTTGTAGTTCGATGGATCCATCTACGTATTACCACGGAACCGGGCGGCGGGGACATCAGCGATACTATCACCCGTCAACTGATCCTTGACCTTACATATCATCGTATCAGTTATAATCAATTCACCTCCTTAAATTTTTCATATTTCCATCACCTATAAAAATTTATGAATATATAAATCATTTTTCTTTTAAATCAAACATCCAACATGTCTTTTACTATTAACGTTTCATCAACAAATTACATAAACATTTGAAATAAATATTTTAACATTTATTATAGAATTCAGGAAACTATCAGGACGTCTAACATTTTTCAGGTTTAAAATAACTGTTTTGCCCCTGAAACCCTAACTTTTACAATTTATCCTTAGACCTTAAAACGGCGACCCGAATCCATCCAAACTTAACATAACACCTTAAAATATACCCATAAATATTTCTTAGACATAAACTTAAAATCCTGGACTAATTTCGTAATTCATTTTTAAACATAGACGTACATCTCGATTTTGACTCGTATTGACTCGAAACTTAACCAAACTGTACCAAACTTGAACCAAAGCTTATTAACACCTAACCATACCTTATACAGCCTAAACCAAGCCATTTAGAGCCCTTGGAAATGCTTAGAGACCTACTAAAAATTTCTGCACTTCTCAACAACTAACCCCAACCAAGCTTTTTCTTCGTCGCCCCTAGGCCCTAACCGACGGGACCAGACCCTAACCAACCATCCTAGGACCTAGACCAAACCCTTATGACCTCTCTTGGACCAGCCTACTCAGCCATGCATAAGGACGTGCACGCTTCGCTGGGATCCCTCACGCGCATGGCTAGATCAGATAATAGTCGTGCGCCTCCCCTTCTTGGGCCATCCAGCTGTCTGTGGACTACCATGGCTCGTGGCTAGGACCATCACAATTCCATCCCTTCTCCTGGTAGACACCCCGTGCGGACCCTTTCCCTTTTCCCTTGAAACCGCACGCCCTAGCTATCCTTAATACCAATTATCGTGCAACCCTTAGCCTCACACGTTCCAGCCTTGAATCGTGCTTCTATGGACTCTTAAACATGTGAAAAAACATCCCTTCAAGTGCCCCTACCATGGCAGCTCCTTTGTGCATCATTAGGAAGAGTTTTTGAAAAAATAATACTCTAGTTTTATGCATGTATAGCCATAAAAACGAAAATAAAAATAGTGCATCATTTTCTTCATCCAAACATAATTAAATACACATAATATGGTGTGAAAGATGTTTGAAGGAAGATTAATGCGTGTCTTTACGTATATTACGCACGAAAATCAACTTGCGATGCGAGGGACGTTGGCGGCGAGACTGGGGAAGAAGCTTGCTAAATTTTTCTTCAAACTTGCATGAATTCCTCTCAAAATTTTCGTGTGATGTGTGCTGAAGGGAGACTCCTAGTTTTCTAGGTGATGGGGCATAAGTTGAAGGAAATAAAAGACTTGGAAGCATTGATTATTTGATGTAAAATACATGGTGCAAGTTAGGCCCATTAGGTCCATTAGATAATATTTAAAACATTTTGTTCAGGAAAGTTTGTGAACATATTAGCCGAGTTCTCAAAAGTTCCTATTTTCATCGAAAATCGATTTCCGGTTTAAAATACGACTCGACGTATAAAAACACTTCAAAACACCTCATTTCAAAAAATTTATTTAAAATACACCACACATTAAACAATTAAAAATAATTATTTAATAGAAATATTTTCCCTCATATGGTCCCCAGTCTCCGTTCTCCTATCGCGTCTCGAATAACTTTTTAAAAACATATTTTTATGCATTCTAATATAAAACTACATTTTAAACAAGTAAACATGCACATCATATTTAATTTATGCAATTAAAACCATTTAACTAGTCATTTTTCATTTTACCTAGATTTGCATGCAGTTGGATTACATTATCATATTTTGGACATTACAATAACTCAAGAAATTGTACAAAAAAAATTGTCACGCCTGGTAGGACCAAAGATATGTCGTCAAAGACGAGGAAATTCTGATGGGAGTGGAAGTTCTACCAAAACTTGAAGAAGATATGGTTGAATAAAGTGCACATGAAATTTATGTTCAAGACATAGTTGAACATGTTGAATGCAAACATCATGGTCATGGTACAGTCAACGTAATGCAGAAGCCTCGAACCAAAGCAATAGAAATAGAGGAAGCGTCAAAGCTGGTAGCTGATGGTATAATGGTGTACATGAAAGCAGTGGTGAGGCGGACGATGAGCATATATGTGAGTGCGAATCAGGAGAGTAATCAACCCGAGAAGATAAAAGAAGGTTTAGAGAGTTCCAAGGCAGACGATATTCGCCGCCCAATATCAACATCCCTTGGGCGTGATAAAAAAACACACGTCACCACAGAGAATAGAATAGGGTTTTGGCGAGAAGAATATGTCAAGTGTGGGTGCGGATGAAAATGAAAGACAACCAGTAAATCATGTAGTAATTAATTTTATCCATCAGTCTCTATTATACAAAAGGTGGCTAATAGTGGCTTTCAGGGAGTAAGTACTGGTGCAAACACTCAAGGGGCACAACCATCCAATGAGGAGTTGAAAGATAAATATCATTGTAAGTCTCCTGATTTATTTAATCATCCCACGAAAATTTGTTGTATTTCTAAATATATTTTGCAAGGAAAAACAAACATACAAATGTTCAAGTTCCCCGAAAAGATGGTGGTTGATGAAGATTTGTTTCCCAATGAGCACTATTGAATTTGAATGTCACAAATTGACGTGCATTTCAAGATGAAAAGAGGAAAGGGAAACACGAGACTCCAAAAATGAAGATAAATAAATTTTAGATTCCTAAAGAAAAGATTTTGAGGTGAAAAAGATGTCTCGTTATGCCGTTGATGTGAGAAAACATGTGTATTGTCATAGCATGAGATTCTATCAATGTAATCACTTTAGAGAAGTGAGGGACTTCTTTCGGGCCGAGAAACCAACATCTCCATAAACGAATTGTGATTTCAGGGTCAAGGAATCATTTTCATCTTGGGGTGTGTCACACTACCAAGGGATAAGAAGTTGCATAGACATGAGGGAGTCATCAAATTCTAGATCAAAGGGTAAAAAATATTCAGTAATGGGATAGTCCACGGCCTTTGGGCCAAGGGACCAATGTTTCTCAAGAAGACCAATAGACAAAAATCAGTGGTTTCAAGGGAAGTTATCCCATCAAGGATCCAGAAACTACCATGCCAGTAAGAATCCATCTTATTTTGAGTCAAGAAGGACAGAACTCGGGAGAAAGTCTATTGAACAGGGCAAACATGAACACATGGGCAGAACTCGGTCCAAATGAGTTCACAATGATTAGAGAACGAGAACTCGATTTGTACTTCATTCTAGGAGTGAGTTTGGTGAATCTCGGAGAGTAACCCACCACAAAAAATTTCATAGGCCACTCACTAGCACACACAAGAAGGTTGTCGAGGGAACAAGCTAATTCTAAGAGGGAGGATTTGATAAGATGGAAAGCAAGTCGATATTTGGTAGATCAGTTACTGAGGATAAAGCTAATAACAAAATGATGAATTAATCAACAAATGAGATGTAAAAGAGCGCATAACACTTGACTTTTATGTTTGAAAGTTTCATATCTCATTAGATTGTGATACATGCGTGGTGATATTGCCAGAAAAGTTCACATTTATGAGAGAAAACTTGGGACAGTCAGTGACTAATGAATCAGTGCAATAAGTGAGTAATAGAAGCAAACTCCCCGAAAGAGGCTCGAAAGTAATCATCAAATAAGAATATCCAAACAAACATAAACATGTGATACTTGAGAAGCCTACTCTAGCAATGATCATGCAGATAAAACTATTGTACATTAAAGCCCATGTGAATGGGAAGCCAATGTCCAGGGTATTAATTTCCAATGGCTCAATAGTAAATGTCTTACATGTGAGGATGTTGAGAAGCTTGGGCAAAAGTGAAGAATATTTAATTCCCACAGAGGTATCTATTCTAGCGTTTACAGGAAAAACCACCAAGATCATGAGATTTTTCCCAGCTGATGTTGCAGTGGGGAGTTGGCCCTTTGACCACTTTGCATGTATTTTTATGATGATGTTATTGTTACTTTATTGAACTTTATGATAGAATGTGGAGAAAGAAAACTCTATAGCCATTTTTGTGAACCTGTTTTTCTTATTTGCATAGTGGTAAACCATGGGGCGGGCCTACGGGCTACTTGGAAAATGTAGTAGAAGATAATGATAGTGTGGAGTTGAAGCATGTGCGTCAAATTCCAAAATAAACATATGAGAAGTACAAAAAGATGTTATTTGAAATTATCTACGTCAAGTAGTTTATTATGTTAACTATTGTATATATTAATTTCTCTGTTTGGATATTAATGTAGGCTTCGAGACCACTTTTTTACATGATGTTCTTGTTATTGCATAGAGAATTACGCAAAATATGGCCAATTTTGTCAATTAAGTTTCTTTGTGCAGTGATGGAAGTATAAGTTGGGCTTACTAGATATCCAAAGAAGCTGACATATGCATACATATAGATTTTATGGACTAGTGAGTTGGATTGATGAAAGTAAACATGCACTGAGTTGAGGACCATCATAAAATCTCAATCCAACGACAACACTCCACAACACTTCTCATGCAAAATAACTAAAGCAAGCCTAATGCACATGTATGTAAGAAAGAGGACCATTGTAAGAAAGAGGACCAACTAAAGTGCAATAAATGTGAATGGTTGATTGGGTTATGGCAGTGTCACCCAAGTAAAATGCAACACAAAAGAAGAGATTATAACTTACCTTTTGGTTTTATTTGTTGTCATATGATGGATTCTTCCTTAAAGTCACAAGTTCTTTGCCAAGCACCATGGGGGACTGTGGCCGACACATGGCTTATAGCTGTCATAAACAGAAATCCGCAAGCATAGTATGCAAAGAAAGATACATGCACACAAATGACTTCTTAAGAAAAGGGAATGACCCGGGTGAAATGCAGCATGCAAGTTTAAATATAAAGATGAAACAACTAGTGTTAAAGATGCATTGACTCACTATAAAGTTGCTATGGGAAGTTCAAACAAAATATGGTCTGTCAAAAATTGTTTCAGTAATTCATGCCACCATCGAAAAATGTTTTGGTCAAGGTCGTATAATTTTTGTTTGATTGTGGCAGTGATGTTTCAATGACTCCCCGATTTTAAGAAAGAGTTAGAAGTTGGTGGAGGAGTTTATAGAGTTGTGGGCTGATCCATAGCTCGAAATAATTGCAACAAATGTGGTAATACATCAAACTCCCCCGTCTGACAAGTGATGAGTACAAATACAAGAAGACCAACTAATGGCTGAAAACATTTACACACATTATTTACGCAAAGTAAACGAGCTGAAAGTTCCAATGACATACCTGTCTCAGTACGTGCATGTGACTGAGCAAAGGGAGTAGCCAATACAGAGACAAGAATGGATGTTGTAATATAAGAAGAACAGTTATGAACGAAGGTCGATAAGGATGGGGCAACAACTTCTAATGATAAATTTGGTGCAACCAAAGTGACCAGAGATGGGGGAATCGCAACAGTCACTGACTTGTAAGTCAATAAAACCATTTGCAAAGAAACTCCCCTCACAGAATTAGAGCAACAAAGGTGCATACATATTCTCTTTGTTGTACTTAGGGATAACATCAGAGCAAGCTCGGAACCAGTGAGTGGCCATGACTAAAACAACCGCGAAGATGTAAAGGTTGTACAAGGAATTCAGAGAGTAATAGAAATATTCAAGTCAAGGACAACTGATGGCCACTTTTCCACAACCATGATAACAAAGGTTAATGAATGGCCAAACAGCAAAGAGCCGCCCAACTCCCCACACAAATTCCACATAGATAAAGAAAGAAAAACAGTAACAAGTAGACATTCCAAAAATCCAGGGCACGATAAATACGCATGCAATAACATACAACTTTGTTTCAGTACATGTGAAGTCAGAGCCACAACAAGATGAATAAACTAAAGCAAGATAGAAAAGTTGGTCTAGCCACACCAAGAATAAGATGCAAGAGAATAATTGTTTCTCCACATGTAATAATGTTATTCCTACAAGGTTCAATTGACTCAATATATAAGAATATGTAAATGTAAGTGAGCATAAAAGCAAAAACAAGAGAACTATATGTGGTCATGAGACATGGAAAGTTACCTTAGGGAGTTTCTTGGGATGCGCGTGCATATCAATAGTAGGGGCGACAATTGAATGGACAATCAGAACAAGTTAGGGGTTAGGGTTGGAAAAATCTCGTGGATTTCATTTGGGCAAAATGACACACGCAATTAAGGTGTAAGGGTGACACAAAGATGGCTGATAAGAACCACACGACCGAAAAAAATGGCAAAGAGTGGCTAGCAGAAGAAGATTAACGGTGGTTCCTGATTGGGTCATGAAAAAAGAAGAAATATGTTCGGATTGAGTGCTTATGATTGATGTTGAAGGAGAAGTTGCAGCCCATGGTGATAATATGCATTGAAGGAGTAGGAAAGATGTCGAGTGAGGAGTAATTGCAAGTGTTGAAAGAATCGTGGAATTTTGTTGCAAGTAAGAATTCGAATGCAAGGATTTTGGGAAACATGTATAGTTGCATAAAGTTTGGTGAAGAGAGGTTTGGCGAATAAGAAGAAGAAATTAGCAGTTCAATTTTTTAGTTTGACTTTTGAATGAAACAAAGGGTTTTTCTGTCAAAGAAGCTCATGTTCTTATAGTCAATTTGGCTTAGCAGGCTTCGCTAGTGAGAATTGAGTTTGGACTTGGTGGGTTTGCTAATTTAAAATAAAATGAATTTTGATTTAGATTATAAAATTTATATACATGCATTTTGTACCATTAGCTCAATGCCTACGGGAAGCATTTGTTTGCATTAAAAATAAATTTTTGGCCCAAATTTATTTTGGCCTAATTAATTATGTCCTAGCCGAAGAACTTGAATTAACGGGCAGAGACATAGAAGCTCATTCAAAGCGGTTTGAATAGGTTATGCAAGCAGAGGAGATTGTGGAGAGTTGATCGTGGAATGATGAAATAGTGGAAAAATCAACCAGACCATGTAGAAGAAGGAAAGTAACAGAATAAGAAAAAGACACAACACAACTCAATCGTTGAACAACATTCTCTACCATTTCTCTAAATTCATCTTCAAGCAAGTTATCTTTTCTGTCCAATTCCAAGCATTTTGATGTCTTTTCATCGATATTCAACCATTTTTATTATATTTTTATGTTTTATAAATTCCTACAAATTATTGTAAATACAAAATCATGTTGAGAGTTTGTTTTATTCAATTTTTATTTTCCTTTCAATCAATTCTTTTATTTTGGTGCATATTAGTTTAGGAGATTAAAACTAACAATTGAATTTAGAATTCACATCATTTGAATAGTTAGAAGTTAGATTTTTATTATTTTTCACACAAGTTGGTGTTTGTAGCACATGGCACGCCCGCAACTCAAGGAATCATGCTAACAGAAGTCATAACATGAAACAACACTAAAGTGGACCTACAGCGTGTAAAATGCAGCATAGGACGACTTGTTTGCATGCAGGTCTGGTCGATTATTACATACATATACTGAAGATGGACTGTAATTTTTCCGCTATCAAGAATCAAAGATGCTAAGGTAAGGAATATAATTGAAAGGTCTCCAGGGGATAATTCTACAATGGAGGCTTGGTACTGAAAATGCTCTGTATATGATGATATGGAGTCGCCCCCAAATCTTTTGGACTTTAGACACACCTTGATTCCATATCTGCATTTGTTCTCGTGGAAGGTAATGCCTGTTTTTGTTTATTGATTTGGCATTTAGATGAAAGCATTGGAGTTGTCTACTCGATTTGTTTCAGATTCATGTTTTATTAACGGCCAATTGTAGGTTAAACGGGGCATAGACAATGGCAGTGGTAGACTTGAGGTCATCTGGGCTATAGCTCAGGCCGCAGATTCTAATGTAATGTCAAACCTTCAACTGATTTGATTGGACTTCGTATCTAAGGCACTTGTTCCGCTCCAAAATTTATTTTTATATATTAATTTTAGCTGGATATGTAATTAGTCTAGTAGCCTAATTTGCTATTATATCGAACAAAATATCTTTCTTTCCACATTTCAATCGTCTTCCATGTTCAGCTCTTCCTCTAGCTAGGTCTTGTGGCTTCTTGTGGGTGTTCTTTAAGATGTTCAGGTACTTTTTAACACTCGGTTTTTTATGTTTCTCAGTTATTTTTTGATTGATTCCTGTGTAGGATCAAGTGCTTGTCGTTTTACCAAAAGCTATAGCTAGTAGTACTGGTGCAACTCAAATATTTTAAACCGCAAAGCAGCTCAAGCACCACGATTCGATCTCTCTATCTAGCAGAAACAATTATTGCACCCAACATCTTGTGATTCCATTTCCACGATTCAACTTTTATAGGTCGTGTTGTGATGAGGACTTGGAAATTTATTTTGTAGCACTAGTTTCTGTATTGTAGGATATATCATAATTATTTACAAGAATTA
This sequence comes from Primulina tabacum, assembly GCF_025594145.1. Taxonomy (NCBI): domain Eukaryota; kingdom Viridiplantae; phylum Streptophyta; class Magnoliopsida; order Lamiales; family Gesneriaceae; genus Primulina; species Primulina tabacum. The sequence goes on from NC_134566.1 coordinate 23,218,087, forward strand.
AATGTAATTTTGGAAAAAGAATGATTCTTTGACGCTTTTAAACATGTAAAGTTTGTGGTTTGGTCAAACATGAACCGAGATCCTGAAGAAAGACGTTTGTTTACTCTAAATTATCATACTCCTCGAGCTAGCTGTAATTAGCCCCAATAAAGAATTCCTGTGAATTTCTGTTTGAGCTATGCTGCAGCAGGTCATTGCAGGGAAGCCAATTCCTCAGCTGAACTTCACAACAAGATTCTTCAAGTAATTTTCTACACAATTAAGGGGAAATATTTGTCGTTTAGCATTAATTATTGAGCTGCAAATTTCCCTTTCAAGAGTCGTTTGTTCAATGAATTAACGAGGATGCTATTGATGGATTCGTTTATCGAACTTTGTCACATTATTAATTTAAAATTTATCTACGCATTTTATGTTATTTTGCTCTAATCTCAATTTAATATTTTTGTTTATATATAGTTATTTTAACGTGAAATCGGGACAGAAAAAGGAGACGCAATAATTTATCATTTTTAAGTCAAAAATTGATAATCCTTCATTATCCGAGAAGACCGAGACTCATGCATCCATTGATTCCATTCGTAACGAGGGGCCCGAATCCTCCTAAATCTCAAAGAGTTGAGTTTGATGAAACTTACATTGAACGGATCCTGGATTGCGTATTTTGATGTGGCTGCATCCTGTTAATCATCATGATGAAATTAGACAAGCTTATATCAAAATGAGGCCATATCAATCTAAACTGTCGAAATACCTACGGTCTGAATCAGGAAAACAAAATTGTAGATTTTAATATACATGGTTTAAAAAGTTTCTGTGGTTAAAGTACTCTCCTTCGAAGGATGCAATATTTTGTTTTACGTTTATCTTTTGAATTAAGTGAAGCACAAAAATCAAAATTTATGGATGAAGGTTTAGGAATTGGAAACGCGTTTATAATGGAGCTAAGTGTGTCTTTTTGTCTTACATGAGAAGTTCTAACTCGGTGCATAATAAATCTTCGCATTTTATTGTTTATTTGATTAGTGTAACTCGACATATAGATAAAGTTATAAATCAAGAATCTTCTGAACATGTTCAAAAAAATCGATTAGGACTTGCAACAACAATTGAAAGCGTCCATTGGCCATGCGGATTGATAGGTCTTGATGAATCTTCATATTCCCAAAATCATAAGAATTTCATTGAAATGTTACAACTTTTTGGAAAATAGAGACGATGTTATCTTAGATAAGGCTCCGATAAATGCAAAATATACCTCACTAGAAAGTTAAAAAAGAAATCTTGCATATTATTGGTAACAGAGTCAGAAATAAAAATCCATGATGAAGTTTGAGATTCAAAGTTTTGTATTTTGGTGGATGAAGTGAATAATGTATCTAATAAAGAACAAATAATTATAATTTTGATATTAGTTGGTGTTCATGGTTTCTTGTAGGAGCTTTTTTCCAAATTGTGCATGTTCATGTGATGTCCTCACTAGATATGATCTAGAAATTCAAGTTATGCAAGGTCAAGGGTATGATGGTGCTAAAAATATATGCGATATTTTTAATAGATTGCAAGCTTTATTTCTTAAAGATTACCTCTATGTATATTATGTGTGTTGCTTTGCTCATCGACTTCATCTAGCACTAGTTATAGTGATTGAAAAAATAGATCTAAATATGGATTTTCTTGTCAAATCTGATGACTATTGTCAATCTTGTTACATCTTCTTACAAGAGAAATCCCGAGTTACAATATGCTCAAGTTAGTGAAATTCCACGTTCTGTTGTTGCTGGTGAACGCGAGATTTGCATCGAGCATGAACCACTCGTTGGAGCTCCCATTTTGTTCTATTGGCAGCTTGATAGTTATGAATGATGCAACTATTAATGTTCTTGAAAACATTATCATTGATGGTTCCTCTAATTCGATGCGTGGGGGAAGCTGTTGGTTCCTTAATAGTGATGAATCTTTGATTTCATTTTTATTTTGCATTTGATGCGTAAACTTGTAGGGATAACAAATTTGTTTTACCTTACAAAAAATTTCTTGAGATCATAAGTCCAATGTATTTGGTCTCTACGACTAAAACACTTATTCTGATATTGAGAAATGATGGTTTGAAATTTTTTCTTTCGTATGTCAAATCATTTTGCACAAGATTGCATGTTGATACCAGAGATGAGTTCTCATTATAAGCATTCTACTCGTTCATGCAGACAAAAAAATATCATCACAGTTGAACATCAATTTTGTTATAATATATTTGATGTTGCAATAGATTTTTAGTTTGAAGAGTTAAACTCTATATTCAGTTATGAGACAGTAGAAATTCTAATGCTTTGCTCTACTTTGGACCCAAAAGATAATTTTAAATGTTTCAACATTGACAAAAATTTTACTATCGCTGAGAAGTATTATCTTGAGGACTTCACTCAACATGAAATTCATCATTTGAGGTTTCCATTACAACATTATGTGATCAATGTAGTTTATCTTTAAATTTTCAGAAAATGCTAAATATCTCGTAATTGTGTTGAGTTTATTTGAAGCAAAATAAAATCTCAACATTACAATTTGATTGACAAGTTGATTCGTCTAGTTTTAACTTTTCTAGTTTCCACAACTACTACATAGTGTGCGCTTTTTGTTATGGAACATGTTTAAAAAGTTATTCGTAATAAAATAGGATATTGCTTTCTGACAAATTTTATGATCATCAACATTGAGTGAAAATTTGCTTCAAATATGAACTCAGATTCTATAAATGATGAATATTACACTTCGATGAATCGTAGATCTCTACTTCAATATTAAGGCTGTAAGGTCCAAAATTAAGATGACGCAATCCAACTGCATGCAAATCTAGGAAAAATGAGAAATAGCTAATTAAATTATTTTAATTGCATAAATTGATTATGTTTGATATGTTTATATGTTTT